>NC_135716.1:156397065-157597065 GCF_964656455.1 Halichoerus grypus | reverse complement strand
TTTTTTTTAAAGATCTTATTTATTGGGCGCCTGGGTGGCTCAGTTGTTTAGGCGACTGCCTTCAGCTCGGGTCGTGGTCCCGGGGTCCTGGGATCGAGTCCCACATCGGGCTTCCCTTGCTCTGCGGGGAGCCTGCTTCTCCCTCTTTCTCTGCCTGCCACTCTCCCTGCTTGTGCTCTCTCTCTGTCAAATAAATAAAATCTTAAAAAAAAAAAAGTCTTATTTATTTATTTAAGAGAGAAAGCATGTGCACAAGCGGGGAGGAACTGACCCTGAAGCTGTCACCACTGAAGGATCTGTTCATGTACATTTACTGAATAGTTTCATCCCTGTTCTTTAATGTCCCAGGAAGTGGGGAATGGAAGAAAAAGCAACATAACTGCAAATTGTGCTCTTTCCTTTTCATACATGGTTGTTTTGGTTTCAGACACTAACATTAAATTGCCCCCTTTTTTGTAAACAAGGCATGTTTGGAGGTTGATTAAATCAGGCTTCCTTTTTAGAGGGCATTTCATTTGGTGTACAATTCATGCCTTTGTCCTTGAAGCTACAATTCCTGAATTTGGCACTTTTTCTTTTTGTGTGTGTGTTTTAATTAAAATTCAGTCAAAGCTGGAAGAGGCCCTCAACCTGGCAACAGAATTCCAGAATTCCCTGCAAGAGTTTATCAACTGGCTCACTCTAGCAGAGCAGAATCTCAACATTGCCTCTCCTCCCAGCCTGATTTTAAACACTGTCCTTTCCCAGATAGAGGAGCACAAGGTAACTATGACGTTATGATATTCCCCTCCTTTTGAGAGGACTAGTTGGAAGAGAAGCTCCTCTCTCTTATCTTCAGTTTAAAAAGAGCAATATTTTCCCCTCAGGTGTTCGCTAATGAGGTCAATGCTCATCGAGACCAGATCATTGAGCTGGATCAAACTGGGAATCAGTTAAAGTTCCTTAGCCAAAAACAGGACGTTGTTCTGATCAAGAATTTGCTGGTTAGCGTCCAGTCTCGATGGGAGAAGGTTGTCCAGCGGTCTATTGAAAGAGGGCGATCACTGGATGATGCCAGGAAGCGGGCAAAACAAGTGAGTTATGAAAGAAAGATACCAATTTATTGAACAACCTTGGGCTACATGTGTGGAGTCTCTGGAATGATTTTCATAAAAGTGTAGTTTGCATGGTCATTCCTTTTATAAGTTATTTTTTATATAATTGTAGTTCCATGAAGCTTGGAAAAAGCTGATCGACTGGCTAGAAGATGCAGAGAGTCACCTGGACTCGGAGCTGGAGATATCCAATGACCCAGACAAAATTAAACTCCAGCTCTCTAAGCATAAGGTAAAGCAGTTCGTGGTTCTTAGGTCCTGAGCTTGGTAGTCACTGAAGATTGCTAAAAATGGAGGTCAGAGCTAGTCAAAAGAAAATCAGTTAATGTTGGAAAGTCAAGGTGATGAAACCAGCATTCCATTTTATATCTAGACCATGTCTAACCATAAGAGTTATGGTCATTTAAATAACAGTTCAAAGTGATTGTGGGAGTAACCAGTTAAAACTATAGGCTTTTAGAAATTGTCATGCTGTATATGGTATAAACAAAAATTTATAAATTTCTTAAGGATAAGCTATTGTTAGTTCAAGAGGTAAGGACATTCATATTCTGATTACCAACCTGAATACTGAAGATTTTTCTTTGTTCCAAATCAAGACGTCATCTGACTTTTAGCATTGTTTTTTTCTTTCCTTTTTGGAAACAGGAGTTTCAGAAAACTCTTGGCGGCAAACAGCCTGTGTATGATACCACAATTCGAACCGGCAGAGCCTTGAAAGAAAAGACTTTGCTTCCTGATGACACTCAGAAACTTGACAATTTACTGGGAGAAGTCAGAGACAAATGGGATACTGTTTGTGGCAAGTCTGTGGAGAGGTGAGTATGATTATTTGCTTCGTGGGTCTGTGTATTATCCCAAAACTAACAAAGACTGTTACCGGATTCCATAAAATGGCCATAAAGCTAATGCATCAATAATAGGTTTTGTAGCATCTTGATATTTCTAGTTCATTCAATGAGAGTTATAAAATAAGTTGAGTAAAATATTAAAATTCTCTAAAGAGGGCACGTTCTGCATGGAGCACTGGGTGTTATACGCACACGATGAATCATGGAACACTACATCAAATACTAATGATGTAATGTATGGTGATTAATGTAACAATAATAAAAAAATGTTAAAATTCTCATTTTAAGCTTGAATCTTACTGTAGTAGAGAGAGAGGCCTATAAACTCAAGCCAACAGCAACAGAAGATTAGTAACTCCAAATATTTGTCAGTGACCAGTTTGTGATACTAACAGCTTCTCAGTGAGCTCGCTCACTGTGTCAGACAGCGAGCAAAACCTCTGCGCGTATCACCTCATTTAACCATCATAATGCCTGACCTTTACTGGGTGATTACTACTGAGCACGTGCCATACAGAGGCTACTAATCATGTAATCCTCCTAACAACCACTGAGGGGGGGGTACTGTTATTCCCATTTTACAGATGAGAAAAATGATCATAAAGAGGTTTCTTAACTCCCGCCAAAGGTCACTCAGCTACTAAGCAGCAGAGCTGGGATTTGAAGCTGTTGGATTTGGTTCCATAAGTTGTACTTTTATCCACTTGTACCCACTATGCTATGCTAAGTAATACGGTATCTTTGTATTATTTGTACTTCCATTTTTTAGATGAGGTGACTGAGGTTCAAACAGGTGATGAGACAGCCCAGGGTCACACAACTGGTGTAGAGCTGGTAGTTGAACTCCTGACTACAGACCATGACCAAAACCATCATCCTCTACCTAAGACCTTAGGTGATTAGGGTGTATCTGTGTGTATAACCGTTGGATTCTTTAGGTGCCAGGAGGGCATCTGTACCCACCTCCTACACTACACTTACTCCATTCTAGAGAGTAGTTTGATTAAAAATGTCTGGGCATATCTCTTAGTCACTTTTTACTCTATTTCAAACCAGCCCAGCATGGAGGGCCCCCTCTCTAGAGTTCGAGCAGTATTCCATTCAGCAGTCAGGACTGAGCCAGCCAAAGAAAAGGGATCTCTAAAAACGGTGAGGTTTGTGTGCTTTTCTCAGGCAGCACAAGTTGGAGGAGGCCCTGCTGTTTTCCGGCCAGTTCATGGATGCTTTGCAGGCCTTGGTCGACTGGCTGTATAAGGTGGAGCCGCAGCTGGCCGAGGACCAGCCCGTGCACGGGGACCTCGACCTCGTCATGAACCTCATGGACGCCCATAAGGTGAGGGGCGGGAGGGGCGCCGCAGGGAGGCAGAGCCATCGGGTCCTCGGCCTCTGCAGGCCTCCTGCGCATGCTCCCATCCAGCCGAGAAGGGAAGTCTACACGAGCCCGTTGTCTCTGTTCGTCGGAGAGACCTTGCCTCGCTCTGTGTGTATTGCTGGGATTCTGCATCAGTCACAGTGAATTTACCCAAATTGCTTTGATTCAGATTTGGCAATGTGTAAATATCATCTTGGGGTTTGCCTCCCCTTCCTGTTTGTATCTTTCAGTTGAGTCACACAATGAATTTAAACTCAGAACCCCTCAAGATCTCCATTTCCACTGACTCCTAAAATGAAAATGAGTTTTTTTTTTAGCTGCTTTTGACCCAGGCAAGCCCAGCACCATGCACAGCAATGTTTATGTATCACCTACACCTGTCATGTTAACCTCCATAACGTCCTCTTGTTTTAGCACAAAGCATTCAGCTTTACTTGAAATTACATCAAACTCTTACTATGCGCGTGGCAAATGTGTTCTTACTTAACTCCCACAATTCTGGAAATTTTGCTATAACATCATTTCTATGTTACAAGTTAGGAAACTGGGACTCCAGCTAAGCAGCTTATCCAGGGCCACGCCCCTCATCTTTAGAGCCACCTCTTCTGGGTGGTTTTCTTACACATTGTCCTGTCTCGCTCTGCGTTAAAAGATGCACAACTGGAACCTACCGAGGAGAATGGAACTAAGCGATTCCTTTCCTCTGTGGTTTTGCTTCTTGGGTTCAAAACATTTCTCAGCAAACTGATGCCTCTGTTTTTCTTTTCTAGGTTTTCCAGAAGGAACTGGGAAAGCGAACAGGAACCGTTCAGGTACTGAAGCGGTCAGGCCGAGAGCTGATTGAGAACAGTCGTGATGACACCACATGGGTGAAAGGACAGCTCCAGGAACTGAGCACTCGCTGGGACACTGTGTGCAAACTCTCTGTCTCCAAACAAAGCCGACTTGAGCAGGCCTTAAAACAGGTCAGAGACTTTAGTGGGGACAACCCAAGGGGGAGGATCTGAGCAGATTCATTCTCATTTCTTTATCAGGATCAGTTCCAGCCAGTCTCAAAATGAACATAAAGTGAAACATTGATATTCTGAATGTTCTACAAGATTTTAACATTCATTTGTATTAGAGGAAAAAAATGAGTTCAGTTGCTTTTCCAAGATCTGCAAATGAAAGATGACCTTTGTGGGGGGCCTTGATAGGGCCATCAGCGCCTATGATGCACTAATGAGTTCAGGGCCAACCCTTTTCCTGGCGTACCCCAGTGTTCAGGACCTTGGCTGCAGAGAGGTTCAGTCTGTTGTGCTTGGTTATTTCAGGCGGAAGAGTTTCGAGACACAGTCCACATGCTGTTGGAGTGGCTTTCTGAAGCAGAGCAGACGCTTCGCTTTCGGGGAGCACTTCCGGATGACACAGAGGCCTTACAGGCTCTCATTGACACCCATAAGGTAATCCAGCCCCAGCGTGCAGTGACCCATGCCACCCACAAGGGTGAGGGCTGCCCGCCACTCAAGGAAGGCAGCTTTTGCTTGGGAATTGTGGACCTCATGTGCAAAGCACTGGAACCGGAATGGGCCCAGCTTATTGGTTTATAGCAGGAATGAGAGGCAAATCACTAGTGGTTTGACACCTTGAAGATCATTCATTTGTTTTTACAGAAGTGTAATGCATGTTGGTTGTAAACAAGTGAAACAGCATGGTATCATATGAAGAAAACTGTGGACTATTCCACCCTCTCTAGACTTCTTACGTGCAGAGAGGGTGGAATTGGTTTGGTTTGGCTTTCCTTATGTTAATCAGCTTCGGGCCCTGAGCCTCTTACCAAGCTTCAGAATACAATGCGGTATCTGGGGCCACAATCTGTCCTAATAAGATGGGAAATAATTTCCTTTTTTAATTTTCTTATTACCCACTAGGAGATTTTAATCTTGGTTTTGGCATTTGGTATTCTGTTGCTGGTATTTTTAAAATATTACAGTGTTTTATAGCTGTCATTTGTCCAAGACAGTACTGTTTGTTTATACACACAGAAGCGAATTAAAACAGGATTTTTTTAAAAAAAGAGAGAAACTCAGAATAGGACGAGGGTCACGCCCAGCCTGGGAAAGGGGGCGCCCATCTGTGTCCCTCCTCGTCTTTGTTACCTGTAGCAGAGGCAGTCATTCTTGTGTAAACCCTTCACCTCCTCACATCTGTTAGAACTGGAAAGAAAGTGCCAGAGACACAGGGATGCAGGCTTGTAGGGGCCTGTGTGAACACACACGGAGGGAAAAACTACACTGAAATCTTTCCCCCTCTCACAGTGTAAGCTAACAGTGCTGCTAGAGTAGATTTCTTTAGTTTTGGTTTTCAAATCTTTTTTGTTTAGGAGTTCATGAAGAAAGTGGAAGAAAAGCGAGCGGATGTTAGCACAGCGGTAGCAATGGGAGAGGCCATCCTGGCTGTCTGCCACCCCGATTGCATCACTACCATCAAGCACTGGATCACCATCATCCGGGCTCGCTTTGAGGAGGTGAGTTCCTGGTTTTAGAGGAAGACGACACGTGCCCCATATAGTGGGTTTATAGGAAAAAAACGCTACTGAGTTTTCTCCACCCACCTCCCAGATAAGGAATTTTTCACTCACTCTGGGTATCTCAATAAGAGTTAAGTTAGCATTTTAGTAATGACTGTTTTCTTGGTAATGAGTAGCAATTTGGAATAATAGTGCTGGTGTAGTGATGTGTTCACTGATAAATTCCAGTGGACTCGGTTTTGTATTTTTCCCTCCTTCCTGAGAAATCCTGTGTGTAATAGGACATGTGTACTAGATTTGTTTCCATGAGTGCTGATTGCTTATTCCAGCTCTGTCCCTGGAGTAAGGGTGAGGCCTCTTGAGTGCTTGAGTGGTCTTCCTCCTGAAGGTCATTGTTAGGATCAGATGACAAAATGGACTTTGGAAACAAAGGATGTGCTCGACTGAGAGAGGCGATGGTTTCTCTCTCCCCAGGTCCTGACCTGGGCAAAGCAGCACCAGCAGCGTCTTGAAACAGCCTTGTCAGAACTGGTGGCTAATGCTGAGCTCTTGGAAGAACTTCTGGCGTGGATCCAGTGGGCCGAGACCACCCTCATTCAGCGGGACCAGGAGCCGATCCCTCAGAACATTGACCGAGTGAAAGCCCTTATTGCTGAGCATCAGGTATCGTAGCCAGGTCTGGCGGCCGCAGGTATTCCCTGCATGGCTCGTGGAGCCCTGTCTATTTGGTTTTAAGTGGCTGCTTATCATATTCGCACAGACTTAGCAGCTTCAGACAACACATGCTTATTATCTCGCAGTTTCCATGGGGCAGGTGTCTGGACACGAGTCCTCTGGGTCCTCCTCTCAGGATCTTACTGGGCCGAATCAAGGTGTCAGCCAGCTCTGCAGCTCTCGCCCAGGCTCGCTCCGGTTGCTGGCAGAATCGGACTCCTTGTGATTTTGGGACCCGGGTCTCCATTTTCTTGCTGGCTGTCAGCCAGGAGTCACTGTTGGCTCCCAGAGGCTGCCCTCAGGTCTCAACTGCCCAGCACGTTCACAGTGAGGCAGTGTAGGTCTTCAGCGCCAGCAGGAGAGGCTCTCCAACCTGCTCAGACAGATCTTATATGGTAAAGTGTAATCAAGGAAGCAATTCTCCCATTCTTTTCACAGGTGTGACCCTCCCTCAAGGGGAGGGACTGGTACAGGGCATGTACCCCAGGAGTGGGAATCCTATGGGCCATCTCGGAAGTCTGCCAAGGTTTTACACCTGGGTGCAGAAAGATCTCTTGCCTGAACCCAGAGATGGGCAAGAACAGCACATCAAACTAAACTGAATGAAGGAAAGCTCAGTTGAGCTATCTTCATAATATATCCTTGGGAGGCAAAGATGGTTTTTGACCATGATTGTTTACACTGAATGCAAGCGTGGCTCTTGTTTAGTTATATTGTGGACATACAGTCTTTTTAGTGTATGTAAATAATTAGCCTCACCCTTGAGAACCCCCCTGTACTTCCTATCAAGGTGCCTACATTGACACCTTCTCTCCTGAGAGATTATCTTCTTATTCAAGGCCACCCCTCTCCCTTCTGTGATCCCCTCTTTTCCTTGTGTCTTTAAGCTCTCCCATTCTATTTGCTCTTTCCTCCAAACCTTCTAGACATGTTCTCTCAACCCTGTGTTCCCTTGGAGTTACCCTCATTGTTCCCTCCCTCCTTTTTCAAACAAGCTTCTGGTCCCCTGTCTTTTCTCCTTGTTTCCCACTCACTCCCCAGGCCCTTGGGTCTGGCTCCCATCCCCATCAGACCACTAATACTATCCCAGTCACGTCCCACTGGCCAAATCCAACTGGTGCTTCCAGTCTTATTTGACATGTGACAGAGTTGCCTCTTCCTTCTGAAAACTTCTTTTGACTTCTGTCCTTCCATCTTGTTTTTCTCCCATCTCTCTGACTATTCCTTCTCCGTCTTCTCAGCTGATTCCTTTTCCTCTCTCTACTTGTTAGTGTTGTGTTTGCTTAAGTTCCATTCTTGACTCTCTTCTCACACTGCTGAGGTCTTATCTAGTCCAACAGCTTCAGCCACCGCCTATAATCCAAACCTTTCACATCTGTTCCTTCATCTCCGGTACCATTATCTCCAGAAGTCTAGATGTATAAACCAGAGGTAGCACCCCGCCCTCCCTTCCAAACCTGCCTCCTCATCCACCCACCTTCTGTGATGTGTCTGGGATGCCTGCCTTTCCTACACCCCCCACATCTGGCCAGCCACCGGGCTCTAGCTGTCCTACTTCCAGAACACCACTTGGTTCTGTCTTTCCTGCCCTGGCTCAGGCCCTCCCCATGTTTTGCCTCAGTTACTGCAGTGGTGTTCTAACTCATCCCCCACCATGACCTGCCTTCTATACTGAAGCAGGAACCATAGCTGTAAGGATCTCCTCAGGTCTCTTCTCTGAATCAAAAATCACTCAGTTGCCCTCCATTGCTCTCCAAATAAAATCCCAGTCCCTTAGCCAAACACAAGGCCTTAATGGATCTTTCTCCTGCCTACCTCTCCAGCCCTCCCTCCTGCCGTTCTTCTGATTGCATCTTGGGCTCAGCCAGTGATCTGAAGGGCCCTGGCTCACTACACTGTCAGGCTCCCTGGATCTCTCTGCACTGTGCCTTCTGCTGGGACTGCCCTCCACCCAGTCTTTGGCCAGTTCTTCATCCCTCACTACTACACTCAAGCCCATCTCTAGGCAGCTCTCCTTGACGCCTCGGCCTGTGGGGTGCTCATTCTCGGTCTGTTTTTGCCATCCTGGGTGGCATTCATTGCACTGACTTCCTGATTTTCCTCACTCAGCTGTGAGCTCCTTGGAATCAGAAGCCATGTCTGATCCCTTTAGGTTTCCAGCATCTGATGAAGTGCCTTGCTCAGCCGTGTTTCCTGAAAGGAATGAGATAGTGTACAAAGGCATCTGTTCCATCATGAGCTTGGGCTTTGTGAGTAAGAAGGTGCTGGATTCTATCTTAGTCCAAGAAAACGCTGAACTCTGATCCCTGTTATTTGTGTTTGACAGACGTTTATGGAGGAGATGACTCGCAAACAGCCTGACGTGGACCGGGTCACGAAGACCTACAAAAGGAAAAACATAGAGCCTGCTCACACGCCTTTCATCGAGAAATCCCGCAGTGGCAGCAGTATGTTTCTAGCCTCCTGTGTTAGGGTGTTTCATTCGGCTGTTTGAAGATGAGCACTTTCCAAATCCCTGTCAAAAAACTTCTTTTTGGGGCTCCTGGCTGGCTCAGTCAGTAGAGCATGCAACTCTTGATCTCAGGGTCGTAAATTCAAGCCCCATATTGGCTGTGGAGCCTACTTTAAAACAAAACAAAACAAAAATATTTTTTTCAAACTCACTTTTCTTACACCACCACATAGTAACTATATTCCATTTTCTTGGATTGGCATAGAATTTTGAAGTGGTCAAGCAGATTGTTCTTGCAGGGGCCGTTCCATTGTTGTGGCCGTCAGCGCTAACTGTTTACATTGGTTTGCACTGACTTAGTTACCAGGTAAATCAGCTCCTGTAGAGCCATTGCTTTTTTGGTTGAGCTGACATTTCCTCAGTTTGCAAAGGACAGAATAAATGGAAGATATGAGACAAATACCTCTTGGCTGGGAGGAGGAGCAGTAGTTTTGAAATGAGTATGCTTAATACCGGAATATTGCCAGGTCCCAGGCTGCTTCTCACATTTACTGACTGGATACCATTTGAAAGGTGTCCTGAGTTAACACATCTGGCACTTTCTCCTTGTGAACTGACAAAACCAGCTTTTCTAATCTCGTGGTTGTTTTTCCTTTTAGGGAAGTCCTTGAGTCAGCCCACACCTCCTCCCATGCCAATCCTCTCGCAGTCCGAAGCAAAAAACCCACGGGTCAACCAGCTGTCCGCCCGCTGGCAGCAGGTGTGGCTCCTAGCGCTGGAGCGGCAGCGGAAGCTCAACGACGCCTTAGATCGACTGGAGGAGGTGAGGCCCTGCCAAGCAGCCTTCCCTGGAGGGAGGCGACTTCTTACCTTCTGAGGCCCTCTTATGACCAGCTTCTGTAGAAGTGGAAACAGACCAGTGTGAGCCAGGGCTCTGTCCTTCAGGCCCCCGGGCGGAAAGCCACACGGGGGTCACAACAGGGTGGGCCATAGCACCTCGCTGGGGAAAGCAGGCAGGCAGCCAGTCAGTCCATCTGGGGTCCGGCCTGTGACCCGACCCTCCTCAGCACCCGGCTGTGGTCAAGAATCAGGAGCATGACTTCACAAAGTTACCTCCGAGTGCATAGCTCATCACAGTCACGACCATTATTGGGCCCTCCGTGTAAAGATAGAAGCTATGCAATTATGAAATAAGGGTAACTTGTGTGACCTTGTTATTCCACTAGTCTTCACTAATTACAAAAAGCAAATCTATTTTGAAGTGTCATTAACCAACCTAAAAAATGTAGTGCTACACTTCCTAGTTTCTAAAACAAACCTCTAATACCTTTTATATTTTTTTTATTTGTGCGTATCAAAGCAGCTATGCCCGGAAGTGAGTGTTCTGTGTTTTTTGTTGTTATTTCTGTAGGTCAGTTGAGTTTTAAGCATATTTGGGTTTTGGCTTTTTCTTTTTTTCTCTATTCCTTCCAACTTTGGAGTTTGAAAGGCCAGGGGGAAAACTGCTGCGCTGCGTCAGCCATTCTGAGTCTGTCTCACTGACATAGTCAAGCAGCTCAACATCGCCTTGCCCGCCACACAGGCCTGCTGTTGTCTGCCAAAGCCAAATATTTCACATGGAAGTCAGACGGGCAGTTTGCCCCCTCTGGTGCCATTCCAAAGAAACATGCTTGCGTGCAGGGTTGGATTCTTAATGCTTCTAGCCAGAACTCAAATGATCTCATCTCAGAAAATGATGGGAAGCATGAGCCTTCTGACATGGGCCTCCGTGTGATCATAGTTCTTATCAAAATCACATAAGTGAGGAGTGCAAAGGACTTCTCTTCTGGGATAGAATCCATTCCCTTACATCTAAGAAGGTGATCCTTTGAAAAAGTGCAAAGGGAAAGCAAGGCTGGCTCCACCCATTCTTGTTCTCCGTGCTCCGTATTTTCCATGGTGGTCGTTCAGTTACTGTTTCTCGCACTGCGTCATTATACCACAGCTCATGTACATGGCTTTCAGTGAAGGACCCAGATTGTGCCTTCACCAAAGAGGCAACACATGGAAGTCATTGTTGATGCCCCTCCAGAAGGCCTGCATGGCTTTACTGAATGTCTGAAAGTCCGGGTATGCTCTGGGCAGGTTTGAGGATCAAAATAGTAAGTCTTGTTGACACCTACGATTTCTGTCTAGTTGAAGGAATTTGCCAACTTTGACTTTGATGTCTGGAGGAAAAAGTATATGCGTTGGATGAATCACAAAAAATCTCGGGTGATGGATTTCTTCCGGCGAATTGACAAGGACCAGGATGGGAAGATAACACGGCAGGAGTTCATTGATGGCATTCTAGCATCCAGTGAGTTCACTCATAGTTTCAAACATGGGTCACATCTGGATTCCTTGCACTTGGTGGAAGCAGGTGATATTCTGGCTAAATAGTCTTTCTGAAGTTAAAGCTATAGTCTTAAGTAATGTAACTGCTTATTACTAAAATTGGTCTATCATTTTGATGGAAAGAAGAACCTCATTTTGCTGGGAATTAAAACAAAACAAAACAGGTCTTGTTTGACACAGTGTGGCAAGTAAAACCCGTTTTAGGTATAGGTTAAGGAGCCAGCTTTGTGAATGATGAGGTTCTAAGTAAAATGTTTGAGAAAATACATTTTTCGTAATACCAGTTTCTGACATCTGTATAACAGCTTACAAAATACATGATCTCATTTTTAGCAGGAAAAATAATTGAGGCATAAAGTAGTTAAGTGACTTGCCAGGATCACAAAGCATCTCACAGCTGTGCTACTTTACCCGGCTGACCAGGGCAGGCCTGTCTGCAGAGGGGATATTTGAGGGAAGAGTTAGAGGCAAAGGGAACAGCAGATACAAAGCACTGAGGTGGGCACGAACTTGGCATGTTCTAGGGATAGAAAGATTACCGTGGGTGGGGTGTCATGATCTAGGGGAGTGGTAAGAGATGAAGTTGGAAGGAGCAGCAGCAGCCAGTTCATGCATGGCCTGGTAGGCCCTGGGAAAGGGAGCAGATCTGACCTCTTACTCTAGAGGCAGTGGGACAGGGGGAGACCACCAGAGGTTTTCACCTAAGAGATCTGATTTACATTTTAATAAATCACCCTGGCTACTGTAAATATTCACACTTCCTTTGGGAAGCAATTTGTCGAGAACCTAAGGCAGTTACCTAAACATAGAAGAAACTTCATCCTGTTCCAAACTGTCACTATCCTGAAATCATCGAAGTATCTAACAGTAGTTAAGAGTAGATGACTAAATTCTTATGTTGGATGGGATGGTAGGTCTATGGGTAGTTGTAATATTATGTCTTTTGGTATATCTGAAATACTGTTTAGTTTTTTTAATTACATGGGGGGAGGAGGGAGTCTATAAGCAAAAACACCAAAAAACTTAACAGTGAGTAGTCTTTGGGTACTGTATCTCTAGGTGACCTTTCTAAAAAAAATTTTCTTTATAACGTTAATATCTTCTAAATGAACATGTATTGCTTTTCAGAAAAAAAGCAAAACATAAATATTTCTTCTTTCAAGCAGTATTTACATGCCCTCCAGCAACCCAAGTAAGCCCTCTGAGTTAATGTTCCAAATGTGATTACTTTTCTCCAGAGTTCCCTACCACCAAGTTGGAGATGACTGCCGTCGCTGACATTTTTGACCGAGATGGAGATGGCTACATTGATTACTATGAATTCGTGGCTGCTCTCCATCCCAACAAGGACGCTTATCGCCCAACAACCGACGCAGATAAAATTGAAGATGAGGTACCGGAAATTACTGTATTTTGAGCACACTTTTGACCACAGTGGTTGGGCGCAATGGCCGTGTCAGCCCCGTGACTTATAAGTTATAAGATCATTATCTGGAGTTCTGTTTGGGGATCCCCATTTGGAGGATGATGCCCCAGAGGATCTCTGGCTCTTTCAGTCTAGATGATTTCTCACTCAAAAGAGTCACATCTCTGTCGTTCCTCCAAAGTTCACAAACTTACACACACATCCTGGTTCATAGGTACCATGTTGCTTAGAACAGACTGCTCTCTCAGTCCTGGGCATCCCACATCAGGATCCAGGGGGACTGGTCTTCAAAGGAAGCATTTAAGGAGTAAAATGTGAAGTAATGTTTAAGATGGTGTGTATACCCACCAAGCTTTCTGCCTAGTTAAGGACTTTTTCACATTGGAAATCGCACCCATCACCTTGAAAATAGTAAATTCATTAGTAACACACGGAAATCCTAGGATCTGTTGATCCTGAAAAGGGAGAGATTAGCGGGGCAGGTCGTGGGTATGGCCCAGAATACACCAGGGCTGACTTCTGGGACTCAGAGGCTCCTCAGTGGAAATTCAGGTCAGTTCTAATTCACTTTATTTGATATGATTTTGATGCATATGAGCACATTTCTCTGAAAGAACTTGGAAGCAGATGTGTAACATGTATTAATTTGGAGTAAAGGATAAATGCATGTATCAAAAGCCTAAAATACCTCAAAGAGACATAATGAATAGTTTTCTGCTTGCATGTAAAAATATTTGTTTCTCTGAAGAGGAAGTCTTGTTTTAACCTTCACGCTTTTCTTTTTTTGTTGTTTACAATCAATAGGTCACAAGACAAGTGGCTCAGTGCAAATGTGCAAAAAGGTTTCAGGTGGAGCAGATTGGAGAGAATAAATATCGGGTAAGGAAGAGAAAACCAATCCTTTGTGGTGGTGGTTCCTCCCATGTGGCCCTTAGAGATGAAAGCAGCCTGACACACAGCAGACCAGATGATCCCACCTTCCCACTGCCCATGCTGGGAGGACCAGAGCCAGGGGGCCTGAAGATGCAGTCTCTCTCTGGCCCTCATGTCTGTAGATTCCAAATGTCAGGTGTCCTGTTGGGCTAAACTTAGTGCCCTACATAATTCCACCTGAAAAATAGTGCTGTATTTAGCTAACAGTAGCTTGTACTTGAGTTCCAGTGTAGGAGACATTTCAAAGTCCTCTTTTTGGCTGACCAAAGTCTTTAGGGAGATGGTGCCACCTGTGCCGGTTATCTGAAGACTAACCCATCACCCCGAAGTGCTGGTCATTGTGAGCCTGAGTGGCTCCCAGGCTCAGAGAGGTCTGGAGGAACTCTGTCAGGGTCCCAAGGGATACTCTGTCTGCTCTGAGCTGGGTTACAAATAGAGCCTAGATGCACTAAGGGGACACCAGGCTCAGTAGTCTTCCCTGGAAAGCTGTGCCGTGGACATAATTTGACCATGAATTATGCTGTGTTTTAGCTGCTTTTAGGACCAGGGTTAGGGGATAGAAGGGATCTGAAACAGCACTTCTAAAATACATTTAGCAGCTTAGCCAGATTCTCTAAAGTCCTAAAGAAAACCTAGGATTGGTAAAGAGGGTTCAGATTGTGCAGTTATTTGCATGAGTTAGAAACAGGAAAATCTAGGTTCCATTAGTACATCAAAATGTCTTCAAAGTACACCAAAATCGCCCTGGGCTGCTCTTAACTGGGGAGTGTTGGGTGACTCTGCTTTGGATCCAGGCCAGGGCATTTAGTAAATAAAACCATAAGCAATCTTGTGCTTGTTTTTGTTGCTTTTTATTTTCTTGTTTTTTGTTTTTTAATTGTAAGAGAAATGCATTAACAAGAGCAATTAGTAGAGTGGAAAAGTTAGGTCTTACTATAATTTGTAAAACCATGCCCCCGTGGCAGGAGCTCTCGGAGAATATGCTTGAAGACTGGTAACGTGATTGCATGATTTTCATTCCTTAGTGTTAATTTGACAAAATGTTCTCTTTTTTTCCTTCCATTTCCTCCATCCTTTACTCTTTTGTCTGTAGTTCTTCCTCGGCAATCAGGTACAGTGTGCCTTGCAACGTCCTCCTCGGTGGAAATGGTCTGTGTAGCCCATGCTGCCTGTTCTTTGCTGTGGGGAGAGGACATGATCTGAAGCATGCCTGGGTCACATCTGGTTGTCTTACCAAGTGGAGAAACTGCTAACAGGGCTAATATTATAAAGCTGTCTTAGCAGCAGCAGCAGCGAGATATGTTTTTTTTTTTTTTAAGGAGATGAAATTTTCCATCCAAAATTAGATTGGCTAAAGACCGTATTATGCTGGACTGGTTCAGGGGAGTTTGAAGCTACAGTATCAATCCATCCCACTTCTTTTTAGAATAGGAAATCAGAATAGCAGACAGCACAGTTCTGTCTTTTGACAGATAACACAAATTTCATAGCATACACGAAATCAAAAAGTCTTGGGGTACTTAAGTACTCAGTCTGTTCAGATACCTTATTTACTTATATTTATAATATTTATTTATAGTATTCTATAATTATAAGTTGCCTGAGAACCGCAGTATAACAATCATGATTTGGTCATAGCCTGAAATTTGCTGATTATGTCCAGCTAGCCAGAATCTAAGGGATCAAATTAGACTTGCAAGAAAAGATTGAATGCTTTTGACTCCACTTGGTAATTCTAACCTTATAGATCTTTTTGAGGGCTCTGGGGTCCTGTGTCTTCAAATGGAAGGAAGTTGCATGGGTAAAGTCTGTCTTGTGATGTGAAATCAGAAACACTAACAGTTGATTTGAGGCCCTCAATCAGTGTTAAGTCCCAGGCACTGCCGTAATCATTCACCACAGTAACATTCTGGGCCAGTGGGAAGAACAGAGGATAGAAACGAAAGACCAGGACAAAGAGGGTTTAAAATATTGCAGCACAGTGCCGAGACATGCCTCAAAGCTGTGCCTGTTTCCTAATACCTGCATGTGGGGCCCAGGCGTCCTCTGAAGTGGCACTGATGTCCTGTCCGATGCTCCGCTGACTGGCAGAGGGTCGGACGAGTTAGTTCCAATGTTGGAACAGAGTCACGGGGCTCGTTTTGTGCCCGAGGCACCTGAGACCTGAAGGCGCCCATGCTGACAGTCACACAGCTGGTGTCAGAGCCACTGCGGGAACCCGGGTCACCGTGAGGGATTTTCCAGTTAAGGAAACCGAAATTACCCTGAGACATTCTCACTGACAGCCCAGCTCTGCCAGGTTCGCACGGGTCCCCAGTTTTAGGGCTGCGGTAGCCCCTTCTCCTGCTCTCACTCTGGCCTCGACGCCCCCAGCCTCTTCAGCTGCTGGCTTGGATCAAGCCTCCTTTTCCCTACAGCTCAGCAGAAACAATTTAGAATCTTCCAGAGGGGGCTTTAGTAAGAAGTTAAGGAGAAAAAAGGAATGAGTTAAGTGGAGTAATTCTAAGAGCTGACAGACACATAAACTACAGGACACAGTGACATTAGGGTAAAGTACTTCTTGGAGTCCCTTCCTGATTTACTGTGGAGGACATAGAGGCCCTGATTTCCTCCCTCTCTTCACCAATCCACAGAGAACCCCGAGTGACTTGAGTGACTCGGGCCGTCCCTGCTCTTGGGCGTGGCAGAATTCTCAACCTCTCCCACAGGGCCTTCCCATTTTCTCTATTGGGCCAGCTTCTGAGGGAGGCACCCTCAGGGGCCAAAGGGGCAGCTTCCTTCCCGGGACAGGACGTTTATTCCCTCACATCTCTGGGCACCCACTTCAGTGCTTGTCATACTACACCATGCTGTTGCTGTGGTCACTCTATATAAAATCCTAATAGCTGCGGGAGATGAGAGATGTTGACTCTTTTCATTTTCAAAGTGAAGGACTGGGGAGGGGGTGGTGTTTTTTCCGGTCACCTTGCTGCCTCTATAAACAGCACACTTGACCCAGTACAGAGGAATACAGAGAATTACCACAAATACATGAGTTTTGAGGGAGGTGGGTTATGTGTCCTTGTCAAACATCTTTTCTGGCATTTTCAGTTTTTGTGCCTTGTTTCAAAGTTATGGTTCTCCTTTGTAAGTTGAGAAATCGTAATTAACTAATTAGTCCCTTCACTCCACCCCGTACCCCAACATTCTCCTTGAATTAAATAATTTTAGGAATGCTGTTTCTCCAACAAATGTTTGATTTTTGTTTTGGGATCTCCGCAATGATTCCCTTTTGTTGCCTCTTACCTTATTTTAGGAAGAGGGTAATTTATGCAATGGGAAACTACAGATGTTAACAGAGCTGAGAAGCAGGGATGTTAAAGAAAAAAGAAAGAATAAATATCAGAAAGTCATGCTTGTTTTAATATCCCAAAATGATTGTTGAATACTATTTATAATTAGCATGGTAGATTACAATTTTAATTTTTTCTACTAAATTTTAGTATAAATGCCATAGTCATTTGCTCAGCTGGAGAAACTTTCTGCTTGGTGACATCACAATTAGAGAACACCGAGGGCTTATTTCTGAAAACCTTGTGTGGAAAATCAAATTTCCTTCTAAGCTTGTAATAATATTGATGCTTGCAAGGGTTTCCTTAAGGCTTGACATAGTATTTGCTGTTCTCCATTTACCTTTTGAGCATACTGTATTCAGAAGTTGACATCCACTTTATATCTACCTTTTGTGAAAGCAAACTGACATAACAATTTTACTTCTGGGTTTTAATTTGGGCAGAATGTTTAAAAGAATTGAGGTGAGCTAACGTTTGTCTATCCTCTGCCCTCCCCCTTTTGGTGCAGGGGGAGGGGGTGTGACCACCAAAAGTTAACTTTGTCCCAATAGAAAGAATATCGACACCAATTTTACCTTGATATCTCAGCTTTTCAATATTCTAAATTCTTTTGTGAAAAATGCCAAATAGTTAAAATTCTCCCCAAACTGTCAAATTATCATTTGTCTCGTCTGAATACAGTCTGCTCTGGGAAGAAGGCCTCGGCCTGCTCTAAGGCACACTCACTCATCACTCTCCCCTTGGTCCTGCAGTTCGGGGACTCCCAGCAGCTGCGGCTGGTCCGCATCCTGCGCAGCACCGTGATGGTCCGAGTTGGTGGAGGATGGATGGCCCTGGATGAATTTTTAGTGAAAAATGATCCCTGCCGAGGTAAGGAACCTTCCTGAGCATGAATTACACATAAGGTATGCCCTCTTCACTGATCTTTCCTGCTTACACAAAGTGTCAGTAGTGGGTCTGTTTGGTTTTTATTTTGTTAAGCCGCCCAGATATCGCTCTACCAGCACAGATTAGAACTTGGGGGTGCCCGAGTAGACCAGGAAGAGAAAGCAAGAGAGGTTGATGCCATCAGGGGAGACAGGTTTTGAGGGACACAGTCACAAGAATTAGGAATTTATTGGTGTCTTCAGATGTTTCAGTTTGAAAGGTGTTCAGTTAGCACTAGCCTAGAAAGGAGCCTAATGAAGCCTTTGAGGTTCCTGGTTAGTGCTCCAGATCCCTCTGCCTGTAACTCCTTTGCCGGAAACCCAGGGAGGGTGTTGGGCCCCTCCCGTTCAGGGAAGGACTGGGGCATCTCCCTCGGCCGGGAGAGGGGATAAAGAACACCTAGCAGTGAGCCCAGACACTTACAAGAGAGCTGATCACCGAAGCAAGACCAAGGGTTATGAAACCTGAAGGGCAGGCATGCCGGGCCCACGGCAGAAGAAGAGGGGACTGGAGTATGAATGCTGGCGCCTGGAGCTGCAGGTGTGAGGGCTGCCGCAAGGCCAGGTGAGCGAGTTCCGGTGCCTAAATCCTCCTCAACTGCGTCCTTTCCTTTTTCCTGTTAGCCGAGCTACATGTGGGTACACAGGAACCCCCCCACTGTCTGCCAGTTTGTCTTTCTTGACCGGTTTCTGCCTTTCCTGCTGTCTCTGTTTCTTTGTGTTTCTTTATTTTTTTTTTTTATTCTAGTTCACCATCCTGGGAGTAAAATAAAGCGCTCTGATTCCAGCTCTTCGATTTCCAGTCAGTCTCCCATAGGTTGGCTTTTCAGCTTTGTCCCCCTTACCTACACCCCAGCCCGTTGAGAATGGCTTTGCTTCAACTATAGCACCTCTTGGCTCTGTGGTACCTGCTGCCTTCACGAATGCTTTCAAACAGCCAAGCCGTAGCTTTTCTAACTATTAGAGGTTGACAGAGCATAGAACACTTCTGTTGAAACAGTACCCGTGGAATTTGTTAGAGTTTCTATGTATTTAACCAATACTTACATAGTTTTTTAGGTGCCACATGCTGTTACAAGCAATTTAGAAATAATAACACATTTACACTTCTGTGAGGTATAGATTCTGTTATTGCCACCATTTTACAGAATAGGAAATTAAAGTACAGAGAAGTTAAACAGCTTACCTAAGGACAGACAACTAATAAATGGCAGAGACAGGATTCCAATCCAAGACTAGTGTGGCTCTCAAGTCTGTGCTCCTGGTCAAGGTGCCCTGTGTCTCAGAGGCTGACATACCCACCACCACCCCTTTTTATGTGTGGATTGCTGGTTCAGCCTGCGTAATTTACTTGGTAAGGCATATTTATAAACCTGGCAAACATGTTTACAGTACAGTTACATAACTTCTTTGGAAGTGATTTATAGTCTTATTTTGAAGTGTTTAGAGCTAAAGGGTGCAGTTCTCACATGAATTCAGATATGCCATAGCTTCTGTTATTTTAAATGTCATTCTGCATTTACTCCAGTAAACAAAAGTAATTTTCATTAGTGTGTGTGTGTGTGTGTGTGTGTGTGTGTAAAAAATACAGTGAATTTTGAAAGCATCTGTTTGGATAAAAACTTCAAAGGGTTTAATCAGTTTTAGAAGTTACTATATTGCAAACTAATTTCCTTGAAATAAAAGTCCTCTTTCATTGTTTTAGATCAGGAACAGGAGCCATATATATTATTTTAACCATAACTCAGTAAAACGGCATTATTCTTTTGCAAATCTGTTAGTAAGGTTTTATTTTCTCTGTCCTGTATGACTGGACTAAGCAGACAAACAGAAGAGATGCTGCATGTGACATTTGGAATCCGGATGCCTGTTTGCTGCCTGCTGTACTTGCTCCGTTGACAGTAACTTTGTGCTGATGGCCAAGGGCTACCCTGCTTGCTTTGTCCTTATGTTACTAGCTAAACACTGGAGTTCCCCCCAGGAAGTTTGGGAGGGCCATCTAGTACCTATTCTCTATGGAACATAGTAGCCTTTTCAGCATCCCTGGGAGCAAACAAGGTAAGGCTTTCCTCTGTGCCTCTCCAGGAGTGCCCTCCTAGCACCCAGGAATCCTCTCAATTCCCCTGATGGCAGAGTCTGGAACTGCCCAGCAGTCTTAGATGTCATAAGTCTACCAGTGGCAGGATGAGTACTTGTAATAAAATACAAAGTTGCCCGAGGCGGTGAACACTTAAGGGCTGGGGTGGATGTACGAAGTGACTGGGGAGAGCGTGGACATCACGAAGAGAAGGGTTCCCTGAAGCTGTCTAGGATTCTGTGAGGATTCATGTGGCTTCTAGAAGCACTGCTTGGGGGAGATTCTGTATTCGTTTGTGTTGCATTTCCTTGGCTGTCTGGACCGCAGAGAATGTTAGACCGAAGCTAGAACACAGTTGATGACAGTATTGTACCAACGTGTGTGATCATTTGTTGCCTCCTTCCACACAGCTGTTTCAGAAGGCAAGAGATAGATCAGACTGCACAGTGCTCTAGCCAAATGTGTTAAGTGAAAATACTCAACTAGGTAGGTTCATGACGCTGCCAAAAATTGGAGGTTTCAGTTTCTGAATTCATCCATGGCAAAGGAGATCATGATGGTTTGGATGGTGATGAAAACAATGCCTAAGGAATAGGTCCACCTTTATCTAAGGTGTGTTTTTGAGCATTGGATGATTTAGTTCCCCCAAATAAGTGAAGATCTAGAAAACTTCATTTATGAAGATTTGGAAGACAATTTGACTGAGAACTGATTGTTTTTCTTTCTTTTTTTTTATTGTGGTAAAATACACATAACATAAAATTTACCATCTTAACCATTTTGAAGTGTTCTGTTCAGTGGTTGTGCTACCATCACACATCCATGGAGCTCTTTTCGTCTTATAAAACTGAAACTCTGTACCCGTTAAATACAGCTGAGAACTCAGTTGTAACTAACCAACATCACGTGGCCAGCCTGAGTTCCTTAGAAAATGGTGGCCCCTTTGGTGTTGAAAAACTGAAATGGTTGCCTTCAGGGCCTGGCCTCCAAGACGTGATCTTCAAAAAATCATGGTCAGGTGCTTTTGGAAGACACTGGGTTAAAGCTAAGAAAATTTCTTTACTGTAGGACTTCCCAGAGCTTACAAAATGTTGATTGCATTCGAGATCTCCCCAGGCAGGGCGGGGGGGTTAGTATTTATTGAACTCTTTTTGTAGGAACCCCCTCAAAAACCTTAGATTGGGAAACTCTGCTGTAAACAGTGGAAGACCAGGGAAGGATTTTGAGCCATTCAGAATTACCAGGTTTTTATTTAGAAATTCCATTTTGGGGGATGAGATGAGAAATGAGACCAGTTGGAAGCCTGTTACAGCCATCCAGGGTGGAGGAGATGCTCCATGAATCACATAAGGGTAAGGGGGTGCGGGGGGGTGTGGGAATGCTCTGGGTATTCGAGAAGCTTTAGAAGATACAATCAGTAGAACAAACTGCCATCAGGAGGAAGGGACCTTTGTTGACTCCCCAGTCTCTGGCTCTGATCATGTCTATTCAGTCGTTGGATATCAGGTCTGACATCCAGGCAGGGGTCTGAGCAGGGGATACAGTTGGGAGTCAGGCATGACCATATGACGGTAATGAAGTCAGATGGGTGAACTCGTCACCACCAGGTTCAAAGTCTAAGAGGGAGAACAGGACTGTGAACAGAACCAGGGGAACATCAGTGTCTAAGGATGGGGGGGAAGGAGGAGAAGAAGGAGAGCAGGTGTCCTGGAGCCAAGGGAAGAGATTTTTTCAAGAAGAGAGCAGTTAGTAATCCCCCTGCGTGCAAATTACAACAGCAGAGAGGTGTCAGATTATCAGAAGAGTTTTACCTGTATACATAAATGTGTGCACACACATTCTTAATAATAGAGCATTAGCCAGGGTGAAGTAAATTCAGTATACTCATACATTATTTTGGAGAGTGTACCTTGGTATAAAATTTGGGGGATCAACTGACAAATATCAGAAATCTCATGTGCATCCATTCTCAGAAAATCCACTTGTAGAAATTTATCTTAAGGAAATCATCACTGATATGCACAAAAACATTTTACAAGTAGTTTGTCACTACTTGTGACATTGTATGCAGTGTTTTAAAAATTGTAAGGAAATTAAAAATACAACATAGAGTTAGTTAAATAAATTGACGTCTAGGGGCGCCTGGGTGGCTCAGATGGTTAAGCGTCTGCCTTCGGCTCAGGTCATGATCTCAGGGTCCTGGTATCGAGCCCCGCATCAGGCTCCCTGCTTGGCGGGGAGCCTGCTTCTCCCTCTCCCTCTACTGTTCCCCCTGCTTGTGCTCTCTCGCTCTCTCTGTCAAATAAATAAAATCTTTAAAAAAAAAAAAAAATTGACGTCTATATGATGAAATAACACTTTGCAGATAGTTGAAATTATGCAAGATCTGTCAAGCATGGAGGAATGTTCCTGATGTTCTTGTATTTAAGAATATATATACACAGTTGTGCACAAGAATAAAGACACACGAACATTTTAATAGTGATGGCCCTTAGGTTGTCAGATTAAGGAATTTTCAGTCTCTTTGTACTTTTCCATATATTTCAACTTTTGTACAGTTTAAAGTTATCAGTAATAATTTGCCAGGGTGATTGGGGTGGCGTGGTGGGGATGGGAGCCTGGGTGGGGTAGGGGGCAGGTGGAGAGCCACTAGTGTAGGTGAGGGTATGAGGAGCCGGGGGGTGGGAAGAGAGCTCAGGTGGGAGACATCGGTTCTAGTCCCAACCCTACCACGGCTCTCCTTGACTTCAGCCTCTGTGAGTGCTTCAGGTCCTTTGTCTGTGACAGGGACGCTGACCAGTCACTGGTGACAGTCTAGTGCCCTACTGCATGTGTCACACTCTGCAAACGGTGCAGTGCATATGGGGAGCGTGATGTTGTTATATCGTGACATGTTAAATGCCATGGCCCTCATCTGAGATGCCATTTCAGAGTCTTCCTCTTGTATCACTGTGTTGTTCTTATCTGGGAGGGTTGGCACAGAGGTAAACTATTAAATGTTTACTAGGTTTAAACTGCATATCTGAAGTTCGGTATGGCTCAGGGTCACAAGCAGCTCTTTTGGGGTGAACCCTCAGCTGAGTCATGATTTTCATTCATCACTGTTAACTTAGTGCTTTTGCTGTGTGCCCACCGTTAGGCTGGGCACATTAGCAAACACAAGATAAATAAGTGTAAGTCCTGAATCCATAGTTACTAGTGATGGAAAGTCTTACTGAAGTGCCTATGTTAGTGCTGAAGGAAGTTCTCTTGGAGAATCATTAGTGTAGACACAGACGAAAGCACTGAAGTCCAGAAAATGGATGAGTAGAGAACCCAGGACCAGGGAATGAGCTGTGAGGGGCACATTCTGTTGGGGCCTGAGGAGGAAGGAAACAGCTTAGCATTCAGACCACCCGGACATTGGGATCAGCCTAAGGAAACTGAGGCCTGAAGCAGGAAGACCTGGTTGTTCGCTGAGCCTAGACTGTCACTCTGGTTGTGATATCCACATCAGCCCTTTTAACCGGACACTTGGATATGTTATGTCAATATAGTATATTGAGAAGAATTTTATTTAGGAATTTGGAACTACCCTGCTTGGACACCCATGCAACTTTATTTAAAATCTGACTCTACCAAGATAACTCGGTTCCCTTGAGGACATGCAGGGTTGGGCAGAAGAGGGGGTGGGCATAGGTACCTCAGATCTGCTAGAGTCGTGGTTCTTGGCCAGAGTGAAAAATCTTACTTAGAAAAGAACGACAAATGATTGATTCCATTTTTCTGAGTTTCACCAGTGGTCGTGTTTGTTCAGATCTATCTAGTGTAGTCTAAAAAGTAAACAGTGCAGCATGGATGACAGTAACACCTTTTGGTGAGAAATAATTTAAGGACATATTCCAGAGGAATTATTTCTTTTAAATTAGTAGTGTCTTTCACATTTAACATTTATGTTGGCCATCCTTGGAATCTTCTGACCAAATCCAAATTTTAAGTTCTGGTCTTAGAGCTGCAGAAAGCCATTAGGACAACACCTATTGGCCTTCAGAGCAGTTTCCAGATTGTTTCCACTGTGACATTCCTCCCACTTGCCGTCGTCCCTTCGGCTTCTTGTTGCTTTCAGTTTTTGACTTAACATTTCTCACCGACAAGTTTAGTGCATGGTCTTGATCTTTCTCTCTCTCCTCCCACATGTTTACTTCTTAATGATTTTATCCTGATCTTTTTACTGTCCTGAGTTCCTGGACCCCTTCCCTTAGGATTATTATCAACTGAATTCAAATAGAAGTGTCTGGACAATGTTGATTTCAATGATTTCTTTTCTCCACTATTTAGTTACCATGTATCCTGCAAAATCTGAGCAAAAAGTACACATGTACTATGAGAGAGAAAAGAGGGGTTTTGATTTTAATGTCAGAGGTTTGTGCACTGCTGCATCTGCTTTCTTTGACAAGTTACGTATGGTGTGCTTGCCCCAGGGGACAGCGGCAGGGCAAGATCATTACCACAGAATGGCATGGTATTTTATATATAAAGTTCAAACCAAGGGGCTTTACTAGTTAACTGTCTGCTCTGGGTAAGAGTCACGACAGACTGACAGATCGTGAATTTATCTCTACTTCAAAAGACTCCACAGAGGGTACTAAACCTGTAGCCTATGTAACTGTGGTCATGGGGTCAAGCAGCTGTGTGACCATCAAAGATACATTTTGTAAGATTCAGTGACATGGTATGTGTGCGTTTATTCCTTTTTTTAGCACGAGGTAGAACTAACATCGAACTTAGAGAGAAATTCATCCTACCCGAGGGGGCATCCCAGGGAATGACGCCTTTCCGGTCACGGGGTCGAAGGTCCAAGCCGTCTTCCCGGGCTGCTTCGCCGACCCGCTCCAGCTCCAGCGCCAGTCAGAGCAACCACAGCTGCACGTCCATGCCGTCTTCTCCCGCCACCCCCGCCAGTGGCCCCAAGGTAGGGACTGCCCTGGCTCGCAGCCTCCTTCCTTGGTCCCGATTTACAGGGGGTTGTTGTTGAGTGTAGCCTCTGCGCACCTCCAGCCAGGAGAGGAGCGGGAGGACCTACAGACCAAGCTCTACCTACACCAGCCTTTCCAGGCCCCAGTAGATAACAGGACCCTTAGGATTTTACTCTGAAGGACGTTTATTAAAATATGAACTCAGATCGTTAAGTCAGAAACACTTTTTGCCACATAGTTTCCACCCAGAGTTGCTAATTTGGAAATCCAGGCGTTAGATGCTAACGGAGAAGTCTGTCTGTTTTGATGGGTTGCTTGTGAAGAATGCCGTTGCCTCTCTGCCTGGTCCCTTTTATCCTGTTGAACTGATGCCCGTTTTGTTTTGTTTTCTGTTTATTTAAGATTCAGGGTTTTCTATTTATTTTTCATGTTCCCAGTTTGCTTCCTTACTGTTCCATTTTCAATTGTCCCCGTCCTTCCCTTTGGATTTCCATTTCGCAGACTCCACTTCAGTCCTCTCGCTGTTATGACAAACCCTGGTTGGTAAACAGTAAAGCTGGCCCCTCTGGCAGGGACAGCCATTATCCTGACCTCCAGCTGCCCAGCCCCGAGGTAGAGTATGGTTTTGCTGACTAAGGACACAGTCAAGAC
Source organism: Halichoerus grypus (assembly GCF_964656455.1). NCBI lineage: Eukaryota > Metazoa > Chordata > Mammalia > Carnivora > Phocidae > Halichoerus > Halichoerus grypus. The sequence continues at coordinate 157,571,397 of NC_135716.1, read as the reverse complement.
GAGGCCCTCGCTAATGCCCAGACCTTGATCGGCTACTCTTCCTGACACGAGTCCATGCTCTTTTCCATCTCTGTGGTGCTTGCTCTCACAGCTGATTTGTCTAGTCAGGTGTTTTTCAGGGGTTTCTAACTCGGACTCACCAAACTTGGAGATAAATAAGAGATGCCTAAAACCGGATTGTTGAACAGCTTGCTAACAGTCTTGAGAATGATGTTTTTTCCCAGGGATAAACAGTCATCATTCCTGGTGATCTGTTTATGGATATTATTTATAAAACTCAGGCCTCTTGGAGTCTCCAAACATGAGCTACCCAGACGAGTTACGAACACTTGAAATTCAACTGTGGTGCATGTTCAGCCGTGTTCTATCTTTGCTTAGAACAGAAGAGTGGCTGGCGTCCCCTGCCCTGAGCCACATCCCCAGGGTGGTTGGTATCACCAGACTGGTCTGAGGCGTGGGTGCTGCCTACTTCAGCCAAGCCCACTATCAGTGGACACTGCTCTGAAGCTCAGTTTTGAACTTCTGAATCTCTTGGCCTCGTCACTTGGGTGTCCGAAGCCTTGATCTGATATACACACACTGGCAGTTAAGCATGTTTGAGTGCAGTCATTAAAATGCCCAAAGCATTTTTGGAAGAGCAGTGTTTCAGAAACCAGTCACGGGCCAGTGGCTTGTCTGATAGCAGGAAGATTTGCATTCTAGCTCCTGCTGGGAAATACTGGATTCTTGGGCCTGAAGAGATAGCACTGCCTTCAGTCATGCAAAGCTTTAGCCCGAGAAAGCGGGAAATGTTAAGAAGCCGGTGCCTGTGAATGGGCTGCTGCTTTGGGATTCATCCGCTCCAAGCTAAACCTCTAGTTCAGAAATCTGTCCGGTTCAGAACATGACCTGGGGACCTATTGCCACCAGAACCCCAACACTCAACATGCTTATCTTGCTTTTCTTCTTCCTTGATGGCTCCAGTTTCATGAAAGTCTCAAAAGTTCTAAAATTTTAAATGTTTTAATTATGAAGTACAAAATACTCACAGGATTCGAATAGACCATCCTTTTTGTTTTGTCTTAAGGTTGTACCTTTCGTTTTGTTCATTTCGAGGTTTCACCTTCCCTTACCTGTGGGTATTGTACAGGCCGCGTCCTGACGTGGACTCCCAGCCCAGGGGCTCCGGGCTGCGGTCTTCCCGGCGGCCATGGCCGTGCGCACGAGCGGTAGCTTCTGAAACTGGTGCTCTTCCTCCTGTGTGGGCCAGGAGGGTTCGTGCGTGAATGTTGATCACTTTCTGCCGCTTCTGCTTTTTCTTTCTAAATTGAAGAAATACAAGAAACACAATGAAACAGGTTGCTTTACTCTTTCCATTTATATGAACATCTTAAAGGTCCTGGAAAACAGTTTACACAATTGATTTCAAAGAAAAATTAGAACAGTGTGTTGTGGCATGAGTGGTATTTAAAATGTTCCTTCTCCAGATTAAGTCTACTACTATCTTTTAAAAAAAAAGGCAAAAAAAAAAACACTCAAGGGGGAAATGTTGCTCCTCCCGGTAGCAGTAATAATGTATATCTATCCAGCAGCTCTTTTTCCACTAGGAAGTGCTTCTACACATGATTTGTTCATTCAGCAAGTTTTTGTTGAGCCCGTGCTCTGTGCCAGACACTGTTTTAGGTGCTGAGGATGTGACCGTGAACAAAACAAACTCCCTGTTTTTGTGGAGCTTAGACTTGAATGCAGGCAAGGCTGCAAACAAGGGTAGGAGCGCCAAGTCCTGAACAGGGGAGAAGAGCAAGGTGGGTATCACTTTAGTAGTGCAGCAAGACCTCTCTGATCGGCCATTCCAGCCACGACACCCAAAGGAAATGAGGGAGTGAGCCACGCAAATACGGGGTGGCCCAGTGAATTGAACAAGAGGGAGTGTGGTTATCTGCATTTTTTTCCAGTGAAGAAATAGACAGATCTTGGCTTGACTAAAGTTTCTGCACGCACACATCTAGTGAGAGTGTTTGGGGTGATCTTTGCATCTCCATACTAAATATTTAGGGCTAGAACCCATCTTTCAAATTTTTAACCCCAACACTTTGACATTTGGGATTATTTGGATTTTTTTTTTTTTTTTTTTTGGCCATTTTTTAGTGGAAATTTGTCAGTAACAAAATTTGTCAGTAAATTTCAAGTAGAAGTTTAAAAAACATTGTGACATTTTAAATTGGAACATGAGACCTTTTGTGGGGTGGAATTATTAAAATATATGACCTAGGACACTTTCAAAATAAATCTTTGTTTTCCTGGACTTTTAATTTGCTTTCCAGTCGATTAGATGTGAGGAGGCTTAAGTAGACCTTTTAAAATTGAATTTCAGAAATTCTACCTAGTAAATACGATCTTTTAAATTTTTTTTAAGGTTATTCCATCAACAGGCAGCAAGTTGAAACGACCAACACCAACTTTTCACTCTAGTCGAACATCCCTTGCTGGTGATACTAGCAATAGCTCTTCCCCAGCCTCCACAGGTGCCAAAACGAATCGGGCAGGTAAGGACCTGCCCCACCACCACCACCACCCGTCCATAGGCTTTGGGGTGAAAGCGGGGGGAGTGGCCAGGCTAATAATTGGGGACCAGCAGCCTCTGGGCAATGCCTCCCTGCTCTCCAAGGAGCAAGTAATGAGAGCAGCACTAGGTGTGATGTCCAGAGAGCCCTGCAGATTCCGTGCGGCTCTTTCCTTTCCCTTCCGCCACTGTAGCTAGCCATAGCCCTGCCTTCTGAGAGCAGAGGCTTCCGTGGCTAAGGCCAGGCGCCCTGTTCTGGATCTGGAATGACCATATTTGAGAGAATGTAGAAGGCAGGAGGGGCGTCCTGAAGTGGGCCTTCCTGAGAAGGCCACGCAGTTTTGGGACTGGCAGTTTGCTAGTAATTTTTCCAATACTCTGTATTTATGATAACTGCTGGCAAGTTGAGAAAGTCAGGGAAAGATCACAGCTGTTCACCTGTTGATGTTCCTCATAGGAACCTAGGAATTGGCCTCATTTCTGGCCCTCTTTTGGCCCATCCCCGACCCCCACCCCCCCGGGGGCCACACGAGGTCACTTGTGCTGCTGAGAGAAGCTGGCTTCTGATCCTCAGGAGGCAAGCTTCTCAAGCAGAATCACAAAGCCAGAAAAGGTTTCAGGCAACTGCCATGTAGATGAGGACATAGTGGGTCCAGAAAGGCTCTGATTCGCCCCAGGGTCACACAGACTATCAGGTGGTATTAGAGTCAGAGCCCTGACCTCTGGTCACTTGTTTTCGCCGCCCCTCATGTTGTCTCTCATTAAGTCTGCTGCTTTATTCTCCAATTCCAGACCCTAAAAAGTCAGCCAGTCGCCCTGGGAGTCGGGCCGGGAGCCGGGCCGGGAGTCGGGCCAGTAGCCGGCGCGGGAGCGATGCCTCGGACTTTGACCTTTTAGAGACACAGTCCGCTTGTTCAGACACTTCGGAGAGCAGCGCTGCGGGGGGCCAGGGCAGCTCCAGGAGAGGGCTCAGCAAGCCTTCCAAAATCCCCACCATGTCCAAGAAGACCGCCACTGCCTCCCCCAGGACTCCGGGTCCCAAGCGGTAACGCTGCACAAGCACCCCAAGCCTCTCTCCACTTTGAAGCCTGCTCCGTACATTGGGTGTATATTTATTCTGAACAGGAGAAGTTATATTGTTAAAAGTGTAAAAGAATAATTGTGTTATGAAGCTGCCTTATTTTTTTTCTTTTTGTAAGTTACTATTTTCATGTGAATATTTATGTAGATAAAATTTGCCTCCTGGTAACCCTGTAATGGATGGGGCCCAGAAATGAAATATTTGAGAAAAACAAGTGAGAAGGTCAAGATGAGAATGTGTATTAAAAAAAAAAAAAAGGCGCCTCTAAATAGGGTTTCTGCGCGGTGCAGGGTTGTAAACCTGCTTTATCTTTTAGGATTATTCCTAAATGCATCTTCTTTATAAACTTGACTTGCTGTCCCAGCAAGATAAATTATATTAAAAAAATAAGAATCCTCCAGTGTTTAAGGAACTCTTTTTTTTTTGTAAATCACAGACACCTCAATTAGCAAGAACTGAGGGGAGGGCACTTCTAATCGCTTTTTCCGGTGTTTTTAATACTGTGTGATTTTAGCTGAAGAGAGGGAACCTCCTCTGGTAATGTTTGCACATGATCAGCAAAAGGAGTTCATTGCAATACTTTGAATACTGTCTCAGTACTGGGTGTTTAAAGGACAAATAGCTGCTAGAATTCAGGGGTAAATATGTTCAGAAGACGTCAGAACATTGGGGTTTTTAAGAGTCCTGGTTTGTAACTTCCTATCCAGCCCGGCCACCAATAACTCCTGTGCTCACCGGGACCCAGGCCCTTGGCAAGGGGAGACTCCTTGGTGGCACTGTGAATTACAGATTTGTTTATCTGCATTTTTGCTATTTATTTAAATGGTCGATCAACTTCCCACAAACTGAGGAATGAATTCCACGAGCCTATTCTGAAAACGTGGACATAAAACAAACACTTGCTCGTCCTTTAAAGGAGTTCACCAGCACACCTGTTAACAAGTCCCGTTTGCTTCCGTCTTTTTTTGTGAGTAATAAAGTCAACTGACCAAGTGACCATGAAGAGGGGCTGTCTGGGGCTCCTGTTTTTTAGCTGCTGTTCCTCTTCAGCTCCGACCATGTTGCTGTGTGATTATCTCAATTGGTTTTAATTGAGGCAGAAACTGAAGCTCTACCAATGAACTGTTTAAAAACAAGACACACTTTTGTATTAAAATTGCTTGCAGTAACAAATTTGTATTTCCTGATTTTCTTCTCAACTATTACCTTATATATAACCTGTTACCCTGGGTATGATTGTGTTTTAGGTACTTAAATGCATTATTCAAATCAAAATATCTTGGTGGATAAATTATGGAGCTCACTAATAGATTTTTTTTTCCTTATTTATTTCATCCTTGTTAATTTAAACAAAGCAACAAAGAAATAATCCGGCTATTGTTAATACAAATCTGTAGGGAATCTGCTCCACTTAGCTGATTACACAAATAATAATATGTAAGAAAATTTCTGTATTAGAAATCACAAAGATCCCGGGTTTGAGAGGATGGGGCCAGTTTGCCACAGTAGGCTGAAATCTCTGGTTACATGATAGATTTACAAAAGTGGAAGCAAAATTGGTCATCAAATCCAGCTCCTTTCTTTTCCAGATGGAGACACTGGAATGGGAAAGTGGGAGAGAGGGTTATTTGCCTGAGATCACAGAATTAATAAATGGCAAAAATGGCCCTTGAATCAAATCATTGATTCTCTATTTAAGCCTGGCATTTCTATTTCCTCCAGCCCCTAGTTGGCTTTATAATAATTAGAAATCAAATATTAAGTAATTCTAACAGGAATTAGGCTAGGAAATAACAACTTGAGAGATAGGAAAGGGGTTTAAACTCAGGCCACCCGAGTTTCTGATCATTAAGCCATACATACTCCTCATATGATCAGGAATTGGCTGAGATGGATACATGTTTGCCACAGCAGTTTGATAGAATTTTTTTTTAAGATTTTATTTATTTGACAGCACAAGTAGGGGGAGCGGCAGGGAGAGGGATAAGCAGACTCCCCGCTGAGCAAGGAGCCTGGCACAGGGCTCCATCCCAGGACCCTGGGATCATGACCTGAACCAAAGGCAGCCACTTAACCGACTGAGCCATCCAGGCGCCCCTGCCATAGCTGTTTGAACCCAAATATCCAGATTAAAAGAAATCCAGCCTGATGGATTCTAAAGGAGGTGCTTACTCTATTCCCCCTAGAATTAAGTAACTTCAAGCTGCCAGAATTGTGCAGGATAGTGTTTTCACCCAAATTTGCTTCTCCTCTAGGCTTCCTGGCAGCAGAAGCATACTTAAAACAGCTTGACCTCCATCCTTTCAGATTCTGGACTGTGATCACTTTTTTTTTTTTTAACCAAGTAATTCAGGTTTTCCCTTAGTCTTTGCAACAAAGCTCAGCTAGCGGTGGAATCTGCACAAAGTGTATTTCCGTTCAACAAACACCTACATGCAAGGCCATATAGAGAATACAGGGATGCCAGAACAAAAGCTTAAAATTACAGTTCTGGGATACCAGTGCTAAACATGTGATACAAATTTGGTGTCTGCTGGGTAGAGAGGCAGGAGTCCCTGGGGTTTTGAATGATAAAGCAACAACAGCTAACATTTACTGACTACTTGCCATAGGCCAGTCACTGTGCTAAGTGCTCAGTCTACAACCCCACCGTCGTGACCCCATTCACAGGTGAGCAACAGCCTGAGAGGTTCAGAAACTGCCCAAGGTCACGGCGCACCAGGTGGCTGGGGAAAGCCCTTGTTTGACACCACTTTCTCCAAGAGACCTTCCCACCTCAGTTTCTGAGTTCTAGGACTCCACTCACATCCCCACCCCCACGTCCCAGCTCCTTGTCCTCTGCCCTTCCAGGCGCTTTGCCAGCCCTCCGCTTCGGAGCGCAGCCTTCACTTGACTATCACCCCGGTTGGGGGCCCAGGCCACTAGGGGGCAGGGACTGGTTGGCTTCATCTCTGGCTCAGGGCAGAGGATGGGGCGGCCCATGGTGGTTGCTGTTGAACTGAGTTGTGGGCTGACACCCTTTGGAATGGCTAAAACCTGATGTTTAGGTTTATGGGAATGTGAGGCCCATTGTTTAAAGAACACAGCTATCTCTTCTCACCCTAAATGGAGATAAATGATTTCTGCTCTAAGAATCAGCCCACGCTGGGCTGCTTACAGTCTAGCTGGAAGCCCAGTGTTGTACAATACACAACCTGAGGATTCCAGGCTAGACCTGAGGCTCCAGGTGATGTGGTGTGGACTCCAAGGGGAGTACAGAGGGATGCCCAGAGAAGGACAGTGAAGAGGACAGGAGATTGAGACCCTGAACAAGCCTGGCACGGGGATGCCCCCTTGACTCTGCCCCTGCCTCTCTATGCAGTCACCAAGCCCGGGGGATGCAGCCTCCTCAACTGCTTTCTCCTCCACCCTCCACCCTGTCACCAGAAAGGATCATGGTCATTGTCCACCTGCCCTCATTACTGTACCTGCCTCCCACTGTGGGCCCTGACTCTAATCTTCGTCCCTCCAATCTGTATTCGCCCCTGCAGCAGACTCTGTCTTAGGCATCTTCAGTGGCTAAGCTGCAACATCTTTAAGGGGCTTATAAACAGTGTAGAAATTCACCCGTTGGGTAAAAGGCAGACTAAGCATAGGCCCAAGACACCAACAAATGATTGTTTCTTTGTTTATTAATTTATGAACAGTAGGCTCCACACCCAATATGGGGCTTGAACTCAGGACCCTAAGATCAAGAGTCGCATGCTCTACCGACTGAGCCAGCCAGGTGCCCCAACAAATGACTGTTTAGATTTAAAATTTGATGTAAAAGTTCTGATATTTTTTGGTTTGTTTTAAAGATTTATTTACTTGAGAGAGTGAACGAGCGAGCGAGCGAGAGAGCATGAGCAGGGGTTAGAGGCAGAGGGAAGGGGAGAAGCAGACTCTCCCGCTGAGAAGGGAGCCTGACTCCCGGCTAGATCCCAGGACCCTGGGATCACGACCTGAGCCAAAGGCAGACGCTTAACCAACTGAGCCACCCGGGTGCCCCAAAGTTCTGATATTTTTAAAAGATTTTTTTTTTAAAGATTTTATTTATTTGACAGAGACACAGCGAGAGAGGGAACACAAGCAGGGGGAGTGGGAGTGGGAGAGGGAGAAGAAGGCTTCCCATGGAGCAGGGAGCCCCATGCAGGGCTCAATCCCAGGACCCTGGGATCAGGAACTGAGCCGAAGGCAGACACTTAACTGAGCCACCAGGCGCCCCTAAAAGCCTTTTTTGAACTAATCGCTACACCCAACATGGGGCTTGAACTCACAAGCCGAGATCAAGAGTCCCACACTCTACCAACTGAGCCAGCTAAGCACTCCAGTTTTGATACTTTTTAAAAGTTTAAGTGATCATGAAGAATTCTTAATTTTGGTGGACTTCTTAATTTATTTTGAAATTTAATAGTGAACCCACACTGGGGCCCCATAACCATCGGTTGTCCAGGGCCCTCATCTAGTCTTCCTGCAAGGTCCTTTGGGTTCAACCTTTGCCAGGCCCTCAGCCTCACCCTCACCCAGGCCATTGCCCCCCAGGTTGTCCAGGTTCCACTGAACAGCTCACCTGCCCAAGCCTAGCTCCGCTGTTGTGTGACAGGGGAAGTCCCTTAACCTCTGCGTGCCTCAGTTTCCTCGTCTGTCAAAAGAAGGGGTTGAAATGGCGTCTACCCTGTATGTGCGAGCATTAAAGCGGTGACGCAGAGCACGCATGGCACAAGCTAAGTGCGGAGTGGTACCTGCACTACGCTCCCTGGAGTCGCACGACACCAGCAGTTTCCTCTGCCTGGTACATTCTTCTCCCACTGACCTTTCCTGTCATCCCAGGCCCATTCCTTCCAGCCTTCCGAGCTCAGTCTAGGTATCACTTCCTCCCAGCGCAGCGCCTCAGCCGTAAATGAATAAATGCAGCGAGAGGGCGCCCAGGAAGGGCAGAGTGTGCGGAAGGGGGCTGAGTCAATGGAGGGGTTTCCGTGCAGAGCCTTCTCTTACAAGCCCTTGGGGACCCTGACAATTAAGATGCGCAAAGGGAGCTTCCCGGGCCCTCCGGAAGGGCCGCAGAGCTCCTTGGCCCGGCTGGAGGCCGGTGCGCATCTCCCGTGCGCCGCGGGATCAGCACCGGGGGCCGCAGGGCGCACAGCGAGAGCCTGCGGTGACGATGCGGTCGCGGGAACATCGGGCAGTGTGGGGAGCCCGCCTGGGGCGCGGGCCGCGAGCACGCGGGAGCCAGGTGTGTGGGCGCCCGGGAGCAGAGACTGAGCAGGTGTCGGGGAAGGAGAAGCCCCCAACAGCGCGTGCAAGGGGACAGCGGGGAAGGCGCTGGGTGGGCAGGGAGGAACTGCGGAGGCGGCGGCTGGCAGAGGAACGCGTCCCACTCTCCGGGCGCGACTGGCACCTGCGGTGCCCCCCTACCTCTAGACCCTACTGAGGCCTTTCAGGTCCCGGAGCGACACAATGCGCAGGGCGGGACTGCCGGGTGGCTCCGCAGGCGAGACGGAAACTCCGGATCCCCGCCCGGGCGAGACGGTTCGAGGACGCGCCCCGCGGGAGCGCAGGTCCCCGATTTCCCCACACAGCGCCGCTACCCTGGGGTCCCCAGGCCGAGGCCCCTCGCTCGCCCGACGACGCCCCCAGTGGCTGGGAGAGGAGCCCAGCACGACTCCGAAGTGCCGACGGCTGGACAGGGGACCCCTCACCCGACCGTCCAGCACCCAACAGCGGCTCACATCTCGGGGTCGCCAGCACCCGCGACACCAACCGAGATCCCCAGCCCCTTCCCGCGGCGTCGGTTCCGCGGCCTTGGCCCCGCCCCGCGCCCCCATTGGTCGAAGCCGGAGGGGGCGGGGCCCGACGGCGGCGCGCGGGCCCCACGGGCGGCGGAGGCGGGGCGCACGGCGCAGACGGCAGGTCCCACTGAGGAGACGCCCGCGGGTCCGCGCCGCCCCCAGCGCCGACGGGAACTTCCCCGCCGCCCCTGCCTCTGAGCCGGCCTCGGCAGCAGCGGCCTGACGGCACGGCGGCCACAGACAGATTGGCCGCCTGTCCCCGGGCCCCGAAGGAGCTCCTGCCGTGAGGCGGCGGAGGCCTCGTCGACGCCGCCGGGAGCCCAGCAGGTGCGGCGCGGGAGACGCGCTGAGACAGCGCCGCGGCCCCGGCGAGCCCGCCCGAGCCGCCGACCCCGAGCCTCGGCCGCCGCTCGCCGTCGGGGCGGCCCCGGCCCCGGCTCGGCCGCGGAGCGGATGCGCGCCCGCTGAGTGCCCGCCCGGCCCGCCATGGCCGCGCGTCCCGGGCCGCTGTGGCTCGTGGGCCTGGCGCTGTGCGCGCTGAGCGGCGGCGGCCCCGGCCCGCGCCCCCCGGCCGGCTGCCCGGCCCGTCACCTGGGCCCGCGCGAGCGCCGCGACATGCAGCGCGAGATCCTGGCGGTGCTGGGGCTGCCCGGGCGGCCCCGGCCCCGGCCCCGCTCTCCGCCCGCCGCCGCCCGGCTGCCCGCGTCGGCGCCGCTCTTCATGCTGGACCTGTACCACGCCATGGCCGCCGACGACGACGAGGACGGCGGCCCCCCGGAGCGGCCCCCGGGCCGCGCCGACCTGGTCATGAGCTTCGTCAACATGGGTGAGTGCGGCCGCCGGCTGGGCGTCCGGGGCCCCGGTGACCGTGCGGCCTCGGTGCGGACGGGGCCCCGGGACCCAGCACGGGCGGCAGGGGCCCGTGCACCAGCTTGGCCAGCGTGCGCCCCTGCGGCGAACAGGTGCCCCCTGGTCGTGGCCACGCCCCCACAGAGGGGTGGGAAGTGTGGAGCTCAGGGCCACCAAGTCCAAGGACTGTGGGCCTCGTGGGTTGGGGGACCGGCAGGGGCAGAGGCGCGAATGTGAGTCGCAGGGATGTGCGCATTCGTCCCGCTCTCGAACACACCCAGGGTGGGGATCATCATCTCATGTCGGGTGGACCGGGCAGTGCCAGGAAGACCGTCTGGTCCTGGGGAGACAGATGAGTAAACAGGACCGGATGCTGTCACAGTGATAAGGGCGGTACTGCAGAGAGGGACAAAGTTCAGTGTGGAAAGCCCCGGTCACATCATCAAAGTGACCGGAGCTGAGAACCCAGGTGTCGTGAGTGCACAGCTGCCTGTTCCCTGGTCAGAGCCCCAATTCCTGTAGGTGAGGGTGTGGCTGTCAGGGCAGCGGGCGGGGCAGGAGTAGACTCTGAGCTCAGTGGGGCAGTCCCTGATCTTGTCACCCTGGGCCTAGCACCTGGGACATGGCTGGCATGCAGTGAGTGTCCAGGCCCGTGGAAGGACCCAGTAAGCCCCTTGGACCCTCGTCATTCTTCCACACAAAGCCCAGCCTTTCCTTTCTGCAGAATTTTTTTCTCCAAGTCGTGGAGCCGTTTGTGGTTAGAGTACTCAAAGATGTCTTTCCCGTTACTAAATGCTCTTTAATCTAGTCGTGAATGTCCCCTATCTGCTTTGCTTCCTGTCTGTGGCCAGTGAGGGCCAGGGGTCTGGGCTGGAGCAGACGCCAGACTGGATCTGGGGATTCAAGGACTGCAGCTCAGGCTGAGGTGGGGACAGGACCCTTGCCAAGGCCACCAGCATCCCCTCACCTACAGCCTTACCCCTCCGCACAACCCTGGGAACAGAAATGATACTCATCCCCATCTCCCAGATGAGGACAGTGAAGCTCAGAGAGACAGTGTCATGCCCAGGATAGCACAGCCTCTCCCTGGCCCAGTCAGGACAGGCTCAGGTTGTTTGGCCCTACATCCAGTCCTCAAGGAGGTGGTATTGCTACTGTCAGGAGGGCAGGCTTTCAGGGTGGAGAGAGCTTCCAGAGGGGTTTAGGCAGAGAAACCCAGGGGATGGAGCAACAGCAGGTTTTGTGGGGTTTTCAGCCATTTGCTTCCTCTACTGGGGCAGGGGGAGTGGACAGCCAAGGAGACCTCTGTCCCCCACACCCCAGAGCTGGTGGGTGGCTGAGGTGGGGAGTGAGCAGCAGGAAGTGGCTGTTAACCTCTGCTGAGAGCCGGGTGCCAGGCATAGGACTTGGTCAGTGGGTTCTGAATGCCACCTTCCTGGTTAAGGGCAGGGTGGGAGACTCAGGACAAAAGAGACCATGTGTGGAACTGAGGCTAGAGCCCTGTCCTCAGGACAAGCTGACCTGGGGCTCAGAACCAAGAGGGGTTGTGGACACAGTCAACCTGAGAATGTCCCTAAGGGCAACATCCATTAGAGTGAGTCACTGCCCAGCCAATGTCCTGCTTCCCCAGCATCCCCTGGGTCAAGGCGTGCACAGCCTTGGTGGGAGCTATTGTGAATCCAGCAGCACCCTTAGCTCAGACAAGTCTGATTTCTCTCCTGCCTCTGCTGTGTGACCTTAGGCAAGTCCCTTGCCTTCTTGGAGTCACAGATCCTTCCTTGTAAAATGGGGCTCGTAGAGATCAATGCATCGTCAAGGTTATTGTGTCATTGGTTGATAGATGGGAGGAGCAGAAAGTCAGCCTTCTTGTAGGTGCACCTGGCCTGGTCCTGCCGACCCCAGTCCCTCCCAGCTGCTGCCCAGCCTTGGCTGGGTGTGTTGGGAATGTCCCACACTTCTTATGTGCAACCCAGAAACAGATTTTAAAAGCCAACCAAAAGGTGTCTATACCAATTTCTATTATTTATTTATTTATTTATTTATTTATTTTTAATTTTTTAAAAAGATTATTTGTCAGAGAGAGCGCGAGCACAAGCAGGGGGAACAGCAGGCAGAGGGAGAAGCAGGCTCCCCGCTGAGCAGGGAGCCCCATGTGGGACTCGATCCTAGGATCTGGGGTTCATGACCTGAGCCGAAGGCAGCCGCTTAACCAACTGAGCCACCCAGGCGTCCCTTTACCTATTTTTAGAATAAAAACTAGCACTTGAAGTTCTGTAGCCTGACGAGTCTTTGTTTCATCCATCTAGTAACATGTAAGCTCTTTTACCAGCCCCCTTTTCATGGGCTCAGGGAGGTTAAATGGCCAGCCCAGGGCCACACAGCACATCCATGACATCATCCAGGGCCTGTGGATTCCAGATGTCAGCTTCTTCCCACGCTGTCTGTGCGTGTTTCATTAAGATCTAAGGCCTCGGACGCTGTGGGATTAACAGGCAGATCTTTGTTCGGTGGAAGCCCAGTCTGTGGGCGGGCCCAGCCAGCTGTCAGAAGGGCCTTCTTTATTCTGATGTGCTAATTGCACTAGTAGAACTCTTTCAGTTTGAGTGGTTTTAACTGGTAATTACCTAGGCTGTGGGGGCGGGGGGTGGGGGGTTAGACACCTAGCAGGATTCTTTGCTTGTTTGGAGGCCCAGGCCCCAGGCCCTTGAACCACCACGGAGTCTAATGGTAGAGTCGCTGCGCTATCCGCGCCCACGCCCGGGCTTCGGTACCTGTGTCTCCTGCTCCATCTCTCCTACTGGCCTTATCTGGCTCCCCAGAAGCCAGACCTGGTGCCTGCCAGGCCCCTGAGCACCCACGGCAGCCGGTGGGACCCAGAGGCCGCGGGCCTGTCCCAGGTCTCCGGCCCGCCGGTCAGGCCTCTGTGCCCAAGCAGATGCTTGAGGAAGCCCGTGTCATGGCTGACGGTGTCTCTGTAGGGAGGCCGGGGCTGTGGTCAGAGGTGGGGCCCCTGCCTGGCCTGTCAGTCTCAGACTGTACGCTCTTGGCTCCCCTTGGTCAGGACACGGGAATGGGGGCCGGTACCCATGTGGAGCAGACGGGGTCTGTCCTGGGTGTTCCTGTGCTCAGGGAGAGGAGAGCCCTGAGCTGGGAGGCAACACTCACGTTCTTATACCGCCTGGACCCGCCACGGGTTCCTTCCTGTCCCGAGTCACCTCCCTTCCCTCCCTGGGCCTCTGTTTTCTCGTCCAGTCCACAGCGATGTGTCAGAAAACGAGGGGCCTCTCAGCCCTGACCCCGTGGCCCTGTGTTGGGGACAGCTCCTCACAGCACCACCCCCTGCCCTGGGCTGGAGCGTGGGTCTGACTGGCTGTACCTCGGGCACCTCGGGCCGGCCCAGCCGGTGGTGAGGGAGGAATGAGGCAGGAAGGGCGAGCTCTGCGTGTTCCTCCTGGTCCTTCTCCACCTTGAGTCAGAGGGACAGCAGGTGCCGTGTTCCCAGTTGAGAAACGGAGGCACAAACAGCCCTGCAGGCAGAGGTCTAGCCAGAAATGCACGGAGCCGTCTTCACTGTTGTCCCGACCCTTCTCTGACCAGACTTACTCCCGAGCCTCGGGCAGCCGAGGACGGGGCTGTGGAACTGAGGTGTTGGACTGGGGAGCGGCAGGGCTTAGTGGAAATGAGGGACCTGGTGCACCTCCTCCTCAGCCCTGTGACCTTGAAGGGGCAATGCTTGGTCTCCATGACCCCAGGGTCACTTTCGTTCTTTTTTTTTTTTCTCTATTTAAAAAGAATTTTTTTTGTTTTTAAAGAGTTTATTTATTTGTCAGAGAGAACGAGCGAGCACAAGCAGGGAGAGCGGCAGGCAGAGCGGGCAGAGGGAGAAGCAGGCTCCCCGCTGAGCAAGGAGCTGACGTGGGGCTCCATCCCAGGACCCTGGGATCATGACCTGAGCCGAAGGCAGACACTCAACGGACTGAGCCACCCAGGTGTCCCTCTTCGGTTCTTTACTAGGGAATTCTTACACTTTTCATGAATTTGCTCAACAAACAGTCGTGTGGTAGCCGCTCCGTGCCGGGCACAGTCCTAGTTACTGGGATGTGCCAGTGAGCCTAACCAAGTCCCTCCTCGTGGAACCGGCCTTCTGGGGGGAGCAAATAGTAAATGCGTAAACCACAGAGATGGTTGTCGAGTGGTCTAGATGGTGACACCCCCTATCTGGAAGCCAGGAGCAGAGGGACAAGGGGAGGGCAGAGCGGACCTGGGTGGGGGGTTCTGACCTGGGACTCAGACAGAATCTGCATCTTGATGCCGCCGCCTGCTGTGAGTGTGATCTGGGCCTTCCAGGCCACCTCCAGGAGCCACAGTTTCTTCCTCTGTAAAATGGAGGCACTCAGGGTACCCACTCAGCGGGGCGGTTCAGGGACCGTGTGACATGGTTCCTGGTGAGGACCACGTGCCCAGAACCTCTAGGTCTGTGCCTTCATTTGCATCACAGTTATGGTCACATCTATGTTTTGAAAAGAGGAGAGTGAAGCTCAGAGAAGTTAGGTGATTTTCCCAAGGCCACCCAGCAGGTCCGCTCCCTGTCTCCTCTGCTCTTCTATATAGAAGCTGCCTCTCCACCCAGGTGGGGGCCTGGCCCATCATTAGGTGCATTAAGTGTTGCTGAATTGGACTGTCTTGAATGTATGTTGTAAAGAGAATCCTATTTAAAGTCTTTATTGGTTGGAGGTTACAAAAATAAGACATGCTCAATATACACCGTTCAGACCACATAGAAACAGGTGACATGGGAGCCCCTGGGGATCCTTTTCCCACCAGCCCATCACCCCCAGGCAACCACTTTCTGACTTCTATCACAATGTCTTCATGTCACCTGTCTTTGAGCTTCCTACACCTGGGATCATACAGCGTACGCTCTTATATCTAGTGTTTCACTCAACATAATTTTTTTGAGATTCATGCTTGTTAGCATTGTATCTGTAGTTCTTTTTTAAGTTGTGTTTTTGTTTTTTTTTTTTTAAGTAATCTCCAGACCCAGTGTGGGCCTCAAACTCACAACCCTGAGATCAAATCAAGAGTCAGATGCTCTTCTGACTGAGCCAGCCATGCACCCAGATAGTTCTTTTTTTATAATTGGGTTGTATTGCATTCCGCAAGTATATGCATTTATCCGTTTTTATTTTTTTATTTTTATTTTTTTTTAAAGATTTTATTTATTTATTTGAGAGAGAGAGAGCACATGAGAGGGGGGAGGGTCAGAGGGAGAAGCAGACTCCCTGCCGAGCAGGGAGCCCGATGCAGGACTCGATCCCGGGACTCCAGGATCATGACCTGAGCCGAAGGCAGTCGCTTAACCAACTGAGCCACCCAGGCGCCCTATCCGTTTTTATTAATGGACATTTGGGTTGTTTCTAGTTTGGGGTTATAAGTAAAGGTACCGTGAACATGCACACGTGGTTGGGGCTGTTGTAAACCTGCATTTTAATCCTGACTCTGCCACTTGGGAGCTAGGAAATGTTACACAGGTGCTTTTTAAAGTCTTGGAGCCTCATTTCCTCACCTTTAAGACCAGGTGAATAAGGCCTCACTCCCAGGGTTGTGCAGAACTAGGCAAAATGTGCAGTGAGGCTGGCTAGCTGCTTGTCACATGGCAGGAACTTACTAACCGAGGGCTAATATGTTACACCCTGCTTGTGCCTCTGCTCATTTTGAACCCTCTGCATACAATACCCTCACCTCCATTTCTACTTAAAAAAGGGTGGGCAGAAGTTTCCATAAGTCTGACTGTTTCCGCCCCAACTACTCCTCAAGAGACAGGCTCCTCCTATGCTAGAAGTCCCATCCCCCATCCCATGTATTTCTCTTAGGATTTGAGTCACTTTCTGCCTGCCTCATTCAGAGCCATGTCTTGCCCCTTTCTCTTGCTCCCTGAGAAACCATGAACGACCTGAGAATAGGGGCCAGATCTGACTCTTCATGGCATCCCCCCTCCCACTGTGCTCCCCAGGCCCTGTGTGGCAGGTGCACAGGGCAGACCAGCAAAGTGAAGGGAGGAGGAACACAGAGGGGAGGCAGGGGCTGAGAGCAGGGGCGGGGGCCTGGGCCTGGTCAGCTGAGGCAGAGCAGGGCCTGCCCTCCCTGTCTTTGTGGAGGCCCACCATGGGTGAGCATCTCCCTGGAGGCTTCCCTGGGACCTCTAGTCCTCCCAGGGCCCTGCCTGGAGGAAGGTGGCTTCAGCAGGCATTCTGGGGGGGGGGGGGGAGCGGAATTAATAGGAGAAACTCATTTACAGGTGACCCCCATCCCAATATCACCACCTAGAGGGAATCTAGGGCCACTCATGTCACATCAAGTCTGAAGGTCCACTGAAAGGGCCCTAACCTGACACGTGACCCCTGGCAAGTCTTTGCCCCTCTGAGCCTCAGTTTCCCCATCTATTCAGGTTTGCCCTGAAGGCCTTTCTGCTCTGACCAAAGAATGTGCCCACCCCTGCCCACTGATGGGGGCTCCTCCAGTGCTGAGGCCCAGGACAGGGAGGTACACCCAATCCACCTCCTCATGGGAACCCATTCCCCACGGGAGAGAGGGATGTGTCACTGTGACCACATCTTTCTGGAAAACTCCCACCGTTCAGTTCTTTCCCCGGATTTGCACTGGGGAATCGTATCCTTGCTCAATCTCCTTGGATCTATTTTTGGCCTTGACCGACTTGATGTGGTAGAGTGTGCGGGTGTTCCCTTTTAATTTGGGGTCTAAAGCCATCTGAGGCCTGGACCGGCAATCATGAGTGCAGAGCCATTTAGGGAAGCAGCTCTTGAAAAAAGTCAGTAATGAAAACTGACTAAAAATACCTTAGAAATGAAGCCTTGGCCTCCTCTGGGCAGCACTGAGATTTCTGGGTGGGAGGAAGAAGCCCTTCAGATGCCGAATTGGTAGGTGATCGTTTTTGCAGCTCCTCCCTGGGCACACACCAGCCACAGAGACCTGGGTGTTGCTTTAGGTCTGAAGGGGGCCCCTCAGCCTTGTCACTAGCAGGACTAGCTGGATGGGACCAGTACCTCTGCCTCTGGGATGCTGGGGAGCCTGCCCTCCACCTCAGCAGCCTGGCCGTGAAAGGGGGCCAGTCCCACAGCAAAGTGAAAATGTGAGGGCTTCTGGTGGAGACCCGCTGTGCTGTGGAAGCCACTCCCAGACCAGCAGGCTGCCCCCCTGTCCTGGGGAGCTTGGGAAGAACCTGCAGACACATCCCCTCTCTGGGCGCCCAGAACAAAAGGAGCTCAATGACAGTCCACTGAGAGCCTCCTGTTTCTGCCCCACATGGTACGGTCCTGTCCTCAGTTGCTCACCATCCAGAGGGGCACATGAACCAGAGATGGGGACCCCTGGAGAAAGGGAGAGGCCAGGAGGCTGATCTCTGTGGGGTCAGAGGAGGACGAGGGGCCTTGACAGCTGGACTGAGAGGAAAGTAGCCTTTAGACAGGGCGGGATGGGGGCAACTCAGGAGAGGGTGCTTTAGGGAGGGCCTCTGCAGGGGGAGGCTTTTGCAGCCAGAAGGCCCAGGAAGCCATGAGGTTGGGCCAGGCCAGCTCAGGTGGGGCTGGAACCAGAGCCTGGGCTCTTCCTGGGGGCCCTGTGGGGCTGGGAAGGGTCTGAGGGCAGACAGAAGATTCTGTTCTCTTAACAGCCACTCTGAGCTAAAGGAAGAGGATGTCTTTTGAAGTCTTACTTTTTGGTCAGAAACAAGACAGATTTAGACATGTGGATACCCTTAATTTTGTCCAAGTCACAAAATATCCAAAGCCATTGTTGGTGGTGGGCTGGTGGACTCAGGGTGTGGCATCTGGCGATCTAGCCCGTGAGTGGTAGGTGCAGATCCTCAGAGGCAGAAAGGCAGAATGTAGTCAGTGGCCATGACGGTCAAGGACATCTCCAGCACACAGCATCCTTACCCGTAACCAAATGTGGAAAGCAGAGGTCATTTTATCAGAGGCTGGAGGAGAAGGCCAAGAGTCCTGTGATTGTTTATTTTCCTGGAGCTACAGTAATGGAGTTAAGAAAGTAAACTCTGACTGCTTCTCCACATGGAGCTTTGTAGAAAATAGGGTACCTGTGGAAACAGTGGTGGCATTGTCTGTCCCTCATGGTGGACCCATGCCCTGCCAAGCCCAGGTGTCTCGATGGAGCTGGCTGTCAAGAGCCTCTGTTGGCTGCTAAAAACCACAAGTGGCTTCCATCCCACCTCACAGGGTCATGGACTATTGTAGCATCAACAACTGTTGAGTTTTATCAGATCCTTCCCAGGTCACAGAGCCTCTTTGAATCCCTGGACAGCACCTTAATCAAAGAATCCATTAATATCACTAGGAATAATACCACCATGTTGTCCAATTTGATGTGCATATTTTTCTCCAAAATCCATAACTTCAGCCTAATGGAAAAATGTCAGATTAACTGACGTTGAAGGGCATGCTACAAAATAACTGCCCAGCACTCTTGGAAAGTGTCCATGTCCTGGGGCGCCTGGGTGGCTCAGTCGTTAAGCATCTGACTCTTGATCTTGGCTCAGGTCTTGATCTCAGGGTCATGAGTTCAAGCTCCATGTTGGGCATATGGGAAGTGGAGGCTACTTTAAAAAAAAATTTTTAAATTAAAAATAAATAAATAAAAGTGTCAATGTCATGAAAGAAAAGGAAAGATTAGCAATTGTTACAGATCAGAGGAGACCCAGGAGACCTAGCAGCTAAATGTGATGTGGGACCCTGGATGGAAGTCAGGAACATTCAAGATGAATAGTGGAAAACCTGGCAAAATTCTAGAAAAGACTATATAGTTAATAGCCTTGTACCAATATCAGTTTTGTGGTTTTGATAATTATGCTGTGGTTTGGTTATGTATGATGTTATCATTAGGGGAAGCTGGGTAAAGAGTATAGGGGAAGTTTCTATACTGTTCTTGCAAAGACTTTTCTCTAAATCTAAATCACCTAAAATTATCTCAAAATAAACTTAAAAGCATAAAGTGACTCCCACACACCCTTCCTGCCTTATCCCTAGTCCCACCCCTCCCTTGACGTCCTTCAAAGCTGCTCACATACAATCACCTTGTTTGCTACCTGACTTCCCCACACGCTGCAAACTCCATAACATCAGTGGGGGCGGGGGCCGCTCTCTGTCCCCAGCTGTGGTTTCCCCCAGTGCCTCCGTAGCGACCTGCATACAGGAAGCACTGCTTTCAAATGTGTAGGAGTAAATGAATTCATTTTCCTGGATGTCACCAGGAAAAATGAATGGGAAAACTGAGTGTTTATAGAAAGCCTCCTGAGCATGTATAGTCAGGAGTCTTTTCCCCTATGCCCAAAGGTGAAATTATGGGACCCCCCCCAGATTAGAAATTCTCGCCCCAGATGTTGCAGATGGAAATAATTGGCTACCCAGAAATCTTGCCCCAGGCATCAGTGGTCCCCCCAGGGCTACCCCAGAGAGAGGATTCCTGGAAGGACATAGCTCAGATGGCCGGGATCTAGAACATAGGCCAGGCAGGGAGCACCCACTGCTCCTTCAGCCTGGCCAGATCTGCCAGGGAACTGGGAAATGAACTTCCCAACCCCATAAGTAGTAGCAAAAAAAAATTATCTGGGAAAACCCAAGAAGTCACGTTGTACAGACCTTGGCTTTTCCCATAAATTCCCTCTGCAGACCATCAACAATGGCAGGGGGGTGGGAGGCAGCAACAGGCCACTTCCAGCTGGATTTTTATGCTGTCCTTTCAACATCAGATGGTGGGGGTCCAGCCTGATGTAGTGGAGCAGCCCAGATGGGAGTCAGGATCCCTGGATTCCATCTCTGTGTGTGTATAAAAGTGGAAGGAGACTGTGTGTGGTGACCTCTGTCCTTGGAGCTCTGATGTTCTGGAATCTCCAGCACTTTCATAAACGGTCAGTTTCTGTGTTGTGCCTGAGCCAGAACAGCCTCAGTGGTGGTTCTGAGGGGCTGCCTCTCTGAGCCTGGGCATCTTTGGGAGATTCCAGACCTTGGGGAAGTGGAGGCTTGGCATGAAGGTGCACTAAGAAGGAAATGCTCCTGTATAATATGTTAGAAGCATTTGCTGGACCAGAACCAACTACCTACTACAGTAGCAAACATGGCCTTTTGCAGTTTCATTGGACCCTGTATCAAATGGTCATTTTTGCAGATGTGAATACTGAGGTCCAGAGAATCAAGTGCCTTGACAAAGGTCAGGCAGGTGAAAAGGAGGGACCTTGAAACCATCCAAATGCCTTTCAGTTGAATTAATACATTTTTATGTTACATAACCTTTCATTCCATACTTTTATTTAGAAAAAGAAAATTGAAAGCGTCCCTTTTCTCCCCCTTTGCTCTTGAGAGTCACACATGAAGGTTCTACTGGTGCTGGCAGGATGTTATCACTTTGATACAGGGATGAAGTGAGGAAATTGGAGGCCAGCACCCCTTCTCAACTCCTATTCCTATGGAGTGGCCATCATTCCTACCTACCTGATAATGCCTGCCCCTCCCAAAGCCCTTTCAGGCCCCTCTGTGGAAAGACTCCTAGTATCCCCACTTCACAGATGAGGAGACTGAGGCCAGGGAAAGTATCTGGTCACCGGTAGGGTCAGGGCTGGACCAGAAGCTCCAGCTACAGGCCAGAGCACCTATACTTCTCAATGCTGCTAGTGGCAAAAGCAGGGGCAGTGGCCCAGGAGCTACTGTAGGGGCAAATCCAGATCCTTAACACCAGCTTTTGAGAAATACTGTTTCTGGGGCACCTGGGTGGCTCAGGCAGTTAAGTCAGTTAAGACTCTTGACTTCAGCTCAGGTCATGATCTCCGGGTTATGAGATCCAGCATGGAGCCTGCTTACGATTCCTGCTCCCTCTGCCCCTCCACCCGCTAAAAAAATAAAAATAAATAAATACCATTCTAATACACAGAAGCAACTGCTGGAAAGCTGTACATCTAGACCGCTCTAGCATAGAGAGATGGAGCACTCCCCTTTAGCCAGTTACAGGCATGTCTAGTATAATGCTGCTCTCCAGGAAGTTTTGTCAGTTTCTGATGAAAAGCATCACTTTCCTAACAGTGTCTCACCTTCTAGTGCTTGCCTGGAACAGCAGGGTGGGCAGTTTCCTGTGCTGAGCTACTGGGTGGTTCATCGAGTTCACAAACCCACAGGGGGAAAGCTAGGACCCGGGGTCAGTTCAGGTGCACAGGGCTCTCCTGACCCCGCGCACGTGGGCCACCCAGGTCAGCAAGGGAGGGAGGCCGCAGAGCGTGGCCCTCCCGTGGAGATGGCGGGTTCGTGGGTTGTTCCCTCGGCCCCCAGATCGGACAGGAAATCAGCGGCAGGCCTGCAGACAGAGATTGCCCACGGCGCCACTGCCGGCCCGTCAGCCCCACAGCCTTGGGAGCAGATCCGTGTTCGATGCTCTGAGACACCCTTCTTCACGCTCTGGGCCAAACCCTGTCACAGCCACCAGCCTAGACCTATGGCGTCCTGCACGTCCGGGATTCTTACACGGCCACGGAACAGAGGTGGTCTGTGCGGCCCCTGAATCCACAGAAATTGTCACCAAAGCTGTGCGTGTGGGAGTGGGAGTGTGTGTCAGTATTCATGGCACGCGTCCCCGGGTGCGGGGACAGAGCCCCGCTCCACACGATCCCTGCGCGTGCGCGGGAGGACACGGCTCCCACTGGCGACACCGCCTCCCAAGCAGCCTGGCTCCCGGCTGCGCATGCGCTGCGTGTCCAGCACCTGGTCGGCGCGTGGACGTTCTATTTCTCCCGCGCGGTCTGGGGAGGAAAAGCCCACCTCCTCCTGTCAGCGTGTGTGTCCACCGGCCCCGCCCAACCCAGCTGTTGGCCTGTCCCTCGCTGGACCCGGTCCCCACTGCGAGGACAGGAAGCGCTCCCCACATCCGCCTCTGCCACCAGCCTGGTGACTTGTGGTCACTGAGCCCAGTAGCCAGAGAGAGTTTTTAAAAAGACTCACAGACATGTAATTAAAATCTCAGTGTTGGGTTTTGGGGAAGGTGCTGGGCGGCTCCTGCCCCTGCTTTCCGGAAACACAGATTTGCGGCGTTTGAAAGTGACAGGAGGCTAAAGTGAGACGGTACTAAATATACTGTCCTGGGCGTTTCCGGGCAGCGGGGGAAATGTGGGAATGATCCGCCACCCCAGCCTCCTGCCCAGACAGACCAGCCCGGCCACCGGCCCGCCTCGGCTCCCCCTCCAGCCTGTGCATCACCTTCCCCTCCGCCTATCTTCCACCCCCCCAAAACCACATCGTGCCTCTGCTGCCCAGAACCCTGAACCCCACTGGCCAGAGGCACAGCCCGCGCTCCTGGGCCGGAATTCCGCCCTCCAGAGTCAGACCACAGCCAGACTCACTGCCAGTCGCCCACAGCACTGCCAGACGCCCCCGCACTGCACACCTGTGCTTCCGAGGTCCCCTCTGCCTAGAATGTCTTCCCTGCCACCTTCTCCCCCCCGCCCCAGAGGACTCTGTCCCCTCCTTCAAGGCCAGTTCAGGTGGCACCTCCCCTGGGAAGCCTGCTCAGATCGCACCCCATCACGGGATCGTCCAGCTTCCCCGGGACCTGACCAGGTGTCACCAGGCGCTGTCACTGCTACCTTGCTCCCTCTTATTCCTTTCCAAGTCTCCCTCTGACCTCCTTGCTCCTTCACCTTGTCCCCAAACAGGACCTGCCATCCTTTCACCTTTTGCTGTCTTTATGGCTGTTGTTTCCCCTGCCTGTGCTGTCTGTCCCTCCGCCCTAGGCCTTTGTTCAGGCTGGCCCTTCCTCTGCAGTGTCCTCCCTTGACGTGGGGGCACATCCACTCTCACCCCTCGAGGCCCAGCCCCAGTGTCAGCTGCAAACACTTCCTCTCCCCCAGGCTCCTGAGCAGACACATCGGCAGACTCTGGACAGCCCTGGCCTCAGACTGTACTCGGTTCTGTCCCTGCCCGCCCCCGTGGCCCGTTTCTGCCTTGGGTCTGATGTCAGTCTTCCCAGAGGAGGGACCTGCCCTCTGCCTCATCCTTGGGTCCCAGAGCCAGCAGGGGATGGGTGGGGCAGGCTGGGTTTGGGGCTTGGGGGCCAGAAGCGGAGGCTGCTCTTGCCGGCACCACGGTGTGCCGGGCCCTGTGCCGGACACCTCAGCACACGGCCCCGCCGCGCCCTCTCAGCACGCAGGAGACAGAGCCTGGGCGCAAGCCCCTTTGCAGAGGACGGAGCCGTCCCCACCCAGGTGCCTTGGCCCCCAGCTCCCCCTGGTTCTGCCCAGAGCGTAAGTGACCGGCGGCCCCACTCCGTCTTGCAGTGGAGCGTGACCGCACCCTGGGCCACCAGGAGCCCCACTGGAAGGAGTTCCGCTTCGACCTGACCCAGATCCCGGAGGGCGAGGCAGTCACGGCCGCCGAGTTCCGGATTTACAAGCTGGCCAGCGCCCACCTGCTCAACAGGACCCTGCACGTCAGCATGTTCCAGGTGGTCAGGGAGCAGTCCAACAGGTGCCTGCCCTGCACCCCGCCCCCCGAGGAAGCCTGGCCGGGGAGGGGACACTTCCCAGAGGACAGAAGGGGAGCTCCCTGGGGAGCACACCCTCAGAGGCAGAAGGATACTTGGCCGAGGCCTCGTGTCACTGTGGGGAGAGGCCCAGCATCGGTTCTGCCTCACTCCCTGCCCTGCTGTCCTGGCTGTGGGACCTTGGGCGGGTCACTGAGCCCCCGAGCCTCAGTTTCCACATCTGTACTGGGCACAGTAACACCTTCGTACAGTAGATACAGTGAGAGAAGGCACGCGGGGCGCCCAGGCCGAGCCAGGCGGGGTAGGTGCCCCACGCGTGCTCCCCCAGGCGGGCACTGGAAACAAAGGCAGCTGTGCCGGCCCTCAGTTAATTGTTTTTTCGTGTCCACAGGGAGTCTGACTTGTTCTTTTTGGATCTTCAGACGCTCCGAGCTGGGGACGAGGGCTGGCTGGTGCTGGACATGACAACGGCCAGTGACCGCTGGTTGTTGAGCCGGAACAAGGACCTGGGGCTCCGCCTCTATGTGGAGACTGAAGACGGTAAGGCTCAGGGTTGCGCAGCAGGCCTTCTCCTGGGGGCTCCTCCATGCTGCTGGCACAGAGCCAGCGGCAGCCCCCTCATTTGGCCCTGGAGGCCTGGCCTCGCTCAGCCCAGGGGCTGGGGCGATAATCCCCTACCTACTTTGGGGGCTCAGCGGGGCGCAGAGGGCGAAGTTCCCACAGCGGGAGGCCCCCTACCACAGCGGTCTCCCTCCTCTCCTTTTGCAGAACCAACATTTCAGTCACTAAGAGGGAGTCCGCATTGTCCCTCCCCAAGAGCAGCTGTGTATGTGGGGCGTTTCCGTACTGGGCAGGGCCGAGGGGAGATGGTTACACCCTCAGACTCAGATCAGAGAGGGAGGCCTGGGTTTGAATCCCAGCTCGGCAACACTAACCCAGTGACCTTGGCAGGATACTTACCTTCTAAGCCTCAGTGTCCTCCTCTGTAGAATGAGGATTCACACCTTCATTCATTCCCCAGGTAGCTGGGGGAGAGCCTCCTTTATCGTAGGCAGTGGCGAGGGAGAGGCCGAAGGTGGGCACAGGATGAGTAGATCTGAGCTACAGCAAGGGGCCGCCGTGGCTGGAGCTGGGCGGGCCGGGGCGAGGTGGGAGAGGAGACTGAGAGCTGCAGGGCACACTCTGAGGTGAACCCGGGCCCGGTGTCAGAGTGTTGAGGGTAGCTCCCTGTACTCCACAGCAACGGAGGATGTCAGGATCGGAGTCAGGTTTTTAGAAAAGAGCCCTCTGAGCCACCCCCTCGAGGAGGGCAACACTCACCCCTGGTGTGACCACACGTAGTGACTTAGGCTCCCCAAAAGTACAGTGGAAACAGGGTGGGGGAGGTACGTTCACGGAGGAGAGAGCTGACCGCACGACCTCAGCAGGTGATCAAGGCTCATACGAATGTCCTGTACATGGTGCGTCACCGTGGACATGATGGGGTGGGAAGGACCCTTCATCGCGTCATCTTCCCCCCAAAACCCAGAACCCCATCTAACCGTGAGAAAACATCAGACAAACCCAAATTGAAGGACATGCTACAGAATGCCTGACAAGACTTCTCAAAACTGTCCAGGTCATCAAATACAAAGAAAGTCTGAGATACTGTAACAGCCCAGAGGAGCCTAAGCAGTTACAACAACGGAATGTGGGATCCGGGATGGGACCCTGGAGGAGAAAAAGGACATTGGGGAAGACCCGTGAGATCCGAATACATCTGTTTAGTTTATCATCAGACACCAGTGTTGGTTCATTAGTTGTGACAAGTGCCCGGCGCTCACTTCAGTGTTAACATTTCCCGGGGAAACTGGCCCTGGGTGTCTGGGAACTCTCTGTACTGTCCTTGCGGTTTTTCTGTAAATGTCAACTATTGTAAAATAAAACAGCATATGTATCCAACAAAGGCTGTGCCCCCTGACATCAGCAGGGACAGTAGTCGCGAGAGCGAAGTCAGAGAGGCCCGGGAGCCACACAGCCTGCAGGGGAGAGTGGGGGAGGTGCTTGTTGATAGCAGCAGAAATGGAGAAAAGTGGATAGAGGAGGAATCATGGAAAACGTGGATTGAGCCAGTGGCCATTTTTAATAGAATCTTTTTTTTTCCTGCCCGAGTAAAAGTAGAGGAGGGGCAGACTTGAGAGAGCCAGCCAAGAGTCCTTTTTTGGCCACGATGTTATTGAGAGCCCTGGTTGACATCCAGATGGAATGTCAGCTCGGACAGGTGAGTGCTGGGGCGCAGGTGTGGGAAGCGCTGACATCTAAGTGTCTTGAGAGCCATGGGACCTAAACAGGTCACCCGGGCAGGAGGTGTCAATGGAGAAGGAAGGGGACGGCCCAGAACCCTGGGGCCTTCCATATGGAAAAGGCTGCACAGAAGGGGTTTTGCGGAGGATCTATCCTTCCCACCCATGGGGTTTGGGGCTGGAGACGGCCTTCCCGCCAACCCCTGCGCCCAGGGTCGGTCTTCCCCTCAGTGATGCCGCCACGGGGCTTCTGTGGGCACTGCTCCTTCCCCATCTGGTCACAAGGTTTGGGTCCCCTGGGCCGGGAGGTGTGGCGCTTCTGGAGCCCCTCGGAGTGTGGAGAGGCCAGGCTGTGGGGGGCCACCTGGTCCCCACGTCACGGCCCCACATGCCCTCCCTGCTCTGGACACGGTGGCTACAGCAGTCTGTCCCCACCGGGTCCGGTGCCCGGAGGCAGAGCGCAAGATGGCAGCCTTCCGGCGGCTGGCAATGGTGCTTGGGCGCTGCGTCCCCGCTGGCCATTCGGGGCCCATGCTGGCCGAGGCCCAGGGCGGTGTGCGCGGCCTGGCCACCAACGCTCGTGCCCGTGCCAAATTCTACGCGGATCCCATGGAGGCCATGAAAGATTCTCTGACAGGGCCAAGATCATGGTCGGCGGCTTTGGGCTC
Source organism: Halichoerus grypus (assembly GCF_964656455.1). Classification (NCBI taxonomy): domain Eukaryota; kingdom Metazoa; phylum Chordata; class Mammalia; order Carnivora; family Phocidae; genus Halichoerus; species Halichoerus grypus. The sequence goes on along the minus strand of NC_135716.1, from coordinate 157,544,614 downwards.
TGCGGGATTCCAGAGAACCTGATAAAGGTGCTGCTGGAGACGCACATCAAGGACTTGACCGTGGTCAGCAGCAACGTGGGGATGGACGACTTCGGGCTGGGCCTTTTACTGGAGACCAAGCAGATCCCCCGCATCATTGGCTCCCACGTGGGGGGAGCGTGCTGTGCGGGCACCACTACCTGTCGGGCGAGCTAGAGCCGGAGCTGCTGCCCCAGGGCACCCTGGCCGAACGCATCTGTGCAGGGGCGCCGGGGTGCCGTTCTACACGCCCACGGCCTACAGGACCCTGGCGCAGGAGGGAGGCACCGGCGGCCGATGGCCACGTGGTCATCATGAGCCTGCCCCAAGAGGTGAGGAGTTTCAGGGGGACCACTATCTTCTGGAGCAGGCCATCTCGGCCCGTTTTGCTTTGGTGAAAGGGTGGAAGGCCGACCGCGCAGGAAACGTCATTTTCAGAAGAAGTGCGAGGAATTTCAACGTGCCCATGTGCAAAGCGGCAGAAACCTCAGTGGTGGAGGTGAAGACATTGTGGATGTGGGGATGTTTGCCCCCGAAGACGTCCACATTCCTAACATTGATGTGAACCCTGTAATCCAGAGGGAAAGATATGAGAAAAGAATTGAGTGTCTAACCGTGCAGACAGAGGAAGGTGAAAAAGCCAAGTCTGTGGGTGACCTCAAGGCCCGGATCATCACATGGGCAGCTCTTGAATTTGAGGATGGCATGTACACCGATTTGGGCATAGGATCCCCTCTCCTGGCCAGCAACTACATCAGCCCCGATATAACTGTTTATCTTCATAGTGAAAATGGGATCCTGGGCTTGGGTCTGTTTCAATTAAAAGAGGAGGTGGATGCAGATCTCATCAATGCGGACAAGCAGACGGTCACCGTTTTCCCCGGGGGCTGTTTTTTCTCCCGCGATGACTCATCTGCCATAATTCGAGGGGGACACCTCCACCTCATCATGATGGGAGCCATGGAGGTTTCCCAGTACGGTGACCTGGCTAACTGGATGATTCCAGAAAGAAAGTGAAAGGCACGGGGGGAGCCATGGATTTGGTGTCCAGCGTCAAGACCAGAGTGGTGGTCACCATGCAACACCGCACCAAGGACAAGGACCCCAAAATTGTGGAGAAATGCACCATACCACTGACCGGGAAGTGCTGTGTAGACCGAATCATCCCCGAGAAGGCCGGCTTCGATGACGTGCACAAGTGAGGCCTGACACGGATGGAACTCTGCTGATGGAGGATGACGTCAAAAAGAGCACAGGCAGCCCCCCCTTTGCCGTATCACCCGACCCTCAGACCCACACAGCCCGTGGCAGCCTGAGCGGGGAAGGAAGCCCTGGTCCCAGAGGGTGGGTTTCATTGGAACCCACAGGAGGTGTGATCACTTCTGTCCGAGGTGCTGGCTGCCTGACCAGCTTTCCTACCGCCAGACAGACTATTCTCTCAAGAGGGATATGGCTTTAATTAAAAACCAAAGGAGAATGTAGCCGTTTATCTTCTGTGTTCTGTGTGTCCTGAGATCGGTCTGGTACCATCGTCGGGCATGCAGACACCCTCCTCACTGTGCTGTTTACATGAAATTCTGTGCAGCTCAGATGAGCCCACAGGACAGCTTTCACGGAAGGGCCTTCCCTCGTGAATGAGCCACGAAATGTGGGAGGAAGGCGTGACCACCCCCGTACACCCAAGGCTCCACTTTGCCAGCACCGTGAAAAATATACAAGCCAAACATGCACCGTGACCAGAGGAATGCTGCCTGCCTGAGCTTGTCTTCCTGCGGCCCCTCTGGCTTTTCCTCTGGGGCCTTGCATCTTGGGGCTAAATTCTGTAGCCTCCCCTCTTCCTCCCTGCACGGCCTCCTTCTCATGGCTAAACAGATGTGTCTGGAAGGGCAGCAAGGCTGTCTAGCTGGGCCAGAGCTCTGGTAAAGCAGTGACAGGTGGGGAGAGAGGTTCCTCTGTAGATAAACAGGACCCTGTGTGCTGTCAAAGGCGGCGGCTTGTGGTAGGAGGGGTTCTAGAAACCAAGACGTACTTAATGGGTTTTCTCCTCTTCAGACATGGGTTCCTGTGTCCCCCAGGACACTCAGACCCTTTCTGCCTGTCGTGGAGCCCTAGACTGGCCTGTTGTCTCCACTCTCTTAGAATACAGGAGAGGCTGTGAGGTGTTTCATCCTGAACCCACAGTCTCACAGCCTTAAAAGAACAAAATGAGTTCCTATGTGTACATGCGTGCACACGTGCCCGTGCATCCATGTGCGTGTCCAAATGTGTGCGTGTGTGTGATGGTAAAAACAAAGCCTGACACGGAGCACGACGCACGTTCTCAGTGTAGCTCTTGAGGGGCACACAACCATCAGGAGCACGTGGGCAGGAACTGGAGATTCTAGCTGTGAAGGAAGGCCTTTCAGAAGAGGCCTCCTTGGGGCCTCGCCCTGAAGGAAGGGCCAGATCCTGGAACGGAGGGATGGAGACACCGCTCCCTGAGGGGGCAGCCTGGGGTTTGGGGGTAAGTGGCCAGGGACCATGACCAGGTTGGGGGTGGAATGGAAGGTCATCAAGTGGATGGATAGCGGGGCACCTTCTGGGGCTTCTGGGGAGTGGCCCTGATTGGCCCTGGTGTCAGTTCCCAGTGTGGGGCAGGCAGAGCTTCCAGGAGCAGAGAGTGAGAGGTGTCTAAGATGGTAGGAAGAAGGAGGAGGGTTGAGTTCCTCCTTCTCACGGGATGCAGTAACCTAGCCAGAGGGACAAAGGCAGACTGGTCCACAGCTGGGACTCTCCGAGGGTTCAGCCAGGCACCCTGATTGTCCTTCAGCGTGGCACCAGGGTCACACCCATGGCCGCAGGCTGAGGTGGGGCCGGGTCTGTGGGGAAGAGTCAGGTGGCGCCCAGAGCAGGAGGAGGCCTGGGGGAGAGGTGGGAGTGATCTTGGCCTGGCCCAGCTGGGTGGGGGTGTGTTAGGCCTTGACCACCTGCCCTGGGACAGGATGCGGCAGGTGAGCTGCCAAGACCTCTGGGCGCTGATGGAGCAGACTGAGAAGTGGGGTGAGGCTGGAGGTTTCATGGGTCCCCCCTAGCCCAGAGAAGCAGCATATTCCATCCGGGGCAAAGGGGAAAGGCCACAGCGTGGCCCACATTCTCAAGGCATGGCTGCACATACCCCATCAGGTGCAAAGGGGACAGCATGCCTGCCAGCACCCCACAGGGTCAGGTATAGAGCCAGGGACCCTGGGCCCCAGAGATGCCCACCTCTGCCTTTCTAGAAAGCAGCCTTCCAGAGCCGGGCAGCCTAGGGCCCCACCCCCTAGACCGCTCGGGCCTTCCCTGCAGCCCCTTCTCTCTGCCCCCGGGAGACCCCAGGAAGACCCTTGATCAGACGGGTGCACAAGGAGAGCGAACAGTGAACACAGCCTCAGGCGACAGATCGCCCTCCCTGGCTCCTCGGTGGACAGTTCTCTCCGGGGAACAGGGGCAGGGCAGCGGCACCCGCAGGGGTGGAGGGCTGCCCAGCCCAGGGTCATGGAGTTGCACTCCAGTGCTGTGTGGACGACAGTCATCCTCCTGCTCCCATCCACTCTGTGCTCCTCGTGGCCTCACTGGCCTTGCCCCTCTGCCCACAGGGCTTGTATGTGTCTTGTGGCTCAGGGTCCTCATGGTTCTGCTGCTTCCTCATGACTGACTTGCTATGACCCAGACTCTCCCGAGTGGCTTCTCTCTGGGCTCCTTCCAGGGTCTGCTCCTGCAGCTGACGACCTCCTGTCCCAGCAGGATCGTTGCCCAGTGGAGCCTCCGATGGGTCCAGTGCATTTGTGTGTGGCAGGTGATGTCATAGGTCAGAGTTTAGTCTCTGGATTCGTCGTTCAGTCACCTTGGCCCAAGGACACGGGCCTACAGCACAGCTGTTTAAGGGCTGACCTTTACCAGCTGAGCAGGACTGTGGGTGGGGCAGGCAATGCCCTTGACCTGTGGTGTGTCCCAGTGAATCATAGTAGACCCGCTAATGGAGCAAACATAGGTATTTGTACATGTGGGCATCTGTATACTGTATGATAAACCCATGTGTTTCTATACACACGTGTGCGTGCGTACGTCAGGGTGGTCACACTGAGGGGACATGGACACGGAAGGGGGCCAGTTGGCTCTGTGTGTTACGAAACATAAAATTGAGTTACTAATCCTCTCCGTCGTATAAGAAAATTCCACAGGAAGAGAACATGAAGGGGTCTGCGGCGTTCTCGTCTTTACAGCGAAAGCCAGGAAATAACCGATGTGTTTAAAGCGAAGCTAATATCTAAATACTATGCGGTGTTTTCTCAAAGGAATTTTATACGTTTGAAATGCTCATAGTGGAGACATTTTAATGGCAGTGAACATGTTTGTGTGAAAAAGTTGGAAAAAATACAGACACTTTTGGTCACCATTGTGTAAAACTTCAATTGACATGAAAATATTCCAGAAAAATGAAAATGCTGTGTTGGAGCGTGGAGAGATTTCTGAGTGATGTTTTTTTTTTTTTTTTTTTCCTCAAACGTTGTAGTTGCTATTGTATTACTTTGACAGTTAAAAAATCAGGAGGCAGGGAGCCTGGGTGGCTCAGTTGTTTGAACGGCCCATTCTTGGTTTCGGCCCAGGTCGTGATCTCAAGGTCATGGGATCGAGCCCTGCGTCAGTCTCTGCGCTCAACGTGGAGTCTGCTTGAGATTCTCTCTCCATCACCCTCTGCCCCCCTCCCCTCAAATAAATAAATAAATCTTTAAAAAATCAGGAGGTCATTTAGAAATACAAAGAGGTACAGGAAGTTAGTTTTACTGGTGGACTCGACATTTCCAGGGATCATGAGTGTGTTTCGCAAGACATCCTCATCTTTAAGCAGCTTCGGGGTCAAATCCCATTTTCATGGGCACTCCTCTTCCTAGCCAGAGGCCCCCATGTTTCCCTGCTGACGGCCTTTTCTCTCTTTTTTGACCCACAAACCTGGAGTTAACGTCTTAAGTGAATAAGAACTTGGGGTCTGGAATTAGACATGGGCTGAACCCCAGCTCTGGGACTTTGGCCGGATGTCTCTGCCCCGCTGCCCCCGGTGTCCTTTTGTGGGCATCGGGGTAGACTTAGGGCCCTGCTCTTGGCAATGGTGGGCAGAACAAGCCCTCGCTACATCCTGGCGGCTGCTCCCATCCGCTGGGGCACGATCCATCGAGTCCCCCGAAAGTATGGGGTGGGTGGGAGAACTCGGGCCTCGGAGCCCTCAACTGGGGTGGGAACCACGGTTCTGTGCGTCCCTGGCTGTGTGGCTCCGAAGTTTCTCCATGAAGCGTGTGGTCCAGGTTACTGTGGAGATGCACGAGGTCACGAGTGGGAGTCGCTCGAACCTGTAAAGGGCTTCAAGGATGGCAGTGTTCACAATTGTCACGAATGACGACCCTGTGTTGGCGAGGCCCCCCTCCCCCCATCTCCCTCGGACCATCTCCCTCGGGTCTCCAGATGAGGAGACTGAGACCCTCCGCCTCCGTGCACCGGGGCCCGCGCAGGCTTGGGCAGAAGGGTCCCTGCTGTCCCCTGTGCCCAGCCCGTGCACGCAAGTGACCGCCCTCTCTCCTCTCTCCGTCCCAGGGCACAGCGTGGATCCTGGCCTGGCCGGTCTGCTGGGGCGACGGGCGCCGCGCTCCAAGCAGCCTTTCCTGGTCACTTTTTTCAGGGCGAGCCCCAGTCCCGTCCGAGCCCCTCGGGCAGCCAGGCCCCTGAAGAGGAGGCCGCCGAAGAAAACCAACGAGCTGCCGCACGCGAACAGACTCCCAGGGATCTTTGGTGAGGTCCGGGGCGGGCCTGGGGCTGGGCCCGAGAACAGCTCCGGGGGACAGAACCATCCGGGGCGTCTTCAAGCCTGTGCTCACCCTCCAGCACTTTCCTGACACCCTCCTTTGCCTCGTGTGCCCTGAGGACCAGCCACTGCCCTCTCCGTCCCTGCCACCCAGAAGCGCCTTCTCGGCCCTCCCCTGGCTCACCAGGGCTTTTTCCAGAAGGCTCTGTCAGCATCAGGTGCCCCTTCCTCGAGGCACTGGTGCCTCTCAGGTCTCCCCTGGGGACCGAGGATCCACAGTTGTTTATGTGAGGGTCTCCCCACCAGACTGAGCCCCTCAGGATCAGGGGTGGGCCTGCCCTGCCCTCCTGCCCTCCATTCCTCCACGGGGAGTCAGCCCTTTGGCCTCCGTGGAGCCACTCAATCCGGTGGAATGGGTGCAGCAGCAGAGGTGGGGTGAGGTCAGGAGGTGTCTCTGCGGAAAGGGAGGAGCCACCTGATGGCCCACGGTCCCCTGGCTGTGTACTGGAGCATCGGGGGCCACAGGCTGGAGGTCGGGAGGCTGGGAGGGCAGGGTTACTCTGTAGCTATCGGGAGCCACCTGGAGCCATCGACGTTTCTCGAGCTGGGTCATGGCACCAGCAGAGCTGCAGGATGGGCTTTATGACACCAGATGCGTTAGTTTCACTTCATTCATTTGTTCAACACATGTGCCCAGTGGGGTGTCCCCGCCCTGGGAGCTCCCTGGGGTAGCTGCCTGAGCAGGAACCCCAGAAAAGACCTGCTTCTGTCCCTGCAGATGATGTTCATGGTGCCGATGGGCGGCACGTTTGCCGGCGGCACGAGCTCTACGTCAGCTTCCAGGACCTCGGCTGGCTGGTAATTTCTGACTCTCCTCCTTCTTCTTAAATAACAGGCCCCACCCGGAGGTTCTAAGTGTAGCTCCAGGAGGAGGTAGAATTATGGGTGACTTTCACTTTCTCATGCATTAGGTTCTTCTGTTTTTCTGAAGGGAGAATGTCTTACTTTTCCTGTGAGAAGGTGCTTTTTGGTAACAACCATGAAAACAGGATAGTCTGAATCCTCAGCCCTAACACGTCACATCTGCAACAGGGAAACGGAGGCTGGGCGGGCAGTGCGCGTGCACATCTGCTGGGTCTGCGACTCTACGAGACGTGGGCAGTGGGGGCAGGTGGGGAGGACGCGGCCCATTGCCGACTGCCCGTGAGGGGGACAGAGCTGTGCCTGGCCCTGCCTGCTGAGGGTCTCCCGGCGGTGCCCGGCCTCTTGGGGAACCTGCCTGGAGGGACCCTGGGGGGCTGACTGGCCTGGGGTTGGGGGAGGGGGTGTCTGGATGGGACTCACCTTCTCCCATTACCCCCCCAGGACTGGGTCATTGCCCCCCAAGGCTACTCGGCCTATTACTGTGAGGGGGAGTGTTCCTTCCCGCTGGACTCGTGCATGAACGCCACCAACCACGCCATCCTGCAGTCCCTGGTCAGTACTGCGTCCGTCGGTCCGGGCCCACGGGGAGAGGGGCTGGGCACAGCCAGGGGGATGGAAGCCCCTGCTGGGGGGTCGGGGGCTCTCTGCCCAGAACCTTCCCTGGACGTGTAGACTCCTGTGCGCCTGAACCCACTATTCCCGACTTACCCTGACCGCTGGTGCGCACCCCGCTCTGTGCACTGCACACGCACGTGCAAGGCCTTCGCGGACAGTATGTGGGTGCCCCGACTGACAAGACACGCTCGCGGTCAGACACACGGCACACACGTAGCGGACGTGCGTCCCTCCCGGGACCCGTGTGCTGAGCACACACACACCGTGTGCGCGGCGCGCTCGGCTCCCGGGACGCAGATGGCCGTGGGCTGAGTGACGCGCATGTGCGTTCAGCCGCCCGCTGCGTGTGTGCGCGGGGCGGGGCGCAGGTGTGCCCGGCTGAGCCGCTGGGCTTCGGCCTCCCCTTCGGTTCACCTCGCTGTTGGCGCTCTTTCCCGGCTCTTTAGCCCTCTGTGCTTTCCCCAGATGGTATGGCTCCCAGTGCTGCGGCTGGGGGACCTTCAAATGCTGAAAAATCTATTGAAATGATTATATGGTTTTAGTCCTTTCTCTTATTGATGTATCAGATTGATTTGTGAATATTGAACAACCGTCCCATCCCAGGAGTAAATCCCACTTGATCATCATGAATGATTTTTTAATGTATTGTTGGATTTAGTGTGCTAATATTTTGTTGAGAATTTTGCATCTATGTTCATCAGCAATACTGTCCTCTCTTTACTCGTGGTGCCTTTATCTGGTTTTGGTATCAGGGTAATGCTGGCCTCGCAGAATGAATTTGGAAGTTTTCCTACCACTCTTATTTTTGGAATAGTTTGAGAATAAGTATAATTCCTCTCTAAATGTTTGGTAGAGTTTACCTATGAAGCCATCTGGTCCTGGACTTTTGTTTCTTAGGAGTTTTTTGATTACTGATTCAATTTCATTGCTGGTAATTGGTCTGTTCAACTTTTCTATTTCTTCCTGCTTCAGTTTTGGTAGATTATGTTTCTAGGAATTTATTCATTTCTTATAGGTTGTCCAATTTGTTGGCATGTAATTTTCATAATATTCTTTTATGATCTTTTATATTTCTGTGGTGTTGGTATTTCTCCTCTTTTACTTCTAATTTTGAGTCTGACTAAAGGTTTATCAGTTTTATTGATCTTTTCAAAGAACCAGTTCCTGGTTTCCTTGATCTGATCTATTGGTTTTGTTTGTTTTTTAAGTATCTCTGCACCCAACATGGGGTTCAAACTCATAACCCCACTATCAAGAGTCCCATGCTCCACCAGCTGAGCCAGCCAGGTGCCCAGGTTTCTTTCTTTTCTTCCCTTCCCTTTCTCTCTCTTCCCCCCTTCCCTTCCTTTCTTTTTTTTTTCTTTCCTTCCTTCCTTTCCTTTTCCTCCATTTCTTTCATTTCTATTTATTTCTGCTGTAGTTTTTATTATTTCCTTCCTTCTGCTGGTTTAGTTCTTTTTCTAACTCCTTTAGGTTTAAGATTAGGTTATTTGAGATTTTTTTGTTGTTGTTCCTTGAGGACTGTACTGCTATAAACTTCCCTCTTAGGACAGATTTTGCTGCATCCCAAAGATTTGGGACCATTGTGCTTTCATTTTCATTTGTTTCCATGTATTTCTTAAATGTCCTCTTTGATTTGTTGGTTGACCCATTCATTGTTTGATAGCATGTTATTTAACCTCCATGTATTTGAGCTCCTTCCAGACTCTCTTATGGTGGGTTTCTAGTTTCATAGTGTTATGGTTAGAAAAGATGCATGGTATGATTTTAATCTTTTGTAATTTGCTGAGACTAGTTTTGTGGCCTAATATGTGATATGTTCTGGAAAATGCTCCATGTGCACTTGTAAAGAATGTGTATTTTGCTTAGAATGGAATGTTGTGGGGCGCCCTGGGTGGCTCAGTCAGTTATGCATCTGCCTTCAGCTCAGGTCATGATCCCAGGATCCTGGGATTGAGCCCCACATCGAGCTTCTTGCTCAGCAGGTTGCCTGCCTCTCCCTCTGATGCTCCCCCTACTTGTGCGCTCTCTCTCTCTCAAATAAATAAAATTTATTAAAAAAATAGAATGGAATGTTCTGAATATATGTTAAAACCATCTGGTCAAATGTGTCATTCAAAGACACAGTTTTCTGTTGATTTTGTTTGGATGATCTATCCACTGTTGTAACTGGGGTGTTAAAGTCCCTGCTATTTTGTATTATTATCAATTACTTCATGTTTGTCATTAACTGCTTTATGTATTTGAGTGCTCCCATATTGGGTGTATAAATATTTACAATTGTTTTATCTTCTTTTTTTAAAGATTTTATTTATTAGAGAGAGAGAGAGGGAGCATGAGCAGGGGGAGGGGCAGAGGGAGAAGCAGACTCCCCGCTGAGTAGGGAGCCCAATGCGGGGCTCGATCCCAAGACCCCGGGATCATGACCTGAGCCGAAGGCAGACGCTTAACCAACTGGGCCACACAGGCGCCCCTACAGCCTTTATTTTAAAGTCTATTTTGTCCCATATAAGCATTGGTGTCCTGGCTTTATTTTCATGTGTTTGCATAATAAATGCTTCTCTATCCCTTTACTTTCAGTCTGCAGGTGTCTTTAGATCTGAAATGAGTTTCTTGTGTAGGCAGCATATAGATGGGTTTTGTTTTGTTTTGTATCAATTCCATCACCCTAAGACTTTTGATTGGAGCATTTAGTCCATTTACATTCAAAGTATTTTTTTTAAAGACTTTATTCATTTGAGAGAGAGAGACAGAGCACAAGCAGGGGGAGAGGGAAAAGCAGACTTCCTGCTGAGCTGGGAGCCCAACGTGGAATGCGGGGCTCGATCCCAGGACCTGGAGATCATGACCTGAGCCAAAGGCAGAGGCTTAACCATCTGAGCCACCCAGGCACCCCATTCAATGTAATTATTGATAGGGATGTATATATTACCATTTTGTTACTTTTGTTACAGTTGTTTTTGTAGTTTTTCTCTGTTCCTTTCTTCCTTTGCACTCTTCTCTCATGACTAGTTGGCTTTCTTTAGTGACATATTTGGATACCTTTCCCTTCAATTTTTGCCCTTCTATAACTGGTTTTTGATTTGTGGTTTACCATTAGGTTTGTACATAACATTTTCTGCATAGAGCACTCTATATTAAGTTGATGGTTGTTTAAGATGAACCCGTTCTTTACTCCCCCCAACCTCATCATTTAGGTATATGGTGTCCTGCTTGACATCCTTTTATTTTCTGATTCCCTTGCCTGATTTTTTTTTTTTTTTAAGATTGTATTTATTTGCGAGAGAGAGAATGAGAGGGAGGAGCGGACTCCCTGCTGAGCAGGGAGCCCGATGCGGGACTCGATCCCAGGACTCCAGGATCATGACCTGAGCCGAAGGCAGTCGCCCAACAAACTGAGCCACCCAGGCGCCCCCTTGCCTGATTTTTATAAACACTTATTTTTACTGGTTTTGAGCTTTTCTTAATCTTACAGTATTTTCTGTCCACTCAAAAATTCCTCTTTAACACTTCTTGTAGGGCTGGTTTAGTGCTCATGAATTCCTTTAACTTTTGTTTTCTGGGAAGCTCTTTATCTGTCCTTTTATTCTGAATGATAGCCTTGCTGGATAGAGTATTCCTGGCTGCAGATTTTTTCCTTTCAACACTTGAATAGATCATGCCACTCCCTTCTGGCCTGTAATGTTTCTGCTGAAAGCTCAGCTGATAACCTTATGGGGTTTCCCTTGTATGTAACCTCTTTTTTTTTTTTTCTCTTGCTGCTTTAAAAATTCTCTTTATCACTACTTTTTGCCATTTTGATTACTGTGTGTCTTGGTGTGGACACCTCCTTCGGTTGAGTTTGTTCGAGGATCTCTGTACCTCCTGAATCTGGATTTCTTTTTCCTTCCTTCCGTTTCTTCAGCTGTTATTTCCTCAAATAAATATTCTGCCCCCTTCTCTCTCTCTTCTCGTTCTGGGATCCCTATAATGCATTTGTTATATGCTTGATCATGTTGCCAAGTTCTCTAAGTCTAGTCTCATTTTGCGTATTTTCCCCCTCTTATCTGGTGAACGTGATTACTTTCCATTACTCTGTCCTCCAGGTCACTGATCCATTCTCTGAGCCCTCTAGCCTACTATTTATTCTATTTAGTGTGTGTGTATGTATGTCATTTATTGTGTTCCTCATCTGATTGGTCCTTTTTTTATCTCTTTGGTAAGGGTCTCACTGATGTCCTCCGACTCTTTTCAAGTAGTACCATTTTGACTGTTACTTTAAATTCTCTATCAGGTATATCACTTAGCTGTTTTCCTTAGGTCTCTTGCTGTGATTTTGTCCTGTTCTTTCTTTCATTTGGAACATATTTACCTGTCTCCTTATTTTGTCTAACTCTCTGTGTCTGTTTCTGTGTGTTAGGAAGGTCAGCTATGTCTCCTGCTCTTAAAAGTGGTGGCCTTCTGAAGAGGTCCTGTAGCGCCCTGTGTGTCCCGTTCACCAGGACCTGGTGCCTCATGGGGTGTCTCCTCTGTGTTGCGTACAGCCTCCTGTTGTGGCTGAGCCGCTTTTTCCTTCAGGCCCGTCGTCTGCAATGGCTCTCTCTGCCTGTTTGGTCCCTGTGCTGTTGGAGGGCCAGTCTGGGGCCACGTGGACTTGAGCTGAGGCACACCAGGCATTTGTGAGATGCAGCAGCACCAGACCACAGAGTGCTTTTCCTGTGTTGTCCCCTGAGCAGCTTTTGTTGGTGGGCAGGGCCTGTAATCAGACCGGCTGTCTGTCCCCGGTCCCCTGCTGGGGGGCAGCCTGACGGGTGCGTGGAGTCCTCGTTCCCTCTCCTGGGGTAGGAGTCTCTTTGAAGGCCCTGTTCGGGCCGCTTGCACACCGCCATGCTTAGGGTCCCACCTTGAATGGGCTCCAGCCGAGACTGTACTGGAGCGGTAGATGTGCTTGTGCGTGGGGGTGGGCTATGCACTGTTGGCAAGGGGTGGTGCCGGCGCTCTGCGAGAGGGGACCAGCTGCTGCAGGGAGCAAGGCTAGCCTGGCTGGAGGAGCGGAGCTGCCAAAGCTCGGGGTGCAGGGAAGTGGGGGTAGCAAGGTTTGCGTGACCGTCCTCTGCAGGAGGGGACCCATGGTGCTGGACCGAGGCAGGCAGGGGCTGCAGGGGCGGGGTGGCAAGGTAGGTGGGAGTGTTGTGGGGTCCCCACATGCTGGGGGACAGGGGAGGGAAATGGCGCCTGCCAACCATCTCTGCGCCTGGGGCCATGCTCTGAGAGGGGTAAACAGCGCTCCCTCCCTACGGTCCAGGGTTTCTTCAGCTGCTGCCTCTGTGTTGTAGCTCTGCGGGCTGTCTGTCCCACCGTTGCCGGAGCTGGGGACTCCGTTTCCTTCGGCCCTCCCAGAACCGGGCTGCTGCTTTTTCAAATTGCAGGTTTTAAGTCCTGCTGGTTGTAAGAACTCATAAAATTCAGCCCCTCTGGTTTTCAAAGCCCAATGTTTCGGGGATTCGCCTTCCCCATGCAGCTCCTGGTTAGTGTCCCCCGCCCCCCTCACCCGTGGACAGCCGCCAGGCCCGGGGAGCTTCCTGCCGCGCCTCCGCCCTTCCTGGCCTCTTCCATGGGGCCTCTTCTCTGCCTCGAGTTGTGGAGTTGGTTCTGGTCGTGTTCTGCCTTATTCACACGGATGTCATCTAGCTGTATGTGGGGACAAGGCGAGCTCAGGATCCTCCCACCAACTCTGCCATTCCTAAGTGCTTTAAATGTTACTGATTCTGGGGGTGAGATTTCTTTCTAGAATGTTTACCTAGAATCCTAGTTCCTGGTATCCCCGAGCCGATTTGTCTAGTAAAGAGGTGGTTGAAGGTGAGCCCCCCCCCCCCCAGGTGAGAGGAAACACATCACTGACAGGGGCTTTGGCTCTGTGGGGACACTGCCTTTCTCACATCAAGTGGGATTTGCTGCCCTCCCCTCCCCCCGGAGCCACCTTCTGGGAGGAGCTCACTGGTGATGAGACCCACGTATGAGTCCCCAGGTTGTCCTTTATGCACGTGATTCGTGCTCCTCCAGGCCCTCGGGCACCTGCAGCTCTGACGTCAGGATGGCTGGGTGCGCTCGGGCTGCAGGGAGGTGTGGGGGGGCCAGGAAGGTGAGGTTGGGGGTGGTCAGGGGCTGGCCCACAGGGCCCTGGGGTCCCACTTAAGGTGCCAGGTGGGTGGGCTTAATCCCATGTAAACTGAGAAGCAGGTGCAGGGTTTTACTAACAAAGTCTTACAGTCTGACTTACTCTAGAAGTATCTGCCTGGTTGCATTGTGCAGATGGACGGGCCGAGTGAGGGGCTGCTGCGGTCCCCTGGCATGGGGTCGGGGCACCTGGTGGAGGGTGGAGGCAGGGCCGCTCTCAGGAATAGGTACGGTGAGGGGGGGAAACCCTGGGGTCTGCAGGTGAGCCCAGGGACAGGAAGCCTTGTCCGGGGACAGAGTTGCTGTTGGGGTGAAGGGCCTGTTTTGTTGTGTCATCCCATGGCTCCTGTTTGTCTACTGGAATGTTCCTTGTCTCCCCACCCCCTCCTGCCACCGCTCGGGAGAACTATTTTTAGGGGGCTGAGAACAGGCCGCTCCCTCAGGCAGGCTCTTTGCTGGCAGTCAGGCGGTTAGGAGGGTCGCAGGTCCCCGCACCCGGTCCCCGGCCCGCCGCAGACAGCCCCGTGACCCGGCACCACGCACGGTCTCTGTGCCCTCGTTCTCGGTCTGCCCAGAACAGGAGCTGCCTTAGAGCTCGTTACCAGGGCTGGGAAGTGCTCTGAGGAATAACAGCGTTGGACACCCCAAGGGTGGACCTAGGGTTCTAGGCTTTATCCGGTTCTGTGAACGTTCACCGGCCCACATTTGGGAGGGGAGACAGACCGCAAACGGCTAATGGGGACAAGGAGGATCAGGGACATCACAGAAGCACAGAGAGGAGCGGAGGGGACCCCGGAGGGCTCCTGGGCACACCGTGCGCTGTCCCGTCTGAGGGCAGTGGGGCGGGGCAGGGGTGCAGGGGGACAGGGTGGGGCAGGTCTCCGCGGGAGCACCTGCCAGGGGCTGCAGGTGGAGGATGGAGCGGGTGGGGGTTCCAGGGGAAGGCCACGTGTTCATGCCTCCGCCCCCGCCAGGTGCACCTGATGAAGCCAGATGCGGTCCCCAAGGCGTGCTGCGCCCCTACCAAGCTGAGCGCCACCTCCGTGCTCTACTACGACAGCAGCAACAATGTGATCCTGCGCAAGCACCGCAACATGGTGGTCAGGGCCTGCGGCTGCCACTGAGGCCCTGCCCCCGCCGCTGCTCCCCCCCCACCCCCACCCCGGGTCAGGCCCCTCTCCAGAGGCAGGAAACCCTGCAATGCCGGCATTGCTCAGGTGGGGTGGCAGGGAGGGCCCGCCCCAGCCTGCCAGGGTCTCCCTGGGCCCCTCCGCCCTTCCCCTGGGGGGTGGTAGACCGGCTGGCCCGACACACGGACTGCACTGGGGTTCTGTTCAGAAGTCCTGCCGTGGGACAAGTGCTTGGCCCCCTCCAGGCCAACGTGAGGGCCATCTGGAGCGTGAGGCCGGCTGGCGGGGCTCCGAGCGGGGAGGAGGGGTCTTCCTCTTTCCAGGGCATGCACTCACCTTCGGGACCGTGTATTCCTGGGCTCCGACCTTGGCCCACTAGCAGTTAGCACATTAGAAACAGAACAAGCCGGATGGGCCTCATACCAAGACGGAAGCCGACAGGGATGTTTTATGGCATGTGTCTTCCCCTCCTGGGGGAAGAGCTGCGACCACCCCACCCAGGAGCAGATAACCTTGGGGGCGGCCAGTTCCCTCCAGCTTTTCCATGTGAGGCTCCGCAGCACCTCGCCCACGGCCGACATCAGTAAGCAGCCCGGGTGGATTTTCCACTGAACCCGGACAGGCCTCAGAACCCTGAGCACACGACTCCAGACCCCCAGCAGCAACCATTTCACCCACAGACGGGGCCTGGGGCCAGGGTGGGAACTGTCCGATAGAACCCAGGGCTTAAGGACAGGCTGTTCTCCAGTCTGCACCACCCTGTGTGCCCGGGAGTGAGACCTGTGAGCCCAAGACAAGGTCCCCGTCCCAGGGGAGTGACAGGCGGTAATCAGGCCAGCCCCGGGTGGGGAGGGTCCCGGAAACCGCCACAGGCCATTGGAGCGTTTGATTTCTGACTCGCTAAGCCCGTAAGTTACCTGCCGGCACAGACGGAGTCCCACTGCCCAAACCCTGAAATACTGTGTCGTTCAAAGCAGCTTGGGGGCCCCCCGCCGTGTGCCCCAGGATGCGCCTCTCAGCAGTCACTCGGCACCCCGAGGAGGGGCCCCGGGACAGCAGGTGGGCCAGCGGGTGTGGAAGCTGGGGCCCTGCTGCAGGACAGCGGCGCCTCCGCAGGGACCGGGAAGGGACTCTGGAGAGCGCGCAGAGGGAGAGACCCTCCCTGGGTACACGGAAGATGGGCCCAGACTGTCTGCAAGGTGGAGAGTTCCCTAGTAGCCGGGGGCTTTGACCTCAGGCTGGCAGGGATTGGAGCACAAAGTGGCTGGAGTGTCAGGAGACCTGTATTCTGGTTCCAACTCGGCCATTGACCTGTTTGCTGTCTGGACAAGGCCCCTTCCTGATTGAAGCTTCAGTGATGTGGGGACACTCCTCCCTCGGCCTGAAACCCTGACCCTCCCCTCTCTGCCACAGCCCAGACACAGCCTGAGCCCAGCTGCCGCAGGACACGAAACCTGCCATCTGGGGACCTTAGTTAATGGCTTTGTCTTCCCAACATCACGGGTAGTGGAGGTTTGGAAACTTTGGACAAATGTCCGTATTAGGTCTCTTCAATGCCTAGCACATAACCTGGCATGCTTTGGAAAGTTTGTAAAATGTTTTAAAGGTGCAGACTGCCTTGCCCATTGGGTGTGCTGAACAGGTACGTAAGTATCGTGATCTGAATCCCTTTCTGTGCAATCAAGTCGAAAGTAGAATGGTCACGGCCTTTCTGACAGACTTCTAGAACCTCCAGCCATCCAGGCAGCCACCAAATGGAAACCAAACAGAAAAGGCCTTGGAGAAAAACGATGGATGCAAAGTCAATGAAGAGGCAGCCATCTTGTTTACGTGGTTGCCCCGGCAGCCCAGGCTCCCTTCAAGGCTGCACATCAGAAGCCTAAGTAAGGGTGGTCAGCTCAGGCCCGCTGACAGCAAAGGAAATGCTGCCAGGAAGAGAGGCCACACAGGAACAGCCAAGTTTGGGGCCCTTAGTGTGGGGGGGCTGCTCTGTGTGCCTCATCCCCAGTGCATCTCCACCGTCCCGGCACAGCCCTGGCCCGACGCCAGCCCATCAGGCAAAGCCCCATTCTTGTGTCTCTCTGTAGGGACGTAGGTGACATGCTTCAAGAAGTGCCCAGAAAGGCACAGGAAAGGGGGCCGTGAATAGGACAGGGTGGGTTTTGGAGCCAGGAGACCTGGCGTGGAATCCTGGCTCTGCCTCTTGTTAAACTGACCACATTTTGTCACATCTGAGTGAGAGGTTTTCTTCCTCTGAATGGGGTATCGGTTCTGTCCTTGCAAGGCCATCGTGGGATCAGGTGCGTCCTCGAAAGCCCTTGGCACTGCGTCTGCACAGTGCCGAACGAATAGCATCTACCAGTGGTCTTAGTTTAAGTGAACTGGCGTAGCTGTGCCCCCCCTATTGGCCTTCCCGTTAACACCTGCTCCTCCCAGAGCATGCCCAGGAGGTGCTGCTGTGTTTACTCTAAGGCTGCATTTTTCCTAAAAAATCTAAATGTGGTCCTATCTCGGGAGGAGGTGGGGACTTACACAATCCCCTGCCCGTGAAAGTCCCGGCCTGCAGGGACCGACAGGGACTCAGAGTGAGCCACGCAGCCGGGTACGTCTGCTGAGGAACCCCTCCCCAAGTCCAGCACCCACCTGCGACCTCCAGGAAGCTGAAGGGGGAGCTTTCCAGAATTTCTCTTCTTACTGGGAAGCCTTGAGCAAACATTTGGCCCTTTAAAAAAAAAAAAAAAGTTTTTCCTCACTGAAGAAAATATTACCTGTGCACCAGGGAAATTTTTGAAAATAAAAAGCAGAATACAAATACACATAATCCCAGCACACAGAGCTAAGCACTGTTAATCCCTTCCAGTCTTTTTCCTTGACACACGTCTGTTTTTATATAGAATATATGGCTATTTTGCAAAGTTAGGATCATACTCTATGCCCTACTTGATCTGATTTACTCAATCTATGGTATATTTAGAAAATCTGTTATTAAATCTTCTTTGAAAACCTAACTTGCAGCATTCCATCCCTTGACCTCTGCCCCAGTTCTATCACCATTCCTTCTGCAGAGGCGGGTGTGGGGCCCCCACGACCCTACTCTCGGGAGCCTGGGCCGGCCCCGGGGGCTCAGGTCGTCCACCGGGAGTCTCAGGATCTGGCATCTCACCTCTGAGGCGCGGGTCACCACCTGCGTTGGGGGGGGGGGGGGGTCCGGGTGTGGACCCAGGTGATAAACTCTGGGGAAGCCCTTGTACAGCACAGTGACCCACTGCTGCCCTCTGGTTCCTCATCCGCCGGCTTCCCAGCCAGCCTGCTAGTCCTGCCTTCGCAGGGCCATCGGGGAAGCACAGCACAGGCCCCCTCCCTCCCATTTCATGGGGCTGTGACCAGTCCTCCCTCCGGGGGCTTCAGGCCAGCCCGTTCGTCCTCCCGGGAGCCAGCCTTACCGGGGACTTGGCGTACATCTCTTCTCGCGCACCTCACGCCCACCCTGCGCAGCTGGCCTTTTCCCAGTCTCACTGCTGCCTGTCCTGACAGCCAGGGCTGAGCAGCGGTGAGAGCGCTGCCGGGGCGGGGAGCGACGGTCCCTGCTGGGAATACTGCAGGTCGCGGTCCCGGCCACAGTGGTGGGCCCCAGCCGGCCCGAGGGGACACGGGGGCCCAGCCGGCCCGAGGGGGGACGGAGCCCAGCTGAAGGCAGAGACCAAGGTTGGCCGAGGCTGCTAGAGCTGTGGCTGGTCTCCACCCCGCCGCGGGAGCTGTGCTGGGGTCACAGGCCAGCAGGCTTCTCCCCTCCCCTCCAGGCTCAACCTGACTTCAACCCAAAATGAGAACCAGCCTTGCCCAGTGGTTTCTGAGTGTCGAGCCTTGATCTAGAGCCCCTGGCCGGCAGCAGGGGAGCGAGCAGGTGGCAGCCCTGGACGTTGTTTCTGGTGACTGATGGGCACACGCTGCGAGGTGGCCCGGCTGGCCAAACACCAGTGTAGGGTGAGAGCAGCAAGGCTACAAGCTGTGGCACCAGACTGATTGCCACTGGGTCTGGAGTCCGGGGCGGGGGGCGGCATCTCTGGCGGGCCCCTCCAGTCTCCCCAGCGCCAAGCCCAGTGCCTGGCGGGAGGACCCCGGGCGCTCTGCGTACTACAGTGCTGAGCATCGGGTCAGTGGCTGGACAATGGGTGACTGGGTGCCCATGAGACGCACGACTGGGCGTGAGGGCACGAGTGGAGCCTGGCTCAGCTGACTCACTGGCCCGGTAGCAGGGGTAGCAGGGGAGAGGAGGACAGAGGCACTTCGCGCCAGCTCTGAGCTCGGCTGCCCTGCAGCGGTCTGACAAGGGGAGCTCTCAGGGACTTGGCCCGGGTGGGAGGGGAAGAGCAGGGGGGGTGCTCTGGTCTGTCAGGGAGATGGTCCAGTCACAGCCGCAACCCTGCAAACACCTGGGACCGGGCTGGCAGCAGCAGCACAAACACTAGGACTGACTTTATCAGAAGCGATGCCCTCAGAGGGACGTTTGTGCAGACTGTTGACAGCTCTTCAAGCAGGCAGCTCAGACTCCAGGACAATACCATGTGGATGCCTCAGTCTCTCATTCAAGGGACAGTCAATGAAATGGTGAGCAGAGCTGTTTAAATCATTTTAGACTGGTATATGCTTTCATTCATTCAACAAATACTTATTGTCTACTTTGTAACCAGGCTCCTGTTAAGCCCTGGGGACACTAGTCTCAGCCCTGGTGTAGCTCGCAGTTTAGCCACTCAAAAGTAACTGTGGATTCATCTCAGGAATGCAAGGCTGGTTTAACATCCAAAAAGCAATATAATATAGCACATTAACAGAACAGAGTACAAAAAACACATGATCACCTCAACGGACATGGAAAAGGCACCCTGCAAAACCCAACACCTTTTCATGATAAACACTCAACAAACTAGGAATAGAAGGGAACTTCCTCAGTCTGACAAAGAGCACCTACAAAAAAAAACCCACATGGTGAAGACTAGATATTTTCCCCCTAAGATCAGGAATAAGACCAAGATGTCTACCCTCACCACTTCTATTCAACATTGTACTAGAGGGTCTAGTCAGGGGAAATTGCAAAAAAAAATGAAGTGAAAATTGGAGATAACATGAACTTATACAGAAAATCCTAAGGCATTCACTAGAAAACTATTAGGACTAATAAATTCAGCAAGGTTGCAGAATACAAGATCAATATACAAAAATCAATTTATTTCTATACTTTAGCAATGAACAATCTGAAAATGAAATCAAGAAAACAATTCCAAGGGCGCCTGGGTGGCTCAGTCAGTTAAGTGTCTGCCTTTGGCTCAGGTCATGATCCCAGGGTCCTGGGATCGAGCCCCACATGTCAGGCTTCCTATTCAGTGGGGAGCCTGATTCTCCCTCTCCCTCTGCCACTCCCCTTGCTTGTGGTTTCTATCTCGCTGTCAAATATTAAAAAAAAAAAAAAAAAAAATTCCATTTATAGTAACATCAAAAGAATAAAATACCTAGAAATAAATTCAACAGAAGTATAAGCTTATATTCTGGTAACTATAAAATATTACTGAAAGAAATTAAAGAAGATCTAAACAAATGGAAAGACACCCATGTTCATGGATTGGAAAACTTAATACTGTTAAGACAGCAACACTTCCCAAACTGATCTCCAGATTCAGTGCAACCTCTATCAAAATCCCAGCTGGCTTTTTTTGCAGAAATTGACAAGTTATTCCCAAAATTCATATGGAAAAGCTAGAGACCTAGAACAGCCAAAACAACCTGGAAAAAAGAACAAAACTGTGGAGGACTCACACCTGTCAAATTCAAAATGTACTACGGAGCTACAGAATACATGACAGAGTGGAACTGGCATAGGACAGATCTATAGATCGATGAAACAGAATAAAAGGCCAGAAATAAAACCCTTACATCTACAGTCAATTGATTTTCAACAGGGATGCCAAGACATTTAAACAGGAAAAGAACAGCCTTTTCAACAAATGATGCTGGGACAACTGGACATCCACGTGCAAAAGAAGGAAATTAGACCTCTTTTTCTCACACTATACACAAAATTTAACTCAAAATCGATCAAAACCCTAAATGTAAGAGCTAAGCCATAAACCTCTTAAAAGAAAATATAGGAGTAAATCTTCGTAACCTTAGGTGAGGCAAAACCTTCTTAGTTACGATGTCAAAAATATACTGATGGGGCGCCTGGGCGGCTCAGATGGTTAAGCATCTGCCTTAGGCTCAGGTCATGATCCCAGGGTCCTGGGATCGAGTCCCGCATCAGGCTCCCTGCTTGAAAGGGGGCCTGCTTCTTCCTCTCCCTCTGCTGCTCCCCCTGCTTGTGCTCTTTCGCTCTCTCTGTCAAATAAATAAATAAAATCTTAAAAAATATATATATATACTGATGGAACTAAAAATAGATAAATTAGACTTCAACAGAATTAAAACCTTCTGTGCTTCAAAGTACACCATAAAGAAAGTAAAAAGACAACCCACAGAATGACAGAAAACACTTGCAAATCATGTATCTGATAAGAGATCTATACCTAGAATATTGAAAGAACTCTTGCAATTCACTAATAAAAAAATAAATAACCCAATTTAAAAATGGGCAAAGGATCTGAATGGACATTTTCCCAAAATATACAAATGGTCAATAAATGCATGAAAAGATACTCAATATCATTAGCCATCAGGGAAATGCAAATCAAAACCACAATGAGTGGAGCACCTGGGTGGCTCGGTAGGTTGGGTACCCAACTCTTGATTTTGGCCATAATCTGGGGGTCGTGGGATCGAGCACTGCATCAGCACAGTGCAGAGCCTGCCTGGGGTTCTCACTCTCCCTCTCCCTTGCCCCTCCCTGCTCATACTCTCTCAAAAAACAGAACAAAGCAAACAAAAATAAAACCACAATGAGACAGCACTTCATACCACTCAGATAATATAAAGAGAATATAAAAGAGCTAGTAACCAGGGACGGTGGGGGTACACAAAGAAACCAGAACCCTCACAGGTTGCTGATGGGAATACAAAATGGCACAGGCACTTTGGAAAATAGTCTGGCACTTCCTCAAAATTAAAAAATGGTTATCATATGCCCCAGCATATCTACCCAGGAAAAATGAAAATATATGTCCACACAAAAACTTATACATGAATGTTCAGAGCAGCATTATTCATAATACCCAAAAAGTATAAACAACACAAATGTCCATCAACTTATGAATGGATAAACAAATTGTGGTATATCCATACACTGATTATTCATTGGCAATAAAAAAGAATTAAGTACTGATACATGTTATATCATAGATGAACTTTTTTGAAAACATTATGCTAAGCGGAAGCCAGCCACAAAAGGCCACATATTGTGTAATTCTATTTATATGACATGTCCAGAATAGGCAAAACCAGGAAGAGAGAAAGTAGATTAGTGTTTGCCTAGGGCTGGGGGACAAGAAGGGGATGCTAAAGGGTGCGAGGTTTCCTTTTGGAGAAAAATGTTCTAAAATTATTTGTGGTAGTGACTGCATAACTATGAGTACGGTAAAAACCACTGAGATGTATACTTTAAATGGGTGAACGGAATGGTATGTGAATTGCATCCCAATGAAGCTGTTTAAAAAATAAAAAAAAATTAAAAAAAATCATGCTACAGAACAGCAGAGCCTAGTGGCACAGACATTTGCTCAGCAAATGGAAGCAGAAGACACAGTCACCTAAGAGAGTGTGTGTGTGTGTCTCCATCCCTCTCTCTCTCTCTCTCACACACACAAACACACACACACACAGGTAACATACCACGGAAGGCTTTTGGAGGAGGTAATATCCGAGTTTAAAAAGCCCATGTTTGGCAGGGGCTGAGAGGAGTGTAGTACAAGGAGCTGTAAGCTCGTCTGTGTTAATGAGAAAGCCCACTTTCCACGGCTGGGCCTCAAGACTGCGTGCTCCCTCTGGATGGAGACCATGTCTCATCCCACTCTCAGTGCTGGAGGTGATCAGCGTGCCTGACACGTAAAAAATCAGCCCTGTGAACCTCAGCTTTAAATATTCAAATATTTATTTACACTGTCTAGAATACAGTAGTGATCAAGAAAGACTGCGTCCTGCCCTCATGAGGCTAATATTAAATATATGAGGAAAAACGAAGCTCACTAAAAAGAAGAGATGACAGGAACGCCCATTCTAGAGAGACAGGTCAGGGCAGGCCTCTCGCACAAGGTGCGTGGCACCTGAAGGAAGTGAGGGGTGAACCCTGTAGATGCTGAAGGAAGAATATTCCAGGAGAGGAGGTGGGATGACCAAGGCCCTGAGGGGGCGTGAGCTGTGACATGAACAGCAAGCCTGCCATGGGGACCGAAGGCAGAGCAGCACGTTCGGGGAGCTTGGGGGGGGTGCCGGGCCTCAGGCCAGGGGGTCCTGCTGGATCCCACATGCACGATGCGGCCCCAGGAGGGCTCTTAGCAGGGAAAGGGCGTGAATGGGTTTGTGTTTGGAAAGGATGGCTCTCTGACTACCTTGCAGATTAGCCCCAGAAGGGAAGAGGCAGGAGTGGAAACCGGGAGACAAGCGTGAGGACTTGGTGCTAGTGGAGGAAGGGTAAAGAACAAGTGGACCAAAAAGTGACTTGAAGACCCATGGGTCTGACGTGTGTGACGGAGGAGAGGGGTCGAGGATGAGCTTAAGCTGAGCAGGCAGCTAGGTGGGTGGTGGCGGCACTGAGAGACAAGAGGGGAGGAAGGGTCTGGGGGGGGAAAGAGCAAGAGAGCCTGTGAGCTCTGAGATGCCCGTGGGACATCCAAGGGAAGGCAACAGGGAAAGACCAGCATGGAGGCTGACACGTGGGCAGGATTCACCCACAGATGTGACTGGAAGCCCTGGGACGGGAAGGGACTGGCTAGGGTGCTGGTTCTAAACAGGGGAAGACTGCCCCCTCGAGGCTACTTGGAAACTGCAAGGTCTGTTTTCAGTTGTCAGTAATCCTGGGGGTGCTATAGCATTAGCAGGAAGGGAGCAAGGAATCTAGATGTCCTGCAATGTCCCACGTAAGGAAGAATTCTTCTTCTCCTTCTTCTTCCTTTTTTTTTTTTTTTTTTTTTTTTAAGTAGGCTCCCTGCCCAGTGTGGAGCCCAACATGGGACCTGAACTCATGACCCTGAGATCAGGACCTGAGTGGAGATCAAGAGTTGGACACTTAACTGACTGAGCCACCCAGGCGCCCTAAGAATTATTCTTAATCCTCTGACTTTAAAATGCTCTGAGAAACATTCATGTAGCAGAGAAACATCTGTTCATAATGATCTGAGCTGAGAACCTAACTCCATTTTACATATAAATCCAAAGACTTGTAGGGGCTCCTGGGTGGCTCAGCTGGTTAAGCGGCTAACTCTTGGTTTTGGCTCAGGTCATGATCTCAGAGTCCTGGGATCAAGCTCTGCATTGGGCTCCACTCTCAGCGGGGAGCCTGCTTAAGATTCTCTCTCCCTCTCCGTATGCCCCGCCCTTCCCCCCACACCCCTGCTCTCTCTAAAATAAATAATTTTTTTTTAAGATTTTATTTATCCATTCGAGAGAGCAAGCAAGAGAACACGAGCAGGAGGAAATGGGGGGAGAGGGAGAAGCAGACTCCCCGACGAGCAGGGAGCCCAATGCAGGACTCGATCCCAGGACCCTGGGACCACGACCCAAGCCGAAGGCAGACGCTTAACTGACTGAACCACCCAGGGGGCCCAATAAACAAATAAATTTAAAAAAAAAAAAAAAAAAAAGACTTATTTTTTTGCATTGAATTTTTCCAGAAATAAACCTACCACATAAACTAAGAAAACATTTAATTTTTTCTTTCAGAATTTTACCAAGAGATTTTCACTGTTTCAGAAAATGTTACTGTGATCCTGCCAACAAAATACCCGGTTATCAGTCCACACTGCTCACTGTGGCTCTGGGCAGAAGTGCACGTTTAAATATTTCACGTGTTTAGCTATGTCCAAGCATTTATTTATTTTTTTTTTTTTTTAAAGATTTTATTTATTTATTTGAGACAGAGAGAATGAGAGAGAGAGAGCACATGAGGGGGGGAGGGTCAGAGGGAGAAGCAGGCTCCCTGCCGAGCAGGGAGCCCGATGCGGGACTCGATCCAGGGACTCCAGGATCATGACCTGAGCCGAAGGCAGTCGCTTAACCAACTGAGCCACCCAGGCGCCCTATGTCCAAGCATTTAAATACTGAAATACAGTATTTATTTCATATGTATATGAAATAATACTTTCATATTATAATTATGACATAACACTATTTTTTAAAAACTATGTGTTGGAAAGCTCTATGAGCTGGGACTTTCATTTCCGCCTAGTAAAGAATCAGGCCTAAGCGGTGGGCACTGGGCTAAGAGGTTAAGAAACCATGAAGGGAAGAGCGAGGGAAGAGAGGCAAAGCCAGGGTCAAGCTCTGGGCCCTGCAACACCTCACAGGTCGGGGGGAGGAAACAGGAGACTGAGACACAGCAGCCAAGGAGAATGTGAGTGGTGGGCGAGGCGGACTGCAGTGATGCCTGGGGAAGCCGCTCAGATCTCCTTCACGACCAACACCCTCACTCTCTCACCTCCCAGAGGCATGAGACACTACCAGCCCCGGGAGAAGTTCCATCCCAGGAAATGCCACTCACCCCTCCTGGGAATCGGCCAGAATACATGACTGGGGAGGGGGTTCAGAGACCCGGCCCCCCAGGCCTCAATTCAGAACAAGTCAGAAGGGCTATCGGAGCTCCAGTGCCCCCCTGGGACCAGCTGAGGCCTTGGTGCGACTGCACGGTGGCTCCATTTCACTCTCTGCCCAATCTGCCCCCCTCATTCCCCTGCAAGAGTGGTCCCTGAGACCACTCGCGGATAAACTTTCTGCATGCAATCCTTCAAGAGGCTGTTTCCCAAAAAGTCTGACCTAAAGCAGCCGAAAACTGGGAAGAAAAAAAAAAAAATCAAGTAGCGGTAACGTATGTTTTTCAGAGATAGAGCAATAGAAGCCAAAATAAGCATCTGAAAGAAATGAATGTTGCTTTGGCAGGCAGAAAAATTATGATACGGGGCGGGGAGCAGAAGAACATCATATTATAACAAACTTCACAACTGTCTTTATGTGCAATGATGACTTCAATAAACATTTTTTAAAAGGCTAAATTTAAATTAAAAAATGTTAGCTTTTAATTTATAGCCCTGCAAATAGTCACTCCTCAGTGGAGAAAGCTGGTAGCTGTCTCCTTAAGCAAATGGCCAAAGTTAACGTCACAAATACCAGAAGTGACATCATCACGCACATCCTTACGTGATGCGCTAATGAGGTGCTCCTGCCAGAACACCTCACACCAGGAAGTACCAGGCAAACACTGAGAAACCATCTTAAAAAACGGGCCTGTTCTCTTCAAAGTCATTGAGATCAAGAAAGACACTGAGAGGGGCGCCTGGGTGGCTCAGTCAGTTAAGCAGCTGCCTTCGGCTCAGGTCATGATCCCAGGGTCCTGGGATCGAGTCCCACATCGGGCTCCCTGCTCAGTGGAGAGTCTGCTTCTCCCTCTCCCTCTGTCTGCCTCTCTGCCTACTTGTGCTCTCTATCTCTCTGTCAAATAAATAAATAAAATCTTAAAAAAAAAAAAAGAAAGACACTGAGAAACGGAGACCCTGTTCCGAACAGAGGGAGACTAAAGAGACTCGACCCTGCCGTGCAGCGTGAGTCCTTGCCAGGGAAGGACAACGGTTACTAGAAAGGATGATACTGGGGAAGATGATGAAATCTGAACACGGCCTGAAGACTAGTAAATAGTGCACGGATGTTCAATTTCCTGATTTTGACGGTCGCGCTGCGATCACGTAAGGGAACGTTCTTTTCTTAGGAAATATATACCCAACTATTTAGGGGTCAAGAGGCATGATGTCTTCAACTTCCTCTCAACTGGCACAGTAGGGGGGAAATATATCTGTGTGTATAAATTAAATGGAAAAGCGTAGGGGGCAAAAAGTAAATGAATGAGTGGGTAAAGGATATATAAGAGTTCCTTGTACTATTCTTACAGAATTCTTATTCCACATATCTGTAAGTTTGCAAATATATCAAAACAAAACTACAAAAAAAAAATACAATTTCTAACTTTCAACAGCCTACTCTTTCTAATGGTCCTAAGCCTTTACAGAACTTCAAAAATGCCTGCTCAGGCTCATATGACGAGATGCTGGGGTCCCGAATGCCTCAGAAGGGCTCAGATAAAGGTGTTAAAGTCTCAGGATTCCAGGCAGCCTCCTCCCCAGCCCACTCAGCCCCCGCCATCCGGCCCACAGCCCCGCTCACCTGCTGTCATGGGAACAACGTCCGAATGCAGCAACATCCGGATGCGGCCGGCCGGCTTGTTCCCGATCTTGATGTCCATGTACATGGTCATCGGATTCGACCGGACGTTTTTTGCCGTGGGCTCTCCCTGGGCGCAGAAGAAATGTCAGGTTGGGGAGCACTAGACTCCGCAAGTCGGAGAGCGGGTATTCTGCATACACACCAAGAACCCAAGGGCAGCGAGTGGGCCGCAGCAAGGTGCCGCCAGCTGGAGCCCCAGGGCCGGGACCCCGAGCACCGGCTAAATAACTGCCCCCCCCACCGACCCCGCAGGCTCGGGACCGCGTCCCACTTGCCCTCAGACGCCAGCTCACTGCACCCTGGCCTGTGGTCCCAGAACCCCAGCTCCCTGGCCCGCAGTGCGCGCCTCTCCGCACCCGCAAACCCCAGTTCAGGGGCGCCTGGGTGGCTCAGTCAGTTAAGCGTCTGCCTTTGGCTCAGGTCATGATCCCAGGGTCCTGGGATCCAGTCCTAAGTGGGGCTCCCTGCTCATTAGGAAGCCTGCTTCTCCCTCCCCTTCTACAGCTCCCTCCGCTGCTCCCCCTGCTTATACTCTCTGTCAAATAAATAAAATCTTTAAAAAACAAAAAAAACCCAAACAATCCCAGTTCAAGCCCACTCCCGTGACAGGGACCCATAACCTTTTCCCTCTGTGCCAGTCCCTACAGATTCATAGCTGGCTACAGTGGAAGCAGAATGGGCGGCGCTTGGGCTCGGGCCTGAGTGCCCAGGAGACAATGAGGAGGTCGGGCCTTGCTTTGTGCTCCGAGTGCACCGGGATGACTAGCTGATAAATACAACATTCAGTACAAACCCTATCATGTGTTTGCTAGAGAAAACTATGGTCTCTGACCTATTTGTGGTGTGGATTAATAGGGCAACGGATACGTACTGAGCTTGCAGGCCAAGTTCTGGAGTTGTTAAATAAGGCCCTTGAGGAACTGGCGACCCAGCGGGGGAGCGACATCCGTGAGTGCGGGAAGCACAGAGATCCCGCGGCTGCACAGCCTTGGTTCCCATCGCGGTTCCCCACTCCGGAGCTGCGTGCTGTTGGACAAGTTATTAGATCTCCCTGTGCTCAGTTTTGTCACCTCGAGTTGGAGACAGTATTAGTACTTATCTCAAAGGATTATCGTTAGGATTCAGGATTTGTAAAGCCCTTAGAAGAGTGCCTGGTATAAAGTAAGCAACATTTAAACATCTGTTAAATAACTACTGTCAAAATAATGCCGTAAGCACCCGGACTGAGGGCGCCCCAGGAGCCCCGGGACCATGGAAGCCCAGAAGGGACCTTCGCTTACTCCACTGGAGGTGTCAGAAAAGTCTGCTGGAGAAGGTAGCAACTGAGCTCAGCGATGAAAGGTAAGTAGGAGTGAGCGAGATAAAGTCGGTTGGGAAGGGAACTTTGAGGCCAAGGAACTGCTTATGTGAAAACACAGAGATTTATAGGTACCCACAAACTCTGTCCTAGAATGCCAAATGGATATACAATGTGGAGAGGTGAGCGGGGTCCGAACACGGAGAGTCCCTCTGTCCCCCTGAAGGAGCCCGGACTCACCTCTCCAGATGAGGAGTCCTCAGACAGCTTGAGAGCCGTATGGTCAGCTCTGCCTTAGAAAGCTCCCTCTGGCTGCTCAGGAGAGGAGCACGCAGGCCCGGGGCAGGGAGACCAGCTAGGGAGCTCCTGTCACTACCCGCAGGGGAGATGACAGGCTAGCCAAGCCACGGTGGCGGGAGCAAACAGGAGAGGAGAGATGCAGGCGGATGCAAAGGAGAACATCAGCAGGACACGGCAACGCAGGAGGTGTGGATTATGATGAGGAGCCAGAGAGGACATGGAAGTCCCTGGTGTGGGGGACTGCGGAAGACACCAAAATTCACTCAGATGGGGTACTCAGGATGACCAGAGTGGAAGGAGAGAGGAAATCCACTTAGGACGTTACTCTGTTGATTTATGGTGACTGGGAGAGAGGAAATCCACTTGGGATATGCTCTGTTGATTTATGGTGACTGGGAGACATGCAGGCAGAAACATGTGGAACTCAGGAGAGAGGTCAAGGCTAGCCTTAGACATCAGGAAATCAGCAGAAGCCTGAGTGGCTGTGATAAGCTCAGACACGGGCCACAGAGGCCGAAACTGCAAGGACAGCGTCAGAGAGGAGCCGAGGGCTAAGGGAGGAACACAGAGAAACACCACTGCTCCAAGGGGGGACAGAGGAGGGGGAGCTCGGTTATTTATTCCCAGAAGCAATGGTCACGATGGGGTATCGAGAAGCAGGAAAAAGTGCTGAGGCAGGAAGTGCCTGGCACCTGGGTACATTCTGAGGGGCTGAGGCCTCTCTGGAATCAGGCCAGGAATAGGAAGGCAGTGAGCCTGGTGCCAAGGTCTTCAGTGAGGGTGCGGGAAAGGTCAGGAGGATGGCGGATGCTGGTGAGGGGGCATCCTCACTGTCCTTTCTCATCTCAGACCGCCACCTAGTTCAAGCAATCTCATGCTGGTACCCAAGCACACACGGGATACTTCTCACCTAGAGCCCCACACGGACAAGAAAGCCAAGCTTCTCCATTCAATTCATCCAGCGCCGCCCACCTCAGAAGCGCCCTGGGTGGAAAGTGCCAGCCCCTCGCGGGGAAGCGCATGCCTTCGATCTCACCTCCCGGGTTTCCACTCTGGGAGGCTCCAACCCTTCTTCCTCTTTATTCTCTTCGAGAGTCTTCCCAGAAAACTTCTTCAGCCAGTCATCATCTGCCCACACTGAAAGGAAAAGAATCGAACAAATGCTAAGAAATTCAAGCTTCTCGGCCAACTGCTTGCTAGCTGTGCCCAGTTCTTCGCTGCTCTGTCGACGAAGTGGACGACAGCCCACGGGGCTCTCACGGGCAGAAGCTACCGCTTAGGACAAGGGATGCTGTCACTGGGAAATGTCAGACCTTCAGGTCTAGCTCTCCACAGAGGCAGAGGCAGAGGAGAGAAACGAAGGACTGAGCCGAGAGCCAAAAGGGAAGCCCCAGCCACCATCAAGGCTGGAAGGGCACAGTCTGTGTCTACAGCCCGGGGCAAGACTTTCCTGGGGACAACAGCTCTTGCTCTGCGGAGAATCTCAACCTCTGTTTCCACGGAGGTGCCGCGTTCTCTTCTCCCCCATACACCTCTCTCCCCACGGACATACACCACCGCAGCGGGAAGTGAGACAGCGGAGGCCAAAGCTGAGGACGTGACGAGGAATCTGCGGTTGCCGCCACTCGCCCGGTCTGGATAAGCCTTCCTTAATTCTCACCGGGTTGGCTAAATGGACACGAACTGTCTGCCCAAAGAGTTCAATTCATTCTGAAAAGACTACAATACCACTCAGCTGCTTAAACCTTGTTTAAGTTAAAAAAAAAAAAGATTCCATTTACTTCTAAGAAATCTGAGACTTGCTCACGATTAATTCTATGCTGGGAGCCCAAACCCCTCAACAGCAAGCTAAGCACAAAGCTAACCATAAACTGTCCGTGAGCCACTACACACTTCTTTCAACACCAATATGAAGTTCTGTGCTAGCATGATCTTCGGATCTGAAATTATAAGGGTAAATGCAGTTACCGTGTATTGAGTCCGCTTTAAAAAATCAAGATCAGGGACGCCTGGGTGGCTCATCAGTCATGATCTTGGGGTCCTAGAATCGAGCCCTGCAACGGGCTCCCTGCTTCTCCTTCTCCCTGCCGCTGGCTCTCCAATAAATAAACAAACAATAAATAAATAAAATCTTTTTTAAAAAAAAATCAAGATCAGCACTAAATGGGAGAGAAACAGTATCGCTTGCTGGTGGGGAACATGTTTGATGAAACAGTAACAGAGAACATGGAACGATGTATAGGGATACTTTATTATCCAAGAATAACTGATACTAGGGAAAGGTAAGTAGATAGATTTTTTAAAAAGGCTTGTTTTGGGTCTTTTCATGAAAACTAAAAAAATATATATATATGAAAAAAGATTCCTTAGTTTAGTAAGAAAGAATTATAGCTATGCTCTTGTTCTTAGAAACAGATGAATCAAGTACGAATTTTACTTCTAGCAATTAAGAAAAAATTGAACAAGAGCATGAAATATCCTTATTTCATATTTAGTCATAAAGATTGATTATAAGGAAAATAAAAGATTGAACATGAAGATAAAAAAGGGGAGGGTGGAAACATTTAAGAATTTTGTTGTAGGCAAAATAGTGGTGCCCTCAAAGATGTCCACATTCCATTCCCCAGGACCTATGAATATGTAGAATTACATGGCAAGAAGGAAGTAAGATTGCAGATGGAATTAAGGTCACTAGTCTGCTGACCTTAAAATAAGGGTATCATACTGGATTATCCAGATGCACGCCCAGTGTAATCACAAGGGTCCTCTAAATGTGCAGAGGGAGGCAGGAGAGTTAGTTTCAGAGTGATGCAGTGTGAGAAAGACTCACTGGGCCACTGCTGGCTTGAAGATAGAAGCGACCAGAAGCCAAGGAATGAGGTCAATCTCTACAAGCTGGAACATGCAAAGAAACGACTTAGCTCATAGGCCATACAAAAACAGGCTGCAGGCTGGATGTGGCCTGTCGTCCAAAGTTTGCTGACCCCTAATGTAGATACAAAAATGTCGGGGACAGACTGGCCAACACAGGTGGTTGGCATTTATGCACACGATCAATGGAAAGGCTTTCTGAATGAGAATTCATTTTATAAGTAGCCAGTTCCCAGTGAATACTTTCAAATAATGACAACTTTTGTTTCCTAGATAACTTTGAAACTGTGGAAACTGGAAACATGATAGGCGCCTGAGGGTCTCATGTCCTGTAAAGGAGAATCCCCATAACGGCTTCAGTAAAAAGCAAAGAGTCTCAGCCAGACCAGGCTGTTGTTGCTGCTGAGCACCCTGCTAAGAGGATATGAGTTCATGCTCGCAGTCCCACTCTTCCTGTGGTTAGCACTCAAATAAAAGCTCCGTAGCACAAGCACATGGAAAAAAGACACACTTTCCCTTCCTACCTACCTACCTAGATTAGATGCATTTAACAAAGAGCATGTACTAACTGCTTGTTAGAGCTGGTGATGCAAGGATGTGTGCTCAGGTTGTGGGAACAGAATACACACAGGAACCAAGAACTAGCAATGCCAGGCCCCAGAGGCTTGGGGCTCTACAGGGTCTGTCTTCTATATTCTGCCTACATGAGGGGAACTATGAGCCAGGCCTGGTGGGCCTTCCTTCAACCAGAACGTCCAGTCCCTCGGCAACGGCCCCCACCAAACCGGGGTTTTGGGGGTTGAATAATGTCCCCCGAAATTTCATGTCCACCCAAATTTCAGAATGTGACCCTATTTAAAAATAGGGCCTTTGCAGACATAATTAGTCAAGATGAGGTCATATTGGATTAAGATGGGCCCTAAGTCCCATGACTGGTATCCTTGTAAGTAGAGGAGACGCAGACGCATGCAGGGAACAAGGACCTGTGAAGACAGGGGCAAAGACAGGGCTGATGCAGTTACAAGCCAAATAATGCCAAGGACTGCCAGGAGCCACCAGAAGCTAGGGAGGGAAGGATTCTTCCCTACAGCCTCCAGAGGGAGCATGGACCTGCCAACACCTTGATGTAGGACTTCTAGCCTGTAGAGCTAGAAGAGCTAAGAGAATAAATTTCTGTTGTGTGAAGCCACCCCAACTGCTGCTCTCCCTGCTTGTGCTCGCTCTGACAAATAAAGTCTTTATTTTTATAAAAAAGATTTTATTTATTTGACAGCGAGAGAGCATAAGCAGGGGGGAGCGGCAGGCAGACACAGAGGGAGAAGCAGACTCCCCGCTGAGCAGGGAGCCTGATACGGGGCTCAATCCCAGGACCCTGCAATCATGACCTGAGCTCAAGGCAGACGCTTAACCGACTGAGCCACCCAGGCACCCCATAAATAATAAAATCTTTTTAAAAAAATGAAAATCTAATTTTTAGATGCTTCCAAAAATATTAAAATAATTTTATTTTAAATAAACATAGCTAAACAGTGAATTTTTAAACTTTGCAGTATCCAATTCTACCACTACAGAATTTAAGCCTTAAGTTACTTTCCAAGAATTTTAATGACTTTTGTTTATAAGACTTACAGAACATAGATAAAGTTGTTTATCAGTTATTCCCTCCATGGGTGGCTCAGATGGTTGAGCATCTGCCTTCGGCTCTGGTCATGATCCCCGGGTCCTGGGATTGAGCCCCGCGTCGGGCTCCCTGCTCAGCAGGGAGCCTGCTTCTCCTTCTCCCTCTGCCACTCCCCCGCTTGTCCTCTCTGGCTCTATCTCTCTGTCAAATAAATAAATAAAACCTTAAAAAAGATTATTCACTCCAACTGAGCACCAAATGAATACAGAGCGCTTACCTCACTACTGAGTTTGGTGACTACTAGTGAAGGGAGCCTAGTCCTGTCCTCAGGAAAACGTTACGTTAGCTGGCAGACAGCAAGAGCAACAGGAGTTACTAATTTATAGAATTCAGGGAGGGTACAGCCCTCAGAAAGCCAGTCTTACTGTTTTATTTAAGAACGAAGAACTGAAGGCTCAGATGGTTTAAGTATCACACCCAGAGTTAGTGGCACAGCTGGGTCTAAAACTCCTATCTTAGAGAATAACAACCAAAGATCACATAGAAACGTGCACGGTAACTGTGATACCATTTTAAGGGAAACTCCCTCGGGGTGAGTAGAGGCCAAGGCCCTCACTGCTTGCAGCTGAGCTTCCCTGCCGCCCTCTCCTATTTAAAAGCACAGCTGCCAACAAGGGAGGTCTGATCAGCAGGTGTGGTGGGGTACAGCTACCCAGCAGGTGGCGTGAAACAACACCCAGACCTTTCAAGATTTTTCTAAAACTACCTTCCTACTGAATCCTACTATACAGTTTGTTTATTAAATGATCAGAAATCAAAGGCCCCAAAGGGTTCCAATGTGGAGAAAGCCTTTCCTCAAACCCAACAAACTGTCAATCTCTGTGAATTTCAGCCCATAGCCACACCACCATCCTGGCCCTGCTGTCCTCAGAACGTTCCTCTTCCATCACCAAGATCATAGTCATGTTGACCCAGAGAGGAATCCTCCTGAACTTAGTTACATACCAACCATACACAGAACACACATGACTTAAAATTTTTCCTGAAGACCTTTTCCTGACATTAGGAATCTGAAAATGAGACACTGAAGGCCTCACCTGTTTCACCAGAAGAAACTAAGTATCTGTGGTGTCTCCAAAAGGAATAAAAGCAGCATGAAGAACTTTGTTGTCCACCTCCTCTGCCAGCCCACCTGCAAAGACCACGTGCCTTCTGAACCGATGCCCTCCACACTCTTGGTACAAGCTGCTGCAACACAGCCAGACAGCAGCGGCCGGAGGAGGAGTCCCTAGTGTTTTAGGTATACAAAATGACCTGTGAGGTACACTCCTCCCCCATCCCCTTTCAGACTTACATCGAGCCTCTGATTACTCTGATACCTTCACTGCTTCCAGTTTGACTCTCTCTTCTATACAATCACTAGAATGAATCCAAGAAAGTGCAAATCGGATCACATCACTATCCTGCTTAATATTCTCCAACAGCTCATTATTGCCCACGGAACAGAGTCCAAATTCCTTAGCACGGCATATGAGACCTTCCTAACCTGAGCCCTGCCCACCTATCTATTCTTCTTTCTCCCTTGCTCCCTCAACGCAAACCATTTGCCCCCAAATGTTAGACTACTTCACCCCTCCAGGCTCTTGCTGCTCTCCATTCAGGCAACAGCCTTACTCCAGATCTTTCAAACCCAGCTCCGGCCTCTGTGCCTCGGGGCAGTTTGCCCTCCCCTATCCAGACCGAGTGCTCATTCCCTGAAACCCTCAGCCCGACCCTCCCATCAACACTGTCCATCAAACGCTCGCATCATGGTGCTCACCAGCCCCGGTAAGGATGTTTTCCATAATTCCCCACCTATTCTGTGAATTCCTTCCTCTAAGGGGCCAGGACTGCGGAGTTTACGGAATGAATGGGCATGAGAGTTTGGAATGCGGTCCGAGGTCACAATAACAGATCTCACCAACTCTCCGAGACCAGGGTCAGAGGGAAACGGGTTCTGGGCAGCGCAAGGCCCAGCAAAGCCCTTAGGTCGCAGGCGCTGCTCACAGGCTGGGGGAGCAGAGCCACAAGAGACCCGCCCGGCTCGCTTCAGTGGAACCTCACGCCGGCTCAACAAAAAAAACAGCACCGTCTAGGTGGCAGCCATCTTGCTCCCAGGCTCTTCCGCCGGAAGCTGTAGCTAGGCCCTGCCCCCCAGACCCGCCCCCTCGCTGGTTGCGCACGGCGCTGGGCTCCTGTCCAGGGGCAGGTGGATCTTGGTTTGGGCGGCACTCAGAAGGTAACAGAGAACACAAATACATAGCCGCATTAACCGCGGAAGTCAGAAAATATGGGACTCTACTTCGACCCGGCCTTTATTTTATTTCTATTTCTTTTAATGCTGGTGTGATTAACATAATTAACAATGTTATATTTGTTTCAGGTGTACAATATAGTGATTCAGCGAATCCATTTACAGCTATGTGCTCAAGATAAATGGAATCTTAATCCCCATCACCTATTTCACCCATCCCCCCACCCACCTCCCCTCTGGTAACCACAAGTTTGTTCTCTGTGTTTAGGAGTCTGTTCTTTGGTTTGTCTTTTTGTTCGTTTTGTTTCTTAAATTCCACGTGAGTGAAATAATATGGTATTTGTCTTTCTCTGGCATATTTCGCTTAGCATTACACACACACACACACACACACACTTCTTTATGCATTCGTCTATCAG
Organism: Halichoerus grypus; assembly: GCF_964656455.1. Classification (NCBI taxonomy): domain Eukaryota; kingdom Metazoa; phylum Chordata; class Mammalia; order Carnivora; family Phocidae; genus Halichoerus; species Halichoerus grypus. The sequence goes on along the minus strand of NC_135716.1, from coordinate 157,508,750 downwards.
TGGGCACTTGGGCTGTTTCCATAGTTTGGCTATTATAAATAATGCTGCAGTAAACATAGGGATGCATGTATCCCTTTGATTTAATATTTTCAGGTTTTTTTTTAAGATTTTATTTGCCCACTTGAGGGTGAGAAAGAGAACTATGCGGGGGGGTGAGGAGCAGAGGGAGAGAAGCAGACCGAGCCAAGCAGGGAGCCCGATGGGGGAGGCTCCATCCCGGGATTCTGGGATCATGACCTAAGCCAAAGGTGGACACTTAATGAGCCACCCAGTATTTTCGTATTCTTTAGGTAAATACCCAATAGTGTGATTAGTGGATTGGGTAATTGTATTTTTTTTTAGGAACCTCCATATTGCTTTCCAGAGTGGCTGCACCAGTTTGCATTACCACTCCCAGTGCACAAGAGTTCCTATTTCTCCAGGTCAACACTTGTTTCTTGTGATTTTAGCCATTCTGACAGGTGTGAGGTGATATTTCATTGTTGTCTTGATTTGCATTTCCCTGATGAGTGGTGACATCTTTCCATGTCTATTGGCCATCTGTCTTTGGAAAAATGTCTGTTCATGTCTGCCGCCATGTTTTAATTGGATTATTTGGTTTTCCTTCCTTTTTTTTTTTTGGACTAGGCTCTATGCCCAACATGGGGCTCAAACTCACGACTCTGAGACTAAATGTTGCATGCTCTACCAACGGAGCTAGTCAGGCGCCCTGAGTTGTACTTCTTTATATATTTTAGATCCTAACCCTTTGTTGGATGTCTACAAGTATCTTCTCCTTCAGTAGGTTGTCCCAGTTTTGTTGTTTCCTTTGCTGTGCGTAAGTGAATCAGCCTTTACTTAAGGTGAGACCAGACCTTAAAGAAAATGGGGAGTCTGCTAACTGCTAAGAGGGAAGAATATTCCAAGGAAAATGACCCCCTGGGTAAGGTCCCGAGTAAAGACAGCCTGCCAGATTTCAAGGAAGGTAAAAAGTGTTCCTAGAGGACAGGGAGGGCAAGCAGACTGGTTGACCTTGGCCAGGTGAGGGCTGTTTTGAGGACTAAAGGAACCACAAAGTGCTTAGGACTCCAGCATTTGTTTGCTGTTGCCACTCAGACCTAGCCCCAAGCCTTTTCCCATTGCCAGAGGAAACCTTAGTTGCATAATCAACTGACTGCAGAAGAGGGGACCCATAAATGCCAGCTAACACATCCAAGGAGGGAGGGCTGGGTTCTGCCTATCTCACCATACATCCTTCAGACATGAGCCAACCCTACCCTGCACCCAGTTCTTCTGGGTCAGACCCAAGGTCTGCTATGATCAGATTTCTATAGGTTTCTACAGGTTAAATGGGGGTCCATTATAAAGGTCCTCCCACAAGAGAACGCAATGGGACAGTTCTGTATACCATTGCTAATAGTCTGTTTATAACCCATCAGGAAACGATAAGCTATACAGAACTTCATTTAACTCTAAATACATCCTAAAATTACTTCCAAGTGAAAACTGGATTTAACAGAGTGAAACAGTACAGGCAGTTTTATGGAGATTTTTTTCTTTATTGAGAAACTTAAGACTTGGGTACATCAAATAAAACCAATTTCTGGGGGAAAAAATCAAAACCCACAATAGAAAAAAAAGTTAACACTGTCTGGGCCATAGCAGAACCCAGAGAATATATTCTTTTAATTGAAAAATTCTAGGTGCTTCATAATTGACCTTTTGATACAAAATGACCTATTAAATTTCCAATTTGTGGTTCTTGGTGTTGAGGTCCATAGGACACGCTAGAAATCTTCAAACCTTGAGCTGAATTCCAGGAGGGGTTATTTGGCTTTTGAATCCTGAAAAGCACCAACACAAATTAAATACATAATCAGAAAAACCTGAGATGCACTGAATCTCCGGCTTATAAAAAGGTATTGCGAGAGCAGTGCTTCCTGACATTCGGGCAGGACGATTTTGTTGGGGCTGTCCTGGGCACTGTGGGACATTTAGCAGTATCCCTAGCCTCTACCCACTGGATGCCAGTGACACATCTCCAGCTGTGACAACCCAAAATATGTCTCCATTGGCAAATGTCCTCTGAGGGGGAACTCCTGGCTGAGAATCACCCACTCTGAGGCTAGCTAGGTACTATAAAGCCCCACGCCCTTCCTGGCCATCCTGTACTCAACGCTACCATTCTCTTGCTTAAATCCAAACGAAGGGTCTGGGCCCTTACCATGCGTCCTTTCCCCTTGCCTCTGGTTTGTCTGGTCCTCTCCTTCCTCCATGAGGAGGCACCCGCCAGTCCTGGTCATAGGTCCTAGTTAAGCCTCACTCACCCCCGCCCCTGCGGCTGGGGGCCACAGCTGCCAGGGTCAGAAGTGGACTAGAACACACCCTGTAACTGTAGTCAGGTGTGTCTGTCTCTCCCACTCCGACACCAGGGCCCGTGCCCCTTGTGTTCCCAGAGCCACGTGGCGGCTGCACACACAGCTGCTCTCACCAACCTCAAGCCAAACCAGGGAGATATGTTCATAGAAATGAGGCTGTGGGATCTGATTATGACGCCTTATCTGTCATTATTCTAACCCAAAAAGGTCATTCATCTAACCAGGGGCTCCTTCTACAGAAAACTGTCTGCTCCTTATAGTTTACAACCTGTTCTCTCTTTTCTCCAAATTAACTCTTCCAGATGACAGACAGAACCCAGGTGACTGCCTGTCCAAGGTACCGGGTTATAGTGGCTCTAAGTAATCTTTTAGGAAGATTGTCACAAGTCAAAGCCATTGCAGAAAACAAAAACAGCCAAACATACGGTTTTTCCTTGGCTAAGAGGTAGCAGCGGCAACAGCGCCCACCTTCTGGGCAGCTTCTTTCTTGGCATGATGAGCCTGCAGAACCGCCACAGCTTCATCCACCTGTGAGCAATCTCCAGGTGGTTAGTGACATCTGAGCACAGGCCCTCGGCCCCTCCCTGGCACGCGGGGCCCAGCAGTGGTGTTGCCGGGTGCTGCCCACTCCTCCTAATTCCCACCCACAGCAGCTCTCAAGTCACAGGCGAGGCGCGACGAGAGGGTCGGGAGACAGCAGACCCGCCTCCCCCTGCAGGGCCTGGGGACCAGCTCACCTTGGAGCGGAGCGACTCGGGGGACTCGAGCATGTGCAGCAGCTCAGAGTTGTCAATCTCCAACAGCATGCCCGTGATTTTCCCAGCCAGGTTTGAATGCATGGTTTGGATGAGCGGGAACAAACGTTCTCCTGGGGGAGGAGATCTAATTAAAGCCCAGGGTGAATCCCAGTGAATGGACACTGGTGTCCGGGTCAGTGCCAGGCTCTGGCCCCCTCTCCTGCAAACACATGGCTCACTCACCCAGCATCTGCTTCTGCTCCTGGGGGGGCGCTGCGGCCAGCATGGAGGCGGTCAGGGGCTCCTGCCCCTGCACGTGGACCGCAGGCTGCGGTGCCTGGGAACCAGGAGAGGCAGCAGGTTAGCAACACGGAAAGGACGCTCGATGGTCCTGAGCCTGACCACTCAGTCTGAAAGCCTACTCTGTGACAGAGATGGAGGTGGGTGTCCTTGGTGCCAAGGAACTAATGGCAAGCTTGGGGGATGAGGGGTTACAGGAGCAACAGAGTGTTATAGGCTTGAACACAAAACCAACTACAATAAAAACTGCATGCTATTAAAAGGGAAAGAAAATGACTAAGAAAATAAACCTACAAAGCTCAGCAATCATCAAATGATTCCATTTATAATTACATCCCACATCACTTGATTGTACCAAATGTTTTTATTCTATCAAATGCTTGAGGACTGTCAACATGCATTGTCAACGCCAGTCCCAGCCCTAAAAGGAAGGCTCTGAAGGTAAAAACTATTTTACGTAAGCAGAGTTCTGAGGCATCTCGCATTTAGACAGCATGAAGCACGAGCAGGCGACTTAGGGGCCACAAGGCAGACTGCAGCTCCTCTAAGCAAATTACTCCTGGGCTCTGGGTCCAGTCCCCCATCCCAACTTAAGATCTCTGAAGCCGAACTTCTCTTCTGCCAGATGAAGCTCTTTCCTGCCTGCAAGTCCCAGTCTCGCAGAGCAGCTAAGGATCAACTCGGCCAGTGGGCGTGAGCAGCTCAAAGAGCTAAGCGAGCACACACATGTTGTACAAAGGAGGGCGGAAACAGCAGCTGTTTCTGCTGGGGCATTTCTGAGTAGACTACTACGGGGAGGAATACTTCCCAGCCCCTTCTCTCCCAGCAGAGAGAGCCCGAGAGGTAGTGTCACCACAGAAAACACGGCACCCTGACACAGCGGGCATTTAATACCTGTTGGAGGAATCAAAGCAAGGCACCTTTTCAATCAAGTGCCAACAGGGGAGATCCTTTTAGCATTCTGTTTGGTGGGCCTCACCTGCAGGGGCTGGATGGCAGGGTGAGGGCTGCGGACACTGGAGGCGTATTTGTAAGGTGCGACAGCCCGAGGGGCAGTAGCAGCGACAGCAGCACGAGGTGCTAAGGTCTGCACGGCTGGGGGAACACCTTAGGAAAAGAACAAGCAAAATTAAAGCCCATCAGTCTGGGCAAAGACCCGTCAAATCCCATCTTTCCCCATTCTGTGTGCATCCAATACCACCTCCAGACTGGCAGCTGTCAGTCAGCCCTTGCTGGGCGGCACCAGCCCCACCAAAGTCCATAGCCAAGCGGTCCGGGCACTCAGACCCTACAACAGACCAGCAAATGCACATCAGTGTCGGCAGCGGATGTCCAACTGGCCACGTCCCACGGAAGGAGCCATTCCAAAGCCTGTTCACACAACACATCGCACACGGGACCACGACTGCTACTTTCGAGGAGCAGCCAACAGAGAACACACAACTCTCTCCACCTCTTGGAATACGGGACATAGTCTGTAAAGAACAGTTTCCTTCAATCTCCCAACCCCACCCAAAAGAATAGGCTGCCTCTATAATCATCCAGCTAATAGGCTTCTATAATTAAGCTTTCTCACATGAGTCACCAATAAGCAGAATCCTTAAAGTCACCGACACTCCTAGAACTCCCACTGTTTCTCTGCTCCTTAAGGACCAACCAGAGCACACAGCCATGATTACAGGACCGGAACTGGAACGTGGGCCCAACAAACTGACCAACCCTGGGCAGGGCCTAGCCAACCTGACTCCCTCCTCCCCAGGCCACACTTCTCAAGGCCAGTTTGCTCACCGACTCTCTGAGCGGTAGTAGGGAGGCCGCGAGAGGCCGGAGCATTACCAGTTGGAGCCAGATGGCGAAGAGCGGGACGAGGCCCAGACTGGCGTATAGCACTTGGCATTCCTTGGAAGCCTGGTGAAGACAAAAATTGTGCATCACTGATGAAGCATGTGGACCAGAACCTAGGCTGCGCCTCAGAGGGGGTGAGGAGGAGAGGCAGGGAGCCTGGGGAGGCCTATCCCGGGTGATGGAACCAGCACTCCCCACCACCTACCTTGAGGTCTCCCACCTTGCTGCCAGCGGGGGTTGGGCCTCATCTGTGCTAACTGGTTGGGTGTGTAATACGGAGGTCTTCCCTGGGCCTGCAAGGAAGAGCACCCAAGCCCTTTTATTTGAAGGACCTGAATCCGCATGAGAGAAGTGTCTCATCTCATCTCACTGCCAGGCCCGAGGCTAGTTATTCAAGACATTCTCTGAGTACTCAAAGGCCTGGGAGAGGGAAGGCCAGTTAACGGGGATTCTTTCATTCTAACTCACTACTGCGAGAGAGTGAGTGAGAGAATGAATAAATCTTCATTTTCATGGGTCCTTACTCTCACCTTCTGAACTCCAATATCCAAAACCCCTCACCCCAACCACCACGGGCTACGGGAACAGCCGTCGGGGGGCAGGTTCCAAAGACCCAGGCACACAAGCTGACCCACCTGTGGGACTGCTGGCACGAAGTAACCACCGGCTGCAGGCTGGAACTGATTTAAGATGGCATTGGCAGGGAGTGCTCGCATTCCAGCCACCCGCTGCATGTACTGGTTGGTCAGGTGAGCCTTTCGCTCTTCCTTCCTCTGGGCCAGGGCGACATATAGTGGCTTGGAGCCCACGATGCGTCCGTTCATCTCGGTGACTGCTTTGGTCGCCTCTTCAGGAGATGAGAAGCAGACAAAGCCAAACCCTTTGCTTCTCCCATCCTCCAACATTACCTACAAAGGGACCAGCTACTTAAGGAAAAGGTGTTCTAGTTTGGGGGACAGCTATTAAGAGCCAAAAAACCTGGTTTCTGCCGCAAACAGTTCCCAACTCTAGGGCAAGGGTTCTAGCCCTGTCATGGGATGTACCCCAGACCAATTAAGTCACAACCTCTAAGGAGAGGTGCTAGGCATTTTGTTTGTTAGATCCCCAGGTGATCCTAAAAGTTTCTAAACACTATGATATGGCTAATGGTTAAACCAGGAACCCAAAGATATTTCCTGACACCTAGAAGCGTAGTAGCTACCTTTGGATACCCGACAGAGATCTGGACAGTGTTAAGCTATTTACTTGTAAAACTCATCTGCCCAAGACCTTGGTGAACAAAACTTTTATCATCTCTTAGCAAGGTTAGGATATGCTTTTGAAATACCACATACACGCAGGAGTTACAAAACCAATGACTGCCACCATTAATTCAATGGGAGTTAACGGCAGAAAGGTGACCAGCTAGGAGAGACAGCTGGATTCTAGTCCCAGTTCAGCAATTTCTAAGCTCTGCGATTTTTTTTTTTTTTTTAAGATTTTTATTTATTTGAGACAGATAGAGCACAAGTACGGGGAGCGGCAGAGGGAGAAGCAGGCTCCCCGCTGAGCAGATAGCCTGACGAGGGGCCTGATTCCAGGCCCTTGGGTTCATGACCTGAGCTGAAGGCAGATGCCCAACCGACTGAGTCACTCAAGTGCCCCCGCCCCCCCTTTAAAAAGATCTTATTTATTTTTTGAGAGAGAGTACATGAATAAATGGGAGCAGGGGTGGGCAGAGGGAGAGAATCTTTTTTTTTTTTTTAAGATTTTTATTTATTTGTCAGAGAGAGAGAGGGAGGGAGAGCACTCACGAGCAGGAGAGCAGCAGGTTCCTCGCCGAGCAGGGAGCCCGATGCGGGGCTCCATCCCAGGACCCTGGGATCATGACCTGAGCCGAAGGCAGCCGCTTAACTGACTGAGCCACCCAGCTGTCCCAGAGGGATAGAATTTTAAAAGCAGGCTCCACACTCAGCACAGAGCCCAGATGTGGGGCTTAATCTCAGGACCCTGAGATCATGACCTGAGCCGAAATCAAGAGTCAGATTTTTAACCGACTGAGCCACCTAGGCTAGGTGCCCCTAAGCTATGTGAAACGCTTGCCCTCTCTCTGAAGCTTGATGCCCACGAGATCCTCTAAGGCAAACTGCCACAAAGCCACAGGTCTACCGGTTCAGGCCATCTTTTCCCACAGACGGCTAGTCATTCAGACAGTTCTTTTCCTCACCTAAAAAGGTGACTTGTAGCTCCCCCCTGGCCTACCTCCTCAGAAACATTGATAGCAACAGGACAATGTGTGCTTGGCATCATTCTGTGTCTTAGCTTGCTGCCTGGACAGCCCTCCTGAGGTGGAGGACATGAAAGTAAGGATGCGTACCAACCCAACGGCTCTATCAATGAGATGGGCCAACGCAGTCTCTGAAAACATGACACCCTGATCTTGAAAATGGGGCCTGTGAAACTTGCAAGACACGGTTCTTTTATCCTCTTCCTACAAATACCAACTCGAACATTGTGCTGATAAGCAAGGAGAGACCATCATTCCTCACACCGATGAAGGCCAGTGGCCAGTCAAGGAGGTGGTAAGAGGGAAGGGGCGAGGAAACAAGGAACCCCGACAGGGTGGCCCCTGATCACCTCCCTGCTACAACTGACGTTCCTTTACGACGCTCCCAGGTTGTGCGTGACGTAAAGCTAAGGGCCAAGGCAGGGTCACCACGTCTTTACCAGCGCACTCAGCCTCCGTTCTCAGCCCCAGGAGGACTCTGACGTGTGCTGCACCTTCGCGGAGCAGCAGCGTCTGCATCCGACTACAGTCCAAAACCTTCACACGCATCACTTCCCATCACACCCACCACGGGCCAAGGCCGAGCGTGCTCCATCCTCACGAAACCAGTGTTCTCCTGCTCAAGGACTCTAATTCCTTATCTTTAGGAGGGGATTCATATGCATTCACCCTGCTGCATCAGTTGATAGGATTACCAAAGAAAACCAAGCAACCGATGCACACTGCAAAACGTGTAAGAGCCATCTTTCCACTCCTCTTAGCTTTGTAAGGCCAGGACAGAAGTTCCCAAACCCAGTTCCCAAGTCCTCAAAATACCTTTGTTCAAGGAGGAAGTGTGGCAGAGTCGTAGAGACAGGCCCCAAGACAAATGGAAAACAACCCGTCTGGATTTCCTCTGCTCATACTGTTGCACCATCTGTCCCCACGCCAGCACAGAGCAGCAAAGAATGGGAAAGATTCAGGTGCTTAGGGGTCAATAGGAGGGCCTGCTCAGATTCACCGCCACACCTCAGTGCCTGGGAGACAGTGCAATGTATACCTCATGGAACGCCCTTCTCCAGAGCATATACTCAGATGCGTAACTGAACGCCAGGAGGAATTTGCTAGATTAATGTGGTATCTATCCTCAGAAATGAACACGATCTAGATTCCACTCCTTCAATGAAACAAATGCCAATAAACCTCTAAAAAGTTGTAATTTCTACTTTCGATCCCAAATCTCAGTATAAAATACCTTAGCACTGGTGATTGATCCAAAAGGAGAAAACTCTTTCCTTAACTTCTCATCATCAATGGTGTCATCCAAGTTCTTAATGTAGAGATTCACCCCCTGAAGCAGAAGGATCACCATTAATGCACGTCTGTACCCCACATATGCCCTAAGACCCTGGTTGTCAAAATGTGGTCCTAGACCAACAGCAGCCCCGCTCCTTGGGTATTTCTTAGAAATGCAACTTCTCGGGCCCAAACCCCAATCTACTGAATCAGAAATTCTGGGGTTCTGAAAGCCACATTTTCACAAGCCCTGCAGGGGATTCTGAGGCAGGCTCAGGATTGAGACTCCTGCCGCGGACTCTGACAGGACCCTCAGTGTGGGCCTGGCTTTCTGCACAGCTCCTCCGGCTGACTGCTGGCCCCAGTGGGGCTCCTGCCACCGCTCCAACAAAGGGTAATCATTTAAGTAAAAAGAACCCACACAAGTAAGAACAACAGACTGAGGCTTCCAGAATGAGTCCCTAAACGAATGAATCAATCTTTTGCCCTTGTTCTAGAATCGTTGCTGTATCTGGTATTTCCTTTTACACCTGAGGATCTCGGGAGAAAGGAGAGGAAGAGGCAGATTCCAGGTGCCCAAAGAGAGAGCCTGCTAAACCTAAGGGTGCTCTTGCCAGTATTCCACAGTAAACCCCTGGGTGGGAGGCTGTGCCAAGAGCCCCTCTCACCTGATACCGACTAATTCTCTCTTGTTTTAGCTGTTCAAATTTCCGCTTTAACTCAGCCTGCCGTTCCACTTTCTTCTGGGCACGGCCTACAAAAATCACTTTCCCACTGATTTCTTTTCCATTCATCTCTTCCACAGCCTAAAGAGGAAACACAGGTCTTAAAAATCAAGACGTAGAGGCAGGGGCCTTGCTCTGGATGCCTGAAAGTCCCACCACAACATTCCAAGAGAAGGAAATCTTTCCTATAGGGCTAAAAATTAATTTTATTCCATCTGAAGTCAGCTAAGCAAATCCAAACTTCCTCGTGAGTAAAATGGGGTTACTACTTAAATGGGTTATTGGTCCAGATGATACAGAAAAAAATTGTAGTTTTATAAATACAAGCATGGCAGACATGAGCCCAGGCTGCTAATCTGGGTGTCGCTGAGTCTCTCCCGTTCTGTGGGGAGCGAGTGGTGCACGCTGAGCGCCCAGCACCATGCTTTCCCCGTAAGCAGCTGCTACTGCCAGCAAGTCAGCAACTCCTGGGGCCCTGAGCCCCCTCACTAGGAAGGGGAGCAAACACCCATCCTATTCTTTCACCCTACAGGGCACCGTACAGAGCTAGGTGACAGGTAGGTGCCAAGTGCTCTGGAAACAGCTAAATGCCGGATTAGCACGTCAAGTCCCCTCAGGCCAGGAACGACATCACTATGACACTCGGGCAATGCCCGCTCCACTCGGCCATGTGCCAGCCAGGCCCTGCCCACACTCGGGGCCACTTCCTGCAAATGTTTCCCCAACCCTCGTGGGACTCTCACCTTATTGGCATCCTCGTGTTTTTCGTAACTCACAAAGCCAAAGCCTTTGGATTTCCCACTGGGATCTCTCATCACCTTGACACTTAGGGTCTTACCTATTACCAAAGGACAGAACTATTAGTAACACCATCTCTGTTACAGCTCAAGGAGAGAAGGCTTCTCTAGGAGCCCAAATGAAGCCAACTCTTGCTGAACCCAGATGGACTCTAGAAAGAGGCGCCGTGCCTGGCCTTCTACTTCTGACCAAGCTACTGAGACGGCTCTGGGGCTGGGATGAGGTAAGATGAAGCCAAGAGTCTATTCCTATCTACTCTGTGACCCTGTCATGCAAGGTAGTTTACTTCTGGGCCTAGGCGCCCTCATCTCTTAAACGACTAAGATACAGGAGGAGTTGTAGGTCCGGTGGACTGCAGAAGGGGGCACATGGGGTGAAGAAGCCCAACTTACCAAACTGGCTAAATAGCTCTTTCAGACTCTCATCATCCACCTCTTCCCCAAAGTTTTTGATATAAACATTGGTGAACTCCTTGGCTTTGGCTCCAAGCTCAGCTTCCCGCTCTTTTCGAGACTTGAATCTGCCCACAAACCTAAAAAGAGACCATGGAAAACAGTGAACACCCAGAAGAACAAAAATCATGATTTCCAGGGGCCCAAAGGAATATAGGTTAAAGGCTGACAGGAGAGGTTAAAACACACGAGTCCCCATCCAACCACCAAGACAGCAAGCTCAGAGACGCCCCGACTCCCCAGCAGAAAGAGAGAGGCAGGACTGTCCTGCAAGGACCAGCCCCAGGACTCCTGGCTCAGACCAGGGCTACTCCTACCACATCACACTGCCTTCGTGAAGAAACCTGATGACCATGTTTTTAAAATGTTCATTTCTGTGCATCTATGTAAATGCATAGAAAAGGTCTGGAAGGATACAAACCAAACTGTTAACAGGGGTTACCCTAGGGGTGAGACTGCTAGAGTGAACTATGAAGTAGCCTTTGCTTTTGCACTGGCCTCATTCTGGTGTTGTTGACACAAGTGGGAAAATGTATCCATACGCTGAAAAATCTTTAGATCTCTTTCAAGTGATACCTTTGTAAGACTTCACCACTGGCCATATACACATTATCAATGTAATCCATCCCCTGGTCTGTTCAACATAAAAAGGCGCCCCACAAAGAATAGAAATGATTTTTGCTTGCTATAGCCAAGACTTATTATCCCTTCTCTCCCTGCCATGGCTTAGCTAAGACCCCCCCTCCCTATTCTGCAATAACCACACTAAAGCAACAAGGTCTATTAGGAACAGCGTCTTCTGCCATCAGATGAGATTCTTTATTATAACCAAATTAAGTATTACTGTGCAACCAGCCTTGTATGAGAAGGTCACTGAGTCATAAGTTAGCCAACTGGAGATCTTGGGACAATTTGGCATCAACCCCTAGCAAATGACCCCAGGGACAGACCTGAGTCACGGGAAGGCCAAGGTCACATGGCTAGTACACAGCTCCTGGTCAGTCCAGGGCCCTCTCCACTCTGCCGCTGGCCAAGACCCCTGCTCAGAAAGGGCTCATAGCTGCCTTCCAGCAAGCCCCAGTTGCCGGTGCTCACAAAACCCACAGACGGATGATGCTTTTAAGGGAGAGGCGGCAGGCAGGCCATGGCTTGGGCAGGAAGCCCACCTTGGCGAGTCAAAGGGCTGCCACGGCTCGGGCAGGGAGACTCACCAGCCCTGGAGTGGAGAGGTAGGAGCAGGCCACACTTGGGCCGAGAGAACCAGTAGCCGCCTTGTGTGCCAGTTAATACCGAGGTGGGGCCACGGCTGGCTCATGCGATGGCTGTTGCTCCGGACTGGGACACTCACACTTTGCGGTCATTGAGGAGCATGCCGTTCATCTTCTCGATGGCCTTGTCAGCAGCCTCTTGCGTCTCGAAGTGGACAAAGGCATAACCCTTAGAGCCGTTCTCATCACACACCACCTGGCAAAGACAAGCAGACCACTGTAGCACCACTGGCATCTCCAAAGGGTTGAGAACCACGTGGTCTTCTACCCAGCTGCCAGCGTCTGGGAGGCCGTTAGCCCATGCACGGTCCAGACAGGAGACTACAGCACGCCGAGTTTTCCTAACACGGAGCACACTACCAGGCACCCAGTGATGCTCCATTTACAAATGGCAGCCACTATTAGGCTGCTTCTATTCCAAGTGTTTTATTTCATTAAAAGACCTTGAGATTTGGGGGCAAAAGCACCTTGCTGCCAAAAAAGTGACCATTTTCCAAGCCCACAACAGAATTTCAGTCTAGTGCGGAGTTAGACATGTAAACAACCACCACACCAGTTGTACAAAATTCTCCACATAAACAGGTGCACAGAGAAAGAAGAAGATGATTTTATGCTTCTGAAATGACCAAGTACAGCCACCTGGAGACCTGAGGCACTGCTCTGGTTCCCCCCCAGAAAGGAGAAACCCTTTGATGCCCTCCAAAGGTAGGAAACAGGAAGGATATTTTAGGCAGAGGGACGAATAAACAAAGACACAAAAGCACCTGCTGGTCATGCTGGGTTGTGGCACAAGATTACCTACAGGGAACTTTTAGGCTGCAGAGCCATTTCCAGCATTTCAAAAATGACCATATCCTGTCGCCCAATTCCAAGGCTGTTCCCCCTTTAGTATTTCTCTTGTTCTCATGAGTCAGTAATTATTCTGAAGTCCTTTAACGGGTGCTTACCTTGCAAGACAGAATGTTTCCAAAAGCAGAAAAAGTATCATAAAGTGCCTTGTTATCTATAGATTTGTCCAGATTCTTGATGAAGACGTTTCCCACACCAGATTTTCTCAAAGAGGGATCCCTCTGAGACCACATGATACGGATTGGCTTTCCCTTAATCACATCAAAGTTCATAGTATCCAAGGCCCGCTCAGCTGCAAGAGAGAAACACATTTCAGTCAAGGATATAAAACGTCACCTCGTGTTGACGACTGCCACCATCCCAGGAACAGATGACTGTAGGACTTTTCAAGGTAATCACTCTGATAAAAGGCAACTCTATTAAAACTAAAGGGCATCAGCTCCCTCTAGCCCGTGTTGCTCCTGAGGGTAGACATTCTGGCCAGTCGATCCACATCCTGGCAGAAGTCTCCAGCCCTCTGGGCTGCACCCTTGTTGGGTAAGGGGGTTAGGCGAGATCATCTAAATGGCCTTCTGGCACCAAGATCAAATCACAATACCGCACATTTGACTAAGCGGTAACAGTTATGAGGACTGCTGCTTACCACCCGCGGTGACGCGGGTGGGACAGGTGATGCTATCTACTTCATAAAATGAGCAAACGTATGTCCAGGATGGCTAAGCCATGCAGCTAATTGGTGATTAAGAAACTAATACCAGACTTTCTGATTATTTTTCAGTAAGGTATTGTATCAAATTACCAACTAGCTGTCGTCATTTTGTCTACAATCCGTCTACAAGACAAATGACAGAACAAAATCTAGGAGTGACTGACTGGGGAGAATGTGCTATCCCTGAATTCAGCCCAGTTTCTTATATTTTCAATTTCTGAGAACAGAAATTGATTCAAAAACCTCAAAATGACAGATACTAACGGTCACGCAAGGAAAGTCTTTTTAGCATCAGGACGATGAGGATGAAACCGCATCTTTCTAAGCACGTAGCACAGGAGGCTCTGCACCTCGTGGTTTCCAGGCCTTCTCAAGTCTTAATCTGAGTTCCGTGAAATTCCAGAACTTCAAATGCCCTGGTGCCCAACCAAGTTCTCCATCCAGTGCCTTGGGACGCTTCCCTAGCTTCCCAACAAATCCATGTGTGTACCAGAGACCGCTTAAAGGACCAGAAGCTAAGACGTACCACCACCTGTCAGCAGGAGCGCTTCTCTTAGCGGTCATAACAAACTCCCAGAGCTGGTGGCCACTTTTCCTGACTTACGCAATGAACCACCCCAGAATCTCCTCCATGAGGGGATCAGGGGCACGGGGGTGGGGGTTCTCCTGTCCCAAGGTACCACCTCACTTAAGACAGGGACAAAATTCCCTAACTCTGGCCCTCCACAAGCTCAGCTGTCCAGTCAGCGGAAGGAGTATCTCGTTTTCATTCATCTCCAACCACCTTTCCCACCTTCTCAGGTGGGCTGGTTGAGTATGGGAGGGAAGGTCAGGGAAAGCAGACCGGACAGATCCAACTCAGGAGAAGTCCAGGTACAGAAGCCGTCGCTCCTGATGGTTTATCTGGGACCAACGGCCTGGGACCCCAGGGTCTCACTGACTAGCAGGAAGGAGCCCTTTCTACACAGCTCTTCGCGTCTTTCCAGACGGTGCTGCAGTAGGCAAGTCGGCTTCGTCTAACAAATCTGGCTGCACTTATTTATAGCTGGGAGAGGTCCTGCAGAGGCATGTGTTGGCAGACGCACTGACCAACGGCTTCTGCTACTATCACCAAGTGACAGGACTTTTGTTCAGAAAGTGTCAAAAAGGCAGGCAACAGCCCATGTACCCACTACTCCCCCCGGAAAAAGGCCACACTTGGCCACCTTTGTGCCCTCCGGCCAGACACAGCTCAGAGCACACGGTGAGTTGATGGTAGCAGCGCCTCTCGTCTCTCAACAAGTCGGATTCTCTGGTCTCAGCTGCAGCCTGGGCAAGTGACATTCTCTGTGCTTCACGGACAGTGAACAAAGTGTGGACAAAAATAGGGACCCAGAGATCCTTTGCCATAGAATGGCTTGTTTCTCCCAGTAATGGTCTCTACAGTTGTTCCCTTTTAATCTGAAGTCACGTGCGGCCCCTGATTAGGTTTCCTCTGGCCTCGCTCCGGCCACGCCTGCAGCATACCTCTCCACTGTTCCAAGCAAGGGCCCCAGTCTGGGCTGGCGGGGCACTGCGCTGCCAGTCCCAGCTAAGCCTTCAACCTTCTGCAGTTCCTTTTCCCTCTCCGGAGTCCCATTTTCTTCAGATGGGATGAAGGAAAAGGGTTTTGACAAGGGTAAAGCTCTGTGCACAGGTGAGCCCATAATCCC
Organism: Halichoerus grypus; assembly: GCF_964656455.1. Classification (NCBI taxonomy): domain Eukaryota; kingdom Metazoa; phylum Chordata; class Mammalia; order Carnivora; family Phocidae; genus Halichoerus; species Halichoerus grypus. Next base: position 157,493,478 of record NC_135716.1, on the reverse strand, counting down.
CACCAGCCCAGTCGATTTCCCCCGCAGCGTTTCCCCAGACTGCCTGGACACCCCTTCTCCACGGCCCAAGGCTTCATCCAGAGAGTAAAGGACTCCTCCACCCCAGGAGCTTTAAAGCCACAGACCCGGGAGCTGGCCTGGCACATGCAGGGCTCGTGGCGCCAACACGAGCCGCTGCTCAAGTAAAATGAACAGAATTGTTCCCACTGCCTCCCACTTGCCCAGAAAGACCCCTTATCAGTATGAAAGCAAAGAGACTAAGTCCAGGGTAAAGGTAGGGGAGGGGCGGCAGCTCTAGAATCTAAAATTTCTGCAGGAATTGTGTTTCAATTGTTCTGCCTTTTTGGCAGGCCTGTGAGGGGCATGAACCCATGCTCAGTGACCAGACAAGGGTCCCACTAAAGCAGGACCATATACACAATGGAGTGACAGGGACTTTCTCCAAATCCTATTTTACCGTCTCCTTGGGTTCCAACCCCACCGCCACCACTGATTAGCCCAAGGTCACCCAGTTAGCAAGCGGTGGAAGCAAGACTGAAACTCCGGTCACCTGATGCCAAGATCTTCATTCTCAACCCCTGTATCCCGTGTCTCCCCCTCCCCCATGGGGTAGACTCCGAGGGTCCCCTAGGATCCCACGAATTTGTGGATATAAGCGTCTACTCACCGTCAGCCGGCTGCTGGAAGTTGACGTAGGCATAACCCAGGGAGCGGCGGGTGATCATATCGCGGCAGACCCGGATGGACAGCACAGGCCCCGCAGGACTGAACTTTTCATACAGCATGGCCTCGGTGACGTCCGAGTGCAGGTCACCCACGTAGAGGGAGGCCATGGGGTAGCTGCTGGCCGCAGCGTTCATCTCCCCAGCCCCCACCACCCCGAGCCCCGCCAGGAGAACTTCTTATAGGGACCACACAGGACAAAAGGGGCTCTTCTCGGAGCCGTGGCCCGCGCCGCGGCTCACAGGTGGCAGAGTGAAGCTAAGAGACGCCGGAGCAAGCTCGGAGAGACGGAGGACCGGGAGGAGGAGTTCAGGGACAGCTCGTTCGAGACTGCAAAACCGCAGACAAAAGGCTCTCAAAAACAATATGGCCCTCTCTGGGAGTTTGTAATTTGCAGCTGTCCTGGTCTGAAGCTCCAAATTTCAAAAGAGAAAAAAAAAAAAATAACGTATTAAAACAGGGACTCCCCTCCAAATTATAAAAATTCTCCAAGAGGCAACCAAATGGTGCCCACGGCGGCCTCCGGGACACGGGTTTCTCTATAAATATAGGCCTCGGGCTCCCGGCGGTTTAAGATTACAGCAGCCAGGGCAAGAGGGAAACCAAATCTTGGTCGGCGCCGACTCGGCAAGCCCCGGGGGCCGGGCGCGCAGCCTCCTCCCACGCCGGGCCGGCGAAGGGCAGCGCGGACACGTGGTGCGCCCGGGGCCGACGCGCGGGGGGCGAGGGCGGCGGGCGCGGGGCTGCCACGCGGCGCGGGGGCGGACGGAGCGGAGGCGCGTGGACGCGGGCGGGCGGCTCACCACCGGACCGACGGACGCCAAGGTGCGGCGGCGGGCGCGGGCAGGCCGGAAGCGTGCAGAAGTGACTTCCCCGCGGGTTCTCCGAGGAGGATGCGCTTTTTTCTTTCTCTCTCTCGTTTTGGTTTTTTTTTTAGGTTTTAAAGCATTTTCGGATTTTTTTTAATCTTTTCCTGTTTTTCCTTCAGGCTGCTAGGGCCCGAAAGCAACGGAGGCTGCGGCGACCCGGGGCGGAGAGAGGCGGCCGGGGGAGCCACCGCTCCATTTATACTCGCCCGCCCCGGGCGCTGCTGGTCGAAGGGCGCCTCGCGACCTGGGCGCAGTCGTGCCCGCCCACTCGGCCCGGGGGCCCGAGGCGGGGCGGCCACGCGAGAGCGACCCGGCGCGGCCGCGCGGCGCCACAGCGACCCCTGGCGCGCGGAGGACCGCTCCGCTGGGGTCTCCTCCGGACCCAAGGGCTGCTTGCCCGCCGCGTAGACAGCAGCACACCGCCCGGCCCTCCGGGAACAGAGCACCTGTAACCCACCCACAGGCGCAACGTTTATAATCCGTGTGTTGCTTATTGTAAAATAAAGACGACATAAAATAAGTCACAGTGATATAATAAGTGGTTCAGCATGTAAATGTTTTGGCGCAAATACGGAAGACATTCTGAAGTTTTCAGAGTACTAGGACGTAGAGGTAGTTAGTTACCCAGAACCCGACAGCCACATCTGCAGGAGTATCCATGGGTGATGGGATTAAATGTTGGTAGAGCTTCAAAAGAACAAAATACAATCATCCCCCTTTTTACGTGGCGGTGGCCTTCCTGGAAATTTAGTTGATATTTAAGGGAGCAAAAATGTTTCTGTTTAGGGGTAGGAGAAGGGGATTAACAGGTCATGAAATAAACCACGGAGATGAAAAGTACAGCATAGGAAATACAATCAAGAATATTGTAATAACTTTGTGCGGTGACAAAGGATAGCTACACTTACTGTGGTGAGCATTTCCTAATATATATGTGTTGACCCACTATGTTGTATACCTGAAACTAATATGTCAACTACGTTTTGGTAAAAATTTTAAAAATAAAAAATAAATTAAAAATACTTTGTTTCTACATAAAAAGGAGTCAGTGTAGGCTTCAACGGTTAAAAACTTTTTTCATCTACATGGGGATCTAACAGGTCATTTGAAAGTCATGCGGTATATGGGACAAGTCTACATTATGTGGAACTGTCTCGATGTGTTGCAAAATATACAGCATCCCTTCTTCCATAAATGCCAGGAACCACCCTCCTTATCATTGTGACAAAGGAATCCAGAAATTACCAGAAGGCACACAAACAGTCCCATTGAAAACCACTGATGTGAGTAAAGGAATGAAAAAATACACATATTTATAGATTCATTCATTTAAAAAAAATGGTTAATTGGGGCTCATTCTCTGCCAATGCCAGATATAGGTGCTAGGGGATACCATGGTAGACAAGGCAGAGAAAGTCCCTCTCTGCCTCACGCAGTTTATAGTCTAGTTGGTGCATTAAATCAAGAAACACCTTTATGGAATACTCCTTCTGTAGATAGAGCTCCTCCTCAGGGAAGCCTTCCCAGACTACCCTGTGGTCTAAAGTAGCCTGCCAACACTGTTCATCGTTAACACACCATCCTGTTTTCTTGTTTTCAAGACTCTTATTTACCTAAAATTACATTGCTCAAATATGTGTTTACCTGCTAAGTATGTCTTTTTCTCACTGTATATAAGCTTCATGAAAGCAGGGACCTAGAACAGTGCCTAACATGGCACATTCTAAATGTTCAATATTTGTTAAATCAACAAATGAATACTAGGCACCCATGAGCAAAGCCCACAATCCCTGTCCTCATGCAGCTGACTGCCTAGTGGGGGGGCGGGGGGCGCTTGCTACCCATATGACCTCGAGCAAGCAAGTTCTTCACATCTGACTCTCAGATTTCCAATCTGTAAGTAAACTAATAAAGGTACTCACTTATTGTGAGAACAAGCTAATACACATGAGTGGTTTGTGTAAATGTTAATTGCTATTATTCTCAAGCTACCCTTGTACTGAGAAGAGAGGGGAGTTACCCACAGGAAGACAAGGAGAACAGCAGGTGTTAAGGCCCTGAGGGGGAGTGGGCCAGAGCTGAGCCTGCAGGACTGCAGCACAGTGGGAGGTGGAAAAGACCTCCTGCTCTTGGGAGACTTGAAACATTTTGGACTTTATCCTGAGATCAAAGGGTAGAACTGAAGGATTTTAACAGAGAAGTGCCTTGGCTCAAACTACATTTTTAAAAACACCTCTCTGGCCACAGAAAGGATAAGGATTAGAAGGGTGGGGACGGGGAGACCTGGAAGTGATGGCCACTGGGGTGGTGGTTGTGGAGATGGAGGAAGTGGCTTGACTTTTTTAAAAAAATTAATATGATTTGTGATTAATTGGACATGGGAAGTGAAAGGATAGTCATCACAGATGGTTCCCAAGGTTCTGGAAAAAGCAAGAAAAATTAGGATTCCCTACATCTAAATACAGGGGCATCACTTAATTCATCTTAGAGGGGAGAGATATGTAAAGTCACCAAAAAAGCCACCTGGACCCCAGACCAGCAAAATTCAAACAGGACTTGATCCGAGTTAAAAGCAGGCTGGGAAGAGGCTGGACAAATGACCAGGCCATTCAACCAACTGAATGGGAGAAGATATTTGCAAATGACATAGCTGATAAGGGGTTACTATCCAAAATATGTAAAGACTTAGACAACTCAACATCAAAAAAAAAAAAAAAAAGAACCCCAAATGATCTGATTAAAAATGGACAGACGACCTACAGAGACATTTTTTTTAAAAAGACATACAGAGGGCCAACAGACACATGAAAAGATGTTCAACATCACTCATTATCAGGGAAATGCAAATTAAAACTGCAGTGAGATATCACCTCACACCTGTCAGAATGGCTAGAATCAAAAAGACAAGAAATAACAAGGGTTGGTGAGGATGTGGAGAAAAAGGAATCTCCCTGCACCGCTGGTGGGAATGTAAATTGGTGCAGCCGCTGTGGAAAACAGTATTGAGTTTCCTCAAAAAATTAAAAATAGGAAAACTGGGCACCTGGGTGGCTCAGTCGGTTAAGCGTTTGCCTTTGGCTCAGGTCATGACCTTGGGGGTCCTGGGATCGAGCCCCTGTCATGTCAGGCTCCCTGCTCACCGGGGAGTCTGCTTCTCCCTTGCCCCCTGTCTCTCCCCACTGCTAGTGTGTGCTCTCTCTCTCTCTCTCAAATAAATAAATAAAATCTTAAAAAAAAAAAAAAAAGAAAACCAAATGATCCAGTAATTCCTCTACTGGCTATTTACCCAAAGAAAATGAAAACACTAATTCAAAAAGACATATGCACCCCTATGTTTATCATAGCATTATTTACCATGGCCAAGATATGGAAGCAACCCACGTGTCCCTTGATAGATGAATAGATAAAGAAGATGTGGCATATATGTACACAGTGGAATATTACTCAGCCGTAAAAAAAGAATGAGATCTTGGGGCACCTGGGTGGTTCAGTCGTTAAGTATCTGCCTTCGGCTCAGGTCATGATCCCAGGGCCCTGCATCGGGCTCCCTACTCAGCGGGAAGCCTGCTTCTCCCTCTCCCACTCCCCCTGCTTATGTTTCCTCTCCCTGTCAAATAAATAAATCAAATCTTAAAAAAAAAAAAAAGGATGAGATCTTACCATTTGGGACAACATGGATGGACCAAGAGGGTACTATGCTAAGTGAAGTTAAGTCAGAGAAAGACAAATATCACATGATTTCACTTATATGTGGAACCTAAAAAACAAAACAAACAAACAAAAAGCAGAAACAGACCCATAAATACAGAGAACAAACTGATGCTTGCCAGAGCATCAGGGGGCAAAATGGGTGAAAGGGAGTGGAAGGTAAGGGCTTCCAGCTATGGAATGAATGAGTCACAGGGATGAGAGCACAGCATAGGGAATACAGTCCGTGGTATTGTAATAGCGTTGTATGGGGACAGATGGGAGCTATGCTTGGGATGAGCACAGCACAATGTACAGACTTGTCCAATCACTATGTTGTACACCTGAATCTCATGTAACATTGTGTGTCAACTATACTTCAATTCAAATACAAAACAAAACAAACAAAACTTTCTAGGCTAGTGATCGAAGAAGGAGGTCTGAGCACATCAGTTCAAATCTGCCTTTGCTGGAGTGGGAAGGGGTGCAATTTTTTTTTTCCACTGGGGTAGATGCTACTCTTAGTAGGTCTGTACTTGATAGTCTGACCTGTCAAGAGCAAGAATGTGTCCAGGGTCGGGAAGAGGAAGAAGAAAAAACTTCAAAGTGAGGAGATGGACATGGGCGTAGGTCTCCGCAGCTGAGGACTGTTAGTATAGCAGAAATATAAAAGCTATGCCTTCCTGATCCATTCATTTGTCATTCAACAAACTCTATGAGGCATTCCTAAGAGCCAGGATCGCTCTGCTCTGGGTAATGCTGGGGACAGAACTATGAGCTAAACATTCACAAACCAACCTGTCCTTCTTGGGAAGAGACTTAAGGAACAAATAAGTGTACCGTGGTGTGTGTGTGGGGGGGGGTAAAACTTGTGAAAAGTGCTTTGAATCTAGAGACTTTTGAAGGTAAGAACAGGGGAAACCCAGCCCCATCCTCCCAACAGGAGGCCGATTCTACCTACAAAAGCTCTCTTCCCTATAAGTAACAATGGTTCTGCCCCTCAGGAAGGAAGACACTTCCTTGTGCACAGGCAGGGTCTTTGAGATCTCAGAGGTTTGGTTCGGACACCAAGACAAGCTGCAGACTTTGGACAACCGCTGTCACATCTCAGGGCCTCCCCATCTGTGTGATGGGATCAGTAAGCCCTTGAATGAAGAGGGGGCCTAGTGTCTTACCGCTGGAGAAAAGGCATCTTTCCTTTCCTGTCCTCCCCACATTGGGAACTTGGAATCTGCATGACCCCTTGCTGGCCTTTACAGTTAGTCAGAAAATGCCACGAATAAACCACCATTTATGTGTAAGACATCATCTTCAAACCTCAAACTAAATGTGTGCGGCGTGGCCAAAGACCAGTGTATTAAAAGCTGGAACCGACCTAAAAAACCCATCATCTGTGGAGGTCAAGGGTATAAATGAGGAGGATTCATAGCTGTTGTCTTCCTGTTCAGGGTGTTCAGGGCCTCGGGTTGGATGCCAATTGCAAAGATGGAGAAGACATTATCCTTTCCTTGTAACTGGTCACAATCCTGTGAGAACAAACTGACTTCCAGATCAATTATTACAACCCAGTGCCTATGGAGTTCGGTGCCACGGACAGGGGACAGGAGCCCCAGGCACTCAGGGAGTGATTATCTACACCGAGGCTGAGGATCAAGGAAGGTTCCCTGGAGGAGGTGCCAATGGAGCTGGGCCTTTAAAGGAAAACAGTGTTCTAGAGGGTAGAAATGGAATGGAGGCAGGGAGAACATTCTATAAACAGAAGCCCAGAGATGGACAGGCCATTTATTAGCTTGGATAAGTCATTTCACATTCCTGGGCCTCAGTCTCCTCACTGGTAGAATAGAAATGATATAATATATGTAAACTTCCACACAGTGCCAGGCATAAAATAAGCACTTGGCAGACAGTGGTTTCTACAATACTGTTATGACAGCATGACATTTTCAAAGTTGCTGAGCGGCCCAATGAGGCTAAAACTTAGGGGGGTGTGTGTGTGTGTGTGTGTGTGTCCACACGCATGGTTGTGTGTGCATGTGTGTACTGGGGGAGGAAACTGCAAAGTAGAGTTGAGAGTTTGCAGAGGTTCTTGAATATGTCGTTCTAGATTGTGGCATTCCCCAGAAGAATGGACCCGATGCTATTATTTGGAAATAATGACATTAACAGCTAACATTGCACAGTGTTTCCTCCACGCCAGGCGCTATTCCAAGCCCTGTAGAGTAACTGGCCAAGATCATAAAGCTGGCAAGAGTGGGTTGAGACTTGAGTTTTTCTTGCTGTAAATCTCATGCTGTCAAAAATAATACTAATAATAACGATGACTACATTTTTCGAGGCTTACACATACCATTTCATTCGATCCTCACGACAGTCATGGAAAGTCAGTGCTATCACCAGCTTGACAGATGAGGGAACTGAGGTTCGGGAGGTTGTGTGACGTCTGCAGCCTGACCACTGGTAGCTGGTAGAAAACTGGGAGCCGGGGAAGCGTGCGGCTCCTAACTCCTTCAGAAGAACATCATGAAAACATCATGCTAAGTGAAAGAAGCCAGTCACAAAAGATAGCACATTGTAGGATTCCATTTACATAAAATGTGCAGAAGATGCAAATCTATAGAAATGGAAAGTAGACTGGTGGTTCCTAGGACTGGGGGTGGAGAGAAGCTGAGGGGAAATGAGGAGTGATTGATAATGCGTAGGGGGTTTCATTTTGGGAAGATCAAAATGTTCTAAAATTGGTTGTGATGATGGCTGTACAACTCTGTGACTATACTATAAACAATTGAATTGTGTGCTTTAGATAAATTGTTTGGTTTGTGGTTTGTGGTTTAGGTAAATTGTACGGTTTGTGAATTATATCTCAACAAAGCTAGCATATATATATAAAAGAGTGTCTGGCTCACAGAATTGTTGTGAGGACTCAATAAAACCATGTGTGTAAGGCAAGAGTAGCTACCATGGAGAAGACACAGACCCTGCCCTTGAGTAGCTCGTAGATTATTGGAAATGATGAAGGCATAAGAAACAAAAAATCCAAAAATGAATGAACAATGATTTCTGAATGAGGCACAGATAACATGTTGGGCAGCCCATAAGAGAGAGAAGTAACTTGCCTATTCATCCATCCATCCATCTATCCTTCTGTCCATGCATGCAATAATTACCTGACGCCTATCGTGTGCTGGTCATCCATCCATCCATCCATCCATCCATCTGTCCATCCAATAATTACCTAACACCTATCATATCCTGGATACAGGGAGCTGAGAAGACTTGCACGGGAGACAGGCATGCAAACAAATACATTCCATTGCAGCATGATGAATGACTTGGAGAGGACACAGTGTAGGTCAAAGGGAAGGGACGGTAATTAACTGCAAAGGCCAGAAAAGGTCTGTCCAAAAGTGGACATCTGGGCCCTTCTCTTTGCCCTGATATAACTTATTTTCTCTTTCAAACTAAAAAGCAATTCTTGCTCATTGAAACAAGCCAAACTCTAGGAAAGAGAATAAAAATTGTTAACCTTAAAATCTGTCAGTTATTTTACCAGCAAAAAAAGGGAGGGGCTTATTCAGAAATAGCAGAAAATTGCTGTTTGGAGCTCTTGAAAAACAGCAAATGCAGGAAGAGGCTTTCTCTGAACTCCCCTTATCTGCCTAAAGACAGATCCTCCAAAAGGACTCAGTGGTAATCAGTCCTCTCCCCCGGAGTTTTGTCCACCAAGGAGGATTGACTCATCACAGAAGAGGAGACTAGAAGTCAACACCACACCCAGACAAACTTTGTCACAAACTATTATGTCTCTCATCTATTCCTCTAAGGGACTCTTCATCTTTCCTAAAAATCATTTGCTCTCCCCTAAGAGGCCTATATCCTCCCTTCCCTTCCCCTATCAAAATGGTTATTTTTTTTTAAGCAGTTTTTTTTGTTTTTTTTTAAAGATTTTATTTATTTATTTGACAGACAGAGACACAGCGAGAGAGGGAACACAAGCAGGGGGAGCAGGAGAGGGAGAAGCAGGCTTCCCGCTGAGCAGGGAGCCCGATGCGGGGCTCGATCCCAGGACCCTGGGATCATGACCTGAGCCGAAGGCAGACGCTTAACGACTGAGCCACCCAGGCACCCCTCAAAATGGGTATTTAAGCCTGAATTCTAAGCCACCTCAGAGAGTTACTTGTTTTTTCCCTGAGTATCTCCTATGTATGCCTGAGGTATACATGTTAACGAACTTGTACTTTTCCCTTGTTAATCTGCCTTTTATTGCAGGGGTCTTGGCCAAGAACTCAGAAGAGTAGGGAGAAAATTATTTTGCCTCCCCTACAAATGCAGTGGAGGGTGAGGGAGAAAAAGACACTCCCAGCTTTCTAGTGTAGGGTACTGGAGAGATGGCAATGGCTCTGTGAAAGATGGGGACTCAGGACAGAGGGAGGATGACCAGGGAAGAGCTGGGCATACAAGCCTAGGGGGCCCTCAGAAGAGAGGTGGCAGGCCAATATTTGTCATCTGGGCCAAAGCAATAGCTTCTTAGTGGCTACCTGCTTTAGCTCTTGTTGACTTCCAGTCCACTTTTCATGCAGCAGCAGGAATAGACTTTTGAAAATTCTTTCCCCTGTGTAAAACCCTTCAAGGTTTCTCACTGCTGTTAACGTAACATCTAGACAGGGACACCTGGCTGACTCAGTCGGGAAAGCGTGTGACTCTTGGTCTCAAGGTTGTGAGTTTGAGCCCCGTGTTGGGTGTAGAGATTACTTAAAAAGAATAAACAAATAATTAAAAAAAAATAACATCTAGCCTCTTTACTGTGCCTTACAAGGCCCTGTACAAGCTCATGGATGCCTTTCTCTCCAATCCTACTTTATGCCTTGCCTCCCCTATTCCGGCTGCGCTGCCCTTCTTTCTGGTCCTTGAACTCTTCTCATCTCAGGGCCTTTGCACTTGCACTCAGCTCTGCTCGGAAGGCTCTTCCCCCAGTTCCCCACTGCCTGGCTCATTCTCATTGTTTACGTGCCTCCCTTAAATACCACCTCCCACCAAAGACCTTTCCTGACCGTCCTACCTCAGGCAGCACTGTGGCGACTTTACTCTGCCAACTTCCCTCAGAGTCATAGCATTGTCTGTCACTCTGAGAAGGATAGTTGCAAGGAAGGCAGGCAGGGACAAGCTCCCCCCCGCCTCCCGCCCTAAGGGGAAACCACCCTTAAAAGGATTTTACACCACCCTGGAAGGAGCCCGCCACCCTTTCCCACGTGATAGATAGATGACAAAAACCTGATTGGATGACAGGTGCAGGGAGGGTTAATCAGATTAAAACAGCCCTCCAACAAGCCCAGAGAAACCCCTAGACTTAGAAACTCCAATGACAACCCTCTCGGGTCCCCTCCCTCTTTGGGAGCTTTGTACTATCGCTTTATTATCACTCAATAAACTTTGCTTTTCTGCCCACCACTCTTCGTCTGGTCTACCTCTTCATTCTTTGAAGGGGCAGGACCAAGAACCGCGGGCACCGAAGGAGAAGGAAATCCTGTAACAATTCTAGCGTGTCCATCTTACCAGACTATAAACTGCGCCAAATCAAGGAGCCATGTCTGTCTTGTTCACCACTGTATCCCCATTGCCTGGCACAATGTCTGCTTTAGAGTAGGTGTTCCATACATTTTGGTTAAATGAACAAATGACCACATGTTTGTGAGCCATCAGCATGTGTATGACAGAAGGAGTTGGTGGAGGGGCGCCTGGGGGGCTCAGTCATTAAGCGTCTGCCTTCGGCTCAGGTCATGGTCCCAAGGACCTGGGATCAAGCCCCACATCAGGCTCCCTTCTCGACGGGAAGCCTGCTTCTCCCTCTCCCACTCCCCCTGCTTGTGTTCCCTCTCTCACTCTCTCTCTCTCTCTGTCAAATAAATAAAATCTTTTAAAAAAATGTTTTTGTTTTTGTTTTTTAAAAAAGAGGAGTTGGTGGAGGGGAGAAGAGAGAATACCGAAGCCCCAGGGAAGGCCCACATGGAAGGGACAGTGAAGGAGACTGAGCAGTATCTAGACAGGTGGGAACAGTCACAGTGGTGCTAGCTGGATGGGATTTCAAACTGTAAATCCATCCAGACAGGCTTTTAAAGATGAGGGTGACTAGAGGTGTTCACTACTGAAGGAGATGAACCCACAGAAGAGACGGAAGATCCCAGAGGGAGTGAAGAATCATGAGACAGGGTCCCCAAGGAATGAGGAAGGGGTGGGCTCTGGAGCTCTGGTGGAGGACGTAGGCTGGGTCAGAGGAATGTGATTCCCTCCATTGTCCCTCCTCAGGAGGACAGGAAAGGGTCCCCAGCAGTGTCTCCAGGCTCATCTGGAAGCACTCCTCCCTGGCTTCCTACATACACTCCAACCACACTGGCCTTATCACCCTGGAGGACCTTTGCATTATCTGGGACCTCTCCTAGGACTCACTTCCCCTGGCTAACACCTTCCTCATTCTCCAGCTCTCAGCTCAATTATGTCCTCCTCAGAGAGGCCACCTTCCTAGTGCGTGACTCTGTGATTCTTTTTCATGGCACTCTGCTTATTACCTTCGCAGAACGCATGAAAATCTAGAATGTATTCACATATCTGGAGCATGTATCTGTGGGGGCAGGGGCCTGGTAGGTCTTATTCATGCTTATGTCTTCAGTTCCTAGCACCCAACAGGTGCTCCACCACCCTTTCCATTCACCCAGTTGCCCAAACCAGAAGAATCCAGGCATGGTGCATTTCTCCTCTCACCCCATCCCCCAACCACATCCAACCAATTGGCAAGCTCTAGATCCTGATCCCAGACCGACTCAGCTCTGCCTTCCACACCAACTGGTCTCAGCCTGGGTCTCCTCTCCACTCCTTTCCACTCTCTGCAGCCAGACTTATCTTGCTAAAATGCCAATCCCGACCTGCCACTCCCCTGCTTCATTACTTGGGCATCTCCTCATTGCCTTCAGAACCAACTTCAAATGTCTTACCAAAGGCTTCCCAAACTGTCTTGCCTCTGCTCTTCCCTCCTTCCTTGTCCATAGCCCACCCACCGCCTTCCAGTATAGCTCCAGGCTTTCCACAATCTTCAGGTCCAACCGCATCCACTGCTCTAGAAAGCTTGCCTCCCCTCCCGGTGTGGGCGCGTCGGAAGTGCCTCCTTCCCACCAGGCGGGGGCGCCAGTGTGTGTGTGTGTGTGGGGGGCGGTCTTGTTCACCTTATGTCCCAGGTACTTTAGCCCAGGGCGGCCCCTGGGGCAGCCCTCCTCCCCAGCTCCCTCATCCAAAAGCTGATAGAACTGGAGGAGCGGAGGGCAGTTTTGCAGGAGGCTGAAAAGCCGAGAGGTTTTGTTGTTTTGCAGATGGAGGAGTAATGGTTTGGAAGCAGCTATGGAGAAGGCCACTTCTGGTGGGGGTAGGGTGGGGGAAAGGGCAGACAGGTCCTCAGGGAAGCAATGCACTGGGGAGTCGACTTTTCCAGAAGGTACAAGGTTTGGGAGCGAGGCAGGCCTTGGGGGCTGGGTCCAGTGGTTAAGGGCGCACACCTTGGGTCCTATAGGTTTACAAGCCGTCAACACGCAGGTGATAGATGTGACGCAGAAGTCCTAACTGTGGTCAGCCTGAACCGGCCCGTGAAGCTGGGCTCTCATGGGTGCTCTGGACACACTGTCCAAATTCCCGGCAGTGCGGGCGCTGATACCGAGGTGGGAGGATCACAGAAGAATCCACTTATCTAGGAAGGCCTTGAATCAGCACAGGGACACAAAAGAAAGGAGCTTTGGGTTCGGGTGGAGGGTGGGGCTTGTGTGGGCGCCCGTGGGAAGACCAAGCCGCCCCTCCGCACACATCCCCGCGGCTCGTCCCGGGATGCCTGCCTCACCTCCGCCTCCCTCCATCCCCCCTGTGCCCCACCATCTACTCCGCACGCAGCAGCCAGAATCGTTTTTCAAAAATGTAAATGAGACCGTGCCACCGGCCTCACACAGCTGAAATCCTGTTCCAGGCTTCCATGGCTCCTGAGACAGGAACTGGTGATAGAATTTTCCAAACTGCCGTGGTAAGGGACATGATTTTAGGTGGGACATGGAGGAATTTAAACATTTTTAAAAATTTCAGCACTGTATGAGAAAAAATGTAAGTGGTATGCCAGTCCTTTGATTTCATGAATATTCTTGCTCAGGGTAAGGATACAAAGGGAGCCAATTTAAAGACAATTGTAAAGGAAGTAATAGTACAAATGGCATCCCATAAACAAGGTACCTGAATGAGAGAGGCCCCTCCTCTATCTGGGATCTCTTCTGGGCCTCCCTGGCTCTTGCTGTATGGCCTTCAAGTCCTTGAAGATGTCACCCTCTAGTCCGCCAGGAATGTTCTGGATGTTCTCCCCAGGCTCACAGCCCCCCCCCCATCCCCCACCCCATCACTCGAGCTTGGGATCTCCACTTGCAGCATCACTCTCTGGTGGGGGTTTTCTTGTGGTGGGGGGCCTATCTCACAGGCCCTGCCATTTGCCCTTCCCAGCACTTCCTGCCGTCTGTGATGACCTAGTTTGCGTCTGGGATTAAATCCACAGCCCCCACTAGAATGCAAGCTTCCTGAAGCTGGGCTGTATCTTGATCACCAGTGTATGCCCAGCACCCAGCATAGCGCCAGCCACATATGAAGCACTCATTTGAATGAATGAATGAGCAAATGAATGAGCCCAGGGGCTTGATCTAGAGGCTCCTGATTGTTGACACCACCAAATTTGTGGCTGCCTTCACGGAATTAGGAATCACGCCAGCACCAGCCTTTGAACAAGGGGCCCCACGTTTTTATTTTGCATCAGGCCTCACAAATTATGTAGTTGGTCCTGAGCAGAGGGTTCAGGAAATTAGGAAGTGAGGGTGATGGGGGTGGCAGGGTGGGGAGGGTGGTTGACTTCTTCCAGAAGCATGGCTGAGAAAGAAGGATAGATAGGGTGGTAGCCTCTCTCTCTTTCTTGACCTGGTCCTGGCTCTGTCACCAGGGATTAGGCAGACCAGACCTCTTCTTGAGCCGCCCCAGCAGTGACGTGCAGGCAGGGCCAGGGGCTTCTGCCTCAAGTTTCCAAGTGCTTCCAGCCACTCCTCCCTGGCCTTGGACTTGGCCTTTTGCTCCTGGCCTCTCCCCACTCCTCATTGTTTGCTCTTCTCAGACACCTCAGATCTCTGAGGCCAGACCTTTGCTACAGGAAGGCTTGGCACGTGTGTGTGTGTGTGTGTGTGTGTGTGTATTTTTATTTTTAAATTCTTAAATATTTATTTTTATTTTATTTAATTTCATTTTTAAAAGATTTTATTTATTTATTGGGGGGGCAAGCGTGAGAGCACGAGCAGGGGAAGCAGCAGAGGGAGAAGCAGACTCCCCACTGAGCAGGGAGCCCTATGCGGGGCTTGATCCCAGGACCCTGAGATCATGACCTGAGCCGAAGGCAGCCGCTTAACTGACTAAGCCACCCAGGTGCCCCTTCAATATTTTTTTAAAGCCTGGAGAATAATGTAACAAACACTCAGTATTCATCACCCATAATAATCAACTGTTAACATTTTTGCTCCAGATATATTTTTTACATAAAATAAAGAGAACACCACAGATAAAGCTGAAGGCCCCTTTGTACCTCTCCTGGGTTCAATTCCTCCCCCTCCCTTGATTCCCAGGAGCTGCTGTTATTATTAATCCAATGTGTATCCTTCTAATCTATTTCTATGAACAAAACAGAGTGTGTGTTCCTAGGAGCACTGTTTGTAATAGCCAAAATGTGGAAACAACCCAAAAGCCCATCAACTGATGAGTAGATCAACAAAATGTGGTATATCCACATAATGGAATATTATTAAGCAATAAAAAGAAATGTGCAGGGCCCCTACATGCTAACTTGGATCAGCCTTAAAAACATTATAAAGGAAGAAACCAGACACAAAAGGCCACAGATTGTAGGATTCTATATCACAGAGCAGGCAAACCCACAGAGACAGAAAGGAGGTTTGTAGTTGCCGGAGTGGTTGCTAGGTGGGGAGGAAGGAGGAGTAACAGCCCAGTAAGCACGAGGCTCCTTTTTTGGGTGATAAGAGTGTTCTGGAATTAGATGGTGGTGATGGCTGCACAACTCTGTAAATATTAAAAAAAAAAAAAAAACCACTGAAATGGGGGTGCTTGGCTGGCTCAGTCAGAAGAGCATGCACCCCTTGATCTCAGGGTCATGAGTTCAAGCCCCACAGTAGGTGTAGAGATTAAAATAAATAAAACGTAAGAGAAATGTGAAATGTACATTTCAAAATGGTTAGATGGTGAATTTTATCTCAGTAATAAATAACCAGAACGTGATTTTTAAATGTTTTCCTAAGTTCTTCCATACTGTGGATTATTTCTGCACCTTGTTGACTCACTCAACATTGTACTGATACATGTAGGTCTGTCTGGTTCATTTATTTTGCTGCTCAGATGTTTTTTATTGGAGCACATGTTATCCTTTTTTTTTTCCTACCGGTGGACATTATAGTTGATGCAGTTTTTCTCCACTAGCCGTGCTGCCATGAACAGAGTTGACAATGTCTCCTGGGGCACATTTGGGAGAATTTCTCTAGGGGTATATAATTGCCGGATTGTAGGGAATACAAATTTTCAAAATATTGTCACATTGCTCCCTAAGTGGTGGTGTCTATTACACTCCCATTGGGAGCCTGAGAGTTTCCGCGAGTCCTTACCCGAAGCCTGTTATTATCAGACTTTGATTTTACATATCTGATGGCTCTGCAGTCTTAATTTACAGCGGTATTCCCTTTATTTCTAGTTATCTTCTTTTTTCCTTTCTTTTTCTTTTTTCCTTCTTTCTTTCCTTCCACCCTTTCCCCCTTTCCTTCCTTCATTCTTTTCCTTTCGTGGTATTTTCCAGGCTCTTTGGACCTTTACACTTCCATATGGATTTGGAATGAGTTTGTCCAGACCATGAAAAACCCTGTTACATTTTTTTTTTTGAAATAGTTTTGAAATCACTGATTTATTTGCAAGTTACCGTGCATCGTTACTATATTGAGTATTCCCATCCATGAACAAATGATATATTTCCATTTCTTTAGGTCTTCCTTTACTTCTTAAAATAGACTTTATTTTCTAGAGCAGTTTTAGGTTCACAGCAAATTGAGCAGAAAGTACAGAATTCCCATATGTTCCTTGCTTCCCACACCCATAGCTCCTCCACCATCAACGTCCCATCTGCACATCCCACACCAGAATAATACATCTGTTACAACTGATGAACCTATATTGACACATCATTGTCATCCAGAGTCCATAATTTACATTAGGGTTCACTCTTGGTGTTGTAGATATTACATGTTGTGACAAATGTACAATGGCCTATATCCACCATCATAGTATCGTATGGAATAGTTTCACTGCCATGAAAATCATCTGTGCTCTGCCTATCCCTATCCCCTCCTCTTCCACAACCCCAGCAGCCACTGATCTGTAGCCATGGCTTTGCCTTTTCCAGAATGTCCTATAGTTGGGAATCATACAGTATGTAGCCTTTTCACATTGGCTTCTTTCACTTAGTGATATGCATTGAAGTTTCCTCTGTCTTTTCATGGCTTGATAGCTCACTTTTTTTTTTTTTTTTTTTTAGAGCTGAATACTATTCCATTGTCTGGATATGCCACAAGTTTCCATTCATCTACTAAAGGAGATCTTGGTTTGTTTCTGAGTTTTGGCAATTACAAATAAAGCTACTACAAATATCTGTGTGCAGGTTTTGGCATGGACAGAAAATTTCAGCTCCTTTGGGTAAATATCAAGAAGCAAGATTGATGAATCGTATGGTAAGAACATGTTTTGGTTTGTATTCTTTTACATAAAAAAAGTTGTATAATTTTCTGAGAAAACACCTAGCAATTTTTTGTTATATATATAGTCCTAGGTCTCTTGTAATTTTTCTTGCTATTGGAAATGGCATCCTTTTGATTATGTCTTCTTGTTTCTTGTTGCTAATCCAATAAACTTTTAATAAGAATGCTACTGATTTATGTAGGATCATCTAGTATTCAACAATCCTACTAAATATTCTTATTAGTTTAATACTTTGCATGTAGATTCGTTTATTTTCTAGATATAAAGTAAATCATATGCATGTTAGGATGATGTTAACTCTTCCTTTCTATTTCTTAAACTTCAATTCTTTCTATTATTTTATTACATTAGCTAGAAATGCCAGTAGAATTGTGAATAGAGAGCATTCTTATCTTTTTTTTTTTTTTTTATGGGAATGCTAGAGTTTCACCCTTAAGTATGATGCCTGGGTATTTGGCAAATATCCTTATCAAGTTGATGTATTACCCTCCTCATCTTAATTTTCTAAGATTAAGAAAAAATGTGTTTAATTTCATCAAATGATTTTTGCACATTCATTAAAGTGATCATACACTTTTATTCTTTTAATGTACTAAGGCTCAGAATATAGGAATTGTTGGGCACCTGGGTGGCTCAGTCGTTAAGCGTCTGCCTTCGGCTCGGGTCGTGATCCCAGGGTCCTGGGATCGAGTCCCACATCGGGCTCCCTGCTTGGCAGGAAGCCTGCTTTTCCCTCTCCCACTCCCCCTGCTTGTGTTTCTGCTCTCGCTATCTCTCTCTCTCTGTCAAATAAATAAATAAAATCTTAAAAAAAAAAAAAAAGAATATAGGAATTGTTTTCCTGGTGTTAAACAATCCTTGTATTTTTGGCTAAACTCTATTCTATTCTTCTATAAAATATGGGTTCTATTTTATGTTTTATTATTTAGGATATTTGCATCTATAATCATAACTAAGCTTGTTCTATAATGTTCTCACCTTGGATTGCCTTTGCCTGGGCTTGATGTCAAGGTTATACTAGTATTGGAAAAATGAGTTAGATGGCTTTCCTTTTTTCCCACTCTCTAAAACAATGTGTATAAAGTAGGGTGTATGATTCAGGGTTCTTCAGAGAAACAGAACCAATTGAATGTATGTGTATATTTAAACACACACACACACAGAAAGAGAGAGGGAGAAACTTATATGGAATTGGCTCACACTTATGGAGGCTGAGAAGTCTTGAGATCTGTGTCCGCAAGCTCAAGACCCAGGAGAGCTGATGTGTAGTTCTACTCTGAGTCCAAAGGTCTGAAGGCCTGGGAACGAGAACTGATGGTGTAAGTATCAATCCCAAAGCCAGCAGGCTGGAGACCCAGAAAGATGTGATGCTTCCGTTTGAGTCAGAAAGCCAGAAAAGACCAGTGTGCCAACCCACAGAGCAGCAGGCCAAGTTCCCTCTTCCTCAGTCTTTTTTTTCTATTCAGGTCTTCAACTGATTGGATGAGGCCCACCCACAATATAAAGGACAATTTGCTTATTTGGTCAATCAATTCCAACGTTTATATCATCCAAAAATACTCTCAGAGATATACCCAAAATAATGTCTGAGCAAATATCTGGGCACCCCTTGGCCCAGTCAGGTTGACACATGAAATTAACCATCATATAGGGAGAATGTGTTCTTTGAAGGTGTGGAAAACACAACTGTAAAACCTCCTGAGGCTGTTAACCTTTTTATGTGCGTTTGGGTAGGGAGGTTGGGTAACTTATTTTTCAGGAGGATCATTTCCTTGGAACCATTCTGCCCTATAGGGACAAACACGGGCTAGTCTTTCCTGTTTCCCTTTGAGGAATCCTGATCTTCACTTAGTCCCTGAAGACTAATAGAATCCAGGGGACAAAAGAAACCAAGAACCACAGGCTATTTTATTTTGTAGAAACTACCGGCTTTGGGGCTACTCCCATCAGGACATTTTATAGTTAGCATAGCAGTTAAAGGTATTCTTTTTAACTGACCACAAGAGGGCAGTGATGGATCAAGAACGGGTACAATATAATAAAACCGCTAACTTTTTGGTAGATTAAAAAGATCCATTTTTCCTTTTCTGTTCATAAAGACCCTGAGACTTTGGGAAACTCAGAAACTTGTCTGAATCATATATTCCAATATAGAGAGAAAATCTGGAATTTTAACTTAGCTCTGACTCCAAAATTCATTGTTCCTGGTATGGGTACAGTAAATAATGACTCTTAGTCATTCATATTTTCATTCATTTGAGAGCAAGATAGCAGAGTGGCTAAGAATTCAGTCTTTGGAGTCAGCTGATCTGGGTTAAAATTCTGGCTCCATCACATACTCGCTAGCACTGTGAGGGCCCTGTGCCTCAGCTTCCTCATCCATCTGTGGGGATGTTAGGACTGATCTCATAAAACCTGCAAAAATGAAATGAGATGAGACATGAACAAGTGTTTAAAACAGTGCCTGGCACTTAGTAAATGCTTAATGATTTTGAGCTACTGTCATTATTAACTCAACCAATATTTATTAAATGACTACCGTGTTCTAACCCACTGCTGTAGGTCCTGGGGATGGAGCAACCTGCAGCTTACACTCTTGGGAGGGAAATCCGTAATAAAGAAAAATTTTACATTTTACATTTTTTTTCAGTATGAGTATTGAAGGTGGCCAAAAATAGAGCATGGAACGGGAGGCTAGTGCCAGGGCTAGAGGGGGGCTTGAAATTGAAAATGGACTGTCAGAGAAGGCATCACGAAGTGACATCCAGCAAAACCCACAGGAAGTGAGCGCGGGGAGCTTCGGATACCCAGGCGTCACGTGGAGCAGAACATTCGGGCAGAGAGAAGAATGAGGGTGAGGGCCTGAGACAGGACGACGCCTGCCTTCAAGGAACGGTGAAAGAGACCGCGGGATGTTAATTTTATGTGTCTACGTGGCCAGGCCGTGGTGCCCAGTGCTTTGGTCAAACTAGCTGCTGCTGTGAAGGCACTTTTCGGATGGGATGGATGTTTCCATCAGGGGACTTTGAGTGAGGCGAGTTACCCTCTGTCATGTGGGTGGGCCTCACGCAACCAGCTGAAGGCCTTAAGAGCAAAGACTGACATCCTCCCGAGGAAGAAGGGAATGCGGCCCCCACGCAGCAACACAGAACTCCAGTGGAGTTTTCAGCCTTCAGACCCAAGACCCCATCCACTCTTGCCTGAATCTCCAGCCTGCTGGCCTGCCCTGTGGAGTTCAGACTTGCCTGCCCCCACATGATGCAAATACATCTCTCTCCGCATAGACGGTGTGCATCCTCTTGGTCCCGTTTCTCTGAAATAGTCTGCCGAACGCAGGCCAGGGTCGCAGAAGAGAGTGGGCGCCGTGGGCCGAGGGGAGGCGTGGGGCAGGGAGCCGATGGCGTGGGGCCTTGCGGCCAGGGGCGGCTGTGGCCTGTCCGTGGGCTGGGGCGTCATCAGAGGGTGCTGAGCGAAAGGGTGGCCTCATCTGACTTGCGTGTTCAAGGCCGCTCTGCCCACGGTGAGGAGATGAGACAGCAGGGCGAGGGCGGAGCCGGCCCCCCCCCCCCGCCCAGGAGGCCCCTGCAGGGATGCGGGGGACAGACGGACACGCGCTGCTGGCCCGGACCGGAGGACAGAGGCGCCGCGGTGAGAAGTGGGTGAAGACAGGGCTGCGCTGACGGGATTTGCTGACGGACCCGGTGCGGGCTGTGAGGGAAAGAGGGGTCAAGGGCAACCTCAGGGCTTTGAGACGGAGCGGCTAGAAGGCCAGAGCTGTCATTTCCTGAGACCAGGAGGAGCTGGGGAGGAGGGCGTCAGGGAGGGGCTGGGAATCAGGAGTTTGGTTTTAGACATGCTAGTTCGGGATGCCTCTTAGAGATTTGGCCGCGGGGTGTCCGCGTCTGGACTTCGGGGGGCTTGGGCGGCGATGTGCATTTGTCAGCTTGGAGCCCCCTGGCCCGAGACCACATAGGGAGGTGGGCGGCGCTTCCCCTGGGACTCGGGCCTGTGTGCTCCCCTGGGCACCTCCCCACGGGCTGCGCGCTGGAGCCCCTGCGGCCCTCTGCGGGGCCCCTGGCCCGCCCCCCCTGCGGCCCCCTGCGCCGCCCCCCCCTGCAGCCCCCTGTGTCGCTCCCCTGCACCGCCCCCCCTGCGGCCCCCTGTGCCACCCCCCTGTGCCGCCCCCCCTGAGGCCCCCTGTGCTGCCCCCCCTGCAGCCCCCTCCTGCGCCGTCCCCGCCAGTCTCCCAACAGAATCCCCGAGCGCCCGGCCAAGGCGGGGCGGGTGACACCCACACCTCCGTCCCGCTGTTCTCTGCACAGGGTCATCACACTGCGGGTCACAGTTTTCACAGAAAACAGGAACAAACCCCAAATCCGGTTACTCATTAACCCAGCCCACGTGGACAGGCCTCGTTTTCTCAGCAGAGCTGGTTACAGTTGGTCCAGGGAAGGCACATGGGTTCTAGGTCATGTGCCAACCTCCGTTAATTAGGTGTGGCTCTGGGTGGTGCTGTCTTAACAAGAGGGAAGGGATGCAGCAATTGATGAGCCATGTCTGCTATGGGGACAGGATCTGAAAGTGGCCGTTCTCATGCCAGATACTTGTCATGCATTATCTACCTGCAGGTACTCATGGGTCTTTCCCTCAAAGGGCCGGTTGCAGCCCGCTGCAGTGTGGGTCAGTCAGCCCACTTCCTGAGATTTTCAGGGATGAGTGAGATGCTTTCAGTCCTGCCTGAATCAAACAGAAGAGACCCCAAAGCCAACACCTGTCACCACTTCACACACCCCACCAGTTAGATAATGAGGGCCTCCCAGCAGCCCTTTGGATCAGAGATTCAACTACACAAACAGACTTTGAGGCCCTGTCGAGGATATGACTGGCAATCACAGTCCACTGCTGCCTTTCTTAGTGGGCAGGTGGCCTCCATGAACTGGGAGGTCTGTGTTTTGTTTTTTGTTTTGTTTTGTTTTGTTTTAGCTGGAACACATCTTTCAACCAACCTCAGGAAGGCAAGGAATTAATGAACCTCTGCTATCTGAATGAAACTTTCTTCCTTAGAGGGCACCTGATGTGGGTATACAAGTTAACCCTATGCAGATTTAGAATTAAGTATATAGCATACCAACCCAAGAATTAAAACTTTAGCATTACTATTTTTTTTTTTTTAAGATTTATTTTTTTATTTGAAAGAGCAAGAAAGCACAAGCAGGAGGGGCAGAGGGAGTGGGAGAGAGAATCAGACTCTGCGCTGAGCGTAGAGCCCTTTATGAGGCTTGATCTCACAATCCTGAGATCACGACCTGAGCCAAAACCAAGAGTTGGATGCTTAACTGACTGTGCCACCCAGCCTCCCCAGTATTTCTGTTTAAAGAAATCTATGTACATTAAGTTTTTTATATAAATAGACTTTTAGAAGAACTTAAGTTTTACAATATTTATAGGTTGGATTTATTAGATTTATACAAATGATCTAAATCCTCAGGAAAGTTTTGTTTGTATCAGATAAGTGAGATACTGAAAAGGAAATAAAATCTACTCATCTATAGATGTACCTTAAAATATTTGAAGATACAAGTTTGTTTAAGGCCCATTTGAAGCATTTGCTAAAATCTGCTAGAACTTCAAACAAGATTTCTAAGCAGAGTTTTAAAGGTTAAGAAAGAACTAGTATTTTGATTTAGTAATTTTAATGATAGAAACGAATTGTGGACTTTAAAAATAAACTTCTAAATAGTCTTTCTGTGTTCCAAAACCACCCTCAGGAGGGGCGCCTGAGTGGCTCAGTCGGTTAAGCTTCTGACTCAATTTCAGCTCAAGTCATGATCTCAGGGTCTTAAGATCAAGCCCCGTATCAGTCTCCGCTCTCAGCAGGGAGTCTGATTGAGATTCTCTCTCTCCCTCTCCCTCTGCCCCTCCCTCAACTCTCTCTCTCTCTCTCTCATAAATAAATAAATCTTTTTAAAAACCACCCTCAGGAAACCACCCAAATGACCACCAACAGATGAATGGATCCACCCTCAGGAAACCACCCAAATGACCAGCAACAGATGAATGGATCAACAAACTGTGGTACGGCCATGCAGTGGAATACTACTCAACAGTAAAAAAGGGAGGGAACTTATTCACAGAACTTGATGGATCTCTAAACCATTAGGCAAAGTGAAAGAAGCCAGACTCTAACAGAAAACAGATCAATGTTTGCCAGGGGCTCGGGTAGCACAAGGGGACTGCCAAGGGAACTTACTAGGTAACAGAAATGTTCTATATCACAATTATGATGACCTGAGTGTGTACTTTGTCAACACTCATCACATTGTACATTTAAAATTGGTAAGCTTTATTGTATGTAAATTATGCCTTGATATTGTTGCTTTTTAGAAAATAATACTATTCTCAAGGTCACCCAAGCCTCCATATTCCACATGAGGAATAAAGCAGGATCACCTTCTGAGAATGGACTGGGAAGGGAATGGGTTGTGAGGAGAGAGGCCAAGTAATAATGGGCTTGTTGTAGAAAGGTGCAGAGCCAGCTGGTGGAGAGGTAGAGTGGGCTCCCATGTGAAATTTCTGATTGTGAATAAATCAACCAATGACTTTTCTAGTCAGCTGAATGACTCTTGTCCAGCAGGTGTAGAACAGGCAGGAAGTTGGTTGTAACCCAGATTCAGGTTTTGCCTCGTATATTATCTATTGCTGTGTAACAGTTATCATGAATTGAGTGTGTCAAACAACACACATTCATTACCTCACAGTTTCTGTGGTCAGGAGGCCTGGCAAGGCTTACATGGGTCCCCTGCTCAGGGTCTTACAAGGCTGTGAGCATGGCGCTGGCCAGGCTCATCTGGAGGCTTGACTGGGGGAATATCCACTCTCAAACTCATTCAGGTGGTTGACAGAATTCACCCCCTTATGCTATGTGATGGGGCCCTGGCTTTTTGCTGGCTGCCAGTTGAATCCTGCCCCTGAGGCCCCAGAGACCACTCACAGCACCTTGCTCCATGGACTTCTCCAACATGGCCACTGACTTCATCAAACCTTCAGGGAGAGTCCCTTTCTCCAGATGGCTAAGACAGAGTCTTACGTAAGGTAAGAAAATCGTGGGGGGACATCCCATCACCTTTGCCATATGATGTAGCTTCACCATGAGAGTGACATCCCTCACCTTTGCCATATTCTATTGATTAGAACCAAGTCACAGGTTCTACCTGCACATAGTAGATGGGATTGATTGTACAAGGTATGGACACCAGGAGGCAGGGGGTCATGGGGTCATGGGGGCCATTATAAAGTCTGTCCCCACACCTGGTGATTGCAATGGAGGGAGGGATGGGACAAGGACTGAGGTTATTTGAAGGGGTGCCCTCTTAGCAAGGTAAGGAAGGAAGTGAAACCAGGAGGTGACCAATGGCTGGGAGGGGGTGGTGGGGCCAACGATTTGAAGAACTCTGTGAGGTTGGAGAATTTCTGCCATGGGAAAGCTGAGCAGAGGGAACTTGAAGGAGAGCACATGGTGGCTGGAGGATGGGATGTTTGAAATCAGGATTCTCCAGAGGAGACGTTTTTGGTGATGGTGGGTTCTGTGGGGGTGGGCAGTTGAGGTGGTGTGAAGGTGGTCACTGGAATTGGGGAGGTCTACATGGCCTGCCTGCTCCCACCCTTGTCACTCTCAGTCTCAGTCTGTTCTTCACACCATGACTCCTAATATGTATGCCAGATCAAGAGTCTTCTGGACACTAATTCTTCCATGCCTTCCTGCCTCACTCAGAATAAAATCTAACATCCTCTCATG
This sequence comes from Halichoerus grypus, assembly GCF_964656455.1. Classification (NCBI taxonomy): domain Eukaryota; kingdom Metazoa; phylum Chordata; class Mammalia; order Carnivora; family Phocidae; genus Halichoerus; species Halichoerus grypus. Next base: position 157,468,545 of record NC_135716.1, on the reverse strand, counting down.
ACCTGTTCCCCACCTCTCTCCGACTTTATCTCCTGCCACTCTCCCCCTGCTGTCTACACCCCAGCTACACTGGCCTCTGGGACTAGACCTTGACCCTCCCTGCCTAGAACACCCTCCCCTCTGATGGTTGCGTGGCTCCCTCCCCCTTCCTCCCCTCCCTCCCTCCCTCTCCTTCCCTCTTCCTCCTTCCCTCAGCCTCTTTCCTCTCTCCCCCTCTCTCCTTCCTCCCTCTAGTGTCAGTTCAGACTGTCATGCTAGGTAAAATAGCACCTTCCCCCCATCACTCTCTGTTCCCTTATCCACCCCATCCTTCTTCCCCATCCAGCATTCCATGTATTTATGTATTTGTCTAGGTGTTTATCATCTGTCTCCCTCCATGAATCTGGGGCTTTGTTTTAGTTACTGCTGTATCCCAACACCTAGATGAGTGCCTGCCACACAGTCAGCACTCCCTGTGTGTTGTTAAGAAGGCAGACAGAGCTGGTTTCTATGTCCTGAGGGGTGGCTGTGTTGATACTGATGGGTGTGAAGCCAAAGCCTTGAGGTGTAAGCCAGGAGTCGTTGTGGAGGCCTGGGTACCCCTCCCACCCCAATATGGGGAAGGGGTGAACACAGAAGATGGAGCACTTAGTAGGCACTTAAGAGCTCTGCCACCTATCAGCTGTGTTACATTGGATGCGTCACTTAATCTCTCTGAGCTTCTGTTTCTTCATCTGTAAAATGGAGATAATAATAGAAACAAAACCTAAACTGTGGAGCTGTGCAGATAAACTCAGACCCCACATGTGAAGCACTTGGTACCAGGCTTGCATATGGCAAGTGCTCGGTAATGGTTGGATAATGTTACAGGACTTCTGTGTGCCTACTTATGATCCATGACTCTCTGCTGCTGTCCAAACAAGCTCTGCCATTTGCTGTTTTTCTGATCTGGGGGCAAATTATTTTGCCTGAAATATGACTGGGTTTTTTGTCTGCGTTACAGAGATAATAATTCCTGCCCTGGCTCCCTTGACCAAATTGTCAAGGGGCGTGAGTGAGGTAACCCCCTTGAAGGCACTTGAAATGTAATGTGCTCTGCCTTATGAAGCATTCCTACTGTTCCTTCTCGTTGAGTGATTCCTTTTAGCGTTGCTGGAGTTGTTCATTATTTTACTGGGGCTCCAACAGAGCATCTGGGTGCCTGGGCTGGAGTGTTACACACTGGAGTTCCTTGAGCAAAGCAGGGCAGTCCAGATCTTGCCCAAAGGCCTGAGCCAACGCTGACTTTAAAATGGCCCTTGGGCTCAGGGTTGGCCCCTGAGGTTGGCCAGACAGCCTCAGCCTTTCTGAGATTCATGGACTGAATGACACTCTTGCTTCTTTCTACTCTGACATGAAGTTTAAAAAAAAAAAAAGTCCTGAGAGCTGGGGTCTTTGGAGACCCAACGCCTGGCCCCTCTTCACCCACCACTGTCAAGTAATTAATGAGGGCCCTCTCAGCAGCCCTATTCATGAGAGACTTAACTTCCACAAACAGAGCCCACAGCTCTGTGAGGCCCCACATTTTACCAGAGCTCCAGGCAGGCTGTGTCAGTTGGAAGAGAAGCAAGCAGGACAGCCAGTCTGGGTCAGGGAAGGTATGAACATCAGTCACATCCTCCTCCCCAGTGGGGAGCCAGGATGCTGGAAGGAGGCCCTCAGGGCCCCATATGGCACACAGTCCCCCCAGGGGAGGCTGATCAGTTGTGGGTGAGGCCCACTGGTAACAAGCCCTCCTACTCTTACACTGTGTTTTCTGGGGGAGTTCTCTAGAGCACTGGGCCCAGTACAGACACAATTCCATTTGAGGGAATCTAACCTACCCTTGTGGAATCAGAGAATGGTAGGTGGAATATCTATACTTGGTTCCTTAAACTCAAAGTAAATTGACCTCCAGATCATGGGTGTGCATGTGCGCGCGCACACACACACAGACACACACACAGCAGTCATAGCTTCCAATGGCCCTGCCAGGCTGGGTGGTAAGGGCCAGGTGATAGAGACTATCTGTCAACATCCATTCACACCTATTTCAGAGAACAGGGCTAAAATGCATTTCCCAGCCTCCTTTGCAGTTTGATGTGGCCAACCATCAAAGTTCTCACCAAGAGAAAGTTGATGCACATAGACATGCCACTCCTGGGTCTAAGTTTAAAAAGACTGGTCATGCCTATACCAGACTCTTGTTCCCTTCTTGCTGGCTTGAACCTATGGAGACCTCACTTCAACCAGGTAGACCCAATGCCCTAGGGGATGGCGAGGAATCAAGATGGCAGGAATCTGGGTTCTAGAATGTCTGCACTGAGCAGAGTTTCTGGCTGACTTGCAATATTCACCAGGCATTTACACAAGAAATAAATAAGCTTCTGTCTTCTTTCATCCACTGAGTTATTGCTGGGCCTCTTTGTTACAGCAGCCAAGCTTTACTCTCCCTAGCACCGGGGAGAAAAGCATGGTGGGATGAAGGCTTCCCAGGCTAACATAATAGTCCAGCCCAAGTCCTTAAGGCCTACCACTGAATGTCGTTGGCTTTGTAACAGGAGGCATCTTGGGAAGGAAGCAGTGTACTGTACTGGTTAAGACTGAATCAGATAGACCTTCGTTTTCATTTTGACTGGAACATTGATTAGTATTGCAAATTTTGGATGCTTTCACTAACAAACTGAGTCTCAATTTCCTCTTCTGTAAAATGGGGGATAATAATGTTCTTGCTCTCTGGGCTATAGGGAAGATTATATGAGATAATGTAAGTCAAGGGCTCAAAATGTTTACTGTTATTAATGGAATCAGCTGATATTCAGGCCTGATTTTTCCTACTCTCTCTCCCCAGGAAAAAGAAAAGGAAGCTAATATCTTGAGATTTTCACAAAGTTAAAAAATACTCAATGACTCTTGATTGAATTACAAATCCCCAAAGCTTTCAACACAAAATGTTTCTTAGGGATCTACCATGGGCCAGGGACTAGGAGGGGCTTGGAGGACAGAGATGCCCTTGTGGAAACTAATTTCTGCTTTGCTTCTCAGAAAGTATGAGTTCTTTTTAGGCTCACAAACTGGAGTCCAATTCACCTACTGAATGGAAATTTATGTTGACTAGGAAAGAAATCCCAACTCTTCTTCACACCTCCTTATGGGATGTCTGGGCTCTGTTGCACACAGGTTAAATCATCATCTCTGGGGCCTGGGCAATGATGTTTTTAAAAAGCATCTAAGTGTTTCCAATGAACAGGTAGACTTGAGTCTGAAAACTCCTTCTCCCAGTCACTACCCCAAGCAAGACTTTCTTAAACGGGTCTGATCTTGGCATTTACCTTGGCATTCACCTGGCAAAACCTTCCATGGCTTCCATTGCCTATAAGCTAAAGACCAAACTCTGCATGGCACCCAAGGTTTCCCCCAGTTTGGATCTGGTCTCTTTCCATTAATGACACTAATGGGCTAAGATTGACTGTTTCATATGACCCAAGCTCTGGGGTGAAGGCTTTCTGTGTGCTACCCCATTCGATCTCCCCTAACTTTAGGAGATGGTGTCTTGGCTTAGTTTTCTCATCTGTAAAATGGGAACACTCCATGAAAAGCATTACCAACAGTGCCCAGTACAGTTACCACTCAGTTAATAGCCATTACTGCATTATCCCTATTCTATCGATGAGGAAGTTGAGGGTTAGGGTTGTTAAGTAACTTGCCCAAGACCACAACCCTGATAAGTGACAGAGGTGGAGGCTGAACCCAGGAAGCCTGGCTTCAGTGCCCAGGCTAGCCCGCCTTCCCTTTGTTCCTGAAGGCCCGTGCTCAACTTAGAACCAACTCGCAGGGCGCCCTGCAACGTCTCCAGGTCTTTGCACCGGGGTTCCCTGTTCTGGTAGAATGGCTCTTCTGGTGCTCCTTCAGGAAGTCTTCCTCCCAGCTGTCCCCCCTCCCCCGTGGCCACCCCAGGCAGAGGCAGACATCCCCCCTGGGTCCCCTCAGCCTTCTCATCACCCCTGGCTCCACCACGCCTGGCCTGGTGTGGAGCAGGCCTCTGCAAATGTGTGTAGGATTGATTGCAAGCCAGATCCATCAGGGCAGTAGTGGAGAACAATACCTGCTGGAGGGACGCCTCCCTGGTCTCAGCTGTCAGTGTGCGCTCCAGCGCGAGCACACTCGCACTTTTCTCTGGCCAGAGCCTCCCCACCATTTGCCAGAACTTCCAGTCCCTTGGCCCTGCCTCTCACTTTGCTCTCCAGCCTCCCTGCAAAGTCAGCCAGTTGGGGGGGGAGGTTCACCGCTCAAGGGCCTGTATCATCCAGCAGAGTCTGGAAGATTCCTCACCTCCCCAGTTCATTTATTCGACGAATATTTATTAAACACCAACTTAGAGCCAGGTACGGTGCTTGGCACTGGATCCAGGGTGGAGAGCAAGCCACACATAGTCTCTGGGCCCACAGAGCTTACGTGCTGGTGGGGGAGATGATCAACCAAGAAGTAAACACACATGGATGTGCAATGGCAAGTGCCTTAAGGAGGGAAAGAATATGGGGCTTGGAGATTGATGAACTAACTATTCAAGCACAGAAGTCAAGGAAGCCTTCTCCGAGGAGGTGAGTTTAAGCCAAGGGTATAAAGAGCTCAGTCATGTAGAAGGTAGGGGAAGGGCATTCTGGGCATGGGAAGAGCATATGCCAAGTCCTGGAGGTGGGAACAGGCTGGAATGTTGAGGAAATGAAGGAAAGCCAGAGTGGCAGAAGCACAGTGAGCAAGATTGGAATTGGCTGGAAGTGAGGTTGGGACAAGAAGAGGAAGAGCTTGCATTTTATCTTGGGAATAATAGGGTAATAGTGTAAGGGTTTTACACCAGAGTTGGTATGATACGATTTGCATGTTTAAAGCTCTCTCTGGTTGCCTTGAGAACTGAGTGACAAAGCAAGATGGAAGCAAGATGACCTTGTGGAGGGCAGTGATCTGGGGACAGGTGAAATGGCCAGACCAGGGTGATAGCCGGGGGCTTGGAGAGAAGTGGATGGACTCCAGAAATCTCAAGAAGTAGAATCTTTCAGAGGTTTTTAGAAGAACTAAAACAACTTTATTGGATGCCTGCTACAGCCCCAGCAAGGGGGTAGGAGTCGGGGACACCAGAAAGGCTTGGGAATAGAAACAAAAGATACAAATCCTCAACCACGAAAACAAATACATAGTCACCTTTCTCATTCACCATCTCTTGGGGAGAATGAACTCAAGATCAACTCAGATGCTGAAAGTTCTGGGCCATTTCCACCTCATTCGATGGTGTCAACAGATTCTCCTGGAATTGGGTCCTGGAAATGTGGAAATGGGTTTCCCATATTCTCAGGCTATGAAATTGCCGAACTGTGGGACTGCAGCACTGACCTGGTACCCTGGAAGCAGGGAGCCGCCAGCTGGGATAGCCCGGGAGAGGAGGAGGAGGGGCGGGAGGAAGATTAGGAGCAGAAGCAGTTCTTTCTGCCCTCTGTGACGAAGGTGAAGTTGGGCTCTTCCCTTTGTCACCTCCCTGTGCCCACCTCTCCCAACTCCTGGGAGCCTGCTGACTTGCCCTGCCCTCCCTGTCTGTCTCCGTCAGGAGCACCCCTGGCCGGTGACCCACTCCCTGGAATGCTGCCCTCGCTCCCCACAGCTGCACATCTCAGATGCATCCAGGAGGACAGAAATCTGATCGAACAAACACTGAGGACTGAAAGAATACATTAGCTCTTCATGCCTCCTGGAGGAATTTGCCTTTTCAAAAGAGATTTCTGGGTCGTTTAAATGATCTCTGCCCTCTGCCCCATTTCTCCAAAAGGGCCCTTTCCCCCAGGGTTTTAGCAAACTCTATGTCTGAGCCCAAGGATCTCCTCAATTTAGTCTCTGGGGACAGTAGTTCCATCAAAGGGTGGGCGTGAAAGAATCTTCCCAGGGGTGACATTCGAAAGAAGTATTTACCAACCAGCGTGGGGGCCTGGGGGAAAGCCACATGGGGCAGCGGGGCATTTAGAGGCCCTCAAGGGAAGCAGATATCTGCCAACAAGCACAGAAGTGGCTCTACATTTTAACGGCGGGTCTGGCAACATGGGTCCAGCTGAACGTCAGTCCCCGGGCTGCCCCAGTCCTGTCTGGCCTCTGCTGTTCTGCTGGGAATGGTGGCCACAGGCCATTTGATCCCTCCGTTAGAGGATGAGCGGCCAGGGCTGGAGCTGGGTCCTGAAATGGCCTCTGAGCAGAGCCAGCTGCACGGCATCCTGGGTGAACAGGATCTCAGGACCTTGACCCGCCGTGTGACCGTGAAGGGCCCAGCCGCCTCTGACTGTCCTTCCTCTCGCCCCTCCTTGCAGTTATTTTTGTCCAGCTGACAGCCCTTGGCTGTCCCACAGTCTGGGCTCTGCGAGCCGGATGCAAACCAGGCAGCACAAACGTCTGGTGCTGAATCCCAAGAGGGCCCCTCCAGGGGCGCCATCACATGGGAACATGACCCTCCACGCTGTGCACCCAACAGGGACCAGGCATCTGGAGGATGGTGATGGTGTGAGAGGCAGGGAGCTGGGTTCTCTGCTCAATCCCAGCTCTTGTCTGGGAGCGCTGTCCCAGGCCTGGTGGTAAGGACCCCCTGTTTTGGAGCCTTATTGCTGCCCAGAAACCTCCCATCCCCATGCAGGGAACTGGGGGTCAGCCGGAGTGTAGGTGTCTGCAGCGGGGAAGACCACCCGAGCAGGCCCTACTGGGCCCCTAACTGCTGGGCCTTGGTTGCAGTGGCAGGGGGGCCTGTCCCGTGGTTCACTGCAACGGGGTGGGCAGGGGCAGACGGGGGTTCCCCAGAGACCGCTTTGTGGTCCCTGCTCTGTTACTGTCTCCGGAAGTGAGGCAGACACTAAGTTCTGGCCCTGGGGGCCTGGGAAGGCTGCACCAGTCAATCACTGCTCAGGCTGGGTTCTGAACTCTCTAGGCAAGCAGCCGGCCTGAGGCCATTGTGCCTTTTAGGGTCAAGCTTAGTTCCCAGACCTTAGATTCATGCCTGCTGCCCCCAGGAAAGGGTCTGGGCAAAGCTTGTAGGGGCCCTCCCAGGGCTTATTTGTCCCAGGTAAGAAATGAGACCAGGCCTCTGAGATCAGAACAGCTCCAGGAGAGCTGGGTCTGCAAGCTGGGATGGGCAGTGAGGAGGGGAGATGGGCCAAAGGAGGAAGGGGCCTCTGATGGGTGAGGAAGATGCCTTCGCAGACAGATGAGCCAGGCCAGGAAGCAGGGCAGAAAACAGCACTGTTTTTAGAGCTCCTGGAAAAAGAACCCTCCTCGCTACTGGGGAAAAGCCAGCTCAGAAAGCCCCGATTTCAGTGATTTCGGAGACCCAGGAGTGGCAGAGCACGGCTCCTGCCGGCCTCCCAGCTGCCCCTGGGGAAGAGGGCCTGGGGGCAGGAACAGCCACATAAGCAGGGGACCCCACGATGCTGGGGGGCATGGGGGAAGAAGATCGTAGGAGGGGTGCCATGTGGCTGCTCCTGGCAGCCCTGATGCTGGGGGCCACGGGCAGGGGGGCGGCTGGCCTCTCCAGGGGGCGGGCCCTCCGCGTAGAAGATGCCCCTCGACTGGGCAGCAAATTCCTGCGGGCTGGCAGGACGGTACCAGCAGCTCTGCGCACAGGAGTGGTTCGGAGGGCCGGGATGGGGTAAGCGAGAGAGGAGGCGCTGGGGAGGATGGGACCGGGCACTCTTCCCAGGATGGTGAGCTGGTTGCTTGGGGCTGACAGCCCTGGACAGCTATGGAAGAAGGACCAGGGCCAGGCAGGGAAGGCCAGGGGGCCAGCGGGCGTGGGAGAAGGCTCCATCTCGGCTGCATAGCTGTTGAGGTGCGAGAGAAGACGAATCCGGACGGGGTCTGCACGGCTGCTCGGCCCTTCCAGGACCCCCAGGTACCTGATGACCTCGGTGAGGCACTCCCGAAAACCGATGCTCCGGAAGTCCACTGCCAAGGCTCGGGCATCAAAGAATCCTGCAAAGTGAGGCGTGATGAGGGTGTGTGCCAGGCGAGGGCCAAGTGCTGATCTGGGCTCAGACCTGTGTGACCTTGGGCATGCCACCTCACCTCTCTGAGTCCCAGTCTCCACATCTGTAAAGTGGGAATAATCACCCCTACCTGGGATAGAGGGGGGGGCACTGTGATGATCAAATGAGTTCACTGAACTACGAAGCATGATAAAATGTAGAGTGCCGTTTTCATTGAAATTCACGATGAACGCAGAGAAGAAACTTGGCGACTAAGATAATGTCATTTAAGTGGACACTTGCCAGGTGTGAAAGACCTGTGCCCATGGGAGGTGGCGACCACAGCCGTCAGGGCCGGGGGGGCCCCCCCCCAGAGAAGGCAGCAGAGTGTCATACTGAAGCCTGAGGTCTCTGGAAGCCAGGAGAGCTGAGTTCAAATCCCAGCTCTGCCACTTAACTAGTGGCCTGACCACGGACGGGTCTCTTAATCTCTCTAAGCCTCAATTTCCTTGGCTGTAAAATGGGCACATAGTAATACTTACTGCACAGGGCTGTGAGGGTGAAACTAAATGCAATGGTGCACAGAAATAGTCCATGAATTCAAAGTTAGCCATCATTTACACTTGACCCTTGAACAGCATGGGGATTAGGGGCACCGATCCTCCCCCAGCACAGTTGAACACCTGAGTAAACTTTTGACTCTCCGCCAAACTACTAGTAGTGAGAACCACCAGAGATCACTTTTACTGTGATAGCAATTTCCTGGAGAGAAGGACTGCTCTGGCAGAGATGATTAGTGCCACATGGGGTCTTAAGCAGATACTCGCAACCCTTGAGCTCACCACAAGGGCAACAGGAGGGGGCTAGGAAATTATTACTGGAGTACGGTATGTATATGCCACAGTTAACTTCATGCAGTTATGATTCTACTACATCTTTACATTTACATTTCTCCCCACTGCAAATGGCACCATGTGCAGTCTGAAAGGGTTTGTATGAGGAAGTTTTGCTAAATTTTAACTTCAGTAATGGATGTGTGTATATTTTATGGTAGTGAGTGATAAAACAGACTTGTATCTACATCTACTTTATGCATTCATGACATACCTAACTTTTTCTTAATTTTTTCAATATTTCTAGGCTATGTGGTGTGTCTACAATTTTTTTTCAAATGGTTGCAAATCTCCAAAAATGTTTCCACTTAATGCAAAAACTCTGCATGTAAGTGAACCTATACTATTCAAACCTGTGTTGTTCAAGGGTCAACTGCATATTACTGGCTTGGCCCCTGAAGGCATGTGAGTTTGTCCCCTAGCCTGAAGGGCAGTCAGGAAAGCAGGACCCCACTCTGGTCCTCAGCTGCCGACATCAGTCTGGGATCCTCAGTTTGGCTGGTTTCAGTGACGTCTGACCAGGTGGCCTGGCCACAGAGGTATTCGGTTCTCACTGCCTTTCCACCTGCCCCTCTCTCAATCATCTTCTATGCACAGACAGACCAGCCTCAATGGGCACTGACCTCATGACTCTGGCTGCAAATATCTGGTCCCTGGTTCATGGCCGAGGCTCCCATAGAGGGACAACTCTGCAGGGGATGGTGTTTGGAGTCAGGCCTCCTTGGAGACAAGACCTTACTCGGCTGTATACTTAGTTTCTGTGTTTGCTGTTCTTTTTCAGCTAACATTTTCTGAGTTCTTATTAAGTACTCAAATTTACATTATCTGATTTAATTCTCAGAAAAATCCTATCATTATTATCATTCCAGAGATGAGAACATTGAGGCATAGAGAAATTAAATCACTTGTCAAAGGTCATAAAGCTAGCAAGTAATAGAGCCAAATTCACAGTTCATGGGATTTGAATCAATTCAATTCAGGATTCTAACCCAAAGCCATGCTCTAAGCCAGTCCTGTCCTCCCATTAGCCCTTGGCCGGAGAAGGGTGATGCCAACAACCCCCAGTCTCGAGATTCTTGTGAGAATCAAATGAGATAACATTGGTGAAAGCATTTTGAAACTATAGAATTCTGGCCAAAACATTAGTCACTATTTTTCTTTGAATTGGATACCCATAAATGTAGCTGGAGAGCTCTCCCCCACTGGTTGATTAGAATCAGTTTTCACTGTTGGCCATGCATTCCTTTGGCAGAAGTTCTCCCAGTGACCACCTGCACCAGGGTCATCGGGCGTGCTTGCTAAACTTGCAAATTCCTAACCTTCAGGCCAGGCCTCCTGGCTCAGAATCTCTGGGGTGTGCCCTGTGACTGTCTGCCCCCAGATGATACTGTGGCTCACTGAAGCCTGAGAAGCACCAGGCTGGGTCACTTGAAATGTGACTGCCCCCTCCAAAGGTGGTCAAGTTAAGGTTTTAGGACTTAGGTCTTTGTGGCCCAGGTTTGTGGAGATTTCAAGATTTCTCAATTGTGAAATCGCCAAAATACACAGTGAGGCTTCATGCAAACAGAATTTCCATTTGTTCAGAAGTCTTTTTAAGGCCACAGTTCCATGACTTCACTGCAATGGCCCAGCCCAAAATAACGGCACGAGTTACATTTGGGTTCTACTATAATCCCACGACGGGTCTTCACTGTGAGCATGACCTCAGCACCAGTGCAGCTAAGGACGCGCATGACCTCAGCACCAGCCCAGAAGGCACACCAGTGAACATCTGTGGCTAAACATCTCAGGCAGGCCCCTCCCAGGGTTTCCAATGGGATCCCAGTGGGAATGAGTTCATTCGGGCTAAGGCTTAAGGAGGGTGGGGGTTAAGGTGGGGAACCCGTAGGGACAGGGCATCTATGCAGACCCCCTCCAAGGGCTAACTAAGGCTGGAAGGAGTGGAGTAGAGGACCAGGTGGGGACCACTGGGGACACTGACAGTGGAGAGGGTAATGCTGAAAGGGTTTGGGACAGCTGCACCTGGACCTGCTTCAGCCCCACCATAGACCGTGAGTTCCTTGAGGCCAGGGACCATGTCTACTTTGCTCACCAGTGGATCCGCAGGGCCTAGCCCCCAGATATGTGTTTCATGAATGACTCCCGGGAGAGAAGAGCATCGGTACCTGTCCCACCAGTGGCGTGGAGCATTTTCAAGTGATCCACTGTCATCTGCAGGACCTCGGCCTTCTCCAGCTTGGAGGAGCCCTGCGTGTACAGAAGACAGAAGAGTGAAGGCCTCCAGCTGACCTCTCGCTCCCCTCCCTATGGTGTCATCAGCCCTCACCGGCTCCCTGTCCCCATCTTCTTCCCACTCCACCATGGCCTGCGGGGGGGCTTCTGCTTCGGCCAAGGTTTCCCAAATGAACAGATTCTCTTCAGTTCCCATTTTAGTCCGTGTGCGCCCGCTGCATTGCTGAGCAGCCTTCCCGAAACCCCTCCTTCCCTTGACTGCCGTGACACCACTTTTTCTAGCTTCTCCTTCCACCTTATTCTGCCTGTTCCCTTAAAATGGGGCTATTCCCCAGTGGGCACTGGCTCCCTTTTCTCACTTGGCACATTGTACCCGGCAGGTCTCATCGACCTCCATGGCTTAGCGCGCCATCCCCAGAATGCCACTCCCGCGTACCCACCTGCCTCCTAGACCAGCTTCCCTGGGAATCCAACTTCACGCTCACCACGCCCCAGATCTAGCTCATCCTCTTAGCCCCACAGCACTTGCTCTTTTTCTATTCTCTCTCTTGAGCAATGCTTGCTACGCCTATAGCATCACCTGGTCTCCCAGGAGAAACCTGAGGGTCAGACTCTCCCCGTGAGCTCCTGAGGGCAGGTACCAGGTCTAGGTCACAGCTGGGCCTGTGGAAGTGTCAGTGAACGTCTGTGGAATGACCGACTTGTTCTCACCAGCATAAAGGAAGGCGCATGACCCATGACCGTGCATTGGAGCACAGGGTGGAGAATCTTTGAGACTGTCTGATTGATTCACCGTCCGACTCCCTTCCCACTGTCACCTGCTCCCCACCCCCATGGGCAGCGGCAGGGTGTTCACACCCCAGCAGCCCGTTCTGCTTTCAAACGGCTCTGGAACTGTCAGCAGTGCAGAGGGCGAGGGGGCTCTAGACTCACACAGTTCTGTGGTCCGGTTCTGTTCTGCGACTTCCTAGCTGTGTGATCGATCAAGTGCAAAGTACTTCACCTCTCTGTGCCTCAGTTTCCTTACCTGTGCAACGGGCATAATCATCCCTAACATTCAGGATCATTTTAAGGATTTCTGTCAAGGGGATGAGGGACAGAAAGCCACAACACTGGAGACACCAGAGTAAATATAAATTTCCATGCCCTTTCTCCCTGACAGATATCAGCAGGTGACAGATAGCAGCAAACGAGGTGCCAGCACTTCAAGCAGCTGCTACCAGTCAATACGACATACCACGAAGACTGGGCCGTATCTGCCACCTGCGTGGGGTGTCCTCTGGTACCATCAGGAATATCACATACCTGTTTCTCAAAGGCGGTGGGGACCAGGCGTCGCAACTCAGAAAGGCTGCTGTTGATGCGGTCTCGGCGCCGCTTCTCTATGATCTAAAACACAGTGACAGGAATTTACTCGTGGGCACTTCGCCAGCTTCCAACGTGCTTTGAGGGACATGGATTCGTATCTTCCTTCACAATATTTTTGTGAGGGAGAGAAATCTGTTCTTACTTAATGGAGGAGGAAATCGAGGCTCAGAGAGGGGCAATGACTTGCTTAAGGTCACACAGTAAAGAAGTGCAAAGCTGGGAGCGGAACTCCAATCTCTTGTCTTGGTCTGCAGGGCTGATGTTCAAAATGCACAAGGGCAGGTACAACAGGAGACCGGCCCATCAGAACAGGGACACCAGCCACAGCCCTGCAGCAGGCCCTGGAGGTTCCTGTGGGCCAAAGTTACCCCTTCAGGTGCTGGGTGGTGAAGAGGCATTGCTTCCAGCTGGGGAGGCCTCTCATTCACACGACCTCATTCTCACCTCACCCTACTGGTAGCCGAATACTGATAGCAGGGCAGACATTATGACCCCCGTTTTACAGATAAAGATGAGGGCTGGAAGGAATGGTTTGCCTAAGTGAGGGGCAGGGCTGGTCTCTGCCACATTCCCAGTCTTTGGACCCCCCGGGCAGAAGCACAGCTACATCCTGGGGACAAAGGGCAGGGGGCTGGGATGAGGCAGCAGAGAGCCAGCCAGGGAGCCTCCTTCTTCTGTTCCCCTCCCCCACCCCTCAGCACCCTGAGAGGAAATGAAAGTTCTGGGCTTGGAGAGAAGAGGGGGAAGGCTGGAATAAACAGTAAGGGCTAACTGTGAGTCAGGTGTTGTCCTGAGTGTAATTCATTTAACCTCCAAAACCGCCCTGTGAGGTACGCACCCTCATTGGTTCGGTTACACAGTCGAAGAAATGAGGCACAGAGAGGTTAAGTGGCTTGCCCAAAGTCTCTCCGCTAGCTACTGGCAGAGCCAGGACTGGCCCTCAGGCAGTCTAGATGGGGGTGAGGTTTCTGACCAGGGTTCTCGGGGCCAGGCCCCTGGGGACTCAGGGCAAAGATTCGACGGGCAGCTCTGCCGAGACAGACACTCACCCCTCTGCGTTTCTTCCTGGCTTGCATCTGCGAAGGGCTGGGGGTGGACAGCGGCCTGGCCATCTGGCTGCAGGAGAAGAGAAAGGCTGCTTTTTCAGAGCTGGGGGACCATCTCCCTGGCCTCGGCTGACCTTGGAGGAGGTGGGGATGTGGGCGGGCACTGCCCCCTCCCAGGAGGGCCGTGGTCTCCCCGGCGGCAGAGGACTCCCAGGCCGGGAGGCGGCGCAGGGCAGGCGTGGGTGGGAGCCCATCGCTCCCCCCCCCCCACCACCACCCCGCCAAGTCGCCCCTGCGCTCGGTTTCCTGCCCCAGGGCCTCGCGGCTGCTGGGGCAGGGGGTGGGGGCTGGGCTCCCGGCCCGACCCGCTCGGCCTCGCCCCCTGCCCCTCGCCCCTGGCCGCGGGCGTCGGGGAACCGCAGCGGGCCGCCGCGCTCCTGCAACCCGATCCCGGGCGGGGCGGGCGAGGGCCCGGGCGGCGGCGGCGGCGGCGGCGGCGGCGGCGGCGGGGCCGGGCCGGCGGGTTGGGTTTCAGAGGGAGCCGCTGGGAAGAGCGTGGAAAGAGCAGATGCCGCCGCTTCCCACGGGCCGGGCGCGCCCGCCGCCCGCCCTCCGCCCCGCCGGCAGCTGCCGCCTCCTCCCACGCAGCGCGGCCCGGGCGAGGGGGAGGCGGCATCTGGGTCACAGGCCCCCTCGGACTCTCGGGACGCTGCCCTGGCCTCCCCCGAAGGCTGCAGCCCCGCATCGCGTCGGGCCGCCCCTCCGCCCCTCCGCAGGCCTGGCACAAGACGGATATTTGCTCGCACTCCGGGAGTCCCCATCGCCGGGAAGAGACTCAGCCTCCGGGGTGGGGGTGGGGGGGCGGAATGGGGGGGTCTCTCTTGCCCCGACTGACCGAAATCTTCTCCAGCCCAACCGCTCGCCCCGCTAACGGTTTCCTGCTTCAGAGGCTCTCCCGGAACAGAGGGGATTCGCGGGGTTGCACGGAGGGCCATTCATTTGGACAACACCCCGGAGGCCCCATTCAGGTCCAGGGCTGGACTGGATGCGGTCCGCCAGGCCCCAGCCGACACTCAGCTCCCAGGGGGAGATGCCCTATCCACGAATAACTTTAAACAAGGGGACTCCCCTGCCATTTCCAAATACAAAATGCCACACATCTGAACTCGTACCCGTGAGCGTACCTCCACCTCCACCACCACCCCTGTCTTCACCCTGGACCCCCATCTCAGCAAAGGCATCCCATCTCCCAGTTCTGCGAGGCCCCCTGGCCACCACTACTTTTGATTCCTCTTCTGTCCTCACCCACCTCATCCAAAAGTGCCCATTCCATGTCTGAGATATGTCTCCCCTCTGTCCTGCTTATTTCCACTGCTGCTCAGAGGACCAAACCTCTATCATCTCTCATGTGGACGGCTGCAGGATTCTATTGCTGGGACCCTTTGCACCCCTTTGACCCCCTACAAACAGGCCCAGTGATCATTTAAATACACGTCTGATTTTGTCATTCTCTTAAAACTCCTCAGGGCCTTCCCAATGCTTTTAGGATCGAGGCCATCATCTTTCAGGTGGCCCAGCTGGCTCTTGTCACCTCCTAGACTCAACTCTCCTTTGCTCTGTATGCCTCAGCCTGTGATGCTCCACTCCTTCCTGTGGTAGCATATACTGCCCCCCTGGCCTAGAGTTCTCTGCTGCACCCTGTCTCCCCACCCCCAAGCCCCAGCCTCTTTTGCCTAGTACTTTCTACCACTGTTCAGATCTCAATTCAAATGCCACCTTCCTGGGGGAGCCTTTTTTGACACCCCCTTCCCACTAGATGGCCCCTGCTCTACCCTCTCCTAGCATCCTGCATTCATAGCATGTATGCCCATTTGTTGTTTTTTATGTATATGATTATTTGATTAATGTCTGTCTCTGCACCAAGTGCGTAGGCTCCCTGAGGTCATGAACCATGCCTGTCTCATTCACCATGGTAGCCCCAGTACCCAGCAAGTGCTTGGAGCATAGCAGAGCCCATGTTGAGCTCCCTCCTCCTGCCCCCATCTTTGGCATCACTGGGGAGCAGAGAAGTGATACCATAAAAGCTACCTCCCAGGCCTTTGTGGAAAGGGGGTCTATGTGGCTCACCAGGAGGGTCCCAGCCCATGTGACTACCCTCTTGGCATGAGAGGTTAGATCATTTTCATCAACTGCTCAAAGAGAGAAGGTTGCAGGAGAGTCCACATCAACTGTGATCAAATCCCACTGCTATGTCCCAGGCTTTGTCCAGCTACATCTGGAAAAGGATATCTCCTTCCAAACATCTGGATGAGAAGGGCTGGTCAGAGGCCTATGAAGCTCCTGGGAGGGATGGCCCAGCAAGCTAGGTCCAGGGCTCGGATGGCCCAATCCTGAGATCTGTAGGGCAGCTTGTTTACAAAGCTACACTCAGGACAAGCCCCAAGAGCCAAGGGATAATAAAACATGGCCTTTGTCCCCCCTAGGCTGGATAAGGAGTCTCTAGGGGTATTGGGTTAGCACTGCACACGTCACTGCCCCTCAGCCTGATCCCTCCTCGGGGACCATCTGCTGGAGGTTGACGCACCCCTTGCAGGGCACAGCGGCTCTGCCATCCCTTTATCCACTCGCCTGGTCACTTGTTCTCTGCAGTATTATCCCTCTTCCCCGACTCCCATATCTCACAGGCAAACCTCACTTCACAGTTTTCTTGGCATCGCTACATATATTTCCCTCCTTTGAGCCTAACAAAAGCCCCATTTTACAGATGAGGATGCTGAGGCTTGGAGACCGGAGGCAGCTTGCCCAGCCTACGCAGCTGCTAAGGAGCAAAGCCAGCATGGGAATCCATGTCTTCTGGCTCCAAATTCAGCATTGTTTTCCCTCTTAATTCCTATTTCCTGTCTGTCTGAATAGCCCTCCAGTCCCCTTATCCTTAAAGCTCCCAAGAGCTCAACCAGAGCTCACTTCCAGGCTGTGATCTGGCCCTGACACTGGGGGGAGGTGTGAGAGCTTCTTGTCTGACAGTCTGAAAATAAGGCAGATTTTCACGGACCCAGAGAAGATATGCTGACCACCAAGATCTGTTCCATGTGCGTCGAGTGGTCCCTAGCCAGATTTCTGGGGAGGTCTCTTGGGGTGTGGGGGAGAGCAGCTTTCCAGGTGGTCTGGCTGCCAGTCCTGATGCCCTCAGCACTCACCCTCAGGCCCCCTGGGGCACTCCGCTCCCCCCCCCCTGCCCCCCAGGGAACGCCTTTTGCATTAACCAAAGGCAGAATCATGATATCCCCAATGAAGGGTTTTCAGGAGTGTTGAGCCCACTTTTAAAATAAGGCAAATCTGAGAGGGGAAGGGTCTGTTCCAGGCCACACAGCAAATTGGAGGAAATTCCAGAACTGGAGCCAAGTCTCCTGGCTTTTAATCCAGTGCTCTTCCCAGTGCACCCCGTATCGTCACCCCTCCCCCACCATGTGTGTCACATAGCCAGTACTCCTTGTTCTAGACAGTACTTCCACATTTACTTGTCTCATTTATTGCACAATAGCCCTGTGAATTAAGTCTTTTTGGGGCTATTTCACATTAGGAAAAATAATCATTTGATAGATGGAGTGACAGAGACACAAAGAGTTAAGAATCATGCCCAGCAAATCAAGTCTTCAGGCTTCTAATCTTTTCATTAGACCCAGCTGCCTCGTGAACATGGCACCCTCCAACTGAATGAAGACCCCTTCCAGAGCAGCATTTGTTGGAAGTTACCTTGGGCTAAATCAGGGAGCTGTGCACTTTAGGTACATTACCTCATCAAAAGCTCACCCTGTGAGGTAGGTATTAGCATCCCTGTGTTGTAAAGGAGAAAACTGAAGTTCAGAAATGCCCACGTTAATGGTGGTGAGAATCAAACTCAGGTCTATCTGACTTCAAAGGCCACCATGTGCCTTAAATCATGTAGGAAAGACCCACAGGCCCCGACCCAGTGCCTGACATATGACAGGTGTTCACTGAATGTTCACAGAGGGGGAGGGGAGAGAGAGGTTATACTCTCCGTTGGGACCCAGCTTGTGTCGGCAGAGGGCGGGGGGGGGGGGGTGCTGGGTTCAGATAGGAGATCTGTGTGTGATTATCTCATATGGGGCAAGATGCCGCCATCAGGCAGATGCCCACAGTGACAATGGAATATACCCTGCTCCTTATTCTCACATCTCTGAGTGTGGGGGATTTACTCCCTGCCTCTGACCCCAGGGAGGCTGGCTGCCCCAGTCCCATGGCCCTTGCCACTGTTTATCTGGCTTTCTCTGTACACGAAGCTCTTCTTCTCTGAGAGTTCCCTGAGGGCAGAGGCTTAGCAGGATACATCTGGGCCCCCCACGCCCAGCCCAGGGTCTGGGCCACAGCAGGCATCGTTCAGCACACCCTGAATTGAAGCATTGATGTCTGCTGGGGGGAGGGCCCTTTGGTGAGTGCTACAAAGAGGGGTCTATAAGTCAGCCTCTGCCAGATGTCCAACTGCTTTCTCTGCTCTGAGAGGGTCTGCTCCTCTAAGAATCTAGACAGTCTCTAAAAATGGGCTCTGGCTAAAAGGACAAAATGCCGTGTAGGAAAAATCTGCCCACTGATCCTTTATGCCATTGCCCAAATGCCACCACCTTCAAGAAACCCTCCACGATGCCTCTGCTTGTAAGTGACCTCTCCCTGCTTGGGTGCCCTCACAGCCCACAGTCTGTCTCTCCTTCCATCTTCCATCCTGTCCATGGTCTTTGTGTGACCTGGCAGGTCACTGGCCAAACTGCAAATTCTTGGAAGACAGAGGCAGCTCTCTGGCATCAATTTCATGCCTCTGATTCATGAAGACCCAATGACATTGAATTTGAGAGCCCTCTCCACCACCAGCACATGGTGCTGGGCCCTTCCCCAGCTCCTAGCAGGCCCAGACTCAGAGAAATGCTTCTCTAAATAGCAGTTTCTGCTAAACAATTTAAGAATGCTAATAAGTTGCATAGGAAATTGTATTATATACCCCAAAACCTAATTAGTGTACAGGATGCAAGGGGGATATCTATTACCTTAGCTCCTGTTATAAGCTATAAATACTTGGAAACTGGTGGCATTTTTACTAGGCTTTGTGATTAAGGTAGGATCTCCTGGTCTCAGAAAACTGGAGTCACTGAAATGATGAAATCCCTCAAAAACATCCCTAAGGACGAACTGAATCCCCCTTTCAAATCTGTTCTAGAGAGTCAGGTTTGGATGAGCCAGGAGAGATCAGATAGCCCCCTCTCTTTCCCACTCCATGTCCTCCTTTTATTTTACTGATGGGGAAACAGGCTCAGAAAGAGAAAGCAATGGCCCAAGGTCACATGGTGAGTTGGTGGCAGACTTGGGGCTGGGACTCAGGCCTGCAGACTCCCACTCAGTCCCTGCTGCTCTTTCAGGGCTCTGGGCATCACATGTTGGGTGCCTGACACGAATTAAACATTTGCTATGTGCTAAGCCCTGTGCTAAGCTCATGACATGCATCATCTTATTTGATTTTCCCAGTAAAACTGGGATCGGTTCTATTACTTATACCCATTTCACCGATGAGGAAACTGAAGCTTAGATTGTTCACAGAACTGGGGGAAATAGCAGAACGGTACCAGTGGAGTTTGTTCCACAGGTTTGAAGCAAGTCAGAATATTTACCAAAAGCTGAAAGACATTGGCAGCAGGGTGTGCATTAGAAAGTGTTGGAATTGGAGTGTAGGCCCCTGCACTGACAAGTCAGCTATTATTTTCTTCGGTACCAAAACCTTGATTCCAAAGTCCAATTTGCTTAGTGGAGGGGAGATTTTCTTCTCCCTGGAAGCCTTTTGTGTACTACATGGAAAGTGCACCCAAGCTAAGGTAGAATAGAGAAAGTATGGCTATTCTGCCCACTCAGCGGATTCCGGACAGGGAGTGTGGAACCAATACTCCATGAGGGTTTCCTAAGATCTTCAGGGAAAACTCCGCGCCAGTCGCCTCAACCTGGCACTTCTACAGAAAGACGATCACCAACTGAACATGAGACCCCAGAGCTGAACTCCACTTCCATCCCGGCACCCTGAGCCCGAAATGGCCCAGAGCGCAGAGGATCCAGACACTCGTGCGTGTCACGGCCCACGCTGCACACGTGTCCCCCACTTGCACCCCCACCCCACACACACCTGCGGGCCGTCGCCCACACCTGCGTCTCCTGAGGCCGTACGAAGGACTAGTCCTAAGGCCCGCTGAACCCGTCCAGACACTCCCAGTATCCCCATCCCGGCCCTCACCTCAGCTCGCCCTCGCGGCCCACGTCGATGGGTCCGTCGGACTCGCTGTCAGAGCCGCTCGGCTCCCTGGGCCGCTTCATGGCGAGCGCAGGCTCTGGGTCTCCGCGCGACCGTGCGGGCTCCCGGCCGGGAAGTCGGGCCCCGCCCCCGCCCCCGCCCCGCCCAGGCCCCGCCCCGGCCCCGCCGCCCTTTCCCAGGGCCCTCTCCTGCGCCGCAGCCCCCGGCGCCCCGGCGCCCCCTCGCCCCCGCGGTGACGCGCAGGCCGAGCCGTGGGAAGGCCCCGGGCGGTCACCACCCCCTCCGACGGTTGGGAGGTCCGGCTCCGCTCCGCCGCCCTGGCCGCTGCGCGCTGGGTGGCCTTGGGCAGGTGCCCTTGGAGGCCCACCTCCGGGGAAGCCAGGGGTCCTCGTCTGTCCCTGGTTCGCCCCGGGAGCTGCGGGTCTCTGGGGGCGCCGTTCCGCGATGCCCCAGTTTCTGCAAGGGTCGAACCCGCCGGCTCCTGCCTCCTGGGGTTCTGGAGGAGGCAGACACATCGGGTTTGGTGAGGTTGGTGGGAGTGGCTGTGGCCTGATCCTTGACGAGAATCCTCCAGCAGCTTTTCCCATAGGGTCCAAGGCATGTGGAATGAGTGTGCGTTGGGCGGGCGGTCGGGGGGAGTGGGGAGGCTCCAACATGAGATAAGCGGCTGTCATCCCCCCCCAAGGGACAGCTGAAGATGCGGCGGTACCGCGGCTCTGGCCAAGAGAACTGGACTGGGTGGTGGGGGCCGGTGGGTGTCCCTGGGAATCCATTCCCAGTTACCAGAGGCAGAGCTGGCCTGGGAGGCCAAGAGCGCCAGGAGAGGGCTCCATTCCCAAAGCTGTGGCAGGGCCTCAAAAAAGGGGGTGGGGAAGTACTCTTCAGCCTCCCTTCCTGGGTCCCCACACACAACCAGACCAAACTGTTCACTCAGTGGGGACTGCAGCTGAGAAGGGAGACTCAAGGAAGATTCTCAGGGATTCACCAGCCATCCTCATAGCCCAGTACCTCAGGGAAGCCCCCAAGGCTCAGAAGGAAGCAGAATGGGAACAGCCTGCAAGGTGGACTTCAAGGGCAGGGAGGAGGAGACAGGAAGGTCTTGATGTGGTGGGTGAGACACCAGAGAAGTCTCTCCCTTTCACCTGCCCACCAGGACACAGACAAAGCCACCCCTTTGCTTGGGAGAATAGGGCTGCTCATCTGAGAATAACTGCACTTTCTGGACCTGCTTGGGAACACTTGATTACAGTAGTGTGGAATAACATTCCTGTGCCCCCTTCCACACATGTCTGCAGACACAACCACGTGGCCAAGTACACAAACACATACATACACACTCTGAGACATGGGTAGCAGGAGGAGTCAGCACCTGCTTGCAGCCTCTGCTTTCTCAGGAGGCCCTGGTGGTCACCCCAGCCACACCTGTGGACTCTTATCCCAGATGCCCTCAGCGCTCACACACCTTCTATCCCAGATGCCCACAGTGCTCACACACCTCAGTGCTCCACTGGGCACATACCAGTGGAGTGGAAATCACAACCAACATAGAAGTTGCACAATCCACGCACTATGCATTCCCTGGAAAGGCAGAGATCAAAGATGCCACCAGGTACCTGCCCTGTGTAATGACTCCAATTGCAAGGCCTGGCAGTGTCTCAGATTTGTAGGCGAAGGTGAAGGGCTCTGTTGTGGGCATGTTCGTGTGAGATGCCCCAGGTCATCAAAATGGGATGCACAGTTAAACAGGGGGTTCAGAGCTCAAAAAAGAGGTCTGAGCTGGATATTTAAATCTGGAAGTCACTAGGTAATAGGTGGCACTTAAAACTACAGGGGTAGACAGATTACCCAGAGAGAAAGTGTGGATGGAGACAGAGGAGGGGTCTAGCTAAACAGTTACTTATTACACCTGAAACTGTTTTGTAAATATTAACCCATTTAATTCTGGACAGCTCTATAAAGTAGTAATATTGTGTCATCCCCACTTTACAAATAGGAAACAAAGACCCTGAAAGGTGGAGTAACTCTATACCTACAATGGACAGGGAATAGGGGCGCCTGGGTGGCTCAGTTGGTTGAGCATCCGACTCTTGATTTCGGCCCGTTATGATCTCAGGGTCTTGGGATAGAGCCTCTGCATCAGGCTCTACGCTCGGCGGGGAGTCTGTTTGAGATTCTTTCTCCCTCTGCACCTCCCCCTGCTTGTGTTCTCTATCTCTCAAATAAATAAATAAATAAATAAATAAATAAATAAATAAATCTTTTTTAAAAAAATGGACAGGGATTAAATGGAAGGGCTGGAATTCAACAAGACAATTGGGTTCCAGAACCAAACTATTAGGCTTTATTACCTCGTATAGCTCTTAAACATTAGGCTCTCTTATCTAGTACTGAGTCCAGAGCTATACCATCAATACCATAGCCACGAGATCCATGCGGCTACTATGCACTTGAAACGTGGCTGGTCTAGGGGCGCCTGGGTGGCTCAGATGGTTAAGCGTCTGTCTTCGGTTCAGGTCATGATCCCAGGGTCCTGGGATCGAGCCCCACGTCTGGCTCTTGGCTTGGCTGGAAGCCTGCTTCTCCCTCTTCCTCTGCTCTCCCTTGCTCATGCTCTCTCTCTCTCTCTCTGTATCTCTCTGTCTCAAATGAATAAATTAAAAAAAAAATCTTAAAAAAAAAAAGAAAGAAACGTGGCTGGTCTAAATTGCTGTGTGTAGTAAGTGTGAAGTACGTACCAGCATTGAAAGAAAGAGAGAGAAAAGAAAGGAAGGTATAAAGGAAAAAAGGAAAGAAATCTCATTGATATCTTTAATATTGATTAACATGTAAAGATGATAATATTTTGTACATATTGGATTAAATAAAATATATTATTAAATTTAACTTCACTTTGCGTGTGCGTGTGCGCAAAAGAGAGAGAGAGCACGCACGAGTGGGGCGTGGGATGGGGGTGGGAAGGGCAGAGGGAGAAGCAGACTCTCCGCTGAGCAGGGAGCCCAATATGGGACTCTGGATCCCAGGACTCTGGGATCATTACCTGAGCAGAAAGCAGATGTTTAACTGCTCAGTTAACGAACTGAGCCCCCAGGCGCCCTGGGGCTGGAAAATTCTTTATTGTGTGGGGCTGTCCTATGCATTGTAGGATGGTTAGCAGCATCGCTGGCCTCTACTCACTAAATGCCAGTAGTACCTGCCCCACTTAAAAATGTCCCTAGATTGTAGGAGAGAACCACCACTGGCTGAGAAAGAGCTGCCAGAGGAGACTGAGAAGGGGCAGCCAGAGAGGTGGAGGAGAGCCAAGGGGGGTGTTACAGCAGCCCGAAGAGTGTTTCCAGTCCTTGGTCAAGATCCTTTAAAATGTCGGTCAAATCATGTCGCTTCCTGCTCAAAACCATCCATAGGTCTGCCATCACATTCGGAATAAAATGCCAACTGCCGACCGCGGTCTCCCCATAGGGTAACTATATAACTTATCATGTAAAGCTGGGGCACCCTTGAGAGGGAAAGGAGGCGATAGTAATAACTATGCGGGGACAGCCCAAGGCATCCAGATGTGTAGGGTCATCCCAGGCGCTGGCCCCTGCCCCTGCCTTGCTCACTCAGCCACGAGAGCCTTCTTGCCCTTCCACCAATATTCATGTTTGTTGCTACAACATTTGCTGTTCCCTCTATCTGGACCCCTCGTCCTCCAGATCCTCTTAGATCACCTCACTCCATCCCAGGCTTTGCTCAGATATGCCGTCCTCAGAGAGGACCCTCCCAACCTCCCATCTAAAATAGCCACCAAATCCCCGGTCACTCTGTGTCCCCTCCCTCACTTCATCTTACTTTACTGCATCTATTAATATTGCTGACATTATATTATGTATGTTGCTATATTTGGTTACTGTTCGTGTCCCTGACCAGCAGATAAACTCATCGAGGGTAGAGATCTGTCCCTTTTGTTTACTGCTGACTCTCCAGTGCCCAGCACAGCACCTGGCACGTAGTAGGTGTACAACAAATAAATACTGGCTGGCAGAAGAGTAAGCTAGGACAATAGCTGGAGGGAGATGTGGAATCCAACGTTTGTTTGCTTTTGCTTTTGTTTTGTTTAAAGATGGGAAAGAGTGCGGTCTGGATCCAGTAGGAAGGACTTTTACTGTGAAAAGGCTTCCACCTTGACTGTGAAGTTCCTGGGGATAGGAATCATTTTTGTGGTTCGCGACCATGTCCCTTCATACCTAGGAAAGTGCCTGGCACATAGTGGGCATTCTAAAATATTTATAAAATAAGTAAATGAAATAATAATGATGATGATGGTGATAACAAAATTGTATTGAACTCACCATATTAAAGTATTTTGACATCTATTAACTCATTTAAACCTCACCACAATCCTATAATAGAGGTTATTATGACTATCTATTATAGTCCCATTTTACTGAGACACAGGGAGGTTAAGTAACTTCCCCAAGGTCACACAGCTAGTAGGTGGCCGAGCTGGGATTCTACCCAGGCAGGCTGGCACCAGAATCCACGCTGGTAACCACTGCATCCTGCATTAGCGTGGGATAGACCAGGCAATGAGGACTGGGTTTGAGGGGAAAAAGAGGGAACAAACCCAAGTGATGCTGGATTCCTATCTGGGTGTCTTGAGTGGGTGAAGGTGACGGGCACCAATGGGAACACGGGAGAAGGGGAGAAGTTCAGTGTGGCCACGCTGTTTGTGAGACCCGTGAATACCCAGGAGTAGAACCCAGAGAGAGGTCTGGACTGGAGGAGAGACTGGGGACTGGTAGCTGAGGCCATTGGGGCACAGGAGCTAGTGCAAAGCAAGAGGAAAGAGACCCAGGATAGAACCCTGGGGGACAACAGCCAGAGAAACTCTGGGAAGAAGGAGGAAAATCAGGCAAGAACGGAGTGCCAGGGACCGCAGCCAGAGAGGGCCAAGAACAAGCACTTGGTCACCAGTCCCGGGACTCAGAGAGGAAGATGTGCAATCACAAGGTCACAGAGGCCTTGGCGTGAGTGGAGGAGACAAGGCAGGGGCCAAGGCAGGGAAGCGTCTGAGGGATGCAGAAGCAGTTTTAAAGAGGAGGCAGGTCAATGAAAGAGCCCCTCAGGGCCTCAGGAGGAATTTGCTTGTTGATGGGGGCGGGGGTTAGGAGTAGGCAGAAGGGTGAGCCCTGGGGAGCCCAGGAGTAGCCTCAAAGGGAGGGAGGCGGAGAGGGGACCTCTACTCTCCCCACTTTCCCTGTCCGCCTGCCCCAGAGCTGAGCAAGCAGGGAGATTTTCAGAGGCAAGTTTCAGCTCCAGCTCAATGTCTGGTCCCCACCCTAGGTCACCCCCATCTCCTCTTAGGGGCTGGTATTCAGATTCCTGAATGGACATGGCCCAGGCTCCAAATAGTTGGGTTGCACGAAACCTCTGCGGGGCCAGGCACTGAGCCTCTGACTACTGGGTGGTGACGGTATCTGAGGGGTCCCAAAGGAGAGGATGTTTGGCACAGAGACGCTCACGGCAGTGGTTGGGAGTTACTAGTTGTGCGGTAACTTCTGTCAATCTCTGGGACATGAAGGCAGGACCCAGGTCAGGTTTGCTCATCGTCCTCTCCCCTAGCACCTACAAAGCGCCTAGCAGTGTCTGGCACTTAGTAGGGGTTTGGTAAATATTGGCTGAGTGCCTAGTGATGGAGAGGAGAGCTGGGGGGCTCCTGAAGTCCTCTACCTTCTCTGTGGAGGAGGTGGTACTGGCCCCTTGACAAACAGCAGAGTCCCAGTGAGCACTCCCTTGAGCCAGGGCCTGTGGGGAGGGCTGGAGCACCTGGGTGCCTCTCAATCTTCCCTCTGCAGGGCCTTGCCCCTCCCTTTGTGTCTGGCCTTTCTGTACCTTGGTTTTCTTATCTGTAAAATACGATGATAACAAAGCTATTCACTCCATAGGCTCGTTGTGAGGGTTAAATGAGGTAAGGTGCATAGAGCAGTGCCTGGTATTCGGGGTGAAAGCTTGGAAATATTAGCATTTGGGCTAAGCCTCTCTCTCCGTGCATTTTCTCCCTGGGAGATTCATCTACTTCGTGGTTTTACCTCCTATAAGCCAATGGTTCCCAAATTTACATCTCTAATGTAGGCCTTTTTTTTTTTTTCCCCTGAGCTTTGGACCCATATATCCAACTGCCCAGAGTCCTTCTCCTTATATTCCTGTTGGTCCACTGATGTTCCAAGACCCACTGGGGTGTGCTGGGCCTGCCCGGGACCTCCCCCAGGCTCTCTGTGCCAAGGCCCACATCCACAGGGCTCCCAGCCCAGATGTCAAGCGTCCCCATCACCACTTTCCTGCTTGCTGTTCCATCCTGAGAACAATCTGAGCCTCCTTGCCTCACCCCCTCCCTGACCCCTGCTTGTCCCAGGCCCTTCCTGTCCTCCCCTTGCCCTCCTCCCCTGTTCCCCTGGGACCTATCTGCGCTCACTCCCCCCCTCACAGCTGCTGCCACAGCTGGTCCCTGACGGAATGTGCAGCTGCTGGGAGCCACATGTGCCGAACAGGCAGTGCCAGGCGGGGGTGGGGGCTGGGAGCATCTGTCTGTGTCTGTTCGTCCATCTACTACACACACACACACACACACACACAGTCCTGACCTCCTTCCCTAGTGGTGGTGGACAGTATTGATTTGGTCCCTTTCTCTGTCCCTGGGCTGCAGAGTTCATGCTCCATCGATGGGGGTCCAGTAGTCCCAGCTTGGGGTCCCTGACGGCAGACTGGCCGGGCTGGTCCAGCTGTCTTGGTGCCCATATACTCCCTGCCCCTGTGTGCGGGCAGCACAAATCTCCCCAGGAAGCTGCCGAGGACCAAAATGGCAGCCTGGGTGATCAGAGCCTCCCTTTCTCTCCCAGACCCTGGGGGGGTGGCCTGCAATGGAGGAAGCCAGAGGCCTCAGACACATTCCAGAGCCCCCCGGGGCAGCGCCTGAGGCTCCAGAGGAGTCTCAGCCCTGGGGCAGCGCCAGCAGCATCTGTCCGGGTTCCCACACTCTGGCCTCTGGAATCTCTGCGAATTTCTCTTCCATGTGTGCATGATGTCAGCAGGACAAGGACACTGGGGGTGG
Organism: Halichoerus grypus; assembly: GCF_964656455.1. Classification (NCBI taxonomy): domain Eukaryota; kingdom Metazoa; phylum Chordata; class Mammalia; order Carnivora; family Phocidae; genus Halichoerus; species Halichoerus grypus. Next base: position 157,441,630 of record NC_135716.1, on the reverse strand, counting down.
AGGGAGGGGAGGGACTGAGGACACTATGCTCCCTGAAGTTAGATGGCTGTGGGGAGTGGGGATGGGGGAGAGCCCACCCAATAAGGAGAGGATGACTTGGCCTCTTGCTCCCAAGCCTGACTGGGTCTGGACACTACCCAGTGCATTCCTGTCAGAGCCCCTTGCCATCTCTGGGCCCTCAGTTTCCTCATCTGTAAAACGGAAATAAGACTAGCAGCTATCTCCTAAGTGTAATATGGAGGCTATAAAATCTTGACCCTTGCTGGAGATCCTTCATGATGTAGGCACAGCTCACTCTCTCACCGCTTCCCTGACCTCTACCCCAGTCCTGCCATTTCTCATATGTTTTAGAACACATAACGTAGGTTCATACTTCTGAGTCTGTATTCTGTCCATCTTGAAAGCCTTTCCCTTTCTCTATCTGGAAACTCCTACTCAGCCTTCAGAACCCAGCAGAGGAGTCCCTCTCCAAGAAGCCTGTCCAGCCTCCCTTGGGCACTGGTACTGCCTCTTTGTACTCCTATGGGTCCTCTATGGCAGCCTCATCTTCCCATATTGTACTGTCTATTTACCTCCCCTGACTATGGCTCTCAGGGAGCTGTCCTTCCTGGGGCTGATGGCCACTCTCAGGAGCCCAGGCACAGCACCCACAACTTGTGGGTGTCATAATATAATCAGGACATGGCTCTAGGCTCATCCTGATGCTACCAGGTAGGGGTCCCCCTGCCCCCATCCCCACTGGTCTGGTCTTAACAGGAAAAGGAAGTAGCTTTGTCCTTACCAGCTGCCAAGGCATTTCTTAAACCCAGGAAAAAGCCACTGTTTGCCTTCTCCCACCCACAGCAGCCAAGCCAAAGTCCCACTCTACAGATGGGGAAAACTGAAGCCCAGAGAAGAGAAATTAGCAGTAAAGACTGAATTAGAACTCAGGGCTCCTACCCCAGTCTAAGGCCCCAAGTCCCTTTTTCCTACCCCTAACTCGCTCTTGGAGGTTGGAGCTGGGAAGTGATACTGGGGTGAAGGCAGGGCCCCACTGGGTTGAGCAGGAGACTTGGGACTTGGGAAGCAGCTGTCCCTCACCTCTGGATGTGACTGGAATTGTGTTCCACCACACTCCCTGGTATTGACAAGGAAACCTCCCTCTAGTAATGTTGGAGAATTTTAAGACCATCTAGGCGCAATGGGCATGGGCCCTGTAGCCCACAGAAGGTGTGTCAGCTCAGGTCTTCCAGGAAACAGATGCTAAGGTGAATTAGAGGTGCAGATTTATTGGGGACACTGCTTGTAAGGATAAAGGGAGGAAGCAGGAGTAAGAAGAAAGAGGCTTTTGAGCCACGGTGGAGGTCTGACACCCGTGAAGGAGAGGGAGAGGGAGGGAAGATTGTGGAAGAAGTGCCTCAGACTGCAATGCAGCTCTGACAAGGTCTTGGTAAGACCCAGAGTAGAGATTATCCATTAGGGGAGTCCCATGGTGAGCAGAAATAGCCCAGCTCTGGTCTCTCCATGGTGCCTGGTCACCAACTGGGAGCCGTCCGGGAGACCCTACCATCTGCTCCCCGAAAGTCACAGCGGCTCCAAGTTACAGCAGCTGGGGCTGTTGGCTAATGATGCTCCTCGCAGCAGCTTCTCTTGAGGACACATATGAGTGATGGGCCCCCCGGCAGCTGCCGAGGGTCCGTGCTTGGCTAAGTCACCCAGCCAGTGAGCAGGTGACAAGTTCACTACCTCCAAGCTTCAGGGTTTCATTATTAGTTCAAACTAATAACGAAAGCTCAAATTTTATGTGTGTTTTATCTTAAAATTATATACGAGAGAGTCAGTAGAGTGTAGCATTGAAGATGCAGACAACTTGAGTTTGAATCAAACTTTGCTATGGACCGTGGGTAAGTTACTTTACCTCTCTGAGCCTCAGTTTCCTCCTCTGTAAAATGGGATAATAATAGTATCTACTTCATAGGGTTATTGTGAGGATCAAATAAATCAATTTATAGAAAGTGTGTAGAACAATCTATTCTGTTTACTGTTATGATGTGAATTTGTCATTTATTCCTCGAGTTATCTGTTGATAAAAAAATTTTTTAATGGCTACTGGCAAAGAAAACCAACCACTAATAAGGAAAAAGAAAGAAAGGCAAAGGAAGAGAACACTTAGGCCTCACATCTCGGCCCTCAGGTCTTTCAGCTTTGCAGGTTGAAAAGTGAGGACCCAATAGAAGAAAAAGAATTATGTCCATGATTTCTCCCTCCCATTTTTCCAAGGTACAGTCACACTTCTTCTGTGTTTGGGGTTTTGTTACCAAATCTAGTCCGAGATCCTGTCAGAAAGTGGAGGATTCAGTTATGGCACCAGAGGGCTGAGTCTGTTCACTCGAGGCCAGGGCAGGTGAAGGTGTGGGGTCACCACCTCTCCCACCACCCCTCTGCACCCCTGCCTTTTCCCTCACCTTAGACATGGCCCATCAGCTACAACCAGCGTAAGCAGCTCTCGTACCGCTGGCCTACAGACATTATAAAAACTTCACAGTGAGACCGAGACATCTCAGAACACAAAGTTTCCATGATGTTCCCAAGTTAGGTAACCTCAGGGCCCCTGAAGGAATCTGCCGGATGGGAGGTGTGAGGAAGGATGTGAAGGAGGAGTCACATTTCTCCTTATCCCTGGTGACTGGCTGGGAAGGTGGGGAACTTCAGGTGGGAGAATCAAGGAGGCAGCCTGAATTCAATCGTTCAATTATAGGCACATTTTTTTAAATTTAAAAAGATTTAATTAATTAAATTTAATTTGAGAGAGCAAGAGAGAGCAAGGGGAGGGGCAGAGGGGGAGGGAGAGAGAGAATCCCAAGCTGACTCAGTGCTGAGTGCAGAACCGGACGCGGGGCTTGATATCACGACCCCGAGATCAGGACCTGAGCCGAAACCAAGAGTTGGAGGCTTAACTATCTGAGCCATCCGGGTGCCCCAATTATAGGCACATTTATTGACACCCACTTGGGGCTGGGGGGACACCAAAATAAAGCAGGAGATTCTCCTTTGGGTTATGGGAGAAAGAGCCACGGGCCTAAATACGGTGCACGGGAGAGAGTGATCTGTCCCTCACGCTGTACCAGGTTCTGAGGGAGCCTAGCTGAGGAAGCTGATTTGAGATAAGTCTTGACAGGGCCTCAGCAGACGGAGGGGAAGGCGGGCGGCAGGAAAAAGGAGGGTGGTGGACAGAATGGTGTAGAGGTATTGGCCCCAGGTCGGGTGGGCTGTGGAGGGGGCTGAGGTGCAGGAGGAAGGATAATGGGAGGGCTGAGGCTAGAGTCTGAGTCACCCCCTTCCTCCTCCATCTCACACCCTCTCTTATCTCTTCTCCCTCCCACTCCATCCCACCCTCCCTTGCTAGTTCCAGATGGGAACATTGAGTCCGCGCCAAGAGCACCGCTGGGAGAAGCTTGCCTTCTGATGGACTTGGGCTGCAAAATCTCCCCCCAGGGTGGTCTTCGTGTGGGGGAGGGTCGACAGGGAGACACTGGTGCCCCAGGATGGAACTGATCTCGGGCCTGCCCACTACACCCTTTGCCATTGGCATTTCTCGGGGGGACCATCAGCCAGTCAGTGGATACAACTGTGAGGAAGGCAAACAGGACAATATGAATTTATTTTAAAAGTCTTCTATTTATTTGAATGGCTTTTAAGAGGCAGAAGCCCACGTTGTGAACTTCAGTTACAGGACAAGCACGAGGAATGAGAAGCCCGCAGCACCCTCTATCATGTGACCGCGTAAGTGCCAGGAGCCAGACTGAGCGGGGGCGTGGGGAGGGCTGACTGCAGACCAAGAAGGGGCAGAACTGAGGAGGTATGAGCTGTCTTACCCCCTCTTCAGACAAGGGAACTCACATAGATGAAGAAGCACATGCTCCAACCGTTTAAGGAGGCACTTAGGAGATTTACCATAAAAAGCAACCCCAAGGAGGTTAGGTTGTAAGGAAGACCAGGGCAGCCCGTGTTTGCTAAAGATATAAATAGATCTATAAAGATATAAATAGGGCTTCTGACAGGTAGATACAAGCACACTACGTGTAAGGCTTCACTTTCGATCTTGTTCTTCACTGGAGGTGGGGGGGGGGCTGAGATGCTTTTAAGTAGAAACCAGAAGCTAAAGATACGTGTGTTAATAAAGAACTTTATATGTACACAGTTTAAAACACACAGGGATTAACTAGGATATCTCTGAGGTCTCTTAGAGACCCCAAATTCTGTGAGCCTGAGGGTAATATCCTCACACGCTCAGTTAGTCGGTTCTGAAGAACTGAGTTCACTGGGCCTGGGCCAGAGGGTGCAGACAGGAGACTCCAGGGCTGGCTGTAGCCTGCAAGATGTGTTTTGTTTGGCCTGCACGAGGCTTTCCAAATTCAAAATAGTTGCCAACATTTGAAAGTCCAGATTTTTAGCTTCCCTTGAAAACTGGGGTGGACTCTCTGGCAAAAGCACCACACATTCCCACAGGGCAGCAACCGTGTCAGACAACAGCCGTTGTATGCTCCATTATCCTAAAGACCCAGCCTCATCTCCCCACTCACTTACGTCTCCCACCTGCCCCTGGGAGGCATCAGGGTTTGCAACCAGGCCTAGGCATCCAGTCTGTGGTGACCTCACGATTTTCTACTCGGTGGCAGCTCCAAGCTTAGCCTTGAGGCCTTTCCCCTAATTCCGTGGCAGCCCCATCTTACCAGCGGGCTCATGAAGGCATCTTCACCCTCAGGCCAGGAGTGTGGAAGGCAGTAACCCTACTCTCTAGAACTTCAGTTTGTCTTACAAGGACCACTAATTCTGCAAAGATGAGTAAATGAAAAGTTGCCAGCCATACTTCACTTTCCTAAATTCAATCCCAAAGGTATCAAGGAGATATTTCCTGATCACGGTCAAGGGTTAGTCACTTCTGGGCCAGACTAGAACACCCAAGCAGAGGAAGGAATCCCAGCCTAGGCTGGGCTGGGCCAGGGAGGCAGGGAAGAAGGCAACTTTTCTAGCCATGACCATGAGATGACCAGAGCAGCCATGGGAGGCTGGCAGGTTTTGCAGGTGTTTAGAAAGCTCCACCCAAGTCATAGTGTGAATGACTCCATCTGGATTTGTGCAGTATACAATCTGCCCAACTGCACACGTTGGCCCTGGGACTATCAGCAGGAGGAAAGAAACAAATGGAGATGGTGAGGCAGGTGCAGCCAAAAGGGGTGTCCTAGCACAGATTCTGCCACTTCCTTTCCAAGGCTGCAGGGGGTAGGGCTGGGAGGCAGAGGGTTAGGAGCCAAGACCTTGTTGGCCAGAGTCTGGAAGCTGGAAAGAAAGATAAGGAACTTGGCCTCAGTGGCCCTCATGCTGCATATGTGCAAATGGCCATGAGATGATGGGAATGGCCAGAAGTAGTCCCAGGAAAGAGGAAACAGGGCTAGCCGTAAGTATGTGGGGCCCAGGATCCTTAGTTAACAGAGATAACCATCCTGTCCACTGTACACACACACACACACACAGAGTTGTCAGCAGAGATATCTGACACATTACACACCCATGTAAACACGGACACATGCAGCTTTTATCCTGTTGCACATACTGATGAATGTGTCCATACACACAGTCACAGTGGTTGCTGGTAAGAGCAATCAGCCTGTCACACAGGAGATTTTCAGAGCACCTGTAGTGCTTTTAGGCTAAGCTACCCGAGGGAGTCTAGCACAGCACCAAGTACCACGGGAGAGAAAATTAACCAGTGAAGAAAACCACGAGCTTTGGCCAGCAGCAGAGTGCTGGCCTCTAGCGCCACCTACTGATGGGAGGGGTTTTCGTGCTTTGCTTTGAGATAGTGAAACCCAGACAACACCGATGGTTTCCTAGCTAGGCACCCAGTGCTGGGAAGCCGCCAAGCCCAGGATGCCATCCTCCCTCCTCTTTGTGTCCTGCCTAAGTTGGGTGAGACCCCCACATCCTGAATGGTACCATGGCATCAGAGAGTGAACATTCAGGGCCTTGCATGCCCTCTGGAAAGCAGTACCCAACACCAATAGGGATGACAAAATAGGGTTTCATTTTCCGTGCCAACTACGACTTGCTGGTAGGGGCTGCCTGGCATGCTGGGTTGAGAAGGATTCTGAGGCCAAGTCTGGGCTTAGGGGACAAGAGTATCATGATGGAACAGTGGTGTCTATAGGTGGGACCACTTCCACGCTTGCCTTTCTTGCAGTGGATCCTGGAACCTGGGTAAACTCCTATATCTGCAGGGTCCTAGATTTCTCCTGATCCACAGTTCCACCATGAGGGTATGTGTGTTGCTCACACCCACACAGCACAAGAAGATTGCCATTTTGACTTTCACTGGAGTTTTATCTTTTGCTTAATCGGTAACTTCTGGGCCAGCTAAAGCCCTCGCTGGAACTGTCTTCATGAAGAACTTGTTCTTGCTTCCACAGAGAGCATATGGATGACTTGTTAGATTGGAGTGCTGAAGTCAACATCGGGCACTGCATTTTATCCAAAATCGGTATTTAGCTAAAGCCCATCCATCCACCAGCACTTGTCACTTCCCAAGAGGCCCCATGAGGGCAATGAGGAGCTGAGAACAAAGCCACGCCGAGCAGGTGCAGGACAGCCAGCTGGGCTCAGCCCTAGCCAGGGGTCCTGCTCCCCGCCCCTCACCCAGAAGCTGAGGAGGGCACACTCGAGTCAACTTTGAGTCAACATTTCAAATTACAACAGGCTATGGGGCACTTGGAAAGAGTCAAAACTTGACATCTGAAATCCTCTGATGCCAAGGATCTGTTGTGTTCAACATCATGGTACTCAGCTGGTGCCTGCAATTTTCTGCAGCCCTAACAATGCCTGCAGATGGGCACGGAGCCTGCACATGCTGCCCCCTTGGCGGTGAAACCAGCTTCTGCTTCCAGTGCTCAGGTGGGTATGAGCTGGTCTCTCCCACTAAGGGGCAGGCTGAGGATGTTTGCCTTAGCCCAGGGTCAGATAAATATTTTCAGCTTCTTGGTCTCTGTTGAAACAACTCAACTCTGCTGCTGTGTGCAAAACCAATGGGCATGGCTGTGTTCCAACAAGTTTCTTTACAAAGACAGGTGGTGAGCTAGATTTGGCCCATAATTTGCCAAAGCCGGCACGAGCCCCATATGAGGGCCTTCAAACTGGGTTCCAGAGAACTTGGGTGGTGTTTCAGCAGTTCTGCAAATGTCTGGCTCTAATTTAAATTCTTCCTAGCTATTTAGGACACTACAACAGCAATGTACCCACCTGCGTGTTTTAGAGCAGTTTAACGTGAAGGAGGTCAACATGCTAACTGTTGGGTAAGCTCCCTTGTCACAAAGCTTCTCTTGCCTCCTCTATGCTGTCTGGGCTGAACGGCAGAATGGCTGAGAGCCTGGGTCCCAAGAGACAGACATGGGCTCATGGCCAGTGCTGCCACTTGCTGAGTGACTTTGGGCAAGTTACTCTCTCTAGACAAGCAAATAGAGCGGACGACGGCCACTGTGCTGGTGCAACCTCCAGGATGCCCTTTTTGAATTGTGGGAAGGTGTTGTTGTCACAGTGGAGAGAGCACAGCGGAGGCCACGGAGGGGCACTCAGGGGCTCAGGCCAGCGCTGTTTAGCAACTGTTATAGAGGTATTTCAATGTTTTAATCACCAGTTTGGTGTTCGGGTGCCCACCAGTCACACCAGTTGAGTATCATTATGATGCCGGATCCCACTCGGATTTGAGCTTCTCGCAGGTTTTGATTTCTCCTGGCGCTTCCTGCTACATCCCCGCCATTCTGGTTGGGCACTCAGGGAAAGGAGGGAGCAGCTCTGCAATGATCCTCGAAGTCTCAGTGCCTAGGAACAGTGCTTGGTTTCCTGCTCAGTGGCAGTTTCCACTGGGTCTGGGGCTTTGTGGGCAAGCATTTCCTGGGGAGCGTTCAGAGGCACTTGTCGGGGAGCAGTGCTTTGGGTTCCTGGGGTCCAGCATTTCAGGAGCTGTGGCCCCCCGCCCTAGTGCTGCAGTCCAGTACAGGCTGTGATGCTCACCTGGCGTTTTAATTTGCCCAGGGATCCAATAAACAATGCTCCTTGCCTCCTCCCTCCTCACCACTGGAAAGAATCAGAACGTGTGTCTGGCCACGGCCTCCCCTGCCCTCAGGATTCTGGCCTTTTACTCCAGCTACCAAAAGCTTTTTTCCAGGCCCGAGATGTTCATTTACGGTTTCAATAATAGAACCGGACCCTAGTGTCTCTCACTGCCCAGGGCTGTCTATGTCTATTACTGGTGGCTCAAGTGAAATCTACAGCTTTTACTGCACCTTATCTTTCTGCTTCCAGCATATTTTTCTGCTTCCTGATAGACCTGGAAGAATCAGGGCTGTTTATCACCAGGTCCTGGAGGCAGGACCTCTTGGTTCTCAGAATCCCTGGAGTTTATCTTAATTAGGCGCCATCTGGTGCCTAATGTACATATCCATTCTGGTCACGCAGACTGATATCATTCTATGAACCTCGACTGTGCCAGCTAAGCAGGCTGCTTATGGCTTTGGCTGGCTCTGTGAGCCCTAGAGGCTCATCCAAGGGGGTGATTCTGACTCGGGGAAGGACAGAGGGCCTTTCATGGCTCAGCCAAGATCAAAGATGACTTTCACTCTCACTTTCTTTCCTAGAGGCTGTTCTTACCTCTCCCAGTATCTCTAGCCAGGCTTGGAGCAGAGTGAAGAACTCAAAACCAGGCCCCCTGCCCTGAGGCCTCCTCTGTTGGCCAGAAGTATCCTGGCTGTGGATGGAAAGACCTGTACAAAGACATCATCATCATATGACCCTCCCGTGATAAGGCCATCAGTGGTGGGATCTGCCCCAGAAACTCTTCATGGCCTTGACCTTCCTCCCAGGCCCAGCTTCCACACAGAGAGTGAAAACCCAGCCCGACACTCCTCTTCTGGCCCTAACTGTTGCTCATTTTGTGAACCACCTCCGTCTCCTCACTTTTTCCTCCTTTCTGCAGCTACTATCCTGCCCTACACTGCCCAGAACTTGGCCCCACTCAGATCGTGTGCTGAGTCCTCAAAATGACAAAGGTTAGGCCCCAGGTAGCCCTTCACCTCCTTTTCCCACCCTCACCAGCAGTCCAGCTCTCCTGCACACACCTCCAGGCTCCTGCTCCCTATGATGGTACCTTTGGCTTTCTTCACAAAGTGCTTGCTTACAGCTGGGATGCCCTGGGAGCCGGGCAATCAGTCGTCCTCACAGACGGCTGCTCACCCTTTCTGGGTCTTCCTGAGGGACCAGCCATCAGTGTCCCCACCCTCCCTTCAAAGAGAGAGCCAGGCTCGTTAGCAAAAGAGGAAGCTCACCAAAGAGTGAGAGCTCTCCCCTAGAAGTAGTGACAAAGGGGCTGCAGAGGCTCCTGCAAGGTGGAGGATTCACTGGTGCGCTGCTGGGGGAGGTCTCCTCATTCTGGAGTCCCTTGCACAGCATCCTGTGACAGAGAGCTCAGTCCTTCCACTCAAAGTCCCACAGCTGGAGAATCTTGCTAGTGCACCTTTCAGCTCCTTCCTGTCTAATGGGTCACTGCCTCAGACCAGACTTTCCCACGTCACCTTGGGCAGACCTTCCCTTGGGTGCAAGCAGGACGCCCTCCCACTTGAGCCACTGAGCTTTCTTCCCCTGCATTTGGGTCCACAACAGTGAACCCCAACACTCTCCCTCTTCCCCGCTGGTAAAGCCACTTGGCAGCACAGCAGAATGCAGTAACTGAAGGACTGAGGGCTGATGTGAGGGGGTTGGTAGGCAGAACAACTGAACTTTGGCTAAAAGCAAAAGCAAAGGAAGCCCTGAGCAGGCGGTCCCGAAAGCTCCTCCCGGGAAGAGCCTGCAGTGCCCCCTGCTGGCGGAAGGAGAGTTTGCGTGTAGGTTAAATTCACGCCTCTCTCCTTCCACAAACCGTGCCCCCTGGCAGCTGACCCCTGATTGGTGACTCACAGTAGAGGCTCACGGGAAGCGGACAGGTCCTCTTGTCCAGTGGCTTCCAAACGTGCAGAATTAGAGGTAGGGTTCTGCGGACGATTGTGCATTTTGCCTATTTGACAAAGGCCTCCGAGCTGAGGAGCCCGTGGGGGCTGAGTTACGGGCTACGTGCTGCTGAGCAAGCCGCGGACCCCAGCGTGGGTCTGGGTCAGCCCAGAGCAAGGGCCATCTTTTTGAAATTCATTCTCGAAGTGCTCTGCTCTAACTGCACAAAGATACCATATGGTCTAGCAGCAGCCCCAGGCAGGGCGATCTTATTAAACTACGCTTCTGCAGCTCCGGGAGAGTTTGGAAGCCACCTACAAGATGCCGGAACTGAGGCCCCTGAAAGGGAAGGACTTACCCAAAGTCATCAGTTCATGCCGGGACAGAGCTCAGAAGCCGGATGCCTTCTCTAGCAAAGCCACGGTCTCTGCACCACACTGAGCTAGTCTTCATCCCAGGCCCCCTTGGAGGCAGCCTGGCCCCTCTGACACTGTCAGCCTCGTTCCCATCGACCGCCCCCACCCCGAAACCCAGCTACTCTGCAGTCTTACTCTCCTAGCCGGGGTCGTGGCACAGTGTTTGCCCAAAAGGAGGGCTGGTGAGGATGCCGGCTCGGTCTGCATCACTCCCTGCAAGTACCTCACTCGTGGGGATGAGGGCAGACGTGCAGGACAGAGCGGTGAGGAACTAGAAGGGTCCACTGGACGACGTGGTGGAGTACGGACAGGGAGCTGTGCCTGTCTCGGGCCTCAGCTACTGCGCGCCTGGGGCCTGCTTCATAGGCGCAGGCTGCTGGGGCATCTGTGCCACACCGTAAGGCACATGGGCGGCCACTGTGCCCATCTCCTGCGCCCCGGCCACATGGAACATCTGGTCATCGAAGAAGATGTGTGGGCGGATCTTCTCAAGGAGGGGGCCCTTGGGCGCTCCTGCAAGGAACAAGGCCTCATCCGTCTCCAGGCCCCAGCTGCGCAGGGTCTTGAGAGCCCGGGCCCCCGAACTGGCTGCACTGCGTGCTGTCACCAAGTAGGTGCGGATTGGACACTCCAGCCGCAGGCCCTTGGAGTAGAACTTCTTCTGCAGCCTACCCAGTGCCTCCAGAAAGCCCTTCAAGGGGCCCTAGGAGAAGGCATGGGAACACAGTGAACACCTCTGTCTCCCAAACATTCACCCCCTCTCCAGCGGGGCTCCTCCCGAAAGCACCAGTGTCTTGCTATTTGGGCTGGGGAAGCTTTTCGAGACCCCTCAATCTCCCAGCTCTGCTACACCTGCTGGGGCCGCCGTGTGCATCAGTGGGGCTGAGGTACCTCTGTCGGTCTGGGCGTCCGTACTGCTGTGACCAGGGGTGTCTGGCTCAGAATAACCATCCCAGGGCAACTGCTGCTATGTATGTCCATCCACGTGCCCTCCAGGTACGTGGGTGTCCGCTGTAGCTGTGTACCTGGGGCCCTCTGTGCCATGTCAGCAGGGGGGTATTTCAGTAACCATGGCGCGGGCCCCCTCCAATCAGAATGGACTCCAGCTGCAAACAACTGGGCCAGACCGACCAAAGGTACCTGCCCATTGGGCACAGGTGGCTCAGGGTGTTATGTACCAGCTCTCTAGGGTCAGGGGAAAGATTTACTCTCTCCCATGCCTAGAACGACAAGGCTGAATGAGGCTGTGCGAATAAAGAACCAGATGCTGATGAAGAAGAAAACTGCATCAGTGGCTGGACATGAGGGCAGGTGGGCTTCTAATCTTAGAGACCCCTCCCTGACAGGGTGACCTGGAGCAAGGGGTGGTCTCCTGGGCCTCTGTCTGCCAGTTAGTGGTAAAACTGGTCCTGCCCTGGGTTTCCAGAGATTTCAGGGGAACTCCACAAGAACGAAGTCAGATGAATATCTGGGAGCCACAACTCAAGCCTGCTGAGCTCTTGGGGAAAGAAGTTCAGGATTACTGCACACCCAGGTTTTGGTTAAAAGCACAAATAGGAGCTCCAGAAGTCTGTGGATCCCAACACCTCCAACCCCAGGGAATTTTCTCAAAGCTCCAGGGCATAGTCTACGCCTGGGGAGACTCCAAGCAGTGGGAGGATCGCTAAGCCTCCCGGCCAAGGGACAGATGGCAGGAGGTGCAAGGGCTGGTGTGGCCCAAAGCAGGCGGGTTGCCCCAGACTCCACCCCCACCTGGGTCTCCCTGCCCTCTGAGGAGCTGCCCAGCTTTTCCTCTCCTCCAGTGAGGGAAGCAGGGGCTTCTTGAGGACCTGGGAGACCACTCAGAGGGGTGGGTGAATCTCCGAGAGGGGATGGGGGTTCCAGAGAGAAGATGGCAGCTTTGGAGACAGAGTGAGGCCTTCAGAAAGGGGAAGGAAGCTTCAGAGGGCAGGGGAGCTTAGAGAGAGAATGGGGGCTTCAAGGGTGGGGAATAGGACTGCAGTGAGGCGGATGAGGTTCAACAAGGCATAGAAGCTCACTGAGGGGGCCCCAGGGGTCAGGTGAGAGGGATGAGGGCTGGAGGCCTGGTGAGGGGACCTGGCTGGATTCTGGGCTGAGCTTGGGGTTTTGGTTCTGGGCTTGAAGTTCCAGCCCAGGGCAAGTTCTGGGGACCCGCCTCGCTCCTCTCAGGGGTTCTGGGGAGTGAGTGCAGCACCTGGGCCAGAGGTTTGTTCTCGTGGGCCTTCTCATGTTCAAAGAACCTGTCCAGCCCGTGGGCCTTGACGATGCGCTCCGACTCATCCGAGAAGAGCACAGCATCCCCATCGAAGGCCACGCGCAGCTGGTTCTGGGATACAGCCACGTCCCTGCTGGGGCTGAAGATGGTGGCGGCTGCGATCCCTGGGCAGAGAGAGGCAAGTGTTGTCTGCCTTCATCTAGGTAACAGGGGCCCCTGACACCTGCCTCAGCTGCCTGGGGCCAAGAGAAGGCCATCTCGGGCTAGCCTTGCCCCACCAGCCTCACCCAGGACACGGGGCAAGGCTAATGAGGGCTCATATTCAGAATATTTAAAAACTGGTCAATAAGAATGGACAGAGGCTTTTGCTCTGAGTAGGGCTCTCAGGGCCCTGGCCCACATCAGGGTTTCCCTTTAGTTGCTGCCTTGTGGGAAGGTCTAGGGGAGCCCCAGGAAAGAGGGGTCACTCAGAGGACTCAGGAAAGCAGCTGTTTAGCAATCAGTATGGAGAAATTTCAATTCCTTAACATCCAGGAAGGTCGTGCTGGTATGGACCAGCTGAATGTCAATCCTGACTGGAAGGAAGGGTCCCCCAGGCCACTGCTGTCCTCCTAGGAGATCTTCACAGGCACCTGATGTAGATCTACGGTGGGGCTAGGGAGGAGCCCCAACCCTGGCTTGGCCTCAGTTACTCTCTACTGTTGATTCTAGCAAGTAATCAACACCTTCTCTGGACCAAAGTAAAATTAAGGGTGTTTGAGTTCTGTCTGGAGCTGAGATCCCAGGCTGAGGTCTATGGGCACCCCCACGTACTGTCTCAATGGCACCCGGTATGCCCCACTCAGGGTTCCTTGAGGCAACGTGGGTGACCATCAAGGGCAGTACCAATGCCATCTGACTGTGTAGAGAGACTCTCTGCAACCCTGGGCTTCTCCAGGAGTCAAGGATGCCTCTGGGAGCCCAGGCCCCAGATTGGAGCCGCACTGGACAGCAGAGAGCCAGCGCTAGGAGGCTGGAGGCCTGCAGGTCTGTTCTCTACTGGTCATCTCCCCAAAGGCTGCTTCAGCCCTGCTCTTGGGACTCCAGGCTCACAAGGGCTGGGCTAGGGCAGAACTCTGGGAGGAGAGAGCAGTGCCAAGCTCCCAGCAACTTCGGCAGCCTGACGATGCTCTAAGTAGGACCAGGCCCTGGGCATCAAGCCGGGCACCTTCTCAGCGCCTGCAACACTGGAGCCAAGATGAACTAGGACCACCCAACTCTAGGCAGGGCCTCCCTCCTGACCATCCCCTGCTCGCTAGCCTCAAATTACAGACATATAGAGGCACACATTCAGGTCAGTGCCAAGGCCCCAACCAGAGGGTGTGACATCTGCCTAAGGAAACTGCTTCTGGTTTCTGGTTAGAGAAAGCCTCTTGAAGCCCAAAGCAACTCAGAGTGAGGCATTGCGAGGCAAGAGGCCAGGATTCTAGGCAGCAGACAGCATGAAAGAGGAAGAGAAAAGCGGATATCAAAAAAAAAAAAAAAGTAGGGCTCCTGGGTGGCTCAGTTGGTTAAGCGTCTGTCTTCGGCTCAGGTCATGATCCCAGGGTCCTGGGATCGAGCCCTGCATCGGGCTCCCTGCTCGTGGGGGTGGGGGGGGAGTCTGCTTCTCCCTCTGCCCTCCCCCTGCTCGTGCTCTCTCTCTCTCTCTCGTGTGTGCAAAAATAAATTTTAAAAAATCTTTAAAAAAAAAGTAGATATATTGCTGATTGATAGAAACCTGCCAGGAGTGTTCAGCCTGAGAAGCCCTCTCGGGCAGTGGGGCAGTCCTTCCTCCCCTGTGGGCCTGTTTTCTTCCATGAGCAATAGGGATACACACCTTGGCAGGAAGACCAAGACTGTGAATACCACCCTAAACTGCCCCTTGACAGGGACCCATAGAGGGAGATTCTCTTCGTCAGGACTTGCGGCTGGGTCTCCTAACCTCACCTCAGCCCTGGCCAGGCCAGCTACTGCAATGCTAGCCATTTCCCAGACCTCAGTGCTCAGGATGGACTAGATATTGACCTTCCTCCCCACTGACCCAGACGGGGGCAGAGGCTGCTTATGGTCACACAGGCATCAGAACTACGGACCTGGAGGATTCTTAGAAGGGAGTAGCCTTCTGGGCTGTAAGGAGGGTTTCCATGGGAAGAGAAGGCTGGGGGATGCTGATGAGTAAAAGCATCCTTACCATGGCAGGGCGGGAGGTGGGAGAGTGGACTAGAAAGGCAATCAGTGGAATAGGTGGGCCTTATTCTCAGAGTTTACAGGACAGGTCATAGGGATGAAGGAAGGTACGCCCTTTCCAATTACCACGGTAACCCCTAGCACCTGCTCAGAGCTTTAGGGAGAGCCCCCCCCAACCTCTGGAATTCCTTTGTCAGACTCCCCGTATTCTCCCTCCCCAGCATGACGCACCTTCATCGATGGCTTCCCGCACTTTTTCCGCATCAGCTGACAAGTAGAGGTTGGTGTGATAGGCCTTGAGGTAGCAGATGGGGCTGTTCCCACCTGTCATGCAGAACCGCTCAATGAACAGGTCTGGGAAGGAGGTAGAGAGTACCCAGGTGATGCCTGAGTCAACCGTCAGAGCCTCACAGTGGTCCCTCCGCGCCCGGTGGGCGCCATCTTGGTTCTGAGTGGTGATGGGGCAGCAGAAGGATTCTCTGAGGGATTTTAGGCCACTCTTCCCCTCTCTGAGCCCCTCCATCCTTCATCCATGAAATATGGATGATCGACCAGGAGTGACCACCTGGCCCACGGGAAAAGCCTCTCGTCAGGTAATCCCAGTACTACGAAAGGTGGGTCTCCAGGCAAAGCCTGGCCCTCCTGGGCATAGCTGATTGGATAAGGGCAGACACCTGACCCAAGCTGGGCCAATCAGATCCTCTCCAAGCCTGGCTGATAGTCACCTAGTACGCCTGCGCGCCCAGGGTGGGAAAGCTGTGCTGGTTGGTAAGTTGGTGCTCCCCTGAGCCCACTGAGTTACGCCATCACTGCCTCAGCCCCTCATGCGGCACAATCTCTGGAGGGCCGTGCTCCAGTCCTGTGGATGGTGTCTCCTGATTACTCCGTGCCTGTGTCCTAAGGTAGTTAAATATTTTGAACATCATCCTGCTCCCAGCAATTTGAAATTAGGATTACAAAAAGGCCACCGAACTCTGTTGGTTGCTTAAAACAAGAATTTGTAAACGTATACATTTTGGCCATATTCAGGAAAAGCAGAGAAACCTAGTTTGGAGAGAGAGATGGGGGTGGGGGGGATGGAAACAGACTTGCTGAGAGAAGCAGACATAAGGGCTCACGTGGCCGGGAGAGAAAAAGCCCAGGAGAGATTTCCAGTACTTGGATTCAGGCTGCTATGGGTTCAATTTTACTTCCTGCCCTGTGGTTCTAAGAGACACCCCTTTAACCTAATAAGAAATTACCGTTTTCTCGGGGCGCCTGGGTGGCTCAGTCGTTAAGCGTCTGCCTTCGGCTCAGGTCATGATCCCAGGGTCCTGGGATCGAGCCCCGAATCGGGCTCCCTGCTCCATGGGCAGCCTGCTTCTCCCTCTCCCACTCCCCCTGCTTGTGATCCCTCTCTCGCTGTGTCTCTCTCTGTCAAATAAATAAATAAAATCTTAAAAAAAAAAAGAAAGAAATTACCGTTTTCTCTTCAGCTTAAGCTAGCTCTGGAGGGTCTATTACTTTCAATCAAGAGTTTGGACTAAGACACAAAGTCCCTTCACTCTGACAACTGCACCTGCTTCTCCTAGCAGCCTTGTGAGGCCCGTGAGCCCCATTGCCGAGAGAGAAACTGAGGCACGGAGGCAGCAGGTGCCCTGCCCAATACATAGGCAGCGGGGCCTATGCAGTGGTTTGCTGGAGCTGGCTTGTATCAGCTTGCAAGAGCTGAACATTAAACATTCAGGGATTTTTTTTTGAGCCAGTTAGATTGTTCAACTGTTGATAACTTGAAATCAGCCATGGAGGGATATTCACACCCTAAGATGACAATGCTACAATCAGAGTTTTTGTTTTTTTCCTTCTGGTTTGTTTTGTTTTCTTAAGGAACCAGCTGACCAGCGTACCTCTGGGCTTCAGGTTCTAGTTGGTATTACTTACCCCCTGCAGAGATGTGACCCCCCCCCCCCCGCAACCCCAAGCGTCTAGTAGGCGTGTCCCATGGCCAAGCCCCTGATGCTCACCGTAGTGGTTGATACTGTTGATCAGACGGACACCCACTTGAGCGTGGTTGTTGGTCACAAGGACGATGTCAAAGATGTCGTCACTATCGGGGTACAGCTCCCGCAGCCGCCTGTTCACAGCCTCCAGAGCCTGGATGGGAGAGGGGACCCTCCTGCTCAGACCCCCAGGGACTGACATCTGGAGTTGGTAGCCAGTGTTGGGGAGGAGGAGTGAGCTGGGATCTAATGGGGCGGAGAGGGATGGTCAGGGACTGGCCGTGGACGTGGACTGTCTCATCCTAACCTCAGCCATCGTGCTGGTTGATTGCTGCACAGGGGGGCCTCACCACAGAGTGAGTGGGGGCCAAAATCCAGGCCAGCTCCACTCACCAAGCTAGTGACCCGGAGTTGGGCTGCATTAGCACAGAGGACAGGGAGGCTTCTTCCCACAATGGCTCTGTCCCCTTGCCAAGCTGTGTTCCTGCGGGCTGGCATCTGCCTAGAGGGGGCCCCCTTTCCTTATTCAAACACCCAGGAGTGCTTTTTCTAATTCCCACAAAGGCACTATATGGCACCCACCTTCACGAAGGGGAAGGCTGGCCCGGGACTGAAGGGCTCATTCTCATGTTCCAGCTGGTAGCGCACATACTCCTCCACGCCCTGCTCCGTGTAGATGCGCTGCTCCTCGTCCATGCGGAACAAGGCTCGGGAGGACACAGCAATGGTGACAGCATTCTGAGGCTTGGGCTGCAGAGGCGCAGGAAGAAGGCTGTTACTCACACTCCCTGAAGCAGGTCTCACGTGCCTGCCTCTCTGGGTGCCTTGGGCAGGGACAGACCTGGGTCAGGACCCCCTCCGTGCAGGACCCAGCCAGGAACTGAGGGAGATGGTGGCTCCCTACCAAGGAGCACGATCTGGTGGGAGGACATCCCCTCAGGGAGTTTGCAATCTAGTTGGCCATCTGGACACAATGGAAAAATGAATACAGTGTATGTAGCCAGAGTATGACTGATGCTCAAGATGGTCTCCAGATGGTTTCCATTATAAAATGAGAGCTACATGTTCCTTAGGAAGAAATGGTGCTCAGAAACATGGCAGTTATATAAGAAAATTTATCTCCAGCCCAGATCTTTCTCCTGAGATCCAGACTGATATATCTAATTGTCCCAGTTGACTAACAGACATTCAAACTCAACATGCCCAAGGTTGAATTCCCACCACTCCCTGCACCTCCAAACTTGGTCTTCCACCCACCTCCTCATCTCAGTGCTCAGCACCACATGGACTCAACACTGAGGCCAGAGCCCAGAAGTCAACCTCAACTCTTCCCCTGTCCTGAACTCCCCTCCCTACATCCATCCATCCATCCATCCATCAATCACCAAAACCTGTCAACTCTATAGAATCCACTTCTTTGTGCCTTCCCTGCCAAAGTCCAGTCCATCACCATCTCCCACCTCAGGTCATCCAATTTGTTGTTAGGGGATGTTTCTCAAGTTCACATCTGATGATGCTCCTCTCCCTTTCAGTGGTACCCACTCCTCTCAAACTCTGTTCCCCAGCCTTGAGTATGGAGTAAGAAGCTCTTGGAGACAGATGCCTACCTCTCCGCACTGTCACCTTTCTGCTATCCCACTTTGCTCAGTCTGACCTTTCTCATGTCTGAGCATACTTTCCTGTCTGTCCATGAGCCTTTGCACATGATGTGCCCACTGCCTGATCTGCTCTTTCCTTGGCTTTTCATCCAGCTAACTTCTCCCCAACCTGCAGGTCTCAAACTACATGTCACCTGCAGGAAGCCTTCCCTCACTCCTAGTTATGGGCTTGCTACCTCTCCCATAGATTTCCTTTTTTAGTTAAATGTAGCATGGCCCTACTTGCTTATTTAACTATTTCTATTTCTAGACAGAGTTCTGGGGAGGAAGCAGGGACCAGGCTTAAGTTCTGAGGGAGCATGAGCCAGGACTATCTTGTTCATTTAGAGTATCTATAGTGCTTAAAACTGTGCCTAGCACATAGTAGGTGCTCAGTAAATTTGTAATGCTTCTGAACTCTCACATAATCTACTTCAGTGAGAAACAGTATTTGCTATGACAGATTTAACATGAACTGGAAACTCCAGGGCAGTACCCTAATCTGTTCAGATTGCTTGACACACAGTAGGTGCTCTGAGAATATTTTTTTGGTTGATGCAAATTTTACAAACACCTACTGGTTCTTTGTGCCAGGTCCCTGGGCTCTGCCTGGGAGTGGTCCTGGTAGGGACTTGGATCTCAAATGGATCTGGATGCATTTTTTACAAATGCATAAATGGATCTCAAATTCTGGCCTGCTCCTGAGAGCACTGCGGGCCACGTACTCAACCCCACTGCTTCTCTCTGGAATCAAGCCTGGGACCCAATCAGTGGACAACATTGAGTGATTACCATGTGACAGGCACTGTGCTGGGGACATGGCAGGAAACAATAGAGACACAATCCCCACCCCTGTGGAGCTTATGATCTATCCCTAAGACAGATTTGTGCCATCCTTTAGAAGAGTATTATCCAGTAGAACTTTCTGTGATAACAGATACATTCAGTCACTTGAAATGTACTTAGTGAGACTGAGGAACTGGATTTTTAATTGTATTTAATTTCAATCAATTTAAATTTAAGTAGCTATGAATGGCTAGTGGCTAATGAAGCTTTAAACCTCAAAGTAGTAAATGGAAGACCAAAGAGTTCCCCAAGCACCTGCCGTCAGCCTCAGTTTGCATTTGACTTTTACCCCAACAAAGATGGTATATCTGGCCAGCAGGGTCAGGGAAAGGCAATGGCGAGCAGGACAGGTGCCTCTTCTCTGGGGCTCAACCCAAGTACTGTCCCAGTTGCCAGCCACCCCTGTTCGTGTGATCACGGGTTGGGTACCTCCCAACCCCCTCGGCAACTGTGAGCTTTCAAGGAAAGAATGTAAAGTAAAAGCGAAGGGGTGATAGAGGTCTGGCCAGGGATGGTAAGGGTGGGTGGGGTTGGGGGAGTGGGGAGACCACTCTCATAAACACAGGAAGCCTGCTGGGTTTACTGCCCCAGGGACAGGCCCATCACCCCTTCAAGGACAGAGAGCCAGCTGCCCTCCTGGCCCCTTCAGGCAGGTTCCCAAGCAGCCGCTCCAGCCCAGGCAGCAGGCCAAGGTCTCGCTCTTCACTTGCTGTCCCACAGTCCCTGCCAGACTTCTGCATTCTGGGTCCCCTCTGGTTGAGCTACTCAGACCCCATCCCATCCCACCTCTGGCCATCACAAGAAAGATATCCCAGTTTTCTTGGCCCCAGGAGTCTCCACTTCCTTCTTTTCCAAATGGGCAAGTAGACTCAGAGAGGGACAGAGTATTACTCTAGGTCACACAGCAAAGTCAAGAAGATCCAGGTAGGTAAGATCCCAAGTCTCTGGCCTCTAACCTGACCTCTGTCCACACAGCAGCACACCCCCCCATATGCCTTTCCTTGATAGCTTCCAGATGACCCCCAACCCCTTCTATTTCAGCCACTTCCTTGGGACACTTGCCCCATGCAGCCCTCGCCTTCTGGATTTGGGAGAAATGGTGAGGGAAACCATGCCCCCAGACTGAGGTTTCTAAGGGCAGGGCTCTCTTTCTCCTCAGAATGGAGGTCCCCAGGGCAGAAGACCTCTGCCGGCTCTTCTTGCTCTGACTCTGCACCAGGAGGGGAGGGTCTTAGGGCCCAGAGGGCATGAACTGCTGTGAGAGATACAGAAAGAGTGGCCTTTTCAGGCTCATTCAGAGCTGAAGGGACAGGCAAAGGGCTGGCCAGAGCTGGAGAGAAGCCAAGCACTTGGAGACGCCCCTGGACCTAGTTGCAGAGGGAGACCACCCTTCATGTGTTGTTTGGCATACCCAAGAACAAACAGTTCCTCCAGAACACAGAAAGAAGTCCCGATTCCAGACTGGGAATTGGGTCAGGGGGACCCTTGTCCTAGGCCGGGGACTCAGCCTGGGAACAATGGGCTCCAGGGAGCCAGGGTCCTGCCAGTTCTCTGCCTTCCACTGGTGCTGGGGGGCAGGTGGGGGGATAATGGAGGAGAGCCAGCCCTGCCTAGCCTGCCTGAGGAGCTCTCATTTAGACTGACATGATTCTGCCTGTTGGGCCCAAGAGAGGAACACAGCCAAAAGCTGTTATTTGTAAAGAGTCTTACTGGGGGAAGAACTGCTGGAGGAGAGTGGGACAAGATAGGTCTGGACTGAGGAGTCCTCTGACCTCGTGAGGTGAGGGGCTCCTATGGGCCTTCAGGGCTTAAATATTTCACTCAGGCTCCTGGGAATGAGACTACGCTCTGATGGGGCCCAGGAGGCCTAAAGCCCCCAAAATAGCCTGTGGGAGGAGGGGCTACTACAGGAAGGAGAAGGGGCCAGGAGGCCGCCAGGCCCCTTGTGTCCCAGAGGACCATGAGGCGTCAGGGGTCATGACTGACCACTAGGACTGAGCTCCCTGGCTCCGTGGTGCTTGAGGAGAAGACGTATTGGTGAGCTCCACTCACCACCCCAGCCCCAGTGTCCATCTCCTGGGCCATGGCCATGACATTAGTTAAGCTTCCTCCTCAGGCAGGGACCAGGGACCTCCTCACTGGTCTGCCTGCTGCCAGACTCCCCGTCTCCCATCCATCCCCCATGCAGCCCCAGAGTGATGGTGCTCAAATGAAATGGGACCAAGTTAATCCCCTGCTGGAAAATCCTGCTGAAAAATGGTTTTCATACTTTTAAAAAAGTAGGTTGATGTTTTATTTCCATGAACTCCTGGGCAGAACCCCAGTATGTAAATCAGATATTACTATAGTTTATTAGTATAAATTTATTTTACTAGTTTACTTTTTGATTCAAATGTATTACATGTACATGATATATTTATTATAATGTCAACCAATGGCAACAGCACAGTTGTGTAGGTGATAAACTTGAAACTAGGGGTTAGGCCGCCAGTGCAGACTTAAACTTCATCATCTAGTTAATTTGTTCCTGTGTTTGTTGGTTTGTGCACAGTAATGATAAAGTCCTGAGTCCCATCAACAAGTGGTTGCAAATGGCAAAAAATTTTTGTTTTGTGTTAAACTATAAGCCTCAAGATACTCGGCAACAATAATTGCCAGCAATCTCAAGATAAACTTCTAGTAAACAGTTCGCAGGGAAAGCTTTATCCTGAGGTTTGCTTAAAAAACAAAACAAAACAAAAAAAAAAACAACTAATCAACCTGCAGCATAAATTAATCTATTGGTGGTATTGAAGGTGCTAAGATGGCCACATAACACATTTGAGTGAATTGAGGTTTTTATTACACATTTTTAATTGTTTAAGAGGTAGTTGGAAGAAAAAAGAAAATAAATTGGATCCACATGTGTGCAGATCTCCAGAAACATGGGGCCCCAGTGGAACCTGGTTTTAAAACCCCTAACTCCACTGAATACCCAGGTTCCTGAGTATGGCATTCAAGGCCCTGGATGTGTCTCTGGCACCCCTCCCATGTATCTCCCAAAGATTCTGCATTCTCCCACTCAGTTTCAAAGACATCCCCAAGCCTTTTGCCCATCCTGTTTCCCCATCTGCCTGGGAAATACTGCCTACTCAGACTTTAAGGTGAGCTCAAACGCCATGTGAGCAAAGCCTTCCTTAGTGGGCAGTCACTCACTCCTGTATACTCTCGAGACCATGTAGGGTCTTTCATCTGAGCACTCACCATGGCCAGGGTCTCCCTCAGTGCACGGTGAGCTCCTGAGGCAGGGACTCAGCCAAATTCATCTCTCAATCCGCACTGCTGAGCAGGGCCTAGAGATACTGCAGGGAATGACTGTTGACAGGGTGGGCCTCCTGGGGAAGGGCCCTTGGAGGGAAGCAGCAGGATGCTTTAAGGTCAGGGTGGGACTGCTTGGAGGATGCCTCTGGGCCAACCTCCGTTCAGTCCCCTTCCCAAGCTCTGAGATCTGGGAAGCAGGAATGAGCAAGGCCCAGGGCACAACCGGGACATCAGGAATCTGTCTGATGGGAAGAGGAGCTCTCTCCTCTGTGTGAGTGTCCCAAAGCTGAGACCACCCCGGGGGTCACGGGGATGTTGATGCCCGCTGCGAGGGGAGCAGAGCCCGCAGCTGTGGCGGAGCGTTGGGAGCCCTGAACGCAGGGCGAAGAAGATTCCAGTGCAGCTCCCTTCCCTTAGGACTAGGGCAGAGCAGTATCCGGAGCCCAGAGCGCAGGACCCTGAGCCAGAGCCCGAACGCAGACGCTCGGGTCTGGAGCCCGATGCCCAGATGGCAGGGAGCAGAGCGCACAACGAGGAGCCGGGTTTCCAGTGTCAGGTTACCCGAGCCCGGGGCGCTTGGGCAGGCGCCGCTGACCCGCTATGCCAACAAGTGCTGCCCGCGCGCCCCTGGCTGCCGACTCGCGGAGGAGCTGGGCCCTGAGGACAGCATGGGGGAGGGGGATTCCTGGAGTGGAACCCGAGCCCCGGGGTGGGGGGGGGGGGAGAAACACCGGCTCAGAGCTCCCAAAATAAACGCGAGCCGGTGCCAACGGGCAGGCACATTCTGGTGCTGAGGAGCTGCGTCCCCTCCCGGAGGGCTGCCACGGATCCCTCTCCAGGGGGCTTACGACCCTCCCTCGGTGACCCTTCCCCTGCCCTCCGTACCCAGGCCCTGCCGTTACCGATTTGGGTTTCTTCTTGGACGTGAGGTTTTCGTAGAAAGTCTTGGTCTCCTCCCAGCACGCGGCCGCCGCGGTCTGTGCCCCCCGCTCGGGCTCGCGGGGCTCCCGGAGCTCGGCGGGTTCCATGATCTGCGGCCACCCTGCCGGCCCGAGCAGGCGGCGGCGGGGACGCGGCGCTGGCGGGGCTGCACTGCGGCGGGGAGGCGCGGCGCGGGCGTGAGAAGGGGGCGGGCCGCGGCGGGGAGTGTGCGCGCGCGAGCCGCCGGGGGTGGCGGGGGCGGGGGTTTGTTAAACTCCCTCTCGGCTGTGGGCGGGCTGCTGATGTTGGATGTGTCCTGGGGGGCAGCTGAGTCCCCAAGTGAATGCCGGGATGGGGGATGGTAACTAGCGAGGGTTTGGCCTCTCGGGCTCCCAGGAGCAGGGGCCCTGAAGCTGGGCTTGCGGGCTGCGGCGGATTCGGGATTTCAGGGATCGTGGTCTTCGCTGGTGCTCGAGGGCACGGAGAGAGGAGAGGCCTGACAACTTTTGTCCCAGGATGGTAATCCTCAAAGGAGAAAATGAAAAGCTAGCCTCCTGTCCGCCAAAAGCTAACCCGCCTTTTTGCCCTCTGGTGCCAGGACCCTGGGAATCCGATTGGCAGACCCTAGTCCGTTCTGCGGAGGGAGAGGTGGTGGTGAATGGACAGCTCCGTCCTCGAGCAAGACTCTGCTCCTAGTCGGGCGCACAACAGAGGGCCCAGCTGGGCAGCTATCCGCCCCCCCCCCAAGGCGGAAGGACCTTTAAGATTTTTTTTTTTTTTTTTTTATTTGAGAGAGAGAGAATGAGAGAGCAAGCACATGAGAGGGGGGAGGGTCAGAGGGAGAAGCAGACTCCCTGCCGAGCAGGGAGCCCGATGCGGGACTCGATCCAGGGACTCCAGGATCATGACCTGAGCCGAAGGCAGTCGCTTAACCAACTGAGCCACCCAGGCGCCCAGGCGGAAGGACCTTTAAAGTCAGTGGCGAGACCAGGTCCCCTCAGCCTGGCCGGGGACCCATACCGGGGAGACACCCAGCACTGCGAACCCAGGTTCTTGCTGGCCCCTGGACTGCCAGTAGGGGGCTCGCGCTCACAGGTTCCATCTGCAGAACTAGGGGTGGTTATGAAGTGGCGAAGAGAGGGAGGGTAGAAAAGGAGCTTGGGAAACAGACTACTGGACCACCATCCTGGAGTTCCAGCGCACTGTCCCCTCTTGGTTCAGAGCCCGGGGTG
Source organism: Halichoerus grypus (assembly GCF_964656455.1). NCBI lineage: Eukaryota > Metazoa > Chordata > Mammalia > Carnivora > Phocidae > Halichoerus > Halichoerus grypus. Next base: position 157,416,844 of record NC_135716.1, on the reverse strand, counting down.
CAGCCACTAATGTCACCTGTCCCAAGGTACAGGTCAGGCAGCAGACAAGGGGCATCTCTGTGTGAGCCTACACGTCTGCACAGATGGGTGGGAGCAGCGTGAGAACACACTGGCGTAGCCTGGAGGGCATCTGGCTGGAAGCGGGTACAGAATGGAGGGATATGCCCAGCCTCCACCATGTCCTGGGGGGAACCAACCAAACCTTGTGTGGAAGGAAGGGGGAAATCATAAAAACTTTTAGGATTGGGGTAAGTATGTTTAGACTCGCCCTTCTCCAGACTTGATAGATTGTTTCCATAGATGGCCCCAGACTCTCTCCAGTATGCCTACCCTTTGGCAATGTGACTTCGACACAGAGACCTGGATGAGCCTCAGCAGGCTGCAGCTATGTGCAACGTAAGGCTAAGAGGGGGTAGAAACTCTATAAGCAGAATGAGCCAATCAGCAGAGAAAAATGGGAAAAGATGTGCAGAGGGCAGCAGAGACCCCCGGAAGAGAGACCATGCTGCCTTGACAGGGAGCTGCCCCTGGTCCAGACAGCTTCCCAAGTCCCAGTGGAGGCTGGGCAATACCGTCCATCTCTAAAGCCCGGTGAGATTCTCCACATCACTTTAACCAATGCCCCCCAAAAGTTGGTGGCTATTGGTTTTGTCTGACTAGCAACATTTCCCACCCTCTTCTTCTACAGCTGACCCTTGGAAAAGATGGGTTTGAAGTGTGAGAGTCCACTTAAATGCAGACTTTTTCAATAAATATATTGAAATTGAAATATTTCAATAAATACATTGAAATAAATTATTCAATAAATATATGTATAGTACCATAAATGTATTTTCTCTTCTTTACGGTTTTCTTAAAACATTTTTTTCTAGCTTACTTTACTGTAAGAATACAGTATATAATACAGATAACATATAGAATCTGTGTTCATCAACTATGTTGTCAGTAAGGATTCCCGTCAACAGTAGGCTGTTAGTAATTAAGTTTTGGGGGAGTCAAAAGGTATACGTGTGTTTTTGAATGCTCAGTGGTCGAGGGGTGGTCGGTGCCTCTAAACCCCACATTGTTCAAAGGTCAGTTGTAGTAACAGGCCCTACCTCCCTGCCTCCCTGGTCACATTAGTAAGCATGTGAACTAGACCTGACCAATCAAAGAACCTTACTTCCCTGGACACAGCAGTTGAACAAGGAATGAGCCTATGACCTCTGCTGAGCCACTCTCCTGGCACTCTTATTTAGGGTTGCAGGGAGATTTGGCTTTTTCTTCTCTGGGGTCATTAATTTGGGGCAATGTGAGCTGGGAACCCATCTTTCCCTGTGGCAGCTGAAAGAATGTGGGAGGAGCCCATCTGGAGTAGGTGGTGAGGTCAAAGAGTTAGAGAAGCAGAAGCAGAGAGGGAGAGAGGGTGTAACATTGAGCCTCTGGATCCAGCAGTGCCCAAATTCCCAATTACAGGAGCCAATAAGCCTCTCTTTTTGCTTGAGCTTGTTTGAATTGGGTTTTGTTCCCTTGAAACCAAAAATCTCGGCCAATGTAGTCCTCCTACTCACACTGACATGAGTAGGCCTCTAAGGATCCTGTCTGACTCTAGGTTCAGTTCCTTTAAGAACTTTCCCTAGCTCCCTCTTTGGAAGGATTAGAACTCCATCCTAGACTGTTCTTTCCACCCTCTTAGTTTTCTGACCATTGCCTCTGTCTTCTCCACCACCCCCTGACCACTGGCTTGGTGCAGGGATTCCCTGGCTCTCTGCATTGCTGAAGTTGGGCCAGTGCTTCCCCTCAGGGTTCAGCTCTTCTACAGGTGGATAAGTTGGGAACACACCCCTCTGCACATGACTCCAGGATCCTGGCACCTGAGACTGCTCGTCTGGGCAGCCCTGCCCCAGCATGCCTGGTCCTGTTGGCTGGTCTTTAGCAAGACCTGGGGCAGAAGCTACCTACTCCATGAATACTCCCTTCACCTTTCTCCTGCCTCCCTCCCCCGCCAAAGAAAGCACAATAAGCAGTAGCCTTGATGTTAGAAGACCCGAGTTCAAGTTGCAGTCTTGCCATTCCCTGAGGCTTCATTTCCTTTTTTTTTTTTTTTTTTTAAACTGGAGACTTAAAAGTGTGCTTGGCTCAGCTGACAGGGAATCACATGGGAAGCTGTTTGGTAGCTATGATGGACTGTGTCCACATGAGGGGTCAATTGTTTGAGGCTTGGGAGGGTTTCGCACAGAAGGACATCATTGAGACGGAATGGGTGACCCATGGAGAGGCGATGGCTTGTGTACCAGCACAGAAGCATGAGAGATGCCTTAGGGAAATGGAGGGCAATACGGGGTGGCTCAAATGCAGGGTGAAGGACGGGGAGGTGAGGAAGGAATAGGCTTTGGAGGTCAGCACATGGCAGGCAGATCCTGCAGGGCCTTGAGGGACTCTTAAGGAGCTTATCACACTGAAGGAAGAGGGGAGATTTCGAAGAGTTGACACGGTCAGACTTGCACTTTAGGAAGATCACTCTGGTTCCTTGGGGACCGCTGGATGGCATGGAGGGCAAGCCTGAAAGCAGGAGGCAGACCAACCTGGGTTAGAGGTGATGAAGACCAGGAGGGTAGTTTTCAGGAGATGGTAACCCAGGACCTGGACCTGTGCACCCCAAGTAAGCAGGGAACAAGACTCTCCCCCCCACACCCCCAGTAAGGCTTCAGCTGGGAACAGCAGCCCCAAGTTCTCAGGCTCCTGAGTCACCTCCTAAGGTTTATAGCTGCCCTGAGGCCAGGTCAGCCTCCTTCCTCTGTCCTAATTGCTTCCTGCCAAGGAAGTGGCCCCCTCCAAGCGTCCTTGGGAAAATCCTTGTTAATGCAATTGAGTGTTTCAGGAGGAAGCAGTCACCTCCAGCTGCCACTGCCCCCAACTCCCTGCAACAAACAGTGCCTCTCTGGCCATTGCGGGGGGGAGGGGGAGTTGGTATTCTAAGAATAACACATCAACACTAACTCCATTCCAGGAGGTCTCAGGGCCTGGGCTGGTCTCCTCGTGGACGGCGGAAGAGGTTACGCACTACGCAACACCCTTGACCAGCAGGGCAGGTGGGACTGAAATCCAAGATCTGCTCCATTTGCCAAGCTGTGCACCATGGCATGACAAGGCTGTGTTTATTCAGAAGAAGGGGTATACTTTTCTCATGAGGCCAAAGGTGCCATCCACTGGCCCAGCTGCATACTTAGGAGGCTGTTTACACCCAGAAGGGGTGTCTTTTCCTAATTTGCACAAAGGGCACCATATGGCCTAATTGTAATCCTGGCTCTTGGCCTTTCTCCCCACTCCCCACTATCCACTCGTTTGGGCTCTATGACGCCTTCTACTGGACAGAGGGAGAAACTAAGTCCAATGTTACCTGCCATTAGCTCCCTTCTGGGGAAACTGCTCTGCCCACAGGCCCACGCATCAGCACCTGGTCTGGCCATTGATGAATGGACCAAGGGCTCCCACCATAAGCCAAGCTCAACCAATCAGATTCTTTTGCTTGAGAACTGGAACTAACTGACGCAGAGGGGAGTTGTCAGCTGCCGGGAAGTCCTGATACAGAGTTGGGGATGCAGCCACTTTTGCAGGGAAACCAAGTAAGTCTGAAGAGAAACCGAGGAAAAGAACACAGATGCAAATATTGCCAAGGGGAGGAGAGACCCTGAGAGGAGAATGGAGAGGCCCTGTTGCCAGTTCCAGTCCTTTTGAGGCCCAGCCATTCTTGATTTTCCCTCTTCAGGGTCCCTTGTAATCTGCTCACCCCTTTCTTTGAACTAGCTTGAGTGGGTCTCTGTTCCACATAACCAGAGTCCTTGCTAGAACAAGGCCCTCAGCCCCAAGGAGGTTACTGAGGTACCCCCCCATTGAGCTCCCCCCAGGCCTCTTCTCTCCCTGTCCCGTACCCCAGCCCTACCTCAGCTGAGGGAAGAGCAAGAGCCCTCAATAAAGGTCACACCTTTATTCACGGTCAGTGAAAAACACACTATACAGCACAGGGTTGAACAGTGAGGACAGTCACTGCGGCCACAGCCGGGAGCAGCACATGGGGTGGGGATAGGGGGCCACACAAGAGAATGAGTTGGGATGTCCCCCTCTGCCACCCAGCTCCCCCTTTCCCCCAGGCCTCCACACCCCCACTGCCTCCACCAAGCAGGAAGGGCCAAACACCCCGGGAGGCCCAGTCCTGCCCCACCTTCTGGCAAAGGTAAAAGAAAACCTTGAAAATTTCAGAAAGAAAATTCCATACTTTTCTGAAACTTTGAAATTGTAGGATTTGAAGGGTTTTTTTTTTCAAAAATGATAAAATATGTAAGAACTGTATTCTTTCTTCCACAGTGATCTCTGAAGTCAGAACAAAACCTCACCCAGGGTGGATCTTCAGGAAAATTTGTTGCTTTAGTAAATTTTTGTGTAAAAATATTTACAGTGTCAGCTTACTACCCTGTGTGGAAACCCCAGCTTGTTCTCTCATTCTCTCTTTCCTTTCTCTTCCCTTGCCTCCTTCTCTTTCTCTCTGCAGCAGGATGAACTTCTACCTCTAGAAACAGTCAGTAAATGATTCAGTGCTTTTGCTTATGGGCTTCCTTTTTCTTAACTTTTGATTTAAAGGTAAGTTTTATATCCCTGACTATAGTTCAAAGGACTGGAGCAGCCATCTGAAGTAGACCTTGTTGATGATTTTTAAAGATAAGAAATAAGGGGCTCATCAGTTAGCCCAAAAGGATGAAGGAGGACAGAATGCAGTTAGGAGGTAGATTCTGGAACCTTTCAATTCAGACTTGCTGCAAGAAGATACAAAACTTTAAAAGGAGAGTTTGAATATATCACTGTTGTCACTGTCTGTATATTTTTGTGTTTCTGTGAGTCATACTTCAATGTCTCCTTACCTTGTGCTCTATGGCAAGTCCCTCATAGCTGGCACAGGATATCAGAGGCCTGCCTCTCTTCTCAAGGCAGGGCCGGTACTCTACCACAGGAGCCCCTGAGCACACAGTCCCTGGGACATCCAGGAGCATGTGGGAGCAAGGCCTGGCCTGCCTGTGGCTCTTCCCATCAACAAGATGGTGGTCTCAGTTCCCAGCCTGGCTTTATGTGTTCACACCACTGGGCTGTCTGAGAATCTTTGGCCTAACTGGCAAATATCGCCCACGGGATATGTCCAAAAGCTTGGAATGATCAAACATGCTCTCACAGGTAGGACTTTCCCACCAGCTGGAGAAAAACAAAAACAGTTCTCTTAGGGAGGAATATGGTGGTAAAGATAGTGCAAGATGCTTCCGGGGTGCTGAGTCAGAGGCTTCCCAGGATGACACTGACCTATTAGCAGAGCTGCCCACAAGCAGACAACAAGATGCTTGAAAATGTTGGAAGTTCAAACAAGCTCCTATTTCTTTTTTGGAAGACCACAGCCTCAGAAACTTCTCAGCAGGAAGCTTGTCAAAGACTAAAACTAACTTGCCCCACAGTCAACTTGGTATGACTCAGTCAGAGAGACGAGGAGGGAGAAACTGAAGGAAGAAACCCTCTTAGAGCCTTGGGTTCGAGTCTTGGCCTGTTTCACCCCCTGACCACATGCCCTTTCTGTGCCTCACTTCCCAAAACTGGAGAAAGGGAATGAAAAATCTCTATTTCCCCAGGCTGGAGGACAGAATGAGATGGAGTAGATGTCAAGCCTTTGAAAGCCATGAAGTTCTGTGTGATTGTGAGTTAGGTTAGATTCAACGTTTGGGGGATGGGAACCCCACTTTGTAAAAAGCCTCTACTGGAAGTCTCACTGAGCCAGACTGGTATCTATGTATCTGTGGTGCTGACTAGTAGCACAAGATACACCTAATGACCAGTGCCTCAGAGTAATGGAACATTCCTTGAGGCATTACTGGATAAAAACCTGCTGGTTACTGCCTGAGGATGTGAATTCCCAGCCTCACCACGTGGCTAGTCATAGGCAGAAGACAAAAAGAGAGTGGCAACTAAGTGGCCTTGCTACCTCCAAGGGCAGCAAGAAGGAAGGTCCAATAGAGTTCGGGGCCAAAGGTCAGCATCCCCAAGAGTTTCCACCTGCAGAGAGGGAAGACAGGTGAGCACTCAGAAGGGGCATGCCTTTCCTCTTTCCCAGAGATACAGTCTCCCACCGCTGACTCAGCAATCATTCCCTGTTCCTACCCGGGGCTGACAGCACCTGTGTACTAGACTGTTTTCACCAGCAGCTCAAGAGGAAATCTGTCACTGCACATCAAAGCTAATTTCTGATCACAAGTATAGGCGAAAATAAAGTGAAAGGCTTGAAGAAGCAAGATTGTCTGGCAGTCAAAGCATGCAGCTGTATAGCTCATTGACCCAAAAGCAGAAAGCAGAAAGCAAAGCCAGTACACCTGGAAGATGATGAATTTACCTGGCAGACTGAGGATTTGGGGTTAGAAAGAGCCTTTCAAATGGAGCATGTCCCCAGCACATTTTTAGGCATTTGGTCCATAAATGCAGTCGGGCAACCTAAACAGTGGCTGGGTGGTCCTCTTCTTCTAGCTCCTTCTGTTTCTGTAGCAGAAAGAACAAGCCCATCCTTGAAACAATACCAAATCCAGAAAGGAACTACCAAGATGTGGAAGATACACTTGTCTCACTCTCAGCAAACCTTGTCTTTTTCTGTTTCCAAAGTCAGCATCCAACCAGAGCTAGTGCATGATAAGAGAGCTGCTCACTGAATTGAAAAAGTCATTAAAAAGGAAGCAGCAGAAGCTGCTGATGGTGACACCTCAGGACTTAGTCTGATAAGAAAAAGTGTTATTTGGTAAGTTTGCTGGTATTTTCCCTCTTTTTTTCTCAGCTCTCCCTCCCCCCACCCACAAAATTAGCATTTTCTATATTCATTTAATCATTTTACAAGAAACCAAGTAATATAAAGTATGTTTTAATATCCTAAACTAATAAAATGACTTTAGCTCTTTTAAAGGGTACTAAAAAAATAAGTATTACATAAATATCAGTGTTTCTTAAACCTTCCACTCACAATGGTTCCTAGACTTCCAAATACTTTTCATTTAATTCCTCTGCAGCTCTGGGTGGAGGTGAACTGAAAGATTTAATGGTTCCTTTCAAACTAACTGGCCTTAGCACACCCTCTGCTCAGTTGTGTGCCACGTTCCCATCTGAGACTCTGACCACTGGAAGTTTGCCTCACTTCCCATATGAGCTTCCAGAGGGCACAGAATGTGTCTTGTAAACTACCATGACCTTAGCACCCAGAGGTGCCTGGCATTGAACATGTGCTCAATAAACGTTAGGTGAAGAAAGGACTGAATGAACGCTCACAGGCTGGGGCCGAGGGGCCAGGTAGAGTCAAGGGGGCAGGGCAGAGACCACCTTTAAGGAATTTAGGTCCTCAGCAAAGGACAGACCCACTTTGGCCCTTTAACTGGGATCTGTGAGACCACATCCTGTAAAGTGTAATCCCAGGAAGAACAGAATTTCAAAGCAGACCCGCAGCCCCCCTTCCTCAATCCTGCCTCTTCGGGCAAAAGCCAACCCTCTATGCCCAGTGGATGTTGGTTCTGGGCCAAGACTGGGGGTGGGGCTAGACCACAGAATACCTGAGGATCTGTCTCTTTTCCAGGGTGAGGTGGTCCCTCAAGGATCTCGATTGAGGGGAGCAAGGGCTTGGGCAGAGGGGTGGGTGGGCCAGAAAGTGAGGCTAGAGTACCCCTCCCCCTGAGAGGTCATCAGGTTGGGAGGTGGCCACGCCCCTCCTGGCCAGGGGCCCTGCCCCTCACCAGCCTCTACTTCTGCATGTCACACTGCAGTAGCAGCACAATGGATGGGTCACTCTTGGCCGCCTCCTTGAACTCCTCCAGCGTAATCTGGTCGTCCTTATCCTGGTCCATCTTCTTGAAGATCTTGTCCACACGCTGCTGGGGCGTGAGCCCATCCTGGTTCATGCGCATCATGATCACAGTGCCCACCATCTTGTAGATAGCCTGGTGGGGGTGGGGGGCAAGGGAGGAACTGTGAACACTCACAGCGGGCAGGGACGATCAGGGGTGAATGAAGGGGGTTGGGGATGGGCAGGGAGAACATGGGAGATGACTAGGACAGTGGAAGGTGATGTATGGTCATTAAGACTGAATGGGTATCTCATACCACACATGTCCACAACCCAACTCTTCACCTCCAACCTGCTCTTCCCTCAGCATTCCCTGTCTCAGTAAATAGCAAATTCATCCTTCTAGTCGTTCAGACCAAAAGTCTTGATGCCATGCTAGACTCTCCCTCATGTCCAATCCTTCAGCAAATCTTGTCAGCCCAAATATTGCAATAGGTCTCGTCTGCAACCACTTCCACTGCTCTCCCAGCGTTGCTGTTTTCCATCAGCTCCTGACTGGCCTGCAGTGGAAGCATCCTAACTGGTCTCCCTGCTTCTGCCTTCCTGTGCCCTTAGTCTGTTCTCCACACAGAGAATAGAGAGCTGTAAATGGCTTCCCATCTCGCTCAGAATAAAGTCAAATCTCTACCCCAGACTGTGAGATGCTAAGTGATTTCCCCTCACCCACTTCTCTCGTACCACTCTGGCCTCCTGGCTACTCCTTGAACACTGCAAACACAATCCCACCTCAGTGTCTTTGCATTTACTGCTCCCTCTGCATAGAACACTCTTCCCCCAGACGTTTACATGATTAGCTCCCTCACCTTATTCAGGTTGCTGCTCACATTTCACCCCATAGACTTCTCTTCCATCGCTCTCACTCCCCTTACTTTGCTTTGCTTATCTTCATAATACTTACCACTTGACATAGCACAAGTTGTTTTCTTTTCTTTTCTTTTTTTTAAGATTTTATTTATTTATTTAACAGAGAGAGTGAGAGAGCACAAGCAGGGGGAGCAGGAGAAGGAAAGGGAGAAGCAGGCTCCCCTCTGAGCAGGGAGCCCGATGCGGGGCTCGATCCCACGACCCTGGGATCATGACCTGAGCCGAAGGCAGACGCTTAACCATCTGAGCCACCCAGGCGCCCCAGCACAGGTTGTTTTCCTGTTTTAAAATCTTCTCACTACAGAAGGAGTGTCCTAATAAAGCAGAACTTTGAACAGGGCCTGGCACACGGTAGGCACGCCATACATATTTGTTTAAACATAATGAGTTAGAAACTTAGGCTCTGGAGGCAGAGTCCTTGGATTTGAGTCATGAACCACCACTTGATATGTTTCCTCCTCCGTAAAATGGGGTTTCTGTCAGTACCTACCCCATAGGGTTTCTGGGTAAATCACTTAGCACGAGGCCTGTCCTACACTGCGCAGCCAACCAATGCTAGTTAGCCACTGGGTCCTGGGAGGCGGGGTGCGGGGACAGGTGGAGCGCAGCCAGGACGCTCCTGAGGCCCGACAGTGGGGTGCCTGGAGAGGGCCGGAGAGGACCCGCCACGAAGACCGGAGGGGCATCACCCCAGCACAACCTCGCCTCCCGCATCCACCCCGCGTACCTCGATGATCTCCAGCATCTCCAGGCGCGTGATGCGCCCGTCACCGTCCAGGTCGTACATCTCAAAGGCCCAGTTGAGTTTCTGCTCGAAGCTGCCGCGGGAGGTGACCGAAAGGGCACAGATGAACTCCCGGAAGTCGATGGTGCCGTCGCCGTTCTTGTCGAAGGTGCGGAAAGCGTGCTGCGCAAACTTGGAGGCGTCGCCGTAGGGAAAGAACTGAGGCGTGGAAGAGGCATTGGGGCGAAGCCACAGCCTTGCGGTCTCTGCCCGCCTCCTCGATTGCTTGGCCCCGCCCCTGGCCGTCCAGCCCTCCCCCTAGATTGTCTGGCCCCGCCCCCACCCATCCGGCCCGCCCCCTGGAGTTCCCTGGCCCCGCCCCCGGCCGCCCGGCCCGCCCACCTTGATGTAGAGCTGCTGGAATTCCTCCAGGTTGAGGATGCCGCTGGGGCAGTCCTTCAGGAAACCCTTGTACCACTGCTTCAGCTCCTGCTCGCTGAACTCGGTGTTCTGAACCAGGTCCTCCAGCACCTCCGGGGCCAGCTTGCTGTTGGTCTTCCCCATGGCAGGGCCTGGGGGACATGGGCTCCCTCAGTTTGGTCCATGGCAAGGCCCTCACCTCACCAGCGGTCCCTTAAGTCCCCATAGGACAGGGTTCCCTTTCTCCACAACAACCCCTCCCATAACAAGCCCCACATTCCCACAACCAGGATCCCTCCTTCCACAGCAGGGTGGGTCCCCTCCTGTCACCACCATCCTCAACAAGCCCACCTTCCTACAGCTAGGCCCTATTCTTCACACCCCTTCCCATAGGAGGTCCTGTCTCCCTCCCCACACATGGGAGGGGGTCCCTTCCCCCATCACACTCCCCCATGGCAGGGCCTCTTCTCTCCACAGCAGCCCCTCCCCTCTCCTCACAGCAGGTTTCCCTTCCTGGCACCTAGGATCTCCACCCCCAGGTCTCAGCTCCCCACCTTCTCGCTGACCCAGGCTAATGTCAGTCTTCATCCTCCCCTCTCCTGGGTACACCTGGCAGAGCTTCCCACACCCCTAGGATAGAGTCTTAATCCTCTCCTTGCTATTTAGAGCTTTCCTCCCATGGCCCTACCCGCCTCTGCAGGCTCTTCAATGCCCAGGGACCTGAGGAAGGTTCCTTGTGTGTCCCCCTGGCACCATCTCCCAAGTTCTTCCTCAAGGCATTCCAGGCCATCCCAGCAGGAAGCTTCTCTCCTTCCTCTGTACAAATAGAAGTCCTAGCTGATAGCATTGATGACCCTGACTCATCCTGCTTTTCATTAGTCATTCATTCCCTGAGCATTTACTGAGGCTGACTGTGTGTGCCAGGTCCCATGCCAGTGACGGGGATAAAGTAGATATGGGCCAAACTTCAATAACTCGTAACTGGGTCAAAGAGGTATCTGGCTGATTGTCAAGGGCCTTCAATCCATGCCAAGGAGCTTGGCCTATACCCATAGGGATTTTAAAGCACGGGCTAGGAAGATAGCATTCAGTCCACAAACACAGAATGCTTACAGTGGCAGGTCCTGAACTAGATGCTGGGATGAGAGAGAAGGAATGTGTTTTAGAATCTTTCCTTTGGCTACAGTGCGCAAGATGGCCTGGGTGGGGGAAAGTAGAGAGCAGAGAGGGGTGTGCGGCATAGTTCAGGTGAGAGATGGTGACGCTAGGGCAGAGGCTGTGGAATGACGTGGATGGATTGAGACATGTTAGGAGGGACACTAGCAGAGCTTGGTGACTGAATGTGGGGGTGAGAGGGACAAAGAAGTTGAGACAGATGCTTAGATTTGGGGCTGAATGGATGGAGGTGGTGGTGTGGAAAAATAGGTTTGGGGAGGATGAAGAGTCGGTCCCCCACTGGAATAGAAGCCCCTCATGTAGCCTGTGACAGAGGCAGTTTTTGCAGAGGGAGGTATAGGACCTCCCCAGGGTGCATCAGGAGTGAGGCCTTGCCAGGCCCTGAAGATGGGCACTCTTATCTGACCTCCATGGGAGGAATATCCCTCCAGGGCCTGAGTTTCCTAGGACATGGCCCCGGGAGGTAACTTTGACCTGTCTGGAGTCTTTTTGGAAGGGCACCAGACCCCAACCCCAGGGTAGCCTGTCATGAAGATACTCTGGAAAAGGAAGTCATCAGTCTAGCAGAAGGAATTTCACATCCATAGCCCACTGCATGCCAATTTGGCTTTTAATCCTTACTCCTAGTAGCGCCCTGAACAACCAGATCTGATATTAGTCTCTTCCAAGCCCTTTCCCTTGCTACGTGGCTTCAGGTTAGTTACAGGATATCTCTGGGCCTCCTCCACTGGGCCATGAGGAAGATCAAGCATCAGCTGGGGTAGCAACATCCTCCCCCACCTACCACCCCCGGAGCATGAGGAATCCTCCATGCTCCCAGGAGAAGCTGGGGTGGGGGAGAGGCAGGCCATCTTCAGGAACCTGGAATGTGGGGTCCAAAACAGCTACTCGGGGCACAAGGATGACTCTGGGAGACTATGGGCAGAAGAAGGCAGGCTACATCCCCTGCTGATCCCTCCCCAAGTCCAAAGCACACTGAAGGCTCGGGGTATAGTCAAGGAAGCTAGAGAACCCAGAGAGAGAGGTGTCCAGTAGGGGAGGTGAAGCTTCTCCAGCATTCTCCTGGGGGATGTGCCTGAGTGTCTGTGTAAGGGGCTGGGTGTGGGTGGGAGCACGTCAATTTATGAGACTGCAGATCTGTCAGAGCACACGTGTGTGTGTGTGTGTGTGTATCATGGTGTCTGTGTGGCTCTTGCCTTCGCCCTTTTCCTCCTCCCTGTCCTCTGCTCCCTTCCCACAATTCTCTATCTCCTGGGGCCATACCTGTTCCCAGCCCAAATTTGGTCCCAGCCCCACTGAACACTATGCCTCCTTCTTCATTTCTCTTCATTTCCTCTATTGTTCTTAGATGGCCAGTCAAAGCTGGCAGTCCTTTTAAGATATCCCCTTATTTTAGTGGAAACTGGAACCCCAAGAATGGAGAAAACTGGCTCAGAGTTACACAGCAGGTCAGTGGAAGAGTCCAGATGGCACCCAGGCTGAATCCATGCCACATGCCTGGACCACCCTCTCCAACTCATGGCTACTCTTGTCCAGTACAGACCTTCCCCACTCCTGCCTGCCTTTTGGGAAAACCCTAGTTCTGATCTCCCTCTTGGCCTCAGTGGGACCATCTTACTGAGCTCCAGGCCACCATATCTGACATCTAGGAAATATCCATCTCTTGGGATGGCCCAGCTCTTCTGACTCAGCTCATCTACAACCAGACACCCTCAGCCTGTGGCCATCTTCCCTCTCCATCAGCCCTTCCTTCCTTCCCTCCCTCATCCCAGGGGCAAAATTCAATCTTAGTTACTTTTAGTTTCCCCTGTTCCTTTTCCCTAGGTCCAACTGGCACCAAGTCCTGTTGTTCTCCTGGAACTTTTACCATGTCCTCCCTCTCCCCATAGTCAGGGCCAGGGGCACAGCTGAGGGGCTGAGATCCTGTGCTGCATGCTAAGCCATGCCCGTGGGCTCAGCTGCCTCAGAGGGAATGCCTTTCTTCTGACTTCTCTGTTCTGAAGCAATGCCATTTCTGGTTTTGCCCAGAAGTACGACATAGGCTAGAAGGGGACATGCCCACGAGGCCCCTCACACTCTAAAATCCTCTAGAATCTGGCATCAAGGTGCCCACCTGTCTAGCCTTACCTCCCACTGCTCCCTTCACAACTACATGCTTTCCAGTTAGTCTTCACACAGCCAGGACCTATGAACCTATTGCATAGCTGCTTTCCCTTAATATCCTTTCTTCCCATCTGAGCGGATGCAGCTCTCCTCAGCCTTCAGGACTGACTGAAGCCCACTTCCTTATGATCAGCCTCTCCTGGCCTGGACACTGGACAGTCAACAGCATGGATTCAGCATTTGAGGGCCGTGGAACTGAGCCCCACAAGTGTAGACTCTAGAACTCTCTGACCCTCACCCGGTGCTCTAGAATTCCAGAATGGAACTTGATTTGGAAGAGATCTTTGTATTTAACCTTGGACCAAGCCCAAAAATGTCCTTCAAGCCTTTTCCTCAATGGCAAAGAGCTTATCCCCTCTCCATATAACCAAGTCCGCTTTAGGGCAGCTCAGAGAGTGAGAAAAGCACTTTTCCCATCGTTCCGAGGTTTGCCCTCTTGGAGCTGCCCCACAGTGGTCCTGTCCCCTCCTCTGTGGCTGCACAGAACCACCTGCAGAGACCCAAAGGCCGTGTCTGGAACACAGAGATATTCAATGAACGTCCCTTGGTGGATGCCACGAGAGGGGCAGAACCCCCTTCTTCCTCCTTGGAATGGCGTCAGGCTTTTTTGTTTATCCGTGTTCTCCTGCCATTGCACCCATTTCAGAGACCATGGAACCCAGACCCGGGAAAGGAAGGGTGCGCCCAAGGCCAACCACAGCCCAGCAGTAGCAAGGCAAAGGCCTTGGGGGCATGGCATGTTCTGTTGGAGCTGAGGCCCTGCTCAACCTGGGCAGGCTTCTCTGCCAGCTCTTGAGGGCTGCCCTCCAGCTGTGAAGGAGATGGCACTGCTCCTCTGTGCTCAGAGGCTTCTTCCAGAGGGCAGAGCTCGGGGTCCTGGGCTTCACATGAGGAAGTGGCAGTGAGGGTGGGAGGGATTGAGGGAGGCAGTAATCCCACACCCTCACCCAGCTTCAGAGGAGCTGGTGCTGAGACGGTTGCCATGGTGACAACAGCTCCCTGGTCAGGAGATTTCCTCTTTCCTCCGCTCCCTTTGCTCTTCTCTGAGCAGCAACCATAGCAGCAGCAGCCAGGTCTTCTCCCTCTCCTTAACGAGGAGCAGGGCATGATAAACAAAAGGCGGGCCCTAGTGGCCACCTCCACCTTGGAACTGTCCATGCCACATGGGCCGGTGGTCTGGGAGGGACTCCTAACAGCTGAGAAGGGGCCTGGGCCTGGAGAGCGTGTGGGAGGGGGAGGCCTGAGTAACAAGCAATGTCCCCTTGGTGAGGACTAACGCCCTTCAGGCCTCTTCTCTGAAATGTCCTAATGGTTCAGGGCAAGAGTGAATGGTCCCATTTGCTCATAATCAGCCACAGAACCAGAGCACGTCAGGGCTGGAAGGCTGTTCAAGACCATCTCATCCAGTCCCCCCTCTGTCCTGCCCCTTCCCCATTTCATGAAGGATCAGAGAGGGAAGTGACTTGGCCAAAGGCAAACAGCAGCTGAGGCAAAGGCAAGATTTAACCCATCTCGTCTGCCTTCCAGATTCAGGCCACCCTAGGGGAAGGAGAGACACAGTCCACATGGAGCTTTGGCAGGTCCTTGTGGAACAGCAGGAAGACAGGAGAGCGGGAGCGACTGGGCGCAAGAAGGCCAGAGACGATCCAAATTAGAGATGTTTGAGAGATAGAATGAGAGGACTTGGTGCCTGTGAGGGGTGAGGGGAACGGGGAAGGCTGGGACCTTGGCAGCAGTGACGGACAGGTCTGCTGGGGGGTGGTGCCCCGGTTCATCCTCCAGCCAGGATGAAAGAGGCCAAACATGGGGGCCTCTGCCTAGCCCTGGGACCATGGGGGGTGGTGTTGCTGTTGAGAGAGTGTGAGGAGGAGAACTGGGGGGGGGGGCGCTTCTTTCCTCTTCTAGATATGCTGTGAGCTCTGTCAGCTTGAGGGGTGGGAGGTGGGGATAGTCTGAGGGGACAACGTGAAGTGGGAGTAGGCTCTCTGTGGAGGTGGAAGCTGTTTCTGGGGGCAGGGGCCTTGATGTGAAGTGCACAGCGAGCTGCTGGGGGGGGCGGATGGTGTGGGTGGGGGCTATCTGTGGAGGCGGGAGGTTGCCATGATGCTGGGCAAACTACCCATCTCCAAAGGGGAAGGGTGATTGGAGCCTCCTCAAGCACCAGCAACACCACACCCCCCAGGTGTGTGTGTGTGTGTGTGTGTGTGTGTGTGTGTGTGTGTGTGTGTTGGGGGGCTAGAGCAGTGGGTGTTCTTACCTGAGCTGGGGGTAAGGAGGCAGCTGTGCCCCCTTCCCTGGGACCCATGGGGCCTGGACTGGGGTGGGAGTCCCCTGCCCGGGGGCGGCCCTCCAGATGCTGCCGCCTATGGGGGGAACCAGGGGTCAAGGATGAATGAGGGGGGCAGGAAAGGAGAATGGAGGGGGAGGGGACAAGGGCCTCTGCCCGGCCCCGCCCGCGTTACCTGAGGCCGCTCGCCGGGTCGCTGGATGGCTCTGAGCCTCGGCGGGCCGCGGGGACCGAGACTGGCTCGCGGGCTGGCGACCAGGCTCTCCGAGGTCCGCACCGGAGCCGCCTCCCAGCTCTTGTATCACTATGTCTCTCGGAGGGGACACGATTTGCATAAGCCCCGCCTCATCCCGAGCAGATCGGGCGTTGATTGGCTGCGCTGGGGCGGAGTGGCAGGCGGGGTTTCAGGTGGGGACTGGATGGCCAGTGAGGCCGGGCTGCCGGAGCGCGCCCCGCCCGCCCGCGCTGACCTTCTCGGAGTCGCGAGGAAGGGGGAGGGCTGTGCCCCCAGCGGTACCCCACCCTAGGGTTCAGACCCCGGGCCGCAGTCTGGGGCGAAAAGTGATGACTGAAGTGGATTCGCACAAACAGCCGCACGGTTGCTGTGGAAACGGGAGAGCCACAGCCGAGTCTCTAAGCCTTCCCTTCCAGGGCCCCAGAGGGAGGTGGGGATGAAAGAGGGGATGAGTCACAAGATGTGACCCCCTCCATGTCCCACCCGAAATTGGAGGAGGGCGACGAGGAGCTGCGGAGTAGCTGAGTGGGGTAGGGAAGAGCTGGCGTGGTCGGCCGCCCACGCCTTCGCGTCGCCCCCGCAACACACCCACTGCGCTGCGGCCGTGGGCTTGAGAGGGGGCCGGGTGGGCGTCGAGAGCGCAGCACGGATGGCGAAGCGCCCCACCTCTACCTGGCCCCACGCTCGTCGTGCGCGCCCTGCAGCGCCTAATTCTAATCCTCTCCAGACAGGCCTTGCTTAGTGCTCACGGACCCCCAAGAGACCTCTCGGGATCTCCTCCAGAAGGTCCCTCTGCCTACCCCATGGACCCTCCTTTCCCCGCCCCCCCTCCATCTTTCCGTCTCGCAGACGGAGCCGGTCCCCAGCCGCCGCCAGTCTCCGGCCGAGGATGTTGACACAAACCCGTGGCGGTTTACACTGAGTGGGTCTGGAAGGTTTCAGGGCCCCGGGAACACCTCTTCCCTGCACTTGGGGGTCTCCCCAAAGCCCGGCCCTGCTGCCCTGGGTGCTCTGGCAGCTGAGAGCTCCCGACCCAAGGCGGCGGGAAGGAACTCTTTTATTCCAAACCGGGGGGGGGGGGGTAGTGGGAGTGGCGGGGGGGCGACGGGAGCAGGTATCTCTCCGACTGTGCCACGTGCGGGGGAGGGACTTCTAGGCATCTGTCGAAAGTGGGGCGGGGCGTCTGGAGATTGGTCGAATGGGAGCTGCGATGCTGAAGGGGGGGCGGGGAGGAGAGAAGAGGCCGGGCTTCTGCCGAAAGAGCAAAAGTTGAGGTGAGCCCGGGGACGGGGGATGAGGACAGGCCAGCCACGAGTGGAGGCGAGACTTCTCCGGCTGGCCCTCAAAATTCCTGGGCCAGGCTCCGTGGGGAGGAACCAGCGGACATCTTTTTTTTTTTTTTTTTTTTTAAGGCACCGTCTCATTCCCTCTGGAACCCGTTTTGCTGTCGCATTCTCCGGGCTTCAGGCTGTCTTCTCTCTGGGGCCCTAACGGGATGACAGCACTACCCGGGCCTCCAGTTAGCTGGCACGTCCCTGGCCCCTTGATTGGTGATTCACAGGGACAGGGGTTTGAAAGCCCTGACACTGTCACTTCCTGAGCACCTTCTCTGCTATGGGCCCTGGGGACCTAGAGATAGGCAAGAACTCCCCCCTGTTCACGGTGAAGCGGGTTCTATCATGACTCCCATTTAACAGATGAAGAAACTGAGGCTTAGAGCACTTAAGTGACTAGCCCAAGCTCACAAAGCTAGTAAAGCTGCAGGGCTGGGATTTGAACCCAAGCAGTCTGGCTCCAGAACCCACACTCCTAGCCAGAAAACAATACTGCCTCTCTTTTAAGATCTTTCAAGTCCTTAAGAGCAGAGACCTGGATTAGAATATTCTTTTCTGATCCTCCAAGCCATGAGACAGGCAAGGCTCAGCCTCTCGGGAGCAGCTTCTCTGACTCTGAGGTGGTCAAGACATGGGATTTCAACAGCGGCTGTAATAGTAGAGCTGGTGATCGTGGAAACAAAAAGAAGCTCCTGTGATCTGCAAGAGGGCCAGAGTGTGGCTGCTCCTGACTTTCCCATTCCCCACCCAGCAATCAGCAGGGGATCCAGCAAGGAAGGCAAGGGGCAGTTGGTGAGGCAGGATATATTGGTCCTGCTCTGGCTCTTTAAACCAGACAGGACCACCCATACAGTCTCACCCATGAGTCATCTCGGGCCCTGTGACTGTTCCTGAGCTGCCAGTCCTAACCCATCTTCACCTGCTCATAAGACTTGAGACCCTGATCTTGATCCTGCCTCTGCCTTTAGGTTTAATGTTTAAAGCAACAACAGCTGACATTGACTGAGTTGCTTCGCTATGCACTAAACTCTCTGCCAAGTCCTTTATTTGCATCATCTCACTTAATCCCACAGATGACCACGGCCATTAAAAATATCTAACAATCGGGCGCCTGGGTGGCTCAGTTGGTTAAGCGACTGCCTTCGGCTCAGGTCATGATCCTGGAGTCCCTGGATCGAGTCCCACATCGGGCTCCCTGCTCTGCGGGGAGTATGCTTCTCCCTCTGACCCTCCCCCCTCTCATGTGCTCTCTCTCTCTCTCTCTCAAATAAATAAATAAAATCTTAAAAAAATAAAAATAAAAAATAAATAAAAATATCTAACAATCCATTCAGACATGAATATTACCAATCAAAGTGGATGCTGGCCTTAGTGCTAGACCAAAGACTTAGTAGGTCTCTGTTCCGCCAAGAGTTAACACTTCAGCTACTGGATCAAAGGGAATAGGCAGGAGAGAAGCTAGGGATGGGGTGGGAGGGCCCAAGGCCTATGGTTCTCTATTTACAATCAATCTAGAAGTATTTTGATGTTTTCACAACCAGTTCAGCTGCACCAAGTCTGGGGACTGAATTTCAGCCCTGGTAGCATTACTTCATTTCATGGCAGTGGATGGAGGCTCAGAGAGGTTAGACAACTTGCCCATTGTCATATAGCTCATTAGCAACAGAGTTGGGATTCCCACCCAGATCTGATTCCGGAACCCACACTGACCACCGACTGACCTGTGTTCCTAGGAAGAGGTAGTTGGGGTTTTCGCTTTCTGCAGCTAAAGGTTGATCCAGAAGAATGAGATTTAAGTTCTGGGACTTTCGCTGTGGCCTTGCTGTTCTCAGGCTTGGAGCCTTGACAACACCTGTCCCATGTCGTTGAGGGAGTGGGCCCTGCCCCTGCAGAGTGAGGCGGGCAGAGCAGGCTGCCTGGAACAGTGTGCCTGTGTGGGAGGACCCACGAGGGGGCACAGAGGGAAACCCCAGTAGGGTTTTGATGAGGGCAGAGGTCTGCTTGGCAATGGCCCCTTCAATTTGCTTCACCAAAGTGCTAGCATTCACTGTTGGGTACGGACAAGGCCTTTATGATGGATAACACCTCCCCAACTCCCTGGGTTTCCTCAGCCTTGGCTAGTGCAGCCTGGTGACAGCTAGAATTCCCCTGGGTCCTAGATATTTCACAGTCTTTGTGGCTGGGAGAGAGTGAGATCACCAGCTTTGGACTCCTTCCCTCTCCCTTATTGGCTAAGCAGGAGGTGTTTTTTTTTTTTTTTAATTTCCAAAATAGAAATCTGTTATCTTTTTTCTCTTCCTGTTAATACATGGTGGCTAAAAAAAATGATACTGAGAGAGTGGAAGTTCCCCGGTAATTCCTCCCTTGAGCATTACCTGCAGGGGACCTTGTGTTTTTGTCCGCCCTTCATTCACTTTCTTCTGGAGAAGCCCTATAGTGTAGTGGGTTACACGAACAGACTCTGGAGCCAGGCCACCCAGGTTTTCATCCCCACTCTATCACTTACCAGCTGTTAGTTAGTTAATCTCTCTATGTGTCAATTTCTCATCTGTAAAATAAGGATAATAATAAGAGTACCTACATCAAAGGGCTACTCTGAGGATTAAAATGAGTTAGTATGCGCCAAATGCTTAGAACAAGAGCTTAGATTATGCTTTGGGGAATTACACAGCCCCAACTGTATACAGTCTTGGTGGAATTATCAGTCCAGGGGTCCTGCCTTCCTGGGGACAAGGATTGGGCATGAGTCTCAAGTAGGGCTAAATGGACACCCTACCCCCTGCCCAAGCTCATCTGAATCTGGAGTAAAGTGACCCAAGCATTCTAGGTGGTTGTCACTGGTTTATTCCAAGGCAGTGCTCTGGTAACTGTCTACTCATTCCTCCTATCTGAATCCCCAGAGGTGACTCTGGTACACATCCTTTCCAAGACCTAATTTTTCTGCTTTTCCTTTGCTTCTGTGAACCGCTCTATACCCCTCCCCAGAATTTCTTTTCTTTTCGTTCTTTCTTTCTTCCCTCCTCCCTTCCTTTCTTTCTTTCTTTCTTTTTAAACTTAAGTTATCTAGAGGTGATTTCTGCTTGCTTACAGAAAACATGAGTTTGGCATATTTCTCTATCAGTTATGACCCTTGGTTGCACATGACAGAGAATTCAGCCCACAGTGGGTTAAGCAAAAAGAGAATGCAGGAAGAGAAAACCCAGGAGTAGATTGGACTTTGGGGATGGCTTGATTCAGGGGCTTAAACAGTGTGATTAATATCGGACCTCTTTCCAGGGCTTGGCTTTGCGCTTCTGTGTTGACTTCATCCTGAAATCCTCATAAAGGCAAGGTATCGGCCAGCATCTCTAGGTCCACACACTCTCAGGCTGGAGTGCCAGAGAAAAGAAGAGAGCTTCTCTTCCCCAGTGCAGGCAGCCAGTATCCTGGGCTGGTTCTCACTGGCCTGGTTTGGGATCCATGCTGAGCTCAGACCAGTCACTGAAAACAGGGGATACAGTGCTTGGATTGGCCAGGGCTGAGTAACTTACCTACCCCTAGATAAGGTCAACGCCTTCCAAAGCTTGTGTCCCCGGAGTAGGGAAGGTAGGTGTTCTTACCAAGAACGGCAGAAGTTCCTAAATTATAAAAACACATACAAGCTATACTGTGTCAGCAGGAAACAGATGGCGCTCATAGAGATGGCTGAAGATAGGTCAGCGAGGGAACTATTTACACAGTTATGGGCAGGGGTTGAGAGAACTCCACCAGGTATCATGAAGCCCTGGGGCCAGCGCCAGTGGAGAGCCATTACCACCTCCAGGCCTCAAGGGGCAAGGGGAGGGAACAGAGCTGTTGTTCTAGGAGAGAGTCTTCTAGAGGGAGTTTTGGCCTTCGGTAAGGGAACACAGCCCTGCCAACACATGGCCTTTTATGGAGAGACTGAGGGTGGGTGGATTAAATACCTCGACCTCCTTCTACTCCCATGTCCCATCGGTCTCCTACTTATGTCTCCCATTGGCCAAACCCAGCTGGAAGCCAGAGGGCAAAGAAGCCCCAACTGATGCAGTCCCCACGGCAACCTCGTACAGCGGCACACGGAGGGGAGAGAGTGGAGATGAGCAGAAACAAACCTAATGGGAAGAGAGAATGTCTGTATATACATGTTATGTATTTGTATGTAAAATATCTATCTATATCTGTATCCAAGTGCAGAGGCTTCCAAGTAAGACAGCCCTTGGACAAGGTTCTTAACCTCTCTGCAATTCAGTTTCCTAGTCTGCAAATGGGAATAATAAAAAGAAGTACTTGTTGTGTGAGGATCCCACGAGGATAGAGCGCTTAGCGAAGTGCCTGACATTCACGTAAATGTGTCATCTCTGGCTGTGAACATGCCATATTTAGTTGCGGCAAAGGCGAAGTGGCTATAACAGATAGACCCCAGCCTACAATAACTCAAATGCAATAGAAGTTTATTTCTCGTTTATATACAGTTTAGGGTCAAGGTCAGGCGGATGGGTGGCTCTCTCTCTCTTACAGGGATTTGGGACCAAGCTTCCATCTCCTGTGTGGTTCCACCATTCCCTGGGGTCTCCAGCCAGGGGAAAGGGAACGAGAGAGTGGAGGAGGCAGACAGTGAGGTGACCCAGAGATTTTGAATTGGCGGAAGCCACTACCACCCTTAGGCTGGAGGGGCAAACGGGAAAATGATACTAGCCAGAGCCCCTGCTCACTGCATGGCTAAGTCGAGTGGAGGCCCTGCTGCCACCACCATCAGAACCACCACCACCAGAACCACCACCATCAGAACCACCACCATCAGAACCACCACCACCAGAACCACCACCACCAGAACCACCACCATCAGAACCACCACCACCAGAACCACCACCACCAGAACCACCACCGCTGCTGCCCGCTCGAAGCCAGGAGCTCACACTCTTGCTGATGCTAGTCTGGAAGTCTGAAGTCACTTGAAGCTGTTGTTGGATGCTGAAAGCACAGCAACCGATGTGTGGTTCCTCTTGCAGGGGAGTAGCAATTATGACCCACAGGAAGAGGCCTGCCCCAACTCACTCTGGGCAGTCACATGAGAGCCTGCTTTTTCCTTTCTCCCTCCGCCGTAAAACCCACACCAGAGAAGCAATCACAAGGAAGGGAGTGCGTGTCTTAAGAGCTGCACGCCCCCACACTCCTCCCCGCCCACCTCCAGCTGCTGGAGCCTTAAGTCTGCCCTTCATAAGGCAGGGGCTGAGGAAGAGCTTTGAGTCAAATGTAAAACAGAAACTTTAATTGAATTTCAAGAATCAAAAGTGATTGAGATGATGGGCTCAGGGTTGGGGTAGGGATGAGTGGCCCAGTGAAAGGAATCAACTCCCTTGATCCAGGTCGGCTTCTCCTGTCTCCTTCTCCTCCCTCCTTCTCCTGTCTGCCATCGCCAAACCCTGGCACGGCTCCTCCCTTACCCTGGCCCTGGGAGGCTCAGCCACTGAGCCCAAGGAATGCCTGCCCGGTCGCCAACATGCACACACATCCCAGCACGCCTGTGCAGCTCTTAAGACTCCCAAGGGCCTTTGGGGATACAGGAGCACACCAGGGCATTCAGGGGCCAGCCTGGCCGTTAGAAGAGGAAGAACCACCATGGAGCCCCGTAATCCCAGTCTGCACTTGTGGAAAACGCCTGGCTCAATTTGGGCCAGTCAGATGTTGTTTCCTGGGAATTTGGAATTTTGGGCGGAGAGGCACAGAAACCTCAGTGTCTTTAAAGCAGAAGCACATTGATGCTCTAGGGAGAAATTCCTATGGTCTCCTATGGTGGTGGGGCGGGGGGGGGGGGGGGGTGGGGTTCTAGGCCTGCCCTTCTGTGAATTGTCTTGGTTGTTCAACCCTGTCTTGGAATCCATGAACTACTCCATGCCTCTTCTAGTGTTCATCCTCTGCTCTCCTCACTCACCCCCACACCTTTTTCCCCTTAAGTTAGCCAGAGCTGGTTTCTACGACTTTCAGTCAAATGATAAAACTAATAAAGGCCATTCAAAGTCAGAGACAGGAGGTGCAATGAGAGGCAGAGGCCAGAAGAGGGCACTGTGGGCTCATTCTGAAGGGGCTTTGGAGTGGCTCCAAAGGTTCTAGAGGCATTGGAAGGGAAGATGGGTGGAGGAGCCAGGCAGTGGGGAGAAGGCTTTTCCTTGCAGTGTTTTATCCTAGCAAGTGTAGGGAGGGCACACAAGGAGATAGTGAGATGGAAAGTCGGGACCTTTGTTGCAATTGTATCTATATCATTTCACTCACTGTGTGACCTTTGGCAAGTCATGTCACTTCTTTGGTTTCCTCATTTGTAAAACTGGGATAAGACTAGAACCTACTTTATGAGGCTGTTGTGAGGATTAAATCCGACAATGCCTCTTAAGTGCTTAGAAAATTGTCTGGCCAGGGGCTCAGCCAGTTAAGCATCAGACTCTTGGTTTCAGCTCAGGTCATGATCTCAGGGTTGTGAGATCGAGCCCCGTGTTGGGTTCCACGCTGGGCATAGAGCCTGCTTAAGATTCTCTCTCTCCCTCTCCCTCTGCCCCTCCCCCTGCCCCCGCTTGTGCGCGCTCTCTCTCTCTCAAAAAACAAAACAAAACATTGTCTGGCAAATACACTATTAATACATTTTAGTTATTATTATTACTCTCATTTCACTGAAAACATAATCAAAGGGCCAGAGATAGAGCCAGAAAATGACAAGGGACAAAAAAAAAAAAAAAAGAAAAGGCCATTGAACAGTGGTCATAGACTTCAGATGTTTCCAAAGAACAGGAATGTGATCAGGAGGCCCTTGGTGCCGAGGAGGAAGAGGAGAAGGAATGGAAGGAAGATTTTGAGGGCAAAGGTTGGTGGAATGATCTGGAAAAGGGAAATGGGGGCACTTTCTCCTTTGGGATGAAAGGAAAGGAAATCAGGCAAACATTGGAAGAAGTAGGAACAGATGCGGTAGCCAAGAGGTTTCCTCCTCTTACACAGACTTCTAGTCTTTGTGAAGCACGCCCTGTGCTTAGCAGGGGTGGTGGGGGTGGCTGGGGAGGCTCAGCTCTCTCCACCCTCACCACCCTAGACCTTCTTTATCATGTGAGTCCTATGTCTGTCTTCTTTTAGTTTTCACCATTCATCCGCTGAATACATATTTATTGGATGCCTATTAAGTATTAAGCTCTGGGGATATAAATATAAGAGTCTATACTGGTCTGGGTTCTCAAAAGAAACAGAACCAAAAGGAGATGATAGATGGATAGATAGATAGATAGATAGATAGATAGATAGATAGATAGATAGGTGATAGATAGATAGATAGTAAGGAATGGCTTATGCACTTGTGGAGGCTAAGAAATCCCAAGATCTGCTGTCAGCTGGCTGGGGACTCAGGAGAGCTGATGCTGTAAGTTCTAGTCTTCACGCACCAGAATGCAGGAGACCAGTGTCCTAACTCAGAGATGGTCAGGCAGAGAGAGAAAATTCTCCCTCACCTTTTGTTCTATTAGGGCCTGAATGGGTTGGATGCTGCCCACCCACAATGGGGAGGGCAGTCTGCTTTACTGAGTCCACTGATCCAAATGCTAATCTCATCCAGAAACACCTTCATGGGCACACCCCAGAGTAATGCCTGGGCACCCCATGGCCCAGTCAAGTTGACGTGTGAAATTAACCATTACAAAGACCAACATGGCAACTCCTCTCCTGCAGTTCATGGTCCAACAAAAACAACAGACACAAAAAGTAAAACAACAACTATGTAATCCCACATTGTCACAATATACCGAGAGAGAAATGAACAGGGTCTGTGATCAAATGAGTGGGCGCCGAACTGAATGCATTGGAGGTTTAGGGGAGCATCTGCAAGAAGAAGACATGTCAAGGATTGGCAGTGTCCAGCCAGGGGAAAGAAGAGGAAGAATGTTCTGGTGAGGAAGGGTGGCTCGTCGCATGAGCTCAGAGAAGACCTCTGTAGCTGAAAGAGAAGGGAGTTCGCTGAGAGAGCAGACTATAGCCAGGAGTTGGTATTTTATCCCAAGTGCCATCAGACTGTTTTGTAGCTGGTGGTGAGTTATGTGAGCCGCCTGCATCACATTGTTCGGGGTTAGTCAGGCTTCTAGGGAGACTGGGTTGGAGGAGGCTGCAAGTGGAGGTGGCCGAGCTGGATTGGTTGAAGGCTGGGTCCTCGGCTAGAGTGCCAGCAGACAGATGGAGAGGGGTGACAGATAAAACTTGGGACAAGGGTCTCTATACCTGTTCCCATGGCCCCCCACACCAATACCTTGGAAGGTGACTGGGAGCCTAACTCCCCGTTCTGGATATTGGAGGCATCTGGGTGCTCGGTGGGTAGGTTCCTGTGCTTTGGGGTGCTGGGGACGGGGAACCCAACAGTAGCCAACCCACGAAGGAAGCACTAAACGTATTCCATCTTCCCAGTAGACAGTGGCTATCTAGACTGAATTCAGGGGTCAATTCCAGATCCTGGTTCTAGCTCCTGCTCTGGGATGAGCAGGTAGGAAGGGAAAGAGCAGGGCTCAGGACAAGTCTGATTCCATCCCAGCTCTGCCCTATACTCCCTGCTGGGACTTCCCCTTAGCTGATCACTTGGTGTAAGCAGGATTAATAATGGTCCTGGGCTCACAGGATTTATCAGCATTAACTGAGGCAATGCATGAAAAAATACACATAGCACGGTGTCAGGCACAGAGCAGGGAGTCAACAAATGGAAGCTGCTTCCCCATGCCTAGAGAAAGCTCTAGTTCGGTTTCTGGCTGAGACTAGAGGGCCATCTGGGGCCAGGTCATATGATCTGGGCTGGCTCTGCAGCCTTACTTACCCCCTATTTGCAGACGGAGCCTGGTTACATGGCACTGGAGAATCTGTCTCCGGATCTGGCAGGTGGGGAGGTAGCCGGAGGCAAGAAAGGGCAGAGCTTGAAGTGACCCGGAGAATAGCATACCGTCTCAAAATTGGAAACTCTGGGGTGACTCCTGGGAATCTATATTCTCTGTACACTGAAGTTTGAGAACTACTGACTTGTCCATCTTATTTATTTTGGGTTCAGGAAGACTCGAGGCCAAAGGAGGAGAAGTAAAAGCAGAGTAGTGGGTGTGCTTGGGTGAGGAGCGCTGGATGGGAAAGAAAAGACCCCTGGAATAAATTAGATGTGCAAAGGGTGAGCACACAGGGTTTGACTGCTTCAGGGAAATGTTCTTCCTGTTTAGAAAGAACAAACAAAACACTTCTGTGATGTGAATTCGGAAAGGAGAATTTGCAAGTGGGGAGAGATTTCTTAGTAAATAACCCAGTTCTGCCCCACCTACATCCCCCATGGTGGCAGGCACGGTGCTAAACAGGGCTGCTGAGCAGGTGCGCACCGTTACAATTGGGACGGTTGAGGAAATATTGCCAGGTAACATACTAGTTGGCAAAAGGTACACAGGAACCTCACTAAGTAGTAAAGTTAATTATATATAAATATAAGTTATAGATTCATTAGTTCATTGGATACCCTCATGAACATTGATAAATGTCCTCCTAAAATAACCACCTCTGAGAAACACCCAGGGCTCTCTCTGCTACTCCTCCCACGTCTCTGCCTACAGCACATGCCGTCTTGCTCATTCTTTATAAATTGCTCTGCGCTCTAGCGGAATCATCAGTTTATCTTTATCCTCGAATTACTCACGTGTTAGGAGCTCTAAATAGTTCCCCATTTCCATCGGCTTTACTGGTGGTGCATTATACTTGTATAAGTAGTAGGTGGGCAGGGTTTTAATGTTTCCTTGGAAGATCCAGAACTTACAGAAACAATTTAAAGATGAACATCCAGGAGAAAGACAGTGGTGTTTGGGTAAAGGTTTCTTTTAAATATCACAAAGAAAAATCTTCTGGATCTGGGGGAGAAATATTCAAAAAGATATTAATAATTGCTAGTAATAGAAATGTTGGATCAAAACGTACCCCAATTTCATTAAAAGTTGAAGGCGCTCAAGCTCTGTAGCACTTGTGCCATTCGGAACGGCAAGTCTGCTTGGCCGAAGTTCATGGTTTGCATGAGTCAGGGCTAGAACAGATAAGCAGAAACAGTATGAACGATATAGAAAAAGGAATTTATTAAGGAATTAGAGTTTATGCAGTTGTAGGGTTTCCTCAAGGACATAGTTGGTGGGGGTGGCTTCTCTCTGTTTCTCAACATCTGGGGCCTCAACTGGGAAAATTGGAGACTGAGGGCTAATGCCACCTGGAGCCATCTTCACGCGCACATCAGGTGCTTGATGCTGACGTCAGTGAGGCCCTCAGCCAGGGCTGTTGTGTAGACATGGGACAAAGCTCTGGCCAATGGAATATGAGTGGAAATGACACCAACTCTTCCAGGCCTGGCCCATACAAACTTCCTGTATGATCTTTTCTCTTTTCCACCTATCAGCTGAACGAACAGGACTTCAAAGACCTAGAAGAAGGGAAAGCCCAAAGGTGGAAGAAGTCTGGGTTTCTGAGGGACCGTGTAGAGCAAAGCCCTCACCGCCCTGCCCCAGACTGTGACATGAATGGGAAATAACTTGCTACTAAGCCATCTATAGTTAGTAGCTGTGTGTTACAGCAGCTAATGCTCGTTACCTTGACTAATAATGATTTCTGCTCACTGCTCATTTACTGAAGTTATAGGTGACCAGAGGCTTTCATCTGGTGAGATCTGGTGAGCTGCAAACATCCCTGGTGGTTGTGCTCAGCATCCCACTGTGACAAGAGCCCTTTGTCTAGTCACTGTGTCAAAGGTTGGTCTTGCAGCTCCTATCAGCTAACATGTGTTTGATGGAATTTTGATGATCTCATATGACTCTTTCTGACTAATGGTCACACCTCATGAGTTGTGTTGGCATTTTGTTAAGGTAGAGGGCAAACTCCATTGTCTTTCTATCACTAAGTTTATGAAAGAGCTCATATCTGGATCTATCTCTTCTGTCCCCATGAACGTGGAGGAGTGTTCATCTCCTACCTAAAGGCAGTCCAGGGTACAAATGTCTTCCCCCTTACCGAATCCAATAGTAATTCTATGTTATTGCCCCTCTTAATCCCCTCAACAATGCAGTTGAACAAACTCCTCCTTGAGACACTTTCTTCATTTGACTCCTGTAACACAAATTTCCTATAACTTGCTGGCTTCACCATGGCCACTTCTGCAGCCTCTTCAGTTTGATATCTAACAGACATCTCAAATCAAACAAATCCAGATTAGAAACTCTTGATCAACCCCTCCAGACCGAGGCCACCTGCACACATCTACACATCAACCCAAGGCACCACTCTTCACCTAGTGGCTCAGGCCAGTTATCCAAAAATCATGCTTTTTGCCTCCTTCTCACACTGCCAAACTCTAATCAATCAACAAATCGAGCTTCAAATGATATATGCCAAGATCAATCCACTTCTTGCCATCTCTGCTTTTACTGTTCTAGTTCCAACCACCATCATCTTGTGCCTCGATGATGGAAGAGCCTTGGAATTGGTCTATCCTCCTCCACACTTACTCCTACATTGTTTATTCTCCACAAAGAAGCCAGAATGATCTTTTAAAAATAAAAACTGGAGGTGCCTGGGTGGCTCAGTCAGTTAAGCATCTGCCTTCGGCTCAGTTCATGATCCCAGGGTCCTGGGATCGAGCCCCGCATCAGGCTTTGCAGGGAGCCTACTTCTTCCTCTCCCTCTGCCTGCCGCTCCCCTTGCTTGTGCTCTCTCTCTCTCTGTCAACTAAATAAAAAAAATCTTAAAAAAATAAAAAATAAAAGTAAAAACTGTCCTTTCAGTTCCCCAAACATATCAAACTCTTTTCTACCTCAGGGCCTTTGCACTTGTGCGTCTCTTTTCCTGGAACATCCTTCTCATTGAATGGCTATTTCTTATGCTTCAGATCCAAACCCACAAGCATATCCTCAGAGAGCACTTATCATCCTATTGAAATGTTGATCTTCATGAGATGATAATCTCCACAAGGGTGTGCGCTATGGACAGAATTGTGTCCCCACCCCCCACCCCCACCGAAATTCATAAGTTGCTCTAAACCCTGGTGTATTTGGAGATATGGTCTTTAGGAGGTAATTAAGATTAAATGAAGTCATGGGGCGCCTGGGTGGCTCAGTCGGTTAAGCGTCCGACTCTTGGTTTCAGTTTAGGTCATGATCTCAGGGTCGTGAGATAGAGCCCTGCATCAGGCTCCACCAACCAGTGCAGAGTCTACCTGAGATTCTTTCCCCTTCCTCTCCCTCCCCCTCTGCTCCTCAGCTGCCCCCACTTGTGCTCCTACTCTTGCGCACTTTCTTTCTCTCTCGAATAATAATAAACAAAATCTTAAAAAAACACACACACACACACAAAAAAAGGAGGCACTTGGCCCACTCAGGGCTGGGTTAATAAGTAACCGGGTTTGGGGTTTGTTCCTGTTTTCTGTGAAAACCGTGACCCTCAGTGTGATGACCCCGTTCAGAGAACAGCCGGGAGGAGGTGTGGGTGTCACCGGCCCCGCCGGGAGCTCAGGGATTCTGTTGGGAGACTGGCGGGGGCGGCGCAGGAGGGGGCTGCAGGGGGGGCGGCACAGAGGGCCGCAGGGGGGGCGGTGCAGGGGGGGCGGCACAGGGGGGCGCAGGGGGGGGCGGGCCAGGGGCCTGCAGAGGGCCGCAGGGGCTCCAACGGGCAGCCCGTGGGGAGGTGCCCAGGGGAGCACACAGGCCCGAGTCCCAGGGGAAGCGCCGCCCACCTCCCTGTGTGGTCTCGGGCCAGGGGGCTCCAAGCTGCCAAATGCACATCGCCGCCCAAGCCCCCCGAAGTCCAGACGTGGACACCCCGCGGCCAAATCTCTAAGAGGCATCCCGAACTAGCATGTCTAAAACCAAACTCCTGATTCCCAGCCCCTCCCTGACGCCTTCCTCCCCAGCTCCTCCTGGTCTCAGGAAATGACAGCTCTGTCCTTCTAGCCGCTCCGTCTCAAAGCCCTGAGGTTGCCCTTGACCCCTCTTTCCCTCACAGCCCGCACCCGGTCCGTCAGCAAATCCCGTCAGCGCAGCCCTGTCTTCACCCACTTCTCACCGCGGCGCCTCTGTCCTCCGGTCCGGGCCAGCAGCGCGTGTCCGTCTGTCCCCCGCATCCCTGCAGGGGCCTCCTGGGCGGGGGGGGGGGGGGGGGGGGGGGGGCCGGCTCCGCCCTCGCCCTGCTGTCTCGTCTCCTCACCGTGGGCAGAGCGGCCTTGAACACGCAAGTCAGATGAGGCCACCCTTTCGCTCAGCACCCTCTGATGACGCCCCAGCCCACGGACAGGCCACAGCCGCCCCTGGCCGCAAGGCCCCACGCCATCGGCTCCCTGCCCCACGCCTCCCCTCGGCCCACGGCGCCCACTCTCTTCTGCGACCCTGGCCTGCGTTCGGCAGACTATTTCAGAGAAACGGGACCAAGAGGATGCACACCGTCTATGCGGAGAGAGATGTATTTGCATCATGTGGGGGCAGGCAAGTCTGAACTCCACAGGGCAGGCCAGCAGGCTGGAGATTCAGGCAAGAGTGGATGGGGTCTTGGGTCTGAAGGCTGAAAACTCCACTGGAGTTCTGTGTTGCTGCGTGGGGGCCGCATTCCCTTCTTCCTCAGGAGGATGTCAGTCTTTGCTCTTAAGGCCTTCAGCTGGTTGCGTGAGGCCCACCCACGGGACAGAGGGCAAAGTCCCCTGATGGAAACATCCATCCCCTCCGAAAAGTGCCTTCACAGCAACAGCTAGTTTGACCAAAGCACTGGGCACCACGGCCTGGCCACGTAGACACGTAAAATTAACATCCCGCGGTCTCTTTCGCAGTTCCTTGAAGGCAGGCGTCGTCCTGTCTCAGGCCCTCACCCTCACTCTTCTCTCTGCCCGAATGTTCTGCTCCACGTGACGCCTGGGTATCCGAAGTTCCCTGGCCGCTCACTTCTTGTGGGTTTTGCTGGATGTCACTTTGTGACGTCTTCTTCGTGACGTCTGCCTCAGCTGGGCTTCCCTGTGAGGTGGTCTCAGGTGAGACGTGTCTCAAAGGCACAGTTTGCTGCTAGTGCACTCTCATTGTGAACAGTTGTGCTGGGGTCTAGAAACTCCTTAATCTAAGGACCTTGTCTAACTTGGCCAGTGGCCAGTACTTTGGCTGTAAT
Organism: Halichoerus grypus; assembly: GCF_964656455.1. NCBI lineage: Eukaryota > Metazoa > Chordata > Mammalia > Carnivora > Phocidae > Halichoerus > Halichoerus grypus. Next base: position 157,385,599 of record NC_135716.1, on the reverse strand, counting down.
CTCTCTCGGTTGCAAACCCCACCCCCACTTGTATACGGGCTTTGTGAGGCTGGACCTGGGACTCTGAAGCCCACGTTCTGCTTTGCTGGCTGGCTCCCTGTCAGGCTCTGCCACTGGGGCGGCCACAGAATGCTCTAAGGGAACCTGGGGGGTTTGTTTAATCAGATATGGTGGGACATGCACACGCAGAAATGACTGTCATGAAGGAGGATGCTTACTCACAGTCCCTAGAAACAGGAAGGCAGAGCTCACCATGCAGGGCTGTGTGGGGAAGCACCAGGGTGGGTCAGGAGGGAGAGGGAGTAAGGGGAAAATGTGGGAAGAGTATTGACTGATTGATTGCAGCTTCCACTGGAAAGAACAGGAAAGGCGGGGTAAGTGGGTCCAGAATTGGCTAGTTTGGATAATTTCAGTGGGCTCTGGGGTATAGGGGCTATCCTTAGTTGTCTGGTACCTGGCCCTGGGGTGATCAGAGCAAGTGAATTGTGACCCTGAGTGTGAGAGCTCCCTAGAGGAGGTGGTTGGTTTGCATATGGAAGGCATGCTCTAGCTCAAATTGTGTGCTAACTCTATTTTTTTTAAGGTTTTATTTATTTATTTGAGAGAGAGAGCAGGGGAAGGGGCGGAGGGAGAAGCAGAGAATCTCAAGCAGACTCCCCCTGAATACAGAGCCTGATATGGGGCTCAATCTTATAACCCTGAGATCATGACCTGAGCCAAAATCAAGAGTCTGGACACTCAACCAACTGAGCCAGCCAGGAGCCCCCTATCTCTAAAGGCGATAATGTAAGCAGTCCCTCCAGAGTCAGTAAGGTGGCGCCCCAAGGTGCCAAAGCATCGAATAAAAGGACATAAAAAGGCGTGATTAATTTAGGCATCCCTTGTTTTATTGCACTTCGCTTTATTGCGCTTCACAGATATTGTGTTGTTGTTTTTTTTACAAGTGTAGCAACTCTGCATCAACCAAATCTATTGACACCATTTTTCCAACAGCATTTGCTCACTTCGTGTTTCTGTGTCACATTTTGCTAACTCTCCCAATATTTCAAACTTTTTCATTACGACTATGTTTGTGATGGTGATCTGTGATCAGTGATTACGACTCGCTGAAAGCTAAGTGATGGTTAGCATTTTTTAGCAATGAAGCATTTTTTAATGAAGGTATGTACATTTTTTTTAGACCACAGTACAGTGTAAACTAACTTTTAGATGCACTGGGAAACCAAAACTTCATCGGACTCGCTTTATTAGGATATTTGCTTTATTGCAGTGCTCTGGAAGGGCATCTGCGGTATCTGGGGCGTGCCTGGAGAGACAGGGAGCACGCAAGGACAGGAGTGGAAGAACGAACTCCATGGCGCTGTGCCCTGTGAACTTCCCGTGGGCTCTCGAGATGCCTGACACTTTCTGTGTCACTCCAGCAACGCTCTCCCTAGTAACAGCAGCGCCTTTCTGCAATAGCAGCTGAGTCCAGGGTCCAATTTCCTACCCCTTGCAAAGCCAGCCCCATTGTGCCCGTCTCAGAGATACCAGCACCGACCAGCCAGTGCCCTGTCCCCAAAAGTTCTGGGTCTCAGCCCCATGGAAGCTTCTTCCAGATTCAGAGACACCAGCATCCTCCAAGCAGTGCCCATCCTTAGAGGCTTGTGTTCAGCTCTGCTGTGTCCTCCCCCAAACTCACGCGAGTTTGGATCACTCACCCCTCATCTCTGAGCTCCTTCAGCCCTGGGGGTGGTAGCTGCTTCCTGCAATTGCTACCTCTGTGGTACTTGGTTTTTTAATCGCCCTTTTTTGTGACCTCATTAACACCTTTATACCTAGTTAACAATTCCTTATATTCAGTTCTCTCCATTCAAATCATTGGTGGGCTTCTGTCTCCTGATTGGACTCTGGCTGACTGAGACAGTGTGCCAGGAGGGGATTTTTTTGGCATTGCTTTGGTTGTGTTCTTGGAGTTGAACTCAGTGCTGACCTCCTTGCCTGTGGACAGTGGGATGATAGCATTGGTGGCAGGCAAAGACTTCACAGTTAATCAGACTATCACTCGTGGTCAACCGTGATGAAATGCCTATTGAAAGTGCCAGGGGACAAAGTGACTGTTTCCCCTGCTCATTATGGTGGTGATGATGACTACAAGCACCATGGTGTGGCATGAATTCTTGTGAGTGCTCCAGAGTGCTTATGGAGAGAAGATGATGAGCTCACGTGAATATTCAGTTGGGATTATGACCGAATTTGAGGAGTAATTAACATATCTTAGAAAGGGATGTAAGAATGTCTCAAAAATGGATACAAGCATTACTGCAACTTTGCATCTTCTCCTTTGGGGGAGAAGATGAGATGTCTCCATTTATATGAAGGACAGTTTTATTCTGTTACATAGAAAGATAAAGTTGTTTTTGTTGTCTTGTGGAAGTTCAAATACGTGAAGACGTGTGCGTAGGGATGCTGAATAGCCAAAGGGAAGGAGGGTGCCATTCATTAAGCTGTTGTCTGTTAGCTCCAACCCACCCTTCCATACTCTGCCTTGTGATGCTGGGGCAGGGTGCCCGCCAATCACATCTCTGCTCCCTATAGGCCCTGTCAACATGTGGTACAAGGGACGCACAAGATTGAAGGTAGCAGGAACTGGCTTCTTCCCTTGAACTTCCCAAACTTGTATCATCCAGCAACACTTCTTCACCACGGTCACAGCAGATCCTTCCGGTGGGGCTTGCTGAATCCAGTTTTGGGTTGTCCCAACATTGGGACACCAGCCTTACTGTGCTTCGCTCAGAAACTCCAACCACAGCTGAACAATACCCCTCCTCAGAGATCTCAGTTTCAGCTCTGCAAGGCCTCTCCACTAAGCTTGAGTTTTAAAAATTTAAATACCTTCCCTTTGTTCTCCCAGCCCAGATGGTGGTATTGCTTCCAGTAATTGCCGCCTCCAAGATATCTTACTGTTCTGTTCTTGACTTGTCGGCTAACCAGGCAATAACTTTATACCTAGGTGACAATCGTTGAGATTAAATTCTCTCTGCTCAAATAAATAGTGTGGTTTCTATCTCCTGATCAGACCCTTCCTGATACATATATAGTGTGTGACATCGTAGCACTGAAAAAAATATTTGTTGAACTAATGGCAATAACACTGAGTCTTACCCCCTCAGGCTTTGTTCTAAGTGCCCTACAGGCCTTTGCTCATTTCATCGTCAAAGTAATCTGAGCAGATAGGAACTGTTATCCCTAATAAAAGGAAAAATAAATACTGATATGTAGTGAGCATTAAATTGAATGCATTGCCAGGTAAAGCAGGGAAACTTGATCCAGTAGAGAAGTTAGGCCATGTGAGATTGCATCTTCAGATTAAGTGTTAGCAAACAACTCGGGATGCAGGAAAGGTTTCCTTTGGGGTAGGTAATGTACAAGGGCTGAACAGGCCCTGTGAAAACTGACTCTGTCCAATGGCAAGGGTGAGCTTCTAAGGGCGACAGCCCCGGTTTCAGCAGGAGGGGGAGTTTGTTGGTTTAAACAAGTCTTTAGCTTGTCAGCACAGGATTGTTCGGTTTCTAATGGATCTGAGCCCCAATTCCATTTGTGACTTTTTGGAACTTTATCGACCCCAAAAGTCATTAGGGTGAGTCCAAATAGTACAGTTGAGGCACAGATCACAAGTAGGAAAAGCTCATCACCAGGCTCTTCTTTTTGCTGATTCTGATTCGTTCTCCAAGAAGCAGTTGCTTTGAGCCCCGACCAATGCTTTCTTGCATTTTATTAGCAATATAGGCTCAGAGTCAGGCAGTAGGTAAGCCTATCTGTAGATACTCAAGATTCAGCATACATTTCCTTATCATCTCATTTTTACCATGAGGAACCTGAGCCACAGAGCAGTTAAGCAGCCCCCCTTGGTCCCACAGCGGGTCAGTGATAGAGCCAGACATTGGTAGGTACGGTAGGTGGCTTATTTTTCATGGGAATCGGTTTCCTGAGGCCATGTTTCCCTACAGGTGCTCATATGGGCCAAGCCTTCCTGGTCAGGCAGGTTGACTCAGAGTTGGTATATTTAATCACTTTGTTACACTGTTTCTAAGGGAAAGGGGTGAGAGAGAGAGAGAGAGAGAGACCAAGAATTTAGTATTGTTAAGAGCATGGACTACAGTGCTCAATAGATCTAGGCTAAAATCCAGATTTACCTTATGCCACCTACAACTTCCATGAACTAATTAAGTTACTTAGCTATCCTAAAGGCTCGGTTTCCTCATCTGTAAAGTGGGAAAAACAATACATACATACCTAAAAGGGCACTCCGTTTAATCTATTTTATATCATTTTTTTAAAGCATACCATTTTGTGGTCCATGACTGCCCCCTAGAGGTAAGATTAAAATTTGCACTCTATAATTAAAGCAAAATACAATTCCAAAGAACCCCTTTCTTCCCAAACTGTTCAGCAAAAAAGCCGGTAGTTTCTGCAAATCAAATGGCCCAATAACCACTGGCCTGTAGTGTCTCTGATGTCTTTGAATTGCAAGTTCAGGCTTTTTCAAACGGAATCAGCAAGGCCTGGCTGAGCTGGGTACTGCGGTGCCCCGTAGCCCCAGAGAAGGGATTCACATGAAAAGTAAGTTACCTGCTATAAAACAATAACAACAGCACATGAAACCCAGAGAGCTTTACAAATGAGGGTCCCCCACGTCAAAGAAAGAAATTGTCCCCTCTCTTATACAAATGACTTCAAATAACAACAGAAAGAAAGAGAGAGAGAGAGAGAGAAGAAAGCTGGCGAATTCATTTTATAAGGCTAAACTGAGTCTGCAATCTTTTAACTTAAATTCTTTGGGGTTTGGGAGTTCAGGAAGATAATGTAGTATATAAGTTGTGTATAACACCTCCAGCAAAGTCTGGACCAGTTCCGACAATCAAATATGTTAATATCTTTGCAGCATAGCATACTAAGTGGGATAAATAAAAACTATAAATAGGCTCCCCTCAAATCAGATCAGGTTTCGCTGTCAAATGAGCTCGCTGAAAAAGTACTCTCCCTAAAAAAAAACACCTGTTGTTAGTTCTCAGAACTTTTTGAACTTTAGAATTGCAGATAAAGACCGTGAGCCTATTTATGGATGCCAAACAAATCTGGGATGCTAGTATGAGAAAAGAAAATTTAGCCCAAACTTGTTAAAATATTTGCAAAACTCCTAAAGTAAAACACAGCAGTGTATAAAACAAACAAACATATAGCATGACCTCTCTCTCCCATTCTTTGCCCTCTACTTTCAAAATATATCCAGAATCCCACCCACCACTTTTCACCACCTCCACTGCTATTCCCCCCGGTCCACATCACCATCTCTCAACTGAATTTTTGTAATAGCTTGCTAACTGACCTCACTCTCTCCCCACAGAAGCCAGAATGGTTCCACTAAAGCACATCAGGTCTTGTCACTCCTCTGGGCAAACCTGGGGTGTCTTCCCATTGAATTCAGAATAAAAGTCAAAGTTCTTACAATCACCTGCAAAGCCTTACATGATCGGATCTCCCAGTGGTCTTTCTGGCCTCACCTCTCACTGCTCTCCCATGGCTCACTCCACTGGAGCTGCAATGGCCTTAAGGCTCCTTGAACTGGAGGGGAAGAAGGAAGACATGAGAGCAACCCCAGGCAACACACCGCAGAGTCTCACTGTTCTTACCTGAAGTTCACCAGGTTTTCAGGAATAAACACTTCTCAATTTGTTATGTGGCTGAGGCGCAGAGGCTCAGGAGTAACTGTACCAGGTACTAGAGACAAAATCAAATATATATATATTTTTCACTATGCCACACCCACTTTAAAGGATACCTGGTCAGATTCTCCTTGAGAGTGACCTTGTTGGTCTGGAATCGTGCCAGGGACCCAAGGAGATACCATAATCAGATCTCAGAGCCTTATTTCTATGAGCATCTCCTTAGTTTGGCCTGAGGTTGGTGAAGTCAGTTACTGCTTGGCTGGGAACACAATAGGCACAAGCCTTGGTGTCGAAGTGGGACAAATACACCTGACTACAGTTACAGGGTGTGTTTTCCTGTTGGCTGCTGGGTTTGGGGGTTGTGGCCTCTGTCTGCAGAGGTGGGGGTGAGTGAAGCTTAACTAGGACCTCTGACAAGGACTGGCGGGTAACTCCTGATGGAGGAAGGAGAGAACTAGATGAGCAGAGGCAGAGGTGAGAGAAAAGGGCATGTGGTAAGTGCCAGAGTTAATATGGAGGTTGGGGTTGACTTGACACAGCCATGGCCCCTTGTCAGGGGCTCGAGGAGCCTTGTCATCAGCATTCATCAGTGTTTAAGCAGGGAGCTCTGGAGAATTTAGGTTTATTTTGAAGAAAGGTCACCCTAGGAAAAAAGCTGGAGGGTGGATTGAAGGGAAAAAGCCACCAACTCTTTCCTAGTCAACTGCATTAACCTGGTCTCCAGGATTCCACCCAATCCTTTCTCAACCCACAGCTCTATGAAAAATAGGTGGCCCCCATTATCTTCTACCACAAATGGCCATCTGTGATTTATGTATTGGTTTATTCCAAGAGTCGCAAACTTTTTTCCTAAAGAGTCAGGTGGTAGGTATTTCAGGTAGGTCTCCTGATCATGTAGTGTGAAAGCAGCCACAGACAATACTAAAAGAGATGAGCATGGCTGTGTTCCAATAAAACTTTATAAATACTGAAAATTGGATTTCATAAATTTTCACGTGTGACAAGATACTCTTGTTAAAAAAAATTCTCCCCATCTATTTAAAAATGTAAAAACCATCTGTAGCTGCCAGGTTGTCCAAGGGCACGCGGGTGGGGGTGGGGTGGCCCGTAGTTTACAGACGGTTTATTAGTCGCGGAGCCGGCGTTTTCGCCCCAGGCCGGTTTCCACAGCAGCGGGCACCTACCAGGTCCCCGCGCCGCAGCTCACTCACCGCGCCGCACCTCCCACCGCCGCCGACGCTGACTGACAGCCGGGGGCGGGGTCTGCGAGCGCCTAGACGCGGGGGCGGGGCCGGAGGGGCGGGGCCGAGGGAAGGGGGCGGGCTGACCACCGGCTTCCGGCGGGTGAGCGCGGGAGCAAGATGGCCACTACCAAGCGTGTGCTGTACGTGGGTAAGCAAGCGCGGACCTAGGCGGAATCGGGGCTGACCGACCCGGAGTGGGTCTCGACGGGGGGCAGGAACGCGTCTACGGTCGCGGAGGGTGGCGAGCCTTTGTATAGGCCGGATCGATGGCGGTATTGCTTTGCTTCGGGGAGTTAGCTCCAGACGTAGAGGTCTTTCCGGCTCCCTTCCAAGCCGGCTGAGCTTTAACGGGAACCCCTTCACCTGCTGGGCCGGGAGGATTGGTAGAGGAATATTATGAGGCTCCAGATCTTCGCGCTCTTTCATTTTACAGACCCTCACTGCAGCGATGGCTCTGCCCTGGCCCCTGCCCCTTTAAAGGAGGGAGTTCCCAGACTAACCCGGTAGAAGTGAGAATAACCCCCATAGCGAAGTTTGATGAGCGCTTTGTAGCCAACGTGGGGGCAGTTGTGTTTACTGAAAGGGAGCAGCAAGAGCAAAAACCCGAAGGTGTGAAACAGCCTTACACATGAAGCAAAGGGGTCATCTTGCGGGAAACCCAGAGAATTGAGGAAGCAAAGGAAAGAGGGTGAAATGATTGGCAGGGCCCAGGTTATAAAGAGCCTTGTATACGCTGCTAGGGAGTTTGTACTTTATCCTGAGGACAGTGGGAAGTCTTTGAAGGAGTTTAAGCAAGTTTAAACTCCTTTAAACTGATGGGTTAAAATCTGCATGTTCCCAGGATCGCTCTAGTTGGCTGTGTGGAGGAGAGGGAGGCCAGTAAGAAGCTATTGCAGTAATGCTGGCGCTAAGATGAGGGTCTGCAAAAAGGGTGAAGAGGTGTGTTTCATAATTATCGGGGAGGGAGCACATGAGAACGTGCTTATGTACCCAAAGGACTGGATGGAACAGCCCCTCTCCTTGGCTATCACATGCTAACTGGGCTGCAGGGACTTCTTAAGAGAATGGAGGACAGTGGTAGAAGGCACTTGGCATCTTTGCAGGTGGGTTGGCAGAGGAGGTGGACGACAAAGTTCTTCATGCCGCCTTTATCCCTTTTGGAGACATCACAGATATTCAGATTCCTCTGGATTATGAAACAGGTGAGTCTTTTTCATGTCATGTTCAGAATCCTAAGAGGAAAAGAATTTGAAAAAATTCTAAATATACATTGTAAATATGGTTGATATGTAGGAAAGTTCAGGAGGGTGCCTCGTGAGGGCAGCAGGACAGTGATCTTGATGCAGAAGGAATGTTCTGAGGCTTTGGTTATGTGCAACATAACTTTGCAGAGGGTCCCATCTGTTGAGTGTGAGGTACCAAATTTTCAATAGCCCAGTAGGAAGATAGGTTTTGAGCTACATGGAGATCTGACTGTTGTTTCAAACTACCTGCTGGGCACCCCACTGCCCCTGCTCCTTTCTTGGCAGCTGTAATGTTAATCAGGGCAGCAGGGAAGCTCAGCCCCAACCAAGGGGCTTTGGCCTCTGCTCTCCTGGGGGAGATTTCCTTCAATTGGTATCACAGGTACAGTGCAGTTTTTCTATTTTGCCTTTGTTGTCATTTTTTTTTAAGATTTATTTATTTATTTTAGAGCGCCGAGCACAGGAGTGGGGGGGGAGGGTCAGAAGGAGAGAATCTCAAGCAGACTCCCTGCTGAGGGAGGAGCCCCACTCAGGGCCTGATCTCACTACCCATGAGATCATGACCTGAGCCAAAATCACGAGTTGGGCGATTAACCGACTGAGCCATCCAGGCGCCCCAGTTAGTTGTCATTTTTAAGATTGGAGTTTTAGGCCTAAATCTGTCATTGACCCTGCTTGATTATTAGCAAGGTCTTTAAACTCTCTGGGCCTGGGATTTTTATTTGTAAAAAAACAATATGGACATACTTTAGAGATACTGCAGGTTTGGCTCCAGACCACCACAACCAAACCAATATCGCAATAAAACAAGTCAAATGAAATTTTTGGTTTCCTAGTGCAAATAGAAGTTAGGTAACTATATTGCAGTCTATTAGGTGTGTAATAGCATTATGTCTAAAAAAAAATAATGTACAACCTTAATTTAAAAATACTTTAGGGGCGGGGCACCTGGGTGGCTCAGTCGTTAAGTGTCTGCCTTCAGCTCAGGTCATGATCCCAGAGTCCTGGGATCGAGCCCCACATTGGGCTCCCTGCTTGGTGGGAAGCCTGCTTCTCCCTCTCCCATTCCCCCTGCTTGTGTTCCCTCTCTCGCTGTGTCTCTCTGTCAAATAAATAAATAAAATCTTTAAAAAAATAAAATAAAAAATAAAATACTTTAGGGGCGCCTGGGTGGCTCAGTTGGTTACATGTCTGTCTTCAGCTCAGGTCATGATCCCAGGGTCCTGGGATTGAGCCCCGCATTGGGCTCCCTGCTCAGCGGGGAGTCTGCTTCTCCCTCTCCCTCTGCTGCTCCCCTGCTTATGCTCTCTTGCTCTGTCAAATAAATAAATAAAATCTTAAAAAAAAATACTATATTGCTGGGGCGCCTGGGTGGCTCAGTTGGTTAAGCATCTGTCTTTGTCCCAGGTCATGATCTCAGGGTCCTAGAATTGAGCCCCGAGTTGGGCTTCCGGCTCAGTAGGGAGTCTGCTTCTCCCTCTCCCTCTGCCCTACCCCCGCTTGTGCGTACACTCTCTCAAATAAATAAAATCTTAAAAAAAATGCTTTATTACTAAAAAATGCTAACCATCCTATGAGCTTTCAGCGAGTTGTAAACACTGATCACAGATCACCATAACAAATATAATAGTAATGAAAAAGTTTGAAATACTGTGAGAATTACCAAAATGTGACACAAAACATAAAGGGAGCAAATGCTGTTGGAAAACTGGTGCCATGAGAGTCGCTTGATGCAGGGTCCTTTCAGTTTGTAAAAAACTGAGATCCATGAGGTGCAGGAAAGCAAAGGGCAGTAAAAGGTACGCCCGTAAGGTTACGTTCGCTCTCTAAAGTTAGTTGGTTTCATTAAATGAACACTGTTGTGCTTGGCCTTTCTAGTTAGATCAGCATTTTTCTGAGGATAAAGAGTGAGCATCCTAATTCATGTTTTAGGATTCGTGCTTTTTGCATAGCTGATGCTCAAAATGTGGGATCAATAATTGAGAAGTTAAATAACTTGCCTCGTATGCAGAGGTTAAGGTTTTAATTTGGCTTTGGTAGAAGAACTGACTGCCTAAAAGATCAAAAGTATAGTTCATTATTTAGCTATGTTTTTCTAAAAGACAAAGTTCAATATTGCTTGAAATGTTGTTTAAAAACTGGGAAGAATTGAAGAAGGAGATTGCTTCTTACAAAATAGTGATTGGGTAGAATTTCTAGTGTCAGGATATGGCATGTGATTTACTTCACTTTCCTTGTGACCATGTTTCTTTTCATTGCCCCCCATGGTAATTACTTGTTTTTGTTTTCCCTTTTTTTCAGAAAAGCACCGAGGATTTGCTTTTGTTGAATTTGAGTTGGCAGAGGTGAGAAAATTCTGTGTGACCTGTGTTTAGTCTTTGGCTTATTTGAGTGTTGTTACTGGTTACAAAGGCAGCTGGACTCCATTTGGTTAGGTTTCTAGGCCTCTTGCTGATGCTTCCATAGAGACAGGACGTGCTGCTTGATGGAAAACTTCCCTCAGTTAATCAAATTCTAGACTGTTAACAGCATAGACGTGCCCCTCTTGCTCTGCCGAGCTCCTGTAGCTCTGCTCGCTGAGGCTTCTTGCCTGGCAGCGCTGGTGAATATTTCTTATGCCTTCCTGGAGATGGCAGATTGCTGCACCACCAGCTCTGAACTCAGCCAGGAAGCGCTCTTTGTTAGAGACACATACAGCCTCGGCAAGAGGTATAGATGTGACTTTTTCCTCTTTTGTTTTGTTTTACTTTGTTTTTCTGTTGCTGGGTATATGTTTAGACACCACAAGAAGCTAAACTTGACCTTGTCTTTCCTCGGCAGGATGCCGCAGCAGCTATTGACAACATGGTATGGCTGAGACTCTTCATTCTTACCGAAGTTGCTTTTGGGTGGTACGGAGGGTCCTTGTGCATCTGTTGGTTTGCCGAACTGCCAAGTCACAAGGTTGCACGGGGAAGCAAAAGCTGTCAGCGTGTGAAAAGATTCACTGTGAATCGATCACTTTTAAGACTGGTCCTTACTCGAACGTCCTTCCCCGTTTAACAGTGATATACATTCAAACCCTTGTTATAGGCCAGTCTCTCACTGGCTGCCCCATGTCTAGGATAATAAATTGCAAACACTATGTAAATTGATTGCACAGTGAAATAGCATATTTTGCAGAAGAGGCAGAATATCCTGAAGCCTCAGAGCAATTACAAGTGAGGAGAAATTTCCAGTAAGGGTAGTGGCAGGGTATGCTACTGATGCCGATGATTTAAATATCCTGGAGAGGTCTTTGGGAGTAATGATGAAACGCTGGAGTATTTCTGTCCTCTTTGAGATCTTTGTGATTTTCACATCAGATAGGAAGTGCAATGATGTCATATCATACTATTGATAGAATTTTGTTGGAAAAAACACTGCACATTAACCAGCACCTGTTACATCTTTGCTCTACAAATTAGTACGTAAACCTGAAATTTATAATAAATTTACTTCCCTTATTTTTAGTTTCATCACAATAAAGTCCCATTCCTTTTTTTTTTTTTCTTCACTTTTTACTGTGACGTTTTCTTCACTGCTCTAAATGGATTTATGTGAAGTGACCGTTCCTGGTACCAATTATCTTTGGAGGATAAAGTTCTTTATTCCTGTTCTGTTACCTGAACATCTTCCTCAGCCCCCAGAGATCATTTCTCACCATTTTAAAGCAGATCTTGACTTTTGAAGGTGAACTCAAGTACTTGGAAACTGCTTGTATCCTTGTAATCCCAGGGCACTCTGGACCTGGAGTCACTTTCAGGAGCACAGGTTTTTGCTAGTATGAAAGAAAGGAGGTGTGTGGTGGGGGGAGATTGCCTGCAACCCGTGGGCTGCTGTGTGGCGGGCACAGAGCTTGCTGTTAGGGGCTCACGGGTTAAGGGAGAACAAATCACGAGCGTGTCTCGGATGTATCAAAACCAAATGCAAAGCTGTCTGACTCTCTTAACCTGACAGAATTGAAGCAGCTGGGTGTTCAATCTTTACAGAATGAATCTGAGCTCTTTGGACGGACAATTCGTGTCAATTTGGCAAAACCAATGAGGATTAAGGAGGGCTCGTCCAGGCCAGGTGAGTGGGGGCAACCACAGGTTCCCTGTCACGTCCTCCAGTGTGGCCTTAGTTGCTGCATCTTTATCCCAATTTACTTGGAAAAGGTGCTGATCGCCGCTGTGGATGCAGAGGAGTAGAGAATGATTCATGTTGGCAGAGGGCATGAGCCACCTTTGTAGGGAATGAAAAAGAGTTTGAGCTTCTCAGAGAAATTGTTTGCATTATGAGAGAAACCCTGCCTGCTCGCTTCTCTTTCCCAGTTTCCTCAGCATTGATTCCTGAGATGCTCCCGTCCAGGGCTGGAACTGGCAAGGCAACACATTCCGTCTTGGCGCAGTTTTTTTACTTAGCCTTGTAAGAGCTGGACATCAGGGCTGACATTCCCAGTGGAAACGTTATACTTGGGAGTTCCCTCAGTGAAGCTTCCGGCTCAGAGGGCCACGGAGTGTGTTCCACTTTGCTGACCAAAGCAGCTAGCGAGCAGTTGGCCGAGAAGCTTGCATTTCTTAGCATTTGTTCGATTCTTTTCCTTTCAGTGTGGTCAGATGATGACTGGCTGAAGAAGTTTTCTGGGAAGACTCTTGAAGAGAATAAAGAGGAAGAAGGGTCGGAGCCTCCCAAAGTAGAAACCCAGGAGGTGAGATCGAAGGCATGCGCTTCCCCTCGACGGGCTGGCACTTTCCACAGGAGCCTTTTTTTTTTTTTTTTTATGTTATGTTTTTGTGGAAATTTGCAAGTACATATACAGAAGCAGAGAGAATGAAAACCAAAGTCTTAGTATTGTGGTAAAGGTGGTATTGAGTGAGTGAAAGAGAAGCTCTGGGTCTCTCTCTCACCTTTGTGCTCTGTATAATGAGCTGTTCCACTCTGCCCAGTCCTGCCCAGTCCCGGGTTGGGATTGCCTGAGGTGAGGAAGGCGAGTGGGTGCTCCTCTTCATCCCTCCTGCCCAGTCCCTCCTTCACTGGAGCGCTTTGCACAGGCTCACGGTCTCCCTGTCCCCGCCCCAATGCAGGGGAGGCGGGCCGGGGTGGTGGCACCTTCCCTTGGTCTGCACGCAGGTTCGAGGCTCTCCCTCGCCAGGAGCAGCCTGCTGGCAGCTCCCTCCTGACTCTGGGCATCCCTCTCTGGCTGGCTCCTTGGGCTTTCCCACCCCTCCCTGTGAGTGTTGTTCTCTGGATTTCTTTCTTGGCTCAGGGCATCCCTCTCCCTCTCCCCTTCTCCTCTTGGCTGAAACACTAGCAGTCACGGGTTTTTTGCAGCCTCTCCTGGCCTCTGTTCCTAGGGTCAGGCTGCGCACATTTCGGCCACAAGTGTCACACGCAGCTTCGAGTTGCCCAGAATGGGTGCCCTCCTCTCTCTAATCTTGTTCTTCGTCTTGTTGATTTGCCACCATCCATCCGCACACACACTGACTCAAGCCAGAAATTTGGTTGCAAAGCAGAGCACACACATGGCCTTCACAGAGATGCCTTCTGTAAAACAGCCAGCACATCATCACGTGCTGCCGAGTTTTCCTCTCAAACCTTCCTGAGTCCCCCTCCCCCGTTTGTCCCACTGCCCCCAGCAGCCTCTTCTCCTGCACATACTTGCCGAAGCTTCCTAACTAGTCTCTGGTGCACTGCTCTCTAGTCCTTCATCAGGCCAGCTAGAATGATCTGCTGAAGGCACAGACTGATGCCCTGACTCCTGCTGAGAACTTTTCAGTGGCTCCCATCACCCATCCCAAGGGATAAAGTTGGGGGGGTGCTCCCCAGCTCCTGTCCCCACACCTGGCCGTCTCACTTCCACCCTCTGGAAACCCAGTCTGTTTCCCTGTACGTCCTTGCTTTTGTGCAGGCTGCTCAAGTGTTTATTGCCTGTCCCTTTCTAGGCAGGGATTCTGTGAGGTTAGGGGCCTTGTATTCAGCATCTTATTAACTAAAAAGTGAGGTGGAGGAATGTGGTTAAGAGCATGGGCTCAGGGGTGGGGTGGGATGATTTAGGTTTGAATTCCAGCTTCACCCCTTACCGCCCTCTTGTTTGGACAAGTGAGTGCACTTCACTGTACCTCCATTGCCCCACTTATAAAATGTGGATAAATAGTGGTACAGCTTGATGCTCAGGACGGTTGTAAAGAGTTGATGAGCTACATATGTCAACGGGGAGAGCAGCCCCCTGTCCGTGGCAGGTGCTCTGTGCATGACTGCTGAGGCTGGTGGCAGATGACAGCCAGCGGGTCCTCCAGCGCGGGGCCTGCGCACACGTCGGCTAAACTGAACCCCAGACCAGTTGTGAACATTTGACTTTTCTCTTTGGAACACATGTGATGCCTGCAGATGTCTCCTCGGGGTAGAAAACAGGGCCCCCCTTCCCCCACTGCCCTCTGAGCACGCCAGAGGGCTGCCCTCCTGGCTTCCCTTGTAGCCAGCCTGGGGGTGCGCAGGGGCGAGCGTAGAGGAGGACGTGCTGTCCATCTGGCTGGCGTGAGGTGGCTTTGTGGGTGCGGAGAGGCGCGCACTGCGGGCCAGGGAACTGGGGTTCTGGGACCACAGGCCAGGGTGCAGTGAGCTGGCATCTGAGGGCAAGTGGGACGCGGTCCCGAGCCTGCAGGGGCTGGGAACTGAGTTAGCCGGTGCTCGGGGTCCCGGCCCTGGGGTTCCGGCTGGCGGCACCTTGCTGCGGCCCGCTCGCTGCCCTTGGGTTCTTGGTGTGTATGCAGAATACCCGCTCTCCGACTTGCGGAGTCTAGTGCTCCCCAACCTGACATTTCTTCTGCGCCCAGGGAGAGCCCACGGCAAAAAAGGCCCGGTCGAATCCCCAGGTGTACATGGACATCAAGATCGGGAACAAGCCGGCCGGCCGCATCCGGATGTTGCTGCGTTCCGACGTTGTTCCCATGACAGCAGGTGAGCGGGCTGTGGGCCGGATGCCGGGGATGCGGGGGGGGGGGGGGGGGGGCTGAGCGGTGGGCCTTCCCCAGTTCTCACTGCCTCCGCTCCTGTGCTCGTGACAACCGCTGACCTGAGTGGATTTGAGGCATCTCAGATCCTGGGATCTAGTAACAGATTGAGTCCGACCAGGCACTTTTGAAGCTTTATAGGTGCTGCTTTGCTATTTTTTAATAATAAGAGAGTGTTTGTTTGTTTGTTTGTTTGTTTTAATGTAAGTAAACATGTATTCGTGGTTAAACAAACAAAACCCAAAAAAACTGTACACACATATTCGAACAATACTGAAGGCAGTAAGTAGAAAACATCCATGTTCCCGCCTCCACGTCCAGTTTTACTCTCCAGAAGTAACTGCTGTTAACTAACAGTTTCTTGAGTCTCTCTAGTGTAAATATTGACTTTTCATTCTTTTCTTGTTTTTTAATCTAAATTTTATTATGTAGACATATAGTTTACAAAGTTAATTTCACAAAGCTTGTTTTGAAAAACAGCACCCCCTGGCCCCCAGTACTGGCCCCTGGCCTTGGCGCCCCACGGCGCTCCTCGGAGGCAGCCAGTTCAACTCTCAGCTGGTTCTTTCGGTTTTTATCTCCCTTTTGGTAGATAAGAGATTTATGTTGTTATTTCCTGGTTTTTTTGTTTTAGACATCTGTTGGCTTCTCACTTTAGGAGATAAGGAATCAGCTTTTTAAATCCCTTTCGCTGCCCCTTCATCTTACTCATAGAGTTACCATAAGTTTGCTCAGGCCATAGGTTATTCTGACTACGTAAGCATCATACTAGGGTAACCTCCTTTCACGCACAGCATTTTGCTTTCCTGGGATTCGTAATTGTCTTGTTTTCACACAAGCTTAGTCTTCTGTGCATTTATTCCTGATGCTCCCCCTAATCCTGCTGCCTGTGTAAATCTCTCCTCATGTTCACACACCCCAGCTATTCTGTCAGTTTCCCTCTCCTGTAGAAGTTCCTCTTTGGAGCCTCTGACTCTCTCCAGCCTGGACCACGGCTTTCCAGGCCCACTGCACAGCGAGTGTCGTAGGGTCTCTTGTGTTCGCCTCTTAGGTCGGACTCTCTGTTGTCTTCTTTTTTGGTACATTCCCTCATTTTAGTAGAAGACATCCTTCTGTAGCTTCTTCAGCAAAGAACTTGGGAAGTAAGTTTTTTGAGAGTGAAGACTAAATATATGTACCTTCCCACTTGATGGATAGTTAGGGTATAGAATTCTAGAGAAGTCTAATGTCATTCTGATTCTTGATCCCTTATATAAAACTTCTTTTCTGTCTAGTCCTGAGCTGTCCAGTATAGTAGCCACTCACCATATGTGACTATTGAAATTTAAATTAAATAAAATTAAAGTTCATTTACTCAGTTACACTAGCCAGATGTTTAAGAGCTATTCCCAGCCCTCCCTAGATAGAGGCTTGCAGGGTATCTGTCCTGTGTCCTGAAACCATATGCCTTCGGATAGACCTTACATGGATCTGGCTATTCAGTGGGCCTCGCTGTATTCATTTTCTCTTGCTGTTGTCACAGATCACCACAAACTTAGTGGCTTATGACAACACAAATTTATTATCTCCCATTCTGTGGGCCAGAAGTCCTATAGGCTACAGTGAAGATGGTGGCCGGGTCACTGCCTTCCCTGCTGGAAGCTCTAGGGGAGGATGTTTCCAGGGATACTCATGTTGTCGGCAGAATGCAGTTCCCTGTATCTGTAGGACTGAGGTACCCCATTTCCCTGCTGCTGTCAGCTGAGGGCTATTCCCAGCTCCTGGAGGCTCGCAGCCCCCCTTTTCCTCCACCTTTAGAGCCAACAGTGGTGGATCCAGTCCCTCCCACATTTTGAATCTCTCTTTCTAACCTTAGCTGGGAAAAATTCTGTCACAGGCTCATGATTATATTAGGCCCATCTGGATAATTGGGGCTGCTTTCCCCATCTCGAGGTCAATCCATAACCCTAATCACATCTGCAATGGCAAGGACGTCTTTAGGGGGCCATTCCTCTGTGTACCACACCCACAGGACAGTGTTTTATCCTCTGGTTGGGAAAATTTCTTTCAATTATTTCTTCACTTTTGTCCCCTCTGATTTCTCTCTTCTTTCTGGAACCTTCCTAAGTGTTCTTTTTCTATAACACTCTGTGCTTATTTCCCAGAGGTAATGTCATTTCATCTTTCCAGGGACATTACTAAAGTTTTTTCTTCCTATAGTTTATGTCTCAAATCACTTTTTCCTGAGTTAATTATGTTTTGCTTTGTGTTTGGTTTGTTTGTTTGTTTGTTTGTTTGTTTTTAAAGATTTTATTTATTTATTTGAGAGAGAGAATGAGAGATAGAGAGCACGAGAGGGAGGAGGGTCAGAGGGAGAAGCAGACTCCCTGCCGAGCAGGGAGCCTGATGCGGGACTCGATCGTGGGACTCCAGGATCATGACCTGAGCCGAAGGCAGTCGCTTAACCAACTGAGCCACCCAGGTGCCCTGGTCTGTTTGTTTTGGTCTTTGCTTTTCACATTAGATGCCTTCCTCACCTAAGCCGTGGTAAGGCTTGCTGGCTGTGGCTTCCACGGTGGGGTGATTCAGTTGGGGTCTTTCTCTGTCAGACCCCAGATGTCCGTTTCCCTGACTTCCCTTCTCTTGGACAGCTTGGAGTCCCCCGAGAAGAGTCTAGCCTCCTGCTGGAGGCTCTGCATCCAGTTATTAGCCATCGTGGCGGCGGCGGGAGACGGAGGCAGTATATAAACTTTCACTTAATCTCTGTTTGTCATTGCGGTACCTCAGCCCCCGGCTATGTCTAGTATATCCCAGTCCAGAGACCTCTGCTTTAACCTACCAGAGAGCAGACCTCCAGCCGGCTGCCCGTGGGGGTCAGGGGAGGATCTGGGGGTTGGCTATTTTCTTAAATAGGCTTTCAACCAACTTTACTGTTTTTAGAACTACCTTCACCCTTGTACCTGAGCTTTTGGCATTTCTGCAACATAAAGTGAGTTGCTTCTCAGCTCTACCAGCTTAAGATTCAGCTTTCTTCTCTTTTTTTTGTCTTAAATGTTTCAAGTTTTTATTTAAATTCTAGTTAGTTAACATACAGTATAATAGTAGTTTTGGGAGTAGAATTTAGTGATTCATCACTTACGGTTTGCTTCCCTTTTTTTTTTTTCTTTCCCCTTTGCTCATCTGTTTTGTTTTTTAAATTCCACATATGAGTGAAATCATGTGGTATTTGTCTTTCTCTGACTGACTTATTCTGCTTAGCATAATATTCTCTACTTCCATCCACATCATTGCAAATGCAAGATTTCATTCCTTTCTATGAATGAGTGATATTCCATTGTATATATATATACCACATCTTCTTTATCCATGCATCAGTTGGACATCTGGGCTCCTTCCATAATTTGGCTATTGTTGATGATGCTGCTGTAAGCGTCGGGGTGTAGCTGCCGAGATTCAGCTTTCTCAAGTCTGCTACATCACGTATGATTCGTTTGTTTTCTAGCTTTCAAACTTTTATGTTGCTATTGTGTCCCCTCTCTTTTGCTCTCTTTTTTTTGGCCTTTTTAACCTTTTTTTTTTTTTTTTTAAGATTTTATTTATTTATTTGACAGCACAAGCAGGCAGAGAGGCAGGCAGAGGGAGAGGGAGAAGCGGGCTCCCCACTGAGCAGGGAGCCCGATGCGGGGCTCGATCCCAGGACCCTGGGATCATGACCTGAGCCAAAAGCAGATGCTTAACGACTGAGCCACCCAGGCGCCCCACTTTTTAACCATTTTTAAATGTATATAGTTCAGTGGTATTGATTGCATTCACAATGCTGTACAACCATCACTGCTGTCTTCAAAATGTGTTCACCCCATACCGAACTGCGGACCCCATTAACCCACTCCTCATTGTCTCCCTCCCACCCCTGGTGGCCTCTAATCTACTCCCCATCTCTGGATTTGCCTGTTCTAGACATGTCCTAGAAATAGAATCATACAATATTTGGCCTTTCCTTTGTAACTGGCTTTTTTTACTTAGCATGTTTCAAGGTTCATCCATGTTATAGTATGTGTTGGGATTCCATCCCTTTTTTTTTTTTAAAGATTTTATTTATTCATTTGAGAGAGAGAGAATGAGAGAGAGAGCATGAGATGAGGGAGGGTCAGAGGGAGAAGGAGACTCCCCGCTGAGCAGGGAGCCCGATGCGGGACTCGATCCCGGGACTCCAGGATCATGACCCGAGCCGAAGGCAGTCGCCCAACCAACTCAGCCACCCAGGCGCCCTCCATCCCTTTTTTATGGCTGAATAATATCCCATCGTCTGGATATGTGACATGTTGTTCGTTCATTTGTTGATGGATACGAGCATTGTTTCCACTTTCTGGCTATTGTGAATAATGCTGCCGTGGACATTCGTGTACAAATATGTGTTTTAACGCCTTTTGTCAGCTCTTTTGTGTACATACCTAGGGGTGGAAATGTACTGACCTGGCAATTCTGTGTTTACCTTTTTGAGAAATTGCCAAACTCTTTTCTACAGTGGCTGCACATTACATTCCCACCTCCAGTGTATGAGGGTCTCAGTTTCTTCATATTCCTGCCAACACTCATTATTTTCTGTTGATGATGGCCATCCTAGTGGGTATGAAGCGGTATCTAATTGTGGTTTTGATTTGCATTTCCCTAATGACCAATGGTGTTGAACATCATTTCGTGTGCTTATGGGTCATTTGTGGATCTTTGGAGAAATGTCTGTTCAAATCTTTACCTATTTATCAACTGGGTTGTTCGTCTTTCTGTTACCGAGTTGTAGGAGTTCATTAAATATTCTGGATATTGAACTCTCACCAGATAAGATTGGCAAATACTTTCTCCTGTTCTGTGGGTTACCTTGTCTGTTGAGTGTCCTCTGATGCCCAAAGGTTTTTAGTTTTGATGAGGTTATTTATTTTTTCTTTTTTGTTATCTGTGCTTTGGGTGTCATATTTAAGAAACTGTTACCAAATCCAGAGTCACGAAGATTTGCCCCTGTGTTTTCTTCTAAGATCCTGTTTGGTTTTTCTTTAAAAAAAAAAAAAAAATCAGTTGCCCTCCATTTAGAGTGGAGCAGAGCTGGAATGCAGGTGTTCAGTTTTCCTTCTTAACCAGAGTCCCTCTAGTCCTTCACAGTGTGAGGATCACAAAGGTTTGGAATACATGGCATATTTTTCATTGAAAATACAAACACTAAACAAAGACAGTTTATCAGATTCTAGCTACAGAGGTTTTGGGTTTTTTTGGTTTTTTGGGGGGGAGGGGTTGTTTTTGTTTTGTTGTTTGCTCAAAGACTTCTGTGTTATTAGAGTACATGGGCTAGGAGTGACGGGAGGGGGTAGCTCGTGGGCAACCACTGTCCTGACCAGGATCGGATGCCCATCCCGATGGCCACCAATTTGCCAGAGGTGCTGCCACACTGCACGGACTCACGGTTTTCCCGATGCGGCCCACCAGCTCCCAGCCCTGCATCCCGATCCCGGCCCGCACGCCCACTGCACGGCCCATCCCAGACCCGTCTTCACATTGTCGAAGCAGCTCGGTCGGGCCTGTCCGTGGGGCTCCACGGCCCCTGGCATCTCGCTCGCGGCTTCGGTGGCTCCCTTCCACATCTCCCGTGGCACGCGAGGCAGAGCATACCCACGGCCCGAGGAACGGCTCTGTTTTGTTTTCTGACCTCCGCACCTTTTCCTTTCTCCATGCCAGAGAATTTCCGATGCCTGTGCACCCACGAGAAGGGCTTCGGCTTTAAGGGAAGTAGCTTCCACCGCATCATCCCCCAGTTCATGTGCCAGGGCGGCGATTTCACGAACCACAATGGCACAGGGGGCAAGTCCATCTACGGGAAGAAGTTCGACGATGAGAACTTTATCCTCAAACACACGGGACCAGGTGGGAGCCGATGGGGCGCGGTGGCGGGTACGGGGGGGCGGGGCTCGGGTCTGCAGGAGAGCCAGCCGGTGACCCAGCGGCCACGCGGCCTGGCCGGAGTCGGGGAAGCGGCTTCCATCCACTCCCCCCACCACCCCCGCACACCTCCTGGGGTCTAGCTTGGGTTCTGGGGCCTGCCTTGGTGAGCTGAGTCCCTCAGCCCCGCTGCCCCGTCCTGTCAGACGTACCCCTCTGTGAGTGGTCGGTCCCCCCGCAACTAGAGAAAGCTCTGTGCTGAGTGGTCATCTTGAAATTTAGGACTACACTTCTTCAGGGGCCTGGCAGCGTTACTAGAGCCCCTCAGTTAATCGTGCTCTGTCCCCGTCCGAGACGATGGTTGCTCGCTCCCTCCCTCCCGAAGCCTCCACATCGCCCTCCAAGCTGATGCGTGGCCCCCTGGGTCCCCCGCCACGTGCCCGCTCTGCCTTCCCTCCGAGGACGGGCAGGAGCTGTCTCCCTGCGGCCGGCCCCTATGCTCGTGGCCCGGACCCCATCCCCTCTCTCTCACCTAGGAGCGTGGCTTCTGTAGCTGTCCCCCTGCTGCCTCGTGGCTGCGTCCGCTGCTAGATCAGCCCAGTGGCGTAAAACTGTGCGGTATCGATCTTTAAAAAAAAAAAAAAATCATCCTTTGACTTGTGTGAGCTGTCATCCATGCCTCTCACCCCCTGGTAAGGAAAAGTCGTGTAGACTGCCCTGCCTTCTGTTCTGTCTGTCCCCCTTCCGCCAGACCTCGAGCCCCAGCCTGGCACTGAAGCCACTCCTGTCGCAGGTGCCAACAGCATCCATCTTGCCAGTGGCCAGTGCTCGGCCCGCATCCTGGGCCGGCTTCCGGCAGCATCTCCCTGGCTCCGTCTCCTGCGCAGACGTCCCTCTGGGGGCCGGGAGCCGGCGGGAGGGGCTGACATGCTCCTTCTTTCCCCCAGGCCTGCTCTCCATGGCCAACTCCGGCCCAAACACCAACGGCTCCCAGTTCTTCCTGACGTGTGACAAGACGGACTGGCTGGACGGCAAGCACGTGGTGTTTGGGGAGGTCACGGAAGGCCTGGATGTCCTGCGGCAGATTGAGGTGGGCGGCTGCCCGGGCCCTGGGTGCGCAGCCCCGTGGGAGAGCTGGACGGGGGCCGCGGCGGCTCCCGGGGAGGGCTGCTTCTGCTCAGGCGGGGGCGGGCACCTGGGGAGGGTGTCCCCGAGCCGCTCCTTACTTCCCACCCTCTTCCTCCTCTGTCCCCACAAAGGCCCAGGGCAGCAAGGACGGGAAGCCAAAGCAGAAGGTGATCATCTCCGACTGCGGGGAGTACGTGTGAGTCCACACACGCTATCTCCGCACCGCCCCTGCCTATCCAGGAGCCGTCAGCCTGGGAACCAGCACGTGAGGGCGTCTGTCCCCTTTGTGGCAAGCAGGGGTGTGTGTCGTGGCCCTTCTTGGGGGTCAGCTTGGAGCAGCTCTTCTGCAGACTCGGCCCGGGCTCCCTCTGGCTCTCTCCCAGGTGTGGCCGTGGGCCCGGGAGCTCGCAGGGGTCCCCACTGTGGACGGGCTGTGCGTGGCCTTTTCCAGGCCTTTGCTGCCACGGCTTCTCCTGGGCCCACCAGCGGGGCTCCTGGACATCGCTTCTGGTAAAATAAACCCGAGTTCTTGTACTGCGAGTCCAGCTAGTTCCTAGGAGTTGTCCGAGATTGCATCTCTGCTGAATTAGGCTGGCAGAGGGATAGGGCATAGCTTTTCTTTCCTCCCTTGGGTGGATTCCCTGAGGTGCCAGGTGGTGTATCTTCAAGCCAGGTACCCTTGTCAGACCACGGTCAGGACAGTGGAAATCAAAAATATCAAAGAAGTCCGTCTTCTGCCGCCTTCCACTCCGGAACTCCTGCCGGCTAGTCTTTGAGGCAGCGGGGGTATTTTATCACTCGCAACGATTAGTTTGTTTGTTTCTTCATATTTGTTCTACAGAATTTTTTTTAAGGAAGTTCTACGCCCAGTGTGGGGCTCGAACTCCTGACCCTGAGATCAAGAGTCGCATGCTCTGCTGACTGAGCCAGCCAGGCGCCCCCAGTCTACAGGATCTGTAAATGCTGTTTTATACCTCAGAGCGCCTCTCTGTGCCGGGTACTGGGCTTACTTGTCCGGAGGCAGGAGGCCACCCGGCCCTGTGGGCCTAATCCAACCTGCTGCTTTTCTGTGAGTAAAAAGTTATTGGAAGACAGCCACATCCATCCATTTACATATTCTCTGTGGCTGCTTCTGCGGGGACAGATACTGTGTGGTCCCTATGTTAGGGCTCTCCAGAGAAACAGAACCAGTAGGCTGGGTGTAGATATGTATATAGAGGGAGATTTATTTTAAGGACTTGGCTCCGTGATTGTGGGGGCTAGCAAGTCGGAATTCTGTAGGGCCGGCAGGCTGGAGACCCAGGGAAGAGTTGATGGTGCAGTTCGGGTCCGAAGGCTGTCTGGAGGCAGAATTCCTCCTCCCTCGTGCAGTCTCAGTCTTCTCTGTCTTAACAGCCTTCCACTGATTGGATGAGGCCCACCCACATTGTTCAGGATAATCTGCGCTACTTCCAGTCTGCTGCTTTAGACATTAATCACATCTGAAAAGTACCTTCGCAGCAACATCTAGACTGGTGTTTGACCAAAAACTGGCTATCGTGGCCTAGCCAAGTTGACACAAAATGAACCAACACAGCCTCAGAGCCTAAAATATTGACTGCTTGAACCTTTGTAGGACGAGTTTGCTGATGGCTGAAACACATGGTTGCACCCCGTGCTGAGCTTGGTCCTTGTAATGCAGCCACTGCTCAAGTCAGGCTGGCTCCTCTCTCCATTCCCTCTGCACATACTGCTCAGCCAGGTGGTTTTCAAGAATCCCTCACGTGCTGAAGGCCCCGAGCAGGGACTGAGCCCCGTGGCCACTAGACACCTCTCTGTGGTTGCGTTACCAGGACCATTCAGAACCCACCGGGCTGGGCTTTTCATCCTGAGATCTGGACAAGCCAGATGCAGGAGGGGCCTGATGCCTCCTGGCCCTGGTGACCCCGGGAGCACTCCTGTGACGGATGATGGCATTCTGGCCCTACCTCTGGCTTCTGGGTACCCAGCGGACTCCCAGCCCTTGGCTGAGCTCCTGCTCAGGGTTTCTGTCTCCTTGAGGCTAGAATGTACCACATGGTTACCCTTGACCCTGTGGAGCTCCCAAAGGAGACCTTCCCTCAAAGCACAGGCTCCCACTCTGAGGGCAGACTCTGGCCATCACAGGTCAGTCACCAGGAAAGGAGGCGTTTAAAGGGTGTAGCATGGCCACCTCCCAAGAGGGACCTGACTTCTGTGACAATGACCTTGTTACTTTCTGTTCTTCCCTGGTAGCACCCCCTGGGCTCACTGCCCCTCCCGGTGCTCTCCGGAGTGGCCAGGGGTGTTACCACCGTATCCACAGCAGAACCCTATACAGAGGGAAACCACGGCCCGGGTGACATGCTGCAGAGTCGCCCAGAATATGGCAGAGCTGGGACAGGAAGCTCGGCCTGCCTCCCCCTAGTTTAATGGGGTCCTGGGAGGTTTACTGGGCTCTAGCCTCACTCTAAGGCAGGGGGCCCAAGGCCCTGGGGGAAGACACGGTCATGGTCCCTGTAATTAGCCTGGACCCTTTGGGGAGACCCAAGGAAGCCAGGCTCTCCTCTGCCAGGCAGGAGGGGCCCAGAGCCCGGGAGCAGCGGCCCGGCTGCCTGTTCAGCTATCACAGCACCAGACCTCTGGTGCGTGCCAAGACGGCACTGTCGGAAATGGACCGGCGTGTGCCATGCGGCCTTTGCTGTGGCCCGAGGACAGAGTGCCTGCCTCGGTCCACCTGGCTCGCATCCAAGGTGGCCTCCTGGTCCATGTGCGTGTTGCTCCGTTACGGCAAACAGGGCTGGTTTTGCCGGTGCGCGGACTCCTTCAGCCTGTGGCCCTGAGGTCAGGCCTGCGGCTGCTGGAGCCCCCTGTCGGGTTCAGGCGCTGCGAGCTCTAGGCCCCAGTCACAACAGCCTGCAGCAGCCCTCCCAGGAAGGCATTCGGGACCTACTTTTTAGTTGTGAACACTGAGTCTCACAGGCTTCAGGGGTTAAAAATCTAGAAAGCCATGTTTTCAAAAAATATTTATTAACAGGAAAATTTTTACTGCATAACGAAGTGGGAAAAGCATATTTCAAAGCAATTTATATAAGTATGATCCTAATTTTGTAAAAATATCTATGATATGTAAACATCTGTATGTGTATATCCTAAGATAAAGGCCTAGAAATAAATTCACCAAAATATTAAGTGTGTTTATCTGACTCATACAACTATGGTGATTTCAGTTGTATTTTTCCAGTTTTTCCTCCAAAACTGCATTATTTTTGTAATAAATGAAAAACCCATTTTTTAAAAGGGTGGGTTAAGCTTTGTACCTTCAGCAGGCTGGTGGGATCCCCTTGCCTCTGGGAACACAGGGAAGGCTTCACAGCCCTGGCCATAACCAGGCACTTTCCTTAGGCCTTGAAAGCAGGTGAGAATACAACGTTCTCCCTCCATGGATTGCAGGGTGTAGATTTTTCAGGAAAAAGCTCAGCTCTGAAATAAATACTCCTATCACCTACAGAACACTTCCTGGGAGGAGGTTAGTGGACAAGCACGGAAGGGACTAAGCAGATCAGCAAGTTCTTTTGTAATAACGCCAACAGGTACCTGTTGCTAAGTGTTTATTTGGCAGACATTGTCCTACATGTGAATATCCATATCTGATCTTTATAATAGCTTGGAAGGAAAGAACCAATATCCTGCTCCACAGAAGAAAAACCAAGGTTCAAACCCATTTGACTTCAAAATCCCTCTTGCTATGCTGCTTTCCTATTTCTTAGGGATTTTTCCAGAACAGGTCACTTTCCCACCTTAGAAAACCGTGAACACTAATGTGCTGCTTGGCCTCGAGGCCAGCCTTGCACTGCCCAAACCAAGGCTGACTGCCGTGCATTTGTCCTCAGCCCTTTCCCACATGCCCTCCCTTCCTGGCAAGTCACTGACTCGTGGTCGCTGTCGGGTCTGACCAGCCGCCCGTATTTATCCTTCTGGTCCCGTGCAACCAGATAAACAAGCCATGCCCTGAGCGAGAGAAAGGGAAACGGTGGCATCTGGGCTGCTCCTTGCAGCTGCCGTGCTTGGCTCAGCAAACTGGTAACTGGGAATACAACGCACGCAGCAAGTGCGTGCAATATCATGCAATAAATGGGATAAAATGCATGGGCCTTCTATCCATTCACAATTGTTTCACTGCTCAGGCCTTTTTCTACGCGATCTCATTCAGTGACTGCGTGGATGGCAAAGGTTGCTGAAGTCTGACCCAGGTAGGCAGGCAAAGGCTTATTTTTCAGGTGTCGGGCATGCAAAAGGAAGGTTACGGCCTTCCGGCCTCCGTGCCGTGCTCAGCCTGACAGGTGAGGTGCGCTCCCAGTCCATAAGCCTTGGGAGTGATTTGACAGACATTCCTGGTGCACCCTAATTGTGCCAGGCTGTTGGCTGGGCACCAAAGGTCCCAGGTGAAGTTAAAAACTGTTAAAATAACTGGCTAATGTTAAATTTATATTTGCCCAAAAGACAGTCCTCAATGTTAGGAAGACAGAAGTGTCAAAGGACTAGAATGGCAAACAGGTTCCCTGTTACATACCAACTCTGACCTGTCACTGCCACCTGAACCGAGTTTGGGGTGCCGAGGCTGGATCTGGGCACAGTGTGAAAAAGGGCTCGCAGAAAGATTCCTGGCAGGAGGCCCTTTGGAGACCCGAAAAGCTCATTGCCTTCAGGTACGGATGGAAAATGAGGCCCAGACGGGAAAGCCATCTACAAATCCGGTCTCCTAACATCTATGCCAGAGTTCAGATCCCTGCACTGATGGGGAACTCTCCACCTTGCAGACAGTCTGCGCGCACCCTCCGTGTACCCGGGGAGGGTCTCTCCCTCCGCGCTCGCTCCAGAGTCCCTTCCCGGTCCCTGCGGAGGCGCCGCTGTCCTGCAGCAGGGCCCCAGCGTCCACACCCGCTGGCCCACCTGCTGTCCCGGGGCCCCTCCTCGGGGTGCCGAGTGACTGCTGAGAGGCGCATCCTGGGGCACATGGGGGGGGCGGGCCCCCAAGCTGCTTTGAATGACACAGTATTTCAGGGTTCGGGCAACGGGACTCTGTCTGCCCCAGCAGGTAACTTACGGGCTTAGCGAGTCAGAAATCAAACGTTCCAGCAGCCTGTGGCGGTTTCCAGGACCCTCCCCGCCCCGGGCCGGCCTGATTACCGCCTGTCACTCCCCTGGGACAGGGACCGTGTCTCGGGCTCACAGGTCTCGCTCCCAGGCACACAGGGCGATGCAGATTATGACAGCCTGTTTCTGACAACTTCTGGACACGAGCGGGTGCTGGGAGGCCCTAGGCCCGGCCACAGGCTGCCTGGGGTCACAGAGGCACCGTATGGGTGAAGTGGATTGCTCCTTAGCATGGCAGAAGATGGCAAACAGTTTTCACTTCACGTGTCAGCTCTGATCTCTTGGCTGTGGCGGCGTGGGGTTCTAATACAGATCATTTTGAAATTCTATACAGATTTGGAAGGAAAAAATATCAAGATGGATGATTAATGTTTGCCATGCCAAAGGGAAAGGGAAATGTCATCTGTGCTGAGCACTGTCATCCTGGGCCACCCAATGTATCCACCGTGCTAGGCTCAATAAAAAGATAACTTTTCCATGGAGCTGAGCTCCTCATGGTTCGACGTGGTGACAGGCGAGTGAAGCCTTCCAAATTTTTTGTTTCTACAAAGGCCAAATGTCCATGCCCTGCACCTCTCCCCCAGACAGCAGAGGCAGATCAAGGCAGGAAGATGGGGGGAAGATGGAGGGGGACAGCTGCATTGGCCTTGGCCCTACATCATGTTGTTCATTCAGCTCGTTCTTGAGTTGACCCACATGCCTACCAGCAGGTTGATAATTCAGATCCACGACCACACAACAACGAGGGCGAGTTCACATTCTAACAGAAGTACCCAGAAAATGCCCGGGAGGGGCAGGCAACCGAAGGTGGACCAGACCCTGTGTACACATATCCACGCTCTGGAATGGACAGCAAAGAGCCCGAGGGAGCCATTTTGGGCTCTAGGTGCCTCTCAGTTCAGTCCATATTACCCCAAGCCTGGGTCAGCAATGGACATAGATAGATCCTCAGACAGGACTTTTGTTCCAAACCCAAAATGTTGGTCAGCACATGCTTCTGGAGGAGGAAGCTGGGAGAGAACCTGCTTGATGACTCAGACCACCAGGCCTGGAGGCCAAAAGACTGTCACAAACCTCAGGCAGGGAAGGGGGAGGAGGGGCCTGGAGAAGATCCAGCCCTGGCAGGAAGGAGAGAGGAGCATAGATATGTTGATCTCCGAGGGCCAACCCGTCTGAGGTCAGGCTGGGTTGGAGGGTTTCCTGCCTCTGGAGAGGGGCCTGACCCGGGGTGTGGGGGGGGGAGCAGCGGCGGGGGCAGGGCCTCAGTGGCAGCCGCAGGCCCTGACCACCATGTTGCGGTGCTTGCGCAAGATCACGTTGTTGCTGCTGTCGTAGTAGAGCACGGAGGTGGCGCTCAGCTTGGTGGGGGCGCAGCACGCCTTGGGGACCGCATCTGGCTTCATCAGGTGCACCTGGCGGGGGCGGGGGCAGAGGCATGAACACGTGGCCTTCCCCTGGAACCCCCACCCGCTCCATCCTCCACCTGCAGCCCCTGGCAGGTGCTCCCGCGGAGACCCGCCCCACCCCGTCCCCCTGCACCCCTGCCCCGCCCCACTGCCCTCAGATGGGACAGCGCACGGTGTGCCCAGGAGCCCTCCGGGGTCCCCTCCGCTCCTCTCTGTGCTTCTCTGATGTCCCTGATCATCTCTTGTCCCCGTTAGCCGTTTGTGGTCTGTCTCCCCTCCCAAATGTGGGCCGGTGAACGTTCACAGAACCGGACAAAGCCTAGAACCCTAGGTCCACCCTTGGGGTGTCCGACGCTGTTATTCCTCAGAGCACTTCCCAGCCCTGGTAACAAGCTCTAAGGCAGCTCCTGTTCTGGGCAGACCGAGAACGAGGGCACAGAGACCGCGCGTGGTGCCGGGTCACAGGGCTGTCTGCGGCGGGCCGGGGACCGGGTGCGGGGACCTGCGACCCTCCTAACCGCCTGACTGCCAGCAAAGAGCCTGCCTGAGGGAGCGGCCTGTTCTCAGCCCCCTAAAAATAGTTCTCCCGAGCGGCGGCAGGAGGGGCTGCACTACCCGTGACTCAGGGTCCGGGCCCCCAACATGGAGGAGGCCGAGGTGGGGGGAGGCAGGAGAGAAGAGGAAGCTTACCATACCTGGGGGTGGCGGCCGCCCTGCAGCCCAGGACTCCTGGCCCTCTCGGAGGCTGCCGAGTGGGACCAGACGAAACTGGCTGGTGGGGGAACCTGTCTGGCAGCCTGGCCCCCACCCCCCAGGGCCCTGCCTTGTCCCTGCTGCCCCAGCTCTGAGCCGGCCTGCTGGAAGGACAATGGGTGGCTGGGGCCCCACAGCCTCTCAGAGGCCCAGGGGGAGGCTGAGGCCTCCATGCAGATGTCCAGCCAGGCGGGGACGTGGGTGCTGCTGCCTCCAGCTTCCCCAGCTCCACGTGTGGGGGGGGGGGCTTGGTGTTCGTGGGCCCACGTGAAAGAAACCGGGGGACACCACCCACCTGCACCGGGCCATGGGGCTCTACATGGCTGCAAACCAGGGAGGGCCTTTCCTACATTTGGGTGCTGGGGAGAAGTTGGGCACCACAGGGGTGCAGCCTTTCTGAGACTCCCCCCACAGGAGAGCTTTGTCAGCTGAGTGACAGAAAGAAGGCCTTTTACCCTATCTGGCACCAAACAGAATGACCTGCGGAGGCTAATGTGCCATTCCATTCAGCTTGTCTTTGAGCTCCTGGGAGACCAAATTGGAGGGTCACTTACTGGCTGTGCATCTTTGGGTACAAATCACGCATCTGTGGGCCTCATTTTCTCTTCTGCCAAATGGGTATAATGGTTCTTTTCTCATTTCCAACATAAACGTATCTAGGACACGTGCCTTGCGCCAGCCCTGGCAGGACGGGGCACAGAAATGTCCCAGACACGGTCGCTGCTCTCACAGACTCCGTGGGGAGGGAAGGGGAGACGGGGGACATTACAGTAGACAAAAAGGACGCACGGGCGGTGGCACAGCAAACAGGCCCTCAGCACTGGGAGCATGAGCATGGTGACTGCCCCGGCAGGGAAGGGCCACAGACATGAGGCGTGCAGGTGGGCAGGTGGTGGCTGGGCCTGAGGAGGAGGAGGAGGCCCTCCAGGTGGAGGGAGCAGCAAATGCAAAGGCAGAAAGGTGGGAAGGTCAGCCCATCCTGGCACTGAGCCTGTGCAGGGAAATAAGGGTGCTGGGGTGAGTGGGGACGCTGGCGAGGTTGGCAGGGCGGCTCATGAGGGGCCCTGTGTCCCAGGCCAAGGGCTCAGCCTTCATCTGAGGAACAATGGGAGGCAAGGCAAGTTTCTCAGCTGAGAACAAGGTGCTCAGTTGTGCTTTAGTGGGACCCCTGGCTGCTGCATGGAGAAGGGCTGGGGGGGGGGTGAGCCCAGAGGGAAACGCTTCCTTCTCTTGGCCCCCAGGACACCCCAAGACCCCCATCACTGCCCTGGCCTCCCAGGCCTAGCCACCTCTCCGGTGTCTGCGGTCTCCCGAGAGAAGCTCATCTGTTCTCAAGACTCGAAGCTCGGCCACATGCCACTCTCTCACAGAGCTTCGGCCTGGCCGATCCTCTGACCTCAGACCTGTCGGTTCGGTTTCCCACCGGTGGCCCCGCTTGAAGTCTAATTGGGCCTCAAACTTACGGTGCAGCTGGTGCAGAACTGCTGTTTCCCCCCCTCCACCACATCCCCCGGCAATGACTCTGCCCCCAGACAAGGCTCCCCATCCCCGTCCTCACATGGCCCTCGCCTGCAGCCTCCTGGGTTCCTTCCACCCCGCATCCACGCCCACGAGCAACCCGGCCGCCGCCCTCCACCAGGTGCCCCGACCCCTTGTCAGGGGACCTCAGCAGCCCCTCACTCGGCCCCGTCCATCTGCGCAATGCAGCCAGGCAGATACTTATAGAGTAAGTCAGATCGTTGACCTAGTATTGCTAAAACTCTACACAGGCTTCTCAGTTTCCTTGGAAATCAATCCACCCACCTGGCACCTTAGGTGGGACCCTAAGGCCCTACGAGCTGGCCCCTGCCCAACCCCAGCGTCACCTTCCCGGCCTCCCTGTACTGCCCTGCAGCCCAAGCCCACCCAGCCATCCTGACGTGGGAGCCGCAGCTGTGACCATCAGTCCACACGCCCTCCTGGGCCAGAGGAAGCACAGGCATCTCATCGCTCCTGAGCTTCTCCCAGGAAAGGGGCTCCTGGGGGCAGCAAATCCCACTTGATCTGAGAAAGGCAGTATTACCACAGGGTCAAAGTTGCTGTTGGTGATATGTTTACTCTTGTTCAGAGGCATCACTTACCCTATTACTAGATTAACATAGGAGTAGATTCTACCTAAATGTTCTAGAAAAAAATCTCAACCCTAGAATCAATAAACATTTAAAACACTAAACAATTTTTCAGCATTTGAAGGTCCCCCAGCCGCAGCACTGGGAGCCATACCATCTGGGGAAAGCACAGAGGGCTAAAGAGCCGGGAAAGAGCGCCAACAGCGAGGTGAACCGAAGGGGAGGCCGAAGCCCAGCGGCTCCGCCGGGCACACCTGCGCCCCGCCCCGCGCACACACGCAGCGGGCGGCTGAACGCACATGCGCGTCACTCAGCCCACGGCCATCTGCGTCCCGGGAGCCGAGCGCGCCGCGCACACGGTGTGTGTGTGCTCAGCACACGGGTCCCGGGAGGGACGCACGTCCGCTACGTGTGTGCCGTGTGTCTGACCGCGAGCGTGTCTTGTCAGTCGGGGCACCCACATACTGTCCGCGAAGGCCTTGCACGTGCGTGTGCAGTGCACAGAGCGGGGTGCGCACCAGCGGTCAGGGTAAGTCGGGAATAGTGGGTTCAGGCGCACAGGAGTCTACACGTCCAGGGAAGGTTCTGGGCAGAGAGCCCCCGACCCCCCAGCAGGGGCTTCCATCCCCCTGGCTGTGCCCAGCCCCTCTCCCCGTGGGCCCGGACCGACGGACGCAGTACTGACCAGGGACTGCAGGATGGCGTGGTTGGTGGCGTTCATGCACGAGTCCAGCGGGAAGGAACACTCCCCCTCACAGTAATAGGCCGAGTAGCCTTGGGGGGCAATGACCCAGTCCTGGGGGGGTAATGGGAGAAGGTGAGTCCCATCCAGACACCCCCTCCCCCAACCCCAGGCCAGTCAGCCCCCCAGGGTCCCTCCAGGCAGGTTCCCCAAGAGGCCGGGCACCGCCGGGAGACCCTCAGCAGGCAGGGCCAGGCACAGCTCTGTCCCCCTCACGGGCAGTCGGCAATGGGCCGCGTCCTCCCCACCTGCCCCCACTGCCCACGTCTCGTAGAGTCGCAGACCCAGCAGATGTGCACGCGCACTGCCCGCCCAGCCTCCGTTTCCCTGTTGCAGATGTGACGTGTTAGGGCTGAGGATTCAGACTATCCTGTTTTCATGGTTGTTACCAAAAAGCACCTTCTCACAGGAAAAGTAAGACATTCTCCCTTCAGAAAACACAGAAGAACCTAATGCATGAGAAAGTGAAAGTCACCCATAATTCTACCTCCTCCTGGAGCTACACTTAGAACCTCCGGGTGGGGCCTGTTATTTAAGAAGAAGGAGGAGAGTCAGAAATTACCAGCCAGCCGAGGTCCTGGAAGCTGACGTAGAGCTCGTGCCGCCGGCAAACGTGCCGCCCATCGGCACCGTGAACATCATCTGCAGGGACAGAAGCAGGTCTTTTCTGGGGTTCCTGCTCAGGCAGCTACCCCAGGGAGCTCCCAGGGCGGGGACACCCCACTGGGCACATGTGTTGAACAAATGAATGAAGTGAAACTAACGCATCTGGTGTCATAAAGCCCATCCTGCAGCTCTGCTGGTGCCATGACCCAGCTCGAGAAACGTCGATGGCTCCAGGTGGCTCCCGATAGCTACAGAGTAACCCTGCCCTCCCAGCCTCCCGACCTCCAGCCTGTGGCCCCCGATGCTCCAGTACACAGCCAGGGGACCGTGGGCCATCAGGTGGCTCCTCCCTTTCCGCAGAGACACCTCCTGACCTCACCCCACCTCTGCTGCTGCACCCATTCCACCGGATTGAGTGGCTCCACGGAGGCCAAAGGGCTGACTCCCCGTGGAGGAATGGAGGGCAGGAGGGCAGGGCAGGCCCACCCCTGATCCTGAGGGGCTCAGTCTGGTGGGGAGACCCTCACATAAACAACTGTGGATCCTCGGTCCCCAGGGGAGACCTGAGAGGCACCAGTGCCTCGAGGAAGGGGCACCTGATGCTGACAGAGCCTTCTGGAAAAAGCCCTGGTGAGCCAGGGGAGGGCCGAGAAGGCGCTTCTGGGTGGCAGGGACGGAGAGGGCAGTGGCTGGTCCTCAGGGCACTCGAGGCAAAGGAGGGTGTCAGGAAAGTGCTGGAGGGTGAGCACAGGCTTGAAGACGCCCCGGATGGTTCTGTCCCCCGGAGCTGTTCTCGGGCCCAGCCCCAGGCCCGCCCCGGACCTCACCAAAGATCCCTGGGAGTCTGTTCGCGTGCGGCAGCTCGTTGGTTTTCTTCGGCGGCCTCCTCTTCAGGGGCCTGGCTGCCCGAGGGGCTCGGACGGGACTGGGGCTCGCCCTGAAAAAAGTGACCAGGAAAGGCTGCTTGGAGCGCGGCGCCCGTCGCCCCAGCAGACCGGCCAGGCCAGGATCCACGCTGTGCCCTGGGACAGAGAGAGGAGAGAGGGCGGTCACTTGCGTGCACGGGCTGGGCACAGGGGACAGCGGGGACCCATCTGCCTGAGCCTGCGCGGGCCCCGGTGCACGGAGGTGGAGGGTCTCAGTCTCCTCATCTGGAGACCCGAGGGAGATGGTCCGAGGGAGACGGGGGGAGGGGGGCCTCGCCAACACAGGGTCGTCATTCGTGACAATTGTGAACACTGCCATCCTTGAAGCCCTTTACAGGTTCGAGCGACTTCCACTCGTGACCTCGTGCATCTCCACAGTAACCTGGACCACATGCTTCATGGAGAAACTTCGGAGCCACACAGCCAGGGACGCACAGAACCGTGGTTCCCACCCCAGTTGAGGGCTCCGAGGCCCGAGTTCTCCCACCCACCCCATACTTTCGGGGGACTCGATGGATCGTGCCCCAGCGGATGGGAGCAGCCGCCAGGATGTAGCAAGGGCTTGTTCTGCCCGCCATTGCCAAGAGCAGGGCCCTAAGTCTACCCCGATGCCCACAAACAGGACACCAGGGGCAGCGGGGCAGAGACATCCGGCCAAAGTCCCAGAGCTGGGGTTCAGCCCACGTCTAATTCCAGACCCCAAGTTCTTATTCACTTAAGACGTTAACTCCAGGTTTGTGGGTCAAAAAAGAGAGAAAAGGCCGTCAGCAGGGAAACATGGGGGCCTCTGGCTAGGAAGAGGAGCGCCCATGAAAATGGGATTTGACCCCGAAGCTGCTTAAAGATGAGGATGTCTTGCGAAACACACTCATGATCCCTGGAAATGTCGAGTCCACCAGTAAAACTAACTTCCTGTACCTCTTTGTATTTCTAAATGACCTCCTGATTTTTTAAAGATTTATTTATTTATTTGAGGGGAGGGGGGCAGAGGGTGATGGAGAGAGAATCTCAAGCAGACTCCACGTTGAGCGCAGAGATGACGCAGGGCTCGATCCCATGACCTTGAGATCACGACCTGGGCCGAAACCAAGAATGGGCCGTTCAAACAACTGAGCCACCCAGGCTCCCTGCCTCCTGATTTTTTAACTGTCAAAGTAATACAATAGCAACTACAACATTTGAGGAAAAAAAAAAAAAAAAAACATCACTCAGAAATCTCTCCACGCTCCAACACAGCATTTTCATTTTTCTGGAATATTTTCATGTCAATTGAAGTTTTACACAATGGTGACCAAAAGTGTCTGTATTTTTTCCAACTTTTTCACACAAACATGTTCACTGCCATTAAAATGTCTCCACTATGAGCATTTCAAACGTATAAAATTCCTTTGAGAAAACACCGCATAGTATTTAGATATTAGCTTCGCTTTAAACACATCGGTTATTTCCTGGCTTTCGCTGTAAAGACGAGAACGCCGCAGACCCCTTCATGTTCTCTTCCTGTGGAATTTTCTTAAACGACGGAGAGGATTAGTAACTCAATTTTATGTTTCGTAACACACAGAGCCAACTGGCCCCCTTCCGTGTCCATGTCCCCTCAGTGTGACCACCCTGACGTACGCACGCACACGTGTGTATAGAAACACATGGGTTTATCATACAGTATACAGATGCCCACATGTACAAATACCTATGTTTGCTCCATTAGCGGGTCTACTATGATTCACTGGGACACACCACAGGTCAAGGGCATTGCCCGCCCCACCCACAGTCCTGCTCAGCTGGTAAAGGTCAGCCCTTAAACAGCTGTGCTGTAGGCCCGTGTCCTTGGGCCAAGGTGACTGAACGACGAATCCAGAGACTAAACTCTGACCTATGACATCACCTGCCACACACAAATGCACTGGACCCATCGGAGGCTCCACTGGGCAACGATCCTGCTGGGACAGGAGGTCGTCAGCTGCAGGAGCAGACCCTGGAAGGAGCCCAGAGAGAAGCCACTCGGGAGAGTCTGGGTCATAGCAAGTCAGTCATGAGGAAGCAGCAGAACCATGAGGACCCTGAGCCACAAGACACATACAAGCCCTGTGGGCAGAGGGGCAAGGCCAGTGAGGCCACGAGGAGCACAGAGTGGATGGGAGCAGGAGGATGACTGTCGTCCACACAGCACTGGAGTGCAACTCCATGACCCTGGGCTGGGCAGCCCTCCACCCCTGCGGGTGCCGCTGCCCTGCCCCTGTTCCCCGGAGAGAACTGTCCACCGAGGAGCCAGGGAGGGCGATCTGTCGCCTGAGGCTGTGTTCACTGTTCGCTCTCCTTGTGCACCCGTCTGATCAAGGGTCTTCCTGGGGTCTCCCGGGGGCAGAGAGAAGGGGCTGCAGGGAAGGCCCGAGCGGTCTAGGGGGTGGGGCCCTAGGCTGCCCGGCTCTGGAAGGCTGCTTTCTAGAAAGGCAGAGGTGGGCATCTCTGGGGCCCAGGGTCCCTGGCTCTATACCTGACCCTGTGGGGTGCTGGCAGGCATGCTGTCCCCTTTGCACCTGATGGGGTATGTGCAGCCATGCCTTGAGAATGTGGGCCACGCTGTGGCCTTTCCCCTTTGCCCCGGATGGAACATGCTGCTTCTCTGGGCTAGGGGGGACCCATGAAACCTCCAGCCTCACCCCACTTCTCAGTCTGCTCCATCAGCGCCCAGAGGTCTTGGCAGCTCACCTGCCGCATCCTGTCCCAGGGCAGGTGGTCAAGGCCTAACACACCCCCACCCAGCTGGGCCAGGCCAAGATCACTCCCACCTCTCCCCCAGGCCTCCTCCTGCTCTGGGCGCCACCTGACTCTTCCCCACAGACCCGGCCCCACCTCAGCCTGCGGCCATGGGTGTGACCCTGGTGCCACGCTGAAGGACAATCAGGGTGCCTGGCTGAACCCTCGGAGAGTCCCAGCTGTGGACCAGTCTGCCTTTGTCCCTCTGGCTAGGTTACTGCATCCCGTGAGAAGGAGGAACTCAACCCTCCTCCTTCTTCCTACCATCTTAGACACCTCTCACTCTCTGCTCCTGGAAGCTCTGCCTGCCCCACACTGGGAACTGACACCAGGGCCAATCAGGGCCACTCCCCAGAAGCCCCAGAAGGTGCCCCGCTATCCATCCACTTGATGACCTTCCATTCCACCCCCAACCTGGTCATGGTCCCTGGCCACTTACCCCCAAACCCCAGGCTGCCCCCTCAGGGAGCGGTGTCTCCACCCCTCCGTTCCAGGATCTGGCCCTTCCTTCAGGGCGAGGCCCCAAGGAGGCCTCTTCTGAAAGGCCTTCCTTCACAGCTAGAATCTCCAGTTCCTGCCCACGTGCTCCTGATGGTTGTGTGCCCCTCAAGAGCTACACTGAGAACGTGCGTCGTGCTCCGTGTCAGGCTTTGTTTTTACCATCACACACACGCACACATTTGGACACGCACATGGATGCACGGGCACGTGTGCACGCATGTACACATAGGAACTCATTTTGTTCTTTTAAGGCT
The DNA here is from genome assembly GCF_964656455.1 of Halichoerus grypus. NCBI lineage: Eukaryota > Metazoa > Chordata > Mammalia > Carnivora > Phocidae > Halichoerus > Halichoerus grypus. The sequence goes on along the minus strand of NC_135716.1, from coordinate 157,348,151 downwards.
GTGAGACTGTGGGTTCAGGATGAAACACCTCACAGCCTCTCCTGTATTCTAAGAGAGTGGAGACAACAGGCCAGTCTAGGGCTCCACGACAGGCAGAAAGGGTCTGAGTGTCCTGGGGGGACACAGGAACCCATGTCTGAAGAGGAGAAAACCCATTAAGTACGTCTTGGTTTCTAGAACCCCTCCTACCACAAGCCGCCGCCTTTGACAGCACACAGGGTCCTGTTTATCTACAGAGGAACCTCTCTCCCCACCTGTCACTGCTTTACCAGAGCTCTGGCCCAGCTAGACAGCCTTGCTGCCCTTCCAGACACATCTGTTTAGCCATGAGAAGGAGGCCGTGCAGGGAGGAAGAGGGGAGGCTACAGAATTTAGCCCCAAGATGCAAGGCCCCAGAGGAAAAGCCAGAGGGGCCGCAGGAAGACAAGCTCAGGCAGGCAGCATTCCTCTGGTCACGGTGCATGTTTGGCTTGTATATTTTTCACGGTGCTGGCAAAGTGGAGCCTTGCGTGTACGGGGGTGGTCACGCCTTCCTCCCACATTTCGTGGCTCATTCACGAGGGAAGGCCCTTCCGTGAAAGCTGTCCTGTGGGCTCATCTGAGCTGCACAGAATTTCATGTAAACAGCACAGTGAGGAGGGTGTCTGCATGCCCGACGATGGTACCAGACCGATCTCAGGACACACAGAACACAGAAGATAAACGGCTACATTCTCCTTTGGTTTTTAATTAAAGCCATATCCCTCTTGAGAGAATAGTCTGTCTGGCGGTAGGAAAGCTGGTCAGGCGGCCAGCACCTCGGACAGACGTGATCACACCTCCTGTGGGTTCCAATGAAACCCACCCTCTGGGACCAGGGCTTCCTTCCCCGCTCAGGCTGCCACGGGCTGTGTGGGTCTGAGGGTCGGGTGATACGGCAAAGGGGGGCTGCCCGTGCTCTTTTTGACGTCGTCCTCCATCAGCAGAGTTCCATCCATGTCAGGCCTCACTTGTGCACGTCATCGAACCCGGCCTTCTCGGGGATGATTCGGTCTACACAGCACTTCCCGGTCAGTGGTATGGTGCATTTCTCCACAATTTTGGGGTCCTTGTCCTTGGTGCGGTGTTGCATGGTGACCACCACTCTGGTCTTGACGCTGGACACCAAATCCATGGCTCCCCCCGTGCCTTTCACTTTCTTTCCGGAATCATCCAGTTAGCCAGGTCACCGTACTGGGAAACCTCCATGGCTCCCATCATGATGAGGTGGAGGTGTCCCCCTCGAATTATGGCAGATGAGTCATCGCGGGAGAAAAAACAGCCCCCAGGGAAAACGGTGACCGTCTGCTTGTCCGCATTGATGAGATCTGCGTCCACCTCCTCTTTTAATGGAAACAGACCCAAGCCCAGGATCCCATTTTCACTATGAAGATAAACAGTTATATCGGGGCTGATGTAGTTGCTGGCCAGGAGAGGGGATCCTATGCCCAAATCGGTGTACATGCCATCCTCAAATTCAAGAGCTGCCCATGTGATGATCTGGGCCTTGAGGTCACCCACAGACTTGGCTTTTTCACCTTCCTCTGTCTGCACGGTTAGACACTCAATTCTTTTCTCATATCTTTCCCTCTGGATTACAGGGTTCACATCAATGTTAGGAATGTGGACGTCTTCGGGGGCAAACATCCCCACATCCACAATGTCTTCACCTCCACCACTGACGTTTCTGCCACTTTGCACATGGGCACGTTGAAATTCCTCGCACTTCTTCTGAAGATGATGTTTCCTGTGCGGTTGGCCTTCCACCCTTTCACCAAAGCAAAACGGGCCGAGATGGCCTGCTCCAGAAGATAGTGGTCCCCCTGAAACTCCTCACCTCTCGGGGCAGGCTCATGATGACCACGTGGGCGTCGGCCGCCGGTGCCTCCCTCCTGCGCCAGGGTCCTGTAGGCCGTGGGCGTGTAGAACGGCACCCCGGCGCCCCTGCACAGATGCGTTCGGCCAGGGTGCCCTGGGGCAGCAGCTCCAGCTCTAGCTCGCCCGACAGGTAGTGGTGCCCGCACAGCACGCTCCCCCCACGTGGGAGCCAATGATGTGGGGGATCTGCTTGGTCTCCAGTAAAAGGCCCAGCCCGAAGTCGTCCATCCCCACGTTGCTGCTGACCACGGTCAAGTCCTTGACGTGCGTCTCCAGCAGCACCTTTATCAGGTTCTCTGGAATCCCGCAGAGCCCAAAGCCGCCGACCATGATCTTGGCCCTGTCAGAGATATCTTTCACGGCCTCCATGGGATCCGCGTAGAATTTGGCACGGGCACGAGCGTTGGTGGCCAGGCCGTGCACACCGCCCTGGGCCTCGGCCAGCATGGGCCCCGAATGGCCAGCGGGGACGCAGCACCCAAGCACCATCGCCAGCCGCCGGAAGGCCGCCATCGTGCGCTCTGCCTCCGGGCACCGGACTCGGTGGGGACAGACTGCTGTAGCCACCGTGTCCAGAGCAGGGAGGGCATGTGGGGCCATGACGTGGGGACCAGGTGGCCCCCCACAGCCTGGCCTCTCCACACTCCGAGGGGCTCCAGAAGCGCCACACCTCCCGGCCCAGGGGACCCAAACCTTGTGACCAAATGGGGAAGGAGCAGTGCCCACAGAAGCCCCGTGGCGGCCTCACTGAGGGGAAGACCGACCCTGGGCGCAGGGGTTGGCGGGAAGGCCACCGTCTCCAGCCCCAAACCCCATGGGTGGGAAGGATAGATCCTCCGCAAAACCCCTTCTGTGCAGCCTTTTCCATATGGAAGGCCCCAGGGTTCTGGGCCGTCCCCTTCCTTCTCCATTGACACCTCCTGCCCGGGTGACCTGCTCAGATGTCAGCGCTTCCCACACCTGCGCCCCAGCACTCACCTGTCCGAGCTGACATTTCATCTGGATGTCAACCAGGGCTCTCAATAACATCGTGGCCAAAAAAGGACTCTTGGCTGGCTCTCTCAAGTCTGCCCCTCCTCTACTTTTACTCGAGCAGGAAAAAAAAAGATTCTATTAAAAATGGCCACTGGCTCAATCCACGTTTTCCATGATTCCTCCTCTACCCACTTTTCTCCATTTCTGCTGCTATCAACAAGCACCTCCCCACTCTCCCCTGCAGGCTGTGTGGCTCCCGGGCCTCTCTGACTTCGCTCTCGCGACTACTGTCCCTGCTGATGTCAGGGGGCACAGCCTTTGTTGGATACATATGCTAAGTTTTATTTTACAATAGTTGACATTTACAGAAAAACCGCAAGGACAGTACAGAGAGTTCCCAGACACCCAGGGCCAGTTTCCCCGGGAAATGTTAACACTGAAGTGAGCGCCGGGCACTTGTCACAACTAATGAACCAACACTGGTGCCTGATGATAAACTAAACAGATGTATTCGGATCTCACGGGTCTTCCCCAATGTCCTTTTCCTCCTCCAGGGTCCCATCCCGGATCCCACATTCCGTTGTTACAACTGCTTAGGCTCCTCTGGGCTGTTACAGTATCTCAGACTTTCTTTGTATTTGATGACCTGGACAGTTTTGAGAAGTCTTGTCAGGCATTCTGTAGCATGTCCTTCAATTTGGGTTTGTCTGATGTTTTCTCACGGTTAGATGGGGTTCTGGGTTTTGGGGGGAAGATGACGCGATGAAAGGTCCTTCCCACCCCATCATGTCCACGGTGACGCACCATGTACAGGACATTCGTATGAGCCTTGATCACCTGCTGAGGTCGTGCGGTCAGCTCTCTCCTCCGTGAACGTACCTCCCCCACCCTGTTTCCACTGTACTTTTGGGGAGCCCAAGTCACTACGTGTGGTCACACCAGGGGTGAGTGTTGCCCTCCTCGAGGGGGTGGCTCAGAGGGCTCTTTTCTAAAAACCTGACTCCGATCCTGACATCCTCCATTGCTGTGGAGTACAGGGAGCTACCCTCAACACTCTGACACCGGGCCCGGGTTCACCTCAGAGTGTGCCCTGCAGCTCTCAGTCTCCTCTCCCACCTCGCCCCGGCCCGCCCAGCTCCAGCCACGGCGGCCCCTTGCTGTAGCTCAGATCTACTCATCCTGTGCCCACCTTTGGGCTCTCCCTCCCCACTGCCTACGATAAAGGAGGCTCTCCCCCAGCTACCTGGGGAATGAATGAAGGTGTGAATCCTCATTCTACAGAGGAGGACACTGAGGCTTAGAAGGTAAGTATCCTGCCAAGGTCACTGGGTTAGTGTTGCCGAGCTGGGATTCAAACCCAGGCCTCCCTCTCTGATCTGAGTCTGAGGGTGTAACCATCTCCCCTCGGCCCTGCCCAGTACGGAAACGCCCCACATACACAGCTGCTCTTGGGGAGGGACAATGCGGACTCCCTCTTAGTGACTGAAATGTTGGTTCTGCAAAAGGAGAGGAGGGAGACCGCTGTGGTAGGGGGCCTCCCGCTGTGGGAACCTCGCCCTCTGCGCCCCGCTGAGCCCCCAAAGTAGGTAGGGGATTATCGCCCCAGCCCCTGGGCTGAGCGAGGCCAGGCCTCCAGGGCCAAATGAGGGGGCTGCCGCTGGCTCTGTGCCAGCAGCGTGGAGGAGCCCCCAGGAGAAGGCCTGCTGCGCAACCCTGAGCCTTACCGTCTTCAGTCTCCACATAGAGGCGGAGCCCCAGGTCCTTGTTCCGGCTCAACAACCAGCGGTCACTGGCCGTTGTCACATCCAGCACCAGCCAGCCCTCGTCCCCAGCTCGGAGCGTCTGAAGATCCAAAAAGAACAAGTCAGACTCCCTGTGGACACGAAAAAACAATTAACTGAGGGCCGGCACAGCTGCCTTTGTTTCCAGTGCCCGCCTGGGGGAGCACGCGTGGGGCACCTACCCCACCTGGCTCGGCCTGGGCGCCCCGCGTGCCTTCTCTCACTGTATCTACTGTACGAAGGTGTTACTGTGCCCAGTACAGATGTGGAAACTGAGGCTCGGGGGCTCAGTGACCCGCCCAAGGTCCCACAGCCAGGACAGCAGGGCAGGGAGTGAGGCAGAACCGATGCTGGGCCTCTCCCCACAGTGACACGAGGCCTCGGCCAAGTATCCTTCTGCCTCTGAGGGTGTGCTCCCCAGGGAGCTCCCCTTCTGTCCTCTGGGAAGTGTCCCCTCCCCGGCCAGGCTTCCTCGGGGGGTGGGGTGCAGGGCAGGCACCTGTTGGACTGCTCCCTGACCACCTGGAACATGCTGACGTGCAGGGTCCTGTTGAGCAGGTGGGCGCTGGCCAGCTTGTAAATCCGGAACTCGGCGGCCGTGACTGCCTCGCCCTCTGGGATCTGGGTCAGGTCGAAGCGGAACTCCTTCCAGTGGGGCTCCTGGTGGCCCAGGGTGCGGTCACGCTCCACTGCAAGACGGAGTGGGGCCGCCGGTCACTTACGCTCTGGGCAGAACCGGGCGGAGCTGGGGGCCAAGGCACCTGGGTGGGGACGGCTCCATCCTCTGCAAAGGGGCTTGCGCCCAGGCTCTGTCTCCTGCGTGCTGAGAGGGCGCGGCGGGGCCGTGTGCTGAGGTGTCCGGCACAGGGCCCGGCACACCATGGTTCCGGCAAGAGCAGCCTCCGCTTCTGGCCCCCAAGCCCCAAACCCAGCCTGCCCCACCCATCCCCTGCTGGCTCTGGGACCCAAGGATGAGGCAGAGGGCAGGTCCCTCCTCTGGGAAGACTGACATCAGACCCAAGGCAGAAACGGGCCACGGGGGCGGACAGGGACAGAACCGAGTACAGTCTGAGGCCAGGGCTGTCCAGAGTCTGCCGATGGGTCTGCTCAGGAGCCTGGGGGAGAGGAAGCGTTTGCAGCTGACACTGGGGCTGGGCCTCAAGGGGTGAGAGTGGATGTGCCCCCACGTCAAGGGAGGACACTGCAGAGGAAGGGCCAGCCTGAACAAAGGCCTAGGGCGGAGGGACAGACGGCACAGGCAGGGGAAACAACAGCCATAAAGACAGCAAAAGGTGAAAGGATGGCAGGTCCTGTTTGGGGACAAGGTGAAGGAGCAAGGAGGTCAGAGGGAGACTTGGAAAGGAATAAGAGGGAGCAAGGTAGCAGTGACAGCGCCTGGTGACACCTGGTCAGGTCCCGGGGAAGCTGGACGATCCCGTGATGGGGTGCGATCTGAGCAGGCTTCCCAGGGGAGGTGCCACCTGAACTGGCCTTGAAGGAGGGGACAGAGTCCTCTGGGGCGGGGGGGGGAGAAGGTGGCAGGGAAGACATTCTAGGCAGAGGGGACCTCGGAGGCACAGGTGTGCAGTGCGGGGGCGTCTGGCAGTGCTGTGGGCGACTGGCAGTGAGTCTGGCTGTGGTCTGACTCTGGAGGGCGGAATTCCGGCCCAGGAGCGCGGGCTGTGCCTCTGGCCAGTGGGGTTCAGGGTTCTGGGCAGCAGAGGCACGATGTGGTTTTGGGGGGGTGGAAGATAGGCGGAGGGGAAGGTGATGCACAGGCTGGAGGGGGAGCCGAGGCGGGCCGGTGGCCGGGCTGGTCTGTCTGGGCAGGAGGCTGGGGTGGCGGATCAATCCCACATTTCCCCCGCTGCCCGGAAACGCCCAGGACAGTATATTTAGTACCGTCTCACTTTAGCCTCCTGTCACTTTCAAACGCCGCAAATCTGTGTTTCCGGAAAGCAGGGGCAGGAGCCGCCCAGCACCTTCCCCAAAACCCAACACTGAGATTTTAATTACATGTCTGTGAGTCTTTTTAAAAACTCTCTCTGGCTACTGGGCTCAGTGACCACAAGTCACCAGGCTGGTGGCAGAGGCGGATGTGGGGAGTGCTTCCTGTCCTCGCAGTGGGGACCGGGTCCAGCGAGGGACAGGCCAACAGCTGGGCTGGGCGGGGCCGGTGGACACACACGCTGACAGGAGGAGGTGGGCTTTTCCTCCCCAGACCGCGCGGGAGAAATAGAACGTCCACGCGCCTACCAGGTGCTGGACACGCAGCGCATGCGCAGCCGGGAGCCAGGCTGCTTGGGAGGCGGTGTCGCCAGTGGGAGCCGTGTCCTCCCGCGCACGCGCAGGGATCGTGTGGAGCGGGGCTCTGTCCCCGCACCCGGGGACGCGTGCCATGAATACTGACACACACTCCCACTCCCACACGCACAGCTTTGGTGACAATTTCTGTGGATTCAGGGGCCGCACAGACCACCTCTGTTCCGTGGCCGTGTAAGAATCCCGGACGTGCAGGACGCCATAGGTCTAGGCTGGTGGCTGTGACAGGGTTTGGCCCAGAGCGTGAAGAAGGGTGTCTCAGAGCATCGAACACGGATCTGCTCCCAAGGCTGTGGGGCTGACGGGCCGGCAGTGGCGCCGCGGGCAATCTCTGTCTGCAGGCCTGCCGCTGATTTCCTGTCCGATCTGGGGGCCGAGGGAACAACCCACGAACCCGCCATCTCCACGGGAGGGCCACGCTCTGCGGCCTCCCTCCCTTGCTGACCTGGGTGGCCCACATGCGCGGGGTCAGGAGAGCCCTGTGCACCTGAACTGACCCCGGGTCCCAGCTTTCCCCCTGTGGGTTTGTGAACTCGATGAACCACCCAGTAGCTCAGCACAGGAAACTGCCCACCCTGCTGTTCCAGGCAAGCACTAGAAGGTGAGACACTGTTAGGAAAGTGATGCTTTTCATCAGAAATTAGTGATATTGTAAAGAAAGTAAAGAGTAAAGAGTAAAGAAAGCTCCTTTATCTGAGGTCAGTTTCGGGAGGATGGGAAGAGGTAACCTAAAGATTTGCCCTCTTTTCAGTGGTTGTTGCTCTGAGTTAGGAGAAAGATGTTCTAAAAGTTGATGTTCTGGGAAAGCATTTTCTGGCACCTCTATGTCCTCCTTGTTAACCAGGTGAAGGCCAAGCCTACTTTTGCCAAAGAGGCAGCTCAGGGCAGCACAGGGAGCTGTGGCAGTGGTCAGGCCAGACCCTGCACCAACCAGGTACGTACTTACCCCCGGCCTCATCTCCTCCGGGGAGTCAGGGTGCGGTCCAGCTTTCCTCACAGGGCCATGGAAGGGCTTTGTAAACAGCCAGGCAATGGACTGGGAGGAGTAGCCATTCAACATGAGTTCTGGAGGACCCTGACTTGCAATCTCCCTACATTGTGCCAAGATGTGATGCCCTCAGAAGGCCATGTCAGAAATTTCAAAGCCATGGGGAGATTTGGAATGATCTTTTTCTAAATAAATGTATTACTTTGCTCATTTAATTTTCATTAGTTTATCAAGTTCAATTTATAAACAAATATATTAAGTTCTTACTATATATGAGACTGTTCTGATGGAGTTTATGGTCTAATGAGGGAGACATAATATGAACACTACCACCAACAAAACAAGTAAGACAGGGGACGCTGTTTACACTGAGAGTGGAATATGGAGGGTTATGGGCTCAAAAGTAATAGGGGAGAGGGTACTTTATAGGGTGCTCAGTATGGCCTTTGAGAAATAAGTGAGAGCAAACAAGAACATTCTCCCACATCGCTGGTAGGAATGTGTTGGAAAGGAATTTGGCAATATCCTTTTGCAGTACCCTGGCAAAATTACATATGAATTTACTCTTTAACACAACAACCCCAAAGATACACTGGCAAAATATGAAGGGCCGCACACAAAGCATTCACTGGGCACAGGTAACAAGCTACACCGGGCTCAACAGGCACTTCTGTGTATTTTCTGTATGTGTATTTTCTACATAATTATAAAAGCTGCCAAAAACGATCAAACACTGAACCACCTTCTGTCTGGGGAAGAAGCAAACGAATTTACTTTCTGAATCACCATAATGTGGCTTCCGGAACAAGAAACAATCATGAATCACCAACGTGTGCTAATAGGACTCTCAGCCTTCTCCTCCAGTCCTATAAACCAACCTCCAGATCCCATGTTTGAGAAAGGCCTGCTGTGGGGAGGTGGTGGCCTCCACCTTCTGTGACCACCATCCACATTCTACCTTTCTGTCTCTGAGGCCCTGCACCACTCACAGGCTAAATCTCCAGATGCCACACCCTGAGTCCACCAGTCCTACACCAACAAAAGCTTTGGCTATTTTTGTGCCCTGGACAAAATTTAGAATCACTCAGAAGACCTAAATCTGTCTTGTTTCTGACCAAAAGTAAGCCACCCAGAGTGGCTATTAAGAGAATAGAATCTTCTGTCTGCCCTCAAACCCTTTCCCAGCCCCATAGGGCCCCCAGGAGGAGCCCAAGCTCTGGTTCCAGTTCCCCTGAGCTGGCCAGGCCCAACCTCATGGCCTCCTGGGCCTTTTGGCTGCAAACGCCTCTCCCCTCCTCCGGACGCCCTCCCAAAGCACCCTCTCCTGAGTCGCCCCCATCCCACCATATCTAAAGGCTACTTTCCTCTTAGTCCAGCTCTCACCTGCTGGCCTCTCCCTTTCTCCTGTCCCAGGGGTCCCCATCTCTGGTTAGTGTGCCCCTCTGGATGGTGAGCAATTGAGGGCAGGACCGCACCATGTGAGGTGGAAACGGGAGGCTCTCAGTGGACTGTCATTGAGCTCCTTTTGTTCTGGGCGCCCAGAGAGGGGATGTGTCTGCAGGTTCTTCCCAAGCTCCCCAGGACAGTGGGGCAGCCTGCTGGTCTGGGAGTGGCTTCCACAGCACAGCGGGTCTCCACCAGAAGCCCTCACATTTTCACTTTGCTGTGGGACTGGCCCCCTTTCACGGCCAGGCTGCTGAGGTGGAGGGCAGGCTCCCCAGCATCCCAGAGGCAGAGGCACTGGTCCCATCCAGCTAGTCCTGCTAGTGACAAGGCTGAGGGGCCCCCTTCAGACCTAAAGCAAGACCCAGGTCTCCGTGGCTGGTGTGTGCCCAGGGAGGAGCTGCAAAAACGATCACCTACCAATTCTGCATCTGAAGGGCTTCTTCCTCCCACCCAGAAATCTCAGTGCTGCCCAGAGGAGGCCAAGGCTTCATTTCTAAGGTATTTTTAGTCAGTTTTCATTACTGACTTTTTTCAAGAGCTGCTTCCATAAATGGCTCTGCATTCATGATTGCCGGTCCAGGCCTCAGATGGCTCTAGACCCCAAATTAAAAGGGAACACCCGCACACTCCACCACATCAAGTTGGTCAAGGTCAAAAATAGATCCAAGGAGATTGAGCAAGGATACGATTCCCCAGTGCAAATCCGGGGAAAGAACTGAACGGTGGGAGTTTTCCAGAAAGATGTGGTCACAGTGACACATCCCTCTCTCCCGTGGGGAATGGGTTCCCATGAGGAGGTGGATTGGGTGTACCTCCCTGTCCTGGGCCTCAGCACTGGAGGAGCCCCCATCAGTGGGCAGGGGTGGGCACATTCTTTGGTCAGAGCAGAAAGGCCTTCAGGGCAAACCTGAATAGATGGGGAAACTGAGGCTCAGAGGGGCAAAGACTTGCCAGGGGTCACGTGTCAGGTTAGGGCCCTTTCAGTGGACCTTCAGACTTGATGGTGTGACATGAGTGGCCCTAGATTCCCTCTAGGTGGCGATATCGGGATGGGGGGGTCACCTGTTAATGAGGTTCTCCTATCAATGCCCCCCCCCTCCAGAATGCCTGCTAAAGCCACCTTCCTCCAGGCAGGGCCCTGGGAGGACTGGAGGTCCCAGGGAAGCCTCCAGGGAGATGTTCACCCATGGTGGGCCTCCACAAAGACAGGGAGGGCAGGCCCTGCTCTGCCCCAGCTGACCAGGCCCAGGCCCCCGCCCCTGCTCTCAGCCCCTGCCTCCCTGCTGTGTTCCTCCTTCCTTCACTTTGCTGGTCTGCCCTGTGCACCTGCCACACAGGGCCTGGGGAGCACAGTGGGAGGGGGGATGCCATGAAGAGTCAGATCTGGCCCCTGTTCTCAGGTCGTTCATGGTTTCTCAGGGAGCAAGAAAAAGGGGCAAGACATGGCTCTGAATGAGGCAGGCAGAAAGTGACTCAAATCATAAGAGAAATACATTGGATGGGGGATGAGGGCTCTAATCATGGAGGGTGCCATGGGGAGAAGGGGTCAGAGAACACTTTTCTAGAAAATATATTTGAAAGTGGTGGGAGAATTTTGACAAGCAGAAATGGAAGAGAGTATTCGAGGCAAAGGTACAGGGGTGGGAAATAACGTGCCAGCTCCCATTTTTTAAGCACCGAACTGTGTCAGGCATCACACTGGGCATGTTACACACGCCATTTATTAATGCTTACCTAACTCTGTTAGTCATCTACTGCTATTTGTAACACAGTAACCCCAATGTAGCAGCTTAGAACAAGAAACATTTATTATTTCACGTATTTCTGAGGGTCACGAATCTAGGCACTCAGCGGGGTAGGTACGGCTCAGGGTCCCTCATGAGGTGAGAGTCAAGTTGCTGACTGGGACGAACAAATCTACTTCTAAGCTCACTGATGTGGCTGCTGGTGGCAGGCTTCTGTTCCTCACTATGTTGGCCTCTCCCTGGGGTAGCTCATGGCATTCACAGCATGACTTCCCCCGGAATCAGCAGTCTGGCGGTGGTGTGGAGAGTGGCCGGGTGTAGGACCCAAGATGGAAGCTGCAGTCTTTTATAACCTAATCTCAGAAGTGACATATCATCACTACTGTCATGTTCTATTGGTCACACAGAACAGCACTGGCACAGTGTGGAAGGGACCTACACAAGGGCATGAATACCAGGAGGCAGGATCACTGAGAACCAGGCTGGAGGACACAACAACTCAGTGGAAGAGGCATTATTCACCCCATTTTATAGATGAAAACACGGATGATTAGGGAAGGTAACTGATTTCCATGAGTTCACAGGAGCACCCAAGGTGGGATGAGAGTCTAGGTATGTCTGACTCCAAAGTGTGTATTTTCCCCTCATTCACAGCCTCACCACACTGGGGACATGTCAAGGGAACACCGTGTGGTTCAGCTGGACTCGAACACTGGACACAGAGTACAAGACTCGAGGAACTTGAATGCTGGCATGAAGGGACACACAGAAGGAATCAGAGCAGGGAAGTGTCTTGAGTGGATTTTCACTTGAGGCACTGGAGTTCCAACACACGCCGAGAGCTTTTTCACCTCCGTGCCTCCCCTCCGCCTAAACATCTCCTCCTACCTCCTTCTGACCAAATTCTACCCTTCTTCAAGGTCCAGCATGAATATTACCTCCTGCCAAGGCTTCTCAGTCCTCCATCCAGGAGCCCCTTCCTCCTCTTCTTCTGGCCTTGTCTGTCTCCCACAAAATGAGAGGAAGACCTCGTCTGTCTTCTGCTATACTGAACCGTCCTCCTCCTGTTTGTCGAGTGGGTGAGTGGCCATTCCTCCTGCTTTGCCATAATTTACACTGAGTTCTCAGAGTTGGGCCTATCTTTCCCACTATAACGAGCAGAACTTGGGCTGGGGCTGTACTTTGGAATAGGCCCCGAGATAACCAGGAAGGGGAACAGCACACAGTGGGTTCCTAGTAGTGTTTGTTAAGGAATGGCCACAGACCCAGCAATCCACCTTTCTCCGTACCCAGGTCTTGTGGTCTTTGGCTTCCCCAGAACCCCTACTGTATCCAGAGCCCTTGGCTGCTCAGAATAAAAGGTCGCTGCTCAGGGCACAGAGCCAGCAGCTGAAGGAAATTACCGGGTTTTACTTCTGGTCTTGTTACTAACTAGCTGGCCTTGGACTAAAAACAGACAAAGCTAACATTTATGGAGTATTTACCAGGCACTGCTTTAGCACTCATTTAATACAGCAATCCTATGAGACAGGAACTATTATCTCTCCCATTTTACAGATGAGGAAACCAAGGCACAGAGCATTACATAATTTACACAAAAATCATGTAAACAGTATCTTAGGTCAGGCTTCCTGAGCAAAAGTCTCTGAGTCAGGAGGTTTGGTGGAGAGTACTCTCTGTAGGGAATGGAGGGAGCAGGACTGAGTGCAGCTGAACAGTGATGCGACCCCACAAAGGCCTCAGCCCATTCCACCTGCACAGGGAGCTCTGGGGCTGGGGGCCATTCAGAGCTGTCCCTCCTTGAGACAAGGGGGCTGGACGCTTATACCCCCATAAACCAGTCGTTAAATGTGGGGTGCTGCCAAGGAGTGTGGCTAACCTGGCGTAAGCAGCTCCTGTGCACTAGCTGATGGGCGCCTAGAGAAGGGCTCGGCGGTCAGCAGCCCACCCCCCAGGCGGCTCACTCCTGAAGAGAAGACGTGGGGAACACCACAGCAGCCACCACAAACGGCAAGCAGCAGAACGGGGATCTGAACCCAGGCAGCCCGATGCTGAAATGGTGCTCCTTCCCACTCAGCTGCAGGTCCCGAAGTCGGTGGTCAGGCTGGGCAGGGAGAATGCGGATTGACACAGCAGGCCCTTCCCGCGTAAGGCTGGCTGCTCTTACTGAGCATTGCCAGGCACCTGCTAAGTGTTTAAATGCCTTAACCTATTTAAGTGTTGCACTACGACACAGGTACATTATCCCGATGTTAAAGGTGAGGAAACTGAGCTGTGGGGACTCTTAGTAACCTGTTCAACATCTCACAGCTCTCGAGCGGCAGCCCAGCATCGAAACCCGGTGCGTCCTCCTCCAAAATAACCCACCACTCTGGCCTCCCAGCTGCAGGGCCGAGCCTCCTCACTGCTGTGATCCACTTTTCACATCTGCCCCTGTGGATCTGGAGACCCAGGAACGGGGCCAGTCACTTATACTCCCTGAGACTCCATTTTCTCCCCTGCCAGCTGGGGGTGGTAGTAGTTATTTACCCCCGAAGGGTAAGAAAACACTGAGGAGATGGATGTGGGGAAGGAGGCAGTTATCAGGGATTCACAGGGGACACCATCCTGGTGGACCAAAAGGGTTTTAGAGAAAGGAGAACCACCTTCAACTCTTGGAAAGAGAAACCTTTGAAAACCAACAAAATGCAAAAGTGACCTGTGAAATGAAGACAATATTTGCAAACCACATATCCGATAAGGAGCTAATATCCAAAATAGATAAGGAACTCATACAACTCAATAGCAAAAAAAAAAAATCCAATTTAAAAATGGGCAGAGAGGGGCACCTGGGTGGCTCGGTCAGTTAAACATCTGCCTTTGGCTCAGGTCATGATCCCAGGGTCAGGGGATGGAGCCCCTGCTCGGTGGGGAGTCTGCTTCTCCCTTGCCCTCTGCCTGCCGCTCCCCCTGCTTGTGCTCTGTCTCTCTCGCTCTCTGTCAAATAAATAAATTTTTTAAAAATCTTTATTTTATTTTATTTTTTTAAAGATTTTATTTATTTGACAGAGAGAGACACAGCGAGAGAGGGAACACAAGCAGGGGGAGTGGGAGAGGGAGAAGCAGGCTTCCCGCGGAGCAGGGAGCCCGATGCGGGGCTCGATCCCAGGACCCTGGGATCATGACCTGAGCTGAAGGCAGGCGCTTAACGACTGAGCTACCCAGGTGCCCCTAAATTTTTAAAAAATCTTTAAAAATGGGCAGAGGAACTTAATAGACATTCTTCCAAAGAAGACATACAAATGGCCAACAGACAGATGAAAAGGTGCTCAACATCACTCATCATCAGAGACATGCAAATCAAAACCACAATAAGCTATACCTCACACCTGTAGAATGGCTATCATCAAGAAGACAAGAAATAACAAGTGTTGGTGAGGATGTGGAGAAAAGGGAACGCTTATCCACTGTTGGTAAGAATGTAAATTGGTGCTGCCACTGTGGAAATCATTATGGAGGTTCCTTGAAAAACTGAAAACAGAACTACCATATGATCCAGCAAGCATACTTCTGAGAATAGATCCAAAGGAAATAAAAACAGGATCCCAAAGAGATCTCTGCACTCCCATGTTCACTGCACATTATTCAGAACAGCCACAATATGGAAACAACCTAAGTGTCCATCAACAGATACGTGGACAAAAAAGATGCGGTATGTACATATGATAGAGTATTATTCAGTCGTGAAAAAGAAGGCAATCGTGTCATTTGTGACAACATGGGCTGGACTTTGAGGGCATTATGCAAAGTGAAATAAGTCAGACAGAGAACGACAAATACTGCATGGCGAAATCATGCTATGCTAAGTGAAATCTTAAAAAAAAAAAAAGTCAGAATCATAGAGATAGAGAGTAGAAAAGCAGGTGCCATAGGTGCCAGGGGCTGGGGGGTGGGGATGTAGCAAGAGATTGGTAAAAGGGTACAAACTTTCAGCTATAAGATGAATAAGGTCTGAGGACCTAATGTAAAATATAAGGACTAGAGTTGATAACACAGTAGTGCATAACTGAAATCTGTGAGGTGATGGATGTGGTAATTAACTAGCTGGGGAGAATCCTGTAACAATGCCTGTGTATCAGGTCACCACATAGTACACTGTAGATATCTAATAATTTTATATGTCAATTATACATCAATAAAGCTAAATTAATTTTTAATAAGAGATGCCACCTTTGGGCATATGGTCACATTAATAGCTTTTAAGATGGACAAAGGATTTACTGTTAAATGAAAGATGAAGTAGCAAGACAGTAGGCATTTATGTCCCATTTTGCAAAAAAAAAATAATAAGGGCGCCTGGGTGGCTCAGTCGTTAAGCGTCTGCCTTCGGTTCAGGTCGTGATCCCAGACTCCTGGGATCGAGCCCCGCATCGGGCTCCCTGCTCTGCTTCTCCTTCTCCCACTCCCCCTGCTTGTGTTTCCTCTCTCGCTGTGTCTCTCTATGTCAAATAAATAAATAAAATCTTTTTTAAAAATAACAATAATAAAATATTAGTATCTGTATTGATAAAATGTCAGGACTGGCTGGGGAGACTACACCAAAGGATTAAAATGCTGGTTTTCTCTGAAATGGAGAGAGGATTACAAGGGGCTTCCATATTATATGTTTCTGAACATATGGTCTGATTTTCTATAATGAAATTCTACAAGGAATCTATACGATATAAATTTTTTACAATGAACATTCAGGAGTTCTATAAAATCCCCCAATAAAGATATTTTTAAAATGAGATTCTCAGTTTACAACATACAATCAAGACCGTCCAATTCAGCAACACTTAATGCACCTAATGATGGGCCAGGCCCCCACCTGGGTGGAGAGGCAGCTTCTATATAGAAGAGCAGAGGAGACAGGGAGCGGACCTGCTGGGTGGCCTTGGGAAAATCACCTAACTTCTCTGAGCTTCACTCTCCTCTTTTCAAAACATAGATGTGACCATAACTGTGATGCAAATGAAGGCACAGACCTAGAGGTTCTGGGCACGTGGTCCTCACCAGGAACCATGTCACACGGTCCCTGAACAGCCCCGCTGGGTGGGTACCCTGAGTGCCTCCATTTTACAGAGGAAGAAACTGTGGCTCCTGGAGGTGGCCTGGAAGGCCCAGATCACACTCACAGCAGGCGGCGGCATCAAGATGCAGATTCTGTCTGAGTCCCAGGTCAGAACCCCCCACCCAGGTCCGCTCTGCCCTCCCCTTGTCCCTCTGCTCCTGGCTTCCAGATAGGGGGTGTCACCGTCTAGACCACTCGACAACCATCTCTGTGGTTTACGCATTTCCTATTTGCTCCCCCCAGAAGGCCGGTTCCACGAGGAGGGACTTGGTTAGGCTCACTGGCACATCCCAGTAACTAGGACTGTGCCTGGCACGGACCGGCTACCACACGACTCTTTGTTGAGCAAGTTCATGAAAAGTGTAAGAATTCCCTAGTAAAGAACCGAAGAGGGACACCTGGGTGGCTCAGTCCGTTGAGTGTCTGCCTTCGGCTCAGGTCATGATCCCAGGGTCCTGGGATGGAGCCCCACGTCAGCTCCTTGCTCAGCGGGGAGCCTGCTTCTCCCTCTGCCCGCTCTGCCTGCCGCTCTCCCTGCTTGTGCTCGCTCGTTCTCTCTGACAAATAAATAAACTCTTTAAAAACAAAAAAAATTCTTTTTAAATAGAGAAAAAAAAAAAAGAACGAAAGTGACCCTGGGGTCATGGAGACCAAGCATTGCCCCTTCAAGGTCACAGGGCTGAGGAGGACGTGCGCCAGGTCCCTCATTTCCACTAAGCCCTGCCGCTCCCCAGTCCAACACCTCAGTTCCACAGCCCCGTCCTCGGCTGCCCGAGGCTCGGGAGCAAGTCTGGTCGGAGAAGGGTCGGGACAACAGTGAAGACGGCTCCGTGCATTTCTGGCTAGACCTCTGCCTGCAGGGCTGTTTGTGCCTCCGTTTCTCAACTGGGAACACGGCACCTGCTGTCCCTCTGACTCAAGGTGGAGAAGGACCAGAAGGAACACGCAGAGCGCGCCCTTCCTGCCTCATTCCTCCCTCACCACCGGCTGGGCCGGCCCGAGGTGCCCGAGGTACAGCCAGTCAGACCCACGCTCCAGCCCAGGGCAGGGGGTGGTGCTGTGAGGAGCTGTCCCCAACACAGGGCCACGGGGTCAGGGCTGAGAGGCCCCTCGTTTTCTGACACATCGCTGTGAACTGGACGAGAAAACAGAGGCCCAGGGAGGGAAGGGAGGTGACTCGGGACAGGAAGGAACCCGTGGCGGGTCCAGGCGGTATAAGAACGTGAGTGTTGCCTCCCAGCTCAGGGCTCTCCTCTCCCTGAGCACAGGAACACCCAGGACAGACCCCGTCTGCTCCACATGGGTACCGGCCCCCATTCCCGTGTCCTGACCAAGGGGAGCCAAGAGCGTACAGTCTGAGACTGACAGGCCAGGCAGGGGCCCCACCTCTGACCACAGCCCCGGCCTCCCTACAGAGACACCGTCAGCCATGACACGGGCTTCCTCAAGCATCTGCTTGGGCACAGAGGCCTGACCGGCGGGCCGGAGACCTGGGACAGGCCCGCGGCCTCTGGGTCCCACCGGCTGCCGTGGGTGCTCAGGGGCCTGGCAGGCACCAGGTCTGGCTTCTGGGGAGCCAGATGAGGCCAGTAGGAGAGATGGAGCAGGAGACACAGGTACCGAAGCCCGGGCGTGGGCGCGGATAGCGCAGCGACTCTACCATTAGACTCCGTGGTGGTTCAAGGGCCTGGGGCCTGGGCCTCCAAACAAGCAAAGAATCCTGCTAGGTGTCTAACCCCCCACCCCCCGCCCCCACAGCCTAGGTAATTACCAGTTAAAACCACTCAAACTGAAAGAGTTCTACTAGTGCAATTAGCACATCAGAATAAAGAAGGCCCTTCTGACAGCTGGCTGGGCCCGCCCACAGACTGGGCTTCCGCGGAACAAAGATCTGCCTGTTAATCCCACAGCGTCCGAGGCCTTAGATCTTAATGAAACACGCACAGACAGCGTGGGAAGAAGCTGACATCTGGAATCCACAGGCCCTGGATGATGTCATGGATGTGCTGTGTGGCCCTGGGCTGGCCATTTAACCTCCCTGAGCCCATGAAAAGGGGGCTGGTAAAAGAGCTTACATGTTACTAGATGGATGAAACAAAGACTCGTCAGGCTACAGAACTTCAAGTGCTAGTTTTTATTCTAAAAATAGGTAAAGGGACGCCTGGGTGGCTCAGTTGGTTAAGCGGCTGCCTTCGGCTCAGGTCATGAACCCCAGATCCTAGGATCGAGTCCCACATGGGGCTCCCTGCTCAGCGGGGAGCCTGCTTCTCCCTCTGCCTGCTGTTCCCCCTGCTTGTGCTCGCGCTCTCTCTGACAAATAATCTTTTTAAAAAATTAAAAATAAATAAATAAATAAATAATAGAAATTGGTATAGACACCTTTTGGTTGGCTTTTAAAATCTGTTTCTGCGTTGCACATAAGAAGTGTGGGACATTCCCAACACACCCAGCCAAGGCTGGGCAGCAGCTGGGAGGGACTGGGGTCGGCAGGACCAGGCCAGGTGCACCTACAAGAAGGCTGACTTTCTGCTCCTCCCATCTATCAACCAATGACACAATAACCTTGACGATGCATTGATCTCTACGAGCCCCATTTTACAAGGAAGGATCTGTGACTCCAAGAAGGCAAGGGACTTGCCTAAGGTCACACAGCAGAGGCGGGAGAGAAATCAGACTTGTCTGAGCTAAGGGTGCTGCTGGATTCACAATAGCTCCCACCAAGGCTGTGCACGCCTTGACCCAGGGGATGCTGGGGAAGCAGGACATTGGCTGGGCAGTGACTCACTCTAATGGATGTTGCCCTTAGGGACATTCTCAGGTTGACTGTGTCCACAACCCCTCTTGGTTCTGAGCCCCAGGTCAGCTTGTCCTGAGGACAGGGCTCTAGCCTCAGTTCCACACATGGTCTCTTTTGTCCTGAGTCTCCCACCCCGCCCTTAACCAGGAAGGTGGCATTCAGAACCCACTGACCAAGTCCTATGCCTGGCACCCGGCTCTCAGCAGAGGTTAACAGCCACTTCCTGCTGCTCACTCCCCACCTCAGCCACCCACCAGCTCTGGGGTGTGGGGGACAGAGGTCTCCTTGGCTGTCCACTCCCCCTGCCCCAGTAGAGGAAGCAAATGGCTGAAAACCCCACAAAACCTGCTGTTGCTCCATCCCCTGGGTTTCTCTGCCTAAACCCCTCTGGAAGCTCTCTCCACCCTGAAAGCCTGCCCTCCTGACAGTAGCAATACCACCTCCTTGAGGACTGGATGTAGGGCCAAACAACCTGAGCCTGTCCTGACTGGGCCAGGGAGAGGCTGTGCTATCCTGGGCATGACACTGTCTCTCTGAGCTTCACTGTCCTCATCTGGGAGATGGGGATGAGTATCATTTCTGTTCCCAGGGTTGTGCGGAGGGGTAAGGCTGTAGGTGAGGGGATGCTGGTGGCCTTGGCAAGGGTCCTGTCCCCACCTCAGCCTGAGCTGCAGTCCTTGAATCCCCAGATCCAGTCTGGCGTCTGCTCCAGCCCAGACCCCTGGCCCTCACTGGCCACAGACAGGAAGCAAAGCAGATAGGGGACATTCACAACTAGATTAAAGAGCATTTAGTAACGGGAAAGACATCTTTGAGTACTCTAACCACAAACGGCTCCACGACTTGGAGAAAAAAATTCTGCAGAAAGGAAAGGCTGGGCTTTGTGTGGAAGAATGACGAGGGTCCAAGGGGCTTACTGGGTCCTTCCACGGGCCTGGACACTCACTGCATGCCAGCCATGTCCCAGGTGCTAGGCCCAGGGTGACAAGATCAGGGACTGCCCCACTGAGCTCAGAGTCTACTCCTGCCCCGCCCGCTGCCCTGACAGCCACACCCTCACCTACAGGAATTGGGGCTCTGACCAGGGAACAGGCAGCTGTGCACTCACGACACCTGGGTTCTCAGCTCCGGTCACTTTGATGATGTGACCGGGGCTTTCCACACTGAACTTTGTCCCTCTCTGCAGTACCGCCCTTATCACTGTGACAGCATCCGGTCCTGTTTACTCATCTGTCTCCCCAGGACCAGACGGTCTTCCTGGCACTGCCCGGTCCACCCGACATGAGATGATGATCCCTACCCTTGGGTGTGTTCGAGAGCGGGACGAATGCGCACATCCCTGCGACTCACATTCGCGCCTCTGCCCCTGCCGGTCCCCCAACCCACGAGGCCCACAGTCCTTGGACTTGGTGGCCCTGAGCTCCACACTTCCCACCCCTCTGTGGGGGCGTGGCCACGACCAGGGGGCACCTGTTCGCCGCAGGGGCGCACGCTGGCCAAGCTGGTGCACGGGCCCCTGCCGCCCGTGCTGGGTCCCGGGGCCCCGTCCGCACCGAGGCCGCACGGTCACCGGGGCCCCGGACGCCCAGCCGGCGGCCGCACTCACCCATGTTGACGAAGCTCATGACCAGGTCGGCGCGGCCCGGGGGCCGCTCCGGGGGGCCGCCGTCCTCGTCGTCGTCGGCGGCCATGGCGTGGTACAGGTCCAGCATGAAGAGCGGCGCCGACGCGGGCAGCCGGGCGGCGGCGGGCGGAGCGCGGGGCCGGGGCCGAGGCCGCCCGGGCAGCCCCAGCACCGCCAGGATCTCGCGCTGCATGTCGCGGCGCTCGCGCGGGCCCAGGAGACGGGCCGGGCAGCCGGCCGGGGGGCGCGGGCCGGGGCCGCCGCCGCTCAGCGCGCACAGCGCCAGGCCCACGAGCCACAGCGGCCCGGGACGCGCGGCCATGGCGGGCCGGGCGGGCACTCAGCGGGCGCGCATCCGCTCCGCGGCCGAGCCGGGGCCGGGGCCGCCCCGACGGCGAGCGGCGGCCGAGGCTCGGGGTCGGCGGCTCGGGCGGGCTCGCCGGGGCCGCGGCGCTGTCTCAGCGCGTCTCCCGCGCCGCACCTGCTGGGCTCCCGGCGGCGTCGACGAGGCCTCCGCCGCCTCACGGCAGGAGCTCCTTCGGGGCCCGGGGACAGGCGGCCTATCTGTCTGTGGCCGCCGTGCCGTCAGGCCGCTGCTGCCGAGGCCGGCTCAGAGGCAGGGGCGGCGGGGAAGTTCCCGTCGGCGCTGGGGGCGGCGCGGACCCGCGGGCGTCTCCTCAGTGGGACCTGCCGTCTGCGCCGTGCGCCCCGCCTCCGCCGCCCGTGGGGCCCGCGCGCCGCCGTCGGGCCCCGCCCCCTCCGGCTTCGACCAATGGGGGCGCGGGGCGGGGCCAAGGCCGCGGAACCGACGCCGCGGGAAGGGGCTGGGATCTCGGTTGGTGTCGCGGGTGCGGGCGACCCCGAGATGTGAGCCGCTGTTGGGTGCTGGACGGTCGGGTGAGGGGTCCCCTGTCCAGCCGTCGGCACTTCGGAGTCGTGCTGGGCTCCTCTCCCAGCCACTGGGGGCGTCGTCGGGCGAGCGAGGGGCCTCGGCCTGGGGACCCCAGGGTAGCGGCGCTGTGTGGGGAAATCGGGGACCTGCACTCCCGCGGGGCGCGTCCTCGAACCGTCTCGCCCGGGCGGGGATCCGGAGTCTCCGTCTCGCCTGCGGAGCCACCCGGCAGTCCCGCCCTGCGCATTGTGTCGCTCCGGGACCTGAAAGGCCTCAGTAGGGTCTAGAGGTAGGGGGGCACCGCAGGTGCCAGTCGCGCCCGGAGAGTGGGACGCGTTCCTCTGCCAGCCGCCGCCTCCGCAGTTCCTCCCTGGCCACCCAGCGCCTTCCCCGCTGTCCCCTTGCACGCGCTGTTGGGGGCTTCTCCTTCCCCGACACCTGCTCAGTCTCTGCTCCCGGGCGCCCACACACCTGGCTCCCGCGTGCTCGCGGCCCGCGCCCCAGGCGGGCTCCCCACACTGCCCGATGTTCCCGCGACCGC
This sequence comes from Halichoerus grypus, assembly GCF_964656455.1. NCBI lineage: Eukaryota > Metazoa > Chordata > Mammalia > Carnivora > Phocidae > Halichoerus > Halichoerus grypus. Next base: position 157,326,052 of record NC_135716.1, on the reverse strand, counting down.
ATCGTCACCGCAGGCTCTCGCTGTGCGCCCTGCGGCCCCCGGTGCTGATCCCGCGGCGCACGGGAGATGCGCACCGGCCTCCAGCCGGGCCAAGGAGCTCTGCGGCCCTTCCGGAGGGCCCGGGAAGCTCCCTTTGCGCATCTTAATTGTCAGGGTCCCCAAGGGCTTGTAAGAGAAGGCTCTGCACGGAAACCCCTCCATTGACTCAGCCCCCTTCCGCACACTCTGCCCTTCCTGGGCGCCCTCTCGCTGCATTTATTCATTTACGGCTGAGGCGCTGCGCTGGGAGGAAGTGATACCTAGACTGAGCTCGGAAGGCTGGAAGGAATGGGCCTGGGATGACAGGAAAGGTCAGTGGGAGAAGAATGTACCAGGCAGAGGAAACTGCTGCTGTCGTGCGACGCCAAGGAGCGTAGTGCAGGTACCACTCCGCACTTAGCTTGTGCCATGCGTGCTCTGCGTCACCGCTTTAATGCTTGCACATATAGGGTAGACGCCATTTCAACCCCTTCTTTTGACAGACGAGGAAACTGAGGCACGCAGAGGTTAAGGGACTTCCCCTGTCACACAACAGTGGAGCTAGGCTTGGGCAGGTGAGCTGGTCGGTGGAACCTGGACAACCTGGGGGGCAATGGCCTGGGTGAGGGTGAGGCTGAGGGCCTGGCAAAGGTTGGACCCAAAGGACCTTGCAGGAAGACTAGATGAGTGCCCTGGACAACCGATGGTTATGGGGCCCCAGTGTGGGTTCACTATTAAATTTCAAAATAAATTAAGAAGTCCACCAAAATTAAGAATTCTTCATGATCACTTAAACTTTTAAAAAGTATCAAAACTGGAGTGCTTAGCTGGCTCAGTTGGTAGAGTGTGGGACTCTTGATCTCGGCTTGTGAGTTCAAGCCCCATGTTGGGTGTAGTGATTAGTTCAAAAAAGTCTTTTAGGGGCGCCTGGTGGCTCAGTTAAGTGTCTGCCTTCTGCTCAGTTCCTGATCCCAGGGTCCGGGGATCGAGCCCTGCATGGGGCTCCCCGCTCCATGGGAAACCTTCTTCTCCCTCTCCCACTCCCCCTGCTTGTGTTCCCTCTCTCGCTGTGTCTCTCTCTGTCAAATAAATAAAATCTTAAAAAAAAAATCTTTTAAAAATATCAGAACTTTGGGGCACCCGGGTGGCTCAGTTGGTTAAGCGTCTGCCTTTGGCTCAGGTCGTGATCCCGGGGTCCTGGGATCTAGCCAGGAGTCAGGCTCCCTTCTCAGCGGGAGAGTCTGCTTCTCCCCTTCCCTCTGCCTCTAACCCCTGCTCATGCTCTCTCTCTCTCGCCCGCTCGCTCACTCTCTCTCAAGTAAATAAATCTTTAAAACAAACCAAAAAATATCAGAACTTTTACATCAAATTTTAAATCTAAACAGTCATTTATTGGGGCACCTGGCTGGCTCAGTCGGTAGAGCATGCGACTCTTAATCTTAGGGTCCTGAGTTCAAGCCCCATATTGGGTGTGGAGCCTACTGTACATAAATTAATAAACAAAGAAACAATCATTTGTTGGTGTCTTAGGCCCATGCTTAGTCTGCCTTTTACCCAACGGGTGAATTTCTACACTGTTTATAAGCCCCTTAAAGATGTTGCAGCTTAGCCACTGAAGGTGCCCAAGACAGAGTCTGCTGCAGGGGCGAATACAGATTGGAGGGACGAAGATTAGAGTCAGGGCCCACAGTGGGAGGCAGGTACAGTAATGAGGGCGGGTGGACAATGACCATGATCCTTTCTGGTGACAGGGTGGAGGGTGGAGGAGAAAGCAGTTGAGGAGGCTGCATCCCCCGGGCTTGGTGACTGCATAGAGAGGCAGGGGCAGAGTCAAGGGGGCATCCCCGTGCCAGGCTTGTTCAGGGTCTCAATCTCCTGTCCTCTTCACTGTCCTTCTCTGGGCATCCCTCTGTACTCCCCTTGGAGTCCACACCACATCACCTGGAGCCTCAGGTCTAGCCTGGAATCCTCAGGTTGTGTATTGTACAACACTGGGCTTCCAGCTAGACTGTAAGCAGCCCAGCGCGGGCTGATTCTTAGAGCAGAAATCACTTATCTCCATTTAGGGTGAGAAGAGATAGCTGTGTTCTTTAAACAATGGGCCTCACATTCCCATAAACCTAAACATCAGGTTTTAGCCATTCCAAAGGGTGTCAGCCCACAACTCAGTTCAACAGCAACCACCATGGGCCGCCCCATCCTCTGCCCTGAGCCAGAGATGAAGCCAACCAGTCCCTGCCCCCTAGTGGCCTGGGCCCCCAACCGGGGTGATAGTCGAGTGAACGCTGCGCTCCGAAGCCGAGGGCTGGCAAAGCGCCTGGAAGGGCAGAGGACAAGGAGCTGGGACGTGGGGGTGGGGATGTGAGTGGAGTCCTAGAACTCAGGAACTGGAAGGGAACTGAGGTGGGAAGGTCTCTTGGAGAAAGTGGTGTCAAACAAGGGCTTTCCCCAGCCACCTGGTGTGCCATGACCTTGGGCAGTTTCTGAACCTCTCAGGCTGTTGCTCACCTGTGAATGGGGTCACGACGGTGGGGTTGTAGACTGAGCACTTAGCACAGTGACTGGCCTATGGCAAGTAGTCAGTAAATGTTAGCTGTTGTTATTATTAAAATATTATTATTACACTATTCAAAGGACTAAAAAAATAACTTGCTTATTGTAGAAACTTTTGAAAATATAGAGAGGTAAAAAGGAGAACAAAAATCACCCAAACCCATATTCCTGAGAGAAATACTGGTTAATATGTGGTAGGTCTTTTTCTTATATACATCTGTATATTTTTAGTACCACAAAAACCATAATCATGCTTGCCTTATTGATTTCATAATTTATTGCAATATTTCACCATGCCATAATTTATTTCACATATAGTATTTTATTGGTTTCATGATTTTTTTATGATATGACTATCCTAATGTATTTAACCAGTCCATGTTATTGAATAATACGTTTCTTTTTTAATATTACATGCAATGCTGTTATGAACAATCTTGTTCATCACCCTCCATATGATTTCCTTAGGATAAGTTTCTAGAGATAGAATATTTGGATCAAAGGGCATACTTGGTTTATAAGCTTTTTGCTACATATTGTCTGTTACCCAAATCGTATGAGGGTGCCCATTTTCTTTCACCTTTGCCACTACCAGGTATTATTGTTAAACACATGAATCAGTATATCTCTGCTGATCTGACAAGTAAATACACCTCTCTGCTGTTGTAATTTGCACGTCAGGGGATTACTAACTGCTCTGTTCTTGAAACACTCTCCTCCCTCAGCTCCCAGGACACCTGCTCTCCTGTTTCTTTCCTTCCTCAATTACTCCTTCCTGCCCATTCTTAAACACTGATGTTCCCCTGCTTCTGTCCACAGTCCTGTTCTCCCTCTTGGACTTTGAACCTGGTGATGATGAGCTCACCCACCTGAGACTTCATTGCCGTTACATGGTCATGCCTAACTTCAAATGTATCCCCTGCACAGACCCTCTCCTAAAACCAGGAGTTATATCCAAAAGGGATCAGACATGGACGAAGCCTGAAACCTGGGAGCCAATGTGTGTTCCTCCCTCCAAAGGCAGTTCAGTCTATTGATTCTACCTTCTGATGCTTCTTGAATCCCCTGAGCCTTTCCATGCCCTTCTCCTATGTGGTTCTGGAGGGTCTTCTCCATCCTGCAGGGCTCTAACAGGCTTCCTTTCGACTGGTCTCGTTTCTCATTCCCCATCCCTCCCACACTCCTCATTCCCCAGAATGAATTTCTAAATGAAAATGTGATATCTGTAAATGGCTCAAAATCCTCCCATGGCCTTTCGTTTCTTACAGCAGGATTATCCAAACTGAGGTTTGTGAGGGGGTTCCTACAAAAAGGACTTTGGTAAAGGCTGCACACTACATTTCTCCCTTCCCCCAGGGGAGCCTTCCTGTAACCGGCAGTAAGCTCTGGGAAGTCCTGCAGTGAAGAAACTACTTAGCTTTAATTCATTGTCTTCCAAATGCACTTGGCCACGTTTGGGGGCTGGGGGGTTGAAGGACACATCTTGGGGACCAGGAGGGCACGATGTGATCATGTGATCAAGTGCCCAGCACTCAGTGGTCTGGCCTCCATCACTGGGTCCCTGGTGGTGTCTCCTCTTTATAGTCTTATCTAGCCACCAGTGGTGTACCTTTGCTGCAGTCATGTGGATCTACCTGTGGTCCCTTCACCTGTCCTGTTGCAGACATTTCTATTCACCTGCACCTGTGCTCTGTCAAATAAATAAATAAAATCTAAAAAAAAAAAGAGCAGAACAGTTTTCCATGAGAAAGATACTACAGGAATGGAGATTATTCAATGTTCCGCCAACACATTTAACCTTTGCATTTTGTGATCTGAGGACCTGTTTAATCCTATCACAGGATCCTCTCCAGAGCTCCTATGTCATGATTGTGTCAGACACAGAGGATGCCAAGGGCTAAGTGCACTATCCTGCCTCATTAAATGACTGCTAAGGGGCCGAGAGTGCGCCTCCCTCACCTTTCTGCCTGGCTGCATCTAGGAGGCTGGGAAAAGCCAGCACATCATGTTCCCAAGGTGTGCTTACATGCCAAGAACAAACAAACATAATGACACAGTTCCTGTCTTTGTGGGGAATCTCCAGCCAGTGGGTCAGGTCACCTCCTATTAATGGACTAAATGCTCCAATTATAAGTCAAAGATTGTCAGATGACTTAAGAGAGAGAGAAAAAAATAGCAAAAGAGCAAAGGACAAGCTGTCTCTAGGAGATGAACTGTAAATTTAACAATACAGGTTGAAAGTAAATGGATGGAAAAACAACATGTTATGCAAATAAAAGAGAAGGCTGGAATAGCTTATTAATATCAGGAAAACTAGTCTCAAGATAAAGAATATTGGGGTGCCTGGCTGGCGACTCTTGATCTCAGTGTTTTGAGTTCAAGCCCCATGTTGGGTGTAGAGATTAAAGAAAAATAAAATCTTAGAAAAAAAGATAAAGAGGGCGCCTGGGTGGCTCAGTCGGTTAAGGGTCTGCCTTTGGCTCAGGTCATGATCCCGGGGTCCTGGGATCGAGTCCCACATCAGGCACCCCGCTCTGTGGGGAGCCTGCTTCTCCCTCTGCCTGCCGCTCCCCCTGTTCTCTCTCTCTCTGCCAAATAGGTGAATAAAATCTTAAAAAAAAAAAAAAGATAAAGAATATTAGCCGAGATAGTGCCCCCACATCAGAATCCATCCTGCTGAAACAGGAGGACATTATGCAGCTCACAATGACAGGCTCAGGCTACCCTAAATACTGATGTGGATGGTTCAAAGTGGTTAAAAAGTTCTCACATTTATTTGGGGAGTCAGTGAAAATGGGTATGTTTGAAATTTCCACCTGAAATTAAACCCATCTGTGACCCAAATTAAGGATGTGACCCAATGGATGAAAGGACTGGGGATGGGTGGGGGTGGGGTGGGGGAACCTCTCAAGGTGAAATTTACACATTGCCAAATCTGAATCAAACTAATTTGGATAAATTCACTGTGACTGATGCAGAATCCCAGCAATACACACAGAGCGAGGCAAGGTCTCTCTGACGAACAGAGACAACGGGCTCGTGTAGACTTCTCTTCTCGGCTGGATGGGAGCATGCGCAGGAGGCCTGCAGAGGCCGAGGACCCGATGGCTCTGCCTCCCTGCGGCGCCCCTCCCGCCCCTCACCTTATGGGCGTCCATGAGGTTCATGACGAGGTCGAGGTCCCCGTGCACGGGCTGGTTCTCGGCCAGCTGCGGCTCCACCTTATACAGCCAGTCGACCAAGGCCTGCAAAGCATCCATGAACTGGCCGGAAAACAGCAGGGCCTCCTCCAACTTGTGCTGCCTGAGAAAAGAGGCTGAAAAAAACCTCACTGTTTTTAGAGATCCCTTTTCTTTGGCTGGCTCAGTCCTGACTGCTGAGTGGAATACTGCTCGAACTCTAGAGAGAGAGGGGGCCCTCCATGCTGGGCTGGTTTGAAATAGAGTAAAAAGTTGGGCGCCTGCGTGGCTCAGTGGGTTAAGCAGCTGCCTTCGGCTGGGGTCATGATCCTGGGGTCCTGGGATTGAGTCCTACGTGGGGCTTCTTCCCCGTTCTGTGGGGAGCCTGCTTCTCCCTCTCCCTCTGCCTGCCTCTCTGCCCCTGCTTGTGCTCTCTCTCTGTCAAATAAATAAGTAAAATCTTAAAAAAAAAAAAAGAAAAGAAAAAGAGTAAAAAGTCATCAAGATAACACCCAAAGCACAGGCAACAAAAGAAAAAATAGATCAATTGGACTTTTGGACTTCATCAAAATTTAAAACTTTTGTGCATCAAAGGACACTATCGATCGAGCAAGAAGACCACGGATAGGGGCTCCTGAGTGGCTCAGTCGTTGGGCATCTGCCTTTGGCTCAGGTCATGATCCCAGGGTCCTGGGATGGAGTCCCACATTGGGCTCCCTGGTCCACGGGAAGCCTGCTTCTCCCTCTCCCACTCCCCCTGCTTATGTTCCCTCTCTTGCTGTCTCTCTCTGTCAAACAAATAAATAAAATCTTAAAAAAAAAAAAAAAAGACCATGTATAGAATGGGAGAAAATATTTGCAAATCGTATATCCAACAATATCCAGAATATATAAAGAACTTTTACATCTCAACAACAATAAAACAGACAACCCATTTAGAAATGGGCAAAGGACTTAAATAAATATTTATCCAGAGAAGATGTAGAGATGACCAATAAGCACATGAAAAGATGTTCAGGGCTGCCTGGCTGGCTCAGCTGGTGGAGTGTGCAACTCTTGATCACAGGGTCGTCAGTTCAAGCCCCATGTTGGGTGTAGAGCTTACTTTAAAAAATAAATAAAATAAAGTGGGTCTTTAAAAAAATTTCAATATTCCTAATCGTTAGGAAAATGCAAATCAAAGCCACAATGAGATACTTTACATCCATTAGGATGTTTATTATAAAAAAAACAGAAGCAAAACCAAAAGATACCATTATAAAACAAACAAAACAAAACAGAAAATCACCAGTGTTGGTGAGGATGTGGAGAAATTGGAGCCCGGGTGTGCTGCCAGTGGGAATATAAGTGGGCAGCTGCTGTGGCACAATATGGTGGTTCCTCAAAGAGCTAAACACAATTTCCGTAACATCCAGCTGTTCCACTACTGGTCATATATGCCAAAGAATTGAAGGCAAGGAGGTGAAGAGATATTTGTACGCCGATGTCCACAGCAGTATTATTCACAATAGCCGAGAGATGGAAACAATCCAAATATCCATCAACAGATGAATGGATAAACAAAACGTGGAATATACATACAATGGAATATTATTCAGTTTAAAAAGGAAACTCTGACACATGCTACAACATGGATGAACCTGGAGGATATTTATGCTAAGTGAAAGAAGCCAGACACAGAAGGAGAAAGATTGTATGATTCCAGTTAAATGAGATACCTGGTGTAGTTAAATTCAGAGACAGAAAGTAGAAGGGTGGTTGTGAGGGGCTGGCAGGGGAGGGGGAGGGATGAAGAGTTATTTTTTTAATAGGCACAGAGTTTCATTTTGGGATGGTGAGAAAGTTCAGGAGATGGATGGTAGTGATGATTGCACAACAGTGTGAACATACTTAATGCCACTGAACTATATACCTAAAAATCATTAAAATGGTAATTGTAATGTTATATATATATATATGTATTTTTTTTGCCAGAGAAAGAGAGAGATTGAGAGCACAAGCAGGGGGAGAAGCAGGCTCCCCGCGGAGCAGGGAGCCCGATGTGGGACTCTATCCCAGGACCCTGGGATCATGACCTGAGCCGAAGGCAGCCACTTAACCGACTGAGCCACCCAGGGGTCCTAATGTTATATATATATATTTACCACAATTTAAAAAGTGACTGAAAGTAATATCTAGACATTTTTACCCAAACCACACTCTAGAGTGGAGCAAGCAGAGTGCAAGGGGCAGGGCCAGAGTACCTCTGGCATCTTACAGTCCAAGGACTAGGCCCACAGACACATGCTAATGATGGAACGCCTGTCCTGATCATTCTCTCCCACAGTAGAGGGTAGTGGTTGAGGCCAAGGAAGCAGTTTAGAACACAGGCTCTGGAATCCAACAGACAGGCGTTCCTATCAAAGCTCCACACCAGCCATGTGACACTTAACCTCTCAACCTCTGACTTCTTGTGGGCAGGACGGGATCATGACTGTACCCACTGAGAGCGCTGTGGTCATGACCTGACAGCTGCCCCTCATTCACCCCAGTGCCCAGGGCCTGGAGTCCCAGGATCCCCGGCTCTGGACCCTCGCCCTCACTTCCTCTTCTGTAGAACAGGCCTCAGAGACACCTGCTTCCCTTGGTTGCCAGGCGACCTGCTATTCATAATGAAATAGGAACAACAACAGTCACAGAGCCACCTCACTTCTTGAGAACTTCCTCTGGGTCAAGTGCTTTGCATGAATCCTCACAATAGTCCTGTGAGGGAGGCGCTGTCCCCACGTTCCAAGGAACTCGGGAATGACTCCGTGATGATGAGCCTTGCTCAGGAAAGGGCAGCTGTATCCGTTCTGTGTGCGGCCACGGGTGTCTGTGGAGTCCCCAGCTGGGGTCAGAGCCCCGGCCACCGTCCGGAATCCGGGCCACCGTGTCTCCCCCCAGGTGCTGAGGGTCACCTGCGTCCAGGGCAGGGGTCCAAGCTGCTGGGAGGCTGGAGTCTTGGGCTCTGGTGCCACTTCTGCTCCTGATCGGCTCTGCCCCCCTCCCCGCCGGGTGGGTCCCTATCCTTCCCTGGCCTCAGTTTATCCCATTGTAAAGTGAGAAAGAGGGGTCAGATCCCTTGATCACCAAGGTCTCTGACCACAAAGGAAGGCAAAGGGAAGTTCAGGAAAACATGGAGCCTGTGTCTGAATTCCTGGCTTCTCTCTGCCCCCTGGTGGACGCCAGCAGCCTAGCACCCGGGGGAAAAACTTGCTTTGTGACCTCTTCCAAGGAGCCCACGCCTGGGAGCCCCAGTCCCCATCTGTTAAATGGGGATAATAAGAGTACCTACCTCTTTGGACTGCTGTGAGGCTGCAAAGACATAATACATGAGAAGTGCTTGGGCAGAGGCGCGTACAGCCTAGTCAATCAACAGAAGCCAGATCCTGCAATTGAGATGGCAAGTCCTGTCATCGATGAAGAACACAATGCCTACAAGCTTATAAGACTTGTTTGTTATTGGAAACTGAAGTTGTTTACTTAAGCTGTAGGTGAATTCATTGTGATAATTAACCCACCTCTGGATATTATTTTACATATATTTTATTATATACATTGATATATTTTTTATATTTTTTACTTTTATATTTTATCAAATTTTTTTCAAAACACCAAATTTATTTTTCCTTCTTTTGTTTGTTTTTTTTCCTTGGTTTCCGATTTTTTTATTGTTTTCTTCCTTCCTGTTTTTGTTTTTATTTATTTTTTAAATGTTTATTTAAGTAATCTCTACACCCAACATGGGGCTCGAACTCACAACCTACAAGGCGGCCAGGGGCCCCCTTCCTTCCTGTTTTTATTTTTTTTATTATTTTTTAAAGATGTTATTTATTCATTTGAGACACAGAGATACAGAGAGAGAGAGAGAGCATGAGCAGTGGGAGAGGCAGAAGGAGAGGGAGAGGAAGAAGCAGACTCCCTGCTGAGTCAGGAGCCTGACGTGGGGCTCGATCCCAGGACCCTGGGATCATGACCTGAGCCGAAGGCAGACGCTTAACCATCTGAGCCACCCAGGCGCCCCCTTCCTTCCTGTTTTTAGAGGGTTGCTTCATTGCTCATTTTTTGCCATCTTAAATTGAATGCTTGCCTTGTTTATTTTTAATACTTGATTGAGGTGTAATTTCCACACCATAAAATTCACCTGATTTAAGTGTACAATTGAATGATCTTTAGTATAGTTATAGAGTTGTGCAACCACCACCACAATATAATTTTAGAATATTTCCATCACTGCCAAAAGTAAGAAATGTCATACCCATTTGCAGTTTATCCCTAATTCCACTCCCAGCCCTAGGCAACCAATAATCTACTTTCTTTTTTTATAGATTTGCTTTTCCTGGACACTTCACAAAAATGCAATCATACAATGCAAAGTATTTTGTGTCTGCTTTCTTTCACTCACTTAACATAATGTTTTTGAGATTCATCTATGTGTAGCAAGAGCAGTGCTTTGTTCTTTTTTTTATTGCCAAATAATATTCCCTTGTATGGACATACCATGTTTTGTTTATCCATTCACCAGTTGATGAGCATTTGTATTGCTTCTATTTGGGAACTATTTTATTTTATTTATTTATTTTTTTTTAAAGATTTTATTTATTTATTTGAGAGAGAGAGAATGAGAGAGAGTACATGAGAGGGGGGAGGGTCAGAGGGAGAAGCAGGCTCCTCGCCAAGCAGGGAGCCCGATGCGGGACTCGATCCAGGGACTCCAGGATCATGACCTGAGCCGAAGGCAGTCGCTTAACCAACTGAGCCACCCAGGCACCCTTGGGAACTATTTTAAACAGTTGTTGCTATGAACATTTGCTTACAAGTGTTTGTGTGGATGTATGTTTTCATGTCTCTTGGGGGCTTGTTTATTTTTATACCTGTACTGTTTCCTAATAAACATATTTAGAGATACAAATTTGCCTCTAACTGTTGCTTTAGCTGGGTCTCACAAACTTTGCCATGTGGTTTTCGTCATTATTATTCAGAGCTGAATACTTCTCAGATTTCTTTATGCTTTCCTTTTCTACCAAAAGTTGTCAATACAATAGTTCCCAAGGATATAAACCTATTATAATTTGTAATTTCACTGAATCATGAGAAACATAGACTATATGACATTAATCCTTTAGAATTTGTTGAGACTTCCTTTATGACCTTAAAATACATGCTCTATTTTTGTGAATGCTCCATCTGTGTTCCCTGATAACGGCTTGAAATGAATGGTTTCTGTAAAAGATTCTAATGTAAACCCAATGTGAAATCTTGTTCTACGAACTCCCCACACAAGTGCCACCAAGATCCTCTGAGAAGTGCCCGCCTGCAGAGAAAGGCACAGGACCATCGTCCATGACTCCACTCCCCCTGGCTTCTCGTTCCTTATCTCCTCCACCCCAGTGACCTCCTTCTGCACTTCACGGCACCCCTGATGTCCGGGACAACCCTGTGCACCCTGTCAAAGCCCAGGATCACTATAGCCCAGACTCATGTCTTTCCAACTTGCTTGCTCCACCAGTCAAGCCCCTCCTCTTCTTGGACCTCCTCAAGGCCTCCGATCCACAGAACACTCCAACTTCTCCCTACCCACCAACTCTGATCTGCCTTCCTTTTGTACTTCAACCAATGTCAATGTCATGTTCCATCATTTTGATCACTTCCTTGCAAACATCCTGAACTCCACTGCCTTCCACTACCCCTATCAAAACCCCAAACTCTAGATGAGCCCAACGATCCATCTCCTTCATGTCTGCATCCAGGTGGCAAGCATCGCTGAAGAGCATAAACCATGGGGCATAGGGGACACCATAAATTCACAGTCACCAACCTCAATGTTGCTAAACCCTTCTGGGTTCGGTTGTTTAGATACACTGTTCTCAGACTTCTATCTTCCCATCTACTCCCTCCCTTTCAGCAGATGACCTAATGTTCTCCCTGACAGAGAAAACAGAAGTTATCACACAGCTGCCTGACCCTCCCTCCCTCCCGTCCAAGGACACTCCTTCTGTGCTCAGAATTCCACCCCCGCTGGCCTCTCAGGAACGTCACACTATTCACTGGAGGGAAGTGAGACAGTGTGGTGGGAGAAAAATCAGCAGGTAGTTGCAGAAGTGCTTGTTTTAAAATGCAAATCTGTGGGATTTGCTCAGTGGTGGAGCGGTGGAACCTGTGACTCTTGATCTTGGGGTTGTAAGTTCAAGCCCCATGTTGGGTGTAGAGATTGCTTAAAAATAAAATAAAATAAATTCAATTCAATGCAAATCTACATATATTTGTTCCCAACAAGTAACCCTTTGACACCTGCCCATGGCTCTGAAGGGTAAAAACAAACAAAAAATTGCTTCACATGGTCCTCATCAACACACAGTTCACAAAACAGAAGATGAAAACAACCACTACATATTTTGAAATATGCCAATTTCACTCATTATAATAAAAGTACAAATTTAAATTACACAGAGCTAAAATTTCTCATCTATCAAAAGAGCAAACAGGGCGCCTGGGTGGCTCAGATGGTTAAGCGTCTGCCTTCGGCTCAGGTCATGATCCCAGGGTCCTGGGATCGAGTCCCTCATCGGGCTCCCTGCTCAGCGGGGAGCCTGCCTCTCTCTCTCTCTGTCTCTTATGAATAAATAAATAAAATCTTAAAAAAAAAAAAAAAGAGCAAACAGTTAAAACTTTTTTTTAAAGATTTTATTTATTTATTTTACAGAGAGAGAGAACACGAGTAGGGAGGAGCGGCAGGGGGAGAGGGAGAAGCAGGATCCCCACCCAGTCACCCAAAAATTTAAAAGTTTGACAACACGACTGATGGTGAGGCTGTGAGGAAACAGGCGCTCCTAACTTCCTGATGGGAGCGCAAACATAGCACAGTCCCTACGGAGGCAATTTAACAACATCAACCAAAATTTCAAATGCATTTACACTCTGACCCAGCAATCCCTCTTCTGAGAACTTATTGTATAGATATATCTCTGTACTAAGAAATGACATGTGTACAAAGGTGATATTCAAAATACGTAAGTGGGGGGCACCTGGGTGGCTCAGTGGTTGGGCGTCTGCCTTCGGCTCAGGTCATGATCCCAGGGTCCTGGGATCGAGCCCTGCATCGGGCTCCCTTCTCAGGGGTGAGTCTGCTTCTCCCTCTCCCACTCCCCCTGCTTGTGTCCCCTCTCTCGCTGTCTCTCTTTCTGTCAAATAAATAAACAAAATCTTTAAAAAAAAATATGTAAGTAGATATGATCATTAAAATGTATAGGTATGTATACGTGTATGCATATCAATAATTTTGTAATTATATAATAATTTTTAAATATTTCCGTTTATTCTCTAATTTATCTAAATTATACTTATATGATGCAACATATAAGTTGCATCTAACAAATGATGCAAATTGTGGGTGCTAATCTACTCACCAAATTATTCTAATGATTTCCAAATCCTATGTTATGTTGGTTTTTAGAAACTGTTGGCATATCGTTTGTATAATGCAGTCGTCACTAGCTAAATGATAACCTTGTCTGAGCCATGATTTGACATTAAACTCTTCCAATGCCATGTCCGTTAAACTGATCATCCTAGTGTGACTTGTACTCTCGAAAGAAAATTTTTTCTTATTTTTGTCTGCTTTATTCTATCCATTACTGAGATGTATGTCAAAATTTTCCACTGTAATTTTAATTTTGTCTATTTCTTATTCACATTCTGCCAATTTTTCCTAAAATATTTTGAGGTTATGTTATCAGAGAATATAAATTTAGACTTTTTTATCTTTCTGGTGAATTGAATTTTTTACTATGAAGTGTTCCTCTTTATCACTAATACTATTTTTTGCCTTAAATTCTTTTTCTGATATTGATTAGCCATAACAGATTTCTTTGGTTGATATTGGTGTGATAGATCTTTTCTCGTCCTTTCATTTTGTTTTTTTATAAACGTTTTAGTCTGAAATAATTTCAAACTTGCATAAAAGTTGTGAAAATTGTACAGAGACCATCTATATACCCTTCACTCAGATTATCCATTTGCCTATCATTCCCAGTCTCCCTCTCTCTCTCTCTCTGGAAGATATATATTATATCTTTTGTTTTTTGGTTTGTCTTTTGAGAGAGATATATAACACTCCAATGGAAGATCAAGGATATAGGAAGGAATAGATAGATAGATAGATAGATAGATAGATAATTAAGATTTTGTCTTTGGGGGGCACCTGGGTAGCTCAGTCGTTAAGCGTCTGCCTTCGGCTCAGCTCCTGATCCCAGGGTCCTGGGATCGAGCCCTGCATCAGGCTCCCTGCTCCACGGGGAGCCTGCTTCTCCCTCTCCCACTCCCCCTGCTTGTGTTCCCTCTCTCGCTGTGTCTCTCTCTGTCAAATAAATAAAATCTTAAAAAAAAAAAAAAGATTTTGTCTTTGGTTTTCAGCTGCTTTACCCTGATGAGCATAAGTGTGCTTTTCTTTGTATTTATTTTTTTTTTAAGATTTTATTTTTAGGTAATCTCTACACCCAATGTGGGGTTCGAACTCACAACCCGGAGATCAAGAGTTACATGGTCTTCCAACTGAGCCAGCCAGGTGCCCCACATGCTTTGTTTTCTTCTTTTTTTTAAAGATTTATTTATTTATTTTGGAGAGAGAGAGCATGCGCAGGGGAGGGGCAGAGGGAGAGGGGGAGAGAGAACCCCAAGCTGACCCCCCACTGAGCACGGAGCCCCACGGGGGCTTGACTCCAAGATCCTGAGATCACGACCCGAGTGGAGATCACCACAAGCCGAAATCAGGAGTACGCCGATTAACCAATTGAGCCACCCAGACGCCCTAGTGATTTCTTTTTATAGTGTTTGGAGTTTGTTATGGAATGAATGTGTCCCTCCAACAAATTCTTATGTTAAAGTCCTAACCCCCAGTGTGACTCTATTTGAAGACAGGGTCTTTAAGGAGGCGATTAAAATCAAATGAGGTGATAAGGCTGGGGCTCTCATCCAATATGACTGATGAGCTTATAAGAAGAGAGCTACCCGGGATGCTCACATGTGGGCAGAAAAGGCCATGTGAGGACACAGCCAGAAGATAGCATCTTTGAGCCATGGGGAGAGGCCTCGGGGGAAACCAAACCTGCTGACACCTTCGTCTTAGACTTCCAGTCTCCAAAGCGGTGAGAAAGTAAGTTCTTGTTGTTTACGCCCTCCCAGTCTGCAGTACTGCTGTTACGGCAGCAAAGTAATACAGAATTTGTAAGGCTTCTTGAATGTGGCTTGATGTTTAACTGTGTCTTGATGATTTTTATCCGTTTTGGAAAACTATTGACCATTCTCTCCAAAGTATTGCTTCTGTCCCATTCCTGCTCTCCACCCTGGGAATACAAGCACATGTGGGCTAAACCTTCTCACAGAATGTCTCTCCGTTGGACAGGCGGCCTGCCATGGTCCCTCAGCGTCTGCATGTCCTTGCCAAAGATGTCAAACTTCAAGGTTCATTACTCCCTGACATTGAGCAGTTACTACAGCTAGTCATAGAGGATCAGCTATGGTGCAGCCCCCTGCCTGCACAGCTTCCAAATTGGCCCACTATGTCACCCCAAGGGACATATGTTGGGAGGGGGGGAAGGCCGGGCCATGGAATTTCCATGAGAGATGGGGGTTGCTTTCTGGTTTACCTATCATCTTCTGTAATTATTAACAAGTACACTGCCCCTTGGGTCATGTTTCCCTTGTCCGGTCCCCAGGTAAAGAGGGTAGTCCTGCCTGGAGCAGACACTGACTCCTGGTTCCATAGAGCTGTATGAGTCTTGGTATCTCTCCACAGAGACCATGCTCCAGACACAACGATAAGAAACCTTCCCTTCACTTTGGCTACCATGGCCAAAGAGATGGCACAAGTCCCAGATTAGCAGGTCGGTCTAAACTCTCTTGCTGGCTGCAGTAGATAAGGGTCTGGCTTTATACTACATCCGGAACGAACAGAGAGGAGCATGCGTGGTCGTCAACACCTCCTGTTCTACTTGGACTAAGAGCACAGTTCAAGCATAGCAGTCCATCCACACCACAAGAAGGGAAGCTAGAAGGTCATCTGAAATAATTCCTACTGGTGTCCCCCTGGGACTCGTTCATTTGGCTGAGTCAGAGATCCTGAGGTGCAAGAATGAGGTCAATACTGCCTCATGCTGTTGACTGGGATTCTATTCCTAATAGTCTAATCAAGAGTTATATGAGACAAACTGAATGGATTTGTCCCCGGGCCCAGTCAGTATGTCTAATCTGAATTTCTGATAGGATGGCATAGTCATGAGAAGATTCTAATTCACTTACGAACATGTAGGGTGCAGGGTGGATTGTTGGAAAGGCAGGCCACCACAGGCCCCCGAGAGCCCCTTATATCCTTCTTGAGCTAAACTAAACTACCCGATACTGAGCGGTCTCTGTAGCTTATCACAAAGGTTACTAAGCAGGTCCAGGAGACCACAGGTGACTACATGCACCTGTTCACTCTCCAGAGGAGGGGGCTGGTTTGCCGCTTGCTGCAAAAAGTGCTGGGCCCTTGGGACACCTGGGTGGCTCAGTCAGTTAAGCGGCCAACTCTTGATCTCAGCTCAGGTCTTGATCTCAGGGTCGTGAGTTCGAGCCCTGCATTGAGCTCCACGCGAGGCATGGAGCCTACTTAAATAAAAATAAAAAAAAATTTAAAAAAATAAAGTGCTAGGCCCTTGGCTCTGGGTTCCTCAGCTGTGGCTGGGGCACAACCCGTTTCATGTGCTGTTTCCATCGTGTCACCCCCATGGGACTTGGAGGCAAGGGAACAGACACCACTGTGCTGATGTTCCTGCCCTTGGCTGTGCTGTGAGTAATTACCTGTCTCACTCACACCTATCAGGGCCTGTTGTTTATGTTCAGCATCTATGGACTTGTGGCAGGTTGACTACCTGCTGCCCTCTATGAGGTTAGAGTTCTTCCCTGAGAGTTTTTCACTCCCTGTCGTATGTTCTTCATCCGTTTGTCTCTCCGCACTTCATTCTGGGTACTTTTTTCTGACCAGTCTTCTGGTTCACTAATTCTTATCCACTGAGTTTCTGCTTCCAGTTATTGTATCTTTCAACTCTATGCTCTCTGGATTCATTTCTTAGGGCTATAGGAACAGGGTATCACGAACTGGGTGGCTTAAAACAACAGAAATATACTTGTTCACAGTTCTGGACACTTCTGGTTGCTGCCGGCAATCCTTGGTGTGTCTTGGCTTGTAGATACATCACTCCAATCTCTGCCTCGGTCATCACATGGCCTTCTCTTCTGGTGTGTCTTCACATCCTCTTGTTTAAGGATGCCAGTGGTACTGGACTAGGGGCCCACGCTACTCCAGTATGACCTCATCTGAACTTAACTAATTCTATCTACAATGACCCTATTTCCAAATAAGGTCCCATTCTGAGGTGCTCAGGGGTTAGGACTTCAACATATCCTTTTGGAGGACACAACTCAACCCATACCACTTTCCTTTTGGTTCTTTTTTCTTTTTTTAAGATTTTATTTACTTATGTAGAGAGAGAGAGAGCACGTGTATGAGCGGGGGGGGGGGGGGGGAGCGGGGAGGGGAGAGGGAGAGGGAGAAAAAATCCCAAGCAGACTCCACCCTGAGCACAGAGCCTGACGGGGATGCTCAACCCCCCAACTCCAAGATCACGACCCGAGCTGAAACTGAGAGTCAGTCGCTCAACTGACTCTCTTTTGGTTCTTTTTATGGTTTTCAGTTCTCCACTGAAATTCAAACTTGCCTTTTTTTTTTTTAAGCTTTATTTATTTGAGAGAGAAAGAGAAAGCGTGCAGGGGAAGGGGCAGAAGGAGAGGGAGAGAAAGTCCCAAGCAGAATCCGCACTCAGCATGGAGCCCTACACAGGCTCCACCCCAGGACCCCAAGATCAGGACCTGAACTGAAACCAAGAGTCAGTTGCTTAACCGACTGTGCCACCCAGGCGCCCCACCTTTTATATTTTTTAATGTAGAAAGTTATTTAAAGGTCTGTGTCTGTAATTCCAATATCTAAAACCTCTAAGGGTTCATTTTTCTTGTCTATTGATTCTATTTGCTTTGTTTTGTTCATGTTAACTGTTCATGTGCTAGTTGCATGAATGTGCTGGGCATTGTATTTGCAAAGTTCTTTGTGGAAACATTTCAGGCTGAGTGTTGAGTCCAGAGAGGACTTACTTTGCTTCTGCCCAGCACCTGAGGGACTTGCAACCTGGGATCATCTTAATACAATTTCAGGGATTGTGATGGTACAGAGCTGCAGTGCATTCTTTGTGAAGATCTATCTACCCCCCATTCATCCTCACTTACTCCTAGAGTTTAGCCTCTCAGGGCCATAACTCAAAGCCAGGAGAGTTCACTAAGGAACTCTTCTTGATGGTCCTCGACTCCAAGTCCTGTCCCACTTGCCCTGCTAGTTTGTGGAAGTACTATTGAGCCTCCCGGCTGCCCTCTCTCAGCCCCAAACATAAGGCTCACCTCTCTGAGCCTTTAAACTCCCAAGGGTCTTGACCTGATTGGTAATTATTCACTAACTTGTGAGCACTCCACTGGCTTTATGTGATTTATCTATTGCCGAATAACAAATTACTACTAAACTTAGCATCTGAAAATAATAAATGTTTATTATCTTACACAGTTTCTGAGAGTCAGGGTCCAGGAGTGGCTTCACTGGGTGGTTCTGGCTTCATGAGGTTGCAGTAAAGCTGTCAGCTGGGAGGACTGTGTTCATCTGAAAGCTTGACTGGGGCTGGAGGACCCACTTCCAAGATGGTGCACTCACACCTAGCAAGATAGTGCTGCTTGTTGGCAGGAGGCCTCAGTGTCTTCACCTTGTAGACCTCTCCATATGGATGCCTAGGTGTCCTCATGACATGGCAGTTGGCTTATCCCAGACTGAGTAATCCAGGAGAGAGAGCAAGGAGGAAACCACAATCTCTTTAATGATCTGGCTGCTCACTGTCATGTCCACTTTATTCTTTTCATCAGAAATGAGTCATGAGGTCCAATTCACATGCAAGGGGAGGGGAATTGGGCTCTACCTCTTGAAAAGAGTATTAAGGACTAAACGGACACCTTTAAAACCCGTCGGCTGTTAAAGTAGGACTTTTAAGTGATTTTGTTCAGCATTTCTAGTTGTTCTCAGGAATACAATTGATTAAAATTACCCAGTTCATCATAACCTGAAGTACAAGTTTGTAAATTTGTTTTTTATTCTAGAAATATAAATTATTTTTCTTACTTTGTGCTGATTATTTTTCTTTTTTTTTTAAAGGAGAAGGCAGCCTTTTTTTTTTTTTTTAAGATTTTATTTATTTATTTGTCAGAGAGATGGAGTGCACAAGCAGGGGGAGCGGCAGGCAGAGGGAGAAGCAGGCTCCCCGCTGAGCAGGGAGCCCGATGCGGGGCTCGATCCCAGGACCCAGGGATCATGACCTGAGCCGAAGGCAGATGCTTAACGACTGAACCACCCAGGAGCCCCAAGATTCATGTTTACGATAGTTAAAAGAAATCTTAAGAACACCGAATTTTCTCATCTCTGTTTATTTCTAATATTTTATTATAAACCTTAAATTTTCAAATATCAAAGCACTGCATTCCTCCTACTTAACAAGAATGAAAACGAACCAGTAAAAAGCCCCGTGGAAACAAATATTTAAGAGCAGCACCAGCAGCTACATAACTAGAGAACAATGATAAACCGATGACTCTTCTAAGATACAGAGTGTTCTGTAACGAATGCTCAGTGTGGTCCCACAGTCAGACAGTCCCACGGCTCCTCCGGCTTAGGTGGAAGTCCAGCTGGCCCTCATGTTTCTAACCGTCTAGATGAATGTATGGCAGGTGGTCCACTGAACGAACCCTGACGTCCCACAGCCATAGCTTGAACTTAAGAGTTTATAACAGAATTCACAACCTTAATTAAGTTTATCGATTGTTACAGTTGCAATTGTACTATTTACCAAGCACTGGGAAAGTATTTCAATATTTTAACAACTGAGACAGCGATACCTTTGATACCCCTGCCTAATCATCAGCCCTGGAAAGGGAAGATTATTCATTACAGTATTGTTTGTGATAGCAAAAACCCAAGTGCCCCTTAATAAGGAAGGAACTGGCTAAATAAACAAACAATGGTACGTGCCCACTATGGAATACTAGACAGCTGAAGAAAAAAAGAACAAGGAAGCTCTCTACAGATTGATTAAGCTACAAAATACACTGTTAAGTAAAACAGGTAAGATACAGAACATTGGATGCCCTCCTTTGAGTAAAAAGGGGATGTGAATGAATAAGAATGCATATTTACATTTGGTTCTATTTATTCACATGAAAAGGCTGCATAAGAAACTAATAAAATCAAATACTTATCATTCCATATATGGTTTCTTGGATGTTGTGAATGTATTACCTAGCCAAAACACTGAATAGAATAAAAATGTGTTGGGATGCCTGGGTGGCTCAGTCGGTTAAGCATCTGCCTTCAGCTCAGGTCATGATCCTGGGGTCCTGGGATCGAGCCCCACGATGGGCTCTCTGCTCAGGGGGGTGTCTGCTTCTCTCTGCCCCTCTGCTTCCCTCTGCTTGTGCTCTCTGTCTTTATTGCTCCGGCTCTCTCTCTCTCTCTCCTGCTCTTTTTCTCCCTCATGCTCTCTCTCAAATAAATAAAATATTTTTTAAAATGTGTTGAACTACTGAATGCTTAATATAACCCTAAGAAATTTATTTCCCCTGATCCTGATCTCAGTTTCCCCGAGTGGCCTGGAGGACTGCTGAGGGCCTCCCCCTCATCGGCTCCCCACCCCCACCCCCACCCTAGCCCCGGGCCCCGCTTTCCATACAGGCTCCAGGACCCTGGTCCGCTGCTCCCTCCGCAGCCCGGGCAGCCCTCGCCTCTGCCCAAGCACTTCTCATGTATTATGTCTTTGCAGCCTCACAGCAGTCCAAAGAGGTAGGTACTCTTACTATCCCCATTTAACAGATGGGGACTGGGGCTCCCAGGCCTGGGCTCCTTGGAAGAGGTCACAAAGCAAGTTTTTCCCCCGGGTGCTAGGCTGCTGGCGTCCACCAGGGGGCAGAGAGAAGCCAGGAATTCAGACACAGGCTCCATGTTTTCCTGAACTTCCCTTTGCCTTCCTTTGTGGTCAGAGACCTTGGTGATCAAGGGATCTGACCCCTCTTTCTCACTTTACAATGGGATAAACTGAGGCCAGGGAAGGATAGGGACCCACCCGGCGGGGAGGGGGGCAGAGCCGATCAGGAGCAGAAGTGGCACCAGAGCCCAAGACTCCAGCCTCCCAGCAGCTTGGACCCCTGCCCTGGACGCAGGTGACCCTCAGCACCTGGGGGGAGACACGGTGGCCCGGATTCCGGACGGTGGCCGGGGCTCTGACCCCAGCTGGGGACTCCACAGACACCCGTGGCCGCACACAGAACGGATACAGCTGCCCTTTCCTGAGCAAGGCTCATCATCACGGAGTCATTCCCGAGTTCCTTGGAACGTGGGGACAGCGCCTCCCTCACAGGACTATTGTGAGGATTCATGCAAAGCACTTGACCCAGAGGAAGTTCTCAAGAAGTGAGGTGGCTCTGTGACTGTTGTTGTTCCTATTTCATTATGAATAGCAGGTCGCCTGGCAACCAAGGGAAGCAGGTGTCTCTGAGGCCTGTTCTACAGAAGAGGAAGTGAGGACGAGGGTCCAGAGCCGGGGATCCTGGGACTCCAGGCCTGGCGCCCACACTTGCCTCGGGAAGGCCTCTTTCTTTGGACTATTACTCATTCATTCATCTGACTGAGTGTGCAGGATGCTCTGTGAGCCTCGTCCTGTGCTGGGCGCAGGGTGCCATGCCCTGGGCCCAGAGCCTTCAGGCTCCCTGGGTCTGGGCACTGAGTGTGGGCCCAGGGGAACAGGAAGCCAAGCTGGAGGGTGCAGCTCCGTGCCACCCCTGCCTGACCAGGGCCTGTGTTCCTTCCATACAGAATTACACATTGTGGGGCAGAGCATGAACTGGACAGCATTCTGCCGAGACTAGCCTCAAGGTTATACCCACAGCTCCCTCGTCCAGGGGCTACCCCAAGGCCAGAGGGTTCTGCCTGGGAAGAAGCCTCCCGCCCGTGGTTATTGGGAGTTGCTTCTAGGGAACCCCTCCTGAGTCCCTGCCCCGTTGTCTAAAGTGGGTTTGTGCCGGTGAAGAGAAGCCACCTCAGAAATGGCCTCCTTCTGCCCAGCCCAGGGAAGATCCCAGCCAGGAGGATAGGATTTAGCCTGGGAATCAGGGGTCCAGGGTCACAGTTTGGGGATCGCCCTGCAAATGGCAGCATAGGTTGGGTCTGCACCAACTCACAGAGATGCAAAGCAAGGGCGGGCTGAAGTCCAGCTCCACTTAGCACGGCTGGGGGCCCTGGAGGAGGGTGGTGTCCACCTGCAGGAAACAGTCTCTTTTTCTGAACCATCATAGGGCACCACATGGGCTGGAAGGGGCCCTGACGACAGCAGTCACTACTGCCTAGGGTTGGGGGGGAGGCTTAAGGCTGGCCTGGGGCTGGGAGTTGGGCCTGGGGCTCCGGGGCCCGTCCCTCTTTGAACGGAAGAGCTGAAGTGAGGCGGTCTCTTGTCCAGATCCATGCCCCTCTGGTCTTGCTCACGAGAAGGGGGGAAGGAAGGAGAAGGAACTGGTCATAGGCTGGCCACCCCTTCAGGAGGCCAGCCCTGACCTCTGAGGACCTGCTATGCTTCGCTCAAGAGTCCAAGGAGTAGGAGGCACCTGGCTGGCTCAGTCGGTGGAGCAAGCGACTCTCGATCTCGGGGCTGTGAGTTCGAGCCCCACGGTGGGTGTAGAGATTACTTAAAAAAAAAAAAAAAAAAGGGTTGTCCAAGGAGAACCATACCACTACCCTCAGGGTCTCAGTCTTTGCTTTTCATTCTCCCAGGCCTCTAGTCCAGATCTGCTCCCCCAAATGCCTGCTGTTGATAATGCCCAAATTCCCTTACGGGGCCCCTGGTTCAGCAGAGACACACATCCGTCCACTCGGCACCTGACAAGCCATTGCTATGAGACTGTCCTCCCGGCTGGGGGATTCCAGGCCCAGCGCTCTGAAGCCACCTGCCCTGGACACCATGGGGGAGGGTGGCCCCAAGGGGAAGTTCGGGCAGCCCAGCAGAGCCCCTGGGTGGGAATCAGCCTGGAAGCCTCTGGAGCGCCCACCCCCTAACCCAGGGGTAGCCAGGAAGGTGTTCCCGGCGGGGCCCTGAAGCCTCACTGCAGCCTCCTGAGGCCGCGTAAGGACCTGACCCGGCCTGGCCTGGAGGTCAGATTCCTCAGCCAAGGAGCTGCGGGCACAAGGAGAGGCGGCCAGTCGTGGCGGGAGGACTCCTTTGTTCCAGGTATTTTCTCAACGGTGAGGCTGGGCCGCCTGCCAGGTGCCAGGGCGCGGCTCTGGCCTCCCGCCCCACAAGCAGCTTTGCCGCCAAGCCCTGTCCCTGGCCTGGCTGCTCCTTCCCGCGCTTCCCCCGCCAGGCCCGGCAAGCGAGAGGCAGGACCGGTGGGGCAGACAGAGGGGGCCGGCCTCCCGGCTCACCCAGCCTCATTTCAGGAAAAGGGACTCAGCCAGGGCTTCTCATGTGTTTGGCATGTAGAACTACATTCTTCTAGGACAATAGGTTAAAAACATAAAAATACAGACTTGCTCGACAAAATATGGTAAAACTACAATGTTGGATATAGGCTCGGTCTGGATGTGAATCCCACCACTTACCAGCTGTATGACCATGGCAAGTTATGGAACCTCTCTGTGCCTCAGTTTCTTCATCTAAAAACTAAGGGTGATCGCTGTACCTACCTCATAGGAATGTTATGAGGATTTAACAAGTTCTTACACGTAAAGCTCTCAGAATAGAGTCCGGGGCGCTGTGAGCACCGTACAGGTATTTGCTGTGATCATGGTATGACATCAGTGAGGATAATGTTAGTCAAGACACTTGGCTGCAGACAACAGAAACCACTTAGGCAAGCTTAAGCAAGAGAAGAATTTAATACAAGTTTTCAGAGGTGTCAAATGGAGCCAAAGGGTAGGGGGCAACCAGGCCTCAACAGCAACAAGAACCAGGATCTTAAAAGTCACTGAGCAGGGCCACCTGGCTGGCTCAGTCGGTTAAGCATCCAACTCTTGATTTCAGCTCAGGTCAGGATCTCAGGGTCCTGGGATCAAGCCCCATGTCAGGCTCCCCACTCAGCGGGGAGTCTCCTTGTCTCCCTCTCCCTCTGCTCACTCTTTCAAATAAATAAATAGATCTTTAAAAAAAAAAAGTCACTGAGCAGCCAGGAAGCTGGCTCCCTCTCTCTCTGAGCCTCATCATTGTCCACTTCTCTGAACACATGGCCAAACATGGCCAGCTCTCAGTCTCCAGGTCAGGGGCCCAGCAGAAATGGACCGGCATCTCGGAATCGCAACAGCAAAATCATGTGAAGTGAGGCCCTATTGCCCTATTTGGGTCATGTATCAAGAGTCCATCAACTATGGCCAAGGGGACTGCCTGCTCACATTCTCTGTCTCTCAAATATGTATGTATTTATTTATTTATTTATCTGAGAGAGCAGGGAAGTGAGAGAGATCACAGAGGGAGAGGGAGAAGCAGACTCACTGCTGAGCAGGGAGCCCAACTCAGGGCTCCATCCCAGGACCCTGGGATCATGACCTGAGCCGAAGGCAGCCATTTCACCAACTGAGCCACCCAGGGGTCCCATGGGCAGAGATTCCTAGGAGAATCTCTCCACTCCAATGGTGCTCTGGAGTGAGGGTCACAAGACTTGTGCACCAGTCCTGCTGTCGCCTCAGAAAATCCCCTATGTCTCTGGACCCTTTCCCTCTTCTGTTCATTCAGTGCTTTCTGCAGTCCTTTGTCACAGAACTTAGGTTGTATTATAATTATTTGTTTATGTATCTGTCTCCCTCACTACACAATGATTTTCATTCATTCTTTCAATGTAATAAATATCTACCAAGGTGTGCCTAGGTGGCTCAGTCCGTTAAGCATTTGCCTTCCACTCAGGTCAGGATCCCAGGGTCCTGGGATTGAGCCCCAGGTCAGGCTCCCTGCTCAGCGGGGAGCCTGCTTCTCCCTCTCCCCCTGCTCATGCTCTCTTGAGCACACGCTCTCTCTCTCTCTCTCAAATAAATAAATAAAATCCTTATTTTATAAGGATTTTATTTATATATTATGTTTATGTATTTATTTATTTGAGAGAGATTTATTATGTATTTATTTATTGAGAGAGATTTATTATTTATTTGAGAGAGAGGGAAAGCAAGACAGATCACAGAGGGAGAGGGAGAAGCATGACCTGAGCGGAAGGCAGACGCTTCACCGACTGAGCCACCCAGGTGCCCCAAATAAAATCTTTAAAAAAAAAAAAAAATCTACCAAGCACCA
Organism: Halichoerus grypus; assembly: GCF_964656455.1. Classification (NCBI taxonomy): domain Eukaryota; kingdom Metazoa; phylum Chordata; class Mammalia; order Carnivora; family Phocidae; genus Halichoerus; species Halichoerus grypus. The sequence continues at coordinate 157,300,845 of NC_135716.1, read as the reverse complement.
GCCATGTGTTAGGGACAGAGAGAGGAATCCAACAAAGCTTGCTGCCCTCCGGGAGGCTCGCTCTATGCCCCAGAGGCATAGAGTCACATGAAACAGGTCAGCCTCATTGTCCAGCTCCTCCCAAGTTCAGGTGCTGGGGACTCTCTTTCCCACACCATTGATACTCAGTGTCAAGATCCTACCCTTCTGGGCACCTAGCTGACTCGGTTGGTAGAGCATGCAACTCCAGATCTTGCAGTCGTGAGTTCGAGCCCGACATTGGGTACAGAGCTTACTAAAAACAGAGAGAGAGAGAGAGAGAGAAGGAGGGAGATTTTGCTATTTGTTTTATGAGGCTTACAAGGTTCCTGAGCTGTTATGAAAAGCAGGGTGGGGCATGGCATGGGTGGGCCCCATTTCTGCTGAGTGACTCAAGGGCAACTGCAGACGGCTGACAAGAGAAGGACTTCACCAGCAAGTGAGGAGCAGAACAGTGACTGGCCCCTCGGCACAGGTGACAGCAGTGCTGACCCAGGGGGCCACGGACGGGGCCACAGCGGGCGCCATGTGGGCTCGGCTGCCACCACGCCACCCGGCTCTGCCCCTGGGCAGTCAGTTGGTGCGGACTCTGCTCCTCGCTGATCTCCAAGTTCAATTCCTGTCCCCATTCGCTACCTAGGTGACCCCTCCCCAGGCTTCCTGTGAGCAGGATGGGCCAGGCACTTCGCTGGTTTAGTCCACGACCAAGGCGCACACAGGACACCCTGCTGCCTTCAGGACCACGCCTCTGGGTTCTCAAAGTCTCTCCTCTCCATAAAGCCCACTGCTTGGCTTTCAAAACTGCTCATGTGGGTGTCCACATCGAACCGTACTTTGGAAGTTGAAAAACTAAACATCATCTTTTCCTTTCTCCTTGCCTTCTTATTATAAGGACTAATTCTTGAAGACGGCCTCTGACTGACTGGGAGGGTCACATACGAGGAAGTGTGGAAAAGAAAAACACAAATATTAGTATTTCAGGATGTTCCCTCTTACACGTCATGAAGTGATTGTAAATACGTGATAGGGCCTCTGGTTCAGGTCACAGAGTTCCCAGAGCCAACATGTGGTGGGAGGAGACAGCAGGGAGGCCTGTGCCCAGGAGCTGATACTGAGGGGAGCCTTGAAGGGATGGGTAAGACTTTCCAGGGAAAGAGGGTCCTGGGCAGAGCATTCCAGACAGCATCAATAGGGCTGAGAACATGGAATGGTGGAGGAAACTGTGCCAAGCACTGTTCTTTTTTTTTTTTTTTTAAAGATTTTGTTTATTTATTTGACAGACAGAGACACAGCGAGAGAGAGAACAGAAGCAGGGGGAGCGGGAGAGGGAGAAGCAGGCTTCCTGCCGAGCAGGGAGCCCGATGCGGGGCTCGATCCCAGGACCCTGGGATCATGACCTGAGCCGAAGGCAGACGCTTAACGACTGAGCCACCCAGGCGCCCCGCCAAGCACTGTTCTAATAAGTACTTTATTTTTTTTTTTAAGATTTTATTTTAGGGACACCTGGGTGGCTCAGTTGGTTGAGTGTCCAACTCTTGATTTCGACTCAGGTCACGATCTTAGGGTCGTGGGATCAAGCCCCATGTCAGATCCCCGCATCTGGCTCTGTGCTCAGCAGGGACTCTGCTTGAGGATTCTCTCTCTCCCTCTGCCCCTCCCCCTGCTTGTGCGCTCTCTAAATAGATAAATAAATAAAATCTCACCCCCCCAAAATATATATATTTCATTTTAAAAAAATCTCTACACCCAACATGGGGCTTGAACTCACAACCCCAAGATCAAGAGTTGGATGCTCTTCCAACAGAGCCAATCAGGTGCCCCTCTAATAAGTACTTAAAGAAATTTAATTAATGTAATCAATTTAATCATCACAACAATCTTTGAGGGTCAAAGTTTTAAAAAGATGAAACTGAGGCCCAGAGCTGTTATGTTACTGGCAGAAGAATTCATATTTGGCAAGTGGTAGAGCTGGGATTCACAGCTGAGGAGTATGGCTTCAGAAGCTCTATAATCCACACTGTTCTGTCTTGAGAAATTCCAAGTAGCTTTGTAATGGTTTGTAGGAGATTTGGCTGAAAGAGTGAGCCGAAGAAAGACCACAGAAGACCTCGTATACCATCTCAGGAGCTGTGACTTTATCCTGAGAGTAAGGGGAGTCCATATAAACTTTTAACTAAGAGAGAGACAAACAAGATGCAATTAGAAGCATAATGGATTAGGGACGCCTGGGTGGCTTAGTCAGTTGAGCGTCTGATTCTTGATTTTGGCTCAGGTCATGATCTCAGGATAGTGAGATCGAGGCCCACATCAGGTTCCCCACTCAGCGTGGCGTCTACTTGTCCCTCTCCCTATGCTCCTCCCCCCCCCCACCCCGGCTCATGCACTCTCTCTCTCTCTCAAATAAAGTCTTAAAAAAAAAAAAAAAGCATAAGGGTGTCTGGGTGGCTCAGTCATTAAGCATCTGCCTTCGGCTTAGGTCACGATCCCAGGGTCCTGGGATTGAGCCGCACATTGGGCTCCCTGCTCGGCGGGAAGCCTGCTTCTCCCTCTCCCACTCCCCCTGCTTGTGTTCCCTCTCTCACTGTCTCTGTCTGTCAAATGGATGAATAAAATCTTTAATAAAAAAAAAAAGAAAAGCATAATGGATTGGAGGGGGGGCAGGACCAGAAGCAGAGAACCCACTGCACAATTTGGGTCATGCATCAAGAGCCCATCAACTAGGAGGTGGTTTTAACAACCTAGATGAGAGACAATGTGCTCTGAAGAGCGACAGTTGGAACCCATGGGTTCCAGGAATGCTGGGTGGGTAAGGATGGTGTGTAAGACATCCACCTCCTAACACCTGGAGCCTGTGAATGTCACCTTATTGGGATTACCTTGGCTATCCGGATGGGCCCTATGTCGATCTCAAGGGTCCCTGTTAGAGAAGGAGAAATCAGAGGAGTGGAAAGAAGGCAAGTGAGAGGAAGGGAGAGATGAGGTGGTGCAGCCCAGGAATGTGGGTGGCCTCTAGAGGCTGAGACAAGGAACGGATTTTCCTTTAGAAGCTCCAGAAGGAACCAGCCCTGCTAACACCTTGATTTTAGCCTCATAAAACTCATTTCAAATTGTCAGATAATAAATTTGTGTTGTTTTAAGCCAGTAAGTTTGTAGTTATTTATTTTATCAGCAGTAGGAAATAAATACAGATGATAAAACCTGTGGGTTTTTGTGTAATTACTGTGGGGTGTCCCGATTGGATGGGGGGCCACCAAATGTGGGGGGCCCTGATTGGGTGGAGGCCAGCCGCGCAGATGGTCACAGAATTCACCCAACGCAGAACAGAAGAGAAGTTTATTGAATACACCACAAGGAAGCAGTGGACAGGCTGGCAGAGGAGAGACTGTTCGCCATGAGGCAGTGGCGAGGGGCCGCAGTTATAGGGCGGAGTGAAGGAGTATGAGGACATACGGGATTTTTCCCTTTTTGGTGATCTTAGGAACTGCACCTGGTTGTAATTGGTCAGTGAGGGCCTATGGCTATTTAGAGGTGGGTCACTTTATGAGCCCGTTTGCATTGAGCTCAGTGGTCACTGGGGGCCCTGCTGCCTTGCTCCACAGTTCCAAAAGAAGGAAAGGGAAGGGTCCCAGAAAGGGTGGAGGATGACAGCCAGGATCTTGGCTTGGGTAATGGGGCTGGTGGCGAGAGCGTTACAGTCAGAATTGAGACTAGCAAGGAAAGGGCAGTTTGGGGAATAGTGGAAGAAGGGTGGCATGTTCAGTCTGGAACGTATGTTTAAAGTGCCCATGGGATGCCCTGGGGAGACATCCAGGAGGAAGGTCCGGAGCCTCGGACAGAGCTAACAGCCACCTGAGTGCACAGGCTTTGGTCCGACACTTTTAGGGCGACCCTTGCAGCCACAGACGTGGGTTTCCTTTTCCGGCTCATACCCTGTGCTGTGGCGTTGAAAGTCTCTCCTAGAGATGCCTGGGTGGCTCAGTCGGTTAAGCATCTGCCTTTTGCTCAGGTCATGACCCCAGGGTCCTGGGATCGAGTCCCGAGTCAGGCTCCCTGCTCGGCGGGGAGTCTGCCACTTCCCCTGCTTGTGCTCTCTCTCTCTGACAAAAAGGAGAGGAAAGAAGAAGAAAGAAGAAGAAAGAAGAAGAAGAAAGAAGAAGAAAGAAGAAGAAAGAAGAAGAAAGAAGAAGAAGAAGAAGAAAGAAGAAGAAGAAGAAGAAGAAGAAAGAAGAAGAAAGAAGAAGAAAGAAGAAGAAAGAAGAAGAAGAAGAAAGAAGAAGAAGAAGAAGAAAGTCTCTCCTAAATGCAGTCGCTGAGCACTGACACACCTATCCTCCCATCCTCCTCACACCCCAGTCTGGACTGGGTGGCAAACTGACTCCAGATAGGAGAAGCCAAACGGACTCTTCCAAAGAGGTGCCCCGTGTGTCCTCACGGCCGCCAGGGCCTTGCAGGGCAGCCACGGGGCAAAGGTCCAAGCAAGGTCCGCTCTGCTGAGTTGCTTCTGGGTGAGCTCCATTGGCCCCTGGAGGGCCCTCCTGTCCCACTGTCCACTTGAAGATGCAGTTTAGTGGATAAGCCGGTTTAACTCAAGGTACACTGTGGACAGCACCAAGGTGTTTCCGACAGTGACAGAAATATCTCAGTGGAGTTTTCCATGGGTCAAACGAAACATTCAAACACCGAATACAAAGTGCATGGGGTAGAAATCACATATCAGTTAAAAAAAGAAAAACCTGCTCATCCTGCAGAACGGGTGTGAGCTAAGGCCTGGGAGCAGATGAGATCATTCAGGGAGGGCTTGTGGCCTGAGAGAGAGGAGGGCCAGGGAAACCAACTTCTAGAGGGTGGGCAAAAGAAGGGCGGTGGGGGAGGGTACCCTCACATACTCATCTTACGTATATACGTATATAGTGGGAATTCAGAGGCTGCTTGGTGAATGGATTAATTTGTATCTTATCCTCCGTAGACTATAAAAAGGAAAGGGAAACCACGCAGGCCAAAACCAAACACCCAGATACACATTTAGCATCTGAATAACTGAATAACTACATTAACTGTAACACTGGTGTCCAGTCAGAAAGACCTTAATATGCAAACAATATGAATATGAAGTTATCTCAGGAAAATGTTGGGTCTTACCAGTGAATAAAATAAAAGCAAATTCAATTACCTTAAGATAATATTACAGGCCCATAAAACTAGAAAAAACAGAAATAGGCAACCGAGCCCTGAGTGGGTGAGGCCCTGAGACACAGGGGTGCGTGCTCGCCACAAATGTGACCAATGCGGCCATGAAGGACAGGAGCTTTAACGACCTGCTCACCCTGGACTGGGGGTCCTTGAGTTGCACATAAAAGAAATCCACAGAGGCAAAAATAAAACCTCTGTTTTATTAAGGAAACAAGGTCCCCAGGAACCCAAGGAAGCACCTTAGGCCTCAGGACGATGAGAAACCATGAACTAAACCGGGAACCGGGGAGTGAGTCAGCAGGAACTTCTCTCCCCTCGTACACCTGCATCCTTTCTCCTCTGCAGATCTTTTTGGCCATGCACCCATTCATACAATAAATATTTATTTTGTGTATGTGCCCAAACATTACATGTCCGTGTTGAAGGGTACCCAGCAAAGACGGAGTTGCAGTTTGAAATTCTCAGGAGTCTGATTGGCCCAGCCTTGGGTCCTCCACTGGGTTATTGCTGCCTGCTAAGGGTATTTGGGTCTCTGATCTTTTTTTTCCACCGGAGGATCCTTATTTCTCAGTAAGTTAGTGACTGAGATTAGATAAACTGGGGAGGGGATGCCCCAGGGCAGAGAGACAGCTAGCATTAACCATTAACTTACCGAAAACTTCTGAGCTCTAGGCCCTGCTTCCAGCCAGAACATCCGTTAAACTTTTTCCTGCTTCCTCATTCCACATCTTTATCACCTTACAGTCTATTCTTCGCATAGCAGCTAGACTAATCTTTTAACATGCCCATTAGGCAATTATATTCTTCCCCTGCTAAAAACAGACAAAACAAAACAAAATCCAAAACATAAAACATAACAACAACAGAAAACTCTCTTCAATTCCTCCAGTTACAATTAGAATAAAATCTCAAATCCTTACTGTGGCCCATCAGGCCTTACCTGATCTAGCCCCTGGCTATTTCTCTTTTACACATGGCCCTCTCATTCACTCTGCTACAGGTACAATGGCCTTCTTGCTAGTCTCCGAATATGCCAAATGCAATCCCACCTCAGGACCTTTGCACTTGCTGTTACCTCTTGCTCCAAGGCTGACTCCACATCATTCTCGACTCAGGTGATGTCATCTCTTCAGAGGATCTTCCCTGGTCATCCCACCTAAAGTAGTAACACCTACCTCAACACACACATAATTAGTGACTCTCTACCCTGTTTTTCAGTTTTTTCTTCATAGGACTTAACACTTACTGACATTCTCTTAATTGTTTACTAGTGTAGTTTAGTAGAATGCAAGCTCTATCTGAGCAGGGATCTACTGTCTTGGTCTTTGATATTTTCCCAGCAGCAGAACTCGGCCAGCACTCAGAGGAAACACCAAAAAAACCCTGAATCACTTGGTTTGGCCTTGTAGGCCTGCAGTTCAGTGCTTTATAGAGTGAAGGCTTTGAAGCTGGACTGCCTGGGTTCACCAGCTCCCTCACTTCCTACCCGTGTAAACTTGCACAAGTGTTTTTTTTTGTTGTTGTTGTTGTTGTTTTTAAAGATTTTATTTATTTGACAGAGAGAGAGATAGCAAGAGCAGGAACACAAGCAGGGGGAGTGGGAGAGGGAGAAGCAGGCTTCCCACTGAGCAGAGAGTCCGATGCGGGGCTCAATCCCAGGACCCCGGGATCATGACCTGAGCTGAAGGCAGACGCTTAACGACTGAGCCACCCAGGCGCCCCAACTTGAGCAAGTGTTGAACCTACCTGTGCATCGGTGTCCCCATATGCAAAATGGGGAGGATAATAGTACCCATGGTGTTGAGCAGTAAGTGTTCACACATGTGAAGGGCTTACAAAGTGCTTGTCACAGAATAAGCACTCAATGCCTTTTCATTTATTTTATTCATTATTAATCATCAGTCCATTCATTTGAATTCTATTTTAAATTTTTATTTATTTTTGAAATATTTTTAATTTATTTTATTTTTAAATTTTTAAATTAAAAAAAAATTTAAACTTTTACATTCATTTGAATTCTTAAAATTACTTTCATTGTTCTGCCCTCCGGATCTCGTCTTTTATTTTCCTACCTTCATCGATTTCATCTGTGTTCTGGGAGATCATCTGAAGTCCATTTCCTGTATTTAGTAGACCTACTGCGCTCAAGCTGGCATGCTTCCATTCAGTTTTTAATTCAAGAGCCACAGTTGTAATCTCCTCCTCCCTCTTTATCTCAGATTATTCCATTTGCAGGATTGCGGTCTCTAAATTCATGGTGTACTTTTTGAAGTTGACTGGAATATCAATCAGGTACCGCCTACCTTCCTACCTTTTCTTCTGTTCCTTGCAATAGGTCTTCTTCGAAGGTAGGTAGCTCCTCTAAATCTTCAGAGAAATGATAGAGCATGCTCTCGGCAACCACAGAATATTTCTTATTTATCCTTATGGAGCATCCTGGTTTGCCCAGAGTGAGGGGGTTTCCCAGGACATGGGGCTTTCAATGATAACACCAGGAAAGTCCCAGACGAACTGGCCAAGTGGCTCACCCTACCTCCAGCTGCAGGAGCATCAAGAAGGAGCTCTGTTGTATTGGTATAGACATTCCCCCAAATCTATTTTATTTATTTATTTATTTACTTACTTACTTAAGATCTTTTTCTTTTTTTTTTTTTTAAAGTAATGTCTACACCCAGTATGGGGTTCGAACTCACTATCCTGAGATCCTAAGCATGCAAAAGGAAAACAACTTCCTTCAACCCTAAACCACTAGCAGCCACCCTCTCTCCTTCCATTCATTACTTAAGGAGCAGACAACCCTCACTATCGCCGGCCACTCTCCTCCCATTCACTTCCAACCACGGAGATGTGGCTTCCATGTTCTAACCATGGGCTGAGCCTTCTCTTACCAAGGTTACCATGATGTCCTCATCACTAAAAGCCACTGAGTGCTTCTTATTCCTTATCAGACATGGCTTCTCTACACATTCTTCCCTGCTGACTACTCCCCTCTCAAAGCTCTTTCCACTCGGCCTCCGCGACCCCAGCCTCCTGGTTTCTCCCTGCTCTCTCACTACACCTCCATTTCTGATACAAGCTCCCCTTCTCCAATTGTCGCTATCCCGCAAGCTCTGTTCTAGACCTTTCTCTTCTCACTACACACCCGGTGACCTCATCTGCCACAGCTTCAAATACCACCAAACCTGATGACTTTGAGATCTCTATCTCCAGCCCAGAGTGCTCACTGGGCTCAACCTGAATATCCAGTTCCTCACAACTTTCCATTAGGCTTCTCCGCAGACACTTCCATCTCAAGTCCCAAAGTGAACTCATCCTCTGCCCTGGGCCCAATCCTGTTCTTCCTCTGGTGCTCTCCATCTTGGCCAAAGGAACCACCATCAGTCAATTGCTTGGGTGAGAAAGCCTTCCTCCTGACCCCTTCCCTCTCCTTCACCACCCATATTTAACCAACCATCAAGTCCTGTGAGTTCTACCTGCTCTACTTTACCATCTCCCTGCCTCTTGGCTGTCTCCAGCCAATTCATTCTCCGAACTGCACCAGAATCATCTCTCCAGTAAATACATGTGATGTTGTTATCTTGGGGTTGAAGGTTTACAGGCCCTTCTATGACCTGGTTCCTGCAGAATTCTCCAGGCTTTTTTTCCTACACTCTCCTACCTGGCTCACTCCCGTTACTTTTTCTGGTGTTTTCTTAGATGCCATTTCCTCAGAAAGCCTTCCCAGATGCCTCTGAACTGGGTCAGGTACAATCATTCCTGTCTCCTGAACATCTCTATAACAGTATTTATCACATCCCTTGAACCAGCATGGAAGACTCGATCTCTCTGAAGACAGGAGTTGTCTTGTTCACTGATACATCTCTAGCACCTGGAATGGTGAATAGTAAGCACTCATTAAGTCTGTTGAATAAAATCACAAACAAAAGTTCCTAATTATAAAGCTCTTATCTGTTTATTAGATTAGGCGCCCAAAGTCCTCTACTTGCCTTCGTGTTAGTCCAGTTCCTGCACCTGAACAAAGTATCGTGCACCTGAAGTAAAACACAACTACTTGGTTGGAGTGCTCTTTCAAAATAGCTAAAAGCAGCAGGATACAGTAGAAAGAGCCTGACTCCTGAGCTAGGAGACCAGGGCGCCAGTCAGCTCTGCCACCATTGGTGCTCTTGTGGGTGACCCACTTAACCTTTCTGGGCCTTAATTTCTCCATCTGCAAAATAAAATGGCTAATCTAGATCAGTGATTTTCAAAGTGTGAAGAGACTTGAATCAGAGTGTCCAGAGGCCCCTGTGACCCACCAAGACCCCAAGCCACTCTGCTTCGATCTATATTATGTGTTAGGAGTTTTGGTAAGGTTTTACTTGGGGGGGGAGAAGGATCCATAGCCAAAGCTAGTTTGAAAACAACTGAACCAGATGACTACTGAATTCCGTGCACCCTTTCACGCTGACATTTAAAACAACTGAAAGCCATGAGTGTATCAAGAACGTAGTTTCTAAAAGCACGTGAAGATTCTGTGGGAGGCTGGAGAGCGTGGGCTGGCCCTTCCGCCTGCTGTCGAGAAACCACTGTTTTCATGCAACACTACCTCATTATGCACATCTAGGAGGACACAGAGGCATTTCTGAATTCACAAAAATAAGTTATATAAAGATCTTTATCCCTCAATCCCCTGATATTAACAAGGAAGCTCAGGCAGAAGGCATAGGTCTAAATGGTTTTCTTTAAGTCTCGCTTCACCCCACGTCTGGTGACTCAGAGGCTGATCCAGCCTCACACCTGAGAATGCATTGTCCTGGGGCCTTGCACAGATAGGGCCTTCCTTTTGTGTGGGAAGTACTCAGTAGTTAGCGTGTGCCCAGGACTGTATTCAGACCTGGGCATCTAATATGCCACTTGCTTGCCCTGGGTCTCAGTTGGGGGACACCTATTGTTTGGTCTATCAGCATTATTTCCACACCCACCCTTTTCTTAAAAACTGTTTTTCCCCCAGCCCCATTCTTTCTAATCATACAGTTTTTTTTGTTGTGTTTTGTTTTTTGTTTTTTAAGATTTTTAAGTAATCTCTACTCCTGACATGGGGCTCAAACTTACAACCCTGAGATCACGAGTCGTGTGCTTTACTGACTGAGCCAGCCAGGAGGCCCACTAGTCATATATTTCTACGGGCAGTAGCTATATTCATAGGTGACTGACTCTCCTGCTTAATCCCAGGGCAAGAACAGAATTCAGCTCTACTAGCAGTCCTTCCTCCTTCCTTGGGATTGTTAAGCTTGCGAGTCAGGTGTCCTTTGCAGGGGAGCAAAGCTTTAAGATGTGAGGTGTGGAAGCTTCCAGTGACCATGTGAGGAAAACTTGTTGGCACGGAGAAAAAAGCGAAGTCAGCAGGCACAGAAGAGAAAGGGGCGGACACAGTGCTGGTTGTGTGGAGTCCCTGACGGCAGCTCCTCCCGATGCCCACCTGCATCCTACCTGCTCCTCAGTGGGGCTCGGTTGTTCAACGTGTCCTTGGATCCCATGAGCCAGCAGATCTTTCTTTCTACCTAAATTAATTCACATTGGCTTTTAGTCCCCTACAACTGAACTGACCCCTACTCTACATTAAGTCACTTAAATAGTAGGAGTCTGTTTCACTTGCAGAACCTACTTGAAAGATTTTTGGCAAGGATGAAGGAGATACGTAACTTTGTTAAAACTGTACTAAGCTATAAATATGTAAGGAGTGACCATGACATGTCTGATGATGAATACGATGGCAAGTGCTACCCAGGTGGAGTTAGCACAAATCACCTGCTGCTAGAAAGACAAGTGTCTTGTTGACTAGAAGGCAGGAACTCAGCGGTGGATACCCACTGCTCGTCTGTCCAGTTGCCCTCCCCTCCCAACTCACACACCCTACTTCTGGGAACCACTCCACCTCCACTCCATCCATTTGGTTTCCATGGGAGCTGCCCTATTTTTTCAAAACTCCATCCCTAGCCTGGTTGATAAGCACCAGACCCAACGAGGCTAATGAATCCCTTTCCTGGGACTCTTTTTTTCAAATTGTGGTAAAATATACATAACATAAAATTTATGATTTTTAAAAAGACTTTATTTGAGAGAGAGAGAGTAGGGGAAGGGGCAGAGGGAGAGCAAGAGAATCTCAAATAGACTCCCCGCTTTGCATGGAGTCCCATGCAGGGCTTGACCCCAGGACCCAGAGATCGTGACCTGAGCTGAAACCAAGAGTTGGACACTTAACCGACTGAGCCACCAACGCACCCCTAAAATCTATGATCTTAAACCATTTTCAAGTGTATAGTTCAGTAGTGTTGAGCATTTCACACTATTGCACAACTTATCTCCAGAACTTTTTTGTCTTGCAAACTTGAAACTCTATAACCATTAAACAATTCCCCATTTCCTCCACTCTCCAGGCCTTGGCAGCCACCATTCTACTTTCTAGCTCTATGAATTTGACTACTTTAGATCTCTCATATAAGTGGAATCATATATTATTTGTCCTTTTTGTGACTGGCTTATTTTATTTAGCATAATATCCTCAAGGTTCATCCATGTTGGACCATGTGTCAGAATTTCCTTCCTTCTTAAGGCTGAATAACATTCCATTGTATGTATATACCATATTTTATCCATTTATCTGTTCATGGACACTTGAGGGTTATTTCCATTTTTTTGGCTACTGTGAATAATGCTGCTATGAACATGGGTGTACAAAAATCTCTTCAAGACCCTGCTTTTCGGGGTGCCTGGGTGGCTCAGTCGTTAAGCGTCTGCCTTCGGCTCAGGTCATGATCCCAGGGTCCTGGGATCGAGCCCCGCATTGGGCTCTCTGCTCAGCGTGAAGCCTGCTTCTCCCTCTCCCACTCCCCCTGCTTGTGTTCCCTCTCTCACTCTGTCAAATAAATAAATCTTTAAAAAAAAAAAAAGGACCCTGCTTTTCAGTTCTTTTGGGTACACACCCAGAAGTGGTTAACTGCTGGATCATTCGGCAATTCTATTTTTGATTTCTTGAGGAAGCACCATACTGTTTTCCATAGCAGCTGTACCATTTTGCATTCCCACCAACATTGCACAAGGGTTTCAATTTCTCCACATCCTCACCCACATCTGTTATTTCCTGGTTTTTGATAGGAGCCATCCTAATGGGTGTAAGATATCCCGGCACTTTCGAACTTTAGAGAAAGAATCAGCACAATCTCTCTGATGCACAAGCTCTAAGAGGTAGAGCTTAGGTGCTACTGGCAGCCTTGTCTCCCACCATGTAGAAAAAGCCTGTTTGCAATGAGAGAAGAGAGAGGCGTCTCCACAGCATCGTATTAGGTAGTCCTGGTTGTGCCTGGGGCTTTTCCATGCTTGAATCTACTGAGACACCTAAGTAACCCTATCATAAATTCACCTTTTTGCTTCAGAGTTTGGCTTATTTCATTTTTTTTTAAAGTAGGCTCCAAGCTGGGTGCCCCAATGTGGAGCTCGATCTCACGACCCTGAGATCAAGATCTGAGCTGAGATCAAGAGTTGGACGCTTAACCAACTGAGCCACCCAGGCGTCCCAGGGTTTGGCTTATTTCATTGGTAACCATGAATCTTAACTAAAATAAACATCTTGGTAAAAGGGTTAGTTCTTCGGGAAACCTTTTTGCTTTTTCTTGATTCCTTCTTACGAGTAGTTGGGATATAAATAACTTGTATATTTAAAAAGCCCTAAAGGAATGCCCTTAATGAAGTAGCGTAACGGTTAGAGCATGGGTTTGGAGTCAGCCCAATCTGGCTTCAAATCCTAGCTCAACAAATATCTAGTGAGTGCCTTGCAAGGCGCAGGCCCCCAGCAGGTGCCAGGGATAAAGCCGTTAACAATGTACAAAAACCCCTGCCCTCACAGAACTTCCTTTCTGGTACTCAGCAAATATTTGTGTGTCAACTATGTGCCAGTCACCAGTAAGCACTCTGAATATATATGCCTGTTTATAAAGGGGGGATAAGAAGTTACCTTGTCCATTTGTTTAAAGGAATCATTATAAGGTATGCATGTGTTTAACACACAAGGCCTGCCTGACACATGGCAAGCACTCAATGAAAAGCAGCCATGTTTATGTTTAGACACAGAGTCATGCCTTGCAGGAACTAGCCTCAGTATCTGTTGGATGCCCAATGTATGTCCTCCATTTGTCTCAAAATAGGACTGACATCTCGACAGAATTTCCACTCCAGCTGGAGCCAGAGATAGTTATAGGTGATATGTGCTGTAGCAGGATAATGAGGCAAAAGAAGATGGTGAGTAAGAACACAGACTTTGGAGTCACCCGCCTAGTTTCAAACCCCAGTTCACGCTCAGGAAAATCACTTAACTCTTCCACTCAGTTTCCTCAATTGAAAAATAGGACTAACAACAACGATGATATTACTTCACAGAGCTGTTGTGAGGACCAAATGAGTTATCATATGTAAAGTACTGAAAACCTGTCTGGCACATACTGCTATGTAAGTACATCCTAATGTTACTTATAAACTGCTGTGGAGGGGCACCTGGCTGGACTTGATCTTGGGATCGTTGAGTTCAAGCCCCACATTGGCCAAAGATTACTTAAAAACAAAAAAAACTGCTACGGGAACACATAGGAAGGAGATACTAAGCCTCCTTAGAGTGCCAGTGAAGCTGAAGTGTCTAAGGAGAGGACATCAGATTTGGGCCTTCAAGGATATATAGGAGCTCACTAGGTAAAAAGTAGCAGAAAGCGTTTCAGATGAAGAAAACAGTTTAAGCAAATGAGCTAAGCCATGAAGAAATCATATGCATTAAAATCAATAGGGGCCCTGGCTGGTTCATTCAGTGGAGCATTGGACTCTTGATCTCAGGGTCGTGAGTTCAAGCTCCACACTGGGTATAGAGTTTACTTTAAAAAAAATTAAAAAAAAAAAAAAACAATAACAACATCTAATAGGTGGTAGATAATGCATGAGGCACTGTTTTTGGCCATTAGCATTGTGGACCACCAAACTAATCAGTTTTAAGTCAGAGCTTGACCTGATAATTTCTGGGAACTGACACTACACCATAAACCAACACTTCAATGGCATTAACAATTTTTCCACATGAAGCAAATAAATCCAATTTATACCTACCGTTTATTAGGCACTGCATCGCCAGCAAATGGCAACAACTATGCTGTTTTCAAAAGGACCTCATTTAATCCTTACGATGGCCCCTGGAATGGACACAAGAACTCCATTTTATATATTAAGGAAACTCAGGCTGCCTGAGCAATTTTCCCAAGGTCACAGAGACAGTATACTAGATAGGAAAGTGTTCAGCTGCAAGTACAAACAGCAGTTTGGGTTGTTTGTTTGTTTTTCACATAAACAGAAGTCTGCAGGTAGGTAGTTACAGCCCTTAGTTCAGTGATTCCACAATGCCACCAAAATACCTAGGGTTCCTCCCCACCATTTTGGCCCTATGGCTCCCGCAGTCTCACATTCCTTATGATACTTTTTTAAACCCATCTTTAAAAATCTCACCAGCCAAGATTTTGTCCAGCTTTACTTTTTGAAGTATTTCAGCAGTCAGCTCATACAGCTCATTGATTTCACAGATGGGGAAATAGATTTGCCCCTAGCAAGATATCAGAGCTAATTAGTTACACCAGCCTGGAGTCCAGTGCTCTTTCCATGATACAAGTATTTAGTGGAGACTGCAAGTTGCCCACCAAAATCTGTTCTCCCATTTTTTCTTGGCACATGGCTTGACTACATGTCTCAGCCTCCTTTGCAGGTAGGTGTGGATGGCCATATGACTAAATTCTTGCCAATGGAAAGTGCAAGGTATGTGTGCCACTGCAGGGTCCAGGCCTTGAAAGTCTGGGTGTCTCCTCTGGCTCTGTTTCCCCTTCCCACTGGCTGGAACCAGTGATGACCCAGCTTCACTCATGCAGATGATAAAATGACAATGCCCCCCCCCCCCCCCCCCGCCAGAGGATGGAAAAGCAACACGATATAAGGAACCCGTCTGTGTCCCTGAATAACTGCTTGGAGCACAGCTGCCCCACTGAGCTGGACCACTCACTTCAGAAATGTTAACTCCCCCTCAGAGTTGTTATGTGAGAAAGAAACAAACTTCTTTGTTCCTTAAGCCACTGTATTGTCGAGCCTCTTTGTTACAGCAGCTTAGCCTTTCATCCTAACTAATAAAATCATGCAGCTTCCTTTGTATGTATGCTGAATAGCTTTACAAGTGACCAGTTAGCCATCTTTTTAGAAAATAGCCCTAACTGCCCAAGCAGATGATAAATACTGAAATTCCTTCCTGTGGCTACTATCTCAAGATTTCTTCATCCTGGTTAAAGTTATTTAATAATTAAAACAGATCATTTATGTAGAGACCCACTTAGCTTTTATGCTTTCACGCAATTATTTCAACAAACACTTGATTTTCTAGATGTTGGGGATATATAGACAGGTTACTGCCTTCATAAAAGCTTGCCTTCTAGCGCTTTTTTGTTGGTGGTGTTTTTAATGTTGTGTTTTAAGCAGAAAAATCTCTTTGTAGGAACTGAGGCTACGGTTACTGAGGGTTACAAAGGATCAAACCATGTACCTAGACTATAGATGAACAGTTTTCCTGCTTAGCCCTAAAAATCAAGCAAAATATTTTAAAGACTAAGAATCCTGCTCTCTGATTTTC
The DNA here is from genome assembly GCF_964656455.1 of Halichoerus grypus. Classification (NCBI taxonomy): domain Eukaryota; kingdom Metazoa; phylum Chordata; class Mammalia; order Carnivora; family Phocidae; genus Halichoerus; species Halichoerus grypus. The sequence goes on along the minus strand of NC_135716.1, from coordinate 157,284,959 downwards.
AGAGTCGAAGTATTTCCTACCCACTTAAAAACAGCATTGCCTGAACTACAAGAATTGTAAAGCTAGTTAAGATTTTTACTTTCTATGTCGACTTTATCTCAATAAAACTGGAGCAAAAAATTTTTTACTGACAGAGGTAGATGGACCAAATAGCTTGCTGAGTGCTGGAATTAATTACCAAAGCCATTTAGAGAGCACTGCTGTGGACTGGAGGCTCTGAGCACCTGGACCAAAGGGCTCGGCTTGTCTAGGGATTAGCTGAGGCCAGATGGTACAAAATGGCACTCTTCATCCTCCCTCCAGGCTGAACAAATAGCCCAGAGCTGGTCTCCGTGGTCCTTTCCAGCTCTCAAATGAGATCTGGAATGAGATATTTAGTAGTAGTAACAGAGGGAAGCAGAGGTTTGTCCTGGCTTTGCCACAACCTGCTCTATGGCTATGGAATATCCACGTTTTGGGCCTCAGTTTCCCCATCTGCCCAAGGAGGTGCTAAGGATCCTTTCATCTCTACGTTTACCACAATCACTAGGAAGAACTACTTCCCTTCCCTACACTCAACAGCGAGGTCATTCAGAAGGCAGCAGGCGGAGAAGGGGAGATCTACCTCAGTGCAGGGCCTCAGACTGGGGCACCAAGCTGATTTCTAGTGAGTGTTCCTCTTCCCTAGGCTCCCTGCTCATGGTGAAGGAATTTCATCTTGTTGACTTTACAGTTTCTAAGAATGGGGCAGTGGGCACAACCACAGTGCCTTAAATTTCGTAGGTACTTCATAAATATTAGGCACTTGGATTTCTTTCTTTCAGGAAACTCCTGATTTCCAATTGCCATAGAGATAGTAGTGAGTTCAATGAGAAGTTGCTGCTCCAGGGAGTTCAGATGAAAGGATTAAAGGTTTTTTGAGGTAGGATTATTAAAACTAGTTTTTCCTGCTTCTCCGTTGAAACTTTTTTTAAAGCTTTAAAATATATTCAGTGACTTGAGTGAAGAGCATTTGAGAGACTAAGGCTCCTCCTAAAATTACAGCCAGCTTAACAGAGCCTCAGCGCCTGCACTGCGGCTCACCAGCTGTCCTCCCGTGCGGAGCCCCTCTGCCCACTGGTTAAGGGGAAGAGAAACAGCATCTCCCTCCCAGGACTACGTGAGAAGAGAAAGTATATAAAGCGCTTGGTCCTGTTTGACTCACAGTTAAATATTCATCCCCACTTCCACTGGGAAGGTGTGACTTTCTGCTCTGTTAGCTCCTGAAGTAGTTAATGTAAAACTGATTGGGAAAACTCTATTATGTTTCATGTAAAGAACAACATGCGGCGGATACAAAGATAATTTCTTCTTTGACTTAGAAAATCTTTATTCTTGAAATTCAAAGTCGTTAAAATTGGGTAAAGCTCAATAAAACTCAAGAGGTCCAGGATATCCCCCAGAGTGGGGAAGGAGGGAGGAGAAGCCACTGAAGTCATGTTGAGAACCTTAGCCTTCAGGTCACATGGTACCATATCTACACACCTGGCTCCAAACTCCTGCCCTAGCATCATGCTGTGCCATGTTACGTGCCTTCCCCCAACACATGCACACTTTCACACACTCGGGGTGGGGGTGGGGGTGGCGGCAGGTCCTCGGATTACTTGCTCTTATAGCAAGTGTGATTTCTTTTTTTTTTTTTTTTTTTTAAAGATTTTATTTATTTATTTGGCAGAGAGAGACACAGCGAGAGAGGGAACACAAGCAGGGGAAGTGGGAGAGGGAGAAGCAGGCTTCCCGCGGAGCGGGGAGCCCGATGCGGGGCTCGATCCCAGGACCCCGGGATCATGACCTGAGCCGAAGGCAGACGCCCAACGACTGAGCCACCCAGGCGCCCCAGCAAGTGTGATTTCTTTGCAGCCTTATCACAGCTATAATTCTGTAATTATTTAATCAGTGTGGACTTTCTGGATCACCACTGTATCCTCTGAGTCTAGCAAAGCACCAAGCACATGGTAAGTTCTGAGGTATCTGCTGGCTGAATGAATGGGCTGGCCATAGCTTAAGAATTCATCAGAGACTGGTTTTTGGCCTAAACCCTAGCATCTGAATGAAGTTCAGTATAAGGTAAGTGAACCCTGCTGGATTAACTGGGGAATCTAGGGTAAATGGTTAACGCCCAAAACAAGAGACCTGACAGAGGTGGCAGGAGAAATCCATGCACACCCAGATGCTGCTAACAGGAGAGGTGACAGATGAAGATAGTATGTGCTAAATGCTCTTTTGGGTAAGGGGGGGGAGGGGGAAAGAATATATATTTCTATTTGTTCATTTTTGCATTAAAACACTCTTGAGAGAGAGAGAAAAAACTAGTAAGTATCTATTTGGGGAGAAGGGGATAAAGATGGGAGCGAGATTTCTCAAAGAATGTCTTTTTTTTTTTTTTTAAGATTTTATTTAGGGGCACCCGGGCGGCTCAGTTGGTTGGGTGTCTGCCTTCCGCTCAGGTCATGATCTCTCAGGGTCGTGGGATGGAGCCCCACGTCAGGCTCCCTGCTGGGTGGGGAGTCTGCTTCTCCCTCTGCCCCCACCCCCGCCACCCCCTGCTTGTGCTTTCTCTCTCAAATACATAACATTTTTTTTTTTAAGATTTTATTTATTTATTTGACACAGAGAGAGAGAGAAAGCGAGAGAGGGAACACAAGCCGGTGGAGTGGAGGAGGAAGAAGCAGGCTTCCCGCCGAGCAGGGAGCCCGATGCGGGGCTCGATCCCACGACCCCGGGATCATGACCTGAGCCGAAGGCAGACGCTTAACGACTGAGCCACCCAGGCGCCCCTCAAATACATAACATTTTTTTAAAAAATGAAGATTTTATTTATTTCAGAGAGAAAGAGAGCCACCCAGGCACCCCTTAATGAATGTCCTTGATATCATTTTGATTTTTGAACTATGTAAACAAATTCTGAACTATGTAAACAAAAAAATAAAACTTATAAAAAATGTTAGAAGGGGATATGTCTTCCAGGAATATAAGTGCTCAATAAACATTTGCTAAATAATGACTAGACAGTATGATCATATGAAGAATGTCAAGTTTGAGAAAAGGCTAACATGTTTTTATTTTGTTTCATGGTTTGTTTGTTTTTTTTTTAAGTAGGCTCCAAGCCCAGTGTGGAGCCCAACGCAGGACCTGAACTCACGACCCTGAGATCAAGACCTGAGCTGAGACCAAGAGTAGGATGCTTAACCGACTGAGCCACCCAGATGCCCCAAAGCTATTATGTATGTTGATAACAGAGCCTACTGTGTATAAACTAGACACGGAATATACATTTTTTTAAGGACTAAAGAGACTCTTGGAGGGATGCCTGGGTGGCTCAGTCGGTTAAGCGTCTGCCTCTGGCTCAGGTCATGATCCCAGGGTCCTGGGATCGAGTCCCGCATCGGGCTCCCTGCTCTGCGGGGAGCCTGCTTCTCCCTCTGCCTCTGCCTCTCTCTCTCTCTGTCTCTCATGAATAAATAAATAAAATCTTTAAAAAAAAAAAAAAGAGACTCTTGGAAACTTTTTCTTTATTTAACTTTTAATAAAAATATAGACTCCTAACTCAATAGAAAGACAGCAGTGATAGTAATTATCACACAGGAGGACCTCAACAAATGTTAAAGTCTCGTTTTCAAGTGCCACGTCATGACCACCTCCTTCTCTCCTTCTCAGTGGAATTCCAAGAACTGGTTGAGGTCACTTAATCATCTCACTGGGGCTGGGCCTTTCCTGTCATTCACCCAAATCCAGAACTCCTGATTTGTGGCTCACAATACTTCAGTCATCTTTTATAAAAGTATCTGAAAATGAGATATTTTTAGCCAGAGTCAGGGACATAAAACTTTTTTTTAAGGGATATAGGAAATTCAGGTATTCATTACCAAAAAGATCCTCAAGTATTAAAAAGTGCAGTCTGTGCCTCTTTCAAATATAGAACCTTTAAGGTTGAAAGAAAAAAAATTCCTTCCCCAAATCATCATTACCAGGCACATGAGCCAAACAAGGAGCTAACAAGGCCTGCTGTTCCCATGACAGAGAACACGAGACTTTAAAACTATACCACCAAAGAAAGAAAATGGTGGGGGCTTTCTGCATAGCACTCCTCAGTCCAGACGGGGATACAGACATAACCCTCCCTCCTGAACTGGGTCCCTACCTGTGCAAAGGCTACTGGACATGTCTCTTTAAACACCAGATTTCAGCTCTTTCTCATTCTGCCCTGGGGATCCTTTCTCTTTAAGCTCTTTGTCACGGTCTGGAGAAATACTCTGATTTTCTACGGTAGCTACAGCATCCAAGTCCAATCTTCTTCTCTTCTTCAGTTGGTGCAAGTGGGATTTGGATTTTATATGTGCTAAGACAAAACAAAACAAAAACAACTCATTAGAACTTTCTAGAATCAATCCTAGAAGCATACAAAATTAACTATACAATCCTTTTCTTTAACAATAACAGGATCAACATGTACTGGTATAGCTGCTTAGCATTTTTAAGGGAAGGCAAAGTTATATGGCCAGCAAGCTACAATGCATTAAGTGTACCCTGCTGGGTGCTTTATATCACTAATCCTCACAGCCATCTTGCAGGACAGTATTATTCAGCTCATTTTATAGAGGAGGAAACTGAAGTTCACCGAGGACTTCGATTTTGTCCAAGGACACACAGCAGGTAAGTTCTTCAGCTCACCTATAGTTCAAAAAGAGACCAAATTTTCCAGAATCAAGGCTCTAGACTCAATTTTCCAGTACGGGGCTTCTTGTTACAGATAGATTACCTTTCAACTCACTCAGCTAAAAAGTTATAAATCCAAATCCTTGTCTGTATTGCAGGACAGATGCTCTGTCCCACATGAGACCTAGAGCTGTCCTTGCACTTCTTCCCAGCTCACACAGGTTGCCCCTGCTGATCTGACATCCCTCTGCCTGGGTTAGACAAGCCATCTGAATGACTAAGCCACAAGGTTCACATTCTCCAAGCACACAATGCTCCAGGGAGGTAATAGGAAGCATTCTTCTCTGTCGGTCCTTTCTGAGGGTCCACAGAAGCCATAAAGCTGAAAGGCCACTGTTGCCTGATACTAATTTCTTTTTTTTTTTTTTTAAGATTTTATTTATTTATTTGACAGAGAGAGACACAGCGAGAGAGGGAACACAAGCAGGGGGAGTGGGAGAGGGAGAAGCAGGCTTCCCGCTGAGCAGGGAGCCCAATCCAGGGCTCAATCCCAGGACCCTGGGATCATGACCTGAGCTGAAGGCAGACACAAATGACTGAGCCACCCAGGCGCCCCTGCCTGATACCAATTTCTGACCTCTCACCCCAAAGACTGTTCCCACTCTCTAACTCATACTAGCTTCTTTTTACTTATTCTTTTTCAAGGAAATTTTCTTTGGAAGCCTCTAATGAGATAGACGACTAGATTAAATGATCTTTGATATCTATTAAAAACATCATTTTAAGGGTTTCAAAGCAAAAAACAAGTAAAGAAGAGGTTAGAAGTCAAAGAAAAGTTTACTTGGGGGAAAAAAGTCAGCTTTATTTTCCAGCTAGAGCCTAAGGCAAAAAAGGGCTTCTGGCCTGGCTCTCCATGGCAGCAGGAGATGGGAGCAAGGACTTGACAGATGGCACTATAGAAGGGTTCACACAAGCTAAGCTCACAAAGGCTCACAAATGTTGTTTCTTTAAGGCTATCCCTGAAGGACATTCGACAAATCGAACCACTAAGTTTCTTTTAGAAAAAACAATCAGACACTCTCTTTCTCTTCCCCTTTCATCATTATAAACCAATGACAATCGAGGCTTCTTCTGCTGCTTGGGCAAATCACAGCTATCCCCAGTCTCTGACAATGGAGTTCATTTTGCCAGCGTTACCAGTTAACAGAACTAATCATTCTATTGGTTTGTATGCGGAGAAAATGCTATTTCTAGGAAAATCCCATGCAAGGCAGTACTCTGAACAGGATTCCAGCCACTGGGTCCCTACAAGCCTTACTGTGCTCAAAAGGAGTGAGCCTTAAACAAGTTTCCAAATCCAATGTAAACTCAAGACTTGGGAGGCCCTGGCCCTTTTTGGGCTTTGACTAGAGGACTACAAGAATCTGACAGGGGAGTTCAGTATGACTGTAGTAGAGGCAAATCCAGGCTCTAAAGCGAAAGAGAGAATTAGGTCAGGGCCCATGCTGGTTGCTCAGGAGTACCTTTAAAGAAGACATCACCCTTTGGCCACCTTCTTTATACAAGTCTGACAGTCTTGCTTTCAAGCTTCTTTTTTTCTTTTTTAAGATTTATTTATTTGAAAGAGAGAGTGTGTGAGCATGCATGGGGGAGGGGGCGGGGGGGCGCTTAGCGCAGGGTTCAATGGGGGGCTCCTTCCCACAACACTGAGATCATGACCTGAGCTGAAACCAAGAGTCGGACGCTTAACCTACTGAGCCACCCAGTGCCCCTGCTTTCACAACTTCTCTTAACACTTTTCATCACAGCTTTAGCAATCACCACCATATTACCTTAAAAATTACGAAAGAGACCCCACTTTCAAAGAATGTACTCGGGAGGAGTAACTGCATTTCCTCCCACCCTCCCAGCTGTTTCTGCTTCTTTGGTGTCTTGGGTGAGTTGGCTGGTATCCCTTACAATCCCACCTCACCTGCACTGCATTCTAAACATGAAAGGCCAAGAAACTGCTAGAGGGTAGGATCAGGAAAATCAAAGGAGCTCTGGAAAGTTAACTGCAGACCTCTCAGTATAAAATATCTACTTTAGGGGTGCCTGGGTGGCTCAGTCGTTAAGTGTCTGCCCTCGGCTCAGGTCATGATCCCAGGGTCCTGGGATCGAGCCCCGCATCAGGCTCCCTGCTCAGCGGGAAGCCTGCTTCTCCCTCTCCCACTCCCCCTGCTTGTGTTCCCCCTCTCACTGTCTCTCTCTCTGTCAAAAAATAAATAAAATCTTAAAAAAAAAAAAAAAAGCAGACTCCAGCATTCAACCTACTGAAGACCTTAAATTTCACGAAGTCACTGTGAGCCACCCCTACAGATTTCTCCATGCCCTTCCCCAGATTCTACCTGCCCATTCACGGTCCCCAATGATGATTCGATCACAGAGGTCACACATGTGGTAACTTCTCTTGTTCTCCGTTTCATTGTATGGCATCTTTACTGGAGCAGCTGCAGGCTTGTGGCCCTGAAAGAACGGGGCGGGGGGGGGGGGAGGATGGGAGAGAAGCAATCGACTCAAAGAGATTTGGATCTCATTCTCTGATATTAATAAGGAGACTGGGATTTTCCCAAGATTCCTTTTTCTCATCCCAGAGAACAGGTGGACTACGGACAGATTTTAGCAACAACCTTTCTAAATGTGAAAGCAGAAACACAGCCTCCAGGGATCTAAAAGCAGCCAGCTCTTCTGCTCTATTCCATGGAAAAGAAAGCTTGGTTCCCTACCAACAACGGTGCCGGCTAAAGAAAGCTCTCTGAAAGCCAGACAATACACAGTACTATGATTAATAATCACCTGGATGAAACTTCGCACGATTTCAAGAGCAGGTTCAAGAACAGACTCTTCCCACTTCGAGACATCAGATACTTCTAAGCCATATACTGGGGGGACACTGGGACCAGGTCCTAATGATGACAAAGAGAAGTTGTGAGAAGTCAGCCTCCAAGACCCAATCAATTCTGCTCCCAGGGCTCCAAAATCCTCAAAGGAAATACATGGGGGCCAAAGGAATAAACATTCTGATCATGCCATTCATTCTAACTAGAAATATGAACCAAACAACTACATACAATCCAAGAATGACCTAGAAGGTTCACTGATCTGTAGCCAACAAGTCTAGCTGTATAATCCAGAGACTTCTAGAGACAAGATTTTCCAGATCAGTCAGAAAAACAGAACAGAGTAATAGCTCTAGTGACTACCACATGGGCTACAATATGAAGATAGCATATCATAGGAGTAAATAAATTAACAGCTTGAAGTAAATGCCTGTTCTAAGTTGCCTATCATCTTACAGTGATGTTGCTCTTGTGGCAAAAGAGTTCACAGCTTTCTTTAGGAGCAGACACTAGTCTCAGGTTTGTATATATCCCTTCAGCAGTATGGCATTCATGAAACTTGTTGATACCATATGGATATTCAGGGACTGGGAACAGAAGAGTATCAATCAATGAGCCACTAAATCTGAGAACTAGAAAGAAGCCTTGAAATTGAACTAGTTGAGCCCCTTCTTTTAGGAAACAGATCTAGAGGAGTATTCAAGAAACACCCTTTGGTAAATACTTCTGAATGGAGAGGTGACTGGAGATAGCCTAGAGTACAGCCACAGGCATTTTGTCCATTGGAGCCAACTCTGTTTAGTCTCTCCTGGTAGCTTCCCCTGTCTATGGACACACTAAATTGCCTTCCACAGCTAGGTCAAGTCAGTTGCCTAAAGGCAAAGAGCATCTCCCCATGGACAAAAACATCAAAGTCCTTAGGATGCCAACGGCTGGCAGGTGCTGGCCTTTTGATTATGCCAACCACAAGTAAGATTCTTCATAAAATGGATTGGGCTGCACCTGCCACCACACGGAAAGGTGAGACTGGGAGGGTGTAGGCAGCATCCACAGCACACCTGGCCTTGGCTAAGCTCTGCACCTGTTTCCAGGCCACTCTATATTTTCCCTTCCCCTCGGAGCCCTTTGTTGGGCTTCTGTGCCCTGTCTAAGCACCTTTCAACAAGTTCTCGGCTCCCAGCTGCTATTTCTGGCATGAGTCCAAGGCCAAGTTGGGGCGGGGAAGTCCCTCTGGCTTCTTGCCAGAGCCATGTCCCAGCAGACTAGCCCTGGCCAATCACACACGGCTCCTGGTTTACAAGGCAGCTGTGCCTTTCACTCTAGCACCAGAACTGAGCCGGCATACACATGAATGAGGAATGGGCAGATGATGCACTGTGTGCCATCAATCCCTCCTGACTCAGAGATGGGGGAGTTATTGTGGCTTTACAACAGGAGGAAGTTTCAAATCATTACAAAAAACATCTTTTGTTACAGACTAATTGTTAGCCCTGGGGAGAAGAGAAGCTGCGTTAGAAATCTGTAGTAGTGAATTTCAGTCGATGCAATTCAATTTCGATTTTAGCTGAAGCCAAGAACTCTATCTGATAGGACATGCAGAGAAAGCAGGGTAAGTAGAAGGAAGTATAAAGAGCCCCTTGGTGCCAGAACTACCCCAGAGAGCTCTGGCAGAGAGCGAGCACGGGAGAGAGAACTTCAGCAATCAGTGGTCAACAACATGGATCGAGGTGTTCCTGTTCAGAGACCCTGAAGAGCAGAGTGGAGGCCTCAGCTGTCCTTATCTATAACTGAAAGCAGAAGTCTAACGGCAAAAGGCAAACAGGACTATTTAAAAAGTGCCTATAAGATAAAGTTGGTGTTTCACTTAATCTCCTTTAAATTAATCTCCTTTTAGCTCATAACCACACAATTTCTCACTGGAGGCCCAATATCAATGCTGTCTAGCTAAAGTGATAGCTACAGGAAACAAGAAAAGCACTATAAAGTACAGTGTGCTGGGGGCGGGGGGGTCAGGCCTGCATTCAATACTGCTTATTCAGCTGTCAGATTTTTGGCAAGATACTTAACTTCTCGAAATCTCCATTGCCTTATCTGCGAAAATAAAAGAATAACACCTACCTTGCAGGCTCAGTAATATATGTACAGCACCAAATCTAGTGTCAAAGACACAGAACAAGGTCAAATGAAGGAGAATTTCCTTCCCTTTCCTTAAAAGTGCTGTTCAGTTGAAGGCAAAGCTGCAGCGCTCGGAAGCACCACGTACCTGAATGTGAAGGCAATGCTGGGAGAACTGGTGTAGGTTTGACTTTTTATACTGTTCATCTGGCCTAAGAACCATTTTCTTTCTTTTTTTTTTTTATTAATCTCTACACCCAACATGGGGCCCAAACTCACAACCCCCGAGATCAAGAGTCACATGCTCTTCCAACTGAGCCAGCCAGACACCCGAGAACCATTTTAATTAGGAAAACCTCCCTACAGAAATCTGACTGCACTTCAGGCACAAAATCTGAAGCTAAAGTCAACCTTGAGCACCAACTCTGCGAAGATGTTGCTAGTATGCTCTTACCTGTCTGCAGCCAGCACCCATGTGTTCAACTCCTGACTGGAAAGATTCCATTTGTTTTCTAAGACATTACAAAGAAGCATCCCTGCATAGTCATTTATGCAGCAGACCCTCTCCCAGATCAGGTCCCCAAAGCTTAGGACAGGTCCAGAAACTAAAGTTCCTTTTCTGGGGGAGCTAAGGACATCTATATTCTACTGGAAACAGACCCAGGAGATAAGGAAAAACATAAGACTTACTGCTCAAAAAACGGTTTTTAACCCATCGGTTTTGTTTCCGGGCATATCTTTTAGTCACTTGTTTCAGAGACTCAATACCTGAAAGACAAGGTAGATCTAAGGAACCTCTAAGTTCTGACCAAGCCGAAAGGCAAGCCCCCCTAGCCCAGCAGAGGAGAAAATCAACCATAGCAGCACACTGGAGTACACTTGGTAGACAAAAATCTTAATTCTGAGTTGAAGGCCATTTGGGACTCTTCTGGCCTCAACTCTTTCTCAGACCATACCAGCGGGGTACTCTGCCACCCAAGAATGTCCAAGTATAGGTTAGATGGAGGAATTCACACCTTTCTTTAGGAGCTGGTTACTAGTCTCTGGTGTGCATTTTCCCTCAGTGACCAGGTACTCGTGAAATTCCTTGAAGCCAATGGATTGGAAGATACCATGTTGATAGTCCTGGCTGGGAACAGGAGAGCATCAGCAGATGAGCCATTGCATCTGAGAGCTAGCAGGGGCCTTAGAGAAGATCTAGCTGGGCCATTTCATCTCACAGATGAGAAATTGAGATCCAGAGCAGTTACTGCCTCTCTAAACTTCCTCCACCACCCCCCACCAGCTCCCTGGTTAGTTCCCTTGAAAATTAACTCCTGGGAATGTCTGAGATTAGAAAAGTGCAACTGTAACAAGTACACCAGACCTCCTTCCAACAAGCCTTGCCAATGCCAAGGACAAGGACAAGGCTAATAAACAAGTAGATCCAAAGCCAATACTACATTTATGATCTTTTGATCATAAGCAAGGAAGGGAGAGTAGGTCAAAGAAATGGCCAAATCCTCACCTATTTTCTGCAACTTTCTTCTGATTATAGCGTCTGTGAAAATCTCTTAGTTCATCCAAGAGCCCAGCAGCAAGCATGTCATCCACCCTCTTATCCAAGCGCTCATCTAGAACTTCAATCACATTAGCCCATCAACCAGCAAGCCTGTCATAGGTGCCCACTAGACACTTACATGATGAATGGACAGGCTGCCACAAGAAGAACAGTTGTTCAAATGGAAGAAAGGGTTCAGAGTCCAAAGATTATAGAATAATTCATATTATATTTGTCATACTTAAGACTGCACTTCAATAAAAACAGCCAAAATGAAGCATGTCTTATTATATAAAGAGAAAGCTTACAATTACGACTATTAGGAAGGACAAATATTTTATTATGGAATGTATATTCATTGTTTACTTTACAGGTAGCTGAGAGACCCCTGGATTATCCTTTTTACTTTTTTCCATTATATTTGTTATTCTTAGTGTTCTTTTACATTTAAGAACTTTCAGGGGCGCCTGGGTGGCTCGGTCATTAGGCATCTGCCTTCGGCTCGGGTCGTGGTCCCAGGGTCCTGGGATCGAGCCCCACATAGGGCTCCCTGCTCAGCGGGAGGCCTGCTTCTCCCTCTCCCAGTCCCCCTGCTTATGTTCCCTCTCTCACTGTGTCTCTCTCTGTCAAATAAATGAATAAAATCTTAAAAAAAAAAGAACTTTCAGATGACACCTTGGATAGGAAAAAGGAACTTCAATCCAAAGCCATCCTAGGTACATCTTGAACTATTGAGCCAGACAAAGGAGCAAAGAGTCAGGGGTCATAATCATTCAGATGTGATGGCCAAACCTGATTATGACCAAAGGTGGTGGTCAGCTTTATTATGAATCAGATTCCATTATTTTATGAATTGTAATACGTTTTTAGTCACAAAAATTTCATTTAAAAATTACCTTTCTCTATAAACTTGTACCTGAGATTTATTTTAACAACAAATTTTCACCATTTCAACCATGCTCTACATTATCTGCCATTGCTACTTCTCAGCCTGCAGTAACAGTAACCTTTTATCCTATCTTCCTAAAAAGTTTGTATTTATTAAGGACTCACCACATGTTATGCACATTCTGAGCACTTTGTATGTTGTAATTCATCTAATCCTCAATACATATACGTATTATTATTATTATCATCATTAATTCCAATTTACAGAAGAGAAAATTGGGGCACTGGAAGGTTAACTAACTTTTTTTTTTTTTTAAAGATTTTTATTTATTTATTGAGAGAGAGAGAGAATGATAGAGAGAGAGCATGAGTAGGGAAGAGGGTCAGAGGGAGAAGCAGACTCCCTGCTGAGCAGGGAGCCCGATGCGGGACTCGATCCCAGGACTCCAGGATCATGACCTGAGCTGAAGGCAGTCGCCCAACCAACTGAGCCACCCAGGTGCCCCGGAAGGTTAACTAACTTGCCTTAAAACTCACATAGCTAGAAGATGGTGGAGCAGGAATATGAATCCAGATGGTTTGGCTCAGAGACCGTGTTCTTAATCGTTCATATACAGACCTAGCTCATAGGTTACCCTTAAAAATGGGTATCCCGGGGCGCCTGAGTGGCTCAGTCGTTAAGCGTCTGCCTTCGGCTCAGGTCATGATCCCAGGGTCATGGGATCGAGCCCCACATCGGGCTCCCTGCTCAGCGGGAAGCCTGCTTCTCCCTCTCCCACTCCCCCTGCTTGTGTTCCCTCTCTTGCTGTGTCTCTCTCTGTCAAATAAATAAATAAAATCTTTTAAAAAAAAAATGGGTATCCCTTCTCTGTGGCCTCACAGCACTACTTTCCAGCACAGCATTTATCACAATGTAGTATCTATATTTGTTTGCTGCCCTAGACTGGGAGCTCCTAAAAACCAGGCACAGTCTCACATTCATCTCTGAAATCCAAGTAACTATGCAGCATACTTGGCACTTCATTGAATGCTTACTGAATGTTAGCTGGATGAAGAAGTTAGCACTATCACAGGGCATTATCATACTTTACAAAAAAAAACACAACATAATCAGGCTAGCTAACTAACCATTATACCCATTTCTCAGGCCTGCTGCTTCTGGAATAATCAGTGATACAGCCTCCACCCAGCCAATCCAGGGAATCAGACCTCCTTCCACAGAACCTTCCTTCTCTTTCTCTTGAGAACTTCCCTGGATGGCAGTCTCTTACCCATCCCACCCATCTCCCTCTTATCCCATCCTTGGGATACCCTAGTGCCAGGGCCACCCTTCTTCCCCTTCCAGACGGATACCTAGGGGAAAGGCACTGTGCCTTACTAAGTTAATGAATAATAGTAATTATAAAATTAAAAGCTAACACTTATTTAGTGCTTATTATGAGCCACTCATGGTTCTGGGCAGGCTCTATCTCAGATGTATTCTAAGGCATCAAAGGGCTTTTTTACCTGTCTGGTCAGCATGAAGCCAGAGGATGCAAAGGTTAGGGAACTTCAGAGGGCCTCCAAGGGGACCACCACCTTCCTCTGCATGTTGACGATGAAGAAATTCACTATGAGAGATTCCCGTTTCTTCAAACACTTGCAAGCTCCTAAGTCATTTAAAGGGGCGGGGGGGGGGGGGCACACCCATAAAAACCATTAGAAAATATTCTCAAATGAAACAAGGAGAGAGGCTATTATAGAACACCTCTTTCTCATTTTCACTATATAAGCTCCTGAAGCCATGAAGGTCTGGGGTTACTCCAATCCTATAGCTACTCAGAAAACAGTCCCAAAGAAAATTTTAGGTCAAGTAAGAATACTATTCTTCTAAACATATATTAATTTTTCTAAACTCAGGTTCAGAAACAGCAGGCTTCTTCCACACAAATAGAATGGGACTCACTCACCTTCAGGTAAGCAGTAAAAGAGCTTATTTGGGAGACTGTTACAAGCCAGCAAGTCCAGTCTCGCTGGAACGCCTTTCCCACAGTACAAAAGTATGTTGTATATCCAGCTCATCAACTTTTTTTTTACATAGGTGTAGAATTAAGGAAGAACTTCTGACTGATTTGGTACTCTACTAGCACAAAGACCACTGCAGAAAGAACTCACATACTTATTCTTCAGCCACCCTCGGCTCTGTCTGCCTCTATTAGTTATGCAGCCCTAGGTAACGTAACTCTCAAATCTACACTCCACCACTCTGGGTGACTGCAACTTATCAGATTGAAAGTGATCTTTCCCTCCCTGACCCAATTCTACTTCCTGAAATCCTAACACAAGAGTAGAGACCCCTTGTCTTTCCGTACCACTGATCACTCAAAGAGGACCTGTGAGGAAAAACTGTGGTAATAGATAATCTCAATTATCTGGAGGCTGGGATACAGTCTCAAACTAAAAGAAAGATGAGGGACGCCGGGGTGGCTCAGTCAGTTAAGCGTCTGCCTTCAGCTCAGGTCATGATCCTGGGGTCCTGGGATCAAGCCCTGCATCGGGTTCCCTGTTCTGCGGGGAGTCTGCTTCTCCCTCAGCTCCCCCACCCCCGTGCCCTGCTTGTGCTCTCTCTTTCTCTCTCAAATGAATAATTAAAAACCTTTAAAAAAAAAAAGAAAGAAACATGAACAAAGTCCTCCAGTCCTCTCTAAAGAAGAGACTCTAGAACTCTTGCTTAGAAGCTTACTAAGTGATGCAGCCTCCACCCAGCCAATCCAGGGAATCAGACCTCCTTCCACATTCCTAGGTAATGAGAGGGGTTTCGTAATAGCAGTTGGTGCAGATTGGTGTATTCCCAGCACACAGGTTGCAAGGCCCTGCCTGAGGTACTGCCTCAGTCCACCTCCTCTTACTAAGACACAATTCTTGACTCATTACTAGTTTAGAAGTAGCAAAATGAGGACAGGTTGATAAGAAAAAACTCATCAATAAAGAGAGGATAATAAAGACCAAAATCTAGAATTACACCATAAAACAACATAAAAATGAATGTTCATCATTAATGTTCCTGTTTTCCAAAAATTTTTTAAAGATCTCTATTAAAATGTTTTAAAATAAAATGTTTGGATACTGAAAGTATAAATTTCATTTATCTAGAATGTGCATTATCACCTGAGATGATACTGCTCTCAAGGAGGCAAAAAAACTTAGACATTACAATGGTGTATGACACTCCAAGGGGCAACCATACCCAAAGAAATATTATTCTTTAGTACTAAATTTCATGAAGGACAGGGAGGGAGGGAGGCACAATTAGGAAAAAAGTTTCTAAAAAGTCTCTGGGTGTGTGTGGGGTGGTGGGAGATAATGAAAAAGGATTAAGAAACACTGATCTAGAACATTCATTTGCGTGGAATACTTTATAATCCCTATCAATACCAGATGGTGCTATAATACTTAATCTGTGTAATCAACCGTCCTTTATTAGATCCTCTACTCTGCTAGATATGGTATCACTCCCAACACTGCAGAAGAATAAACTTAACACACGAGGCTGCAATTTCAAAACAACCTAAGAAAACATGACCTTATGAGTTCATTCACCACCTCTGTCTTCCCTTCAAGAAAGCCTCCATATGTGAAGGTGAGTTGGTCTATGAGACAGTTTATAAAATCTACCTCCCACTGGGAAAGCTGCTGGGGCAGAACTCAGCATTGCGCCATCAATTATGAAACTCAAATCACAATGTAAGCCAACTGCATGCCAGAAAAAATTTATATGAAAACTGTTGTACACGCAAAGATCAAATAGGAAATGAAGCGCAATTACCTAGGCCCTAGGGAAAACTCTATTGTATTATACATTTTAAAATAACAACAAAGTTGGGTGCAATTATTTATTGATGGAGGTGGACTGAGGCAGTACCTCAGGGCCTTGCAACCTGCGTGCTGGGAATACACCAATCTGCATCAACTGCTATTACGAAACCCCTCTCGTTACCTAGGCACACTGAAGAACTGACTGCCCAACTCCAGAGGGACTCAGGCTCAGTGGGCCCAGGCTTTCTTACCTGGCCACTTTGCGCTTGTCATGTGGGTGCAACTTGGCAGCCATTTCTGGGTCCACTTGGCTTAGGCGTTTGTGGAGTACGTGGCCATCCTCCTTTTCAAGCTCTACTTTCCGGTCAATCACCTTCTCAGTGCCCACCTCCTGGGGCTATAAAAAGAAGGTTTAGAAGTAAATTTAATTCAATAGTTCAACAAGCATTGCAACAGTGTATATGCCAGGCACTTTGCTAGGAGTTAGAAATACAGAACAGAGAGAAATCAGAAGGTCTTGCCATATAGTGAGAGAGAGACCACAGAAAATTCCAATACACTGTGGCAGTGTTGGGAGGCCACAGCACACAAAGGAGGACTTACTGCTCAGGGAAGTACTCAGGTACCTGCTTCCTTGTCAGAAGTACAAACAGGAACCAGGGCTAACACATCTGTATTAACATATCCAGAAGTCCAGTCTTCTCAGCAAGTGACCAGTGTGGACCAGGACTGCCCACACATTACAGTTTGCAAAGTCTCACCCTATGCAATAGCATCTCCATAAGAAAGGTTAGTGTTGGACATCTCACTGATGTACAGATTGTAATAGCCAAGAAATGCTGAGTCAGACTGATGAACTGTTAACTCACATGGAGTTGCTAATTAATTCACAGAGGAGCATTTTTCCCACACACGGCCCCTGCCCTCAGGCCACCCTGGAGGAGCACACTTCACATACGGAGGTGGCATTTGCTTCAGAATATTAAATAAGAAAATTACAGTTGCTGAGTTTAAGAAACAGACAAGAGTCAACCTTCCTCCCACTAAAATTAGCTGGCAAGAAAGAGGAACCCATTTCCTCAGTGACTTATAAGTGAACTAAACATACCTTAGTATTGACAAGAACTTTCCAGAGCAGAGACTCAATGTAATAATTGGTTCCTCCCACGACAATAGGAATTTTGTCTCGGGCAAATATATCTTCAATGTGAATGTTAAGAAAGACATCACAATATTTAATATCAAGAAGAGCATCCTGACTCACTTGGGAAGGAGGTATTAGCAAGAAACCACACTCATTTACTCATCTGGAGAACAGAGGAGAAAGGGTGGAAACCAAGATGAACTGATAATCAGTCTTCACTGTTTCCCATGAGTTCTCAGAAGCATTTCCTATTAGTTCTGGAGGGACTTGCATAAACCAGATACAGATGCATGATGGTAATTCCTTCCAGTTCTAGAAATTTCTAGGCCTTGCTGCTAAAATTCAAAGCTTGCTTGGTATTCCAAATCAGTTTAACCAGCACAAGCCCAAGGGCTCTCAGAGAACCAAGTGTCAGCTGCTCAGGAAGCCACCAAGGTGATGTCCATTGTGTGACTGCCTTCTAAGATAAAATACAAGCTGGTTTCTCTATGCCATGGTTCTTATACTCAGTCAGTCCCCACCATTATGTGGTAGTACTGCACATTTCAGCCCCATTTGAGACTTTGCCAGATAAACTGAGAAGCACAGGTTCCAAAGACAAATCTCAATTACCAGCTCCAACTCTCTGATAAGTTACTCAGCCTGAGCTTCAGTTTTCTCACCTGTAAAATTCTCCTGAATTCTAAGGAGCATTAAATGTGACAAGGCATATAAATCCCCTACCATGATGCCTGAAATATTTGCTTTCAATTGAATAAGTACTGAATTTACTTGAGCCACTATTGTTTCTATATCCCTGCTACTTTGAATTCTTCTCTTTAGAATCCCTGTTGAACAGATAATTATCTGCTTTATGAAGGGCTTTGCTTCTGAAGATAATTGATAAAAAGAGACTTTCAACCTAGACAAAGACTCATTTACACACTTCTTCCCCTTGCTAGCCTGTCTGTGGGCACAGAGATAGATGACCTCTTTTCTACCAGAAGCACACGAACCCAAGAGGTTGGGGTGGGGTGGTAAGAAAGCTGTTACCAGGGCGCCTGGGTGGCTCAGTTGGTTAAGCGACTGCCTTTGGCTCAGGTCGTGATCCTGGAGTCCCTGGATCGAGTCCCGCATCGGGCTCCCTGCTCGGCGGGGAGTCTGCTTCTCCCTCTGACCCTCCCCCCTCTCATGTGCTTGCTCTCTCTCATTCTCTCTCTCAAATAAATAAATAAAATCTTAAAAAAAAAAGAAAGCTGTTACCAATCAAGGATCTTAAAGAAGAAACACTGTTTCTCTATTTTTTTTTTTTTAAGATTTTATTTATTTATTTGAGAGAGAGATCGAGAGAGCGAGAGCGAGGGAGAGCAGGGTGAGGGGCAGAGGGAGAAGCAGACTCCTCGCTGAGCAGAAAGCCCGATGCGGGGCTCCATCCTGGGATTCTGGGACCATGACCTAAGCCAAAGGCACACTTCTAATCAACTGAGCCACCCAGGTAACCCCCCTCTACTGGTTTTTTTAAAAAAGAGAAATACTATATTCCCCCTATTAAGTATAGGGAGCATACAATTACAGTAAATGTAATAAAAATTCAAATATATACTATGATTGACAAAGGGAAAGGAAGCAAGGAAAGTAAAAAGGGAAGGGGAAAATGGTGAGATGCCAAAAAGAGAGAGAGTGGAAAACAGGGAAGGAGATGGGATAGGAGATATTTGGTGGGAAAAAGGTTTAATTTGTTTGCCCAAGCCATGAAACAACTGTGATCCTGGGCAAAACCCTTCTCTCTGGGCCTCTGTTATCTAATACCTTACTTAGCCTGTCAAATCAAGAAGGTTAACTGGATACTTCTTAAGGTACTTTCAGTTCTGATTTTGGGTTCATACCTAAACTCAGAAATCTCTAATCCTGTAAATGATGTGATTAAGTCATCCCTACTGCCCTCTGAAAACTCTATTTTCTATCAGCTTTTTCTGAACAACCAAACTGTCTTAAAGCAACAACATACATTTGGTGATATGTTCTAATTTGCCAAGGGCTTTCATATACATTATCTCATCTGATACAACTGTCTCGTAAAGCAGGTAGGGTAAGAATTATCTGCATTTTAATCTCTGCCTATTTGATAGGCAAAAAAATATGATTTCATTATTTTGATTTGCATGGCCTTAACAGCAAGGGTAAACCCTTCTTCATGTTTACCATCATTTAGATTTCTTCCTTTGTGAATTACTACTCAGGCCCTTTAAGTATTTTTCATATTGATTCATATGAGTTCTTTATATATTAAGGATATTAACCATTTGCCTTTCCTATGTTACAAATATTTTTTTTCCTCTGGCTTGCAGTGTGTTTTTTAATTTTGTTTATAGTGGGCTAATTTTTTTAAATTATAAAATATTCAATACATACAAAAGAACATAAATTATGAAGCCTTATAATAAACATATACTCATGAAGCCAGTGTAAGAAAAGGAGTGTTATCAATTCTTTTGAAGCTTCCTGTGTATTCATTCCTATCCCAACCCCCTACTTCCCCTCTCTGTGGGGAAACCTGAGATTTGCTATCCTGAATTGTTTGGTTTTTCTTATCATTCCCTTGCTTTCCTTTACCTAATTCCTTAGGTATATGTAACCCCGTAAAAAATATATTGATTAGTTTTGCTTGCTTTTTAACTTTTATAATAAATGGTATGAGTGTGTATGGTATGAATGTCTATAATTTCTCACATTTTACATTGTTTCTGAGATTCTTCCACATTGCTGCATGTAGCTACAATTTATTCATTTCACTGCTGAAAAAGTACTTATATGAACAAAGCAAATTTTATACATTCTTCTGTAAGTAAGAATTCAGGTGTTTATGTTTTTGCCATTAAGAGCAATGCTGCTATGAATGAGATCTACCACCTATCTCATACGCGTGGCAAGCTTACTCTAGGGTGGATACCTAGTTCTGGTTGATACACATTCTTGCTGACACAAATTCTTAATTCGTACATACTCAAAGCTAGCTACTTTCCTTAAAAAAAAGGGGGGGGTGCCTAGGTGTACAGTCAGTTGAGCATCCGACTCTTGGTTTCGGCTTAGGTCATGATCTCAGGGTCCTGGGATCAAGCCCCATACAGTACATGGAGTCTGTTTGGGATTCTCTCTACCTCTCCCTCTGCCCCTCCCACTCATGCTCTCTCTCTCTCAAATAAATAAATCTTTAAAAACAAAAACAAATCAGAAGGTTATGGGGATGGATGGTGGTGATGGTTGCACCACAATGTGAATGTATGTGATACAACTGAACTGTACACTTAAAAAATGGTTAAGTGGTAAATTTTGTGTATATTTAACACAGTTAAATAAAGGAAAAATTTGAGTTTAAAAAATCCATTAAGATAACTTTTTTAGAAACTATGTATCTACAAAGTCCTTCCCTACTCTAAAATCACATAACTACTCAATCATATATTATCCCGTTTGTTTTAAAGTTTTAAAAATACATGTATTTAACTCTGAAATCCATCTGCAATTTATGTCATACATAATGAGGTCATGATTTTATTTTTTTCCAAAAAAATTAGCTGTCCCAAGAATATTAACTACTGCATTATTTCTCTACTGTTTTAAATGCCACTTTGATCATAAGGTAAATATATATAGCCATTTTAATTTGTATCTGAGTTTTCTATTCTGTGTCATAAGTTTGTCTAGTATAAGTTCCATACTATTATAATTATTGTGAATTTTCCTTATGTTTTAATATCTGGCAGTCCAAATTTTTTAAAGCAATCTCTATACCCAACATGAGGCTTGAACTCACAACCCGGAGATCAAGAGTTGCATGCTCTACCCACTGAGCCAGCCAGGCACCCCATCTGGAAGTCTGGACAATTAAAATATAAGGACAGTCCCCCTTATATTATTCTTTTTTCAAAATGTACTGGTGTTGAAACTAATATAACACTATATGTTAACTATACTAGAATTATAATTTTAAAAAATAAACAAGGGGCACCTGGGTGGCTCAGTCAGTTAAGCGTCTGACTTGATCTCAGCTCAGGTCTTGATTTCAGGGTTGTGAGTTTAAGCCCCATGTTGGGCTCCATGCTGGGCGTAGAGCCTACTTAATCAATCAAAGATCGCTGATCACAGAAAAAAAAAATTGTTTTTGCAGTCCTCCCTCACCCAACAATCCCTATTAAATTCTAACTCTAACTCCGTATTTATAAATTGATTTTGTATCACCATTTAAAGGGTGGGAAACTGAAGCTGAGTTGGGTAAATGCTCTACCCAATAAAATTCACTTGGTCCAAAGAGGCAGTTCTGGGACTAGAACACAGATGTTCTAGTTCCTAAATCAATGTTCTCTCCACTAAAACAGCTTCTCAAATTTTAATATGCATATGAATCACCTGGGACTCTTGTGAAATGTAGATCCTGATTCAGTAGTTCTGGAGTGAGGCCCAAATTCAGCATTTCTAGTAAGTGCCCAAGGGATGGCTGATGTTGCAGTCTGACAAGACTCTGAGAAGCAAGGGCACTATATCTTTTGATCCATATAGTTCTGATGGGGGTGCTACCTATTGGTTGTTAAGTCTTGGGTGCCCCTGCTTAGAAGAAATTGTCAATGAAACAAAAACTTCTTTCTTGGCTTGGACTGCCTTATACCCACCAAGCCTAGTTGCTGTCTTTCCTAAGGATATCAGAGCAGTTGCCTTGTTCCTGAAGTCCACAACTGTGTAATTTGTCACGAGAGGATCCACAAAGCTGATCATGTGGTGCTGGCATATTCTCTGCTCTTGGGCAGAAACCTTGTTGGTGATGATGTCCAGGCCTTCATAAACCTAGGGGAAAGAAAATTAGCATGAGAAAGTCACCTGCCTCCATAAAAGGTACACTTGCCCTCCAGCCAAACATGTGACTGACCCAAAGCACCAGAATAGATGTGTTCTTCTTCTTCTTCTTTTTTTTTTTTTTAGAGTAGATGTGTTCTAAGCATATGTGTTCAGAGCACAGCAGACCCACCAAAACATAAGACAAAGGAAGTAGAAGAAAACAGAACACTGGCTTTCTTATCAAATAATGGCTATTAGCTTAGACTTCAAGATAAAAAGTGTATGTAAATCAATGCCCAAGTGAGAACTAATTCTGCAAAATTAACTGGAGGTTCTTTAGGTTCTTTAAGCATTTAAAAATGGGCAGGTTGTTTTATTTTACTTATCACAAGTCTCCAGAAAGGTAACATTTTGCATTGCTCATAGTTCTACTTCAAATGCTTGGATATTTCTTGGATTTAAATGGCTCTGAAAGATTTTTAGAATCTTGGTTCCATTTGTAGAGAAGTGGCCTATTTACAAAGATACATATAAAACACACACATATACACTTTGAAGTTAGAACCCCTAATACTGCTGTACTCTAATGGAAACATTGTGATCTAACCAAATTACTGCTTCAGGGGGTCAGCACATACAGTCTAAATACTCAAAGGCAATATCCTGTCTGTAAGCTCTTGATCTGCCAATTCAACTAAAAAGTTCAAATGTACTTTTTCTAAATGCAAGGTCTCAGATGGAGAACAGATCTGAAAATACTAGTTTGAAAATAGGGATGAATGCTTTGAGATTAAATGTTCTCTCTGTAATCACTGATTCTACAGGGAACACTGAATGAACAAATAATAAGTTCCATAGAGCCCACAAAGATGTTAAAAGCATTTTTTATCTCACATTTCCCTTTACTTACATGAGTGTCGATTAAGTACAGTACAGTATAATGGTTGGGAGGAAGGACACTGGCGCCAGGCTGCCTCAGATCAATTCCTAGCTCTGCCGCTCACCAGTTATTTGTACTTACGGGGTAGTCAGTTACTAACCGCTCTCTGCCTCAATCCCTAATCAGTAAAATGAGGATAACAGTATCTATCTCATGGGGTTGTTGTGTGGATTAAGTGAGTTAGTACATGTAAAGCACTTAGTTTTTGCCTAACACATTGCATATGCTATACAGGGTCATTATATAACTACCTACATTACAACCACTACTACTATCACAAGGCAAGGAGAATGGGAAATAAGTTTAGTGTCATTATCACTCTGAAGCTTCTGTGCTCTTAACTACTGAGGTTATTTACCCAAAAAGCATATAAGCTATCTTCAAGTAAAAGAAAATTGTTAATTAGTAAAATAAGTACAAAGAAATATAAAGAGCCATAGGGAAAGAACCAGCTCTGCCTTTAACTCATTTAATCTGTGCCTGACAACAGACTTGCATTCTTACACCTGAATACTGATGGAATCTTAAATCATAGGGTGTTCTTTTTTGTGTATCTTGAACAAGATGTCCTTCTGACATTATAAAGTGCCGTAGCATATACTGCACACGGCAGTCTTCTGCACAAATTAAGAAAACTAAAGGAGGGAAAGGAGTTAGTAATTGTGTGTTCTGGGCGCCTGGGTGGCTCAGTTGGTTAAGCGTCTGCCTTCAGCTCAGGTCATGATCCCAGGGTCATGGGATCGAGTCCCATGTCGGGCTCCCTGCTCCACAGGGAGTCTGGTTCTCCCTCTGCCCCTCCTCCCACTTGTTCTTTCAATCTCTCTCTCTCAAATAAATAAATAAATAAAATCTTAAAATAAAAAAAAGGAAAGGCATAGTTGCAAATGCACAATTACCATCCCCCACCTCCAAAAAAGCCAAAATGTAAACATCTCTACCAGTAAATTCTATCAGATATATAAATTTGTAGATAAAATTTCATCCTGAGTCCTGCCTTTATGTGTATCTTCTAGAACTCTTAAAACTGGTAAGTTTAAATAAACACATCAACATAAATCAAACAGAAGGTAACCCCAGAACAAGGCTCACCTTATTTATGAAAGGAAGTGGCCTACTGTACTGTTTATGGTATATACAAATGCCAACAAATATCAGAAAGAAGAAAAGAGTATTAATGGTTTAAGGAAAGTAGACGTCTTGCTCACAGAGTTAACAAACTAAAAACTGTAATACACCCAAAAGTACTATATCCTGGGGGCACCTGGGTGGCTCAGTCGTTAAGCGTCTGCCTTCGGCTCAGGTCATGATCCCAGGGTCCTGGGATAGAGCCCCACATCGGGCTCCCTGCTTGTCAGGAACCCTGCTTCTCCCTCTCCCACTCCCCCTGCTTGTGTTCCCTCTCTCGCTGTGTCTCTCTCTGTCAAATACATAAATAAAATCTTAAAAAAAAAAAAAACGGTACTATATCCTGGTTACCATTGTAAATTGTCATCTTTGAGTGATTTGTCAACTTTTCATTTCCTGTACCACTGAATTAAAAGAAACTGGGGGGGGGGCTCCTGGGTGGCTCAGATGGTTGGGCGCCTGCCTTCGGCTCAGGTCATGATCTCCAGGTCCTGGGATCGAGCCCCATCGGGGGGTCCCGGCTCAGTGGGGGGGTCTGCTTCTCCCTCTTCCTCTGCCTCTCCCCCTGCTTGTGCTCTCTCTGTGTCTCTCTCTCTCTCAAATAAATAAATAAATCTTTAAAAAATAAAAAATAAAAGAAACTGGGCATAAAGATATGGGTGATACTAACTGGATATCTGATGATAAAAGGATTGTTTATTTTTAGGTATCATATGGTTTTATATTTATGTTTTTTTTAAAAAAGGAGTCCTTAACTTTGAGGTATACAATATATTGAGGTACACTTGAAAGTATATCTTTTTTTAAAGAGATTAGAGCTGATCCAAGGTTATGTCTA
Source organism: Halichoerus grypus (assembly GCF_964656455.1). Taxonomy (NCBI): domain Eukaryota; kingdom Metazoa; phylum Chordata; class Mammalia; order Carnivora; family Phocidae; genus Halichoerus; species Halichoerus grypus. Next base: position 157,260,212 of record NC_135716.1, on the reverse strand, counting down.
TAATAATATTGTTTCAGTCTTCCATTCTAATATGACTTCTTTCAACAGTTACTGATGTGCTGTTACAGTTGAGCGTACAAATGACTGCAACTTGTGATCACAGCTACTGTGTATTTTTTCATTTTACCCATGAATACATTTTTTAAAAAGATTTTATTTATTGGGGCGCCTGGGTGGCTGTTGTTAAGCGTCTGCCTTTGGCTCAGGTCATGATCCCAGGGTCCTGGGATCGAGCCCCACGTCGGGCTCCCTGCTTCTCCCTCTCCCACTCTCCCTGCTTGTGTCCCCTCTCTCGCTGTGTCTCTGTCAAATAAATAAATATTTATTTATAAATATTTATAAATAATTACAAATATAAAATAAAGATTTTATTTATTTATTTGACAGAGAGAGAGCACAAGCAGGGGGAGTGGCAGGCAGAGCAGGCAGAAGGAGAAGCAGGCTCCCGGCTAATCAAGGAGCCCGATGCGGGACTCGATCTGAAGACCCTGGGATCACGACCTGAGCTGAAGGCAGACGCTTAACCGACTAAGCCACCCAGGGGTCCCCCAAGAATAAATTTTTAACAAGCAAGAAGGCAAGGGTAGATGAAGGGTATATGTAAAGTACATCTATATCTGCATTATATGAGAGCAAGAACGATGCTGAAAAGATATCTGTTAATAATGACAAAAGAATTATAATCACTGGGGCACCTGGCTGGCCCAGTCGGTAGAGCATCCGACTTTTTTTTTTTTTTTAATTCAGTTAGCCAACACATAGTACATCATTAGTTTCTGATGTAGTGTTCATTGATTATTAGTTGCATATAACACTCAGTGCTCATCACATCACATGCCCTCCTTAATGCTCATCACCCATCACCCAGTTACCCCATTCCCCCCACCCACATCCCCTTCTACAACCCTCTGTTTCCCAGAGTCAAGAGTCTCTCATGGTTTGTCTCCCTCTCTAATTTCTTCCCATTCAGTTTTCCCTCCCCTCCCCTGTGGTCCTCTGTGCTACTTCTCATATTCCATATATGAGTGAAACCATATGATGATTGTCTTTCTCTGACTGACGAGCATCTGACTCTTGATCTTGGGATGGTGAATTTGAGCCCCATGTTGGGTGTAGAGATTACTTTAGAAAAAAAAAAAAAGAATTATGATCACTGAATGAAAGGCAGAACAATGATGCAAGTAAAATTTACAATAATATTCATAACATTAAAATTTTATGTTTATAGGGGCACCTGGGTGAACCAGTCGGTTGAGTGACCGACTCTTCATTTTGGCTCAGGTCATGATCTCGGGATCCCGGGATCAAGCCCCGTGTTGGGCTCTGTGCTCAGCGGGGAGTCTGCTTAAGATTCTCTCTCTCCCTCTCCCTCTGCCCCTCCCCCTGCTCTCACATTCTAAGAAATAAATAAGTCTTTTTTAAAAAATTTTATGTTGGGGTGCCTGGGTGGCTCAGTCGGTTAAGCATCTGCCTTTGGCTCAGGTCATGATCCCAGGGTCCTGGGATCGAGCCCCACATCGGGCTCCCTCCTCAGCGGGAAGCCTGCTTCTCCCTCTCCCACTCCCCCTGCTTGTGTTCCCTCTCTCGCTGTGTCTCTCTCTGTCAAATACATAAATAAAATCTTTAAAAAAAATTTTTTTATGTTTATTTTCTGCTTTTAACAATAGGGGAAAAAAAGTATATGAAGACTGGGATTCATGTTCCAATAATGGGGTAGGAAGGTCAGACTAACTGAACTAAGATTGGCCAAGTGTTCCTAACTACTGAAGTGAGGTGAGACACACAGCAGTTCAACCGGCATTCGCTCTTATTTTTTTATATGTTGGGAAATTTCCCTAACAAAAAGTTTCTTTTAGAAAATTTGGATGCACTTCACACCCACTAAGATGCATACTGTCAAAAAGCAGAAAATAATAAATGTTGGTGCAGATGTAGAGACATTAGAACCCCCGTGCATTGCTGGTGGGAATATAAAATGACACAGCTATGGATTGAAAACAGTATGATGATTCATCAAAACACAAAAAATAGTGGGGTGCCTGGTGGGCTCAGTCTGTAGAGCATGTCACTCTTGATCTCAAGGCTGTGAGTTCAAGCCCCATAAAAATATAAAAAATAGGGGCGCCTAGGTGGCCCAGTCGGTTGAGCATCTGCCTTCGGCTTGGGTCGTGGTCCTGGGGTCCTGGGATGGAGTCCCACGTCAGGCTCCCTGCTCTGCGGGGAACCTGCTTCTCCTTCTGCCTCTGCCTCTCTCTCTGTCTCTCACAAATAAATGAGATATATATATATATATATATACATACATATATATATATATATATAGAATTACCATATGATCCAGCAACTCAACTTCTGGGTACATACCCAAAAGAACTGAAAGCAGGGAGTTGAACAGATACTTATACACCCATGTTTATAGCAGCATTATTCACAGAAGCCAAAAGGTGGAAGCAATCCATATCCATCATGAACGAATGGATAAACAAAATGTGCTGTATACATATAATGGAATATTATTCAGCCTTAAAAAGGAAGGAAATTCTGACACATACTATAGAAGAACCTTGAAGATATCATGCTAAGTGAAATAACCCAGTAACAAAAAGACAAATATTGTATGATTCTACTAACATAACTAAAGTAGTCAAATTCAAAGACAGAAAGTAGAATGGTGGTTGCCAGGGGCTGGGGCAGAGAAGAGTGGGGAATTAGTATAAAACAGGTACAGAATTCCAGTTTGGGAAGATGAAAAAAGTTCTGGAGATGGAGGGTAATGACTGCTGCAGAACAATGTGAATGTGCTTAATGTATGGTAAAATAGTAAATTTTATGTCATGTATATTTTACCATGTATGGTTTACCATAACAAAAGACTTGGATCACAGACTTTTGATACAATGAGAAACCAGTGAATATTAGCAATGAAATGAAATTTTCAAAAATTTGTTGAATTCTTCAATTCTTTTTTTTTTTTTAATTTTTAGGAGGTTTTATTTATTTATTTGAGAGGGAGAAAGAACACACGAGCAGGGGGAGCAGGAGAGGGAGAGGGAGAAGCAGACTGCCCCCCTGAGCAGGGAGCCCGATGCTGGACTCGATTCCAAGTTGCTGGGATCATGACCTGAGCAGAAGGCAGACACTCAATGGACTGAGCCACCCAGGCATCCCTTGAATTTTTCAATTCTTTTCAATATATACCCAGAAGTGGAATTGCTGGATCATATCATAACTTTCAAAATTATTGAGAGGAACTGGTAATGTTCTATTTCTTGAACTGAGTTTTGATTACACAGGTATTTTCACTTTTTTGATAACTTACTGAACTGTACAGTTATGAATTATGGATTTTTTTAGATTTTATTTTTAAGTAATCTCTACACCCAACATGGGGCTTGAACCTATATCCCCAAGAACAAGAGTCGTACATTCCACGAATTAAGCCAGCAAGGAGCCCCATGAATTATGCATTTTATGATATACATTATTTATCAATTAAAATCATACCACCCAGCCAAAAAGCAAAAATACATTTTACACATTTGCACTAAGGATAAATATCTAAACAAATTTAGAAACCAATCAATTTTGTAAATGTCACATTTGGTCCATACAGGTATTTATATTGTAAATCCCACAACTGGGCTTATTTTATTACCTGCCCAGAAAACATCATCCTACCAGAGTAAGTTAGGTTTGTAGCTGATTGCCTTATATTTTCCAGCTTCGATTATAGTTTCAGTGTGACTCCACTTATAAAATGGTCAGCCCTGGGTGGTAGGAAGAGCTTAAAGGATCTGTTTTATCTTCTAAAGGCAGCATGTCACTCTGTTCCATTTCCTATTCTCCCAGAGGACACCTGTGATCTGTGTACACAGAAATGACTGGATAAAATGCTTCTCTCTGCACAAATCAGATTTTGTCAATAGTAAGGGAACTCAGGGGTGCCTGGGTGGCTCAGTCGGTTAAGCGTCTGCCTTCAGCTCAGGTCATGATCCCAGGGTCCTGGGATCGAGCCCCACGTCGGGCTCCCTGCTCGGTGGGGAGCCTGCTTCTTCCTCTCCCTCTCCCTGCTGTTCTGCCTACTTGTGCTCTCTCTCTCTCTGTCAAATAAATAAAATCTTTAAAAAAAAAAAAAAGTTCTTTAAAAAAAAAAAAAATAGTAAGGGAACTCTGACCTCTTTGTGAGGTCTGACAACTGAAATACTCTGAAAAATTACAGGTTTAACCTACTTAGCCAATTATCAACATAACTGACTTATCTCAGCAAACATTTACTGAGAGTCTACTATGTGCCAGGTACTCTGCAAGATGTTAGGCATTCAAAGATTAATAAAGGGTCCCTGTCCTCTAGGAGTCCAGGCTAGCAAGAGACACAGATACAAATAACTGTACTATAAAGAGATAAATGACATAAAAGTTTCTGAGAGACAATAAAGTTTGACTGTAACTATCTTCTTTAAATCTCATAACCACTAAACATTTAATGTTCTAGGTATTTAACTGGGTACTAGAAGGAAATATGCTTCTGTCTCACCTCTATTGAGAGTTTATTTCCAGACTGAAAAGGTTTTGGGAAAAGGTCACAAAACTGAAATAACCTGAACTCTCCAAACCAACAGAGCTAAAGTGCTCAGAGGCGCTAATCAAAGTGAGTGAAATTTACAACAGTAAATCTAGAGCTGTTGTTATCAACAGCAGAATCTAGAGCTGTTATCAACCAGAAGTGAATTGTCCACCAGGGGACATTTGGCAATGTCTAGAAACATTTTTGGCTGTCACAATTGCAAGGGTGGAGGTGCTGCTGGTATCTAGTGGGTGGAGGTCAGGGATGCTGCTAAACATCCTACAGTGCAAGGACAACTCCCCACCATCACCACCACCACACACACACACACACACACACACAACAAAAAATGATCTGGCCCAAAAATGTCAACAGTCCTGAGGTTGAGAAACCTAATCCAAAGAAATTCTACCTTGGAGAAACTCCCCCAAATCTTTAAGTGTACAGCTAAGGATCCACTCACGTAAGGCTCCATCACTTTATGGTTGTCATGCTGGAGGGTGGTCCTACTGAGTGTGTTAATCACCAAGATCCTGGGCACTGGGCAGATCATGGAGCTCTGTCTGAGTGCAGGTTGGCTATGATTGCCCAACACTGCTGTCTACAAGCATGAGGAAAAGCTGCCCCCCCAACTTGTTTGTTTTCTTCCCTTCCCCCCCTTTTGACTTCATTTCCTTCCCAATCCAAATTAGATACTGAAGTCCTTCAATCACTTCCTTGCCTCTATGGATTACATCTGCTTTGAAAACCACAATTACGGCTTATGAATCAATACAATCACCTACCTTCTCTGCTGGCTGCTACCCACTGCTCTATGGATAGCTCACTCTCTGAGATCACTAATGAACCCTGACTGCCAAATATTAACACTTTTCTACTAAGCTTTCAAAACATGTTTAATGGAAAAACCAACAATCTCATACTACTCGTCTCTCTCCGTAATTCATTCTCCTTTGGAGTTTCAATGGCAGCAATCTCTCTAGTTTTTCTTCCTATCTCACTGGCCCTTCCTTAGTTTCCCTACTAAAGCCAACCACTGATGTATTAGCAATATCTGTCATGGTAACAATATTGAGAAATGTCCATCTCTATGGTATCTACCTGCCATTTCTATACTATGAACTGTCTGACACTCATGGCTTCTATAACCATTTTTGTGCTAACTCCCAAAATCCATATCTACAATCTAGTTCTACATTGATGCCAGACCTGTATATTTAACTGCCTACTGGACATTTTCATCATCAATGAGAGGCATTTAATATAGTGAAGTTGTGAACAGTAAAGACTCTGGAGCCAGGTTGCCTGGATTTAAATGCTGGCTCCACTACTTATTAGCTATGTAACCTTGGGCAAGTTATTTAACTTATCTGTGCCTCAGATTTCTTATTTATAAAAGTGAGGGTCATCTTAAACCCAACCTCAAAGGGTTATGGTGAGAATTAAATGATATATGCAAAGCATATGGAATAGGGCCTGCCCTATAGGAAGCAGTCAATAAATGTGAGCTATCATCCTTATCAGCATCATCATCACTCCAGATACCTGTAACCTGTGATGTCCAAAACTGAACTCCTTATCTTTCCAGCCATACTTGAGTGAACCATGAGATAATCAAACCAAAAACCTTGAAGTGATCCTAGTATCTCTGTATCCCTCTCTCTCCCCACATTTCCAATCTCTCAACTTTTATCCATACTAGTTCCTAAAATGATCTCAAAGCTCACCATCGTCACTTCACTGTCATTACACCAACTAAAGGCTTCATGATTTCCCAACTAGACTGTTCATTCCATCAGCTTCCTCATTGATCTTCCTACCTTTACAGTATAACCCCTCCAATTTATGTCCACGCTGCAGCTGGGGAGCTTTCTAAAATGAAAATCTGATCTCATCCAGCCCCAAACTCTTTAGCATCACCTCCTGATGAAAGCCTGCCTTGAGATCACTCCCCATTCCTACCCCATGTGTGCTTCTCCTCTGTGCCCCCACAGTACCCTGCATTTACCTTTATCACAGAAATATTTTAAAGTCACATACAGTAAGTTCTATCTCCATTAGACTATAAGTTCCAAGGGAAGAAATTGGGTATTTTATCCCTAGCCCCAACACCTAACACAGTACCTAATGATACATGGAGTTTACTCAATAAATACTCTGTGCCTGAGGTAGAGTGCTAAATCCTATGTTAAAAATTTCATACCCTATGAAGTTATGTTGGCCTCCATTTTACCAATGAGGAAATGAAAACTTAGATATGTTAGGTAACCTGCCCAAAGTCACACAGCAAGTTAGTGGCAGAGGCAAACTTTGAATCCATGTCTTCTGACTTCATATTGTTCTTTCCCACCATGTTCCTAATCTCCGTTCTATACAAATCAGCTCTGTGACTTTGGGAAGTCAGATTTCTTTCCTGGAACCTCAAGTTCCTCATTTCTAACACCTTTAATTCTAATAGTCCAAACTTCAGAAAAAAAGAATCTTGGCATAGAAGGGTAAAAGGAAAAATTATTTTTTTAAAGGATGTTGGCAATTAGCAGAAAGCTGATTTTCCTTTTTGATTAAAGGAATTTCAATTTGTATTTGATTATTCAACTGAAGAGATGTGGAAAAGTAGGGAAAAGGTCAATCTCTTGCCTAACTTTTCTTTCTTAATAAAAGGATGACTTTTTAAAAATTTTACACTTTATTAAGAAAGAATGAGTTAGTTGCAGGAGCATCATGGCAGGCAACTACTCCTTTTAGCTTTGTTTGGCAGAAGTTCAACTGCAGACATGCTGACTAAATCAGACAGATTAAGATGCTCAGAAAGCAAGAGAACCTGTACCTGATGCCTGGACAATGTAGAATCCCATATTTCTCTGCAATTACATATGTGTAGGGGACTGCAAGGAAAGAACAACAGGCACAGTGAAGGCAAGGACGTCTTGGATATACCTTCATTCACACTAGAGCATCAACAATATTTTTTATTCCCATCTGTAAGTTCCCAACAGTTCAATAAATTATAAATCTATTATAACATTCTCACTTTTTAAAAACAAGCTCTATGCCCAGCATGGGGCTCAAACTCACAACCCTGAGATCAAAAGTTGCACTCTCTACCAACTGAGCCAGCCAGGCATCCCTATAACATTATCTTTCTAAAAAAATGTTAAAACCAACTTGTACTTCTAAAAAGTGTAAAAGAATATACAAATTTAAAACATTTATGACAGGACGCTTGGGTGGCTCAGCCAGTTAAACATCTCCCTTCAGCTCAGGTCGTGATTCCAGGGTATTGGGACCGAGTCCTGAATGGGGGTCCTTACCCAGCTGGGAGCCTGCTTCTCCCTCTGCCTGTCTCTCCCCCTGCTTGTGCTCTCCCCACCTCTCTCTGATAAATAAATAAATAAAATCTTAAAAAAAAAAAAAAAGATCAAAAAAATAAAACATTTATGACAAGAAAAATCATACAAAAGACAAATGACCAACTGAAAAAATACTTCCAACACATGAGACTGCACAAAGGATTAAAACTTACAATACACAAAACCTCTTACAAATCAATAAACACAAAAATGAAAACCATTATATAGAAGTGGACACAACACAGGTATGATCAAGACATTCAAAAAAGAAAAACAACAAATGGCCAATGCACCCTTGAAAAGAAAATTAACCTAAGAAATGAAATTAAAATGAAATCCATTTCTCATTTACCAAACTAACAACAATGAAAAGATAGGTAATACACAGAATTGCAAGGGTGAAGGAAAACAGACATACCACTGGTACAAATTTCTTGAAAGCAGTCTGACAATATGCATCAAAATGCAATGTGCACCCACGCAACAACAAAAAGAACCAACCCAATTTAAAAATGAGCACAGGACCGGGCGCCTGGGTGGCTCAATTGGTTAATCTCGGGGTCCTGGGATCCCCGCTCAGCGGGGAGTCTGCTTGTCTCTGCCCCCCCCCCCGCTTGTGCATGTGTGCGCACCCGCGCTTGCACTCTCTCTCAAATAAATAAAATCTTTAAAATCTTTAAAAAAATAAAAATGAGCACAGGACCTAAATAGGTATTTCTCCAAAGAAGATATACAAATGACCACTAGGAAAATGTAAATCAAAACTACAAAGTGATACCACTTTTACACCCAGTGGGATAGCTATATTAAAAAAAAAAGGGGGGGGGGAATAACATATTGGAGAAGAGGTAGAGAAACTGGTACCCTTATACATTGCTGGTGGGAATCTAAAATAGTATAGCCATTAAGTAAAACAGTTTGGCATTCCTCAAAAAGTTAGACACAGAATTATCATATGGCCCAGAAATTCTACTCCTACATATATACCCAAAATAAGTGAAAACAAGTGTGTACATGTTCACAGCAGCACTATTCATAACAGCCTAAAGTACTAATGCCCATCAACAGATGGGACAAATGTGATCTATTCATACAATGGAAAATTATTCAACCATAAAAAGGAATAAAGTACCAACACATGCTACAAGTATAAGTGAGAGAAGCCAGACACAAAGGTCACAGATTATATGATCCATTTATAGGAAATATCCAGAATAGGTAAAATCTCTAGAGACAGAAAGCAGATGTGATTGCCAGGGGCTTGGGGGTGGGGCGAGTAACTGCTTAGGGAAATGCAGAATAGATGCTTAATGGGTATGGGGTTTTCTTTTGGGGTGGTGGAAATATTTTGGAACTAGACAGAGGTGGTGGCTGTACACCACCATGAATATACTAAATGACACTGAATCGTCTTATTTTTAAGTAATCTCTACACCCAACATGGGGCTCAAACTTACAACCCTGAGATCAAGAGTCACATGTTCTGATTAAACCAGCCAGATGCCCCTGAATCATTCACTTTAAAATGGCTGATGTTGGGCGCCTGGGTGGCTCAGTTGGTTAAGCGACTGCCTTCGGCTCAGGTCATGACCCCAGGGTCCTGGGATCGAGTCCCACATCAGGCTCCCCCTGCTCTGCAGGGAGCCTGCTTCTCCCTCTGCCTCTGCCTGCCACTCCCCCTGCTTGTGCGCTCTCTCTCTCTCTGTCAAATAAATAAATAAAATCTTTAAAAAAAAATAAAAATAAAATGGCTGATGTTGGGGCACCTAGATAGCTCAGTCAGTTAAGCATCTTCGGCTCAGGTCATGATCCCAGGGCCCTGGGATCAGCCCCACATGGGGCTCTCTGCTCAACAGGGAGCCTGCTTCTCCTCTCCCTCTGTCTGCTGCTCTGCCTACTTGTGCTCGCTCTCAATCAAATAAATAAATAAAATCTTAAAAAAAATAAAAAATAAAAAATAAAAAATAAAATAAAATGGCTGATGTTAGGTGAATTTCACCTCAATAAGAAAAATAATGTAAGTATAACCTCTAATAATCTTAGAAAATTAGAAGAAGGGGGGAAAAAAGATAATGTGTGCATCTTTTCATCCAGTATTCCCATTCTAGGAATTTATCCTAAAGAGAGAATCACACAGTCCAAAAAGATGTATGTGTGAAGATGTTCATCTCAGCATCATTTATTATAGCAAAAAACAACCCTCTAAATGTCCTTCAGTAGAAACCTAGCTAATTACGATACACCTATAAAATAGACTACACAGAGATTAAAAACAACAAAGTAGAAAGTTGGAGAGCTTACACTATCCAATTTCAAGACTTATTATAAAGCCACAGTAATCAAGACAATGCAATATTGGCAAAAGAATAGACACATAGATCAATGGAACAGAATGCAGCCCAGAAATAGACCTGCACAAATATAAACTGGCTTTTGATGGAGAAAGCATAGCCTTTCAAAAACAGTGCTGGCACAACTGGACATCCATAATATCCCACACTTTATACAAAATTTTTTTCAAAATAGCTCACAGACCTAAATGTAAAATGCAAAACTATAAAACTTTTCTTTTTTAAATAAAACGTCTTTAAAAAAATGGTGAGAAAATCTGCATCACTTTGGGTTTGGCAATTTTAGGATAGGAAATAAAAGATACAATCCATTTTAAAAAAAAGATAAATTGGACTTTTTGAAAAATTTAAGACTTTTGTTCTGTGAAAGACATTGTGAAGAAAATGAAAAAATAAGCCACAAAGCAGGAGAAAATATTTGCAAATAACATATCTGATAAAGGATTTGTACCCAGGATATATAAAGAACTCTTAAAAGTCAGTAAGACAAACAGACCCCCAAAAGATCTGACAGACACTTTAGATACACAGATGGCAAATAAGCATATGAAAAGATGCTCAACATCATTAGCCTTTAGGGAAATGTAAATTGACCACCATGAGATACCAGTACACACCAATTAGAATTGCTAAAATTAAAAAACAAAAACAAAAACAAATCCTGGAGAGAATACAGAAGAACAGAAATTCTTATTCACTGCTGGCTGGAATGCAAAATGGCATAGCCATTTTGGAAAAAACTTTATAATTTTTAAAGTTAAACCACTGGTACACGAATGTCTATAATAGCACCAAGTAAGTGCTAAAAACTGGAAACCCAGATGTCCTCTCAAAGGTGAATGGACATACTAGGGTACATCCATACAATGGAATGACACTCAGCAATAAAGAGTAATGGACTCATGAAACAACATGGGAGAAAATTTAAAATGTACTTTGCAGGGCGCCTGGGCGGCTCAGTCGGTTGGGCATCTGCCTTTGGCTCAGGTCATGATCCCAGGGTCCTGGGATTGAGTCCTGCATCAGGCTCCTCGCTCAGCAGGGAGCCTGCTTCTCCCTCTCCCTCTTCCTGCGGCTCCCCCCCGGCTTGTGCTCTCTCTCTGTGTCAAATAAATAAATAAAATCTTTAAAAATAATAATAAATAAAAATAAATAATAAAATGTATTCTGCTAAGGGAAAAAGTCACTTAGGCTGCATATTGTATGACTCCAAGTACATTACACTGTGGAAAAGGCAAAACCATGGGGATAGAAAACAAATCAGTGGTTGTTGAAAGTTGAGGTAGGTAGAAGAGCTGACTACAGAGGCCATGCAAGGCAATTTTTAGAGTGATGGAACTGTTCAGGATGGTACTGTAAAGGTGGATACCTGACTGTATTTGTCAAAACCAATTAAAACTATACTCAACAAAGAATACACTTTACTGTATGCAATTCTTAAAAAAATAACCAGAATGTCTGGGGAACCCAGGATAGAATGCAGACTGCAACAAATGAATCTACCTGCATTACAAATGTATAGCATAACCTCACTGAAGGACAGTGGAAGGGAAAAAAGGAGCTTACTCAAGTAACTGTGTAAAACATCGCTATGACTAGATACTATAAGGCTAAAATGAACAAAAAGAACTGCACACAAACATCATACCTAATTGGTAAATTTGTTTCTCACGTAAGTAACTACTGAAACTATTATACAGGTTGTACAAATCGCTAAATATGTTATAGACAATGAGAACCAAATTTCTTACCCTCTGAGAAAGAAGTCACAAATAGGCAAGGGAAGGAACACTACAATGAACCTTGTGGTGCCAGAGTAGAGTCAGAGATATCCATATAAGCCCATGTTTATTTTCATATATATGCAGATACAGACAAAAACATAGATATTTGTGTATACATGGAATAGTGTACATATGTATGTTTCCTAGCTTAAATCTCCTCCCCTTCAATGTGGGCTGAACTTAGCAACTCATTTCTAACAAATAGAGTATAATAAGGGACTGCACAGTGGCAAAATCTGGCAGATACATCCCAAACTAAATGATCAAGGTTACCATCACCAGAAATAAGTCATGTTGCCATCATACCCTGATATAATGTAATGAGAAGGGTACTTCACCTCTGCGGTATGCTTTCCCCAAATCTGTAATGCTAGGGTCATCATGAGAAACCATCAGAAAACCCAAATTGAGAAGCATTCTACAGAAGAGCTGACCAGTAGTACCCTTCAAAAGTATCAAAGTCACAGACTGGAAGAACCTGAGAAACTATTACAGATTGGAGGAGCCGAAGGAGACATGATGACTAAAGGCAATGTGGGACCCTAGATGGGATCCCAAAAACAGAAGATATTAGTAGAAAAACGGGTGAAATCCAAATAAAGTCTACAGTTAACAGTATTACAACTATGTCAATTTCTTAATTTTGGAAATGTACCAAGATGATATAAGATGCTAATTGTAGGAGAAGTTGGGTAAAGGGTATACAAGAACCCTCTGCACTATCTTTGAAACTCTTGTGTATATCTATAATTACTTCAAAATTTAACAAACAAGAATAATGTAGAACAGAGTTTCTTAACCTTGGTACAATATACTGATATTTTGGGCCAGATAATTCTTTATTGTGAGGAGCTGTTTTATGCATAGTAGGATCTTTAGCAGCACTCCTGGTCTCTACCCACTAGATGTCAGGAATCCACCTCCCCAGTTGTTACAACCAAAAATGTCTCCAAAAATTGCAAATGTCCCCTGGGGGGGGGGGCAAAATGACCCCAGATTGAGACCACTGATGTACAGTAACATACATTAACACATAAAGATATCCATAACATATTGGGGGGGAGGGGCAAGCAGGATACAGAAGAATATGAAATGTACAAGTCAATTTATGTAAAAACATATACACATGGATGAACCTTGAGGACATTATGCTAAGTGAAATAAGCCAGTCACAAAAGAGACAGATATTTTTGATTCCACTTATGTGAGGTACTTAAGAGCAGTCAAAATCATAGACATAGAAAGTAGAATGGTGGTTACCAAGGGCTGGGAGAAAGGAGGAATGGGGAGGTATTGTTTAATGAGTAGAGAGTTTCAGTTTTACAAGATGAAAAGAGTTACGGAGATAGATGATGATGATGGTTACACAGCATTATGAATGTATTTAATACCACTGAGCTATACACTTAAAAATGGTTAAGATGGAGGTGCCTGGCAGACTCAGTTGGTACAGGATGTGACTCCTGATCTCAGGGTCAGAATTTGAGCCTAACATTGGGCATAGAATTTACTTAAAAAAACAAAGGTTAAGGTGGTAAATTTTATGTGTATTTTACCACAATAAAATCGGGGGGAAAGAACACATAAACACATGTGCATAAATACACAAATATCTGAAAGGATGTGCACCAACATGTTAAAATGGTTACCTCTGGATGCTAAGACTATGGTGATATTTCCTTTGTACTTTTCTGTGTTAATTTGGATTTTTTTCAGGAAGCGTATCTCTTTTTCTAAATACAAAAAGGCTTTGTTCTCCATCATTTTTTCTCATAATACTTCCAGTTCAATAACCAAAATCCTACTGATTCTGTCTCCAAAATGTCAAAATGGTTACCTCTTCTCCCTAGTCACAGTCTAATGCCAGCCCCTCTCATCCAGGCTAAGGTAACCGAATCCTAAGCTGTTTATCCCTCTCTAACCCACTCTCCACTTGGCCATCAGAGTTACCCAATGAAACAGATTTACTATCACTTCCATGTTTAAAACCCCACACCTCCTGGCATTTGCCTTTCAAGGGCCTCTACAATTTGTTCACAGGGTCCTATATTTTTAGTTTTACCTCCTACTACTGTCCCTCAAGTATCCTCTATGCCAGATAATTGCTGGTCACTCCTTGAAAACAGACCATACACTTTTATTCTTCCTTTATTGTGCTCATGCTATTCTTTTGTCAGGAACAGTCTTCCTCCTCTGCCTGATAAAATGTATACTGTGGTACAGAGGAAAAGAATGCTATGCAGGGGGCGCCTGGGTGGCTCAGTCGGTTAGGCGGCTGCCTTCGGCTCAGCTCATGATCTCGGGGTCCTGAGACTGAGCCCCATGTCGGGCTCCCTGCTCAGTGGGAAGTCTGCTTCTCCCTCTCCCTCTGCTGCTCCTCCTGCTTGTGCTCTCTCTCAAATAAATGGATAAAATCTTAAAAAAAAGAATGGGATACACGATGGATAAATAAGAAGAGGTGGAGGAAAAAATACAGAAAAGCACAGAGATGAGGGTTCAAGAAAGTAATTTTCTGTAGGGCTGAGATAATAATGGTGCCTACCTCACAAGGCTGTGGTGAGGAGATTAAATAAGATAATATATGTCAAACTTTTAGAACAGTATCTGGCATATACACTATTATTGTTTTCTACGTTGTGATGATGATGATGATGATGATGATGATGATGATTCATGGTATTGTGGTAAGACCTTGAACTCTGGATGACACAATGAGGAAGGAGCAGTGAAGCTCTAGCTCAGAACCAGGGTCCCAAAGGTAAGCAAGGAAGCAAACAGGACCCCAGTCTTACTCAAATTTATCTGAAGAATTCCAACTATACAAGAAATCAAAACCAACTTGGTTAAGCCATATACAAGAACATACAAATCACATAGGTGAATTCCTATTTACCCCAAATAACTTTTACCCCTTGAATATACGTTCCCTTTGAAGAGCTGTTTCAACACCCTGCCCCAGGCATTGAAGCATCAGGGCAGCACTTCATCCTCACAGATCGGAACCTGCAAGTCCCATCTGTGCTCTCCTATGGTTTCTCATTTGGCCAGTGGTAACTTCTCTTTCCCTATGTAACATAGGATGTTTGATTCCAGAGTTCTTCCCATAGCTGCAAAAAAGTGAATACACAGTATATGAACAACCCACCCAGGTTTAATACTGTAGGCAAAGGAAAACTAAACTCAGTCACAATGGAGGTGATCTAAGAGATCTAGAAACTCATTCAGATTTTTTAGATGAGTCAAAAATTTTGAGATTTCCTTCTTAGCCTCTTGTCAGGCTCGGTTTTTTTTCTTTTTTAAAGACCACCTCTGTCAGTCGTGGCAAACAGCCTCCAAGATAGCTCCCATCTCTCCTGGTTAACAGGTTTTTGTGACTTTTATTTCATGTCCTACTAAGCCACTGTGATCCACTCTCCCATCTCTCTTTCATATCCCTCCCCCATGCATCCCAGATCTTCCTTGAGCACTATCAGACAAACAGTCCTTTGGTTAAAAAAACAAAAACAAAAAACACTGCCCCTAAATTATGTCCCAAAGCAAACAAAAAGAACGGAGAACTCCGCGTCTATTACATGACACATAGCCTGCTCACTAGTCAGACTGCCAAAAATCATTTGCTTCTCCTCTTGTAGGTTTAGACAAACACAAAGGGAACTGTGCTCCTATGTATTATGACTACTGCTTCGCCACAGGACTTGAAGAACTAAGGCATTAGAGATACTTCCTCTCTATAAACCCAAATAGAACACTTTATTTATTTTTCTCTTGGCATATAGTTGGCAGTCTCTATTTCCAGGCAGTCATTGTACATCTTTTGGCAAGTGCCTTCATGTTTCTCAGTACAATGTTTCATCCAGTGACTGAAGGCAGTGCATTGTACCTTGAATTTACATGCCAAGAAAAAGACTCAGACTGAAAGGAAGACCTTCAGTATCATCTTCCTGCAACATATCAGACACTACACAGGAGTCAGAAGACCCAGATCCAATTCCCAGGTGTACCAGTGTCTTGCACTGCGATCTCTAGTGTGCTCTTTAATATTCTGGGCCTCAGTTTTTCCATCCTGGAAAACAGGGATTGCATTACCTGTCCCTCCTTAAATGTAGACTCTTACTGCTGACTAACAATATTTAGTTTCTATAATTTGTGAAATTGGGGTTTGGAAAACTCAGGAAATTAAGCACAAATATTGTTTCTCATTTTTGTCACACCTGCCACGCAGAAATCCAAAGTAGAGCCCAGCAGGAGCCCCTAAGCAAGTAATTCCTCAGAGAGTGTTTCTGACATCCCACTCAACAAATTAAGTACGTGAGAATGGGAAGCAAGAAGCCAAGCAGGATCTTCAGATGCTACATGGCTAAAGAGGTAAGTCATTATCAGGCTCCATGACAATATTATCATGCTAGATATACCACCCTTAACACTCCATTGTGATTTTCCCTCAAAGACTTAAATACCTCAATACTTAAAGCACTTATTCAATGTTTACAAAATAATCACTTTCCCTGGATGGGAACTGCCCCAACGGGGATCACCCTACAGGTTAAGGTAGCACAAAGTGATGGCCCCACAGTTAAGGTAGGACAAAGGGATGACAAAATAAGTATTAGGTGCAAAACGATTTAAGTTTTAAGATGTTATTTTGCAATCCTTTTTGAATTACTAGTACACTTATGAAATGCAAAATTCTGGACATCATTCCAAAAGGGATTATTAAAATGCAAATATTTGTTTTTTAAAAGATCAACTTGGAACCTTGAAAGAACTTTCTAATTATCACACTTTCCATTTGGTCACCCTTTGGTCTGTGTGGCTGTACAACAAAGTTTACTGCTCCATCTAAGCTATCCACAAGGGCAAGTGTTCCCCTTGGTTTCAGCAAACATTCTCTCCAGGTATCATTAAATTACCGACATTAAATTATATCTCTTAGTTGCAGCAAGTTTTATCCCCTTAAGCAACACATCATGTGGCCACCACTAAGCTCAACACTCCACTGGACAGACATCACTACGAATTCACACTATCACAATATGAATCCTAAAATACATTTTTTTTTTTTAAAGATTTTTATTTATTGGGCGCCTGGGTGGCTCAGTTGGTTAAGCGACTGCCTTCGGCTCAGGTCATGATCCTGGAGTCCCTGGATCGAGTCCCGCATCGGGCTCCCTGCTCGGCAGGGAGTCTGCTTCTCCCTCTGACCCTCCCCCCTCTCATGCTCTCTCTCTCATTCTCTCTCTCTCAAATAAATAAATAAAATCTTTAAAAAAAAAAAAAAAGATTTTTATTTATTTATTTATTTGACAGAGAGAGAGACAGCGAGAGAGGGAACACAAGCAGGGGGAGTGGGAGAGGGAGAAGCAGGCTTCCCGCTGAGCAGGGAGCCCGATGTGGGGCTCGATCCCAGGACCCTGGGATCATGACCTGAGCTGAAGGCAGACGCTTAACTGACTGAGCCACCCAGGTGCCCTTAAAATACATTTTAAATCCTGATCAAAATGTAGCACACTCCTGGGAAAGAAGAGTGGCACACAAGTTAAGAAATACTCTCTAATGACTGAGCACCACTGCTCCTGCCTCATCTAAAGGGTATGGCTTTGTGTGGACAAGGCAGCAGGCATGGAAAGTAAACACCTATGTTCAAGTCCAGGTTTGCTACTTACTGTAAGACCTTACGGCAAAGCCTGTTTCCTTGACCTGTGAAATGACAATATCTACCTTACAAGGTTATAGTGAGAATAAAAAGCATCTGTAAGTATTTTATAAACAAATTTGCTATACAAATTTAAGTTACTATCATTCTGCCTGTGTACTTATTTGAAATTGAAAATGTTCTTTCAAGGAGCTGGTAATCCAACATTAAGAATGCCATTTTTTTTTTTTAAGAATGTCATTTTGTACACCTGAAACTAATGTGACATGTATCAACTATACTTCAATTCTTTTTTTAAATGTCATTTTGTTCACATGCTTACCAAAAATTTTGAGTCAACATCAAGTCATTGAAAAGTACCATCTCCCTCCACTGGGTAGAAAACAAGGGGAACAGGTAACAGGGGCATGTAAGCAAAGGCAGAAATGAAGAACTGTGTATAGCCACGTAAATGGGGCAGAGATACTTTATATCATTATTTGGACTGAAAAGTAAAATCAAAGGTCAAAGTCTTCCAAGGAGACCAAGAGGAAATGTTACAAATATCCATGATATAATCAAAACTAAACACAACCTACAGCCAGTTCAGAAAGCTCAATAATCTTCAAGTGTTTTCATACATTAATTAACACTCATGGCATCCCTAGGATGAAAGAAATTTAAGTCTCATATCCTAGTTACTTATATAACCACAGGAAAAATCTGAATGGATCAAGATGTGCCGTTTTAAGACACATGAAAAAGTGTTCAACATCACTTGGCATCAGGGAAATACAAATCAAAACCTCAATGAGATACCACCTCACACCAATGAGAATGGCTAAAATTAGCAAATCAGGAAACAACAGATGTTGGCAAGGATGCGGTTTCTGAAAGGGGAACCCTCCTACACTGTTGGTGGGAGTGCAAGCTGGTGCAGCCACTCTGGAAAACAGTATGGAGGTTCCTCAAAAAGTTGAAAATAGAGCTACCCTATGGCCCAGCAATTGCATTACTGGGTATTTACCCCAAAGATACAAATGTAGTGATCCGAAGGGGTATGTGCACCCCAGTGTTTATAGCAGCAATGCCCACAAGAGCCAAACTATGGAAAGAGCCAAGATGTCCAACAACAGATGAATGGATAAAGAAGATGTGGTGTATATATACAATGGAATATTATGCAGCCATCAAAAAACAAAAAAACAAACAAAAAACACGAAATCTTGCCATTTGCAACGACGTGGATGGAACTACAGGGTATTATGCTAAGTGAAATAAGTCAATCAGAGAAAGACAAGTATCATATGATCTCACTGATATGAGGAATTTAAGAAACAAGACAGAGGAGCATACGGGAAGGGAGGAAAAAATGAAACAAGATGAAACCAGAGAGGGAGACAAACATAAGAGACTCTTTTTTTTTTTTTTTTTTAAGATTTTATTTATTTATTTGAGAGAGAGAATGAGATAGAGAGAGCATGAGAGGGGGGAGGGTCAGAGGGAGAAGCAGACTCCCCGCTGAGCAGGAAGCCCGATGCGGGACTCGATCCCAGGACTCCAGGATCATGACCTGAGCTGAAGGCAGTTGCTTAACCAACTGAGCCACCCAGGTGCCCAAACATAAGAGACTCTTAATCTCAGGAAACAAACTGAGGGTTGCTGGAGTGGTGGGGGGTGGGAGGGATGGGGTGGCTGGGTGATGGATATTGGGGAGGGTATGTGCTATGGTGAGCACTGTGAATTGTCTAACGCTGATGAATCACAGACCTGTACCTCTGAAACAAATATATTTTATGTTAAAAAAAAAAGATAGTAGGAAGGGAAAAATGAAGGGGGGGAATCAGAGGGGAGGACGAACCATGAGAGATTATGGACTCTGAGAAACAAACTGAGGGTTTTGGGGGGGGGTGGCCAGTGATGGGTATTAAGGAGGGCACGTATTGCATGGAGCACTGGGTGTTATACACAAACAATGATCATGGAACACTACATCAAAAACTAATGATGTAATGTATGGTGACTAACATAATAAAATAAAATTTTTAAAAAAAGATGTGCTGTTTTAATAAGGCAAGTCAACAAATACTTCATCAAATATTAAGGGTCTACCATATCATCAGCACTATATGAGGCACACTGACATGACCTATTTTACACCCAACAAGACCTCTGGCAACCTCAACCTTATGGTACACAGCTATGAGTAAAGAAACACTTCTGAGAAATGGATAATAGCTATTACAGAGCTATATACAACACTTATGGCCAGAACCCACTAACTTACTTAAAAATAGATGTAAAATTGGGGCGCCTGGGTGTCTCAGTCAGTTAAGCATCTCCCTTCGGCTCAGGTCATGATCCCAGGGTCCTGGGATGGGGCCCCATGTCAGGCCTTCTGCTCAGTGGGAGTCTGCTTCGCCCTCTCCCTTTGCCCCTCCCCCCACTCATGATGGTGCACTCTCTCTCAAATAAATAAATAAAATCTAAAAACAAACAAACAAACAGATGTAAAATTAAGATGATTTACTGGGAACATTCCCCTGACAAAGACTAATGTTTACTATATGAGAAAGATGGGGAACAGGGAACCGTGGTGTGTTATTTTAAATGGGATGATCAGAGAAGGCTTCAGTAAGGTGACATCTTAGTAAAGACGTGAATGAAGCGAGAAAGCAAGCCACACGGTTAAATAGAGGAAGAAGTGCCACCAGGCAGAGGCTAATAAGTACAAGAGTCCTGAAGTGGGGTCATACCTGCTGCACTCTCCACCCACCCACAGACTTTCCCCTTGGATGTCCTGTTGCTACTCCCCCTGTGCCCTGCCAAATCTTCCTGACTTCAGGCTCACCATACTCTCCCAGGCATACAAACCTGAATCCTGAGTCATATTATGTGCATTCTTCTTCTTTGAGCAATCAGTGACCAACTCACTTTAACATGATAATACCTTCAAAAACGTTACATCTTGGGGCGCCTGAGTGGCTCAGTCAGTTAAGTGTCCGACTCTTGATTTCATCTCAGATCATTATCTCAGGGTCCCGGGATCAAGCCCCATGGTGGGCTCTGCACTCAGAAAGGAATCTGCTTGAGATTCTCTCCCTCTCCCTCTATCCCTCCCCTGGCTCACTCAAGCACGCTCTCTCTCTCAAATAAATATATCTTTAAAAAAAAAAGTTACATCTTTCCTTTCCCCTGCATTCCTAACACCCACCCCCAAATCCAATTCATCATGCATACTGTTCACAAATGAATGCTTCTTACACACTGCCTTCATCATGTTACTCATTCCCCATTCCATCCACAATATCTACAATACCTAATGAACATCCTCCTTTCATTGTCCTACATACACACTATGCTCAGTTCACCTTCTAAATCTTCATTCACGTTCCTTCTTTGACATACCTTTTCTTCTTTCTTATCTATCCAAACTTCACCTTTCAAGTCCCTTTTCAGAGAGCTTTCCATGACTATACCAGTCTTCATTGATTTCTCCCTTTTCAGAAATTGTATGGTTTAGTATAAAATCTAACACTTGTAGTTTCTCTCCTCCCTACCCCATCCACCTTGCAAAGAGCATCATTAATATTACAGTTCAAACACTTTCTAACTGCTTTATTTCATGTTTAGCTGGACTAAAACTCCCTGAGGACAGGGATTATGATTTTCTCTCTCCAAAAGGGCCTTGCAGAAAATAGCACCTATCATATTTTTAGCACTATGCACCATACATTGTATTAAGTGCTTTACATACTTTATCACATCAATCATCACAATTATGTTGTGTTATTGATATTCTTCTTCCTATTTTACAGAAGAAACAAAGGCACAAAGAGGTCAGGCTGAAGTCACACATCTTAGAAAAGACAGGGCTGGGATTTGAGGTAAAGTCTCTCTCTCGAAGCTGACACAAAATAGAGGTTACAAACCAACATTTGTTGAATTATCCTAATCATTTCATGTGTGTTGATGGTCATGTCACTCCAAATGAACTAATAAAGGTAGAAACCATGCCCAGAGGTTTATGGGGTGCAACGGTGAGAAGGAATGCTCTTCCTTGCTGAGTAATCAGGTAGGTGCCAGACTCAGTGCCTCATTTACTCTGTAAAAACTCATTTACTCTGTAAAAACTCATTAACTGAAAACTATCTTCAATAAATAGTGTTTATAATTCCTCCATCACAGATTTACCCAAAATGTCACCCACTCTCAACCCGAGCCCAAATGCACCCAGGTGCCAGGTGCATTACACTCCTCGGCTTCCCTCTAACTCAAGGAAGAGGACAAAGCCTCCTGACTCCCATCAGCCAGCAGGGAGTTAAAAATCTCAACTTAAACATAACATTTACCAGGTGCCTGGCCCTGGCCTTCTTCAGGACCCTGCTCTTCATTCTAAAACTCACCCTCTCACTTATTAAGCACTACAGCCCTGTGAGGTAGGTGACATTTTTTCCACTTTACAGATACATTAAGCTCACGTGGCCGACGGCAGATTCGGAACTAGAATGCAGGTCTCCTGAATATCCACCCTGTTCCATTCCCTCGGGAGCTACTCATAGATGGTAACCGATTTATACCGGTGTCGCTGAGTACTCTAAATAGCAAAAGCTCTGCAATAATTTTCATTCAACAGGTATTTATTGGACGCCTGTCAACCCTATAGGTTCAAATGCCATCTCCTTCACTTATTCGCTATGGGACACGGAGAAAGCCGTTTCGTCTCCCTAGGTGAATTCCCTCAAGTGTCAATGGAGATGGTATCTACCAACAGCAACGTCGTGAGAAGTAAATGAGATGAGGAAACGGAATCAATCGCCTGACATTATGTCTGGCACATGGTGGGCATCTAGTAATTATGGGTTCCCTTCACCGACCCACTCCGCCCCACAAGCCTCGGGATTCACTCACTACCACCATGCGACAGGGCATCCACTCGGCCAGAGGCCCGCAGGCGGCCTCTGGGTTTCGCAGGCCCGGGGCCAGCCGCACTATCATACCTGCATGGAGTCAGCGCTGACGATTTCGCCACCGAGCCGTTGGCCTAGCTGCAACGCCAGGGTGGATTTGCCAGTGCCCGTGGCCCCGAGAATCACTACAAGAGGCAGTGTTCGTGGCAGGGCCCGGAGCCCGGAGCCCACAGAAACTGCTCGTGCAGCCGCCGCCGCCGCCATTTTGAAGATATCTGCGCTTGCGCGGGAGCAGCTGTCCCCATGGCAACCGTCAGTGCGCCTGCGCATACCTAGGGCTCCGTGAGGAGGATGGAGGGGGAGGGGCGAAACGATGGTTTCCAAGCTTGAGAAGCTCCCGACGTGACTGCCATCAACTAGCTGGTGTCAGAGCCTCGACGATCTCCTCTCTCCTTTTTGTTTTTTTAACAACTGATAATCAAATTACTAAAGAGATCGATTTTTTAAAACTATCTCCTCCCTTAAGTCCTATCTCAAGTCTATCCCCGTTATTCTTTCTTTCATGGCACTTAGTTCTTTTCTTCATACCACTAATTACAATATAAAAATATATACTGATTTCTTGTGTATTGCCTGACTTCCATTCCAGGCTGTTAGTTCCATAAAAGCAAGGGACAGATTCTGCCTAGGTCATTGCTGTATCTCCAGTGCCTATACAGTGCCTGATACAGAACAGACACCCAATAATTGTTAAATGGAGAGGAGAATGGTTTGCCTATCTAGTGCTGGAGACAGTGAGCTAAATGTGTGGTGTTCTCCATGATCAGATCTGCCCAGTTCTCAGGCAAGGGCGACTGTTCTAACATTTTTATCCCAAAACGGAAACCCAGGCACAATCAGAAGGCAGGACAAAATTTTCCATCTCTTTGGTGAAGGGATGCAAGAAATAGGTTGAGAACAGAGAAAAGCAAGTAAACAACCCACAAAATATGAAAGGGAAAAATAAGGAAGGCAGAAAGGATAAAGGAGTAGTAACCCTCAGATTAAAGTGCAGACCAGATGACCGAAATTCAGGAAACCCTACAACCTTTAAGAAAGGGCTTTAGGGTGCCTTGGTGGCTCAGTCGGTAAGCGTCTGCCTTTAACTCAGGTCATGATCCTGGGGTCCTGGGATTGAACCCCACAAACAGGTTCCCTGCCTAGTGGGGAGTCTGCTTCTCGCTCTTCCTCTCCCTCTGCCCCTCTCCCCCCCACTCAGGTTCTCTCTCTCTCTGTCTCAAATAAATAAAATAAAATCTAAAAAAAGAAAAAAAGAAAAAAAGGGCTTTGAAATCAGAGAGACCTGGGTTCAAATCCCAGCTCTGCTACTTATCAGCTGTTGCCTGACCTCACACAATTAACTTTACCTCTTAGCCTCAGTTTTATCATGAAATACCTCTCAGGATTGTCATAAGGATAAATTGAAGTTATATCCAAAAAGTACCTGCTACAATATCCTAGCACAGAACGACCACCATTTGTTTAACACTTTGTATTATTATAATGGTAACACCCCATCTGCCTCACTAAAGAGTTAAGAGCAGGGGCACCTGGGTGGCTTAGTCGTTAAGCATCTGCCTTCGGCTCAGGTCATGATCCCAGGGTCCTGGGATGGAGCCCCGCATCGAGCCCCGCATCGAGCCCCGCATCAGGCTTCCTGCTCCGCGGGAAACCTGCTTCTCCCTCTCCCACTCCCCCTGCTTGTGTTCCCTCTCTCATTGTCAAATAAATAAATAAAATCTTAAAAAAAAAAAATAGGTAAGAGCAGCAGCTTAAGAGCAGAGAAATTTTCAGTACTGTGTAAAAGTACCTAAATATATATTCTACTAACCCCTTGTTAGACAATTTAAGGGTTAATTTCTTTCTCCCTGAGATTACTTGGCTCTGCCTAGCTCTCAGGTCATATCACCCGGATCCCTTGGGCCCAAGGAATTACCCCTGGAAGTTTAGAGCATACGATAGGCCTGCCTGGAATAACTGCCAATACATTTCTCAATCACTTGGATCACTGCTGGCATAATGGCCACTCTTTGCAGACCCAGCCTAAACCTTGTAACCACATGTATTGTTTGGAAAACATCAGAACCCAGGGTACCCTGTACCTCCTTTTCTCAATCCAGTCTGCTTTGATCAAAAACCTGTTCTCTCCAATTTGTGGTACCCACCTGGGGCTGGTTTTAAAATCGCGATGTGTGGCCATATATTGGCAGACACTCTCACATGATGGTTGTTAACTGTAGAGCCTTTGCCTGGAGACTTTCGGAGGGTACGGTTACCATGACAACCACTAGAAAGATGGCAGGCAGGAGAAATGATGCAAATAAAGCAAAAGGGAGGCTAATTTCATGATGACAATCTGACCATGACAGAGTATGCCCACTCACAGATGGGAAAGCACTGTCCAAGTCATGACCAGGTGACTGTTACTAGAGAGAGAAAAAAAGAGGGGAGTGGAATTTACCACTGAGAGACCCAAAGAGGGAGAAGCTGGTTACCAAGGCAACTGGGGAGAAAGGAATGAAAAAATGGGGCTTCACCACAGCAGCAGAAAATTGCTTCTAGCCAAGCAACACGGGACTGTTGCTATAGAAACAAAGAGAACAGGGATCCTATAGACCATGGGGAGAATTATCACTGAAATGCTGAGCAGGAAAGACTCCTAAATCAGAACGGAGCCCATGGTCCAAAACAAATCAGGAGAAGTGAGAAAAACATCATACCATTTCCATTTGTTTTAATTCTACCAGTCCTACCAAAAGAGAATAGGAACATGTTTTTAAAATACCTTTAGGCTATTTCATTTGTACCTATTTGTCTCCCTAATGATCTTCTGAACTCCAAATTATACTAAGAATAATTCCTTCAAGATAATCTGTAACTTGAAATCCTCATTGGAGTGTTTAAGTTCAAGGGAAAATTGAGAAATTGAAGTCTATGTCCAAGAATTAATAAGAATTTATTTTAAAGACAATATAAAATCCTCTAATGGGAAGCTTTACACAGTAATAAGGAGACAAAAGGTGACAAAAGGTTGCCAAGAAAGCTATTTGGGGGCTCCTGGGTGGCTCAGTCGGTTGAGTGACCAGTTTTTGATTTCTGCTCAGGCCATGATCTCAGGGTTGTGGGATCGAGTCCTGTGTCTGGCTCCTTGCTCAGCAGGGAGTCTGCTAGAGATTCTCTCTCTCTCTCCGTCTCCCTCTGCTCCTCCCTTCCTCCTCCCTCCCCCCCCCAAAATAAATAAATCAATTAAAAGAAAAGAAAGCTATTTGTAGTCATGCCCAGGTATTAGCCCTGACCCCTCTCCCCCTTCTCTGAGGCCGGATGGGAAGTAGCTCAGTCTATTCTGAAAGATAACTCAAGAGGAAAGGGAGCCTTTCACTTAAAGTATATTGTATATCTAGAGGTGGAGGTTGCAGAAGCCCACTTCCCATACTCCACTGCTTACAGATTATTTGGGGGTAAAGAAATTCTAGCTGAAAAGGCAAAAATGCTGGGATGGCTTCAGTCCAGAACATATCTAAACTATAAGAATAAGGAACTAAGGACACTCAGATTACTTGGAGGGTAATAATTCTTTGCCTCCCCTTCCGAAAGTCCACAGCCAGCCACCTGATCATCATCCCCAGCGTGTGTGTGTGTTGTACAGCGTCTGTCTGTAGGACAGATGTATAGTCCGGCTGGGCAACCTCTGCAGCTGCCTCACTTTCTTTAGAAACCTGAGTGCTGTATACAGGGTGGGATGGGCATGGGAACACGGCAAAAAAGGAGAAAGGAGGAAGTGTGGGGAGGTAGAGGGGATATCTGGGTGATGACCCACTAGTGTTCATTATATTATTTCCTGTCCTCTGTATATTTTATTTTATTTTTTTAGATTTTATTTATTTATTTATTAGAGAGTGAGCGAGAGAGAAACAGCGTGAGAGGGGAGAGGGTCAGAGGGAGAAGCAGGCTCCCCGCTGAGCCGGGAACCCAATGTGGGGCTCGATCCCAGGACTCCGGGATCATGACCTGTGCCGAAGGCAGTCGCTTAACCAACTAAGCCACCCAGGTGCCCCGTCCTCTGTATATTTTAAATGATTTATTTAAACATTTTTTTTTTAGAAAAAAGAAGAAGCATAGGCAAGAGGCTAAAGGTGAAGCCATTAGAGTAGAAAGGCCATTCAAAGGGAAGCATCCAGAAAGCTCAAATGTTCAACATGGAAATCTAGAGGATGCTGTGATAGGACAGAAGGAGGAACATGCCACGGGAGGTCTGAAGGCTCTGTTTCCAAGGCCAGAGAAGAAAGTTGAGTTGAAGACAAACACTAGCTTTTTCTATAACCCTAGGTGCCTTTTCAGCCTGACCCCCGTACTAATTAGGTATCCCAAATAAAAAATATATCTTGTGGGATTATTTCATGATAAACTTGGTGCCTGTATTAGTCTCCTAGGGCTGCCATAACATTACCACAAACTGTGTGGCTCAAAACAACAGAAATGTATTCTTTCACAGTTCTGGACCCCAGAAGCCCAAAATCAAGGGGTGGCAGGGCCATGGTCCGAAGCCTCCCTCTAGGGAAGAATCCTTCTTTGCCTCTTCTAACTTCTAGCTTCTGGCATTCCTTGGTTTGTGGCAGCATGACTCCAATCCTGCGTCTGTCTTCATATGGCCATCTTCTCTGCGTGTGTCTCTGTCTACATTTCTCCCTCCCTAGGACACCAGTCCTTGAATTAGAGACCACCTTAATCCACTATGACATCATCTTAACTTGATTACATCTGCAGACACCCTATTTCCAAACAAGGTCACATTCATGGGTTCTGGATAGACATGAGATTGGTGGGGGACAAAATACAACCCAGTAGAGTGCCTGTGAGTAATCACAGTAGTTTTCATCAGTTGCTGTTTCCATTGGCAAATTGTCGATTCAAATTTGGGAGCTCGGAATTGCTCAAAACAAGTGAGGTTCCCCTCACAAGAGAGTGGAGCTCACCATGTTATAGGGGTTATGTTATACCTAAAGTTAAGTTATAGGGTTTTCTCCAGAGCTAACCAGAATGTTCTCAGAGGGAGCTCACTTCCAGTCTTCTGCAGCTGTCTAAGAGGGCCTGCACACCCACATTGAAGCCCCGAGGGCTGGAAGATCAGAGTGGGGAAAGTGCAAAAGGGAAAAAGATGCTCCTTTCCAGTCCTGAGCTCATGGTTCTTTCAAGCCCTCTCCTCTGTGTCTCTGGCCCCTTCTCTTTCTCATGGCTTGGAAGATCGGGCCTTCATCATCTTTATATCCTGATGAGTCTCAAATCTGTACCTTCCTTGCAAACCCCTTCCTAAAACTTTAGTATCACATCCTCGACTTCCTGTTGGGTGCTCTATTTCATATGACCCCATCACCTCAAACCTCGTGGTGTCCCAAACCACAATCAGTTTCTTACCCTGACTTCCCTATTTCAAAGAATCACTGAGGATGTTGGCTATCAAAAGGGTCCTTTTAGAAATCCAGCACAACTCTGGTTTTGTAAAAATGTGACCACCCAGCCAGCACATCAAACCAGATTCTTCCCCATTCCCCAGACTCCATACAACCTTCCCAATCCCCTCTTCCCCCCCAAACTATTCCCTCCGCCTAGAACACCATCCTCCTCTTCACTCAGCTACATGATGCAGGGACTTCTAGTTCCAGTTATAGTCACAGTATCTCCACCAAGAACTTTCTTGATGACTCCAAACAGAGTGCTCTCTTCCCCTTCTGAGGCTTGTAGCCCTCGTCTGAGATGGATATTGCCTTATCTTGTGATCGTGTTCACACGCTCATGAACTTCCACAAGGGGCCTAGCTTCATAGATCACTGCTCTCACTCTGTGGCGGGCACTGTTCGAAGTGTTTTACATATAATTACCTGTTGAATCTTTACAACAGTCCTGTGAGGTAGGTATTAATATTATATCCATTTCAGTGAAGAAGGAAACTTCTAGGACCCAGGGAGATTAAGGGATTTGCCCAACATCACACAGGTAGTAACTCCAAATCCCCGTTCTTAACCATCATACTATGCCATCTACACCACCTTCTGTGGCTACTTTTTTTTTTTTTTTAAGTCTCCACATTCCTCATTCCAACGTTCTTCTAAGTGTGACCTCAGGATTCCACCTTCCCGCTTGCTTGTCAGCAGCGTAGATTCCTAGCTCTGACCTAGTGCATCAGGTGGGGGTGGAGAGTAGGTTCTTAACACACGCTCGAGTTTGAGAGTCACTGCCTGAACAAAACAGGCATTCGAGGGTTTAACTGGTGAAATGGGGTCAATTGACTCCAGCTCAGTCCGAAGATACCGCAGTGCCCAGTAAGGACACAGGGAGGGCCCATAGGTGCCACAGCATCCCAGACTCACAGCTCTTGCCGGCCGTGGGTCGTGGGATGCTGTGGACCAGCCAGAAGCTCAGGTCTTGTGCCTCACTTTCCCCTGTGCCTAGCTCAAGCTCCCCAGACCCTGGCTACTCTTTCCCTAATGATCTATTTCCTCTTGAGGCATCAGTCTGTGCACTCCAGATTACTTTAAGTACTCCTTCTGGGAAGATTCCTTATTTTACCAATCTCTTCCATTGCTTTTCAAATATGACTAATCTATATTCTAGGTGTGGCTTGCTAAATGGTTTGAAAAACACTCATCATTTACTGAGCACTTACTATTGCTCACAACAACCCCGTGAAGTGGGTGCTATTATTTAGACCTGTTTCAGGGAAAAGCTAATAATTTACCCAAGGTGGTGGCAAAGGTACAGCTGGAAAATGCAGAGGCAGATTTGGAACTCAGATCTGTTGGGTGTGGGAGACCACTCAGCCGTACTGCTTCCTACAAGTTTAAAGGCGATCCAACACTTCCTGGGCACCTACTGGGCCCCTGGCACTGAGTCTAATTATTTAATAACTCACCTGATTAGAGACTTTAAGCACATATTTACATTTCCTGGCCCAAAGAATGGTAACGTTAATACAGTTGATCCCTTTGGCAGCAGTTCCAAATAAAGACATTAACAAGAGCTGCCCACAGGGCTTAAAGTAGAAATGCTCACACCCCAGCGGAGCTTCAGCTGACACATTTAGACACCTCCCCTCCACCCCTCCCCAGTCACCCACTCATCAATTATCTTCCAACTGGCTATCCTTATCCTCAGAAAGGAAACTCCTTCTCACTCCCTCCTATCACCTTCCAAAGCAACAAAGCCATCCCCATCCTCCCCTCCTCCTTCTAAAGTGAATATTCTGGAATATCCTAACCCCGGGAGCACTTTAGACCAATTCAGCATATCTAAGATAGTTCAACCTGTCTCAGTCCCCCCCAAAATAGCTTCCCACAAGGGCGGGAATTAGCACACGTGTTAGCCTTTTATTGTCTAACAGGGAGGGTGACCTTTCTTTTCTACACCAAGTGTGGCTTCTCAGCTGCCCCTTATTGTCCACATGCGTGTCCTCGAGTTGGGTGCACAGTCCCTTAGGTGTACTACTCAGTCAAACCTAATTTGTAGAAATTGTTCTCTGAAATCCAGGAATAAACTCCTGGCTATTTTCAGACAAAGATAGAGGTAGGAGTTTGTAGAAATGAGCTAGGAAGGAGCTTAAAATACTTCACATTCCAGAAACACCCTCCCTTCCCCCCAGGAGATGGCTTTATTCCCACTCCTTTCTCAGCAGAGTTGGACTCAGAGGAGCTGAAGCTTGGAGACAGACGGCTGGTCCTAGCTGTGTGGGCTTGGACAAATGATTTCAATGTGTCTGAGCTTCAGTTTGCTCATCTGTGAAATGGGGCTGATGCCACCCTGTTCTCTAGGTTATTGTAAGAATTAAGATATGTAAAACAACTAACACCAGTCCCCGTACCTAGGAGTCTCTACTATTTTACCAAGGACCCATGAATTCTTTCAAGGCCAGGAAAGGGAGAGAAGTCCTACAAATTAGTCTCTTGATAAATGGCATCAAAGAAGCAGGATGAGTATACTGGGAGAGAGTGACTAGAACTGAAACAGGGAACTGCAGTTCTAAGAAGAGAGTCCCAACAATGCAAGCCTATTTTTATCAAACAACTACTTACAAACTAGGTTTGGTGACTTGGAGGCAGTGGGGATGGGGCTAGAAAGTTTACCTGACAGGAGACTGGGTTTGGGATTCTGATTTTGTTATGTGACCTTGAGCCAGAATCTGCTCTGGGCTCCGGTACTCTGTGGCAGAGGTTGCATACTTACACATTGTGATGAGGGGCACTTTGCAAATGTGAGGAATTTATAGGAGCTTTCTGACTCTACTCAGGCTATATAAGAGAGGGAGAGCAGGCAGGCAATACCAGCCAGGAGAGAGCTGTAAGGAAGGATTAACTGAGGCAAATTGGCTTCCCTCCACGATGATGCTCATGGCCTTTCCCAACAGCAACTGTTGGCCTTTCCCAGACCTGGGGTGGGGGTGGGGGGCTCTCTGGGGCAAGACTAAGCCACCCAGCCCACAAATGCGGCACAGGGACTAGTCATGGAACATTTGCTCTAGCTCATCCCAACAAGTGGCAGGCACAATGGCCCCAAGGAGAGACAATTCCATCAAGCAGTTAAGTGATGGAATTCCATATTTACCTCCCCCACACACCCCTTGCTAACAAAACACGCTGTCGTTATTATGCAGTGATTAAGACCTCAGGCTGTGGAGATAGGCAAAGCAAGTTTCCATCCCAATTCATTTACTTACTAGCCCAGTCACTTTGGGCAGTTGTGTTTTCACTCTGAGAACCTCGGTCTCCCTCCTCCCTGGCCCGGGCAAGTAGTTGGTTGTGGTGTCCTACGTAAGAGGGAGCAGAGTGCTTTGGTATAGGCAGTGTTCTATCAGGAATGGCGGTTATTACAGGGCGCCTGGGTGGCTCAGTCGGTTAAGGAATGGCGATTATTCAATTTTCCCTTCTTGCATTTATGGCAAGTTTATGAGAGTGATGGGAGAGGGAAGGGGAGCCTTCATTTTCTTTCATTAATTGAGGGAGAAGGAGAAAAAAATCACATTACGTCACAAAACCGTAGAGAATTTTTAAGACATCCTGCAAAGTCATCGGATCACCAAGGTAAGAACGGTACCACCTTAAAGAATATAAGGCTTTATACTCTAGAAAGTGGCTTAGGGGCGCCTGAGTGGTGCAGTGGGTTAAACATCCGAATCTTGGTTTCAGCTCAGGTCATGCATGATCTCAGAGCCCTGATCTCAGGGTCATGAGATTGAGCCCCTCGTCGGGCTCGGCGCTCAGTGCAGAGTCTGCTTGGGTTTCTCTCTCCCTCTCCCTCTGCCCAACCCCACCCCCATAAATAAATAAATCTTAAAAAAAAAGAAAAGAAAAGAAAGGGGCTTAAAGGTCTACTACTTCATTAATACCTGCCAACCCCCTGTGCAGTAGTATTTACCCCATTTTACAGATTAGGAGACTAAGGGTCACAGAGGTAAAGCTAAAAGGCACAGAACAAGTTAGGTAGTGGAACTGGGATTTCAAACCTTCTAAAGTACAAATTCAGCACTCCTTGCAATTCACAAGAGAATTTCACGTTCACTAAGTACACCAAGCACTGCACCGACATTGTTTAGACATGTCTGAAATGGCATCTCAGGAACCCAAAGTGGAATGACCTGGTTAGCAACATGGTTGGAGAAATGCAACCCTCTAGATCACTGGTGGTTACCCTGAAATTGTTTTCCTTGGCTCAGGGGGACTTGGTTGGCATAAGGTGCCCCCACTCTGACATGTTTAAGAAATCTTTTATTAGCAGAAGTCCCAGAAGGCAACATTTTAAAATCAGGCAATCGATAATCACAACTAAATACAAAATTTCAGGTAAACTTGCCTTTCAAAATAAATCAGACTCTTGCAACAGGAGAATTGCCCAAGAGTTGTTTTTTTTTCTTGTACAAAAACAATTAACACCACTTTGCAAAAGGCATACAAAAATACAGTATTAAAAAAAAAAAACAAATAAAACAAACCACTGCTCCCAGCTTAATACCCAACAGCAGCTTATAAAACACAAGCTATTCAGGTGATACATCGGTAACCTACATCCCACCTGTTCTCCAAAGACAGTTCCAGAAGTCAGTTGGCTCCCGAAAACCATATTCCAGAAAGTAGAGAGGTTTTTTCCCAAACTTCCATTGGGGTTCTCTGAGGCCATGAAGCAACCTCAGAAACAGACCATTGTGCATAATAAATTTGGAAGCAGCAGCTGGCTTTGCAGAGCCACAGAGAATGTTCTACCATCCTCCCCTCCCCCACTTTCCAAACCACAGCCAGTAGGCACCTGCTGCCCTGGGCAGGGTTCTGGAGGGGCTGATCTTTCTTCTGGGCCAGGCTTAGGGGCTCCTGAGTTTGCCCACAGGACACCTGTTGGGTTGGATGCCTTTCCAGACTGGAGGCTGCACCTGGAATCCACTTGGAGGTACCAAGTTCACCTGGGGCAAAATCCATGGTCGGCTAAGCAGAGTTCCTGGAAGCTCCTTTAAAACCCACCGGGAAACTAGTCCACCTTCTGGAGCACTGGATGAGTCCCAGCAGCTCTCCTAGCAAGAACTTCGGTAAGGCCCAGACGCTGGGAAAGAGATCTGACTCATGTCAGGCTGGCAAGGGGCCCAAGGGTGGCTGCAGAGCCAGCAAGCTAGCTCCTTGGAGTTGCACTAGAAGGACAGTTTGCATGGTTCTAGTAGAACTTCAAACTTACCAGTCAGGGACTGAGATGAGAGGGAAGTGGGAAAGAGGAAGTGCTAGAGCTCTCCCTCCCGAGGCGCCTGACATCTGCCTCGAGTAAAGATTCCAAGATGGAAAACACCTGGGCAGATAACACGTTCACAGCCAGGACTCCAAGCCTTTCCCAGGCCGCAGGCTAGGACCCATTTCCCAGGGTCTTGGGGAAATATTTCTGACCTGTGGGAAAGGGGTGCTGTAGAGCCCATTGCAGAACAAAGGCCGAAGGAAACAAAAAAGTCCCTTGTGGGGACAGAATGGTTTCTCCCTCAGAGGATAGGGCCCAGAGGGCTTTGAGACAAAGAATCTAGAGGCCAAGCTCTTTAAATATTCTCAAGGTCGTAGCATTTAGAGTGGAAGGAGGGGTGCTAACATCGTTTTATATATATATATGTATATATATATATATTTAAGGTTTCCAACTCCTCAGCTACTGTAAAGTGTCTGACAGTGAGGTAATGGTCCATGTTGATCAAGTCTGTGAGCCTGTCTTCACCCAAGACAGCTCGTGTGTCTCCTGGAAAGAAGAGCCTCAGGGAGAGCGTCCAGGCCCAGCTGTCCCAGCACCACCCCAGAGACACCGGTGGGAGCGTCCTTTCCCAGCCCGAAGCGCCTCCGGAGTGTGAGCTTTCATGCCGGCTGGAGCCCCCCGACAACGGCCACCGCCTGTTACATAGCATCTGTCAGGCTTTGCTTCCGAGCTAGTGAGCTGGGCAGACCCCAGGTCTCCTCAGTCAGCTGCCTGCCTGAGAAGCCAAAGGCGCAGAGAAGACCCAGTGCTCCTGTGAGTCAGGGAAGAGGGAGAGCTGGGTCTCAAGGTTTCCCAGAACGCAAGCCCTTAGAGTGTGTGCACCGGCTGCGCTGCATTCTGGAATGTACTGTTCCGACTGTCCCACCTTCACCAAAATGTGCAAATTCCTAAGGGGGAGAAGGAAGGTGAAAAAATAAACTCGAGTCTCTGTAAGACGGAGCAGTCAGGCGTTTTGGTCACTTAGTAGCCGCTGAGGTACGCAATTCTCTTCTGCAGTTGCTGCTGCCGGCATCGGAGCTGCCTTTTCTCCGTGGCCATCCTCTTCTCGGCCCCCACGAGGGCTTGCAAGTACTCCAAGGCCTTGCTCAGGATCACCACTTTGGGGGCCTTGGAGCAGCTGGCCAGGGTGGGTACCTGGTCCCTCAGGGCCAAGAACCTAGAACGGAGGTCGTTCCGCCGTTTG
The DNA here is from genome assembly GCF_964656455.1 of Halichoerus grypus. Taxonomy (NCBI): domain Eukaryota; kingdom Metazoa; phylum Chordata; class Mammalia; order Carnivora; family Phocidae; genus Halichoerus; species Halichoerus grypus. Next base: position 157,225,641 of record NC_135716.1, on the reverse strand, counting down.
CGCTCCAGGAAGTTGTGGTTCTTCCTCTTGGTCACATCCTCGGTGTCGGAACTGACAGGTTTGGGGTGGCAGGACTGGGGAGCATCACTTTCTACAGGTGGGGGACTCACAATCTCTTCATCTGCCTCTTCTTCCTTTTCCTCTGGGGCATCTCTCTCCAGAGCCTCTTCTTGGGGACCTCTCTCTGGAGCCCCTCCTTGGGAACAGCTTTCTGGAGGAAAACGGGCAGCGTAGTTATGCTGTTGCTGATGGATGGAGATGTGGAAGTGTTTCATGCAGGGGTCCAAAGGGTCTGCCCGCACCGTGATGGTGACCGGCTTCCGTACACCCAGGGACTGTCTCTTCTCCACTGTCACGACGTCAATTTCTTCACCCTCTGTCCAAGAAGAGAGATCCAGAGAAGAAACACACCCCATGAGAAACACACACACACACACACACACACACACACACACAGACCCTACGCTGGGGCTTGGGAAAGGAGCTGACATTTTCCCCATTTAGATATAAACAGATTGAAGTGAGGAGAAAGACAACTGGTTCATTTGTAAGGGGGTAAGGGCAGCGTGAAGGAAAGAAGGGGAAATAAGCAAGAAGGAAAATATTCTCCAATTTCCTTTTGCATAGCAAGGCTTAGATAAGAACAAAAGGCAGACCCAAGCCAACAGCCCCCAGTCTGCCCAGGCGCTCCCCTCCCCCACCGAGGGGATGGAGAGAAAGAGCTATCGGCCCTGGGACAAAGTTTAGCTATAAAGATCTTCCCCGGTCGGGCTCTTTCATGCCCCATCAGAATTGTAAATGAGGGGTCTGTGGGCAGAGCTGCCCTTTGTTCCTGCCCAGCACAGTCTGCACTTGGGGAATTGTTACTTTTCACAAGTTATAAATCCTATTATTCCTCCACCTCTCAATTCTGCCATCCTTTTCAGCTGAAGATTCCGAGAAGGGAGGGCTACAACCCATCCCTCCTCACCCACAGGGGGAGGGAACGGGTTTCCCTCAGGAGCATTTTGCTCCTGGTTTCAATGGGTTTCTAGTCATCCATCATTTATAGGTCGCCTGCCCCACCCCCTTCCCTGGACCAGAAGAGGGTTGGATTTGTATCCGCCTGTCGGCAAAAGCTGCTGGAACTTCACAAAGGTACAAGCAAACATTTCCAAGCGACCTGTGCGGGGGACAGGGAACTGAGCAGCAACAGACTGTCCCAATACAAGGGCCAAAACACCAGGGACCTGGAGGCGCCTGGAAATGCCCCCGTCATTCCCTGGCTCAAAGGTCTCTTAGGCTACCCAACCACGGAGAGGTGCAAATAGGGGACCTCCTTCCTGCTTCACGCATTTTGCAGCCCCCACATAGAAGGCCACCTTAATGCATTTCAGCCTGACAACAGAAGAGCTCAGTTCTCGGCCTCTTTTGAGTATCAGGATGCTTGAGCCCCTTTGTCAGGAAGGCTTCCATTGTGTGGACAATCGCATTATTTCTCCATTAATAAAACCTGACCATTCAGCCCTCCTGGCCACAAAGCCTGTGATTGGCTGGCTAAGCTGTGTTTGGAATGCTGTTTTACCCAGCCCCTAGCCCCTATTGGCTGAGCCTTGCCGTCAGTCACTCTCCCCACTCCCCCCTCTTTATTGTTTGCAATCTGTTGCATTTTGTTCTGGGCCATGTGGCCTGTGAGTGAACCAGGAGCTTGCAAACAGGTTCAGGTTAAAGGGCAAGTCAGAAAATGATTCAGGAGGCTTCCCCACATCCCAAACCTTTAATATTTCAGTGTTAAACCTCATAGCTGGTAAGGTTCTGCCTAAGGAAGAAATAATGTAAGACACCATTCTTTTCAGAGATGGTCTAACTCTACCCAGACAAGGAAATGGCCTCAGCTGGACAATCAAGTCCAACCCTCTCGTGTGCAGGAGAAACTGAGATCCAGATCAGCCATGTCCGCATATCACCTTTGTAATGTTCTGGATCTCAAACTAAGATCTCCAACTCCCCAGACAATGCGCTTTCCACTCTATCACTCCATCAGCTTTTGTAGAGATACATCTTTATTGGTTTCTTGATCTCAAAACTCCCATTCCAGCCATTAAACAAACATGAGCTCTTGGTGTTGAAAGCAAGCAGGTTAAAAATGACCTTAACACAGTGGACCAAAAAAAATTGACTTTTAATTTCTTGTTAACCTTATTTTTCCCCTCAAGCGTATGACAACTTCCATACCCACTCCCCAGTTCCCTCTCAATCGGTCATGTAAAAGTTATTCTTTTTAAAAGCTACTGCGAGTTTTCTAGGTCCGGATTTACCTGATGCTAGTCAGTTGGCACCCTATAGAAGCACCCTCTCCAGTCTCTCTCCTGGTTAGAGGTCTAAGAGGCTAGGCTAAGAATATCATAGTTTGGTGGCACAGGATGCTCAAAGTCTGCCCTTAGTGAGGTTTAAATTTGCATCCAAGGGTGGAGGAGGAAGCTGGTTCCATATCTGTGACCCCAGCACCTAGCTCAGAGCTTGGTACCAAGCAGGGGCCAAAGAACATTTGTTGAATGCAAGGATGCAGCTAACCAGAGCCTACAGGTGAAATTAGGAGGGAGCTAGAGGAACATCTTCCCAACTCAGACCAAAGCAACAAAGCAAGGTGTAGCCCTGCCGGGATAAGCTACCATGAAGACCCTGGAAACATCAAGGAAGTGCCTGGTTGCAACGGACGGTTGGGCAAAAGAAGATGGGGCTCAGTTCTAGTGATTTCCTATTTCTAAGCCTCAGTTTTTCCATCTGTTAATGGGGAGCGTTCATTGCTCTGCTGCCTGTCTGGTGAGTGATTGTGTGGGGCACAAATGGTAAAGGGTGGGTGGGGTGCAAGGGGAGGGCATTATTGGCATTTTAAAGTAAAGCAGACAGGAAACTAGATTTTTTAAAGGGTGAAGGCTTTGGCTTTGCACAAAAGGCTCTTCAGCTTCCTCTCTCCCTAGGGGAGTGTGAGTTTCCCCAGGGAAAGTGGCAGCAACAAAAAACTTGAAGCCTGGAGTCACCTTTAAGGGACCCCTTCCAGCCTCCGGAGGACAGAAATCCCCTACAGTCCAATCCTAGTATTGTCCACTCTAAGCGCTAAGCCTCACCCTGTCTCCCTTGTCCCCTGGGGCTTCAATCATCATCAAAAGGACGCTGGCTCCCACGCCACTTCTTCAAACTGTTTACTAACACACCCACGTGCCAGACAGACACCGCCGGGGGCTACACCGGCAGCTTCAGCCAGAGAAAGGGGGAGGTGGCCGAAGGGCTTGCGAAGACCCAATGCCGGCAGAGTTTTGGCCACCCTTTGGGTGCCCCCCTCTTGGATGGCCCGGGGCGGTCCTTACCCGAGTCGCTTGGGCTCTCGGACCCCGAGCAGGCCTGGGTCTTGGGCTCGCCCAGCGGACCGGGGACAGCGGGAGCCGGGTTGCCGGCTTCGAGGCTGGGAGCGCAGTCTGGGGCGGCGGGCGCCTTGGGCGGGTTCCCCCGGGGTGCGCCGGCGGCGAGCCGGTCGCTCACCGCTCTCTCTAGTCGTTCCCGGGCGGAGAAGCCGCTCCACATGCAGTCACGGCGGATGATGGAGGCGTAGTTCCTGCCCCAGGCTTTCGAATGGCCCCGGGATTCCGCCTCTTCCCCGGCGCCCCCTCCGGGCCAAGGCTCCGAGGGACCAATTCCGGGGGCTGAGTCCCCGGCGCCTGGACCCGAGCCCCAGAGCGGCGACGTGGGGGGCGACGGCACCAGCTCGAATTTCTTCCAGATGTCCTCACTGGGCGCCGTGGAGCGGTAGAAATCTTCCCCGCAGTCATAGTCGTAGAAATAGTGCTGGTACGAGTCGAAGTCCATGTCCGCTCCCTGCGGGAGGGAAGGGGACTGGCTGATGGGGTGCGGGCCGGGGAAGGAGGCGTCCCCAGGTCCCCCAGCACAGCACAGCTGCCAGGCTCTCGTCCCTCCCCAACCTCCCGGCTGGCAGCCCGCGCCCTTCCCTCGCGTCCCGGGAAGCCCAGCCCTGGGTCGGCGTGCCCAGGGAAGCGGCTCACAGCGCGCGGACTCGGCTGCGGGGAGCGAGTTCAAAGCAAACTTTGCCAGCGCCGCCCGGAGCGCAGCTCCCAGGGCCCGGCCGGGCCGGGCGGGGGCGCGTGGTGCCCAGGAGGCAGCCTGCAGCCCGCCCCCCGGCTGCCCGTAGCCTCACCTCCCTCCGGCAGCCCGCCACCTGGAGCTGACCGGCTCCCCGCCGGCTCGGGGCAGCCCGGCAGCCCGCACACAGGCACATGCGCGCCACCGAGCGCGCGGCCCGCACTCAAGAGCGCGCCCCCCTTCGCGCGCGTCCCCGCCCTCGCTCGCGCACGACAGCCCGGACGCTCCCGGGATCGGCGCGGGAGCGCGAGATGCAGGCGCATTGTTTCCGGCTGCCTTATATCTCGTCGCGCGCCCGGGGCTCTGGGGCCGGGGGCGGACCCTACGGGACAGACCCCGCCCCCCGACCCGCCCCCGCCCCGCCGCCGACAGGTGGGGGCGGTGGAGTCTCCGCCCCACCCCTCCTGGCTGCTCTCTGCGGCTCTACTCTATTCCCTGGACGCCCCCCCAAAATGAATTGCACGCTGGGTCATGCAGGGCAGGCAGCGAGCTGACACAGTTTGAGGGTCGTCTAGTGGAGGCGTGACTCTTCAGCTAGGCTTGGGCCGTCCCCAGCACGCAAACTAAGGCCGCACTCCTTGCCCACTCCGGGCTAGGGAATAGGGCTACCCCCTGCCCCGCCCCTCGAGCCCGCTTGGCGGGCTTATTTCAGGTGCTTCTGACCCGCGGTCGGGGTGTAGGTGGGGGAACTGGCGCACCTCCACCGCGCCACCTGGCGGCCCTCAGCCCGGAAGTGGGGCTGGTCCCGGGTATCCTCTTTATCACCTGTTGGCCAGTTTCTTCACCGCGGTGGTCCAAATCTGGGCCTCAGAGAGGCGAGGTAGGAAGATTCCGGACTTTGGAGCATGAAACTTAACCTTTCTGAGCTTCAGTTTCATCTATAAAATAAAGGGATGGTAATACTTACCTTACAGGGGTATTGTGAGGCTTTCTTTAAGACGATAGAGTAGGGAAGGTACTAGGCCAAGAAGAGAGGCAAGTAAAACAGACTTAGCCCCTGGTGTACTGGTGGTAAGGAGAACTTTTTCCCAGGGTCTAGGTCTGGGCTGAATCTCCCTTCCCTCGCACCACACACAAAACAGCTCTGTAGGAGCTATAGTACTAGAGGAAAGAAAATGGGGATTTGGAGTCAAGAAGCTTCATTCAAGCCTTTGCTTTGCTATTTGCTAGCTGTGGGGCCAAGTCACTTGAAGCCTCTGTTTGCTCATCTGTAAAATGGGACCATTGCTTGCAGTTGCATCTATGGCCAAAATGATGGACATATAAGCCCTCTGAAACGTCATCCATCTTCTATGCCTTTCGTGGGAAAAGAAAAACTAAACTATATGGTCATTCTATTTAGGCCAAGTAAAGTAATTTGGGTTAGCAACCAATACATACATCTAGAATACATACATACATACATACATACATCTAGAATGTTCTATGTGGCATTCAAGGTCTGGTCGCTGTCTACAATCAGCAGCCAGATTGCCTGCTGTCTCTTTTCCTCCCATTCCTGTGGTCTAAGAACACCGAAGTACTCACTGTTGACATCCCAGCAGAGGGAAGTGAGAAGTGCAAGCAATTCACTGTGGTTGGAGCATACACAAAGTGTGAGTTGATGTATGGGTTGGGAGAAAAGGCAGGGAAGATGACACCCTCAGTTTTGAATATATTGGGTCTAAAATGCGTGGGACACCTTTGAAGGCAGCAACTAGTTCTTACTAGCTTTGTAGCCTCAGTCCCTAGAACAGCTTCTGGCAGATATTTGTGGACTTAGTGACTTAGCCAACTAGATTTTATTGAGACAGCCTGTGTGCCCTGCTTTGTTCTGAATGAAGGTGCAGATCAGAAAGGTTCCAGGTTTGGTTGCAGTCCTAAGGCAGAGGGTTTGGAACTGCCTTTTGTCAACTTGCTCTCTGGTCCACAGATGTCTGAGATGGGTGCTGTACCAGTCAGGATTCTTGGTTCCACATGACAGAAAACAACCCTAGATAAATTTAAGAATAAAATAACTTTATTGGAAGGATTTGGGATATAGAATCCACAGGAGGTTGGGATTCTATGCTTGGAAAATGGGTGTTCTTTCTCTATCTAGATGAAAGTCCTTACTCAACAGCCCTTCCCTATGATTCATTGTAATAGGTGATACCTGGGGGCACCCACGAGGTGACCCCACCTCAAAAACTAGGATAAAGGAAATTGTCTCTGAGACAAGGGCTGCTCCTTCACTTTGCACACTTTTTTAGGGGGGCAGGAATCAAACCATTTTATTGAGAGGTTTCGGGGAAAGGTCGAAGAGGAGGAGGACAATGCGATCCGACATCCCTGGCCGGGCTAGAATCTTGCCTTTCCAGCTTCACAGTGGCCGAAAGCTATATGCTTTGTTTAATGTCTGTCTTCCTTACCAGACTGTAAGCTTAATGAGGGCGGAGACAAATGTCAGTCTTGTTGGCCACTCATAACTCCAGGGCTTAGAGTAGCGCCTAGCACATCATGGGTGCTTTGTAAATGTGTTGTCTGTTTGACTGGACATAAGCTTCTACTGTTGTAAAGTAGAGATGTGCCAACCTACCTGATGGAGACAGAGTATCTGTCAGGCCCATTCTAGACTGTAACCTGAATAAAGGTATTTTTTTTTAAGATTTTATTTATTTATTGGAAAGAGAGAGAGCAAGCAGGGATGGGGGGAGGTGCAGAGGGAGAGGAAGAAGCTGACTCCCTGCTGAGCAGGGAGCCCAATAAGGGGCTGATAGGGGCTTGATCCCAGGACCCCAAGATCATGACCTGAGCTGCAGGTGCTTAACCGACTGAGCCACCCAGGTGCCTCCTGAATAAAGGCATTAAAGCAGCTTAAAGATAGAAGGTGCCAGTTCGGAGGAATCTAGATAGCCAATGAAGCAGAGAGCAGTACGAGTTGTCAAGGCAATTACTAGAGTGTCTATCCTAGTGGGACAAAGATGCTTGTCCAGGAACAAGGGAGATGGAGGCCTCATTCTTTGAAACCACTCAACTCACCCCCCACTTCACTTGTGCTTTGGATCACCAAGCAGCCTGCTGAAAATCACTCTATTCCCTAGGTAGATCCGCCCATAGGGAGAGACTGCACTCATCAGTGAACGAGAAGATCTAGTCTGCTTCAAAGCCTTGTTTCCCCTTATAAATTAATGAATTGGCATCTGATTTTGAAATGTCAGTCTCATGAGCCTGGTTAATGTGTGTCTGTTCCATAGAGATGCTGCTGATTTTAGGGCTAACAGCTTTGTTCTCTGAGGTGATAGCTGGACCCAGGATGGTGATATGAATTCCCCAAGATAACAAATGCTACCTTAGGAACACTCAATTTTTTCACTTTCTTTTATTTTTCTTAAAACATTTTAAACCAAAATAATACATGTACATGGTTTTAAAAAATCAACTAAGTGTATGACAAGGTTACAAAAAAAAAAAAAAGGTTGTCTTCTGCCCTGCCCTCACCACCCCTGATTCTCAGTCCCCAAAGGCAACTACCCTTTTAGCTGTTTTTTGTCCCTAATATTTACTTCCATATTTTGACCAATATAATCTATTTCTCCTGATTTTTAAATTCCTATTGACATTCTACAATAGAAGATGTAACTCTTATATTTCCCTTCTCACCCCCACATACTTGGCCTTCCCTTATTCTCCCAGTTAGATTTTTAAATATTAAATATTTACAGTATTTTGACTATATGACGATGGAGCACTCTGACTACATTTCCCTTCTTGCACAATTTTTTTCAGAGTTAAAGAGTTTCATTTTTTTTCTTTTGTGTAGATTTCTATTTATATATGATGAATTTAACCCTACACATTCCCACCTGAGCTACAAAGATCACTTCATGCGGTCAAATCCATCAAGCAAGTAATCAGTCTATCAGTTCCGTTTTTTTTCTTGGAAACATACTCCTTGGAACCCTTTATCTTCCTGTTCTAATCTGAATTTCTTGATTGAGTCTAGGTCTACTTCACAATTGTTATTCAGCAACTTCCCTTCACCATCATCCTGAAAATTCCCTTTGCTTCTCTCCTACGTCAGCTCCCCTGTTTTCTGGAACTCATTGCTTTTTCTTTCTTGATTTACTTCCTCACACTGTTGGAGCACACCCTTCTGCAGCTGCCTGAGAAAAGGTCCTTGGGAAGTAAAATTTTTGAGACTTTGCGTTTCTGAAATTGTCTTTATTACACCTTCATCTTTGGTTGATAGTATGGTTGGGTATAGAATACCAGATTAGAATTAATTTTCCCTCAAAAATTTGAAGGTATTGCTTTCCTGTTTCTTGGCAACCAATGTTGTCATTGAGGTTGATATCATTTGAAGTTTATTTATTTTTAAGTAATTTCTACACCTAGTATGGGGCTCGAACTCACAAACCCAAGATCAAGAGTCACATGCTCTTCTGGCTGAGCCAGCCAGTCACCCAAGTTTGATATCATTTAGGTGACCTGTTTCTCTCTCTGGAAGCTTTTAGGGTACATTCTTTGTCTCTGACATTCTGAATTTTTTCATTGATATGCCTTGGTGTGGGACTGTTGTATAATAAAGAATTTGATTGGCCCTTGTCTCCAGTCCCTGGGAGGTAGCCTCTATATCCCTGGAATTTGCCAAGCAATAGGACTTTGTTTATTATTCATAATGGGCCCTGATAGTTTATGCTAATGGATTACTCATGGTGGGCTTCTAGATAATTTAAGATATGTTAGATAAGCTGGATAGCCAGATAGTTAAGAGACCCAAGATAGGGATTGACCAAGCAAGAAAGGCCAACCATGTAATTAGAGGGTTGGGGCTTTGGGTCATGTGATATCAGTCTGACCTCTGGGAAGGGGAAAGGGGGCTGGAGATTGACATGAATAATGATTCAATCAGTCCTGTTTACCTAATGAAAGCCCAATAAAAACTAGACACTGGAGTTCAGGTGAACTTTCCTGGTTAACAATGCTCTGTATGTGTTATTACACATACATGTGTTGGGAGGGTGATGCATTCTGACTCCACAGGAAGAAGACACTGGAAGTTTCATGTTTGGGACCCTCCAAGACCATGCCCTATATGTCTTTTCTTTTTGCTGGTCCTGATTTGTATCCTTTTTGCCATAATAAATCTGTAACCATTAGTATAGCATTTTCCTGAGATCTGTGAGTTGTTCTAGTGAATTATCAAACCTGAAGAGGTAGTGGGAACACACGAATTTGTAGCCAGTTGATTATAAGTGTTGGTGGCCTGAGAAACCCTGAGCTTGCAGCTGGTGTCTGAAGTGAGGGCAGTCTTTCTTTTTTTTAAAGATTTTATTTATTTGGGGGCGCCTGGGTGGCTCAGTTGTTAAGCGTCTGCCTTTGGCTCAGGTCATGATCCCAGGGTCCTGGGATCGAGCCCCGCATTGGGCTCCCTGCTCGGCGGGAAGCCTGCTTCTCCCTCTCCCACTCCCCCTGCTTGTGTTCCTGCTCTCCCTAACTCTCTCTCTCTGTCAAATAAATAAATAAAATCTTTAAAAAAAAAAAGATTTTATTTATTTGACAGAGACATAGCAAGGGAGGGAACACAAGCAGGGGGAGAAGGAGAGAAGCAGGCTTCCCACCGAGCAGGGAGCCTGATGCAGGGCGCGATCCCAGGACCCTGGGACTATGACCTGAGCCGAAGGCAGACGCTTAACAACTGAGCCACCCAGGCGCCCCAGAAGTGAGGTCAGTCTTATGGAGAACTGTGCCTTTAACCTGTGAAGTTTGGCCTAACTTTGAACAGTTAGTGTCAGAATTGCGTTGCAGGATCTTTTTGCATTCCTTGCCCTAAGCTTTTTTTTTTTTTTTTAAGATTTTATTTATTTATTTGACAGAGAGAGACACAGCGAGAGAGGGAACACAGGCAGGGGGAATGGGAGAGGGAGAAGCAGGCTTCCCGCCAAGCAGGGAGCCCGATGCCGGGCTGGATCCCAGGACCCAAGGATCACGACCTGAGCCGAAGGCAGATGTAACGACTGAGCCGCGCAGGTGCCCCATACCCTAAGCTTTTTAAGCTTTTTAATTCACTCTGTAATTTTACATATATATTTTTTTTTTCTGTAATTATATTTTTGAAAAATTTCCCCCCTCCACTATTTTCTTCTCTCTTTCTGAAACTCCTGCTAGCCTTTTCTTATCTTCTCTCTCATTTTCTACCTCTGTGTGTTTCCTTTGACTTTTCGGGAGGTTTCCTCAACTTCCAATCCTTCTATTGATTTAAAAAATTTTTTGACTATTACATATTTTTAATTTCCGTTTCTCAAAAGATTGTATTTATTTATTTATTTTGAGAGAGAGAGTGCACATGTGAGTGGGGGAGAGGGGCAGAGGAAGAGGGAGAGAATCCCAAGCAGACTTCCTACTGAGCACAGAGCCCAATGTGGGGCTTGATCCCATGACCCTGAGATCACGACCTGAGCCAAAATCAAGAGTTGAAAGCTTAACTGACTGAGCCCCCCAGGCGCCCCTCTTGGGTATACTCCAGTAGTGGAATTGCTGGGTCATAAGGCAACTTTATGTTTAACTTTTTGAGGAACTGCCAAACTGTTTTCCACAGTGGCTGCAACATTTTACATTCCCGCTGGTAATGTATGAGGATGACAATTTTTCCACATCCTTGCCAACACTTGTTAGTTTCAGTTATTATTATTATTATTATTTTTAAAGATTTTATTTATTTATTTGACAGAGAGAGACACAGTGAGAGAGGGAACACAAGCAGGGGGAGTGGGAGAGGGAGAAGCAGGCTTCCCGCTGAGCAGGGAGCCCGATGCAGGGCTCGATCCCAGGACCCTAGGATCATGACCTGAGCCGAAGGCAGACGCTTAACGACTGAGCCACCCAGGCGCCCCTCAGTTATTATTATTATAGCCATCTTGTGGGTGGGAAGTGGTATTCATTGTGGTTTTGATTTGCATTCCTCTAACAACTAATAATATTGAGCAGCTTTGCATGTGTTTATTGGCCATTAGCATATCTTCTCTCCAAAATGTCTATTCAAATCCTTTGCCCATTTCTTTTTTTTAAGAGAGAGAGGAAGCAGGGGATGGGGGGACAGAGGAAAAGATAATTTCAAGCAGGCTCCATGCCCAGCGCAGAGCCCAATGCGGGGCTTGATCTCATGACCCTGAGATCATGACCTGAGCTGAAATCAAGAGTCAGATGCTTAACAACCGACTGAGCCACCCAGGCTCCCCCCTTTGCACATTTTTAAATCATGTTGCTGGTCTTTTTTGTCATTGAGTTGTAAGAGGTCTTTATATAGTCTTGGATTCCAGACCCTTATCAGATACATGATTTGCAAATATTTTCTCCCATTCTGCAATTGTCTTTTCATTTTCTTCACAGTGTCTTCTAAAGCACAAAAGTTTTTCATTTGACGAAATTAATCTATTTTCTCTTTTGTTGCTGTGCTTTTTGGCATCATATGTAAGAGTCCATTGCTAAGTCCAAGGTCATGTAGATTTACTCCTGTTTTCTTCCAAGAGTTTTATAGTTTTAGCTCTTACATTTAGGTCTTTGATCCATTTGAGTTAATTTTTGTACATGGTGTGAGGCAGGGGTCCAGGTTCTCCCATTTGTTTCTTTCTTTTTTTGTATGTGCAACCATCACCACTAATTCTAGAACATTTTCATCACCCCCAGAGGAAACCCTGTGACCATCAAACAGTCATTCATTCCCTTCCCTTGTGAGTTTATAGTTTTTTTCCCCAACTTACTGCCATTTGTGGATTTTCAGGACTGAGTCGAATGAAGTTTCAGCCAGAAATCTCCTCTTCCTTTCAAACTGCAACAACTCTCACTTTCATTAGGCAGATTCCTGAGCCAGATGCTCTGAGAGGGTTTTCTGGAGAAAGGAAATTTGATCTGAGCCTTAAAGATGTCTAGAATTCCAGTGGAAGTTAAGGAGATAAAGGTGAGAGAGGATGAGAAGGGAGAGTTGGGGAGAAGGAAGGGGGAAGGAAGGGAGAGGAAGGACTCTGGCGCCAACACCAGAAGAATTTAATCAGATAAAAATCTGGTTTCTTATCCCTTGTCTGTGGCTCTATTACCTCTGCTTGAGTTTCACTGAAAAGCAGTCCTTTTCTTAGAACCCTAAGGAATGTGGCCTTGTTTTGAGTGTGGTGAGAAAAAGGTTCTGGAGATTTTGTTTTGTTGTTGTTTTTGTTGTTTTGAGATTTTATTTATTTATTGGAGAGAGAAAGACAGAGATAGTAAAATAGAGCAGGAGCAGGAAGGAGAGGGCGAAGCAGGCTCCCTTTTGAGCAGGGAGTCGGACGCGGGGCTCAATCCCAGGACTCTGGGACCAAGACCTGAGCCAAAGGCAGACAGATGCCCAACCTACTGAGACACCCAGGCGCCCCTTGTTGTTGTTGTTGTTGTTGTTATTGTTATTGTTTTTAAAGATTTTATTTATTTACTTGAGAGAATGAGAGAGAGAGAGAGCATGAGAGAGGATAGGGTCAGAGGGAGAAGCAGAATCTCTGCTGATCAGGAAGCCCAATGCAGGGCTCAATCCTGGGACTCCAGGATCATGACCTGAGCCGAAGGCAGTCGCTTAACCAACTGAGCCACCCAGGCGCCCCATTGTTGTTTTTTTTTTTTAAAGATTCTATTTATTTATTTGAGAGAGAGAGAGAATGCAAGCAGCAGGGAGGGCCAGAGGGAGAGGACGAAGCAGGCTCCCCACTGAGCAGGGAGCCTGATGCAGGCCTCGATCCCAGGACCCTGAGATCATGACCTAAGCTGAAGGCAGACACTTAACCCACTGAGCCACCCAGGCGCCCCAAGGATTTTGTTTTCAAATAACAAGCCTCTACTGTACTAATATAAGTCTTTCATAAAAGCAAAGAGCATAAGGGGCGCCTGGGTGGCTCAGTCGTTAAGCATCTGCCTTCAGCTCGGGGCATGATCCCAGAGTCCTGGGATCGAGCCCCGCATCAGGCTCCCTGCTCTGCCAGGAGCCTGCTTCTCCCTCTCCCACTCCCCCTGCTTGTGTTCCCTCTCTCGCTGTGTCTCTCTCTGTCAAATAAATAAATAAAATCTTTTTTTAAAAAAAAGCAAAGAGCATAATGTGAACTTTCAGAACGTGGGGATTACTTTCACTTTATGCTGGTTGGGCTCATGAAAGATTTCACGGGAACTCTCTCCTTTCAGATAGCAGGAGAAACCTGTATTTGCAGTGTTTAGCAAAGTGCATGGCCCAGAAGAGAATTTTTAAAATGTCAGTTTTCTTCTGTTTCCTTCTTTGGCAATTTAAGGGAAACAATATGGATAGGGTCTCAACCAAGGCCTTGCGTGCCTGTCTAAGGAGTGTGGGCTGAAGATAATGAGCAATGAAGAATTATAGGAGATTTGTGAGTGGAAGAGTGACAGATATATCTATGCTTTGGAAAGATCATTTCTGGAAGAAGAGAGTCCAAGCATAATACAAGAGAGGGAGTCCTGAGCCCCAGCTCTATATCTAAGTGACTCCACTTTCTCATGTGCGCAACACATATCAAAGGTCCCCATCAGTGTTTCCCCAGTGGGCTATAATTTGTGTGAAAATTTAATCCCTAATGCAAAGAGGAAAAGCAGTTTGTCTCCTTAGACGTAGACCTGATGGAAAGTGTGCCCCAAACTTGAAGGGCTAGTGTAGCCAGCCTGAGCTGCCACCTGGGGGATGAGATGGAACTTTCAAGAAGCTCTTAGAGATTAAATAATGGTGAAGCCCAGAGGCCCCCCACCCCCCCGGCACTGCCCCTCAGAGAGGAGGAACGCTAAGTGTCTCGTGCCTGAGGACAATTTTGAAACCATTCGGACCCTCATTAAGAAACTTTTCCCATGAAGGATGACCAGCCTCATCCACTCCCTCTGGGTGCTGAGCTCTGGACACACAGGTGGAGCGAGAGAATCACCTGGAATGACTCTTCTGTCCACTAGAGGGAAACCCAGGCTAGAGATGGAGCTGCTAGCCTGGGGACCTGGGTGACCCTGGCACAGTGTTGATGTATCAGCTCCCTGAGATCCAACTGTTGCATTTTCAGGAAGCGGATGAGCTGGTTGTGAAACACGGTCATTAAAAATTAAACTCTATAAATTGACACTTAAATTACATTAAAAACAAAGGTAGTAAAGACTCCAAACACATCTCTCCCTACTTATTTTACTATCACCTCTTTGTTAGATCTGCTATGGTATGCTGCTGTCCAGTTCCAACTGTGGTAGCTTGAAATTGGCCACGGTGGGATATTTGCTCCACGGAAACCTGCAAATGCTACAAATCGGGGCTTCCCCCCAGCCCATGCCAACTAGTTGCTAAATATTTACCAGGATATCACTGCCTCAGCCTCTCCCACATCAGGTCTTGTGGGGGAGGAGATGGGCTTTTCGCACGGTTTGCCAACACAGACACACTCAGAGATGTCCCCACGGATGAAGCACCCAGTTTCAGCAGGCAGAGGTTGTTGAGAAGTACGCCAGCCGAAAGCGTTGTGTTGTTACAGTGGCTTGGCCCAGAGGTCCTCACCCAGTCTCAGCCCAGGTTTTCGCTACCGAAAACCTGTTTGTGCTTATGTGCTCAGGCATGCCTTTCTGTCTGCATAGAAATGAAGTGAAGTTCTAGACCATTCAGCACTGGAAAGCATGAGGGCCAGGGAAGCACCCACCCGGGTCCCTATCCCCAGGACTGGTGCAAGTCCCTGGGCCGAAATGTTGGAAAAGCTAGGCAGAACACTGCAGCCCCAAATCTAGGGATACTAGAGTCAGGCAGATCTGGGGTCTGCCACCCCCCAGCCACCTGACCTGAGAACGGCACTTAACCCATCTGGTCTTCAGTCTCCTAACTTGTGAAATAGGGATAAGAATAATCAGCATGCTTGGCCCTTAAGATTACATGAGACTGCCCATGCAAAGCTCTCAGCTGGTGATTCAGTCACCTCGAAGGTGTTCCATGATGTAGAAGCTATTGTTTCTAGCTATTGTTTCAGACTTGCAGACGGATTGGGGTGGGGGCTGAATTTAAATCGGCTCTGAGTGCCTGACCACCTTGATGCTCTGTGTGTCAAGGAGGGCGGGCGGGCAGGGCAGGGCCAGGAGGCAACACATCCGTGGTGGTACCGCTGACCGACTTGCCCCAAGCGCACAGCCAGGAAGTGGACTGGGAGACTGGAAACCAGCCCTCGGGCCTGGACGCCAAACACCGGGTGCCAGGCAAGGGTGCCTCCTCCGTACCCGCCCCGCCCCGCCCACCCCGACTCCGGGGCTGGGGCTTCGGGGGCGGGAGGGCCCGCAGCCGGACGTCCAAGGCCCGGGGCTGTGCGCAGGAAGCGGCGGCCGGGGCCGTCCCGGAGCCTCAAAGCGCCGGAAGGGAGGGAGCGGCCAGCACCTGCATTGTGCGAGCCCCGCTCCCCGCTGGCCCGCCTGGGACCCCCGGCGCGCGTTCCGGGCGTCGGCTGCTGGGGCAGGCCCGCTGGCTGTCAGGCAGGTAGTAACTGGGCAGAGGGGACTAGAGCTGCACGTTCATTCATTTATATATGCATCCATCAATTATTAAGCCGAGGTAGGAGCTGGAACGCAAAAACAGTCTGTGATCCCAAGGACCCTCCCTGTTCGTGGCTCTGCGGTCAGATGGCTGGGCTGGAATCCTGGCTCCTTCACTCACTAGCTGTGTAACTTGAGCAAATTACTTGACCCCTCTGGGCCTCAGCGTGTGGAGTGTTGGATTAAATGAGTTGCATGTGAAGCATTTGGAACCAGTCTGGGACTGGTAAGCATTCGTTAAGTGTAGGATTTTTTTTTTTTTTTTAAGATTTTATTTTTAAGTAATCTGCACACCCAACGTGGGGCTAGAACTCACGACCCGGAGATCAGGAGTCACGTAATCTTCCCACTGAGCTAGCCAGGCGCCCAAGTGTAGTTATTTTTTTTTTTAAGTAGTTTTTATTATTGCAAAAGATCATTTCAAGAGCCGTGTGGAGGACACACTTAGAGGGGCCCAAAGCTGCATACTGGAGGCTGAACGCTGGTTTAAAAAAAAAATTTTTTTTTTAAAGATTTTATTTATTTGACAGAGAGAGACACAGTCAGAGAGGGAACACAAGCAGGGGGAGTGGGAGAGGGAGAAGCAGGCTTCCCGCGGAGCAAGGAGCCCGATGCGGAACTCGATCCCAGGACCCCGGGATCATGACCTGAGCCGAAGGCAGACGCTTAATCGACTGAGCCACTCAGGCACCCCACTTTTAAAATTTTTTAAAAACTAATTGCTAACATTTAAAATTGTGAGATTTTATCTAAAACTCAGATTTTGGCTTCTTTTAAAAAGACTGAAGGTCTGAGAAGCTTGTGTTTCTTTTTCTTTCTTTCTTTCCTTTTTTTTCCCTTTGGAAGCTTGTGTTTCATAAGCTGTTATTGTATTATGCTAGAGGCAGTCTCATTTTTTTATACTGTATTTTTGTATGCCTTTTGCAAAGTGGTGTTAATTATTGTACCAGAAAAAAAAAATCTCTTAGGCAATCCCCCTGTTGCAAAGGTCTGCAAGACAAGTTTATTTTGAAAGGCAGATATTGTACTTAAGCTGTGATTATTGATTGTCTGATTTTAAAATGTTGCCTTCTGGAACATGTTCTTCTTCTAAAAGATTTCTCAGACATGTCAGAATGAGGCAGTTTATGCCATTCGAGTCCCCTGAATCAAGGAAAAGATCTATGGGTCTTTGAGTTTTCCCAGCTAGACTAGAGGCCACAAGTGATGGTGTGCGGGATGTAGACACCTTCGCAGGAAGTAGGGCAGAGAGGAGAGGAGGAGCAGAGAGGTGAAAGGTATTTAGGGAATAGAACTGATAGGATGTGAGATGCAGAGGCGAAAGAGGAGACAAGGCCTGGGAGAATGGGTGCGAGGAAGACCCATTCACTGACCTGAGGGTCCAGAGGACTCCATTTTAGCCACGTGGGGTCTGAGAGTCTGGGTCTGTCATCAGATCAGTGGGATATAGGGGGTCTGGTGCTCAGCAGAAAGAGGGTGACACAGGAGGCCTGTGGGTATGTGGGGAAAGCAGGAGGCCCAGGATGGCCCCTGAGGACCTGTTAACATTAAGGGATTAAGGACGTTTAAGGGATTAGAAGGATGTTAGGTTTTGTTTAAGATTTTATTTGAGATAAAGAGAGAGCACAAGGGGGAGGGTGCGGGGAGCAGCAGAGAGAGAGAGAGAGAAGCAGGCTCTCCGCTGAGCGGGGAGCCCGATGCGGGGCTCGATCCCAGGACCCTGGGATCATGACCTGAGCTGAAGGCAGATGGTTAATCGACTGAGCCACCCAGGCATCCTGATTGGAAGGGTGTTAAAGGAAAAGAAGAGGAGCCTGGGAAACTGTGCAGGGTCCAGGTGCCTCCCTGGGTGGCCTTCGCCTCTGTCCTGAGGGACCGGACCCCTCCTCAAGACCTCCCTGCACAGGTGGACTGAGGAATAGGTGGGGAGGAGGGAGTCTGACTGGAACCTGCTGTAGCCCAATAGAGGGCGAAGTGGGGCAAGACCCCAGTCTGGTTCAGGACATCTAAGGTCCTCCAGAAGTTCCTTTCTTCCCCCAGGCTCACTTGGTGGGCCTCTGGGACACTATTGGGAAGAAGAGTTCAGAGGAGGAGCGCAGCTAGGCGCCACTGGCTGGAGAATAAGCAAACAGGGCACCCAGGACATTCTTTTCAGCTGCACGGCAATTGGGAAACTGGAGGTACCCGGAGCTGCCTGCCACATGATAGGATACTTGTAGGTCAGGCTAAGTCACCCCTTGTGACCACAAAGTATTGCGATTGTCACTGATAGAGGCCAGCAATCTTTCTTGGGAGCCAGAGATCTGAGCTGGGGCATGGCTGAACTTTGAAAAATGAATTGTGCCAGATACCATCATACATGTTTTGCCTAATCTTCATAAAAACTCTATGAAGGAAATAAAAATTTCCCCATTCTACAGAAGAAAAAAACTGAGGCTCAGAAGGCATATGTAACAGGCCAGGGACATGCAGTTGGTGAGAAGCCAAGTTGGGAGGGCAGGCTAGAACACAGGCTCTGTCCCTTTTGTTTCTCCTGGGGGGACCCCACCGCTGCAATGGTCTCTCAACCTCCCCGACACATGAGCTCTGCCCTGGGTGTCCTCCTAGGCTTCACCCTCTCCCTCACACTCAATCAAAAAGTGATCACCAAATCCTGTCAATCATACCCTCTCCAGGGATCTAGCATCTGTCCCCTTCTCTCCAGTCCTGGAGTGACTGCCCAGCTTGGGCCTCACAGTCTCCTGCCCTGGCTATGACATCAGCTTCCTCCTTGGTCTCCCTGCCTTCCAGTTCTCCCATTCCCACCTCGAGGCCCTCGCCCACACCAGCAGCCAAAGGGCTCTTCTCAAACACAAGTCTGACCTCCTCTGTTTCCTACTGCCCTTTTTTTTAAAAAAAAAATTTTTTTAAGTAAACTCTACTCCCAACGTGGGGCTCAAACTCACGACCCTGAGATCAAGAGCTGCATGCTCTACCAACCAAGCCAGCCAGCAAGCCGCCCCATGTTTCCTACCTTCCCAATCCCCAGCTCCACTTTCCTGGGCTGAAGTCTCCCACCTCGGTTACAGGTTTCTCTTGCATTCCTATGAAATTTTTCGTAAGCTGAGATGGCGTAAAGAAGCAATTGCCATTAATTGATATGGAAAAATTCTTCAGCATTCCCAGACCCCCCAAAAAAGCCTCTGTTAGGCTTTTCTGATATGCTTACTTTAGGACACATCTTGCTAATGTATGTGCAAAATAAATCGCGAGAAAGCACAGATGCTTACGGCCACAGTTCAAATCTCTGGTGGTGTGATGCTCAGCTGCTGAGCAGCCTTCCTGGGGAAGGAGCTTGGCGGGGCCACTCTGGCTGTCAGCTTGATGCAAAACAAGCACTGAGCGCTCTTTTCACCATTCGCCATCTTTTAGAAAAGTGAAAATCCTCTTCGGATTTCTTCGGTTAGCAAAAACAGGTACTAATGTAGGTCTTTTGTAAAAGCAAAATGGTGTTTAATGCAAACTTTGGAAAAGCAGGGGGTATCTGTACCTCCAGTGAGAAGGAGGGAGAGAGACGGGGAAAAGACCAGAACAGAGCCCCATGTGGCCCATCTGCTTCTGGGATTACCCCTGCCCTAGAGCAGCCTTGCTGCGGCATCCCGGCCCCACCTCAGGGCCCTGGTGCTGTAGGGACATATAGTCCCAGGTTCCAGGCAAGACCCTACCACTTACTGGCTGGGAGGCTTCAAGCACCATCTTGGGCCCTGATTCTCTTGTCTATAAAGTGGGACAACAGACGATGTGCAAATGATAGGAGACAATGCTGTGGAGGTCTGGACAGGGTGCCTGGCACCGAGTGGATGTCAGTAACCGCCAGGGCCTTTCCTCTCTGCTGTTTCCCCAGATCCACTGGGTCAGCTCCTGTAGGCACCCTGCACATTCCATGGTGCCCATTGCACAAGGGCTGTCCCGCCGCTGTGACATTGGTGGGCCTGGCCCAGCCTTGCTTTCAGGCTTCTGGCTGGGACTGCTGTCCCCAGGGCATCTTGGGCAGTGGGGGCAGAGCGAGTGCACCATACTGGATCCCCTGCCCAGAACTCCGTGTCCCTGACGTCAGGGGCAAACATGGGTCCATAGGGTACTGGGGGAAAGGCTGGTCTTCCTTCTTCACTGTGGACTGAGTATATGTATTTGGATTGGGGAGGTAGGGGTGTTTCCTTCTCCCCTTCTCCCCTCCCTTCCTTCTCCCTTCCATCAAAGCTCAGAAGGCCAGGGTTCCTATGGATAAGGGAACCTGGGGGGCACTGTACCTCAAACATAGGAACCAACATCAGTGGGGGTCTGGGTGTGATGTGTAAATAGGTAAGTGAATGTGTAGGGATGGATGTATGGTAAGTGTAGACATGTTAGAATGCCACGTGTCCCAGGTATAGGTCTGGAGCAGTGGGTGCGGGGCTATAAGTGATGTGGGCAGCTGGAGGGCCGTGTCTACACGCAGCACGTACTCAGTGTGCGTATGTGACTTTTGCGTGTGAATAACTGTACGTGGGGCAGTAGATGTAGATCTGGGTCCGTGGTCTGAGCAATGTGTGTTGGTGTGTCTGTATTTGATGTGTGTGTCTTGTGTGAATGGGAACAGGGGGAGAGTGTGAACTGGAGAGCTTGGTTAGGCAGTGGGGAGATGTTGGTGTCCTTAGGATTCCCTGCTGAACTCTCTGAGGTGGCCCGGCCAGGGTCATTGTCTACTTGCTGCAAGAGCAGAGAAGGGCAGTAGGGGCAGAGGCAAGGGGGTTGGGTCTATTCTCCAGAGAGCCAGACGCTCCACACCCCACTGACTATCTTGCCCTGATGTCTGAAAAAAAAAAAAACAAAACCCCAGGGAAATAAACACAACCTTTGGAAGTCCTGGTGATGTGTCTGGGGAGGATGCTACGGCTGGTAGTTCATGTGGACAATGCTCTGCCTTTGACCAGCAGTGGAGGCTCGGGAGGCCAATGGCCTTGCGGCCACTGACTGCTCCTAAATGATTACCTCAGTACTGTAGCCTCACTCCAGAACTTCCAGGGCCTTCCTGCCGAATCTCTGTCCTTCAAAGTTCACAAGGCACAGGTTCCTAAAGATAAGAGAACCCTGCCCCCCCCCCAAACACAGGAACCGACATCAATGGGAGGTCTGGGTGTGACGTGTAGGTGAGTGAATGTGTAGGTATGGATGTATTTGTGGCATGATGTGTCGCAATTGCAAATTGGCATCTCTTGGAACTCTGGGCTGGAGAAGGAAAGTTAAGGGACTTCTTTTTTTTTTTTTTAAGATTTTATTTATTCACTTGAGACACAGAGATACAGAGAGAGAGAGAGCACGAGCAGGGAGAGAGGCAGAGGGAGAGGGAGAAGCAGGCTCCCCGCTGAGCCAGGAGCCCGACGCGGAGCTCGATCCCAGGACCCTGGGATCACGACCCGAGCCGAAGGCAGATGCTCAACCATCTGAGCCACCCAGGCACCCCAAGTTAAGGGACTTCTAAAGCCAAGCCACACCTAGGCTATTAATCTCTGGAGAAACCTAAATTTAACACAGGTTGGCTCCTTCCTGCCCCACCTCCAGGTGTGTCTCTTTCCTCAGAATGGGCCGTGACTCCGCACCCCCTCAAAATGACTCCTTAGATAATGTGATCTTGTCTGTATCTTCCATTACTCCCCAACATGCACACCATTCTGGAGACACCTTGAACCATTTGCATTTCCAAGAATGCACTTTGCAGCCCACAGCCTAAAACACGCTATTCCACTGGGCTAACTCTGATTTATCCCTCAAAATTCAAGTGTCAGCTCTTTGGGGTACTTTCTGAGGCTGAAACTACTATCTATTATTCTGCTTGCCCTTAGTCATAAAACCCTGATTTTCAGCTGGGCACATAGCTGGCCTGGAATAAAAACCATATTTCCCCGAATTCCTTACAGCGAGGTATGACTCTGTGACTAAGTGCTGGTCAACAGCTTATGGACAGAAGTATTTTGTGCAACTTATGGGAACTGTTTTAAATAGTGTGCTGTTTTTCACACCTTCCTCCTTCCAACTGACTGGAATGCAAACGTGAGGACTAGGGCTTGAGCAGCCATGCTGGCCAATGAGAAAGAAGCATCGTGTTAGGGATGGCAGAGGATGACTGAGCAATAAAACAGAAAGCACTGGGCTCTGATGATGATGGAGCCACCATATCAGCTCTGGACTGGTTATTTCCAGGTGATGTGGCTGTGATTTGCACTTTTCATCACCAATAGCCAAACCCAGGCCTAACTGATACACTTTCCTGGTATCAGCTCTCTCTGCCAACACACTCCATTCCAATTGCCTAGTTCGATCTGCTTACCTGACTGTGAGCTCATGAGGGTAGGGTCCATGTCATCTATCAAGCATGGTGCCTAATAAACCAAAAAATGTCAGTTGTATTAACAACTGTGTGAAATACACATTCAGGCATCCAGATTGGGTGAAGCTGTAGATCGGGGAGTTATGAGTATAAATGTGGTCACTGACGGGGTGGGAGAGGAAGAGTTAAAGAGAAAAGAGGGTTAAAGGAAGCGGTCCTCAGAGCTCTAACATCTAAGGTCACGTTGCGGAGGAGAAGCCCTAGAATGAGGCTGAGAAAAGCCCACCTGGGTCTGTGTCAAGGCCAGCTCTGCCCAAAGTTAAGGGCACTAGCGTTATGGGAAGCAGTAGTCAAGGGCTCAGGGTTTTAGAGTCCAGGACATCCAGGATTCCATCCTGGCTCTGCCATTCACTAGCTCTCTGACCTTAAGCAAGTTAACTAACTTCTCTGGGCCTCGGTTTCCTTATCCGCAGACGGCAGGTTAATAAGGAACTTACCTCATGGAGTTGTTGTGAAGTTAAAATTAGAGAATTCACGTAAACCACCTAGCACAGTGCTTGGCATAGAGCGAGTGGTTAACAAATGCAGGTGATTATGATTTTTGCTATTATAGTCTTTCTTGCATTCATTAACTCACTTAACAAGCAAGCTCTAGGCATTCCTCCACATGCGCCCAGGGCTTCAGCCAAAACGTATTTCCTGATATTTCCTAACACTTACCATGTTCCCTTACCCCCTTTGGCCTCACACATGCTGTTTGCTCTGCCTGAAGTGCTCTTTACTCCCCATCTGCCTGGCAAACTTGCCCTTCGAGCCTCAGCTAATAGCTCATATCCTTAAGGGACTTGCTGAGGCTTCCAGTGCTGGGTTAGATGCCGCCTCGGGGCTTGCACATGACCAGAGCTGTCTCGTTGCATAACTCCAGCGGGGGACCCGTCATACAGACCCCTGGTGTTGTGCAACGTGGCAGCCGTGCCCCTATCACTCCTCTGCTTACCTCTAGCATAATTTTTTTTTATCAGACTTTTACTGTAATTACGTATTTACCTGTTGATCTCTCTCTAGACTCTGAACTCCTCAAGGACTCTGCCTGACACCGAGTCAGGGTTCAGAGAATGGTCATCTGAACGAAGGTATCCTGGCCTCATCCCTGTATCCTGGGGTTCCCAATCTGGCCAGGGAGACAGAATGAAAAGACATGAAACATGTCAAGAACAGAGCATGCCCTGTGTGTTTCAGATAGAGGCTTTCCCAGGATGGACAAACAGAGCTCTAAGGGAGGATGCAGTGGTCAGAGTGGGGGACAGGGGCTGATGTAAAGAATGAGTATAGGGCGCCTGGGTGGCTCAGTCGTTAAGCGTCTGCCTTCGGCTCAGGTCATGATCCCAGACTCATGATCCCAGAGTCCTGGGAAGCCTGCTCTCCCTCTCCCACTCCCGCTGCTTGTGTTCTTGTTCTTGCTATCTGTCTCTGTCAAATAAATAAATAAAATCTTTAAGGAAGAAAAAAAAAAGAATGAGCATATATGGGAAGACCCAATGCCCCACACTTCTGGATTGCTCTTCTCAGTGTGGGAAGAATTCTAGCCCTCCACCTCCCATGATTTTTATCTGGCCCAAACTGAAGAAAGTTATCTTTTCAAAGCTCTTACAAGGGCATTATACATCCAAAAGGGTCTAGTTTACATTGATGCTCTTTGCCAGGCCCATTGTTATGCTGGGTCATGGCCTGAAGCAAGATAAGGTACCCAGAGGGTCTGACGTTGCTCCAAAGCTTAATTTGAGTTACCTCTACCATGGGCAGGGACCAGATTATGGGGCCCTTAGGAAAGTGTTTCTCCTCCTCAACATAGATTTAGACTATGTTGTTGTTGAAAATAAACACTTGAGTTTTGTAGGAGTGTTTATGTATTTGATCTGCATTTAACCACTCTCCTGCCATTACCACTCACCCCAAAAGGCCAAATCTGAACAATGAGGAGGAGGCATAGCTCGTCACTTCTCACTAGTGGAAAGATTTTAAAGAGACAGGACACTAAGAGTCAAAATTTCCAAGCCCATCCTGGGCTGTTTTGGTGAAGGCTATTTGCATGTGCCCCTCCATGTTCCTGCTGTAATATTCTTTTAGACCGAATAACTCAGACTCTGGGAAGTGTTCTGTTAAGTGTTTCTTATCCTGTTGATCCTATCCCATGTGGCTTAGGGGGTGAGGTTTCCTGAACAGAGACTGATGGAGATTTTGCCCAGGGGAGAACTGAAAATGTGGTCTTTCAGTGGGTGTAAGGGAAGGAAGATCTGAGACAAGAGAATAAAGTTAGGAACTGAGTGTACTCACGAGGGGACATCCTGTTAACAGGTTTTGGTTGTTTTTCCCTTGGGCAGTCATGCGACATGTATAATTTAAAATGATTTCTTCTACCCACAGGAATTCCTGCCCCTTCCGTAAAGTCTGTCACATGGATGTGGGCCTTGCCTTCATGGCAGCCTCGTGGAGTGAGCATATTCAGCAGTGGGGCTAGGGAGGAGTCCTGCAGGGTGGAAGGCTCCAGAGCAGACATGGGAGGAAGAGGAACTTCCCCGAAGGGGAATAAAATGTAGAGCAGTCCACTGTGAGGGACAAGGCAGTCAGGGTAAGGGTCAGGGCTTTGAGTAATGGTTTAGGGAATGGGAATGACCTCTTCTGGGGACTGAGAGCTTCAAGCCCAACTCCTGGCTGGAACAGAGGGTGGGGCGAAATCTTGGGAATGGGGTAGGAAAGGTGGGGGGTGGGAGCCCCTCCGTCAGTCCCAGCCCCAGTGGTGGCCTGCTTTCCCACAGGGAGCCAGGCTGTGAGCTGTGCCTGTGCATCCTCACCGCTCTCTGCTCTGTGGGAAGGTCCTTGATAGCAAGCAGGATGGCTCATGGCCACGTGAGGACACTCCCACATGCCACCGACCCTACCCTTCACCTCTCATTTCTTACTGATGGCCAGGGAAGTCCTTGGAAAGCTCATGGAGGGCTACTACCACCTTCACTTTGGCCCTGTCTATTAGCAGAAGGGAGCAAAGCTGAAAGTCTCCAGAGAGGAGTAGGGTGAGCAGAGAGGCTTAAGAATTTGCTACTTTCCCTTTGGTGGCCTCTTGCTCCCACCCAACATAAGCCCAGAGCCTGGAGTTCAGAGTAGAGATCATAGTTTACTGCCTAGGATTTAGAATACAGCTCAGCACAGCCCCAAAGTCCAGTTCCAAGCCTGGAACCCAGAGCCCAAACAAGCCCAGCCCAGGTGCAAAGTTCAGCTCAGAATGCAGCACTAAAGCCCAGAACCCAGAATTCAGACCACCAAGCCTAGAACATAATTCAGTTCCTCAGTTCAGACCCAAAGTCCAGCCAGAGCCAAAGACCAGATCTCCGAAATGAGAACCAAGTCCTGAGCCTTTAACCCAGTTCACAGCTTAGAACCCAGAGCCAGTGGGCCTGAAGCTCAGAGCCCAGAATTCAGACTAGAGTTAAGTCCAAAGTCTAGAGCACAGAACAGCCCAGAGTCCAGCTCAGAAGCTACCCAAAAGCCTAGAACCCAACACAGACCCATCTTAGCTCCAGGAGGCAAAGCCCAGCCTAATAGTTATGGGGGCCTAGAATCCCACACCCAGCCTAGCAGACCATTGATGTTCCTCCTGGTGGCAGCCCTAAAGGGAGAGATCAAGGCTGCAAGGTGAGGAGGAGGAATTCCAGATTTCAACCCTAGTCCTGGCAGGAGGGGACAAGGAGCTGGTGTTTGTGTGGTGATGGGGGAGCGTTCGGTGGGTTAGGAGGCCCTGGTCTAGAAGGTCCATCCTGGGGACTCAGATACTAGGCAAAACATAGCCTGGGGCTTTCTTTGTAAAGACTACCCCTCGGAATCCCAATGGGATGGGAAGCAGTCCCACTGCTGTTGACTTGCTATGTGACTTTGAGCAAGTCCCTTCTCTTCTCTGGTCTTACTCTCCCAGAAAGGAAATCAGAAAGTGTTTTGTTTAGACCCACAGACCCAGAAACATAGAAGAAGTGCCTATTGCAGATAGCCCCTTCATTCATTTAATCTTTCATTCATCAAATATTTACTGAACACATATAATAAATAGACTTTAAACAGGGGGATGAAATGGTTGGATTTGTTTTTGTCTGTCATTGAAGACTGGATTAGAGGGGCCCAGTTAGGGCACTGTTGCAACAGTCCAGGAGATGGCAAGTGGTAGTGCCATCTTTATAAAGTACAGATATGGTCATTTTACTCCTCTGCTCAGAATCCTTGTAATGGCTCCCCACTGCCTTCAGGACAAGGATGCAAGGCCTCTTTCCATGTTCTCAGCTTCAGGGCTTACCAATTTCCCATCCAGCAAATGGCCAGCCCCGGCTCATTGTTACTACACCCACCATCCTCCATCACTCTTCCATCTGTGCTGTTCCCTTTGCCTGGCATGCCGTTTCCTATCTCAGGAACTCTTACTCATCCTTCAGGGTTTGACTCCATCATCACCTCCTCTGTGAAGCCTTCCTAGACTTCCATCCCTCAAACAGAATCTGGCATTCTCATGTCTGTGCACTCTGACAGATGTCTATTAGGCCTTTGCCACATTGTGTAACGTAGTCTGCATATGTTTGTTTCCCTGATTAGCTGTGACTTCCTCAAAGGACAAGATCATCCATGCCTTATTCACCTCTGTGTTGCTGGGTGGGCCCAGAGTAGGCCAGTGAACCACTGACAAGGCCACCTTTATACCTCCTCCAAGTAGCTTTTATTTTTAAAAAATTGTTTGTTTTTTTTAATTTTAAGTAAATTCTATACCACATGTGGGGCTCAAACTCACGACCTTAAGACCAAGAGTTGCTTGCTCTACCAACTGACCCAGCCAGGTGCCCCTAAATTAAAAAAAAATTTAAGGCCCTAGGGCACCTGGGTGTCTCAGTCTGTTGAGCGACCGACTCTTGATTTTGGCTTGGGTCATGACCTCAGGATCATGGGATCAAGCCCCGTGTTGGGCTCCATGCTCAGCGCAGAGTCTGCTTGCCCCTCTCCCTCTGCTCTTCCCCTTGATAGAGTGTGCGCATGCTCTCTCTCTCTCAAATAAATAAATAAAATCTTAAAAAAAAAAAAATGGGGGCACCTGGGTGGCTCAGTTGGTTAAGCATCTGACTCATGGTTTCTGCTCAGGTCATGATCTCAGGGTCCTGGGATTGAGTCCCCAGACTGGCTCTGCACTCAGCGAGGAGTCTGCTGGAGATTCTCTCTTTCTCCCTCTCCCTCTGCTCCTCCTCCTGCTCACTCTCTCTCTCAAATAAATAAATAAAATCTTAAAAAAATTTTAAGGCCCTCATGTTTTAAGTTTTTATTTATTTTTAATTTTTTTAATTTTATTTTTTTTTTAAGATTTTATTTATTTATTAGAGAGAAAGAGAGCGCATGATCGGGAGGAGGAGCAGAGGGAGAGGTATAAGCAGACTACCCCCTGCCCCCTCACTGCTGAGCGGGGAGCCCGATCTGACCTAGGGCCAATCCCAGGACCCCAAGATCACCACCCAAGTCAGACGCTTAACATACTGAGCCACCCAGGTGCCCCTATTTATTATTTTTTAAAAGTTTTTATTTTAAAGCAATCTGCACCCAACGTGGGCCTAGAACTCACAACCCTGAGATCAAGAGTTATATGCTCCCCTGACTGAGCCAACCAGGTGCTCCTTTAAGTTTTCAAAAAATTTTTATTTATTTATATTTTTAATTCCAGTATAATTAACATTAAAAAAAATTTCTTAACCTCATATTTTAAGTTTTTAAACCCAGAACAGAAATGTTTTCCCACTGCCTCTTAAGCAAAGACATCTTGCCAATCAAGAGTGAATGGACCAAGGAAAGAAATTAACATATGCTAAGAGCCAACTGTAAGGTTAGTTTTGCATACACACTTTTTGTCTCGCCTGATCCTCAGGATAACACTGTGAGCTATTATTACTGATCAAATACATGAAGTTCAGAGAAGTAAGTGACCTGCCTAAAGTCACAGAACTAGCTAGAGACAGAACTATATTCAAACCCTGACAAGACTGACTCTAGGCCACACTCTTTAACGGCCCCAACTATGTTGTTCTCTTGCTCCTTAACAGCATGAGATCATGGTTACCAGGAGGCTGAAGGTAGTCACCAACAGCCAGTTCTCCAAAGGCCATAGTGGATGCAGAAGCAGCCATTACTTGGTGCTAGGTTGTCAAACCTGCTTTTTTGTGCAGATGGGTTAAAGGAGGCCTAGAGGGCAGGGTCTTAGAGCTTCCCAAGGCAGGCTCTGCTTCTGCCATGCTGGCCTTAGTCCAGCAAGTCTCTTACTCTGAAAATCTTACTCTGGGAGGGTCAAGGCCAGCAAACCAAGGCAGGGCCTCCATGCAGGAACATGGTGTGAGCACATGGAGAGCCAGGGCAGAGTCCTGGCCAGCAAGAAAGGGAGAGGTATTGCTCAGGCTTCAGCCCTGACCCCTTCTTCTGGGGCCACACTCTAAGCTCCTGCTCAGAGAGCACTTTGCCTGATCTTGTGGATCCTGAGGCTACCTGGTAGATTGGTCCAACCATTGGGGCTGACTCTGAACTACACCATGGCCTCCGATGGTGTAGCTCTCTGAGACATCTAGCTCAGAAAGGCTCTCTGGCCTACTCAGCTTCTTCCACTCCATCATTCTTACCTCTCCTCAGCAGAGTCTTCCTGGAGAGTAGGGAGGTCTCTCTCTTCTGGGAAGAATCTAGAACTTGGGAGAGTTTAGGATGAGAAGATATAGGGATACTGGCTGGTTGGTTTGGGGAGGGAACAGGTGTCCCAGGGAATCTCTGGGCACTCTCCGTCCCCCTCATCCCCCGACAACTGAGGCTCAGAAGTCAGACCCATCACCTAACCTAGTCCCGAAGCCCAGGATAGGGGACCTCCCTGGGGAGTGGTCTGTAGGCTCTTGCGGTCAGATGAATCAGTCTTGGGGCCTCTCCTGTCCTACAATTGCCCAACCAACCTCCAGGCAGGAACTAGCAGCCTCCCTGGTGACTTCAAGGGCCCTCAGATGCTTCCTCCCCAAAGAGCCTCTCTTGGGACCATCAAGAGTCCCTCCTTCCTACTTTCTGCCCTGCCTCCTCCCCATAGGGCAAAAGCTACATGGAGAGCAGCCTGGGGCATCCCCATCACAGCAGCTGTTCCAGGAAATGCTTGCTCCAGGGCCTGCCCAGTCCTTACCTCTAACCATTCCCTGGCCTCAGAGCACCACCACCCAGAATGTAAACTTCCTAGTGGCTCTCAGGCTAAGTATATGTTAAAGTATGGGCTGATTTCTTTTTTCCAGAAGTCAGGGTGGTGAGTCTGACAGTTAGGCGCGGCGGAGATCTTCCAGGGGATGACAAACTACAAGCTATCACACTTGACAGCTCGTGCACTTAGCACCGAAACCTCAACAGCTCTGCCTGCTGAGCATGTCCTGACAGCATCCGGCTGTGCTAGACACACCACCTTGTGTAACCAGACATACATCTAGCCCCTAGCTATTAACAGCAAAATTTCTCCCCTCTGACTTAAGCGGCCTTACTTGGTGAGGTTTTGGCAAGGGTACTAATAAGGGTAATCATCATTATCATCATCATCACCCTTTTCAAGTGCTCACTCTGTGCCAAGCACTGTTTTAAGCACCCCACTTAATCTTCATGCCAACCCTATTAGATAGGTACAATTATCCCCATTGGACAGTTGGGGAAAGTGAGGCTCAGAGATTTGGTAATTTGCCCAAGAGTAAACTGTAATGGTAGAGATACGAAGCCAGGGAACCTGTCTCTGGGATCTTTGCACTTAACTCTGCTGCTCTGCATCCCAAGAAGCTCTGGGAACCTGCTTGCCTCCCCCACAGGTCCTCAGGGGACTATGCAAAGGCATACAAAGAAGCCTACCAGGCTGGGCATGGTGCCCGTGAGGACATAGGCAGGTAGAGAGCAACAAGGCGAGGTGTAGGGGTGGCTCTGAAGTTCATTTGCCCAAGGCTGTGAGGTCGGGCTAGACTCAGAAGGGGTCAAGGATGGCTGGGAGGATAGTCCTATGGGGGGGAGGGGGGGTGTCTCTCTGCCCTTCAGGGAGAAGCCCTTGTCCTCACTGCTGTCCTAATGGAAAGAATGTTGCTAGGAAGAATGGGCCCAGGTCTCTGCTCCAGGCTCCAGAGGCTAATAGAGCCCTCTGCCCGTCCTGGACTGGAGCCTCAGCACAGCCCCTTGGACTCCAGGCCTGGTGGTGTGGGGGTAAAGGGGAAGGAAGGAGAGTGGCCAAGAGGGCCAATGGAGACATGTGGTCAGGATTGGAGGACATCTCTCCGTGCCGGGTTTATAACCACACTCATCATCAGAAAAGGGGGGCCTCACTCTGGGTTTATAAAACTAGTCCCTGCTTCCCCTCTCTTAGCCTCAGCTTCATCATTTATAAAACGGGGGGGGGGGGGGAATAAAAACTACCCTCCCCAGTGGTGTTGTGAGGAGTAAATGAGATGGCATATACAAAGCACTTAGCATCGTGCTTGCCCGGCATACAGTGGGAGCTCAATAATTGGGAGCTTTTGTATTAGCAGTGCTCTGCTTCTATGGCCAGCGAATGAGTGTCTCTGGAGCTATATTATGGGGCTCTGTTCCTATCAACAGTATGGATGGTGGAGTCGAAGTTGCAAGGAGCAGCCTGGATCTAAACTTAGACAGGGAAAGAGAACAGTGAGCAACAGAACCAGCATTCAGAACAATTTCTCCAGGCTGGAATAAAGCAAGATGACATTGTCCTGTGAGCTTCAAGACATTCACACAAAGCAGAGGATGGGGAGAGACCTGACTTGACCCCAGCTCTGGTGAAAGGGATCTGAATGATTTAGTTGATCACAACCTGATGGGAACTAATCATGGGAGAGAAAGGCTCTGGAGCCCAGCAGTCTTAGGCTGCATTAACAGTGTGTCGCGTCCAGACTGGGGGAAATAATAGGCCTATTGTGCTGGCGTGGTCAGGCCATATCTGGAATCTTGCATTGCTACACTGACAGGCTGGAATCGGGCCAGGAGGGGGACCAGCACAGTTTCAGCTCCAGGTACTTGTGCTAAGCACTTCCTATGCATTTTCTTGTTTCATACCCAAAACAACCCTACCAGGTAGTCACCATTAATATCTCCACTTTACATACGGGGAGGGTAACTGAGCTGCTCGGGACCAGCCACACAGCTAGTAAATGGAGGAGCCTGGGGCTTTTCCGAATGGGGTCCTCTTGTGCTTGTACCGGAGGAAGAAAGAGCATGCATCACTGAACACATATTTATTAGGTTCCTACTGAGTCAGGTCCCAGCTAGTTCATGGGGACAGCAGTGAAAGAGATGTGGTTCCTGTCTTCCTGGAGTTCACGGTCGGGGGTGGGGGGATCGAAATCACTTGTGATACGGCATGATGCTACAGGAGTGAAGATTTTAGGGCTGGTGGGATCACGGAGTCCACCGCAGCTGACTCAAACCCAGAGAAGGGAAGAGACAGAAGAGTGTCACACAGCTTGTGGTGGAGCCATGGGGGCCAGTCTGTGCCC
Organism: Halichoerus grypus; assembly: GCF_964656455.1. NCBI lineage: Eukaryota > Metazoa > Chordata > Mammalia > Carnivora > Phocidae > Halichoerus > Halichoerus grypus. The sequence goes on along the minus strand of NC_135716.1, from coordinate 157,194,066 downwards.
GCTGCACGGTATTCAGCTGCTTTGCTTTGGCTCTCTCTGCTCAGCAGTGACCAAGAGCTGTGTGCCAAGATGGGAGCTGCTAGGGCATATGAGGAAGCTTGCTGTGGCCATCCTGGGGTAGCCAGACCTCATCTCTCCTCCCTGCAATCAGAGATCCCAAGAAAGAAGAAAAGGAGCCGGAAGCTGAGCAATCACAGGAACAGGGGTGAGTGGCCTTTGAGAATTCCAGCAGCCCCTTCACTAAGTAGAGCAAATGGGCCCCCACCTGACCTCTTGAGTGTCTGGGAAGCCTGGGGTGATGCGGGCATAAGGCACCCCAAGGTGGTAGAAAAGCATGTTTTCTGGATCTGTGTCTGGCGTCTGTTCCAGACTAATGTCCATCTTCTTTCAAGGACCAGATTACTCAGTCCTCTCTTTCTCAAACCTTTCCTTGATTATTTCAACCCAGAGTGCCACGTCAGCCCTGTATCTCCCAGGGCTTTTTTGTTGGGGAGACATATATACCCAGTTAGCCTTCTGGTAATTTTTGTTGAGAGGGACAGAGCAGGGCTGTTAAGAGGGAAGGCTCTGGAAAGGGGCAAAACCTGCCAGGTCTGACTCTGCCACATAACAGCTGGTTCACTTCTCTGAGTTTGCATTTCCTCAGCTATAAAATGGGGACGATAGTCCCACGCTCACGTCGTTGCCGAGAGGACTGAATGAGAGCATGTCAAGCATGGAGGAAGCTCTCCATAAAAGGCCACTGTTATTATCATCGCGTACTAGTGGTCGTGGTCCTGTCTCCTCCCCATGACTCGGGAGCCCCCTGCCAGCAGGGGCAGCGGCTGCGTAGCCTCATCTCCCTCCCCCCTCCCCTTCGCCCAGAGCCCCAGAGAAGCCAGTGTTGGAAAGAGGGAAGGGTCCGTCTTGGGGGATGAAAGAGGGACATCAATACTGAAAGTGTCAGCGCTCCATCCTCCAATCAGGTTTGGAGGAGAGGGAGACTCGACCTGACTCCTGATTTTAAAGGGGTAGGTGGGCTTCCCAGCCCCTAGCTGTTCCTAGGCGTGGGGGTCGGAAGTCGGGGGCTGTAGGCAAGACTCAGGGAGAACTCACTCTGGGGGACCTCGGGCAGCTCCCTTCCAGCCTTAGGCCTCAGTTTCCTCGTGCGTGTCAGGTGGGTGTCGCGGTCTTCTCCCCCGGGGAAGAGCCCGCGCAGCCGGACGCCGGCTTTTGAGAACGTGGCTCTGTGGCAGCGCTGCGGGGCGGCTCAGCGCGGCGGGAGCGCGAGCGCGCGGCCGCGGAGATTGGCTGGCGCGGGCCAGCAGGCTCCCTGATTGGCCGAGCCTTTAAGAGGCACGAGGGGGCGTGCAGGCGAGTGCGAGTCTCACGGCCCGCCGGCTTAGTAGCGCGCGGCGGCCGTGGCGGCGGTGGGCACGACGGGAGCCCGGGCCCGAGCGGAGGCCCGCGGAGCAGAGGAGCATCCCGGCGTCCCGGTCCCCGGCGGCGTGGCCCGCGGGTCATGGCCAAAGGAGAGGGCGCGGAGAGCGGCTCCGCCGCGGGGCTGCTGCCCACCGGCATCCTCCCGGCCGCTGAACGGCCGGCCCAGGTGAAGGTGAGGGCCCGGTCCCCCCACCCCCGGGCGGGGGGAGGAGGGAGGGGGGAGGGGGGAGGTGAGGGCGAGCTGAGTTGGGGACGTCGAGGGAGAGGCTTGGTTCCGGGACGCGTTGGGCTAGCCGGGGACAGGCGGGCTCCGCTGCAGGGGAGGCCCGGGGGTGCCCTGGGGACGGGGGCTGATGGAGAAGTTTCGTAGGCACCGGCGCCCCCTTTTGCTCACCCCCACCCCGCATCTCTACCGAGCCGCCTGACAGAAGCTTTACGTTGTGCCCGGCTCTGCTGAGCGGGTTTCAGTTCCTCTGTGACGAGTGGCTTCGGTTTGACACCCGGAAAGCAAGGCAGATCACAGAGATCTGGGAAAACCCTGTTAATTCCCCATTTCTCAGCCCCCTACTCCCCACCCACAGGCCCACGCTCGCGCCTCAGCTCTGCGGTGAGGGCCGCTCAGGTTCATTCATAAGAACGAGAGCTACTTCCGAGGCGTTTGTGTGAGTGTGGGTGTTGGCGCCCGCGGTGCTTTGCGCGTCTTGACCTTCAACCCCATCCCCAGTTCTCTTGGACCTAATGAAGAACCTAATGAAATCGGGAGGCTCCAGGGGGAGTGGATCCCAGGCAACACATATCTGCCTTTTCCTTTTCGTTTTATTAACCGGTCCCTGCAAGGAGCCAGGGTGAGCAGTTCTGGGGCTACCACATCTGAGTAATCTCCACTTTCCCCCCAGGGCAACCTCAATCTTCCTAGTGCTCCACCTAGATGGGGCCCCGGCACCCAGAGGCCTTTCCTCCCCTCTCCAAGATTCCCTAGGAGCTGGAGATGGGGGATAGCAAGAGGGAGGGTAGGACAGCTCCTGGGCTGGCCTGAAGCTCTGGCTGCCTACAGGGGCCAGGGTGGCTCAGGGACAGATGAAGGAACAGCTGTGCCCGCAGCCAGCTGGGCTGGGCCCCTACAGCTTCTAGAGTCTTCACCCAGTAGGCAGGTGGGTCCTGGCCTCTGAACTAGGGCGGGAGCAGGGGCTGGGCTTAGGCGGCTCTTGGCAGCAAGAGGATTTTCAGGTTGCGGCGGGTGGTGCTGGGTGGGGACAGGTCCACTGCTGGAGCATGCTCCCACTCCAACTTGAAAAGAGCATGGCTGAGACCCTGGGGGGAGTCTTTTAGGGATGGTGGGCTGCCAAATTAACTCAGAATCTGGAGATGGGGTGGCTTAGGGGCAACGTCCTCCACATGGATTCCCCTTTTCCAGGTTCCTAAGATAGAGAATACCTTTACCTTTCTTTTCTTGTGGGAAGTGAGCTCTCCCTGGGTGGGAACAGGGCAAGGCAGACTTGTTCCTCCTGGCAAAGTTGGCTGGAGGGATGGTCCTGCCTCTGGAACTTTTTAGGATGGAGGCCAGGATCTTGGGTCTTTTTTCATCCTTTCCTCTTCTTCCCAGAAGGAACCCAAGAAGAAACAACAGTTGTCCATTTGCAACAAGCTTTGCTATGCAGTTGGGGGGGCCCCCTACCAGGTGACAGGCTGTGCCCTGGGGTTCTTCCTGCAGATCTACCTGTTGGATGTGGCTCAGGTAAGTGGGATGAGCCTGCCAGGGCTCCTCCAGCATCCTGAGGTGGGGCAGACTAGGGACTGTCTCATCTGTGAAATGGGAATGGAATCCTTACTTTGCTGCCTCTCAGAGTTGGCAGTGGATGGAGAAATAAGAAGGCTTTGGAAAGTATCCAGCAGGGGAATCTATCCGCTCCAGGAGTCTCAGCTGGCAAGGTCAGGCAACTTCTCCTTGCCTGGCAAGAGCAACAGAACCTGGAGGGGTAGGTGATGGCATGAGGGAGAATGGAGCCTGCTAGTGACACTTGTTCTAAGAAGAGACTGGCACACCATGTCCCCACTGGACAACAGTCAGCTGGCCCCGCTCAGGGGCGGCTAGATATTGCCAGGCTTATAGACAAGGCAAAGCTCACCTTCACCTAAGAAGCAGAGGCATGTCAGTGGGCAGAGGGGCCCCCAAGTGCCGGGCTCAGGTAAGGTGCCCAATGTATGGGGTCTTTGACTAGGAGAGGTACTTAGGGTGAACCAGGGCTCTGCTCTGTTTTGAAAAGCTTCGGCCAGGAGCCTGACATCCTGAGAATTCACCTTGCCTGGATGGGAGAATGGGAAGCTCAACAGCCATGGCTTTGGGGCTCACACACTGCACTGGCTGTCTTTTCTATGTAGCATCTGACTCCGCAAGCAAACCATCTTAGTTGTATCCATTTCTAGGTGGGGAACACTAAGCCCCAGAAAGCACAAATAACTTCATTCAAGCAGCTAGTTTTGGAACAAGTCCCATGGGCTGGGTCCCCTAAGTGAGGTGCAAATATGAGGAACCTGCAATCCAAGCGTAGAACTGTTGTCAGGAGTGGGAGGGTAGGGCAAGTCGGATTGGGGTAGCTACAGCGTGGGAGAGGCTGCTAGCTTCCCCGCTCCCTGGAGCAAAAGCAATAGTAGAGCCTTGACGGATATAAGGAAGAGTCTTCTCTTCCAAAGAAGCCATCTCTTTTGGCCTAAAAGGTTTGTGGAGAGGGGAATAGCTTGACTGGATAGCGACAGGCCACTTTCTAAAAGCATCTAAAGATTCCTTTTTCCACATCCAAGATAGAGCTTGACCTGCAAGACAGGGATTTTAACTCCGGTTCTATAAGAGAGGGATCATAACTCCCATTATACAGATGGGGAAATTGAGGCCCACTGTGGTCACCCAGCAAATGCTCATTCTGATATCAGGTGGTTGGAGCTCAGGGCTATGAGAGCGAAGCAAGGAAAGGATTCTGGATTCATTCTAATGGGTGGGAGTGTTTTCAAGGGCAGTGGAAGGGAGGACATAAGGGAGCAGATCTGGGAAAATGTCTAAGGCACACGCTGCTACTGACTGCTATCAGAGAACTGTTACTATCACCATTAACAGGCAAGTGAAGATGCTTAAGGCCTGGGTGAGAGCAGCGCACAGTCCCAGGGGCCTGGACGAGATGGGGAGGGGGCCCCTGCTTTTGCCTACTATTCAGGGTTGAGGTGAGTAGAAGGATGAAGGGGTCATCTTCTACCTGTTCCCCATTCCAGGTGGACCCTTTCTCTGCCTCCATCATCCTATTTGTGGGCCGAGCTTGGGACGCCTTCACAGACCCCCTGGTGGGCTTCTGCATTAGCAAATCTTCCTGGACCCGCCTGGGCCGCCTCATGCCCTGGTGAGTAGAAGAGACTCCTTTGAGGTGGCAGAAGGCAGGGCATTTGGCATGTCTACTAACTCTTGATCCTTCCATCTGGCTTGTCACAGACTGTGGGGTGAAGAGAAGAAATGACAAAAAAACCCAAGTGTCGAAACCCTGTCTGAGGCCTCAGCTGCCCCAGGCATGGGCACTGGGATGCCCTGCCAATTCATTCCCAGGCTGGCCAAACTGCTAGACTGAGCAGCTTCCCCTACACCAGGCCCCATTCCTCCCCGAGGCCCATTCCCTTCAGTGAAGCTGGAATTCTAACGTCTCCCACACAGTCATTTCCCATAGTGGCAGAGATAGCGGCTGCATAGTGGCTGAGAGGTTAAACTCTGAAACCAGCCTGCCTCAGTTTCACCACCCCCAGTTGTGCAGCCCTGGGCAAGTCACTTAACATCTCTGAGCCTCAAGTTTCTTCATCTGCCAAGTGGAGATAATAATTATGCCTATCACTTTGGTTTATCGTGAAGATCACATATTTTTTATATGTGAAGTACTTAGAACAGTGCTAGGCACATACTAAGTAATATATAATTTGGCACCCCTTCAGAGTAGCTCCTGTTGGGGCAAGGCTGGAGGGTAATGCCCAGAATGGGATAGCAGACCCATAACCTCTGGCCCCTTGGATAATATAAACTACCTTTTCCCTTGATAGAGAGCCTGCACTACTCAGCCTCGGGCTACAGGGCAAGGTTGGGGGAGGTAGTACACCATAGATCAGACAGCAAAGGCAGACACACAGGACAGGCTGACAGGCTGGAGCTCTGGTTCCCTCCAGGACATCCTGCTTGGTGGGGGGAGGGGGGTGGACATACCCCTTTCATCTCCAGCCCATCCAGGCTCAAGTGGGCGCCTTCCTGCCCCAGGGGTGCCCATACCTGGTCTCCGGCCTTCAAAGCTCTTCCCACAGCCCCCACCCCACCCCCACAACTTCCTTTCCCACGAGGCCCCCCTCCCACCACAATCCCGCCAGCCTCTGGCTAAGGCCCAAATTGGGGCCTTTGATCCAGGCTTCTTGGCAGGGGGCGGGGGGGGGGGGAGGTAGGAAGGAGGAGAGGGGGGCGGTGGCAGGAAGGCAGGAGAGCCTGCCTTACCTGGACAGGCTGCCCAGGTAGGAGGCAGGCTGCCCCACCCCCCCACCCACCTGAGTCCCTGGCAGCCGGTAGGAGGTGGGGCTTTGCTGCCACATCTCCTCATGAGGCATAGCCAATGGGAGGCAGCTACTCAGGACAGGCCTTTGTGGTGGCCGCAGCAGCTGGGTTACTTCCAGTCACATTCGGTTCCTCAGCGGAGAGGAGAGGAGTGTTTGACGAAGGCTGACGGAAGGAGCCCTTGTTCTCTGAGGAGACACGTGGATTCGGGCAGGAGGGAGGGGGGCAGAGAGGGAGAGCCGAGGAGGCCCTCCCTGTGGGAAGTAGGATCTGAGGGCCTCACGCTGGGCAGGTGTGGCAGCCAGTTCGGTGAAGTTGCTGAGGGCCCTTCAGGCTGCTTTTTGTCTTAACACGGTGTCTGTGTACATGTCCTCACCTGTCTGGGTGATAATTCCTGGTGATACCTCTTGAATGGTAACCTCCACCCCTGTGTCTGAGTGCCCACTGGATCACTCAGTGGACTGAGGGGCTGCCGTGCAGGGGATGGGACCTCCTTCCTGTCCCTACCACAGTAAGGACCTAGGTCCCTCAGGCCTGGGACCCGGCACCTTCTTTTAGTGTGGGAAGAGGCTGGGCCTTTCAGGTTTATCAGCCCCGTGGCCCACTATCCTTCCAGGCCTCAGAGCAGCCCTTGCCCTCAGCCAGCACTTAAAATCCACCCTTCAGACCAGGAAGACTTTGACAGACACTTTCCCTGCAGTTCCCGAGGCCACCTGGTGAGAGGCAGGGTATGCACAGGGTCACGTGGGCGGGCGGGGATGCAGCAGGGCTGGGCCTGGGGTCTGATTCCCTGGCTGAGGACCTGTGCTCTCCTGCCGAGCTTTCCCAGTGTGATAGTCACAGCAAGCACTTACTGTGTCCCAGGCACCGTTCTACATTTTAATATCAACTTTATTAAAGCCTCAAAACTACTTCCACTCTATGAAATGGAACCAAAGTCCTTCCCGTGGCCTGCAAGGCCTTACATGACCTGGTACTCCGTGTCCTCCAACCCCGTCTCCTAATGCCATCCCCTCTGCTCACTCCACTCCAGCCCCGATGGCCTCCTTGCTACTCCCCAGACCTGCCTGAGCACCTCTGTGCTGACTGTTCTTGCCCAGCACACTTTTGCCTCAGACAACTGCAAGGCCAACTGCCTCCTCTCGGTCAAGTCTTGGCCCAGATGTCAGCTTCTCAACGAGGGCTCCCTTGTCTACTCTGTTATCAGTTGTAGCCCCATACTCCCAATCCCCTTTAGCCTGCTTTCTGTTCTCCGTAGCACTTAATCACCTTCTAATGGTATAGAATTTTTAAAAATCGTGGTAAAATATACATAACATAAATTTTGCCATTTTAACCATTTTTTTTGAAAGATGTATTTATTTATTTGAGAGAGAGAGCGAGCAGGGGGAGGGGCAGAAGGAGAGGGAGAATCCTGAAGCAGACTCCCTGCTGAGCACGGAGCCTGGCAAGGGGCTCAATCCCAGGACCCCGAGATCATGACCTGAGCCGAAATCAAGAGTCCGCTGCTAATTGACTTGAGTCACCCAGGCACCCCGCCATTTGAGCCATTTTTAACTGTACAGTTTAGTGTCGTTCAGTATATTCTCGTTGTACTACCACCACTACCATCCATCTCCAGAACTTTTTCATCTTCCCAAACTGAAACTCTGTACCCAGAAAAAATAACTCCCCGTACCTCCCTCCCCACAGCGCCTGGTAACCACCATTCTACTTTTTGTCTCTGAATTTGACTACTGTAGGTCTCTTGTAGGCGGGATCATGCAATACTTGTCCTTTTGTGACGGACTTACTTCACTTAGCATAATGTCTTCAAGGTTCATTTGTGTTGTAGCATGTGTCAGACTTTCATTCCCTTTTAAGCCTGAATAATACGTATATAACTTTTACATTATGTTTATTTTTCATTTGCCAACTAGAATACAAGTTCCACCGGGCAATAACTTTTGTCTGTTTCATTCACTGATCCATCCTAAGTCATAAGAATAGTGCTTTGCTTAGCCCATATTCAGCACTTGAATATTTCTTGAGTGAAGGTTGAATGTAGTTAGGTGCTATTACTATTTTCTTTTTATGGATGAGAAAATGAGCCTCCGAGAAGTTAAATAACTTGCTCAAGTCCAAGTTATTTATAGTTATTGGTACAGCCAGAATTGGATTCCTGAAGAATGGTTCCAAAGGCCTTCCTCTTAGCCCCTGCTCTCTGCTGCCTTTTTATACTGATGACATGAAGTCAGTCCGTCCTGAGGTCTAACCACTTTTGCAGTGGTGTGGGATGCACCAGTGGGAAGGCAGACATTTACCCTCCCTTAGAGTGATTTCACTAGGCCTGGTCCTTCGCCTGGAGTTGGCCTTCCCAACCCGTGTGTGTGCGCCCACAGTGTGTGTATATGTGTGCTCACGAGGGATGTGTGTGCACATGTAAGAACACCAATGTTGGGGTTGCTCCTTCTTCCCGCCTCCCTGCCCTACCACCCGAGGTTTCACTGCCATTCGCGGTTCCCCCAGCCCATAGGAAGCCCCTGCCTCTGGAGCCCTCTCCACTGGGGAGACTAGGCAATCCTCCGCATCTGACCTCATGCTCCATGCTCAGGATTTCAGTCCAGGGGCCCTGTTGCAGTCTGCGCTTCTGGCTTGGCCATCAGCCTTTCCCAGAGACCCTGGGGTGGGTGGATTCAGGGAGAAGAATTTCCTTCCCGGCAGGCACCCTGTGGGACTACAGAGCAGTCCAGGCTGACCCCAGAACTTGGGGTTTTGGCATCCAGCCCCTACTCAGACCCTCCCCCCTTCCCCAGGATCATCTTCTCCACACCCCTGGCCATCATTGCTTACTTCCTCATCTGGTTCGTGCCTGACTTCCCACAGGGCCAGGCCCTGTGGTACCTGCTTTTCTATTGCCTGTTTGAAACACTGGTCACGGTGAGTGTGGGTGCCTCCCCTTGGTGTCTGGGGGGAGGAATGAGGGCAGTCCCCGGGGCCTGTAGGGTTGGTGCCAGAAGCCACATCTGCTTGTCCATCGTCTGACTGGCCGAGGGCCTCTCTTCCATGCCAGTGTTTCCACGTTCCCTACTCAGCTCTCACGATGTTCATCAGCACAGAGCAGAGTGAGCGGGATTCTGCCACTGCATATCGTAAGTGTCTCTCCAGCCCGCTGATCCATCCCCCAGGGACCATGGGGATTGTTCCCTGACCCTCCTGCCACATTTCTTCCCTTGCTGGGAATGGATGTAAAACCATCTCAAAAATAACTTGATCCCTTTATTGCTCTGGTGAGAACAGAGAGGTGCAGGGGCTAGCCAGAGGTCACACCGAGCAAGGCCGTAAGTGCAGGCCAAGGTGCATCTGCCCCACCACTGGATATCCACCCTCCTGGAACAACTGCCATCACCTGGGGCCTCTACCCACCTGGCCTTCCTCCCTGGAGGCCGACAAGCCATGAGGCCCCTCCAAAGGACCTTTTTACTGTTCAGGGATGACTGTGGAGGTACTGGGCACAGTGCTGGGCACAGCGATCCAGGGGCAAATCGTGGGCCAAGTGGATACGCCTTGCCTCCAGGACCCCAAGGACTCTTCACTGGCTATGGAAGGTGCCAATCGGACACAGAGCACCACCTCACTCAAAGAAACGGTGAGGCCCTTGGCTACGCAGAGATTTAGGGATATGAGGCACAATGGGGTGGTTTGCAGTCATCCTCAACATCGTCCATGTTTATTAAGTGTTGGGCATTTGATCTACAAACTGTTAATATGCCCACTTTTCAGATAAGGAAACTGACTCATAGAGAGGCTGAATAATTTGGCCAGGGTCACAGAACTAGTGACTTAACTAGATTTGGGGAGATGTGAACTATGGGCTCTCACCCTCCACAGCCTGGCTTCTTAACATTCCGTTCCTCTGGACTTTGCCCAGCCGTGGGAAGTGGCAGCCGGCCCAGGATGATTCTCCCATTTCACAGGTGGAGACAGTGAGGCCCCAGAGAAGGGACTGGTCCATGGAGTGGAGCTGCTGAGAGCTGGGATGAGATCAGACTGACTGTCACTTTTATCTCCTTTGTAGCAAAATGCATACCTGCTGGCGGCAGGGGTCATTGCCTCCATCTACGTCGTCTGTGCTGTCATCCTGACCCTGGGCGTGCGGGAGCAGAGAGGTGAGGGGTCCCCGGGGAGCGCTGTAGGCCCCAGCACCGCATGGCTTTGTCCCTCTGCCTGGCCTCACTCAGGCTTTGGCAGCAGCCTCTGCTCCTTCCTCACTGTCTTCTCTGGCCCCCAGAACCCTATGAGACTCAGCAGGCTGAGCCGATGTCCTTTTTTCGGGGCCTCCGGCTGGTCATGAGCCATGGCCCATACGTCAAGCTTATTGCTGGCTTCCTCTTCACCTCCCTGGCTTTTATGGTGAGTGGGGGGGCCTGACGTGCTCAGCCTTGAGAGTAGGGCGGGTGCAAGAGGGGTGGGGTAAAACAAGGACAGGGATATGACGAAGCCTGAGGGACGGGTGGAATGGGGGCAGGGTGAGCAGAGGTCCTGGGAGCATGGGGAAGCCTGGGCTCTGACATCACTTCTTTCCTTGCATTTCCTTCCCCCTACCCTGCCCATCCCCCAGCTGGTGGAGGGGAACTTCGCCTTGTTTTGCACCTACACCTTGGGCTTCCGAAACGAATTCCAGAATCTGCTCCTGGCCATCATGGTGTGTGTGGGGCCCCGAGGGTGGGTAGGCAGCCTGGGCTTTGAGATGGTTCTTTAGATAGTCAGAGGATGTTTCCCAGACTGGCTAAGGTTAGGAGGGATGTGGGAGGAGTCTCAGAATCACTGGTTGGATCTGACGCACAATTGCTTAGGCAAGACTGTGAAAGATTTGGGGCAAGATATTCCAGTAAAGAACATAGCAAAGGCCAAGGCGTGGAGGCCAGGAACTTGGAGACTTTGTGCTCAGCTGTGGCTCAGAGAAGGTAGGAGATAAGACTGGGACTAGCATTCAGCTCCCCTGGAGAGCCGTCAAAGGGGCCTGTCAGCTTCCTCAGTGCCCAGAGGGTATCATCTGGCTGCCCGCAGGCAAGGCTAGGAATATCTTTGAGGTCCTGGGAAGGGCAGCAGGGGTTTATGACTAACCCACTTCCCTCACTCCCGACTGTGCATCCCCAGCTCTCGGCCACGTTCACCATTCCCATCTGGCAGTGGTTCCTAACCCGATTTGGCAAGAAGACGGCGGTATACATTGGGATCTCAGTGAGTGGGGCTGAAGGGGTGGGGCCTGGGCTTAGTTGGGGTTTGCTGGTCGAAGTCCCCAGGCTGACTCATCTTCCTGTGCCCGCCCCTTCCACTAGTCAGCAGTGCCATTTCTCATCTTGGTGGCCTTCATGGAGAGTAACCTGATTGTCACCTACGTGGTAGCTGTGGCAGCCGGCATCAGTGTGGCAGCGGCCTTCTTACTGCCCTGGTAAGTGCGTACCGGCCCACCTGGCTATGTCCGCCAGCCCCCTACCCCCTACCTCTGAAGCTCCTTGCAGGGAATTCTGCAGGGGCTTCTCCTGCAGACCATTCTGTGGGTCCAGGTTGGGGGGGGGGCAGGTCTCTCCTGTACAGTTGTAGAGGTTGTGAACTGTGCGAGAAGACCTAACCAAGGTGCGAGATGGGGGGCTTAAATCTGGTCTGTGTTCTATTCGCCAAGCTGCATACCTAGAATGGGGCTCCATCTCAGAGGAGGGGGCCGGCCTTCTTACCACTATGAAGTTGCCATGTCTTCACAGAGCTGTGTGCCCTGGGGATACAAAAGTCCCAGAGGGCCACCTCTTCTTACTGACACCACAGAGGTGCCATATGGGCTAGTGGGGACCCTGGAGTGCTGGGTGGGTGAGTCCTCATGATCGCCACCATGCTGCAGGTCCATGCTGCCTGATGTCATCGACGACTTCCACCTGAAGCAGCCCCAGTCTCATGGAACTGAGCCCATCTTCTTCTCCTTCTATGTCTTCTTCACCAAGTTCGCCTCTGGAGTCTCCCTGGGCATCTCCACCCTCAGTCTTGAGTGAGTGCGGCGGGGTCCTGGAGCAGCGCTGGGCAGGGCCAAGCCCCAGGTGCCCCGCCCTCACCACCCTCCTGCTCCCTGGGTCCCACAGCTTTGCCGGGTACCAGACCCGTGGCTGCTCACAGCCGGCACGTGTCAAGTTCACCCTGAAGATGCTGGTGACCATAGCTCCCATAGCCCTTATCCTGCTAGGCCTGCTGCTCTTCAAGCTGTACCCCATCGATGAGGAGAAGCGGCGGCAGAACAAGAAGGCCCTGCAGGCTCTGAGGTGAGAGCGGGGAGGCAGAGGAGGGGGGCATCATCCTATCTAAACCCTCAGCCCCTGCCTCTTGTGGCCAAGGCCTGGCTTACCTCCTGCACATCTTCCCTAGAAGCCTCCTCCCTAATGGCAGCTGACTCAGCTCCGATCCTTAGCTGCACGCCAGGCAGTGTGCTGGGTGGTTTTGCATTTATTCTTTCAGCAGATACTTATTGGAAACCCACTAGGTGCCAGGCATTGCTCTAGTGAATGAAACAGACAGAATCCCTGCCCTCACGGAGTTTATACACTTCAGGGACTGCGCATTCATGATCTCCTGCAGTCCTTTGACACCCCTAGGTGTCGGGAGATCCCGATCCCCACTCCGAGCCTTAACCAGGAAGAGTAACCGGCCCCTCCGAGAAGGAGTAGAACTGGGGTTTGAGCGCTGGCATTTTCACTCCACAGCCTGCATTCTTCAGAGCTCTCTCGGCATGCAGGACCTCAGGTGTGGCCTGAGGCTGCCTTTCTGGAGACCAGAGGGCACGGTGAAGTGAATCAGGCCAGTTCATCAGCCAGCCCAGGTCAAAGCGTAGTCCCAGGGCTTCTGGTGCCCTGTGGGCAGCAAGAACTACAAACAGACCGACTGGCAGTTTCTGCGTTGAGAGTAGGAGTGAGCAAACTGTCTACTTCCTGTCGTTTAGACTCGCCTGACAGCTGGCTGGCTAAGACTGTAGGGCCAGGGTCCTCGGAGGACCAAGGCAGCTGGGGAAGGGGAGGGGTGAGGACGCCTCCTCCAGCCCGTGTCCTCTGGCTCTTGCAGGGAGGAGGCCAGCAGCTCTGGCTGTTCTGACACAGACTCTACGGAGCTGGCCAGCATCCTCTAGGGCCGTCCGTGTTGCCCGAAGCCACCATCCACAGGGCCTGGGTCCCAGACCACAGGAGAGATCAGGGCCTGCTTGCCTGTTCGCTGAGTAGCTGGTCTCCAGGTGTTCTGAAGGGAGCCAAAGACTCGAGAGTAAGTGGCCCAGGACACTTCCTGTGCCTGCCGTGGGGAGGGCTGTTCATGCAGCCTCCTGCCTCACATCTGCCTGCCCACGGGGCCAAGCCCCGGGGCTGCTACTGTGAATATGCCATGGACTGATGGGGCCTAGCCTGGAACACTAATGTAGAAACGTTTTATACAGAGACTAATTAATAACTTAATGACCATGTATATAGCAATGTGTATGTATGTATGTGTCTGTGAGCTATTAATGTTATTAATTCTCATAAAAGCTGGAAACCAGAGGTGCTTATTTCGGTCTTTACCCTCAGCCCCTCACTGAGCCCTTCGGTGCCAAGACAGGGACATGAAGCTGCAGGGGCCCTGGGGAGCAAGAGGGTGTCTGGAGGTGCAATAACAGCATCGGCTAACATCTACTAAACACCTATCTGTACCAGGCATGGTGTGGAGGCTTTACCTTCACTTTGCTGGTTCTCGAATTTAATCCTTGAAACCGTCTTGCTATATCAGGACTATTCCACTTTCTTTTTTTTTTTTCTTTATTATTTTTTTAAAGTAGGCTCCATGCCCAGCGTGGGGCTTGAACTCACGACCCTGAGATCAAGACCTGAGCTGAGATCAAGAGCTGGGTGCTTAACCGACTGAGTCACCCGAGCGCCCCGGGACTATTCCACTTTAAAGATGAGTAAACTGAGCTCCAGTATAGAGAGGGACCTGGCTCAGGTCACGTGGCCAAGAGTTGCCTAACCGGAATCCCATCCCATCCTTCGCTCCCCTGTATCTGAGTGACCCCACTGCCTGTCAGACGGCCGGCTGCTCTGCCCAGGCATGCACGCTGTGCGTCCTGCCCCAGGCATGCTTGAGCATGCGCCCCTGGCACACACGCGTGTGACTGGGGCTGTGTGAGGTCCTAGGGACCTGCGATTCTTTCCCCATAGCTGTTAATGATGGTGTTGGAAGGTGAGAAGGTACCTGGCTGGGTGGCTTTGTGTGTGGGTTGAGGAGGGGTCTCAGCACTGGTGTGCTGGTGAAAAACCACTGTTGGCGGGGAGGAGGTTGCTGGGGGAAGCCCTAGTTTATAGCACTTGTCCATTTGCATGGCGTAATTGCTTCTTCTATAGCCAATTTCAAGTTACCAATGGTTGTTCTAAGGCCAGTTTCCCGAAAATTGAACAGTTGGCTCTCACAAGCTGGTAGGAGCTTGCCCCAGTGCATCACTGGGTCTCACACACTTAGGCCAAGCTCCAGATATTGGGAAAGCAAAGCTGGTAGGATCAGGGCTACGGGTCCAACTTCTCTATTCTATGCATGGATAAATGAAGCCCAGAGAAGAGAAGTGCATAGACCCTTCAGGCTTGGTTGTTACTTTGGTTCTAGGGCTCCATTTTCAGGGTGGCTGGGGAAGGCTCCATTTTTGCCCTGAAGTTCTGCCAAGGCACTTTCATAAATTGATCAAGTGTTACTAACCGGCATCGTTATATGCATAATTCCCCTATGAGGTAAGTACATTATTACCTCCATTTTACAGATAAGGAAACTGAGGCACAGAAAAGTAACTTGTCCAAGGTCATCAGACAGTAAGTGGAGGAGCTGATGTTTGAACCCGGGCTGTCTGGCTACAGGACCAGGGCTCTTACCCACTACTTTAGGCTAATATGTGAACCGATAGTCTTGTCACCACCAAGCCAGGTCCCGCTCCCTTTAGAGCTGCCATCTCAGGGTCAGGCTGCCTGGGCAAGGCAGGAGCCCTGGGCTCTGGGCTGGCTTTCGTAGCCGGAATGCTCAAGAACTCAGATAATGTTTGCAGAGACCCACTCCTACCTCCCCCTCCCTCTACTCCAATAAACACCAAAACCTGTCTTTAAAAAATAAAAGTTATTTTAAATTTCCTAAACCACTCAAGTTTGCTTCCTGCCCATCCCTGCAATTACTTACCAGGTCTCTCACCTAGATGATTATACCAGCATCCTCGCTGGTCTCTCTCTCTCTTTTTTAAAAGATTTTATTTATTTGAGAGAGAATGAGAGAGAGAGCATGAGAGGAAGAGGGTCAGAGGGAGCCCCGATGCAGTACTTGATCCTGGGACTCGATCCTGGGACTCCAGGATCATGACCTGAGCCAAAGGCAGTCGCTTAACCAACTGAGCCACCCAGGCGCCCTGGTCTCTGTCTTTGATTTGATCTCCTCACATTCCTTCTGCAAACTCTCCAAGATAACCAAAGTATTTAGAAGCCCTTCTATGAGTCCCCATTGTCTTCAGGAGGAAGTCTGAGACCCCTGCTGATCTCCCCAGCCCCACAGTCCACCTGCCCAGCCCTGGAATGTACCCCTGGCCCCTGGTCCATCTGGCAGACACTGATCCAATATGCCTTGGTTCCAGAATGCCTCTCTAAAGCCATTCTTTTTCCCCTGTTCTTTGGGGCAGCTCTCGAGAGTCCATGCCCCCTCCACTGTAGCTTCCCATATTGAGCCCAGGGCCAGGCATGGTGGTGTGGGTTGGGGCTGAGTTTTTAAACATGAGCTATAACAAGAAGGTTTTGTGAGCTACACCCAACAGGCACTGACCCAACATGATGCTTCTCTCTTGTCCTCAGTTTCCCCCAACTGTACAATGGGGATTTGGAATGGAAAACCTTCTCTTCAGTTTCATGCTCACAGAAAATTGTTCTCCTCAAAGATCCCCTGCTGATTTCGTGGGGGATGATATGGTGGTGGTGGGGGGGGGGGTAGAAAAACAACCTGGGATCCCAGAAACTCATTTGGTCACCGGTGACTCCATGTGCCTTCTGGACAGCTCATACCTACCCATCCTTTGGGAGAAGTGCCATCTTGACTTCCTCTATGCTTGGATCCAACATTACTACAAAAAACTCTGCCTCCCTCTTGACTCTGTCCTGCAGTCCTCAGCCACGCCAATCACACACTCCACCCCAACTCCTGCTACAGAACAGGTGTGGCTTTGGCTCCACCTGCTGGAAGAAAGGAGCAATACCTCTCAACATTGCAAAGAAGGAATTCCAGATTTGTCCTTGAGCATATGAGGTTGGCTATCTTATGGAAAAAATATTTGTATTGGGCCTACTATGTGTCATGCACTGGCTAGCCTCTGAGGATAGAGTGGTGAATAAAATAGAGCTTACATGCTCAGTGAGGACCAGTGACAAATAAATGGGCATATAAGTAATTTTGGATTATAATAAACACAATGAAAGAAGCAGGGTGATGTTATAGAGGGAATTGGTGTGGAGACTTTATTTTTTTTAAAGATTTTATTTTTAAATAATCTCTACACCCAACATGGTGCTCAAACTCACAACCCCAAGATCCAGAGTCATATGCTCTACCAACTGAGCCAGCCAGGCTTTAAATTGAGTGCTCAGGAAAGAATGTTCTGAGAAAATGCCTTTTGACTTGAATCACGAAGAAGGAGAATTAGCAGACATTCAAAGGGCTTGGGGAAAAGCACTGTACATAGAGGAATCAGCTAATGCTAAGACTCTAAGGTAGAAAAGAGTGTGGTATATTTGAAGTACTGAAAGGAAACAGTGCCGCCCAAGTGTAGCGAATGAGAGGGCAGGTGGTATGAGGTGAATTTGGAGAGGTCTACTGGAACTAAACCATCCAGGCCTTGTAGCCCACAGTAAAAGTCTGCATTTTATTTTGAGAAGAGCCAAAAAGCCAATCGACAAGTTTTAAGTAGGGAAGCCATCTGATAGGTCAAGAGTTTAGAAAGACCATATCATCTGCTTTGTGGGGAAAGGACTGAAGGAAGTGAAAGTGGAAACAAGGTGACTAACGTAGTGGATGCTCTTCTAATCTAACTTCCCTCCCTCCCTCCCACCCTCCCTCTCTCCCTTCCTTCCTTCCTTCCTCTTAGAGAGAGAGCGAGAGAGAGCACGTGTGTGCATGTGCACATGAAGGGGAGGGACAAAGGGAGAGGGAGAAGGAGAGAAGCAGACTCCCCACTGAGCACAGAGCCTGATCCAGTGACCCTGAGATCATGACCTGAGCCGAAATCAAGAGTTGGATGTTCAACCAGCTGAGCCACCCAGGCGCCCCTCTTCTAATGTTTCTAGGCAATGAAAAGTACCAGATGGGTGGTGGCAGTGGAAATGGAAAGAAGATAGATTTGGCAGCTGGTTGGCCTGGATAACGGAGAGAGGGAAGGAGGGAGAAGGGGAGAAAAAGGGAAGGGAGAGGAGAGGGAGAGGAAAATGAAGGTGAGAGCTAGATTCCTAACTTGGAAAACAGCAGCACCTCAACCCAATAGCACAGGGAGCACAGGAGGAGGAGAAAGCTAGGGGGACAGAACAATTCATTTGTCATCTGTTGGTATCATTTTATATATATAAAAAGGAAAAAAACACACTTAGAAATCCCATTAGGTCAGGAACAAGAATACACACTTTCATCAATATTACTATATAACCTTTAATTGGAGGTACTAGCTGATGCAATTAGATAAGAAAAAGAAATAAAAATTGGAAAAGATTAGATAAAATTATCTTTACTTGTTAATAACATGTTTGTATTCCAAGAGAACCCACTAGAATTAACTGAAAAACTGCCATAAACAACATTCAGTAAGAAAATGGGTATGAAATTAATATATAAAAATAATATCCTTTATACATACAAATTGCAATCAGTTAAAACTGCATTTTTCAACATGATAACCATGGGGCTATTTGAATTTAAATTTAAAATAGCTAAAATTAAGTAAAATTTAAAATTCAGTTTCTCAATCATCCTAGTCACACTTTACGTTCTCAATAGCCACATGTGATTAGTGGCTACTGTATTAGTGTAGTTATAAACCAAGTCCATCATTACAGAAAGTTCTATTGTTCAGTGCTGAGTTAGAAGATATGATGAAAGAGAAGACCACATTTATGAGAGCAACAAAATACCTACGAATGAATAGGAAAGAAATAGTCCTTTGTCAAATCACATGACTTAGTATGTGGTCACAATCCCCCTGTCTGGACCTTTCTGTATTACAGGAATAGCCAAAGTAGCATCTTTTTGCAAGTCTTCCCTGACTCTTCCAGCTGAGTCCAACAACATATAGTTGATCCTTATTATTTGAAGATTCTGTATTTGCAAATTTGCCTACTTGTTAAAATTTATTTGTAACCCCAGGGAGGGAGGCAGGACAGGGAGGGGAGAAGAAAGCAGCAGCAACGCTAGAGGATATAGAGAGTGAGGGAAGGTTTAGGCCTGGGTATTAGATCCAGACTTTCCCCTTTTCCTCCAGGGTAGCTGAGCAGAGCTGGGTGGGACTCACATCTCCAGGGCAATCAAGGAAGTTCCTGATTGCTGTGGCCTAAGGCCCTTTCCGGGGTGAGGCCCACGCCCTAAAGAGGCCAAGCCCAGAGTGAGCTCTGATTGCTCATCATCCAGGAAATTGCCTTCTGTCTGGCAGAGATCCTGCTGAAATTGGCCTAGGGTGGGTGGACTGGGACCCCACCCCTAGGTGATCTAACATAGGCTGGATAGCTTGTGGGAGAGTCTGGGATGTCCTGCAGGTGACCTAGGGCCAGAGAAGCAGGGAGGGGGTAGGACTGTCTGCTTTAACAGTAGTTTAAGAGATGGGGAATGAGGCCTGGAATCTCTCTGACTCCCAATACAGTCACAGCAGTCACTCATCCCAGTACCTTCCACTTTAGGACTCCCATGCAGCCTCAAACGATGTCTTTACAGAGGAAGGCAGGGGAACCACCCAGCCTGGCCCCCAGGCTCAGAGATGGCAAAGGAGTTGCACAAGGTCACAGAGCCAGCCAGAAGCAGAAGCAAGATGGAATTATTGGAGGGGGCCGGAATTTTACTCTATCCTTCAAGGTTCTTTTGGCTGGTCTAAGAATTAAATTGACATGAGCAAGATTAACAAGAGAAAAACAAATTTAATTCATACTTATGGGAGCTCATAGAAATATGAATCTCAGAGAAGTGACCAAAGCAGGCAGCTTTTATACCTTTTAGACAAAGAAACATAAATCTGTGAAGAACTTTGTCCTCAAAGAAAACTTATGTTTGGGAGCTTCAGTTAGTAAGGAATTTTAAACAGAATTTGGGCTTGGTAGTAAATTAGTAAAAGTAACAAGGTGTGTTTATATAGGCTTTGGCCCTGAATTCCCATCTCTGGTGATAAGGATGTCTCTTCACCTCCTGGTAATCTTTCACGTAAGAGATTTATTTCCTGCTTTCACGGGTACAAAGGAAGGTCAGAGTGTCCTTTTTGCACTGGCTGTTTCTTAAATAACTTTAATTCAAAATAATCAGTATCCCAAGGTAGCATATTTTGGGGCCAGCCTGCCCTGGACTCCATCAGAATCCAGGTTTCATTCCCGGCTCAGAGTTATTTTTTGTTTTCGCACCAAATTGTCAGTTTCTTAAGGACCAACACTCTTTTTTTTTTTTTTTTAAAGATTGTATTTATTTGACAGAGAGAGAGAGCGAGAGCAGGAACACAAGCAGGGGGAGTGAGAGTGGGAGAGGGAGAAGCAGGCTTCCCGCTGAGCAGGGAGCCTGATGCGGGGCTCGATCCCAGGACCCTGGGATCATGACCTGAGCTGAAGGCAGACGCTTAACGACTGAGCCACCCAGGTGCCCCTATTATTTTATTTTTTTATATTATTTTAAACATTCTTTCATATGTTTATTGGCCATTTGAATGTGTTCTTTTGTGAAATGCTTGTTTATATCTTTTGTTCATTTTTTATTATTTTTTAAAAAGATTTTATTTATTTATTTGAGAGAGAGCATGAGCAGCAGCAAGCAGAGGGAGAAGCAGGCTCCCCGCTGAGCAGGGAGCCCAATGCAGGGCTCAATCCCAGAACCCCAGGATCATGACCTGAGCCAAAGGCAGAAGCTCAACCAACTGAGCCACCCAGGCATCCCTCTTTTGTTCATTTTTTAATTGAATGGGGTTTTTTGGTATTGATTTGTGGGAGTTCTTTGTATGTTCTGGATATGATTTGTCAGTCTATGCCTTTCCTAGTTGCATTCTTTTTTTTTTTTTTTTTTTAAGATTTTATTTGTTTGAGAGAGAGAGCACAAGCAGTGGGGAGCAGCAAGCAGAGGGAGAGGGAGAAGCAGGCTTCTTCCTGCTGAGCAGGGAGCCTGACGTGGGGCTCGATCCCAGGACCCTGAGATCATGACCCGAGCCAAAATCAAGAGTCGGACACTTAACCAATTGAGCGACACAGGAGCCCCAGTACTTTGACTATTTTTAAGCACTCCGTTCTTTGACCATCACCACTTATCTTGTGATTCACTCTCTTTGGTATTCTGAATCCAGTAACTTTTCAACTTCTTCAGTACATCCAGCCCATTGACCGTACTACCTTTTTGTTACCCTTCACCTTGTCTATTTACCTTAGGGTCATGGTCTCATCATTATCATTACTTTCTTTCCCTTTTTCTCCTTTATAGATCTTACCTGGATATACTCCTGTTTCAATCCAAATCTCTTCCCTTGTCTTCACTTCCTGCCTTGGTTGATGCCCCGTATTAGACAAAATGTCCCTTTTTAATTTAATCTAATTTAGTTTCAAAATGGTTTACCATAAAGAATGTCAAACACACAAACAAATGTAGAGAGGACAGTACAATGCATCCCCATATATCTATTACCCGGATTCAGCATTTAATAATATTGAATTTGCTTTATCTATCCCCCATTCCCCCAGATGCTTTATCTATCCCTCTTTCTCTTTTTCCTTTTTCCTTGCAGAAGTATTTTATTTATTTATGTATTTAAAGATTTTATTTATGTATTTGACAGACACAGCCAGAAAGGGAACACAAGCAGGGGGAGTGGGAGAGGGAGAAGCAGGCTTCCCATGGAGCAGGGAGCCCGATGCGGGGCTCGATCCCAGGACCCTGGGACCATGACCTGAGCCGAAGGCAGACGCCTAACAACTGAGCCACCCAGGCACCCCCTTGTCGAAGTATTTTAAAGTAAATCCCTCACACCATGCCATTTCACTCCTACATACTTCAGTGCATTTCTTAAAGACATGGGCTATTTTCTCACTTAACCATGATGCCGTGACCATACTTAACAAAATTTAAAATCATTCTTTGGTATCATTTAAAATCCAGCACATAATTACACTTTCCCTCATGTTTCAGATATGCCTTATTATACTGGGTTTGTCTAAATTTGGATCCAAACGGTCTACACATTACATTTTGTTGTTGTGCCCTTTCAATCCTTTTAATCTCTAGCAATCCTCCCCCTCCCTTTATTTTTCATTCTGCTGACTTATTGCAGAAGCCAGCTCAATTGTCCTCAAGAATGTTCCACATTCTGGATTTACTCCCTTTTATTAACAAATCTTTTGTAATTTGCCCTTTACTGTCCTAAAATGAAATTCAGAAATAATGTAACTAGTGTCTTAGTTAGGGGCTGGTGGGAAACAGATGGCACACTCAAGCTGAGTCCAACTGAAGCCAGTTTAATGAAGGGATTATCGAAAAAGATGTGGACAGAGTTAAGGGAACCAGCAAGGAATGAGGAAGCACTGGAGGGATTTGTCTGCCATCC
Organism: Halichoerus grypus; assembly: GCF_964656455.1. Taxonomy (NCBI): domain Eukaryota; kingdom Metazoa; phylum Chordata; class Mammalia; order Carnivora; family Phocidae; genus Halichoerus; species Halichoerus grypus. The sequence continues at coordinate 157,172,263 of NC_135716.1, read as the reverse complement.
CTAGGTCTGAAGGGCCAAGATGAGGGAGTAGTATTTCCCTTTGGCTGAACTCAACGGGAAGCCACTGGGCAACGGAGCTGATTGATACCATTCATTAAAGTCTGCCTCCTGGGCCAGGAAGCAAGCAACAGAAGAGCAGAAAGTGGATCAGGTCTGGAGTGGCAAATGGAGAATACCCTTCACACTGAACTAACACACATCTTTCTTTCTTTCTTTCTTTCTTTCTTTCTTTCTTTCTTTCTTTCTTTCTTTCTTTCTTTCTTTCTTTCTTTCTTCTTTCTTTCTTTCTTTCTTCTTTCTTTCTTTCTTTCCTTTCTTTCTTTCTTTCTTTCTTTCTTTCTTTCTTTCTTTCTTTCCTTCCTTCTTTCTTTCCTTCCTTCTTTCTTTTTTAAAGATTTTATTTATTTATTTGACAGAGAGAGAGACAGCGAGAGAGGGAACACAAGCAGGGGGAGTGGGAGAGGGAGAAGCAGGCTTCCCGGTGAGCAGGGAGCCTGATGCAGGGCTCGATCTCAGGTCCCTGGGATCTTGACCTGAGCCCAAGGCAGACGCTTAACGACTGAGCCCCCAGGCACCCTACACACATAGTTTCAAAATAATGAACTTAACTCCCTGTATTATAGGGAGAAATGAGGAAACTAATGCATAAAAGTGTTATATATTTGAACATGCGCAAATTATGAACAACTTCACCAGAAGCCCTCATGTAATCATCAGATGCTTGCAGCCATTCCTAGAATCACTGTGCCTGCCAAAGCTGCGCATGCAGACTGATCCAGGAGAACTGGACTGGCATCTCGAATACAGAGAGCAGCTTTGTGGTTGATTTTCTGAACAAAACAAAGCCCCCTCTTCCATCAATTAATTACATGGAAGTGGTGTTCCTAGGAAACTCAGTATATATTAAAACCATACATGTAGAAAATAGATTTAGCCTCTGGGCTGAGATAAAAAAAATAAATATAATTTCCATCAAATGAATGTCTGATAGGACATTTGAAAATTATGTGGAATGTGGGACAATTTCTGTTGTGCAGGATTGTCCTGTGCATTGCAGGATGCCTAGGAGCCCTGGTCCCACACACAAAAGCCTTGTAGTGGTCCCCACCTTAATTATCATGCCACCTGCCCTCCCCCTAAAATGTTCTGGCAATTTTTCAAAATTTTCTCTACTGGGTGGATCATCCCAGTGGAAAATCATTGGCTTAGGTGATGTCTCCTCTGGCCCCTCGGATTTAAATATACTGATACCTTCCAAACTGTTCATTCAGCCTTATCCTCGCTCCTGAATATACACTTGTAAATTCAATTTCTACTTGATGTCTCTATTTACATCAGTAACTGATATCTCAAAATTTACATGCAAAACTAAAACCTTGAATCTACTCCCCAACACAGGTACCCTCACCCTTTCCCTCTCCCAGATTTATTTTAGTTTAGTAAGTGGCCATTTATTTATTTATTTATTTTAAAGGATTTTATTTATTTATTTGAGAGAGAGAGAATGAGAGACAGAGAGCACGAGAGGGAAGAGGGTCAGAGGGAGAAGCAGACTCCCCGCCAAGCAGGGAGCCCGATGTGGGACTTGATCCCGGGACTCCAGGATCATGACCTGAGCCGAAGGCAGTCGCTCAACCAACTGAGCCACCCAGGCGCCCAGTAAGTGGCCATTTAATTCTCCTATTTGTTCAGGCCCAAAATATTCGAATTGTCCCTGACACATTTTTTTCTCATGTTCCACCAGTCAATTCAGTTGGCTCTGCCTTCAAAATATATTCCAATCTGATCGTTTCTAACTACCACTACCAGCACCATCAACACCACCTTGGTCCAAGCCATCATCACCTCTCTGAACTGTTACAACAGCCTCCAAAATGATCTCCCTGCTTCCACCCCATTTCCTATTTTCTATCTGCAACATGGCAGCTGGTGTGATCATTTTAAAAATGTGAGTTAGATTGTCTCAAGCCTCTACTCAAAACCCTGCAAGGTTGTTAGGGAAATTGGGACATCTAACGTCTCAGTGCGTCCAAATTTCCTCTTCTTATAAGGACACCAGTCAGATTGGATGAAGGCCCACACTTATGCCTCATTTTCACTTAAATGTCTCTTTTAAGGCTCTATCTCCAAATACAGTCACATTCTGAGGTACTGGGAGTTGGGCTTCAACATATGAATTTGGGGGGAACACAATTCAGGCCATAAGAATATCTTTATTTATATGAGGGATAGTTGCATCATGTTAAGGGGAACAGTAATGTTGTTTGAAAGTTAAATATGGATAGAAGAATGTATTTGAATTGCAAAAAGGTGGACCCTACCATATTGTCAGCTCAGCACCATTCTCACTACCTTCTATGATTTCCCCTATATTTTGGGGGCTGGAAGCCTCAAAACTACATTTCCCAGATTCCCTTGACAACAGGGTTCTAGGCTGTGTCCTGAAAATAAGAGGTGCTCATGCGAGCTTGGAAGGCAGAGGAAAGGAGAGGCCATTATTATTCTATCAGTGGTGAACAGGCCTCGGGCTTTGGCAGACAGCAGACAGAGGTTTGGGGTACAGCTTTAGGCATCCTCCTGTGAATCACCCACTTTGGTGTCTCTGGTAGCTGAGATCATTGTTGTTGGTTCCTTGTGATTCTACACTTCCTGATTTCCTAAATATTAGCAGACATTTTCGGCTGCAGGATTCTTTGCAAAATACTTCTCAAGGTCTTACATTATCATTACTAAACCCTCCTCCTCTTCCTCAATTGTACAGGCATGGAGGCCCATCTGGGCAAGCCAAGTTGGAGTAGCCTTGCTCTCCAACCAGGAGCAGAGGCAGGGAGCTGCTTCCTAATCAGATCTCATAATACCCTCAGGGCTTGGGTTCTAACATTTTCTCCAAGGAAACTCTGTAACAGGTGGTTGCTTGTGGGACATTTAGGGTGATGGACCAAACATTGAAGTTAGGATCAGAAGACTTCAGTTCTGGGCCCAGCCTTTCTGTCTAATTGCAACATAGCCTTGGGCAATACCCTTGACTTCCCGGGTCTTAGTTTCCCCATGTATAAAATAGGAGAAAGGTGGGGTGCCTGGGTGGCTCAGTCGTTAAGCGTCAGCCTTCGGCTCAGGTCATGATTCCAGCGTCCTGGGATCGAGCCCCGCATCAGGCTCTCTGCTCTGCGGGAAGCCTGCTTCTCCCTCTCCCACTCCCCCTGCTTGTGTTCCTGCTCTATCTCTCTCTCTGTCAAATAAATAAATAAAATCTTTAAAAAAAAAAATAGGAGAAAGGAGAAGTAGAAAACAAAGATGAATAATAGCTAACATTTACATACTGTTTTCTATGTTCCAGTCATTATTTCTGAGGACTTTTCATATAACCACTCATTTAATCATCACAAAAATCATACGAGAAAGGTACTATTTCTATCTTACAATTGGGAAAACGGATATTGAGAAACTTGCCCCAGTCACACAGGAAGTCTGTGTTCTGGTTGGAGTTTTGGCTGTTAAACTATTGGCCTCTTGTTACATGGAAATATGTGATAAATCACAATTGATTTATAGTTTTTATAGTTTGGAAATGACTGGTTTGGGCTGTGGTGCTCTGTGTCTCAAGTTGTTTGGACTCCTTAAACAAAGTAGGAATTTACTGGATCCAGGAACTAAAGACATCAGGAATCTTTCTATTTCTTCCTCACATATGTCCTTCTTCCTCTCTCTCAACATCATTGTTCAGCTTTTTTTTTTTTTTAATTTATTTATTTAATTGACAGAGAGAGAGAGACAGCATGAGAGGGAACACAAGCAGGGGGAGTGGGAGAGGGAGAAGCAGGCTTCCAGCCGAGCAGGGAGCCTGATGCGGGGCTCGATCCCAGAATCCTGGGATCATGACCTGAGCTGAAGGCAGTCGCTTAACCAACTGAGCCACCCAGGCGCCCCATTGTTCAGCTTTTTGTTCCACATAGCCAGTAGAAGATGGCCAACACACAACTCAAGCATGCTTTTCTGTTCAAGAGACTTTCCCAGATTGAACAAGACACCTCCCAATTCTAATTACAGATTTCCGAGAGCGAGAGAGAGAGCGCACGAGAGAGAGAGACCCATTAGCCTAGCTAGAATCAGGACGTGATTGTAGCACCAACTTAGTACATAGGGCTGCCCACGTAGGGGTTAGGTGGCAGCACCTCAGGGGGTGGTACTTCAGCTCTCTTGACCGTAGACATATTTGCATCCTATATCATATTTTTCGCCAGCAGAGGGACAGTAATTTGTCTTTCTCCTTATGAGAAAACCTCTTCCTTCTCCAGGCTTGGCAGCCAGTCTCAACCTTCCAGGGACAGCTTGGCTGTGGTGGAAAGAGCCCTCTGTGCAATCTGAAGTCCTGGGACAGGATGAACTTCCAGGCCCCCATTTACTAGCTGCGTGACTTCAGGCAAGTTATATAACCTCCCTGAGCCTCTGTGTATTCATTGCAGAAAAATCAGAAAATGCAAACAGTTGTGACTAGAAAAAGAAAACCACACTCTTTGTCTCTTCTTTCTTTCACCAGGCTCCTTTTTTTATGTAACGCGCATGAACACAGACTGGAGGAGTCTAAGGGTTTAGTTTCAAAGCTTTGGCAGGGCCTTTGTGTTTTTGTGTAGAAAAGGGAGAAGCTATGAAGAGGTACCTGACTCTTCAATGGGCCTGCTCATTATTCCCAGCAGGCCTAAGAGAACATAGTTTGGAAGGCCAAGGATCAAAGAAACAAAACTGTTCTGCATTGCAAATAGAAGTCCTCACTCCATTGTGAGAGAGGCAGCTTTGAAAATAAATTATGGGGGTAGAGGGAGTGAGGTAGCCAAGGCAGGAACAATCAGTGAAACCCGAGAGTGGAGAACCGTACAAACCTCCAGGGGGAGGTAGGTGAGGAAATGTTATACAGGACAGCTCTAAGAGAGGTCGGTTTCTCCTTCCAGTGGTGGCTGCAGGGCGGTCTCGATCCCACAGGGCCTCTTAGAGGAAGTTAGTAAATGGCGCCCCCTCTCCGAAGGGATGCAGCTCTGTGCCAGTGTGCAGGGTTTGGTGAGTGGAGCATGGGCTGGGTCCCTTATGCCCTGAATGAGCTCTAAGTCTATGCTCAGTGGCCCTAAGTGCCAGCCCTCCCTGTAGACTAGTAGGCTGAGAGGAACATCTACTGAGAGGAGTGGACCCAAATGGAGACTGAACAAGGTTGATGCCTAGGACTGTCCCTATATTGAGACACACCTGGTGGGATGAGAAAAGGAAAGGCCAAGCACACAGGTTTTATATGTAGCCCAGATCCCTGCCTTCTGAAATTACTTAGAATTGCTTCTAACCTCCAATCCCAAACCCTCTGGAGGAAATCCACCGACTCCTTAAGAATCCTGTGAATTCACCAGTCAGAATGGCTAAAATTAACAAGTCAGGAAATGACAGATGTTGGCGGGGATGCGGAGAAAGGGGAACCCTCCTACACTGTTGGTGGGAATGCAAGCTGGTGCAGCCACTCTGGAAAACAGCATGGAGGTTCCTCAAAAAGTTGAAAATAGAGCTACCATACGATCCAGCAATTGCACTACTGGGTATTTACCCCAAAGATACAAATGTAGGGATCCAAAGGGGTACGTGCACCCCGATGTTTATAGCAGCAATGTCCACAATAGCCAAACTGTGGAAAGAGCCAAGATGTCCATCGACAGATGAATGGATAAAGAAGATGTGGTATATATACACAATGGAATATTATGCAGCCATCAAAAGGAATGAGATCTTGCCATTTGCAATGACGTGGATAGAACTGGAGGGTCTTATGCTGAGCGAAATAAGTCAAACAGAGAAAGACATGTATCATATGACCTCACTGATATGGAATTCTTAATCTCAGGAAACAAACTGAGGGTTGCTGGAGTGGGGGGTGGGATGGGAGGAATGGGGTGACTGGGTGATAAGACACTGGGGAGGGTATGTGCTCTGGTAAGCGCTGTGAATTGTGCAAGACTGTTGAATCTCAGATCTGTACCTCTGAAACAAATAATGCAATATATGTTTAGAAAAAAAAAAAGAAGAAGATAGCAGGAGGGGAAGAATGAAGGTGGGGAAATCGGAGGGGGAGACGAACCATGAGAGACGATGGACTCTGAAAAACAAACTGAGGGTTCTAGAGGGGAAGCGGGTGGGAGGATGGGTTAGCCTGGTGATGGGTATTAAAGAGGGCACGTTCTGCATGGACCACTGGGTGTTATGCACAAACAATGAATCATGGAACACTACATCTAAAACTAATGATGTAATGTATGGTGATTAACATAACAATAAAAAAATTTAAAAAAAAAGAATCCTGTGAATTCCCAGGAATTACAGCCTCATGTTATCCCTCTGGGTTCCAAGCGTCACAGAAACTACTCATGTCAAGCATTTGTTTGAGTAGTAGGTGTTACAGAAGATTAGGGATGCTGGGGAGCAGGGAGAAGATGAAGGAAGTGTTTACATCGAAGTGATGTACACTTAAACTTCGCATAAGGGAAAATTCCAATGTTGAAATTCTTTTCAGTTATTTCTTTTCTTTTTTTTTTTTTTAAGATTTTATTTATTTGACAGAGAGAGAGAGAGACAGTGTAAGAGGGAACACAAGCAGGGGGAGTGGGAGAGGGAGAAGCAGGCTTCCAGCCGAGCAGGGAGCCCGATGCGGAGCTTGATCCCAGGATCCTGGGATCATGACCTGAGCCGAAGGCAGTCACTTAACCAACTGAGCCACCCAGGCGCCCCTTCAGTTATTTCTTTACATAGTGCTTAAAAGAAGTCAATTTAATGACTAGAGAGATTTACTTATTTATTATTTATTTATTTATTTTAAAGATTTATTTTTTTTTTTTAAAGATTTTATTTATTTGACAGAGAGAGACAGCGGGAGAGGGATCACAAGCAGGGGGAGTGGGAGAGGGAGAAGCAGGCTTCCCGCAGAGCAGGGAGCCCGATGTGGGGCTCAATCCCAGGATCCTGGGATCATGACCTGAGCTGAAGGCAGATGCTTAACGACCGAGCCACCCAGGTGCCCCAAGATTTATTTATTTATTTGAGAGAGAGAGAGAAAGAGAGCAGGGGAGGGGCAGAGGAAGAAGGAGAGAGAGAATCTCAAGCAGACTCCTCCCTGAGTGCAGAGACAGACGCGGGGCTTGATCTCAGGATCCTGAGATCATGAGCTGAGCCAAAACTAAGAGACTGATGCTCAACTGACAGAGCAACCCAGGCACCCCAGCTTCCAAGTTTTTAATTGTTCCTGCTTAGGATATTATCTCAGGCAAGGCTGGAGTCTCTCGGTCCCAATCCAGATTCTTGGGAAAGGGACCAAGTCCCAGCTTAGGTCAGATCTCCATCATTGGCTGCAGCCGGAAAAGTGAGACCACGCAGTCCCAACCATACCCACCCCTGTAACCAGAAGGTGGGCCTGGGAAGGGACAGTTCTCAGACAAGGGAGAGGTGACTGAGCCGCCCAGGTGCCCCATGACTAGGGAGTTTTGTTTGTTTGGTTTTTCTTGCTTTTAACCTTTGGCCAAATTTATATGCTTGCAACTACATTGAGAAGTTAAAAAATTAATTGGTTGATCAATTAATTATGCTACTGGATAAATATAGAAATAAGATTGCAAAATGAAAAAATAATAAACTCATTAAGAAAATTCTTTTCAGTTATCCTGCCATTCTCAGTGACATTTAACCCCCTGTACACCCAATCCTCCAGAATTTTGCTGGCTCCTATCTCTCTCCCTTTCCTATCTCCTCTTTCCTCTAGAATTGCCTTTTGTACTCCAAATTTGTCTTCCTCTATTATGCAGAGCAATTTAGTTCTCCTCAATTTTGAATATGCAATATGGATATCTAAACCCATCCAGAGGGGGTCTTATAGTTAATGGAATCCATCTTTCTTTTTTTTTTTAAGATTTTATTTTGAGGTAATCTCTCCACCCGACATGGGGCTCGAACTCATGATCCCAAGATCAAGAGTCACACGCTCCACTGACTGAGCCAGCCAGGCACCCTGGAATCCATCTTTCTTTTTTTGGGGGGGGGAATCCATCTTTCTTATAATCATCCCATTTCATATGATACAATTATAAGAACCTAAGGGGGAAAAATATGTTAGCTTTATCTGACTATGCAGTTTCCTGGTGAACCTCCTGGACAATGTGATACTTAATAAATAGGAGGCATAGAATATTAAGTAAAGTTAGAAGCAAAGTGATTTTTTTAGCCAGATTGAAAACTTGAGTTGTTACCTTGACCTCCACATTGCTGGGAAGTGTGGAACATTCTCATACCTAGTATAGTCAGGAATATATTGATCCTAAATTAACTTGATCTTTAAATAGAAAGTAATAAGGGGCACCTGAATGGCTGAGTCGGTTAAGTGTTTGCCTTCAGCTCAGGTCATGATCCCAGGGCTCTGGGATCAAGCCCCGAGTCAGGTTCCCTGCTCAGCGGGAGTCTGCCCCTCCCTCCCCACTCATGCTCTCTCTCTCTCTTTCTCTCTCATGCACTCTCTCAAATAAATAAAATCTTTAAAAATAAATAAATAAATAAATAAATAAATAAATAAATAAATAAATAAATAGAAAGTAATGAAATTTTTGATTTGCCACTCCCTGAAGTATGGAAGACGTACAGTTAGGTTTTGTGGGGTCTGAGGATCATATAGTTTTTATGGGGTGCTTTCAAAATGGTGGTTCTTAAACACTGAAAAAGTATTATTAAAGATGTAACTCAGCAAGACTTCAATGTCCTACTTTGGAGATGATGAAACTGAAGGGTGCAACACCTGGAAGGACTACCACTCGTCCAGTTATTTTGTACAATTTTGCCTCAAGATGTAGCTACCCAAGTTAATGCAAATCCAGAGTGTCTTGATCATCCATGACTTGGGGGCAGAGATCAAAGCAAAGGGTCTCACTCTTAGTTCCGTTTATTTAATAAGTCAGAGAGTCTACTGTGTTCCAAGAAGTTCACATACATCCTGCCAGGACTTCGGTGAAGCTCAGCTCTTACGTTGGATGGCACAGAGGCGGGCCAAGTGGAACTACCTACTATAAACTGGTCTCTTGCTAGTCTGTGGAGAAGAGATGATTCAGCTGACATATAGTTTCATAGTTAAGATATTTAGGATTATCTCTTTCAGTAAGATCTCATGGTGGTCCATGCAGTTGGCAATTTGCCAAGATTCTTTGGAAGGGCAAAAAGCACTTAAAGTTGAGTTAAGGGTGTGGATGTTGAGTGACTTGGAATGAGTAGATTTCAGAAGGTTTCTCAGGGGGTCAGCAAAATAGAAGGTCCCAGGGACATGGCATTTGCTGCTCTTTTCTCCCAGTTCCTCGTTATCAACATCCTGAATCTCCTTTTTCTGGTAGCTGTCACAAAACCTGGGGAGAGGGCTTGTAAACTTGACTGCAAACGGTGGGGTTCTTTTTAAGAAAAATAATATGTAAGTATGAATACAAAATTAGACCCTTGGAAGGGTCTCATGCAAGGAAGGGGTCCTAAATCTTAAGCTTTATCAGCTTCATGGTAAGTATGCCTCTCTACCTGAGATTTAGAAAACCTTTTTTTGCCCACTGTATTTCTGGCCATTGGTCCTTCTGGAAGGCATCATTGAAAAGAATCAAAATCCACCATATTCATTCCTGCTGAGTGATGGCATAACATCAGCGCAGCAACCCTGGGTCATCATAGGAACCAGCCTTTCACTAGCTCATCAAAGGTCAACTTTGTAATGAGAGAAGCAAGTAAAACAGCAGGAATCTATCTGGAAAACATCAGGTTATTATGACAATTTTTCCAACATTCTCATGCTGACTGCTCAGAGGTTGTTTGCACTGGCTGCTCAATGAAGTGTGGACAAGAGCCAAGATGATTAGGTCAAGATTTGCTATTTATAACTTCCTATAGCAGCAACACCTCCCTCCTTTTTTTTTTTTTAAATTTCCTAGGAATGGAACATCACATCATTTTTATGAAATGGTCCCTAGCTATCTACAGTGTAGCCAGGGATGACACAAGAGGCTAAGTTTTCCAGATACCTTTCACATTAGTCCATTATATATATAATGGACTAATATATATTATTATATATATATAATAATATATATTTACTTATATATATATTTAATTATATTTATATTTATATTTAATATATATTTATATTTAATATATTTAATATATTTAATATATTTAATATATTTAATATATTTATATTTAATATATATTTAATATATATTAAATATATTTAATATATTTAATATATATTAGTATATATAATATAATGTATATACTAATATATAATTAGTCCATTATATATATATATATATATATATATATATATATATATATATAATGGGATCTGATTTATATTTTGGAAAAGTTCCATCTGGCTGTTGAGTGGAGAACTGATAGTGGGGACAAGAGTGAAAACAGGCAGATGAGTTAGGGCTCCATCACAGTAGGCTAGGTAACAGATGATGGGACTTTAGACTTGGTAGATAGGGTTTCAGAGAAGAGATTGGATTCTCTAATTTTTTTTTTTAAGTAGGCTCCACAGGCACGTAGCCTAATGCGGGGCTTGAACTCACGACCCTGAGATCAAGACCTGAGCTGAGATCAAGAGTTGGACTTAACCGACTGAGCCACACAGGCCCCCCTTGAAATCTTTTGAAGAGAGTCAACAAGACTGCTAATGAATTGGAGTGTGAGAGCTGGGGGATGGGAAGAAAAAAGGATTCACAGTTGTTTCTTAAGGGTTTGACCTGAATACTAGATAAAATTTCAGAAAAGGGAAAGATGGAGGCAAGTGCAGGTTTGGAAAAAAAGAATCAAGAATTCTCTTTTGATCATGTAATTGACCAAGTCAAACTCTACAGACTAGGGGACAACTATTCTAAACAATACAAATTTTCAATCACTTAAATATCCATCCATTAAAGAACAATTCTACAAATAACAATGCAAAATTTGTTTACATAAATAAATGTTGTTTCTTTTAGCCTGACGTGGAGAAGTCTATGTCTGTCAGTGTTAACACTAGGTCAGCATAACCAAATTCCACTTCCTCTAGAGATTTTCAAAGTTTTATAAAAAAATAAATATAAGAAGAAGTAAAACTCAAATGACAACCATGTTTGCAGGCCAAACACTGGTAATCTAAAAGGCAAGTATCAAGGTCTAATTATCAGCAACAAACAATTCTGAAAGAGAATCTTGTTAAAGGAGGAAAGTCTTGGGGTGCCTGGGTGGCTCAGTCGTTAAGCGTCTGCCTTCGGCTCAGGTCATGATCCCAGGGTCCTGGGATCGAGCCCCACATCGGGCTCCCTGCTCGGCCAGGAGCCTGCTTCTCCCTCTCCCACTCCCCCTGCTTGTGTTCCCTCTCTAGCTGCCTCTCTCTCTCTCTCTCTCTGTCAAATAAATAAATAAAATATTTTTTTTAAAAAAAAGGAGGAAAGTCTTCTATGTGCCTTCTCATTAATCAATTGATTAATTAATGAATGTAATAATCTCACATGCAAACAAAAAATGCACTCAATGCCTTCCAAAAGGAGAAACCCATGTCCAGTTATGGCATTCATTCCTTCCCTGCTTGCATTCATGCCTTTAACAAACATATAATAAATGTCCATTATAGACCAGGCACAGTGCTAGATTGTGGGAACATAATTATGAACCAAACATCCTCCCTGTCCCTATGGAGCTTGCAGTCTAGTGGAGGAGATGGAAAAGTAAACACACAGGGACTTCCAACTTCAGCAATCTGAAACATAAGAAAAACTGAAAACGTTTGTATTATAAACACTTAGAAATCCTGATAAAATTTAAGGAAACTCGTAACTGAATTGGTAAGATGAAAGAGAAATCTCCAGCGTCCAAAGTGGAAAGAGAGCTGAAAACCAGAGCAGTAAGTATAAGAGCAGATGATATAGCTACCCTGAGGGAGGACTTAATCCCAGTAATCAAAAATATTCTAGGATCTATTCAGTGTGGCAGGGGACTATACAAGGGCATGAACACCTGAGTTGAGAACCACTGGATGCTACCTGAAGACTGTCTACCACAACCCACCTGGCAAAGCACTAGACCAACGGTGTGCTGGCCAGTGAAAGAGAATATAAATGGGTAGGGGAGGAGAGAAGTCATAAAAACCATAATCAGCTCCGTAAGTGAGAATTGTTGCCTGTACTTGTATTTCCTTCCTTGCTGTATCATGTATATTTTTTCTCTTTTATTGAGGTATAACTTTGTGAGATAATAGAATATATATATCTGTCTCTGCCCCTGGTTCCTGGCACAGAGCTCCTAAAACCCTCCTAATTTCCTCAGTGATAAGAGCACTAGGAACATCTTTTGTTCTAGCATTTTGTCTTTAACTCAAGTCCTGATGCAAAGTCCCTAAATCCCTTGGAATTTCCTGGGTGGTAGTAGCATCTTTTGTTCTAATGAGGTGACTCTGGTGGGCTCCTGGTTGGCAGCTGGTCATCAGATAAACCAAGTCATGATTAGAAGCTTAGAATTTGGGGCGCCCTGGGTGGCTCAGTCGGTTGGGCATCTGCCTTCAGCTCAGGTCATGATCCCAGGACGGATCAGGCTCCCTGCTCCGCGGGAAGCCTGCTTCTCCCTCTCCCACTCCCCCTGCTTGTGTTCCCTCTTTCACTGTGTCTCTCTCTGTCAAATAAATAAATAAAATCTTTTTTAAAAATCCCAATAGTAGTGTAGGGTTCAGAGAGTATCCAGGTTGCTGAACATGTGGAGGCATGCCCAGAGGGGCATGGAAGCTCTGTGCTCCTTCCCATATACCTTACCCCACATATCACTTCCATCTGGATGTTCATCTGTGTCCTTTACCACACCTTTTATAATAAACCATTACACAGCAAGTAGATGGTTTTCCTGAGTCCTGTGAGCCTCTCTAGCAAATTAATTGAACCTGAGGAGGGGATCAGGGGAACCTTTGATTTACAGCCAGCTGGTCAGAAGCACAGGTGACAACCTGGGTTTGCAATTGGCATCTGAAGTAAGGGTGGGAAGCAGTCTTATAGGACTGAGCCCGTAACCTGTGGGATCTGACACTGTTTTCAGGTAGGGAGCATCAGAATGGAGTTAAATTGGAGGATGCTCAGCTAGTGTTGCAGAAAAAAACCCCATCTGGTGTCAGAAGTGCTATGAGTGTGGTAGTCATATGAGAGTAAAGGGGAAACACAGGAGGAATTATTCCTTCTTCAATTTACATTGAAGGGTTATTCCTTCTTCAATTTACATCCAATAATATACAGAAAGTCAGATATATTTAAAAGTAGTTATCCTTCTCTTCCCTATTCCCTTCCCCTAGAATTGTGTACGGTGTTCGTTGGCAATGTTTAAATTTGTCATTTTGTCCACAAGTTTCAAAGTATGGAGGGGGATCTTGATAGAATCAGGGAAGGAATGGATGCCATAACTGGACATGGGTTGTATCCTTTTGGAAGGAGTTGAGTGTGGGTTTTTTTGCTTGCCTGTGAGATAATTATATTATGTCAGGCAGAGGCATTTAAAAAGTTGTGTATGGTATGAAAAAAGTGGGAGGACGTTGCTTGGCAACCCGTGGTTGGAATGCAAGGACATCTGTTGTTTTTCTCTATCAGCATTCTAGCTCCTTCTTTTGGAGAGTGTCTCCTCCCCCACTGCTTGCTGGCTTGGTGGGCTGTCAGTCATGGTTCTCTTTCCTTCCCTAGTCAGAGGATGGCATCAATTCCCAACTAGGCCACTGGGAAGTGCTTTCTCTGGAAGAATATTTTAGTGGGAGACAGGAAGAACAGAAAACTCTTAGAGCTGATTCATTCTGGGGCAGCATCCTCAATAGGCTTTCTATTAACTACATATCCAGAACTGCCCTGATTTCTGAATATCTTGATACCTGGTTCCCCAGACTGTCTTTTGATTTTGTGAATTTTCACATTTTCTTTCAATAAGTTCCTATATGTTCCCCCTTAAGTTAACCAGAGTTAGTCTCCATTGCTTATAGACAAAGGACTTTAGTTAGTAGTTAATCCCTTAGCATTAAGCTCAATTGGGAGGGACCCATGGCAAAAGGACTCTAAACTCGGAAAAAGTACCAGAGATAGCAAAAAGAACCCCCACCCGAGATGATATTTAGTGACCTAGCTTTTTCAACACATGCATAAAGCAATTTTCTCCCAGACTACCTCCATAATATCTGGATGGGAATGGTTCCTGGAAGGGTACCAGTAGTTACAGATACATCATATTCAGAACCACCACCTAGGGCACAGCCTCATTGGTTCTGCACTACCGAGAAACTCCAGGGAGTGCCACTCACATAGATTATGAAATGAATGGTGCCCTTGGTGTAGCACAGTGCAGTGACCTGGTACTCCCCTCTTGTGGTCCCTGTTGCTGGATTTGGCTTTTTGTGCCAGCCTCATGCAGCCCCCTTCTCGAATTTTTCCTCAAGTGCACAGCTGAGCTTCCCTGCAGTCAGTCAGGGCCATACCGATCCATCAGATGGCATTCAGATGTGTCTGAATCAAATAGTGGACAGAAATCAACACTGTTTCTTGGGAGGTTCTTTTTTTTTAAAGATTTTATTAATTTGACAGAGAGAGAGCGAGCACAAGCAGGGGGAGCGGCAGGCAGAGGGAGAGGGAGAAGCAGGCTCCCCACTGAGCAGGGAGCCTGATGTGGGGCTCGATCCCAGGACCCTGGGACCATGACCTGAGCCAAAGGCAGACGCTAACCCGACTGAGCCACCCAGGCGCCCCTTCTCGGGAGGTTCTTAAGAAATCAATGGATATACTGAATGTTTGTGTTCCCTGCTCCCCATTCATATGTTGAAGCCCTAAACCCCTAGTGTGGCTGTATTTGGAGATAGAACATTTAAGGAAATAATTAAGGTTAAATGAGGTCAGGAGGATGGCTCTCCTGACCTGTTAGGATTAGGGTCCTTATAAGAAGAGACACCAGAGTACTCGCATCATCTCTTTCTCTCTCTCTCTCTCTCTCTCCCCCTCTCCCTCCTGAAGAGCATGCACTGAGGAAAGGCCATGTGAGGACATAGCAAGAAGGTGACTGTCTGCAAGCCAAGAAGAGAGTCTCAATGGAAACCGAATCAGTTGGCACCTTCAACTTAGACGTTTCAGCCTCCAGAACTGTGAGAAAATTAATTTCTGTTTTTCAAGCCACCCGTCTATGGTATTTTGTCAAGGCAGCCTGAGCTGACTAAGCTTTAAATAGATATGTGGAGGTGGAGAGAAGGGTATTAATGAATTTCACTTATGAGAAGCACTGACTCCCAAACTGTATCCCACCTAGCCACCTTGCTACATAAAGAAGTTAAAATGAATTTATTGTCTTTTTGTTTGTTGTGGGGGAGAAGAGATGAATGAAAAACATGGGAGAGAATAGAACCGACTCTCTGTGTTTTATGTTTTCTTTAACATATAATCCACAAATACCTTATCACTATAGCAAAGTAATTTCACATCACCACACACACACACACACACACACACACACACACATTAAAATAGAAATAAATTAATCATTAGGGAAATGCAAATTGAAACCACAATGAAATACCACTTTATACCCACTAGGATTGCCATAATCAAAGACAGACAATAACAAGCGTTAGAGAGAATGTTGAGAAATTGGAACCCTGATACATTGTTGGTGGGAATACAAAATGATACAGCTACTGCTGAAAATAGTTTAGCAGTTGCTCAAAAAGTTACACATAGAGTTGCCGTATGACCCAAAAATTTTACTCCCAGGTATATACCCCAGGAAATTGAAAAAACATATGTTCATACAAAAACTTGTACATAGCATCACTATTCATAAGTCAGAAAGTGGAAACAACTCAAATGTCCATCAACTGATGAATAAGTAAACAAAATATGGTATATCCGTAAATGAAATAGTATTCACACATAAAATGAGTAAAGTAGTAATATATGATGCAACATAGATAGACCTTGAAAATATTGTGCTTAGTGAAAGAAGCCAGACACAAAAGGCCACATATTGTAGATTCCATTTATATGAAATGCACAGAATGGGAAAATTCATAGAGACAGAAAGTAGATCAGTGGTTGTCAGATGCTGGGTGGGGGCCATGGGGAATGATGACTGCTAAAGGGCACGGGGCTTCTTTTTGAGGTGATGGAAATGTTCTGGATATGTGGTGACGGTTGCAAGGCCTGATAAATACATTAAAAACTACTGAATTTTGGGGCGCCTGGGTGGCTCAGTCGTTAAGCGTCTGCCTTCGGCTCAGGTCATGATCCCAGGGTCCTGGGATCGAGTACCCCATCAGGCTCCCTGCTCCGCGGGAAGCCTGCTTCTCCCTCTCCCACTCCCCCTTCTTGTGTTCCCTCTCTCGCTGTCTCTCTCTGTCAAATAAATAAATAAAATCTTTAAAAAAAAAAAAAACTACTGAATTTTGTATACTTAGAAGGGTGAATTTTATAGTGTGTAAATTATATCTTAATTAAGAAAACGAAAAAGAGGGGCACCTGGGTGGCATCTGACTATTTGTTTCGGCTCAGGTTGTGATCTCAGGGTCCTGGGATCTAGCCCTGCATCAGGTTCTGTGCTCAGCAAGGAGTCAGCTTGGGATTCTCTCCCCATCTCCTTCTGCCCCTCCCCCCAGGCACATGCGCTCTCTCTCAAATAAATAAATAAATCTTTTTTTAAAAAAAAGAGAGAAAGAAAACCAAAAAGGATAGCAAGCTGACTTCTATACTTCTACACCTTGGACAATCAGCCATCCAGTAACACCATTCAACTTTGCGTTTACTACAAAAATGTTAAGAAGGAATTACTCAGAGGGGCGCCTCGGTGGCTCAGTTGTTAAGCGTCTGCCTTCGGCTCGGGTCGTGATCCCAGGGTCCTGGGATCGAGTCCCACATTGGGCTCCCTGCTCCACGGGAAGCCTGCTTCTCCTCTCCCACTCCCCCTGCTTGTGTTCCCTCTCTCGCTGTGTCTCTGTCAAATAAATAAATAAAATCTTTTTAAAAAAAAAAAAGAAGGAATTACTCAGAGAACAAGGAAAAAGAGTTGATTATAAATTATGAAACATTAATTTAAAAAATATATATTGGATAGAAGGCTAATTATAAATGCAATATAAGAAGTTGCCTATGATTTTTGCTGTAGCTTGCTTGTCCTGGATTCTAATTCTCTGCTATTCCCAAATAAACCCATTTTTACTGGTTTAAAAAAAAGAAAGAAATGAAAAAAATAATAAAAAAGAAAGTTCTACAAAATGCAAACAATACCTAAATGTATAATATAGAAAGTTAAAGATTCCTAAATACTGCTGTATGAGTTAATGTATACTAGCAGTTTAACAAACCCTGAGATCTCAGATGCCTAATAAAATAAAAAATATTTTTTCCTTCTGATCATTAAACTGCTCTCTTCTAAACAATGATTCAGGGGCCCAGGCTCCTTTCATCTTGTGTCTCCATATTGAACACAGACCTTCCAAAGTAGCCATAGAAGGAGAAAGAGCACAGAAAATTGTCAATTCTATTGGCCAGATCTCAGGCACGTGTTCATTCCTATCTGCAAGGGTGGCTGAGAGATATAAGCTAATGGGTGTCTACAAGGAAGAGGAAAGAGATTTGATGAATTATTGACCAATCTCTGACACACCCACCCCATGGGTACCTCTGTCAACAGTTTAGAGCAAAGTCCTCCAACTTTTTTTGTATGTATATATGTATTAATATATAATAGTACATTTTTTATGATTTTATTTTTTTTAAATAATCTCTGCACTCAATGTGGGGCTCAACTTACAACCCCAAGATCAAGAGTTGCATGCTCTACTGACTGAGCCAACCAGGCATCCCTACAATGGTATTTTTTAATGAAAATGGAATCATACTATGCATATTGGATACTATGCATGGGTAGGCGGATTCAGATATAACCTACACTTCTTTCACTGTCATCAATACACATTCAGAATTTGGAATACACGAATTCAAACCTTGGTAACCTCAAACAGACATTGCACACTATTGTTCAGATGTTTTTCATGCTGGCTACCCAGCACACTCTTTCACATGCTAGCCTGTGTGTGGCTAATCCCAAGTAAAGAGAACTGAATGGGGGGGTTCACAGTTCTTGTTGAGGTTCATCTTCCTATGGAGTTGCCTTCTTTACTCCTTCAAAAGAAAAACTGACACTCTGGCATTTTATATTATCTGTTATTTTTATTTTAACCTCAGATGCAGTTAATCATTTTCCTCATTTCATGGCACATTATCATCATTGGTGCATGCAATGTTCTCTCTCTATATATTCCCTTTCATTCCATAATTACTTCCTTTCCTACTCCATAGACAACCACTGTAATTTTTGTTTGTGTTTGATATATAGCTTCGTGTTTGTGTTCTTGCAAAACAGATATTGTTTTGTGCCTATATATTTTACATTTGCATAAGTGGTTTGTGTTTATAACTTATTCTGACTTGTTAAAACCAGCACTGTGTATCTAATCCATTGCTCCCAACTGCTATATAGTACTCTTTGGTGTACATTCACTACATTTTATGTATTTACTCTTCAGATGACAGAAATTCAGATGGTCTCCACTCTTCTGCACCACAAGTAATGCTGCAATGAACATTCTAGTTCATGACTCCTTAAGGACTTGTGTGGGAATTTCATTGAGATACAGACTTGGGAGCAGATTTGCTGGGTCATTAGGTATACACATACACTATTAAACTATGTGCCACCATATTGTACTCTAGAATAGTTGCACCTGTCTTTTTTTCTTTTTAAGATTTTATTTATTTATCTGACAGACTGAGCCACCCAGGTGCCCCTGCACCTGTCTTTATTCCCATCATGAAGAGTCCCTATTTCCTCAACAAAGCTCACCATTATCTCCCTAATTTTTGCTGTCTGATTAGATGTAAAGCAATATCTCATTGTTAATTTATATTTCTCTGATTATAATTTAGTTTAAGTATCTCTTCATATGCTTATTACTCTTCTGATTTTCCTCTGCTGTGTATTGCCTACTTATATCCCTTTCTATTTTTAAAATTGGAGTTGCTGTATTTTTCTTGTTGATATACAGGAGTTCGTTGTCTTTTCTAGATCAGGGATCAGCAAACTACGGCTCACAGACCCAAACTGGCCCACTTCCAGTTTTGGTAAATAAAATTTTATTAGAACAGAGTCACACCCATTCACTTTCTGCCTGTGGCCACTTCCCAGCTACAACAGTAGAGTTGAAAAATTGTGTCAGAGAACAAATGGATCACAAAACCAGGCTAAAATACTCACTGTTTGATTGTTTATGGAAAGAGTTTGCTGAACTCTGCTCTTAGATAAAAATCTCTTACTGGCATTAGACACTGAAAGTATCTTTTCTCATTTTGTCATCTGTCTTTTCACTTTGCCCACACAGTCCTTCACTGAACCAAAGGTTTTGATTTTAATATAATCTAATCCATTCAAGTTGCACTTTTCAGAGTTAAAAATTTTTTCTCCCTGCCCTTAGGTTACAAAAGTTGATTTTGTAGATAGTCTCCAGGGATGAACATGATTCATTGCCTCTCTGGCATTATCCCTCCCCTTGAACCTGGAATGGACTTAATGACTCACTTAATCAACAGAATGCTGACTTGCTTAATCAGTAGAATGCAGAGGAAGTACTGTTCTGGGACTTCCTCCGATCATAAGAAACACTGTAGCTTTCATCTGGAATCTTAGAATGTTTTTTCTTAAGATAGTCCCTCTCAGGGCGCCTGGGTGGCTCAGTTGGTTAAGCGACTGCCTTCGGCTCAGGTCATGATCCTGGAGTCCCAGGATCGAGTCCCACATCGGGCTCCCTGCTCGGCAGGGAGTCTGCTTCTCCCTCTGACCCTCCCCCCTCTCATGTGCTCTCTCTCTCTCTCTCATTCTCTCTGTCTCAAATAAATAAATAAAATCTTTAAAAAAAAAAAAAAAAAAAGATAGTCCCTCTCAGAACCCAGACATCATAGTGTGAGAATCCCAAACCCTGTGTATGGGCTACCTGTAGGCACTTTGATTGACAGACCCAACTAAGCTCCCAGCAGAAAGCCGGCATCCACTTCCAGTTACGTGAATGAGTCAGCTTGGATATCCAGCCCAGTCAAGGCTTCAGATGGCTCCAGTCCCGCCTACTATCTGAGGGTAATCATATGAGACACCCCAAATGAGGACTGCCCAACTGAGCTCAGTCAACCCACCAAAGCATAAGGGATAATAAGTTATTGTTTTAATTAGTAAGTTTTGGTGTGGTTTCTTATGAACTAATAGATAACGAGAACAGAAATTGATACTAGAAGTATTATGCTGCTGTGACAAAAACCTAAACCATGTGGAAATGGCTTGGGACCAGTAGTGGCTGGAAGCTGACAGGGCCTCAAGGAGACTGTTAGTGATGATTTGAAGGCAAGAAAGGAAATTGTCATTGGAGGTAGGAGAAAGGCAACTCCTGTAATGCGGTAGTAAAACACTCAGAACGATGTCACTTGGGGGCTCCTGGGTGGCTCAGTAGGTTGTGTCTGACTCTTAGTTTCGGCTCAGGTCATGATCTCAGGGTCATGAGATCAAGCCCTGCATCAGGTTCCACTGCTGAGCATGGAGGCTGCCTGAGATCTGAGATTCTCTCTCTCCCTCTCCCTCTTCCCATCCATCCTCCTACCCCCCACGTGCTCACTCACTCACTCCCAAAATAAAAAATAAATAAATAAAAAATAAATAAATAAGAATGTCATCTGTGATAAAACACAAAATAAAAAGTACACTTAATGTATGGGTGAATTTGGCTAAGGAGATCTCTAGGCAGAATGTTCTAAGTGCCAACTGGTTTCTTTTAGCTGTCTATGATAAGGTACAGGAAGAGAGAGATAAGCTAAAAAGGGAACTGTTTAGCTTCAAAGAGTTTAGAGGGTATGTGAGGGGCTCAGGACAGTCTTTCTAGCCAACAAAAGTTTCTCAAAGGAAGAATACTCTTAAGATAAAGATGGAGTCGAGAGTGCAGTTTTAAGAATTTTTGTTAAGATTTTAGGAAGTTTTAAGTGCACATTTCATGGATCCTCTCAAGTAAATGAAGTGGCCTCTAAGAATGTTAAAATACGTCTTCCTGGGGCGCCTGGCTGGCTCAGTCAGAGAAGTGCACGATTCTTGGTCTTGAAGTTGTGAGTTTGAGTCCCACGTTAGGTGTAGAAATTACTTAAATAAATATATTTTTTAAAAATAAATAAATAAAATCCCTCTTACTCTTGTTCTTACTAGACAAGAGAACTTTTAAGAATCTTAAGGGTGTTGGGGCACCTGGGTGGTTCAGTTGGTTGAGAGTCTGACTCTTGATTTTGGCCCAGGTCATGATCTCCAGGTTGTGGGATTGAGCTCCATGACAGGTCTGGGCTCAGCAAGGAGTCTGCTTGAGATTGTCCCCCTCTGCCCCTCCCCCAGAGTGCATGTGCGCTCTCTCTCTAAAATAAATAAAATAAACCTTTAACAAAAAAAATCTTAAGGGTGTTTTTCCTTTAGTATACTGAATCTCAGACCAAGGTAGAAAGGGGCTTCACAAAAACATAAAATGTAAGAGAACTACATTGTGGAAACACCACCAGCTTCAAGTGAAAAGGACAGTTCAAAATGAAAGGAGCCCTGGAAACTCCCAACTTTCTATGGGTAAGAAGCAGTCTGTGAAGTCTACACAGCAGCAAATATGAGCCATTTCCTTTTTAAAATTTTAATTCTAGTATAGTTAGCATACAGTGTTATGTTAATTTCAGGTGTACAATATAGTGACTCAACAATTCCATACATCACCCAGTGGAATATGAGCCACTTCTTATGAGAAAGGAAGGATGAGGGGCGCCTGGATGACTCAGTGGGTTAAGCATCTGCCTTTGGCTCAGGTCATGGTCCCAGGATCGTGGGATGAACCTGCATCAGGCTCCCTGCTCAGCAGGGAGTCTGTTTCTCCCTCTCCCTCTGCCCCTCCCTCCTGCTTATGCTCTCTCCCTCTCTCTCTCAAATGAATAAAGTCTTTTAAAAAAAAAGAAAGGAAGGATGACTCAAAGTGAAGAATCACAAATCCACAAAGCAGCTCAGAGCCACAAAGAATCATTCCCAGGAAGTAGGACTGGATCACAATCAAGTAAATAGAAACATATTCATGGGGTTTGGGGGTTTCAGAATTGCATGGGTTTCAGAATTGCTATGAAACACTGACTTTTTCCTATCCCTCCCCACCTTTTTAAATGTTTTTTGCATTATCCTAACCCCATAACACCAATGTATACTATGTTTGTGTTGCAGACAACTTGATTTATTCATTTCACATATCTCCAGATCAAGAGGAACCACATCTGAAGAGTTTCATCTACAACTCGACCTCATTTAGAGGATGAGGTCCTGTACGTTGAGCTGACACCATAATGTGATGAGAATGTCCCGGCAGGAGGTTGAATGTATTTTGCATATTTGATGGATGTGAGGTATGTTGGCTAGAGGGTGAGCTGTGGTAAATAGTTTTTTGTTGTTGTTTTGTTTTGTTTTGTTTTGGTAAATAGTTTTTAAATATGTTACTCCATCAGTCTCTGTTTTATCTGTAGTATGTTTTCTTTTTTACTTAAAATTTTTTTGTGCCTTCTCTTCATCATTTCACTAGAGTTTTGTCTCTTTTATGACTTTTCTCAAAGAATCAGCTTTTGCCTCTGCCAATCTTTTTTTATCTTTTTATTTTTATTTTTTAAAGATTTTATTTATTTATTTTTGAGAGAGAGAGCGAGAGAGAGAGAGAACAAGCACAAGTACAAGCTGGGGGAGGGGAACAGGGAGAAGCAGACTCCCAGCTGAGAAAGGAGCCCGATGTGGCACTCGATTCCAGGACCCTGGGATCATGACCCGAGCCGAAGGCAGACGCTTAACGACTGAGCCACCCAGGTGTCCTGCCAATCTTTTTTTAATCACATGTATTTGTTTTCTATTTATTTAGTTTCTCCTCTTATTTTTATATCTCATTACTTCTATTTGTTTGGATCAGTTCTGTTGTTCTCTAACTTCTTGAATTTAACACTTAGCTTTTATTTAAAAAAATTTTTTTAAGATTTTATTTTTAAGCAATCTCTACACACCACCCCAAGATCAAGAGTCAGTTGCGTGTTCTACGAACTGAACCAGCCAAGCACCCCAACGTTCAGCTTTTTAAGTAATTGGTTTATCTTCTAATATGAACACTCAGGCTATGCATTAAGCACATTCCACAAGCTTTAATATATCGTATTTTTTTTTTAAAGATTTTATTTATTTATTTGACAGAGAGAGACGCAGCCAGAGAGGGAACACAAGCTGGGGGAGTGGGAGAGGGAGAAGCAGGCTTCCCACGAGCAGGAAGCCCGATGCGGGGCTCGATCCCCGGACCTTGGGACCATGACCTGAGCCGAAGGCAGACGCTTAACGACTGAGCCACCCAGGTGCCCCTAATATATCGTATTTTTTTAAAAGATTTTATTTATTTATTTATTTGAGAGAGAGAAAGAGAGAGTGAGAGAGAGAGAGAGAGAGATCACAAGCAGGGGGAGGGGCAGAGGGAGAAGCAGACTCCCCACTGAACAGAGTCCGATGCAGGACTCGATCCCAGGACCCTGGGATCATGACCTGAGCCGAAGGCAGACAGTTAACCGACTGAGTCACCCAGGCATCCAATATATCGTATTTTTTAAGTCAGCTCTAAGTATTTTCTGATTTCCTATATGCTGTCTTATTTGAACAGTTTAGCAGTATGTTTTAATATTTCCAAACATACAGAATATTTTAAGGTGTTGCTATTATTGTCCTCCAATTACCACACAATGTGGTAAGTAAAATACTGATTCTTTGGTATTTGAGACTTGTTTTCAACAAAGGTAGAACATGGTCTAGAGTATGGACAATATTTACAAAAGCTCCATGGAAATGCTTGATGAAAATATATACTCTCTAATATCGGGTAAAGTTTTCTAAATAAAAATATATTAAATCAAACCTTAAAACAAAACAAAACAACTGTCATAACTGTATGCCATCTGTGACATCTTTTGCATGGTATGATCTCGTTTTTTCATTCTTTGTTAATGGGATATGAAGTATTCGAAAATTTTACGGTATAGGCATTATGCTTGATTTTAACTATAAATATGTGTTTTACACCTAATAGTTCATCAGTATTTTAAGATACTGGTATTTGATACTCTCTTTTTATGAACAAATTGATTGTAACTTTTAAGCTAGAACATTGCAAAGTTGTTCCGAAAGTTATTACAGCCATAAAAAAAATTATTACAGCCATGTAACTTTGAGAGATTTTCAATACTTAGAATTATGTACAAATTGTTCATAGTGTCTGTGTTCTGATCATCAAAAAAATAATAAAATACGGATTATGAAAAAGTAAATGTTAGCATGAAAATAGACTGAGTTCAGACATGTGTACGTGAAGATTTTAGGAATGACAAAATGGTATTTTAATTCAGTGAGGAATGTGTGGTTTATTTAGTAAAATTAATAAATGGCACTGGCACAATTAGCCAACCACCAGAAAGAAAGTAAGATTGGACTCCCAAACTCACTACATTCAGAAATAAATTCTGGGTGCATTAAAGTTTAAAGGTTAAAAAAAATAAAATTTTAAGAAAATATTTTGGACTCTAAACATATAATTTAAGATTTAGAAAGACCTTTTAAACAAGAGAAAAGCTCAGAAGATCAAGGAAAAGTTAGGTTTATTTGACCTCAGAAAAATCCATTTTTTTTAATAAGGGAAAAAATAACAATGTCAAAGGATGAATTGGAAAAATGTTTGCAATATATGGAATTGAAAAGGGATTAATACCTGTAATATACAGTAAGAGTCTCTAAATTAATAAAAAAAAAAAGAGACAATTCAACCATCTGCAGCAATGGGAGCTATAGTTCATACCATTAACCTCCCTCTTCTAAGTTTTCCTTCAATAAGAGAGGCCTGGAAGGAGGAGCTGCTTTCCAAAGATGTGTGGAAGATTGGATCCTGAGCAGTGCAAGGGACGGACTGTGTGCATGAGCTCTTAGATATACCTTTTAGAAAAGAACTGCTGTGAAGAACTTAGGTAGCTGACATCTGCCAACTGTCATACTGTTGGGATTTGCCACGACATTCATGCCAAGGCACACTCTCCCTGGATTAGTCCCAGCTGATGACTAAGCCCAGTGGGCATACTGAAGCTGGGCTATTTCTCCCTCATGTGGGGCTGTAATGGGAAATAAGCCTGGCCAAGTCTTCTTCAGAGCTTCTCTGCCCCGCTTCAGAAAATGCAACTCTGAAGCATTTTCTACCCAATCTTTCTGTTACAGGTGTAGGTCCCACATCATGGTCTGAAGATTCTCCCTGTCTACTCCTACTTCCTCTCATCTTTATCTTTCACAGGCATTGCCTCCTTGGACTTCTGATTCCATCCTTGGCATCTGCTTCTGAGAGGACTCAAATTTATACAGTTTCTAAATTTGGGGGGTGATTCACTATGTAGCAATAATGAAACAGTTTGGTATGGATGTTGCCATAACAAAAGCCTAAAACATTGGCATTGGCTTTGGAACTGCATGGCAGAGGGCTGGAAGGGCCTTGAGGCTACCCAGTTGCTAACTGAATTTTCTTATGAGAAAGAAAGGATGATTCAGAGGGTGGAATCAAGGGCCCAGACACTGGAGCCAAAAACCACAGTGAACAAGAATGAGTCTCAGGCAGTTGGACTAAACTCTAATCAACATATGCTTGTAGGATTTCATATTGGCTCTGTTGTGTACCTTCCATTTTCCTTTTTTTTTGAGAGAGAGAGAGCGCACATGTGCAAGCAGGGAAGGGCAGAAGGAGAAGGAGAGAGAATCTTAAGCAGGCTCCACCCTCAGTGTGGAGCTGGACATGGGGCTCGATCGCGCAAGTCTCAGATTAAATAACATTTCCTCAGGGCAGCCTGCCCTAATTCCCCCTCTCCCCCGATATTAGGTCATCTCACTGTGTTGTGTATTTCCTTAACCTTCTGAACTTCTCTGACACAGCACTTTGCTTCTGATTCTTGTAATTATTTAGTGGACTATCTGTTTCATGTCCGTCTTCCCTACAAGGCTCCATGATGACAGGCTGTACCTATTTTATTCACCATTGTGTCCACAGTGCTCAGTAGTACCTGGCATGTAGTTAGATGCGCGCTAAGTATTTCTGGACTGGCTGACCATCAGGGAAGGCCCAAGTAGCACTGGCCTTTGGGCACAGGCTAGAATTGCCTAAGGCTACACTCCTCACCCCGTTCCTCCCTTAAGGGAAGTTGTAAAGGCCAGGAGAAATGGAAGTACTAGATGGCTTCATGCACTGTCCAGTACAATATGAAAGAATATGCATCACAATTTTACTTACTAGAGTGAAAAATTAGGAAAACCTCACCAGCCCTAAATGTCCAGTAATATGGGAATGGCTTCATACATTACACCAGTGGTTTAAAAGTACTGTCTAATATATCCAAACCTTCTTTTTCTTTTTTTTTTAAGATTTTATTTATTTGACAGAGAGAGACACAGTGAGAGAGGGAAGACAAGCAGGGGGAGTGGGAGAGGGAGAAGCAGACTCCCTTCCAAGGAGGGAGCCCGATATGGGGCTCAATCCCAGGACCCTGGGACCATGACCTGAGCTGAAGGCAGACCCTTAACAACTGAGCCACCCAGGCACCCCTATAATCCTTATTTTTCAAACAGAACCTGACATGGGGGCCCCAATAGGTAAAATGCATTAAAAATGGGACTATTCTAGTTGAATGAGGAATGGGGCAGAGTTTAATCTCTTAGACCACCCCAGCTTTCCCTTTCTCTTCCCCTCCCCCATTTTTCTGTCCTTCCTCCTCTAAGTCTTGAAGGCTTTCCAATTCCTAGCTCTATTCTCTCTTTTAAAGCCAAGACATCGTTTCCTTTTAGGCTTCCATGAGGCATTCCCAAAAGCTTTATTGTGTTGTTGTTAAACTAGCTCAAGTTGGTTTTCGGTTACTTGTAATTAAAACGAGAACAAAAACAAAAACCCCTAAATAATACTGTTGTAGCTTGAGATTCACTTACGTAATGGAAAGAGAATGGGGTTTGGAGTCAGAAAACTGGTTTCAAATCTAGGTCCTGACTTTGCGCAAGTTAACCATTTTCAACTCAGTTTTCTCATCTGCAAAGGGGATTATACTTAACTTCCGTGAATTTTTTTAAAACCCAATACTAATATATTAAAAGACCAGGTATTGAGCAGGCTTTCAACAAATGTTAAATAAATAAGATTAAAGTCTTTTTAGAAGTCACTCCTACTCCCTCCAACTTGAAGCCAAAATTAGCAAGGCTGCCATCTTGTGGCGATTTACTGACACACCGTCTAATGTCATTTAGCACATTTGAAGCAAGATGTTCAAGAACCTAAAGCTAAATAAAAGGATGGCAGACACACCAGAGAGACACTGAAATGAAACTAAATAATAACTAAAGACATGAGACAAGGGTAATTCATCAGTGGAAAGAATAAGGAATAGAGAACCTAAGAATGAACTTTTAGGAACTGCCACATGCAGCAGAGAAGTTAGGGAAAGGGACAGAAAGAAATGACTGATGAAGGAGTAAGTTCAGTTCAGTGTAACACTCAAGCCAGGGTTGAAATATATAGATATATAGCTATAGATATAGATATTTATGTTGCTTGCTAACCTGTTAACTTTTTTCCCCAGACTTCAAAAGCCATTAACTAAAGCCAGCTGACACCATAATACTTATAATACTATTGCCACAAGCCATTCAAATGTTACCTCTGTCTCTTAAGTCAACGCTTCACCTTTCTTATACACCTTATTACAGTATGCCACTGGTGAGAATTTTAGTAATTATGAGGCTACTGCATTGTCAAGGGTTATCACTACTGCATGAATCACCAGGAATGGGGTGCTCATTGAGGTCTGATCCAGTTCTAGAATCCTATGCTGAGAATCTGCTTTCTTGGGTCACTTCTTTTTTTTTTTTTTTTTAAGATTTTATTTATTTATTTGACAGAGAGAGACACAGTGAGAGCTGGAACACAAGCAGGGGAGTGGCAGAGGGAGAAGCAGGCTTCCCGCTGAGGAAGGAGCCCGATGTGGGGCTCGATTCCAGGACCCTGGGATCATGACCCGAGCCGAAGGCAGATGCTTAACGACTGAGCCACCCAGGTGTCTCTCTTGGGTCACTTCTACTACCAAATCTTTTAGACTTAATTTCCCCCAAAAGCAGAGTCTGAGACAAGGGCTTGCAAACAGGTAGTTTATTTTCAGGAGTGATCCCAAGGAACAGGAGTCAGAGACTAGGAAGGGTAAAACAGGCAAACCAGGAAAGCCAATCCAAGGACGACTGATCCAGAAGGTCACTGCTTTGGGCATGTGGATGTCGATTCTGCTGGAGATACTCTGCAGCACTGTAGAATGTGCCTCATAATTGTCCAACCAGGGAAGGAAGAGGGAATATTTATGCACTGGCTCCTGTCCTTCATTGGTCAAGGGTTTCCCAGTTGCTGGTTAACTCCTTTGAACTCTCAAGTTGGCACTTTTAGGTTGACACATGTATCAAAATCACAGTGCAAGTTCCCACAGACAACCCACGAGGTGAATTCCATGAAAGAAGCCCTGGGGCAGAAAGCAAGATACTTGGAGAAAGCAGTGGAAGCCATGGGCTGTTAGGTCACACCTGCAAGCACCTGGTAGCCACAGCAATGGCTGGAGTAGAAAGGTGCACCAATGGGCACAAAAGGTGCCCAATCCATGGCCGTAAGTAAGGGACAACACCTTACGAGACTGAAGTTCTATAGGAAGCGCTGTAAGTTGTGAACCGGTAAGCAAATGTGCAGTAGCCTTTCACGTAGAACAAAATAGATGGAACGCAGGAAGAGAGGGTAAATATGGAGTGGCAATTCTGTCCTATCTAACTGACCCTTAAATGTTGATCTTCATGTCTCTGTGATTCTGAGCATGGCTCTTCACAAGTTCTATTACCCAAGGGAGGCATGCTCCCACCAGAGGACATGGGAATACTTCCACTGGACTGCACAGTAAGGCTGCCACTTGCCAATTTGGGCTTGTCTTGTCACTAGGTAAGAGATAAAAAAGAAAAAAGTTAACTTGGTGTTCTAGAGGCAGCTCATACAGGTTTGCAGGAGTTGACTGGGTGCTTGTGTCAGTTTCCTACTGTTGCTATAAAAAATTACCACAGGTTTAGTGGCTGCACACAAATTTGTTAGAGTTTGGAAGATCAGAAATCGGAAGTGGGCTAAAATCAAGGTGTTAGCACAGGTGTGTTCCTACCAGAAGCTCTGAGGAAAATTGGTTGCTTAACTTTTCCAGCTTCTGGAGGCTGCCTATATTCCTTGGTCGTATTACTAAGACTTCTGCTTTCTTGTAACATCTCTTTCTAACGCTGACTTCCTTTCCTGATAAGGTTCCATGTTGATTGCATTGGGCCTACCTGGATAATCTCTCCATCTCAATATCCTTAATTTCATCACATCTGCCAAGTCCCTTTGCCATGTAAGATAGTATATTCACAGGTCCCAGAGATTAGGATGTGGTCATCTTTGGAGAGCCATTATTCCATATAGCACAGTGTCTTTTTCTCAACTCTATATTCAGTGACATATTACTGGCCACGGTGGGAGTATTTATACTACAGAAATTGGCAAATGCTACAAATCTGGGCTTGGAGAGCCTATTGTTAAACTTTACATGCATGTCTTGGATTATGATGGTTGGCTCGGGTGAATGAGCCTATTATCAAGGCAAAGGAGAACTGTCACTATACTATAGGAAGGGAGGATTAGGGATATAATTCAGGGGATCCTTAGCAGTCCTCCTGCTCCTGCCATGTTTAGTGCAGAATGTTATGGGAATATTTTACAGGCAGGACAGGCAAGACCTCCAATCCCTTAGGAGAGAAGGTCTGAGTCACCTATAGAAAACTCATAGTCCTGGGGCGCCTGGATGGCTCAGTTGGTTAAGCATCTGACTCTTGATCTCAGCTCAGATCTTGATCTCAGGGTCCTGAGTTCAAGCCCCACGATGGGCTTAACTTAAAAAAAAAAAAGAAGGAAGAAGAAAAACCTCATAGCCCCAACTACAAGCTATGTGATTATATTCTAGTTCACGCAATGTAGTGAAAGTGATATATGCCACTTCTTGATCAGATCCTTGAAGACCGCAGCATGCTTCCTTCATGCCCTCTTTCTTTTCCAATCGCTGTGACCCTGATGAACTGAAGTGCTGGTTGAAGACAGAGAATATGGAATGGGTAATGGATATGTAAAGTCATGAAGTCAAAACCATCAACTAAGACCTTGTGATTGCTATAGAAATGTTTCTTGCCATGTCAGTTCAGTAGTTACATATTGTATCTAATTTCCTTCTCCTTTCCCCCCAACATATATAGGATGTACTATGTTGTGGTGGTTGACTTTAAAGATCAGTCCATAGGCTGAGGAACACTGAGGAAGCATCATTATGGAACTAGCAGAAGACACACATTATTTGGATATCTTGGACTTGGAGCTGGATGAAGTAACTGATGAGAGTTTTGTCAATTCCTTTTGGGGGGGTAGAGGGGTGAGTACGGTGATGACAATTTAGGTTATAAAAGGTGTTGTTTTACTGAGGAGTTTTGTTTCATTTTTGAAGTGTAAGTATAGAAAGAAGGGTATATGTTGATGTTGGGCCATTCCCGGGATATATTATAGTGGACATCTATCATTCCTACTGGATACTCAGCATCTGCAACCCTTTTATATATTTGGGTAACATCCCAGACAGAGAGTGCCCCTTACAGCATCAAAGCTGACAATGCTATCACTTTCTTAGGGTTGCAGAGCCAGCTAATCCCATTCTCTTTAGTATGGGTTCCATGAGATAAATGACTCTGGGCTAGGGAGAAAAGCCAGTAAAGGACTCATTAATGAGTGGGTTACTGCTGTGGGCAGCTGGGGCTTGGTCCTTCTGGGGACCCTCAGAAACACTGTGAAATGTGCACCTTGGAAGTGTCTCTTTGAGGGACCAGGAAGCTGAAATGTTTGTTGACTGTTGGTTCTGGCTATGAGACAGAAAGCAGGGTATGCTTTGTGGAGTTCCTCAGAAAACTAGCTTTCCAATTTCAGATGCTGTACCTTCCTCTTCCTTTTTCCTCTTTCCTTAAACATGATGTGATGGCTTGGGCTATGACAGCCAACTTGCAACTCTAAGGATAAGTCTAACTGAATCACAGAGGTATCAGCTGATTTTACTGAGCCAGTAAAATTGCCTACCTCTATTCTTCTTGGGAAAAATACACTTAAGAAAAAAGTCACCAAACTCATGTGTCCTGTTATCTACAGCCAAAAACATTCATATTCCTTTCTTTAAAAAAGTATTTTATTTATTTATTTGCGAGAGAAAGAGCATGCACACGCAAGAGATCACAAGCAGGGGGAAGGGGTAGAGGGAAGATCATGACCTGAGCCGAAGGCAGCCCCTTAACCGACTGAGCCACCCAGGCGCCCCAGCATTCATATTCTTAATTGATTTATCTAGTCTTACTCGCAGCCAAGGGCACAGGTCCAGACTTTGAATCAAAACGTAGCAATGTAAAGAAGCAGACACTGTGGGGAAACTTTCTGGTGATGGGGCAGTAACAGCAATGGCTCTGGTAGAACCATCCAGACCTTATTTTGCTTTCTGGTGGCCTTCACCAGGAACACAGACAATAGACTATATGTATTGAATAATAATTGTTACTTCTCATTCATATTTACTGTGAGCCAGATGTTTTATAAATTCTCTCCTAATCTTCATATCAACCATTCAAGATGGGTATTAATATCCTTCTTTGAGGTTAACTGACTAGACCCAGATCAAACAGTAAGTGGCAGAGTGGGATTCAAGTTCGGGTCTGAGTGACATCAAAGCCAGATCTTAACCACTATATTATATTGCCAATATTTCTTTTGTTGATTTGTAATTTTTGGACCTGAGACCCTAACTCAGGCTGGAGACTTGGGACCCTATTCTAGGAGAGGAAGAAATATGGGCTCACAGAGATTGCTGTCTGTTATCAATCCCTTCTGGCAGGGGGATACAGGATCTGCCCAAATACAGACAGGCTCTGAGCCAGGCTGCACAGATACAGGCAATCCTCTGAGCCAGGCTGGGAAATGCTCCAGATGAACCGCCAGACTTCTGTGTCTGAAACTCAGAGAGATAAGGAAGAATCTTGGGTGGCACCCTCAGAGACAAAGCAATTCTGCAGGTTTAGAATGTGCTGAAATCCAGGCAAAATACGAAAGTGGCAAAACACATGAAGAAGGGAATTTTGTGAGAATCAATCAAATCTCTGTTGGCGATTCTGCTTGCAAAATGATTCACTGCATTCCTTTCTTTTCCCAGGCTGGATGATTTTGAAGTCTGAGGCTCAAAACCCCCAAGCCCTGATCCAGTCTTCTTGCCGCCTTCTATTCACCCATGCTCCAAGTCTCAGAGCCACCTTAGCCCCTCTCACCCTTTTCAGTTAGTCACATTTTCCCATAAATATCTATTGAGTATCAATTTTGTGCCAGAGAGGCAAAGACTCTAACCTCAAGTTACTTACAGGGAAAGAAACATTAAAAGACAAGTGTACAGATAATTATTTAATTAGGCTGTGATACCTGCCAGGAAGGGAAACATAGTATTCAATGGGAGTGTATACCTGGGGAACTAGATCTAACCTGGCGGTTCATATTCAGATCATCCCCCTGCCATTTGTCTTTCTCCTTGTCATCTTCCTCCTTACGATGCCTTTTATAACAATGGCATCTCTGCTGCATCCCCATGTCACAGCCTCGATTCAGACCCTTGCTACCTTTGTACCTGTCTTCTAACAGATCCCCCTGCCTCTTTGTCCCCCCCCCCCCCCCCCCCCCGCAGAAGCCCATGCTCTACCCTGCAGTTAGAGTTGTATTTCTAAAATGTAATCTGACCAGCTCCTCCTTGCTTTCACATTAAGGTGTTACCTCTCCTGTCTGGCACGGGTTGCTCAACCTCTTTCTCTTCATCCTCATCTCCTATAGGATCCTCTCACCTCAGCTAGTCACTGGGTCCACCTCCACTACTGTTTACTCATGTTTGCTCTTCAATGTTCTCCCCACCCATCACAGCCCAGGAAATGACTATTCTGAATTCCAGGTACTCATTGGACATGTGTCTGATGAGAGCCCACCATGGATAAGAAACTGGGCAAGATCAGTGAGGAGGAAAAAGCTAGAAGCCAATAGTCAGCACTTCTGATGACTGCCCCAGATGGCAATACCTGTTTCCCCAATAGATTGTAAGCTCCATGAGGGCAGTGAGAGTCTGACTTGTCCATTCACATACTCTTCCTTGTGCCTTGTGCAAAGTAGCATGGTGCCTAGCACAGAGGAAGAACTCAGTATTTTTTTTCGGTGTATAAGTAAATGAATAAATAAAAGTGGTAGATACTGCTCTTAAACTGCCTCCCACTGGAGTTAGAAGTACTTGTGCTTAGACTCCTTAAAAGATGAAAAGTTCCTTGGGGGCCGGGGTTGTGACTTACTCATGTGTGCACTCTTTACGAAGAATCACTTAATAATGTGGTTTCATATAGGTTATTGCTTCTGTTTCTCATTTCAACCCCACAAATCATTATCCCCATTTTCTTCCTTTCTTTCTTCTCCTTCCTGTTTCCTTCTCTCTTTCCCCTTCCTCTGGGATGCATGTCTAAGTATTTCCTGTCTCTAAATTCAGAAAGACATTTAGGGCTAAATGTAGAGCTGCTTACAATGAGGGCGAGGGAGGATATTTGCCATAGGCTTCACATACATAAAGCACTCAAATATAACCATTTGATGTTATGTTTGAATAAAGTTAAAGTTTTTGTGTTGTATGTGCGTGTGCGAGAGAGACACAGTGTTTTTGTTCAATGTAAATATTTAAAATATACATTTTTTGTACCATATTTTGTCATGTAGTCATTTTTTTTTTTTAACATATTGGAAGTCATAAAATTAGAAAGAGGCCCAGGTTCAGCCAAGTCAGGTAACCTGGCCAATCTAACCCCTAGTAAAGTGCCCAAGCCAGGAATGGAACCCAGGATGTCTCCCTATCCAGAGGCATCACCGTCTCGAAACTGTGGCAAATGTTATTTTGGTATGGTCTATGGTAGGGGTTAAATTCATAGAGTTTCATCAGATAAGTGTGTTCCCTTCAAAGTTCCAAGTTACTCTGTGACTTTGGCAAGTAATTCAGCTTACTCATTTTGAAAACTGGAGGCCATAATGGTACCTACCACAGAGCGTTCCTATTAGGATTACATGAAAATGTTCTGAACCATTCAGCACAGGCCTGGCACGTTGTCAGCACGCAGTAAATGGTAGCTGTTATTGTAAGAACTGTATTTGTTGAATGAGTGACTTTGGCATATAACGCCTGCATTCAACTTGAAGCTTGGAGCTGTCACAGAAGTTTAGCTGAAGGAGTGGGAACAGTAGCACTCGCCAATTTTTCTGGAAATAAATCTTTGTGGGAGGATAATCACCGGTTGGAAAGTGTGAGCCTTGAGGGAACAAAGCTGATCCCAGGCCGGGGGAGCACGGAAGCGAGTCTCCCCCACCCCCGCCCCACCCCCGGCTGCTGCCGCCGAGCAGAACGTCCCCCGGACTAAGTGGCAGGCAGCAGGGCACGCCCCGCTCCCGGCGAGGCGGCCTCACAAGCCGGATTTTAGCGGAGCGGAGCAGGGTGTTCTCTAATTCCGCTCGTCTTATTCTCGGCGACCACACCCAGCGCGCGGGGAGGAAGGACTCCAAAACCGCGGGGCGGAGGCTTCCGCGCGGCCCCAGACCTGACCATCTATGGTCACAGAGCACACGGAACAAACAGGAAGTAGGGCGAGCCTCCACCTTCCCAGCCCGGAGGAAGAGCGAGCGGGGCGATGGCGGACACGCCCAGAAACCCAGGGCTGGGCCCACGCGCCCTCACCGACCCACCCCCTCCCCCGCCACGCCAGCCTCGGCAGGTACCCCCAGAACACTGTCCAGACCAACGGCCTCCCCACGTCACAAACGGGGAAACTGAGGTACGCACGCCCAAAGAGGCGGAGCTTAGCTTCGATCTCCTTGGAGAACAGACGATTGTCCGGGATTCTCGCCCTCAGAGAATCCTGCCTCCCAGTCCCTCCAAGTCCCCTTCCCTACTGCGAGGATAAGGCACCGGCCTCGGCCATTGAGAACACAGTGATAGGAGCACTAATTAACCACTCACCTGTCCTCCTTCTCCGGAGGTGGAGCTTAGCCGGTAATTTCGGCCCTTCATTGGCCCGGACGACTCCGGCGGAGAGGCGTGGCCTACCCTTGAGCGCGCTCCCCCGGCCGCTTTCGCTTTGGGGGCGGAACTCTCTCCCATGTGCCCTCGGGTCTAGTGAGGATTCTCCCTTCCGGGCATGGAGAATAGGGGGCGGAGCCACGAGCGGGGCGGCCAGACTTCCTTCCCGGTCTCTCCTCCACCGCGGCGTTTCAGCGGCCGTCCATTTCCGGTGGGGGTGCCGCGCCCAGTAAGGGCCCGGAAGTGGGTCGCGCGAAGATTGCTGGGCGGTTCTTGCCGGAAGTGGAGAGCGGCTGGTCGCAGTCGGGAGGTGAGGCGGAACTCTGAGGTGAGGGTACGCGGCCGGGTAGGGACTGGGGTCCACTCCGCGGCCCACCGGCCCCTGGTGTTGTGAATGGCCCTTCCGGCCTTCGCGCGCGTGGCGAGCCCTACTGAAGGGGCCGGAGCGGAGGCCGTCAGGCCGACCCGGGATCCTGGGCGCGGTCTCTTGAGGTGGGGCTAGGGTGACCAACTGAGCCGGGCTCCTCTGGGGAGGCCCCTCCGCTGGATTTCGCAGTCCTGGCTGTTAGCCTCAGCGGGGCCTGATTCCTAAGGTGCCCAGACGTAGGCATTCCTAAGGAACCAGCGACACCTTAGAGTCTATCCCCCCCCCCCCATTTCGTCCCCATTGCACGGATGGGTAAATTGATCCCCGGGACGAAGAGGCTAGTCTACGATCTTATAGCGAGTGAGGGAAATAATTGGAATCAAGACCTAATTCCTTAGATCATCAGTTCCAGTTCCTTCCTACGACTATTTCCCAGGAACCTCTCTCTACCTCTTGAGTGGTCTTCCAGTCGGTGTCGTCTCGCGGGCGCTGCAGGTTAAAGACCACCCGCTGCGTGTTTATTTGGTTTTGTTTGGTTTTTTGTTTAATGCGACCTGTTTGGAATGCCTGGGGAGTTTTTCAAAAGAGAGTGGGACAGGTCTTTGTATTTGCAGTCAGGTAGCCTCTCATTCCTCCAGGTCCGTTGCTCCTATTCTGAAAGGCTTAGTTAACTTTATTGAAGGTATTGCATACTTCTGGACCTGAAATCAGATGGTTCAGGTTTGGTCTGGCCCCACTGCTAAGTATCTGTAGCCATAGATGCATTATTTAACTTCCTTGAGCTTTATTTTTCTCATCTTTTAAGTGGAGATCTCTGCTTACCTCACAGGATTAAATTCAGTGTAACAAATTCTGTTTATTCAGTCAGGCACTGCCATATCCAGGGAATGCAGTTTTGAAACAAAACAAGCCAGACCCTGCCCACGTAGAGCTCTTGTAGGGACGTTTAAGAAGTAATTATAAATGTGGGTGCCTGGGTGGCTCAGTTGGTTGGGCGACTGCCTTCGGCTCAGGTCATGATTCTGGAGTCCCGCGATCGAGTCCCGCATCGGGCTCCCTGCTCGGCGGGGGGTCTGCTTCTCCCTCTGACCCTTCCCCTCTCATGCTCTCTGTCTCCCATTCTCTCTCAGATAAATAAATAAAATCTTAAAAAAAAAAAAAAAGAAGTAATTATAAATGTGATGAGTGTTAGGAAAGAACAGGGTACTATGGAAGTATATAACTTGGGGTTCAGGAAAATCCCTTCTGCAGAGCAGAATTTAAGGTGAATTTTGAAGGATAAATAGCAATAAGCTTGATGAAGAGAGGATGAGAACCTTTTAAGGCAGAGGTTAGTATCAGAACTGTGTTAGTTGAAGCTCTTTGTAGGGATCCCTGTTCAAGTGAAAAACAGGACAGCCCAGCACATTCATCATTCACCATTCATTCATTGAGCCCTTAATATGTTTGAGGCACATATTAAATGAGGCATTTGGCCCTGGTGGCTAGGAATACAGTTGTTACCATGGGGGGTGGGGTGGGTCGGGGATGGCTTACCATCATAATGCACTGTGTGAGCACAGGGCTGTGCAAGAATAGAGGAGGAATACCTGAGCCGGGTATCTACGCTTTGAGGAGGAAATGGAGGATAAGTCTAGCAGGACTTATTTAGCCATATGGTGAATCTGGAAAAGGGATTTACAGGCAAAGAGTGCAAGGACATGGAGATCTGGACATGTGAAAGACCATGGCTAGTTCAGTGTGACTGAAATTTCAGTAATGCATGGAGAAGTGAAGGAAGTGGGAAGTGGTGGGTCAAATATGAAGGACCTTGTAAATCATACTGAATAATGTGGATCTTAGAAAGCTTGTGAGGATGCTTTGAAGGGTTTTATGTAGGAAAATGATGTGGTCAGATTTATGTTTTAGAAAGTTTAGTTTGTCAAGTTGGAAGGGACATGATGGTAAAGTAGACCAGTGTTGGGAAGCTTTTGCCATAGTTATGGCTTGAACTAAGACAGTGACAGTGGGAAGGAGAGGAGGGATCACATTTGAGCAGTATTTAAAAGATGGAATCCATAGAATTGGAGGCTAATTGTTTATGGACATGAAGAAATAGGAGTAGTCTAGGATGAATGCCTGGCTTTCTGGCTTAGGGAACTGGGTGGTACCATTCGCTAAGGTAAGTAATGTGAGAGGAGAGGGGTAAGTTGGGGAGGTAGCATGGAAAGAAAATGAATTTTGGACATATTTTATTTGAGGTGTTTGCAGCACATCCAGGCAAAGGTGTCTGATAAGGTATCCCAGCTAGAGGAAACCAAGAGCAAAGGTGTGGAGGCAGGAAAGGGCTTACATTCAGTGAAGTATTGGAGTTTGCCTGGAGTTTGCAGCAAAAGACCAGACCAGAAAAAAAGGTA
Organism: Halichoerus grypus; assembly: GCF_964656455.1. Taxonomy (NCBI): domain Eukaryota; kingdom Metazoa; phylum Chordata; class Mammalia; order Carnivora; family Phocidae; genus Halichoerus; species Halichoerus grypus. The sequence goes on along the minus strand of NC_135716.1, from coordinate 157,134,089 downwards.
GATAGATGGCTGCCAAGTTGGGAAGGGCTTTTGATGCCTTGTTTGAATGTGTTTGGGTTTTATTCTGTGGTTGGCAGTTTGCTTATTGTTTGAGTTGTGTTGATCCAGCATAAAGAAATTTCTGTAGGAATTTCCCACCTTTTTATTCACTAGAAATACTTCATCAATCAGGTGGACATAATTTATGTCTGAGGGGAGTTTAAATAAAATGCTAGCAGTGAAAGTACTTTGTCAAGTACAACCTGTCATGCAAACCAAAAGTGGTGGTATTGTAAGTTTCAGTGAGTGTATTTTTGCTCTGAGAAGTTAGCTGTTTAATTTGTAAAATGCTTGGTTTCCAATTTGAGGAGCAATCTTTTTTCTCACCCCTTTTCTTGGTTATACATACATACGTTGCAATTATTTTTTAACCAGGGACTAAGCCTTTAAAAAGTGACTTCCTCCTTTCAGTTTTCTGTGAAGCATTGTGAGTCAAAGATGCGTTTTACTTAAATGAGCAAATGCAAAGTGTCATTGGAGGTTGAACCCTCTGGTTGGAAATTTAATTCTAAGATTTGAAATCTGAGGATCCTCAAGCTATATCTTACCCAGTCCTGGTGATTATCCCTTTGAATTGTCATCATCAGTTTCTTTTTTTACTTTCTATTAACCTGGCTTTCATACTTAAATTTCATCTTCTCTACCATAACCAGGCTAATCTTTTAAAAAGAACCATTTTCGTCTTCTTATCCTGAACTGGCTTCATATTCCTAAAGAATCAAATCTAAACTCCATTGTCCAGTTTACAAAATTCTCCACAATCGGACTCTTACCTTAATTTTCATTAGATGATGCAGATTGACATTCTAATTTACAAAGTCCTAAACTACTACATTAGCATTTTATTTATACCTCTTGCGCTTCCCTTTTGCTCCTTATTATACTAGAACAGGGTTTCTTAGAAACTTTGGCACAATTGACATTTAGGCTGGGTGGTTCTTCATTGTGGGGTTGTCCTACCTGTACATTGTAGGTTTTTATCAGTATCCCTGGCTTCTACCCATCAGATACCAGTAGCACTTGCTCAATTGTGCCTACCAAAAATGTCTCCAGACATTGCCCAATGTCTCCTGGAGGACAGAATTGCCCCTGATTGAGAACCACCATTTTGGAAAGTATCATAACTATGTTGTGCAGTGTCTTATCTCTCCAACTAAATTTTCTATGGCAGGCTTCATGGCCATGCTTAGTACAATGTATGCACATTTATGATAAGCACTGGGTATCCTGTAGTAAATGAATCATTTTTCATTGAGGCATCAAGAATTATTGTTTATTCAAGGAATTTCTGGGTGGTACTTGAAGGACTTGCCTTTTTGGTTTTCCTCAGAGGATGTGATCTTGATAGAGTGCCTCTGATTAGGCACTCACTAGAAGAAAGCTTTGGGTTAGTTGACAGTGCAAGTCAGCAGATTTATATATCCCTTGTACTGGATATATAAATTCCTGTTATGCTCATGGTGCCTGCATTTAGACAGCTTGGTTTAGTGAAAAGGGATTACCATTTATTTTAAATTGCTTATAGTTTATGATGTTGGTACTCTGTTTATTTTGATTGATTAAATTGTTAGAGTTGAATCATCTTTAAATTAATGCAACTACAGCATTCACCATGAAACTATTTCTTTTTTGATATGCCATTATGTAAACTTAATAAAAAGAATCAAAACTCTAAAAATATTCCTTAGCTATAATAAAGCTTTGTTTGCCTTGTATTAACAGACCTGCAGTGTTAAACTTTTCCATTTGACTGGAAAATATAGCTGAAATGTTTCATGGAAGGAGTGAGCTTGCTTTTTTTGTTTTTTGGTTTTTTCCTGCAGAGGTCATTTAAAATTCCTATACTTAAGTTTAATTATAGACTTAACAGTCACATATTTTTTCATATCTCTAGCTGTAGCTGAATCATGGCTAGGGACAAACAGCATCTTTGGATCTATCTTTATGCAGCTACACAGCTGAAATCAGCCAATGGACTTTTTCCTTGTACAAGTAAAAGATGCCTGCTGAATGCTCTTATGCAGTTAATCTTCATAACATTCCTTAAATAGAGAGAGGGGAACCCATGGCCACATAAAGTTGTTTATTTGCCGTGACCATTGAAACAGCTAGTTCCTAAGTCTGACTTCATCTTACACATTCTAACTAGCTTTACTCCTGGAATTTCAGATAGGGAACAGAACCGGAGACAGGTGCTGATACTGGATTGGATTCTTTCCCTCCCTAGAAGATAGGCCTTTCTCTTTTAATCTAAACCTCAGATGGCAGTGACTCAGACACTAAATGTCATTGGTTCCCTCAGTGAAACCAAATGCTTGGGGAAGAACAGTGGCTCCTGATTTGGGTTAGATTTGATGGCATCTTTACTGGGGCAAAGTGGTATCTATTCTTTGGTTTCTAGGTTAAAACAACCAATTCATAAATGTCTCCTGTTAGCATGTCTAGGTTTGGCTTTGTGACATACTAGAGCCTAGTGATGAGAACTAGGCTCTAATTCTATATTGTTAGGAGCAGAACTAACTAATGCCTTATAGCTTCGTGGTACCTTAGGAGAGATATCCAAGTGAAGCTGGGTTTTGTTTTAGTTTTAGTATAAAGAAATTATCTAGGTATGTTAAAGAAGGTTTGGATAAATGGGTAAATTGTCCAAAACCCCATCACGTCTAATGTGACAAATATTGTAAATTTTGTGTTCTCTTCAAGTCTTTTTCCACAGTGCATTTAGCTATTCCCCTGTAAGTAGAAGTCTAAAGTTTCTTTTGTGTTTTTGTTTGTTTTTAAAGTAGGCTCCACGGGGCATCTAGGCGGCTCAGTTATTTGGGCGTCTGACTCTTGATTTCGGCTCAGGCCATGATCCCAGGGTTGTGGGATCAAGCCCTACATCAGGCTCCATGCTTGGCACAGAGTCTGCTTGAGATTCTCTCCCTCTCTGTCCCTTGCCCCTTGTGCACTTGCTCTCACTCTCAAATAAGTAAATAAATAAAGTAGGCTCCACACCCAGCATGGAGCCCAATACAGGGCTTGAACTCACAACCCTGAGTTCAAGACCTGAGCTGAAATCAAGAGTCAGACGCTTAACCAGCGGAACCACCCAGGCGCCCCAGTAGAAGTCTAAGTTAACATTGCAGGGAACATTTTCTGCCTATAACTTTTCCCACATTCATATTATTTTCTTAGGATGCCATCTCAGGAACAGAATTAAAAAGTCAAGGCCAAATGAAGCATTTTGAAGCAGATCAGTTGGGTTATCATAGTTGCGCTATCATCGTGTATGAGCAGACTTGTATAGCTGCTTTTCAGTTTTACTTAAGGGTATGACTTAGAGGAACAGCAACAGACAAAGTAGAAAATATTTTAAGCACAGCAGCTTCCAATTCAAGTAGACCACTGGCTTAATTGCCTGGTGAGATGAGACAAGAACTTTAGGAGTAAATCCGGTTCCATTTACTTCTGAACAACTTCCTTGAATAGGCAGAAGAAATTGGATTGTTTGAATTGTTGGAACGATGAGACTGTGAAGCAGCTTTGTCAGGAGTCACTAGCCATTTCTGATTTTTCTTGGTTTCAGACCACAAAAAAAATTGCTGGAGAATCAACCTCATAGTTTTCTTTTTGCTCTGCGTGATATCCCTCCAAGAGCTTATCCATTCTCATGACTTTGTGATATTTCTTTGCCGATAACTTGTAAAGTCTCCAGCCTTGATCCTTCCCCAGGCTTTATTTCTAAATACTTGTCCACCTAGAAGCTTCATCTCCTCTTCAGACTCTGCTGATCCAAAACTGACCTCATCTTCTTGCCCTAATACGTGCCAGAAACCTGTTTCTGCCTATAGTGTCATCATTCTCTTAAATCCCTGGATTTGCAATTTGAGTCATCTTTGCCTCCCTTCTCTGAGTGCTACAGTACTCAATAGTTAGTACCACACAGTTAGTACTTGTTCTGTGTTTAATGCACACTTGTTTTGTATGACCTCCAGGGGCAGTACCAAGATCAGTGGGTGGAAGTTGCAGGGAAGCAGATTTTGCCTCCATATAAGGAAGAACTTTTAAATACTTTGAGCTGTCTGAATGGAATGGGCTGCCTCCAGAAGTCTCGGGTTCTCTACACTGAAGGTGTTTGAACAGCGGTTACCTGACTAATTGCTGAGGATGTTGAAGGGATTGTTCTAGCATCAGATGGTGTTTTCTAGAATCCCTCCTAATCCTGAGAGCCAGTGATTCAAGGGAAGGCAGCTTTGTTTCTCCTGCTAATTCCCTTGGGACAGGAAAACTATTTTACCATTCTTTTATAGTCCCACTTAATTCAGGTGCTGGTCACTTAGTTACCTTAAACTGATTATTTGTAGGTAAATTGATTCTTTTCTTTTGGTTTCTATATCGGGCTGGACACTAAATGTGTTTTATTTTCCTTTGAAATATAAAAAAATTATTTTTTCAGGAGTCCCTGGGTGGCTCAGTTGGTTAAGCGACTGCCTTCGGCTCAGCTCATGATCCTGGAGTCCCAGGATCGAGTCCCACATCGGGCTCCCTGTTCAGCAGGGAGTCTGCTTCTCCCTCTGACCCTCCTCCCCTTGTGCTCTCTCTCTCATTCTCTCTCTCTCTCTCTCAAATAAATAAATAAAATCTTTTTTAAAAAAAATTATTTTTTCAGCAGCCCTCTTACTTTACAGCTTGGTGAACAGCAGCATTTCAACCTAACTTAGACCCTAATAGCTTCCTAGTTCAACCTAACCTAGACCTTAATATCTTCCCCATTCCAAATCGCATTCTGTTTATCAGACAGTATCTGTAAAAATTTTGCTTTCATTATATTATTCCTTTACTCAATGCTTAAACAGCTTCACATTTATCACAACATCAGATTCAAATACTGCCTGGCTTTCAGTGCCCTTCATAACCTAGTCTGGCTTGTTTATCCAGCCTTATTTTTCATGACACTTGATGCTCTGTGTGGGTTAACCTACTCACACTTTATGTACATAGCCTTCGTATTCTCTCCTCCTTGCTTCTGATTGCTCTGGAGTGTCTTCCCTTTTTCTTTTACTTTTTCCATCAAGATGCCCCACTTTCCTCCTGACACCAGACTATCTCCAGTCCTCACTGATTTCTTCTCAACTCTCAGAGCATATAGTCATTTATACTGTATCATTCAGAACCATACACATTCTGCAAAGAAAAAGCTCTAGTATATAGGCTGATACTATAACTTTTCCTAATCTGCGTGGAATTAGGACAAGTTTTCTTCCTAATCTCTAACAGAACTTTAAAAAATGTAGTCATCATTATTTATTCCATTGGCATTTTCATTTGTGTTGGTCTTCCCAATTAGAATGAAAGTTTCTGGAGGGCAGGGGCCATATGTCTTCTGTGTTTTTAGTAGCTGCTAAGTACAGTGCTAAGCACTTTGATTTTATGATCATCTTCTGTGTGCCAGGTTGTTCTAGGTGCTGCGTATTGGTGGGGCTGGGTTGGAGGAGGAGAATGGATAAATTCCCATCCTCCTGGAACCTGTCTTCTAGCACACTGCATGCAGGGATAACATTTTACATTTGAACTGCATTTTAAGGCTCCCAAAATAACTCATCTCCTTCAATCCTTCCATCTCTGTGTGCTAAGTGAGGATCCATTATTAAATGACTGCCCTGTGGTTATACAGTGAATACATGGCAGAGTTGGGACTCAAAGCTTGGTCCCCTGAATCCTAGTTTTTTTCCTTAGACTTCTGTAATTAGAACTGCCTCTCTTTTTGAAGGTTTTATGATGAACACTTAGATAGTTGGGAATCTGTACATTCATTTATGGAGGCTTACACTTGGTTCTTGGCTATTGTCAATCAGAAATGACAACAAGATCAGGCAGAGCTGTAGTTTTCTACTCTGGCACTTCTAAATTCTTGTGGAAAAGCCTTATTTTAAACATTTGCCTTCTAAATAGTGTCATCTAGCCTATGAAGAAATATTGGCCTCCATGGAGAAAATTGAAAGCAGAGAAATTAAAAGCTGCTAATAATGTAACTAAAGACACCATGAAGAGGCCTTGAACCCACAGTGCTGTGCTCAGCAAGTAGTAGGGGCTGGATGCTGTGATGAACCACATAGTCACTTAATTGCTTAAAAGTCATGTGGAGTGGTGGGAAGAGCCTCAGACTAGGATTCAGAACATTTGTGCTCGGAGTCTAGGTTCTCTACCCACTGGTTGTTCCATATCTGGCAGGCTTTTTAACTTCTGTGAGTTTTTTCATTCTAAAGGTGGGGATCAGTATCTTCTTAACAGACCCCATAATATTTTAAGTCTCAAAAGAAGCAACAGGGTGCCTGGGTGGCTCAGTTGGTTAAGCGACTGCCTTCGGCTCAGGTCATGGTCCTGGAGTCCCTGGATCGAGTCCCACATCAGGCTCCTTGCTCAGCGGGGAGTCTGCTTCTCCCTCTGACCCTAACCCCTCTCATGTGCTCTCTCTCATTCTCTCTCTCTCAAATAAATAAATAAAATCTTTAAAAAAAAAAGAAAGCAACAGATTGATGATGTAAAGCACTTACAACTACAGGGAATATTTTTAATTAATATTATATGACTAATAAGGTTATTTTCTTTACGGTACTTGGTTTGAAGATCTCTTTATCATTGTGATTTGTGTCCAAGAAGGTAGCATTTATTTGACAGATGGGGATATTTGTAAGATCCTGGGGGAAAAAATCTCCCTAGATTTGCCAGAGAGAAGAGACAGCCAGACTTGTTTTGAGGGGAGAGGGTAAAGGACCCTTATTAGCCTACTATATTTATGGTGCCTGCTGCTACTACTGGAATTACAAAGACATGGTTCCTCCCTTAGGGTGGCTAGTTGCCTATTAACTATTAAATAAATGATTCTAAACAATTATATTAAATGTGTGGTAGAGAGAAGTGCACAATGTTCTGTGTGTGTGTGGTTTTTTTTTTTTTTTAAGATTTTATTTATTTGACAGAGACAGAGATAGCGAGAGCAGGAACACAAGCAGCGGGAGTGGGAGAGGGAGAAGCTGGCTTCCCCCGCCCTGCAGGAGGGAGCCCGATGTGGGACTCGATCCTAGGACCCTGGGTTCATGACCCGAGCCGAGGGCAGACGTTTAACAACTGAGCCACCCAGGCGCCCAATAAGTGCACAATGTAATGGGAGCACAAACTGGAAATGCTTCTTGGGGAGGTGGTACCTTAGCTGAGTCTTAAAAGGCAGTAGGAGTTCTAGAGAGGAGGCAGATTGAGAAGGAAAAGCATACCTGGACAAGCTTCCTAGAGAAGGTAACACTTTAGCTGAGTCTTAAAAGGCAAATAGGAGCTAGGAGACAGAACAACAACCAAGCAGAGTAGATAGCATGAAGGATCAGAAGTGAGAGAAAGCATGATTCTTTCTGGAGAATGCAGGCAGTCCTGGCTTGCTGCAGTGTGTTTAGGAAGGGTGTGGCAAGAGGTAAAACTGGAAGAGAGTAGTAGGAGATGAAGCAGGACTAGATTATGGAAACCCTTATCTGGACTTTACTCTGAATGCCCTGGGAGAGTACTGAATGATATTAAGTAAAAAGACTATCATAATTACATTTGCCTTTGAGAAAGATTATGGTGGTAGTATGGAGAATGGATAAACAAGAAGTTGTATTACTGTAATTAGGAGAGACTGGCAAGGAGGTTATTGGAGTAATCTAGGCAAAGTCATGAAGACCTGATTTTTGACAATCAGGATGAAGGCAAGGGGCATCTATTCAGGAGATAAGCAAGATATAGCCTGTGGATTTTGATGACTGACTAGATTTGGGGGAGTAAGGAACAATATAATTTAGTTAACACTTAGGGAGTCCTTGCTGTTTTTCAGCACTGATCCAGTACTGCTACATGCACAGTTGACCCTTGAACAACATGGGGGTCAGGAGTGCTGACCCCCCAGTGCAACTGAAAATCAGCATATAACTTTTGACTCCCCCCAAATTTACTGATAGCATACCTGTTGACTAAAAACCTTAATGATAACATAAATAGTTGATTAACACATATTTTGTATGTTATATATATTATATACTGTATTCTTACAATAAGCTAGAGAAAAGAAAATATTGTTAAGAAAATCAAAGGAGGGGGCACCTGGGTGGCTCAGTCGTTAAGCAGCTGCCTTCAGCTCAGGTCATGATCCCAGGGTCCTGGGATCGAGCCCCGCATCGGGCTCCCTGCTCCATGGGAAGCCTGCTTCTCCCTCTCCCACTCCCCCTGCTTGTGTTCCCTCTCTCGCTGTGTCTCTTTCTGTCAAATAAATAAAATCTTTAAAAAAAAAAGAAAATCAAAATAAGAGAAAATACATTTACTGTACTGTACAAAATTCATACGTAAAAGGATCTGCGCAGTTCAAACCTGTGTTGTTCAAGGGTCAAGTGTATTTCTCCTTTATTCTGACTTCAGCCCTTTGGATTTTGTACTGTTGTCTCCATTATACAAATAAGGAAGCTGAGGCTCAGAAAATTTGATAACACTCATAGTAACAGTGCCAATGAGTACTGTTACTCAAACCCCCAAACTATCTGACTTCTCTAAAGACCATGCTCTTAACCACTATACTTTGTTGCCTCATAGTTCTGGGTTACTAACTTGGTCAATCAGGTGATTGATAGTGCTGGACTTCCGAGACACTGGGGGTGGGAGGTGTGGGAAGATGATGAGTTCTGTTTTGGATACTTCAGTTTGAGATGTTTTCTGGACATCCAGATAGGGATGTCTAGAAGGAAGCTGGACCTAAAATTATAAATTCCAGAAGGATGGCTTCAGTTGGATATGCTGTTCTGGGAGTCATTGGTCTCTAGATGGTTGTTGTGGTGCCACTCTGGAAGCAGGCTGGATGGTACTGTGATAATGCTAGTTGAAGACTTGGGAGTGGACATGACTACCTGAAGAGTGAATATGTGTGTGGTGATGGAGAATGAGACAAGGTGTGTCTTTTGGTCCCTTCAGTTCTGGATATTCTTTCCTATAGCATCTCACATTTCACCCTGCCTCTACCAAAAACAAAAAACTAAGTACTGTTCTCCTGTTTGGTTAATGGTAGAATGAGATTACCTGTAAATGATAGCTGTGTTACCCTTTTACATTCTGTTTAAGTTAGACAGCGGAACTGTAGCTTGTTTAGCAATGAAAGCTTACAAGTCCCAAGTGAAGTACAGAAAAAAGGATCTAAAATCTCATGAAGCTTTTAAGATAGGTAAGTGTTCACCAACCCTGGCAGCCATTAGAGACACTTGTACTGTTTTCCATGTTAACAATAGCCTTAGCCTATAGTATCCATTGTATATGAAGCAGTGTGTTTTATAACAGAATGGGTGGTATCCTTTTTTTTTTTTTTTTTTGGATTTTATTTTTAACAGGGTGCCTGGGTGGCTTATTTGGTTAAGCATCTGATTCTTGATTTTGGCTCAGGTTATGATCTCAGGGTCATGAGATCGATCCCTGCATCAGGCTCTGCGCTGGGCATGGAATCTTGGAACCTGCTTGGGATTCTCTCTCTCCCTCTGCCTCCTGTCCCCCCCCCCCCCACTTGGGAACATGTCCTCTCTCTCTTAAAAAAAAAAAAAATGAAGGGAAAAAAAGATTTTATTTTTAAGTAATCTCTGCACCCAACATGGGGCTTGAATTCACAACCCTGAGATCAAGAGTTATACGCTCCACTGACTGAGTCAGCCAGGTGACCCTGGAATGGGTGGTATTTATTAATGGAAGATAGCTTGGGAGTTTACTGAATTCCTTGCCTTTTCCCCTGGGATTTATAGACTGTAGTGGATTATATGTGACTCTGTACCTGGACGGTATCCAGAACGGTCAGTAATTTGGGTACTCAGGTGATGGTGGCATAACGTAAGGGAGAATATATATATTGGTTGCTTCTAGTCTATTTCATTTGTGAGAAGAGCAGAGACTTGGAGACTTCTGTTACTTCTCCAGGCAAGGGAATGAAAAGGTTTATTTGGTTCACATTTTCACTTTTTTCTCTGATTCTCTTTTAAATGACATTCTTGGGGTGCCTGGCTGACTCAGAAGAGCATGTGACTCTTGATCCTCAGGGTTGTGAGTTTGAGCCCCACATTGGGTGTAGAGATTACTTAAATAAGTCAAAACAAAACATTCTTGAGATGTCAAGATATGTGGAAGTATGGGAAACATGCTGGCAGTATAAAGAAATAAGTGATTCTTAAAATAATAGTGTTTAAAAATGTAGAAATTGATATTTTATACTTTAATAAAATCAAAAGTATTTAAACTAGTTAAATTTTTTTCGTGGATATTCGAATGTAGCATTAAATTTTTCTCACTTTTTACTATCCTTATTTAAAAATGTAAATTTTATCTCCTGTAATGTTGCTGTATTAAGGTCGGTCTTAAAGAGTTGAAAGCCTGTTCAGATGTCATGGCAGTGAAAGATACTGTTAACAGATAAATTTTTTTCTATGATAAAAACAAAAAACAAAAGCATTCTCTGGCAAGTCACTAGGCCCAAAGAGACCAAAGCCTATACACAGAAAAGAATGGACAGGGATTATATTGTCTTCCTTGGGGCGCCTGGGTGACTCAGTCAGTTAAACGTCTGCCTTCGGCTCAGGTCATGATCTCGGGTTCTGGGATCAAGCCCCATGTCGGGCTCCCTGCTCACCAGAGTCTGCTTCTCCTTCTCCCTCTGCTCCTTCCTCCCCACCCCCTCTCATGCTCTCTTTCTCTCTCTCTCTCAAATAAATAAATAAAATCTTTTTAAAAATTAAAAACTATATATATTGTCTTCTTTACTTTGTCTTGTAAGCTGCCTGTCTCCTCCACAGGGAGGACCGTGTGTTAGGTTGAGATCTTCTGAAATGTCATCTTTGAGGAAATTGTAATTGCTATGGTCATTTTAGGCAGTTTCAAGCGTGTTGAGCTCATTTAGCTTCAGTTACCTGAACTAATTAATGTTTTGAAGTGGAATCTCTCCCAAGTCAAGGCTTTGACTGAACTTTCACTGACTTATTTTTATGATATCACTTATCACCTCAAACATTTCATGTGGGTGTGTCTTGAAAACATTTAATGATTATTTATGTGTATAGTATGGGCAACTTTTAGAACAGTTGCCCCTCTGGAGTTTTGGGATGCTATGCTTCAGGTTCATTAACTTCATAAATAAAACACCTTCTACTTGCCAAGTAGTGGTCTAGATGGTAGAGAATAATAGGGAACAAGCCAGAGAAGTTCCTTTCTCTGGTAGAGCTTAATTTCTTTAGGATTTAGACATTGAGTGAGACTAATTTCAGATAAATTAGTACTTGTGAAAGATCTGAAAAAAGCTCCTCTGGATGTGTCTGTCTTCCTACTGCAAGTCCAGATCATACCATCCTCATTTGTGAAGCCTGGCTCAATGGCAGCATGTCCATACTATCCTTACCTGATTCTTTCAGCTGATATGCTCTTCTTCCTGAAATTCTGTTACTCTATCTGCAACATTCTTATATCACCTATTTGTTCTTATATCACCTATTTTTTCTATTTGTTTGTAGTTGTTAGTGTACATGTCAAGTACCTACTATTAGACTGTAAATTATTGAGGGCAGAATAAATATCCTATTCATCTTGGTTTGGGGCATTCCATATGTTGGCAGCAGGATGTTGTAGGAAAAAATACTGAACTTAGAGCTAAAAGACTTAAATTTGAGTGCTGGCTTTCCTATTAATTAGCTGTGTGACTGTAAGCAAGTCATTTAACTTCACTGTAATTAAGTTTCCTCTCTCTACAAAGTGTAGTAATTAACCTTCCATTCCTGAATAGTCGTTGGGAGGCACAAACTGAGATAATATATGTGACTGTACTTTATAAATTCTATATTAAATTTATAAATTCTATATGTTAAATATTCGGGCACAAATATTTCGTGGTGTCATAGAAATATTCAGTAAGTATTCGAATGAGTAAACGTTTGCTTTCAGTGAACACTTTTTTCGGGGTAGCTCCCTTGTTTAATGAAGTCTTTATGATTTTGCAAATATGTTAGTCTATTTTTCATCTTGTTTTATTATTAACTTCTTCTGTTCTTCAGATTTAGCATCCTCCTCACCCCACAAGTATTGTGTCTTTTTTCCTTAGGTGCTATGTACTATTAAAACAACAAGTGACATATGATCTCTTTTAGCAGGTGGTACATTATGGCTGACATGCAAAATCTGGTAGAAAGACTGGAGAGGGCAGTGGGCCGCCTGGAGGCAGTATCCCATGCCTCTGACATGCACTGTCCTGGAGACAGTGCTCCGAAAGGTAAGCAGTATACAGTGCAGCAGAATACTTGGAATGAAGACACAGCGTCTTCGCCTGAAAGCTTTCTATCAACAGTGTATTCTCTCCTTTGGAGTTAACTTCCCAAAATGCTTAATCTACTAAGTTCATCGCCTGTGAACAGATAAGGGAGGAAGTGACTTATGCAGGGAGGCCTGTGGTTATTTTAACATAAGAACTTCCTGCTTGTGTGATACTTCCTGTTCTTTCTTTAGCAAAACCACTCTAGTGTAAGTTGAGTGACAAGTGATATTAAAATTTCCTCTGTCCAAATGATTGGCAAATTAGCCTGTTTTGCATATGCACCAAATTAATCATACAATGTTAGAGCTAAAAGGGAGCTCGGGATCTTTTTTTTTTTTAATTTTCATTTTATAGATAAAGAAAATTAAGCTCAGAGAGGAAAAGGAACTTAGGGTCACACAGTCAGTTAGTGGTGGTACTGGACTCATGTTCCAGTATTCTGTTTACTGTATTACTTTGCCTCTCCACTTTCATGTGGAAGTGCTTTTTAACAAATCATCTTTCTGGTGCATGACTGATTCTTTGTGGTGTGTCTGTCTTTAGCAGGAGCAGCTCCATATGTGCAAGCATTTGACTCACTGCTTGCCGGTCCTGTGGCAGAGTACCTGAAGATCAGTAAAGAGATTGGGGGAGATGTGCAGAAACATGTAAGGATGTTTGCCCCTTTTTCCCTCTTTTAAGGACTGGTGGCTGTCTTCAAATCCTACTCCCTGGTTTAAGAGCCCCTTGAGAGGCTCCTGGCTCCTACTGTTTTACCTTCATTGAGGAGCTCACTCCAGGCACTGGAACAGCTCAGATTTTTCCAGGCCCTCTGCTTTTATCACATTTTCTGCGTGGGCTTCTTTTATACTGGTAACTTGCTTGGTGCATAAAATATGGCTTGGGGGGTGCCTGGGTGGCTCAGTCAGTTGATTTTGGCTCAGGTCATGATCTCAGGGTCGTGGGATCGAGCCCCGCATTAGGCTCCATGCTCAGTGAGGAGCTGCTTGAGAGTCTTTCTCCCCCTCCTCCCCTCCCCCCACATGTGTACAATAAATAAATAAGATCTGTTAAAAAAATAAAATAAAATATGGCTTGGTTCATCTTTATAGTGAGAACGTTCTACCATTCTGATCCCAACATGTTATATAACCAAGCCTAGGGTGGCTTATTCAAAGGAGTCATAGTCATGACTTCGCATTTATAAAACTATGCATGATAGTTATTAGTTATGCTAATGTGAGTTATTTTCACACTTAGTTCACAGCGAGAATGTGAAGTAGGCAATGACAGGTGCCTCTCCACCCACCTCGCTTCATGCGCTGCCACCTCCATTGTCACCACCCACACTCAGATCTATATTCTGAATCTCTCTTTGGGACCCAGAATCTTTCTGCTAGTCCTCTGAGTGATCCTCTGTAAGCAATAACCATGTTTAGGATCTTCCTGACCCTTCAGCAAGACTGGTTGCTTGATCTTTGGAAGATTACTATTTTGAGCCTTTCATGTACCATCTGTTGGCAGTGGTGTAGCTCTACTGAGTAGGACTGGGACTTAGATACGAGAGTGAGGTTTGCATTTTTACTTTGTACAGTGTAACATTTGCAAAGATTTAAAAACATGTATCACTTGTATGTTCTAAAAACACAAATCTAGAAAAAATAGGTTATCTTATTTGAATTTTTGTATTTAGATAGTGCTTATAGCCTCATGTTTCTTAAACTCTTTTGACCATGACTATAAGTAAGAAATACGTATTTGTATGGGACGCCTGGGTGTCTCGATTTAGTGTCTGCCTTCGGCTCAGGTCATGATCCCGGGGTCCTGGGATCGAGTCCCGCATCAGGCTCCCTGCTCCGCGGGGAACCTTCTTCTCCCTCTGCCTGCCGCTCCCCCTGCTTGTGTTCTCTCTCTGACAAGTAAATAAATAAAATCTTTAAAAAAAAATTAAAAATAGAAATAAAAAAGGAAATATGTATTCGTAACTGGTCATAAGTTTCACTAAGCGGTGCTTCTCCTACTTGTACTGCGCTTTTTTTTTTTTTTAATCTGAATGGGTTATGACCCAGCGTTTTAGAAATAGCTTTAACCTAAAGGAGTAAATACCTTGAGAATTTAGGCATAAATTTGGCCTTTGCCTTTCCTTCTGCCTCAAGTTTTTGAGAAAAGAGCCCTTTTGGTGGTGAGAGACAGGAGGGATTTTTCAGTGCGCTTCATACCGCACCGCATGTACATTGGCTAACTGATTTCATCTAAGGCTCACCCTGATTATCCTCATTTCCTGGATATGTATCCCTGATGAGTTCCAGCAGGAACAGTGCTATATGCAATTCTGTTGTCACTCCCTGGAATCCAGAGTACCTGAGGAAAGCAACAGGACGTGCCTGGGTTGCTACCAGAGTACATGAAAGTGGAGGTTTCCGGTTATTCTTCTCAGGACCCTCTGCAGTTGTAATGTGTCACTGATAAGTGATTCTTCTTTCTGGCAGGCGGAAATGGTCCACACAGGTCTGAAGTTGGAGCGAGCTCTCTTGGTTACAGCCTCTCAGTGTCAGCAGCCCGCAGGCGTAAGTTCACTGCTAGTTGGTCTCCTTGTCGTTTGATGCTCAGGACAAGTTGAGAAGTTTCTGCTAAGTATCACAACATGCTAAAATAGATCTTCCAGGCTCATGTATGTTCACACCAAGTACCAGAAGTAGTCAGACTTAAAGTGCATGAGAATGTGCCATTGAGTATTTATTGGACTCTACTGGGTTTGTTTTTTTTTTCCTGTCATTTTACTTAAGACCGTAGTTTACTCCTGGACCTTGCTTTTTCCTTCAGTAGACAACCTTTTTTAACCTCTTGGGTGAGGCCAAATTCATCATATTGTCCCCTAAGCCGTTTGGGTCATAGAGAGTGGTTCTCTTGCTTCACTGTGACTGGGCTTTAGTAATGCTGCTGTGGAGATCCTAAAACCCCTAAAGTATTGCTTCTCCCTCATCCTTCTGTGGTTGGGAGCTCCCTTTAAGTTTACTCCTGCCTCAAAATTTTATGCTGCCAAGGTATGAAAATCAGTTAGAAAAAATGTAGATTTTTCTCAGAGTCAAAGATCTTAGTTTTATTCTATTTGTTCTTTCTGCATTTGACTTTCCTAGGCAGAGGGTTAATAAAATAAGGCTTTCTGTTAATGCTCTATTAAAATCCCTGGACCCTCAGCATGCCTAAATAATGTAAAAATAGTATAAGATAATGTTAAATATATTAGACTCTAATTCTTAATCTGTCTTGAATGGTTAACGTATTTTGTCTAAACCTTCTCTCCAAACTCACACTTTTCCCAGCAGATCAGGCAGCTGAGACACTGTTAATATTTCCCATGCTTTAGATTAAATGTTGATAAACTACAGTCTCCAGGCCAAATCTGGCCTGCCATCTCTTTTGTAAATGAAAGATTTTTGGAACACAGCCATGCCCATTCTTTCAACTATTGTCTATTGCTGCTTTATATACTATAATGGCAGAATTGAGAAATTGCAGCAGAGACCATATGTCCTGCAGAGACTGAAATATTTACTGTGTGGCTCTTTAAGAGAAAGTTTGCCGACTCCTGCTTTAGACTGTTTTCATGCTAAGATCTGAGAATTGAGATGTTCAGGAAACTGAGCTGGAAGGATAAATCTAAAAGGATAAAACATGGAAACACAAGATTCATCCATTTTGTTAGGCTGCCTCTTCAAATGCCAAGCCCCCTAATTGCATTTGATTCAGCAGATCTCTGCTCAGCAGCTGCTGTATGGCTAGCAATGTATTGAGGACTATAAGGATTATAAAAGAGGGTTGAGACAAAGCCCTTGTCTTTGAAAAATTAATGAGAAATATTGAAAAACATACTCACATGGGTCCATTAATAGTTGTGCTGATGTGTGATAAGGTGCCGGAATTGGTTATGCGGACAGTAGCTGCTATAAGAGGCCAGTGTGGCTGGAGCTGGAGGGCTGTTCCTCATGAAGCCTGAGGAACATTTGGATAGATGGAAAAAGAAGAGACCATCATGAGTAAAGGCTCGGAAATGAGCTAGTATCTCTTATTAGTGGGACAGAAAAGAGACAAGTGTCTGAAATGGTAGAATTTTGTGGTGTAGCTGGAGTATGGGTCCTGATCCTGAAGAACCACCAAATCTAGCCTGAGGAGAGTGAGATGATGAGCAATATTTTAGCCATATGAATCTGTGCAGGATAAATACAAAGTTTGAGTGTTCATTTTAGGCCATGAAGAATTCTTGCCTAACCAGAGTTGACCAACATATAAAGCTTTTGCAGAAAGACTAACCTGAATCTTTTCCTGCATCTTTCCCTAGAATAAGCTTTCTGATTTGTTGGCACCCATCTCAGAGCAGATCCAAGAAGTGTTAACCTTCCGGGAGAAGAACCGAGGCAGCAAGCTGTTCAATCACTTGTCAGCTGTCAGCGAAAGTATCCAGGCCCTGGGTTGGGTGGCTATGGTGAGCAGTTTCATGGGAGGGAAGGGATGGAATGAAAGCGGTAAGGAGATACGGCTGGAGAAGCTCTGAGTCACTGACAGCTTCTCTTTCTGTAGGCTCCCAAGCCTGGTCCCTATGTGAAAGAAATGAATGATGCTGCCATGTTTTATACAAACCGAGTCCTCAAGGAGTACAAAGATGTGTAAGTCCAGCCTTTTCTCAAGGGGTCAGGGACAAGCCAGCTGGTTACTTGCTGGAGTAGCACTTTGGGGTTAAGGCTGTTGTGTTGGTTCTGTACCCCAGGGCTGCTTTCTGGAAAGTTTGACAGATACTGGCTCATAGAAGCTGTATTTGCAAGCAGGAAGTGTTTCTGCTTTCACTTCTGCTTTTTCTCTAGGGTTTGTAGAGCCTCTTTTAGTCTTCTAATCCTTACCCTTTCAGGTTTAGGAAGTTTTGCTAGAGGTAAAATGGACGAATGCCCTTTATTTTTTTTTTAAGATTTTATTTATTTATTTGTCAGGGAGCAGAAGCAGGGGGGAGGGGCAAAGGGAGAAGCAGGCTCCCCGCTAAGCGGGGAGCCTGATGTGGGGCTCGATCCCAGGACCCTGGGATCCTGACCTGAGCCGAAGGCAGACGCTTAACTGACTGAGCCACCCAGGCATCCTAACGAATGCCCTTTAATTTGCCTGTTTAGACAAGGTGGATTTTGTTCCTTTGTTGAGAATTTCTAACTGGCCCCATAACAAAAGGTTCAGTAAGATTTACTAGGAAGTTTACTAGGTAAAGTGAGAGGAGGGCTGTTTTGGCAAAGCACAGGTATCAAGTAAGAGGCGTGGGGGGTCATTGTATGTCTAACCACATATGTTCACCAGTCCTAACAGACTTCTGCATTGTTAGTTTCGAGCTGGAGTGACTGCAGGCAGCTATCACTCATCTGCATAATTACCCAAACCCTTCCTTTCTTCCATCAATCATTTGTTGAGTAACTACTCTGAAGGAATAGCCTTCATCTGTGTGAAATAGTTTCAGAACACCAGGTACTTCCTTGATCTTTCCAGCAATCTGGAGTTAAGCATTGCAGTGTTTTGATTTACCCCACCATTAAACTCTACACTTTACAGTTGAGCAAATTAGGTCTTATGCTAAATAGCCAGAAAGTCTTCCAGCTAATATATAAGAAGAGGGGAGACTTGAACCATAGTGCAGTGCTCTTTCTATAATCTAATGATCATTATTTCCTCCAGGGAAGTTTTAAATTTTTGGTGGGAGGGGCATATTTTGACATAAGGCACTGTGCTATAAGGCAGTTGAGTTTCTTGAAGTCCTGGAGTTCCACAGTGATGCCCGAGGAACCTTCTCTCCACCACAGCTTCATGCACAGAATGTCTGCTTTCATTAGTTTTATATATTATGTTCTGCCCAAGGTCTACTTAGAAAAAACGGTTTTGCTATACTTAAAAAAGTTTGAGGAATACTGCTATACTAGATAGGAAGAGATATGATCAGCAGTCCCTATCCTAATAGACTTTAGTCTAATTAGGGTAATAGAATAGGTTAAAAAAGAATAGTAAAGCTCGGTTTTTTTTTTTTAAAGATTTTATTTATTTGATAGAGAGGGAGAGCACAGAGGGAGGGTGAGAGGGAGAAGCAGACTCCCTGCTGAGCAGGGAGCCTGATGTGGGGCTCGATTCCAGGACCCTGAGATCATGATCTGAGCCAAAGGCAGACGCTTAACCAACTGAGCCACGCAGGCGCCCCGTAAAGCTCAGTTATGATAGAAAAGCTGCCATAGAGCAGAGCCACGCCACAGCCAGGAGAATACCAGCTCACAGATAGGAGGGGTTCTGGAATCACTATTGTAATGTACCCTGGCCATCTGTGATGAGTTCTTCTTTAATTGTCCCAGCGATAGGAAGCACGTGGATTGGGTCAAAGCTTACTTGAGTATATGGACGGAGCTGCAGGCTTACATTAAGGAGTTCCACACCACCGGACTGGCCTGGAGCAAAACGGTTAGTGAGTCTTCCCTCCCTCCCTCTATCCCTTCAGGACGGGGTCCATAAGTTTCCTAGACTTTGTTGCTACCAAGGTCCAAGAAGGAATGCTAGTCTTTTCAGTGGAGAGTAGAAAGAAAAAGGGGAGAGAAAAGAAAGGGAAAAAAGAAAAGAGTACAGAAAGCAAGGATCAGAGAAATACTCAGTTCTATTCGGTTTCAGTACACATGGGTCAGAGACTGTGGTTGGGCTAGAGGGCAGCCAGAAGAATGAGTTACATTATCCCAACCCTCCAGAAGCTTAAAAACAAAAATCCTAAGTCACATCACCAAGCTAAATGCTATACTAAAGATATAGACTACAGAGTAAAAGGGAGTGTGAGTCTCACCGGAAGAGAGAGTATTTTGAACAGGTGTACTCTGATCTGAGACTTTTTTCAAGTATAGAACAGTGAGAAGTGGGAGAAATGGGGATGCTAGCAAACAGCATAGCTTAAACAGAGTACGTGTAACATGTAGAGTAAATGTAGAGATTGGTCATCTCTGGCTTCAGTAAGGAGAGAGATTTTTGGGAGAAAAGGCTGGAAAGCAGGGTTGATTATGACTTTTAGACTTAATAATAGGTGATAAGTACCTATCATAGGTATTCGAGCAAGAGAGTGCTAATGATCAGACTTGTCCTTAAGGGAGTCTCAGTTTATAGGTTAGGGATAAGGGCTCGTGCTCAGACTGTGGAAGTGCTCTCATGGTGCTAGGGGCTGGTACAGAAGAACTTGCAGAAGCTATAACCAAGATAATGGAAAGATTTGATGGAATTGAGGGGGTTGGAAGACTCCAGCAAATTGAACAGTCAAGCTTGGATTGCAACGTCTTTTACTTAAATAGAAACAAGGGAGTGATTGTACAGTCTTGGCCTTGTTGAGGCTGAGGTACTGGTGACACACTAAGTTGATTTACAGAGCTGGCTTAGAGCTGCAATTAGGTAGAGGCCCAAGGAACGATGGGAAAGTTGAAAAATGGTGCTGGGTTGGATCCTTGGGAAAGGGTAAAGGGAATAAAGCCAAGTTGAGTGTGGATAGGGAGCATGAATCAAAGCATCAAGGGCTACAGTGGGTACCCCATGTCCATGAATACATGTAGACCCTATTGGGAAGGGTACAGAGGGGAAGAGAGGATGGCTATGTTACCTGCCTTTATTATTCCAGGGGCCTGTGGCAAAAGAACTGAGTGGATTGCCATCTGGACCCTCTGCTGGATCAGGTCCTCCTCCTCCCCCACCAGGCCCACCTCCTCCACCAGTCCCCACCAGTTCAGGCTCAGATGAGTCTGCTTCCCGCTCAGCACTGTTTGCGCAGATTAATCAGGGAGAGAGAATCACACATGGTAAGTGAATATTTTGGCAAGAAGAGTTGGTACAGTAAGTTGTTTGGGCCAGATCTTACCAGCTAGAGACCTGACGATCTATAAACCATAACCCTGGTTTGTGTATGGGAGATTTCATTTGGGGTGTCAGTGTCCTTCAGGTTGCCCAAAGGGACCTCAAAGCTGGCTTAAATGGAAACTGAAATGGGTGATTACAGTTGAGGGAACCTTCTGCCCCATAGGAAAGTTATTTAATATTAAGTGGTATATATAGAGTACCCTGTTGTACCAAGGCATGGTGCTGGCAGTTTACCCTAGAGCCTTTTTGGTGTTACCACACGGTCTCTTTGGGAAGTCATTGTGTGTGTGTGTGTGTGTGTGTGTGTGTGTGTGTGTGTGTGTGCATGTGTCGGGGGGGAGGGGGTGGTTAACTACCTCAGAGGATGTTTATTAGTCATGGAAATTTTGCATAAGATTTACCAATGTTGGTACAGAAAAAGTAGACACCCTTTACACAGGTAGAAGACTAAATTACACAGCCCTCTTCTAGGAATCTGCCTATAAAAATATCTAAAATAAAGAACAAGTATTATATAGTATTTTTTGTAGTAGCTAAAAATGGTGTAACAACCTAGATATCCAGCAGTAAGAGAAATGGTTAACTGTGGTATGGCCTCCTAATGAGATATTATGCAGCCATTTAGTCTTTTTCTACAGTGAACCATGCAGTGTTGAAGAAGAAATCTAGTATTTATACCACAGCCACAAGGAGTGGTGGAGCTGAAAGGGCCAGTCATTGGTTATTTAGATTGGGGCATATTCAAAAGCAAGAAGTCTATCAGCCCGCAGCAGGTGATTATGGAATCTTTTCCTTAAAAAGAAAGAAAAAAGACATTTTTAGAAACTGTAGGTTAACATGAGAAAATTTTTAAGTGTTAACTGGTTAAACCAAACTTGTTAACAGTGTGTATGATTATAACCAAATACAAAACTTCTATCAGTAGGAAAACATGTGGAATGAGATTTCAAATGCAAACACTGAGTAGGGGGCATGGTAGGTCAGCTGTGGGTGAGGTTTCTTTCCTTTTACCAAATTTTCTTTACTATCACGTATTACTTTTTCTTCTGTTGCTTTAAAAACTGTACATATTTTGTGAATATATATTTGGTATGTGTCTTTCAGGATCTTTTTCTGTGCATTCACATACCCATTCCTTTCATACACATTCCATGTTTTGTTTTGTTTTTTAATGGAACTGTATATTTGAACCATGGGGTAGAAGGGAAATTCTAAAAGCATTTCTCCAAAACTGCTTGTGAGAGAACATCTCAAAGGCCTTGGCTTTTGGCTTCAAAGTTTTTGTTAAAACTGAGAGCAGAAGTTGGTAATTGCCTCAGCCCAAAGCCGTGGTATGAGGGTCAGGCACAAGGTAGCTGTTGTTCCTACAGCCCTGAAACATGTATCTGATGACATGAAGACTCACAAGAACCCTGCCCTGAAGGCTCAGAGTGGCCCAGTACGAAGTGGCCCCAAACCATTCTCTGCACCTAAACCAGGAGTCAGTCCATCCCCCAAACCAACCACAAAGAAGGAGCCGGCTGTACTTGAACTGGAGGGCAAGAAGTGGCGAGTGGTGAGTTAAAAATGCCAGGACTCGGGAAGCAAGAAGTGGGGACAGGATTTAAACGGAGCACAGCCAAATGAGTGCAGGGTTCTGGCTTAAGATTACAAGAACAAAAGTTTGGGACAGCTTGTTTTCGGGGCTAGTGTGTATTAGTGATGAGATTCCTGAAAGGGGTATCTCTTTAACAGGAAAATCAGGAGAACGTTCCCAACCTGGTGATTGATGACACAGAGCTGAAACAGGTGGCTTACATATACAAGTGTGTCAACACGACATTGCAAATCAAGGGCAAAATAAACTCCATTACAGTAGGTGAGTTTTTGTCATTGTCCTAGGCAGGCTCTGTCCTAGAGTCTGAGAGGGCTGGAACCATACCTACCCTATTCCTAAAGATTCTTAAATTTATTACAGTAGCTTCCTTTAAAGTTATACTGTTGATGGGGCACCTGGGTGGCTCAGTTAAGTGTCCAACTCTTGATCTCAGCTCAGGTCTTGATCTCGGGGTCGTGAGTTAAAGCCTTGTGAAAAAGTTATACTGTTGATCTGCTCCCTTTCTTCTAGATAACTGTAAGAAACTCGGTCTGGTGTTCGATGACGTGGTGGGCATTGTGGAGATAATCAATAGTAGGGATGTCAAAGTTCAGGTAACTTGATATCTTGGCTCCTTCCTTTGGTCCCTGAGGAATTAATTGAAAGACATGGCTGACCCACAGATGTTGCTGTGGTGGGAATTTGATTCTACTGAGTCTGTAAGCTGAGCTGCTTTGGTGGCAGAAAAGGAGTTGGCTCTTATAGTTATGAGCCCTTTCCAGCACCCATTCCCAACCCACCTCTAGTATCCAGTATCTGCTGTGTACGTGTGAGCTTTTCATGTAGTTGCTGAATCACATGAAACAGGGAAAGCTTTTTCCTGAAATTTACTGTTGCTCTCCTCGGCCATTGGGACTCAGCTTCTTGGTTTCCTCTGCAGGTAATGGGTAAAGTGCCAACCATTTCCATCAATAAAACAGACGGCTGCCACGTTTACCTGAGCAAGAATTCCCTGGATTGCGAGATAGTCAGTGCCAAATCTTCTGAGATGAATGTCCTCATTCCTACAGAAGGCGGTGACTTTGTAAGTTCTTTGATCTCTTTGGTGGTATGATCTAAAAACAGGAGGGACTGAAGATTTCTTGCATTGGAGAAAGCTAGTTCATGGCCATTCTGCACCGAGTGGGTCCAACCTAGCAATACACAGCTCAAACACCCGTGAGTGTGAGATAGTCTCTTGAAGTGGCTTTCCTTTCTTAGGTTGAGCAGATGCTCAGGGTAGTAACAAGGAATGGGATTGAGTCCTAGCCCCCTATAGGACTGGCGCCGTGCAGCCATATACGTCCTTATCTGCGCCTCCCAGGTCTGTCTGCCCAAGATTGCTGATCCAGGAACAGTAGGAAACAGACTCACACCTCTGCCTCTCTGGCCCTGGGGCCTTTCCTTATTCCTCCCGCAGGGCTCCTTCGTTATGTCAGTGGCAGGGGAGGTAGGTAGTACGACATGTGCTGCCAGTTACATAGCCAGGCTGCTACATCTGGTCTCGCTCTCACGACATCCTACTTGCTCCAGGAGTTTAGCGGAAGCAATCGTTGGGAGAAAAGTGTAAGATTTAACCCCAGTTTATTTTGTAGCTTGGACTGAAACGTGGTTTTTTTATTTGCAGAATGAATTCCCAGTCCCTGAGCAGTTCAAGACCCTATGGAATGGGCAGAAGTTGGTCACCACAGTGACAGAAATTGCTGGATAAGCGAAGTGCCACTGGGTTCTTTGCCCTCTCCCTCACACCACGGGATAAATCTCTATCAAGACGGTTCTTTTCTAGATTTCCTCTACCTGTCTGCTCTTAAACTGCTTCTCTGCCTTGAGAAGCACAGCTACCTGCCTTCACTGAAATATACCTCAGGCTGAGATTTGGGGCGGGAGAGCAGGTCAGTTGATCTTCTGCAGGAAGGTGCGGCTTTTCCCTATCGGCTCAACCACACCGCCAGTCCATTCTTAAGGAACCGCACACCAGGACTGGTGTGTTTTTAGCTTTCAGCCTTTGGGGGCTATTTGACCAACAGTCTTTGGGAAGAATAAAGCAGTCCCCAGGGATTAACAGATCAGAATGTTCACACAAGTTCATCTTTTTCTAACAATGAGCATGAAGTTAGCAGAGGCTGGTGTGATTCTAGCTGATTCTTCTAACCAAACTAATTTTTCACTGTTGACAAGTGAGGCAGGGGTTGCACCGGACCAAAGGCTGAAACTTGGCCAGCTAGCATTCCAAGCAAAATTGTTTCCCATAAGCATTCCTTTCATTCTGCGTTCCGTCCTGGGTCTGCCTGAACCTGCGAGAGTAGGTTCTCCTGTGTGAGCGGCTGCGGCAGTGCCCTGCACCCAGGCCAGTTTAAGGAGTCTTGGCCCCTTCCTTTCACTGGGATCCCTGCCCAGCACCTTCCTATAGAGACGACTTAAGAAAAAAAAAAAAAGGAAAACACACCATTCCAAGGAATCTGGAATTCCTTCCTCCTTCCGTGCTAGGTGCCTGTCCTCCACCTTCACTGCCTCCTCCGCCCCGTCATGCTCAACTGCTTTTGGTTTCTGTCTGGGCACCTGAACAAAGGACGAAAATCTCCACCGTAGCCTGGTTTTAGGTCTTATGTAAGAATCTTGCACAGCACTGCTAATGTAAATTACAGTTTTTCTCTCTAGGACACTTACCAAAATATGCACATTTTTTTGGTGGGAAGAGAGATTGTCCTGTGACTTCTACCCATTTCCTGAGGCCTGTGGAAATAAACCTTTATGTACTTAAAGTTATACAGAAAATAGAATAAAATTAATACCAAACTTGCTTACTATCTACCTATGGTGTTTACTGTACAGAGATGTAAGAATATTTTCTGAAGTAAACTCTGCCTCAGTGTGGGGCTCAAAACTCAGAATCCCGAGATCAAGAGTCAAATGCTCTACTAACTGAGCCAGCCAGGTGCCCTGAGATGTATGTAAGAATACTGAGAAGGAAAAGGACACCAAGGATAAGAAACTATTCTTTATTTTAGACAATATCATAAAATTTTTTTCACATTCCCCCCACTTGTTAACCCTTAATCCTCATCTTCTAGTTGAGAAATAAGGCTTGAGAGAGGGGAGAGAAAAATCATAAAGGGTAAAGTTAGCAGCACTAACAAGGCGCTTCCCTCTGCACAGCTGTCGTCTCTCAAGCTGGCATTCTGCAAACTGTCTTCCAGAAAGTGTTGACAGGTTTTCTCAGGGTGGAGGAGTGGGGGGCTAAGATGTCCATGCTCACATAGTGTGGGAAAACAGTAGCTAAAGGTTAGTTTTTTTATTGTAACAGGAATTCTCAGTCCTTAGTAGTCTAATGTGAGTTGATCTCCAACAGGAGAAAAGGCGTATGCAATATTCCCCAAGCTTTCTGAGCAAATAATCCTTTTTTTCATCAGATACATCAGAAATAGAGTGTACTGTAAATATGGTTTTTTGAGATGGGAGTTAGAAAGCCTGATCTCTTCCCATTCTTCCTCCCATTGTCTGCTAACACCAGCAGCAGAGTGACTCTAGAATGCAGACTACTGGCCACACTGAGAAAGGGACAGGTCAGTCAAGGATGGAGTGGAAGGGACCAGCCGCGTCCTCACTCACTCCTGCTTGTACATTGTTCAGCTGAAGTATAGTTGACATACAGTGTTCTGTCCGCTTGTACGTTTTTCTTCACTCCCCTCAGTTAAGCAAGATGTACTCCATCCCCCACCCCCTGCCACCTTAAGTAATCCAGTTGGGTGCTACTTCCCCCCGTTTTGTGACAGAGCAACTGATTCATCACTACCTGAAAGAGACAAAAGAGTGCTTACTGAGACAAGATGGTGGCCCAGCAGAACAGGTCAATGCTAAGACACCACAGGAGACAACATACTGAGAAAAGAGGGTAGCCTCAAGGAATTATGCAGACACTATCTAAACAATACTTTCACAAGCACTGGTTGAATCTCCACCAGCAAAACTGAGAAAGCATTTATGGTCACCTCAAGCCTGGATGCTGGCTGCCTCTTGGCCTGAAATGCGGCTAGGCTTTCCTGAAGAAGGTGTCTGCCCTTAGACTCTTAATTGCTTTAGCTTCAGCCTCTTCTGGGCACAGTTCTGACACTGATCTGCAGCAGACTGTCCTGAGACAGCCTGACCACATCGAGGGGTTGTAAAATAATCTCCATGCACGGTTATTAACTAATTAAATTTGCATTCAACACCATATGCTGATAGGATGAGGCAAAGGATAAGATTCGAATCTTAGATCTTTCTGAGCAGGGCATGTTAGGTGATAACTAGAGGGAAGGACTGGTTGCAAGCTGGATGTGAGCTCAGGCTTAGGCATGAAGGGACCGGTCTCCTACTGGCTGAGAAGCGCTAGGGGCTCCCTGGGCTCTGGTGCAGCCTACAAGGGTTTCACTCCAGGAAGGGTATGATATGGGCATAAAACCACGCTTGAGACAGTTGCAGATGGTCCCCCTCCACAGCCAGGAACACTAGCTGTCCTGCACTGTCCATTTCCTTTAGCCCCAGGCGGTCCTGCAGAGAGAGAGACCATAATTAAAGAGGCTTTATGAAAAGTTTTATAGTTAAAAAGTAAAGAAATACAATGTTTGAGATACGTGCTCCAAGTGTAGTCTTTTCCCTGAGTAGTAGTAAAATTTAGGTGTATTGTTGAAAATGCCAAAAAGGGTATCTCCCAGTTTTCTTCCTGAGCATTCAAAACATATGTAATTGAGACTGTCATCTACAGAGTTCTATATTCAGCTTTCTGAAAAGTTTCCTAAAGCTTCTGGAGGACCACCTGTGTGGGTGCGCAAGCCACGGACAAAACTGCCTCAAAAGGTCAGGTGAGACTGAGGCAAAGACAGAAAAATGTTAGCTTAAAACCCATCTAACCCTTCGATAACACACCCCAGCCACTTTTCATATCCTGCAGCTGAGAATGGCATTACCCACAGTGCCCCAGAACAAATAACGGCTGAGAGGATGAGCAGCTGATGGAGCCAGAGTGCGGCTTCTGTGTAGCCACCATCAGTCTGACTTCCACAAGGGGGAAGTTCTTCGTTGTAATTTCCAAAACTCAACAGACCCTAGCTTCCCTTCCCTTCGGTCTCACCCAACCTGGGCCACCAAACGCAGGGGGAAAGCCAAGAGAGGAGACAACTGGCCTGCGAAATTACTCAGAAGAATTCTAGTAGAAGGCAAGTGGTGCACATAGCACTCGTGCCTTTTTGGGAGGGTCCAGCTCCAATACACATTCCGTAGAGTGTGGAAGGCCCCAGAACTAGAGGTAGTGAAATGGTGCAACCTCTGCTTGAGAAACAGGGCCTACAGCGCTTCCTCCAGGCTCCTGCAGGAGGAGCTCCCCTCATCAGTGCTCTAATTTAAAAACAGGACTTCACATCTGTTCGAGCTTTAAAGTTAACACCTCTCCTGTGTTTTCACGATGCACGGGGGCTTCTTGGATGTGCAGTCTGCACGTCAGCAAAGGAAGCCAGTTCTAAACCTTTTTATCAGAAGGCAGAAACTGGAGATGAGGTGACCTTCGTACGTACTTGAAAACCATGAGGTACAGGTCCTTCATCCTTCAGGATGTACATTTCTGTAAATCAGCGCCTGATACGCTGGCGTCACGATCAGCACCCTGACAGGCCTCACCCGTATCAGACCAAGTCAGGGGCCTCTGAGCACCTACTTGCTCTGGGGTGTACAGGACAGGCTGTATCACCAAAGAACCTAGCAGCTTCGGGAACCAGGAGCTGAAAAAGACAGGACTCTCTCCTCTCCGGTTACCTGTGTGTACAGAGTGGTCTCCTGCAAGGGGATGGTTTCCTTGGCTTGGCCACTTCTATAAAATCCGAACCACTGCAGGAGAGGAGGGAGAACGAAGATCAGACACACAGCACATACTGGCTAGTAGCTAAGACTACCAACAAACGGTATCACAAAGCTGTAGCAAAGAGTAAAAATAGAGTACGTCTTGAGTCATCTCTTTTTAACGGTAGATCCTGAGGGATGAGTTAATCTTTCCAAAGAGCTTTCCAATTGCGCAGAATTCCTGTTTCCTACAATTATTGAGCACCTACGCTGTGAAAATCTTTGTGCTAAGTCTGACATTTGAAGACAAATATATATTGTGGTCCCTGTTTTCTACAGCTCTAAACACAGAAACAACAAATAGCACAGGGATCAGCAAACTTTTCTGTAAAGGCCAGATACAAAATATCTTAGGCTTTAAAGGCCACATGAGTGCAACTACCCAATGCTGCCATTCTAAACAAAAGCAACCATAAACTATATAAAAAATGAATATGGCTTTAAGAAAAAGTAAAAATGAATATGGCTCTATTCCAATGAAATTTCACTTATGGACCCTGAAATTTCCATTTATATAACTTTTGTCATCAGATATGCTTTTGACTTTTTCTATCCATTAAAAAATGGTTCATGGGCCCTGCAAAAGCAGACAGTGGGCTGGATCTGGCCAGCAGGCTGCCATTTGCTAGTCCCTGGTGGCCCGACATAATGTGATGATTCTGCAAAAGAGGGAGCAAAGTCTGCTTGGAATAGGGATGGCATCCTGGATGGAAGAAGTGACACTTGAGCTTGGCCTTGACAGACAACCTGGAGCTTGTCAGGTGGAGAAGCCCAGGGAAGGGCACTCTAGAGACTGAAAGGCATGAACAAAGGCACGTAAGAGTAAAAACACATGCCAAGTCTGGGGCATTTCAAGACTTGATCCTAGAGTATATGAAGTAGGTAATGAAGGAAGATTAGGTTGAAAAGATAGGTCAAGGCAGACCTTGAATGCCAACCTCAGGGATTTATAGACTTTGGGCTGATGGTTTGGGTCACACAGGTCTCTTAGAAAATGTGATAAAAGTTATAGATCTTTCCTCAGAGAATGCCACTACATTATCTTGCAAACAATTTCGGGTGGTGGGGGGGGTGGCCCCCAGTGTCCCATTTGTAAACCTCGGGTGAAGAAGCCCTGCTCTACACAAAAGGTGGTGGAAGGGACTGAAGGTTTCTCCCAAGCAGGCAGCTGTATTTTAATGCCATTTACTCCTTCGGTCTCCTGGTGTGGTATGGCCTGCTGACGCAGCATCTCACCTCAGAGTCCACAGGGTCCACAATGGAATCATTGAGAAATTTCACCATCACAAACTTCTTCAAGGCCATCAGGTTCTTCTTGTAGGACTCATTGACACCCTGGAGGAAAGGCCAGTAGTATTTCAGGGACAATATCATCAGGTTTCCAGCAGGGATGTTAAAGCCTTCCAGTGCTCTGGCCTCCCCAACCCTGGGCCACCATATTTCCTCCCCATAATAATGGGCTGCTTTTCCAGCTTCCGGCCCAGAATATACCTTCTACAGCCTTTTCTTACCATCCTATCTGACTGGCAATGCCCCCACCAACCACAGTCCGTCACCACATTCCATAGGCATCCGTCACATAGGTTAAAAGCAACTACCCAGAGAGAGCCAAAGCATAAAGGAGAAACCACACGTTCTGAGCGGTTCTGCTATACTCTTCTGTTTCTTTCCCCAGCACCCCTCAAATTTCGTTTTAAAAAACAAAAACAAAAACCTCCAGATAGGCCCAATATAAATTGAGCCACTGAGTTTACCAGAATCTCACAAGCCAAGTTCGTGCCTGGGACATACTCGGTCCCCTCTGCAGTCTCTCTTCTAAGTAAATCTCACTTCTGAGAAAATCTGACCCTCCAAGGGACCCACTAGGAAGGCTTCCCTCAGTAAGACAGCAGCTATGACGTTCCACTTAAGCCAGCCAGCAACCTACTGAGCTTACCCTGCTTCTTCAACACAAGGAAAGGAAAAGGACCTACGGGAAGAAAGCCAAATGAATTTCAGCCTTCCTAAAAGGAATTGAAACTCATAAGCACTGCTCCCCAAAACAGAACTTCTGTTTCCCAGGGTCTGTCCAGGATATTCTGGGTAAACAGTCAGAGCTGATCTGTTTGTGACGCCCCGAAAGCAACATGAATGCACGGCTAGAGCAGCCTGGGATGGGTGCTTACCCTCTCCTGATTAATATCTGCCAAGAAGATGCTGTGGTTGCGGTACATGTCCTCCTTGATGGGGTCGTGCCAGTATTCTGCTTGCACCAGGCTGCAGGGAGGAGGAGGAATGAATGAAGGTGACCGAGCTGCGTGTCAGTCAGCACGCCGGGGGCACGCCCCTGTGCACAGCAGACTGTGCACTAGGAGACTTCAAAAGGACAAAACTTCAGGGCCACCAAGCCCCAGGCCTTGCCCTTAAATAGGGCAGACAAGACTTCCACTTACGAAAAAGTTCCTTAACGACACGCCGGAGGCATGACAGTTCTATGCAGCACAGCACAGAGTCCCACAGATTTGGGGAAAGGACGCATCAGTCTCAGTTCCCCCATGGCCCTGAGCCTTGTCACACTTCCGCCTCCGGGTCACGGTGGCACATGCTGTCCCCGCCCACAACCCCACCTCCTTTCCCCCTCCGCCGCTTCCTATTCATCCTGCAAGACTCAGCTCAGATATCACCGCCTCTGCATCCAGCCATCCCTCTCTCCATCCATCTGGCCACCTTCAGGCTGGGACGGAGGTCTACCCCTTCAATCGCAAAACATTTTTCCTATCGTTGAGTGATGACACTAGTTTTCAGGATTCTGGTATGTCATGCAATTTTTAAGGACAAAAGGTGGGGATTTGGCGTTTACACTATTATTTCAGACAGGTGTTCACATGCTTCTCCTTTCTCTCCAGTCTCTCTGCTCTCCCTCCCCTCCTCCCCTGCCTTCCCTCGGGGCCCTTCCCCATCCACACGGAGCCCTTCCCGAGTCCTCCCGGCAGGTGCTTCCATGGGGCTCCTGCATCCACACAGCAGCATTTCCACTACGAGAAAGCTGAGCACGGATCTCTGGGGAAAGGAGGAGTCGGAACACGGGTGGGACCCTCTATCCCACGCTGGCAGGGGAAAGAAGAAACATCTGGACAACAGGAGCCCCCAGCCTGAGTGGAAGAGGTGCCCAGAGGCAGTGGTCCAGAAAGCTCCACCCAACAGGGCAGGATGGTACAGAAGCCCAGTGGAACCAGCTACGGCAGAGATGTCCGCGCTCCTCACGCCCGGGGCAGGTGCGACTGAGGTCAAAAGAGGCCGCAGTCAGCCTGTCGGCAGTCACAGGGACGGTCTGTCATCTGTTTATAAATGGATGTGAAAGATTTCAGTATTCAGTTTCACTGATTGTGTCAAAAGGTGACGAACTCTGACCATTTAAAGAAGACTGACATTGGCACTGGTCTTGTCCTTTTGTTCCAGCCCTGCTGTCGCTCACCGGGGGCGAGCTGGCTCCCTGGTTCTCCCCCCAAGGACTACAAGCTCCTTGAGCGGCGACGCTCTGGCGCCCCGCAGACGCCCCGCAGATGCTCAGCAGGGAGGCTCTGCCGAGTGGAAGGGACCGATGCAGGGGTGCCAGACAAGCTATGAAAGAAGTCGGCTGGTACTGAGGGAGTGAGCAGAAAGGAAGGCAGGATGGTTAGGAGAACAAGGGAAGAAGCTTCGGGAGTGGGTGGTCAACAGTGTCAAACGCTCACAAGTGGTGAGCGCTGGGCGCACACATGTTCAGACAGGTGGCCATCAAAGTTTCTTCAAAAAATGTTCAGTGAGGGCGCCTGGGTGGCTCAGTTGGTTAAGCAACTGCCTTCGGCTCAGGTCATGATCCTGGAGTCCTGGGATCGAGTCCCGCAGCAGGGAGCCCGCTTCTCCCTCTGACCCTCCCCCCTCTCATTCTATCTCATTCTCTCTCTCAAATAAATAAATAAAATCTTTAAAAAAAAAAAAAAAGTTCAGTGAATAAATACAAAGGTCTTTGGATCTTGCCGGACGAGGTTCTGGTGACCCAGAATTACAGCAGGGAGCCCAACGGCTGAAAATGAAAGAACCAACGAAAGCTGTAGTCGTGGGTCACCTTTCTGTGTGAAAAGGAAACAGAGCTAAGAAGGGGCCACAGGAAGAAATGAAGGGCATTTTGTTTTGTGAGAAGCCCGGTGCACACGGGGCGGCTAAGGGGAAGGACCTGAGGATGAGCACAAGCTGGAAGTGCTGGGGAGGCAGACAGAGAAGAAACATGGGTCTGTACTATTCTGTCCTTGTCACCAGGGGAGGGCCAGTTTCAGACATTAAGTAACGCTCTCAACACTACACAGTCGACGGGCGCCTGGGTGGCTCAGTCAGTTAAGCGTCTGCCTTCAGCTCAGGTCATGATCTCAGGGTCCTGGGATCGAGCCACGCATCGGGCTCCCTGCTCGGCAGAGAGTCTGTGTCTGTCTCTCCCTCTGCTGCTCCCCCTGCTTGTGTGCTCTCTCTCTCTCAGTCAAATAAATAAATAAAATCTTTAAAAAAACAAAAACTACACAGTCGTGTCATCAGTGGCTCAGTTGGTTAAGCAACCAACTCCTGGTTTCAGCTCAGGTCGTGACCTCAGGGTTGTGGGATCGAGCCCTGCATTGGGCTCCACGCTCAGTGGGCAGCCTGCCTGGGATTTTCTCTCTCTTCCTCTGCCCCTCCCCCTGCTTGCTTGTGCATACACACTCGAAATAAATAAATAAATAAAATCTTAAAAAAAAAACTACACAGTCGTAGACAAGGTAAGATAGGAGCCTAAATCTGCCCAAGTCCACACTCTTTCCAACGCGGCCCATTCAAGAGGCAGTCAGCAACCCAGAAACCGTACCCTTTACCCCGAGGCCTGTTCTAGCCACTGCGGCTTCGAGAGAATAACAGAAACCTGTGTACAGCACTTACTGGGCCTACTCTAAGCACTTTACATACATTAACCTATTTAATCCTGACAAGAATTCCATCGGGAAGGCACTATTATTAGCCTCCTGTTTCCGAATGAGGCAACCATACCCAGAGTGATGAATGGCTTGCCCACGGTCACACTGCCGGGAGGGAACAGAGCCCGAACGGCCTAGCAGCCAGTCCGGGCCCCAAAGCCCTGCTCTTAAGCACTACACATACCACCGGCCTGCTGCCCGCGGGACGCCGACAGCACCAGCTCCGCAGCCCGCAGCCCCGGCCCGGGATGCCGGGGCCTCGCCTCTCGGAGCCCGATCCTGCCAGGGTTGTCGTGAAAACTAAGTATCAACTGTAAAGCTCACTAAGGTGTCCACTCCCGGCACAAATTCCACAAAACGGAGTGCTGTCGGACCGGTCGCCGTCCTATTCTGTCCCTCCTGCCCCTCGCTCTAAATCCAGCCGCCGCCGCCGCTACCGTCCACGCGGGGAGACGCTGTTCCAAGTCCTAGCGGGAGACCAACCAGAGCCTGACGGGGAGGAAAGGAAATGCGGACCTGCTGAGGCGACGGCCAACCCCTAAGGCATTCTGACCTAAATCACAAGATGATTTCTGGTAGAATCTGACAAACTTATTTTATATTTTATTTTATTTTATATTTTTTATTTTATTATTTTATTTTATTATTTATTATTTTTATATTTTATTATATTTTTATTATATTTTTATTTTATTATATTTTATTTATTATTTATTATTTATTATTTTATTTTATTTATTTTATTTTATTTTATTTTATTTTATTTTACAAACTAATTTTAAACTCCAGATGAAACAGTAAAAGTCCAAGACCAGCCAAGACTTGAAGAAGAGCTGTGTAAAAGTTGCTATAGTAACCAAAGCAGAGCCCGCATGGGGTAGAGACAGACAAATAAATGAATGGAACAGAATAGCAGCCCAGAAACAGATTCAAGCATCGAAAACCCCAGGTAGATGAAAAACATGAGAATCAAAACAAAACCTGAAAAAAAAAAATTAGAAGAAAATATGGGATGGGAGAATAGCTTTGTGCTTCAGTCCTAAGGACTGATGAAGTGGCCTGAATCCAAATTAGAAGCTGCTACACCTGATGCTGGTTGGGACACTGTGAATGTACCTAATGCCCCTGAGCTGTACACTTAAAAATGACTGAAATGGTACCATAACTTAAAAAAAATCTGCCTAAAAACAATCTGCTGTACCAAATGAAGACCCCATAAATAAAATTAAAATATAAGCCACAGGCTGGGAGAAGTTAAGTGTAATATACCTAACAAAGAAAGGCTTGATAATCCTAATATAGATGCACGTGTGTGTACGTGATACTTACACATCAGTAAGAAAAAGAACGCCCAACAGAAAAACAGGCAAAGACTAGAATAGGCAATGAATAGGCAATTCACAGAAAAGAGAGACCCGAGTAGCCAACAAACACGAACGGATGATCAAGCTGCCTAACAGGATGCGCAGATTGGAAAGCGAAATCATCCCACACACATCTGCCTGGCAGACGCGTTAACAGACACAGGATCAAAAGTCAGTTAAGACTGGAGAAAACGGGAACGCTCACACTCTGTTGGTGGGAAGAGAAGTTGGTACAGCCACCTTGGCAATATCAAATCAAGTCTAAAATGCACATGCTCATCATTGTAATCACATTAGCTAACCCGCAGGGAGTGTCTCTGAAGTACTGTTCTAAGCACTCTATCTACATCTACTAACTCATTTAACCTCTACAACCCATGAGGTAGAACTTCTGCCCTATTTTACAGATGATGAAACTAAGGCAGAGAGGTTAAGGAGCATTCCCCAAATTACCCAATAACTGACAGTCCACATGTGAATTCCACTAGTACATAAATTCTTGTTCGGGGATTGCTAGGGATTGAAAATACATATACTGGTCCCCAACTCCGGTTCCTGGCACAGAGCTCCTAAAACCCTTGTAATTTCCTAAGTGGTAAGAACACTAGGAGCATCTTTTGTTCTAGTGAGGTGGCTCTGGGTGGGCTCCCGGATGGCTCCTGGATGGGGCTGGTCACCAGAAAGACCAAGCCTCCATCCGAAGCTTGGAATTTTCTGCCCTGCTCCCCATTCTCCAGAGAGGGGAGGGGGGCTGGAAATGGAGTTAGTAACTGATCGTGCTTATGTGAAGAAGCCTCCATAAAATTCTAATAGTAGGGGTTCAGAGAGCTTCCAGGTTGGCAGACACACCCACACCAGAAGGGTGTGCACCCCAGCTCCTGTGCTCAGGACCCTCCCAGACCTTGCCAATGTATCTTGTTCATCTGGCTGTTCATCTGTGTCCTTTTTTTTTTTTTTAAGATTTTATTTATTTGAGAGAGAGAGCACGAGTGGGGGGGAGGAACAGAGGGAGGAGAAGGAGACTCCCCGCTGAGCAGGGAGCCCGATGCGGGGCTCCATCCCAGGATCCTGAGATCATGACCCGAGCCAAAGGCAGACAACCAACTGAGCCACCCAGGCGCCCCTCATCTGTGTCCTTTATCACACCCCTTAATAAACTGGTAAACATGTTTCCTTGAGTTCTGTGAGCCACTCTAACAAATTAATCATGCCTGAGGAGAGGGTCATGGGAACCTCCACCCTGTAGCCACATCGGACAGAAGTTGTGGGTAACCTGGGGACCTACTACTGGTGATGGGCATGTGTGTGTGTGGCTGGGGGCAGGCTTGTGGGACTGAGCTCTTAATCTGTGGGATCTGATGCTATCTCCAGGTAGGCAGTGTCAGAACTGAGTTAAATTGTAGGACACCAGCTGGTGTCACAGAGAACTCCCTGGTGTGGGGGAAACCTCCACACATTTGGTGACTGGAAGTGAAGTGTCGTGTGTGAACACAGCAGTATCGTAAAAGTAAAGGAGACATGCAGCAACACAGGCTGGGCTTTTCAACACAAGGATGTTCCCTCAAGGTTGTTTGCTAGAGAAACTAGAAATGCCGAAATGTTTGCTATTGGAAATCAATACACGGTGGCGTAGTCAGAGAATACAGAATGCCAGGTAGCAGTTAAGAGGAATGAACTAGGGCGCCTGGGTGGCTCAGTCGTTAAGCGTCTGCCTTCGGCTCAGGTCATGATCCCAGGGTCCTGGGATCGAGCCCCGCATCAGGCTCCCTGCTCAGCGGGAAGCCTGCTTCTCCCTCTCCCACTCCCCCTGCTTGTATTCCCTCTCTCACTGTCTCTCTCTCTCTGTCAAATAAATAAATAAAATCTTTAAAAAAAAAAAAAAAAAAAAAGAGGAATGAACTAAGGGTGCCTGGGTGGCTCAGTTGGTTGAGCAACTGCCTTCGGCTCAGGTCATGGTCCCAGGGTCCTGGGATCGAGCCCCGCATCGGGCTCCCTGCTCCATGGGAAGCCTGCTTCTCCCTCTCCCACTCCCTCTGCTTGTGTTCCCTCTCTTGCTGTCTCTCTCTTTCAATTAAATAAATAAGTAAAATCTTAAAAAAAAAAAAAGAGGAATGAACTAGATGTATATATGTAACCACGTTATTAAACATAACACTGAGTGAAAAACTCATTTGCAGAATGAAGTGCACAAGATATCCGTTACATAACATTTTAGATATACAAAATAAGGCTACATATTGATGGAGAATATATATGTATATAAATATACGATTTTTTTTAATGGACAGAAAGGATCTATTACTCTCATTTCTCAACAGTGGTTGTCACTACGGAGGGCGGGCAGGGAATGGAACCTGGCAGAGATGTGTAAAAGAATTCAGTATTATCTGAAATGTTTCAGTTCTTAAAATATCTGAGGCAAATATGACAAAATATTAATTTTAGATCTCAGATGACATTACTCTCTCTACTTTTCTGAACAGCTGAGAAGTGCCGAAGTGGATGCCTCAATATTTCCAGAACGGGGAGCGGCGAGTTGAGGGCGAAAGTGTGGGGAAAGCGGGACAGCTGGGGATAAGCACGCTGTGAGAGCCACTGGGGGCACAGGCCCCGGCAAACCCTGGGCACGCAGGGCTGAGGGCCACGGACCAAGGACAGGGCCACGTGGGAGAGCAGGGCGGGCACAGGGAAGAGGAGAGGCCAAGGCCAGGCCGGCACTGCTGTACTCACTGTGGCAGGGAGGGGCGCCGTGAGGAGGACAGCAAGGAGGAAACCGGAGCAAGAAGAAACCCAGGAAGGGCTACCGGTATCTCAAAGGAGAACTAGAGGGCGGATTTCACATCCACGAGGTGAGAGAGGGCTGTCACGCTCACCATTCCTCACTGCTGCCCCCACCGAGCCAGGAGCAGGTGCTGGAGAAGTCCCTCCTCACTGGCTTCCCAGGGGACTAATCCAATTCGCTTTGCTAAGGTTGAATGATCTGAACAGTGCAGAAGACACCTTCTGGGGGTCTCCACCTAAATCAAAATCAACTCTCCCTCGTCTGGGAACTGCACCCTTCCCCGGCCCACCTTCTGGTTACAGGGGCGGGTACGGTTGATACCGTGTGGTCTCACTTGTCTGGCCGCAGCCAGTGATGGAGATCTGACCTGAGCTGGGACATGGTCCCTTCCCCAAGAAGACGGACTGGGACCGAGAGATTCCAGCCCCTCCTGAGATGATATCCTAAGCAGACACAATGAAAAACTTGGAAGCTGGGGGCGCCTGGGTGGCTCCGTCAGTAGAGTGATGGTCTCTTGGTTCCAGCCCAGGTCATGATCTCAGGGGTCGTGGGATTGAGCCCCGAGGTGGGCTCTGTGCTCAGAAGGGAGGCCACTTGAGATGCTCTCTCTCCCCCTACCCCTCCCCTGCTCCTGCAGGCACTCTCTCGCTCTCTCCAAAATAAATAAATAAATCTTAAAAACCAACCAACCAACCAACCAACTTAGAAGCTGGGCAAGGCCACCTTTCACCGGTGGGGGGCCAGAGAGGCTGGTGAGCACACAGAGGCAGCAGCAACGCCAGTGGGAGAGACAGACCCAGCTCTTGGTGGCTCCCATTTCTGGATTCTAGTCCCTCTGAAACCCTGGGTACCAGAAGACTATGAACTTCCTTAAAAATTTTCTTTGGTTGGATGTGGTTATTTTCCTACAACCGGAATCCTCCCTGATACAAAGGGCAGCCTAGGACCATACTGCCAGAAGAACGTGCTCTCCTTCTGTCCCTCCCACCCCTCCCCACCCCCTTCTCGCCTCTACCGGGGCTACTTGCCTTTTTTTTTTTTTTTAAGATTTTATTTATTTGAGAGAAGGAGCGCACAAGCAGGGGAGCAGCAGAGGGAGAGGGAGAAGCAGGCTCCCCGCTGAGCAGAGAGCCCAACGTGGGGCTCCATCCCAGGACCCTGGGATCATGACCTGAGCCGAAGGCACATGCTTAACCGACTGAGCCACCCAGGCGCCCCATACCCACCTCTTTAAATCTCATACTGGCCATCTGCTAAAATGAGATATACAGGGGCGCCTGGGTGGCTCAGTCGTTAAGCGTCTGCGTTCAGCTCAGGTCATGATCTCAGGGTTCTGGGATCGAGCCCCACATCGGGCTCCCTGCTCCACGGGAAGCCTGCTTCTCCCTCTCCCACTCCCCCTGCTTGTGTCCCCTCTCTCGCTGTGTCTCTGTCAAAAAATAAATAAAATCTATTAAAAAAAATAAAATGAGATATACATATAAATACAAAGAACTTTTAAAAAGAAAAACCAACTCCATAAAATTAGAAAAGTATCAATCTGTAATTCAGCCACTGAGAACTCAGAAAGCATTTCCCAGGGAAACCGTGTTATAAATGCTGAGCTGAATCCAGGCTCGCCAGTCTCGTTCAGCTACGACATTATGAAACTTATCTCAGGTCATTCCACTTCTCTCCATCTCACCCCAGTATCCACACCACCGTCACCTCTTACCGAGACACTGTGACAGCCCCCTGCTTTTCCTCTACCCGCTTTCCAATCCACTGTCCACAAAGCAATGGAGACCATCCAAAAACGTGGATCAGGCCATATTATTCCCTTGCTTAAAACCTCCCAACAGTTTCTCTTGATGTTTAGAAGGAAACCCAAATGGCCGATGTGACCTTCCCGTCCTTGCAGTATCACCCCTGCCAACTCCCGTCTATCACTCAACTTGTCACCGGGGCCTAGAACAAGCCAAATGTGTCCTAGGATCGGGCCTTCGTGCCTACTGTTCCCTCGGCCCGAGGGCTGTTTCCTTAGCTCCTCCCATCCCTCTCAACCTCCAGACCCCAGCTTAGACACCTCTTCTCCGAAAGCCATTCTGTCCAGGGTAGGTACCTCCTCCACACTCCTCTCCACCACTGCACCCTGTTTACGTCCACCACAGCCTTAGCACTATTAGAGGTGACCCAGTGCCTCTGTTTGCTTGCAGCTCCCCTTTCCCCACTGGTATGTTCTTTCACGGGAGCAGGGACCCTAACTGTCGTATTCCCCACTGTACCTGCCGGACCTACCACAGGGCCTGGAGAACTGCAGCGCAACATTTGATGGAATTATGAAATACTTTATAACTGCAACCGAAAAGAGAAAACAAAACCACAGCAATGCTTATAAATAAAGGAAACAGGCAGCTCAAGTTGAATAAATATTTTAAACATGGCATCACTAGCGGTAACGGGCCCATCTGCCTACTTACTACGAGCTGAGGGCCCTGCACTGAATCTCCGTGCGGGAAAGTACTACAGTAAACCTCATGCTGGGGATGAAGAGGAGGCTCAAAGACACACCACGCCACGCAGCACACGGTGTGGAACGGAGTCTCGCCAACACCTGCCCTGAAAGAGGGTCATTCTTTTTTTTTTTTTTTGGCGTGTCTGAAGAGGCCTTTATTTTCCCTTCACAAGCGGTTGCTCCTTAAAGGTTCGGCATTGAACTCTAGGATGGAAATCACTTTCCCTCAGAAAACTTCTAGCAGGCAGTGCTGCTGAGGGGAGTGCGCGGTCATTGGAACGGACTCTGGGCGGCCTCCCTGGGGCCCCCTCTTTCTCCTGGTGCTCTAAGAGGTCACAGGGGGGTACCTCCGTGTAAGGCTTTTTTCATTCCTTGCCCTGACCACTTAGTGAGCCCTTTCAAGCTGGAAACTCTTGTCCTGTCATTCTGAGACATTTTCTTGTATTACCTCTTTGATAATTCCCATCCACCCTTTTTCCTCTGGGATCTTTTTGGAACTCCTATCAGGCAGATCCTGGACTTCCTAAATGGCTCCTTTAAGTTTATCAGTTTTCTACTTTTTTTTTTTTTAAACCTCTTTGAGGTTTTTGTTCTCATTTCTAGGAGATTTCCTCAAGTTTGTATTCCCATATCACTCTCACATTTATCTTGGTTGTCTTATTTTTAATTGCCAGGAGCTCTTACTCTCCGATTGTTGGTTTTATTCACATTCTTTTCCGGTGCCACAGATGTAATTGCTCATCTCTGAAGATAATAATTCTAGGCTTTTTTTTTTTTTTTCTTTTTTAAGGTTTTCTTTGGCTCCTTGAATTGTCGTATTTTCCTT
This sequence comes from Halichoerus grypus, assembly GCF_964656455.1. Classification (NCBI taxonomy): domain Eukaryota; kingdom Metazoa; phylum Chordata; class Mammalia; order Carnivora; family Phocidae; genus Halichoerus; species Halichoerus grypus. Next base: position 157,093,940 of record NC_135716.1, on the reverse strand, counting down.
CCAAGTTGCTTTTTACTTTTTGTTGGTTTCAGTCTATCTTTCATGTTAGAGGCTTTCCTCAGATATCTGGCTGGGAGTCCCCAGCTCATGGTTCATACTGAAACGAGGCACTACAAAGCTAACTGGAGGCTCCTCGTGCAACAGAGCTTACCTCCTGGTGGCTTCACCTCACGGGAGTCAAGAACAATCCTGATTTCTTGAAGGACTCCAAAACCTCAACCTGTAGATCTTTTCTCTAGGGCCAGTCAGGTTTTCCAGAGACAGGTCTGCCAAACATCAGCCTAGCAGATAATAAGCCTAGTGGCTATCATTCTGGGAGCTGAGTGGGAGGAAAGGGGAGGGGGAGGGTATGGGTTTTCAGTGTGGTATCTCACCACCATCCTGTGCTTATTACCTTAGTCTTGTACTTCTCTACTTAAATTGCTCCAGAGAATAAATTTTGCTTCTCTTGTCATAGTGGGGGAGGAGCAGTAACTTACATGTGCACTTAGGGGAACTGGCAGTTTGATCATTCCTTATATAGAAATGATTTTTTTCGACAAAAAGTCCCATTTTTAGCTCCATGCACTGATCTCTACCTTCCAAAGGATCTTATGCATCTAATTCCTGACCCTCTCTGGAGCTATAAAAAGTGAATCTGCTCCCTTCCTGTCAGTGCATCCTTCAGAAACATAAAGGTTTCAGCTTTTTCGGCTCTGCTGAAACAGTTACCACTCATTCATCTGCTTTCTGTCTTTCAAAGACATGTTGATGTCTTTTATTGACTCCCCTCTCCTTTCCTGTTCTCTTGGCCCTTGTGGGTTTATCACTTTTTATTCTTTGGCTACCGGGTTATTATTACAGTTTAAGGAGGAAGTGAAGACAAACACATCAATCTACCCCTTTTAATCAGTACTTAGGTGTTACTGTCTCCTCCCCATGACTGCTCATTTCTAGTCACTAATAATTCTGATTGCCAGGCATTGTGTTTGGTTCACAAAAGAAACACAAAGAAAGAAAAGGATGAATTTTTTCTGAGGCATCTGGGCAAGAGTTAGAAGAATAATGAGTGAAGAATAATGAGTAAAGAATAAAAAACAATGAGGGCACGTGGGTGGCTCAGTCGGTTAAGTGTCTGCCTTCGGCTCAGGTCATGATCTTAGGGTTCTGGGATCGAGTCCTGCTTCGGCCTCCCTGCTCTGCGGGGAGCTGCTTCTCTCACTCGCTCTGTGCTCTCTCTCAATCTCAAATAAATAAATAAAATCTTAAAAAAAAAAAAAGGGTATCTTAGTTTCCTTCACGGACCATCAGGTGGCACTACGGACCTAACACAGCTCTGTGGCTGGGCATGCGGCCAGTGGGTAAGAAAGGAAGAGCGAGCTGCAGGGTGTTTCCACATGCAAATCCGGGGCAGGGCTGAACCTTGGAAAACGGTTTAAAGGAAGTGTTAGATTGAAGAGCTGTTATTAGACAAGAATGATACACTTGGAAAACCTGTAGGAGAGCTGCTACAGCCAGACTAGTCGATCCCAAATCTCAGTTACCATCTAGAATACTCCAGACCTACTGAATCCAAATTAAATCCCTGATCCCAGGGATGGAGCCCTAGGATCCATTTTAAATGAACGTCCCAAAGGTTCTGATGCATAATTTAAGATTGGAAACAACTGAAAAGAACAGGCTCCAAAAGTGATACTATTTTTTGTGTATGTGTGTGTGTGTCTGTTTTTAGAGGAAGGTGGGGAGGGGCAGAGGGAGAGGGAGAGAGAGAGAATCTTAAGCAGGCTCCATGCCCTGGGCAGAGCCCAATGCAGGGCTCAATCTCATGACCCTGAGATCATGACCCAAGTCAAAATCAGAAGTCGGATGTTTTAACCGACTGAGCCACCCAAGAGCCCTGTGATTCTGTGTAGTTTTAAACACCCAAACACATCTGAATAGTGGGGACACTGACATAGAAGGCTAACCCTTTGCTGCTGACAACCCAAAGAATCTGTCCCCCAAATATGTACAGTAATTCTTGGTACTTTCTTTAAAAAAAAAAAAAAATTAACATATAATGTATTATTTGTTTCAGGGGTACAGGTCTATGATTCATCAGTCTTATATAATACCCAGTGCTCATTACAACACATACCCTCCCCAATGTCCACCACCCACTTACCCCATCCCGACCCCCTACCCTCCAGCAACCCTCAGTCTGTTTCCTAAGATTAAGAGTCTCTTATGGTTTGTCTCCCTGTTTTTGTCTTATTTCATTTTTTCCTCTCTTCTCCTACAATCCTCTGCCTTCTTAAATTCCACAGATCAGTGAGATCATGTAATTGTCTTTCTCTGATTGACTTATTTCACTTAGCATAATACCCTTTAGTTCCATCCATGTCATTGCAAATGGCAAGATTTTTTTAATGGGTGCGTAATATTCCTGTGTGTGTGTGTGTGTGCATGTGTGTGTGTGTACACATACCACAAACATACCACATCTTCTTTAGCCATTCATCTGTTGATGGACATCTGGGCTCTTTCCATAGTTTGGCTATTGTGGACATTGCTGCTATAAACATTGGGGTGCACGTGCCCCTTTGGATCACTACATTTATATCTTTGGGGTAAATACCCAGTAGTGCAATTGCTGGATCGTATGGTAGCTCTATTTTCAACTTTTTGAGGAACCTCCATACTGTTTTCCAGAGTGGCTGCACCAGCTTGCATTCCCACCAACAGTGTAGGAGGGTTCCCCTTTCTCTGCATCCTCGCCAACATCTGTCCTTCCCTGACTTGTTAATTTTAGCCATTGTGACTGGTTTGAGGTGGTATCTCATTGTGGTTTTGATTTGGATTTCCCTGATGACAAGTGATGTTGAGGACTTTTTCATGTGTCTGTTGGCCATTTGGATGTCTTTGCAGAAATGTCTGTTCATGTCTTCTGCCCATTTCTTGACTGGATTATTTGTTCTTTGGGTGTTGAGTTTGGTAAATTCTTTATAGATTTTGGATATTGGGCTTGGTACTTTTTTTTTTTTTAATGTTTATTTATTTATTATTTGTCAGAGAGAGAGAGGGAGGGAGAGCATGAACAGGGGGAACAGCAGGCAGAGGGAGAAGCAGGCTCCCCGCTGAGCAGGGAGTCCGATGTGGGACTCGGTCCCAGGACCCTGGGATCACAACTGGAGCCGAAGGCAGACGCTTAACCAACTGAGCCACCCAGGCGTCCCTGGGCTTGGTACTTTCTAAAGGCTCTTTTGTTTGTTTTTTAAAAATGGAAATTTATTGTGTTGTAATTATATTTTTTCTATATTAAAAAAAAATACCCTCAAAATAAAACCCCTCCCCAGGGGCACCTGGGTGGCTCAGTAGGCTAAGTGTCTACTTTTGGCTCAGGTCATGATCCCAGCCCCACGTCAGGCTCCCTGCTCAGCAGACAGTCTGGATCTCCCTCTCCCTCTGCCCCTCCCCGGGCTCATGCTCTCTCTTGCACACTCTTTCTCTCTGGAATAAATAAATAAAATCTTTAAAAAAAAAAAGCCTCCCTTCCTTTTTTAAAATTAATATTAGAGCAGTTTTAGGCTTATAATATAACTGAGTAGACAGCACAGAGATATTTATGAAAAGCCTCTCGTGTGCATATTACCGGCCACTACTCCTGAAATCTCTGCTGGCATGAAAGTCAGCATGATATTTTCATGCAGTGACAGTTCTACATCCTTTTCAGCCAACCATACGTACCGTTCTTGAATAGCTTTGTTGTAAGCCCCAGCATTCAGTGTTTTCCTGATCAGGTCACAGATGTGAGAGCTCTCCCCTGGGCACCGAGGGAGTCCATAAACACCTACAGCAGAAGGCAAAGATCCGTTCCTTCAATAGCGGTGTACTGAATACCTACTATGTGCAAGGCATGGTGAAGAACACAACAAACCAGAGCTAGCCTCTGATCTCATTCATTTATTCCTCAAGAAAATAACATATTGAGAATTCATACCATAGCCAGCTTCCCCCTGGTGCTTTTTCTTTTTTTCTTTTTTTTTTAAAGATTTTATTTATTTATTTGAGAGAGAGAGAATGAGAGAGAGCACATGAGAGAGGGGAGGGTCAGAGGGAGAAGCAGACTCCCTGCCGAGCAGGGAGCCCGATGCGGGACTCGATCCAGGGACTCCAGGATCATGACCTGAGCCGAAGGCAGTCGCTTAACCAACTGAGCCACCCAGGCGCCCGCTTTTTCTTGATCATAGTTCCCATTATCTGTATTTATTTATTTACTTGCTTCATTGTCTATTTCTTAGCCCTCACCCCCCAGAACGGAAATTTCCTGAAGACAGGGACCTTGTCTGTTTAATTCATAGATTTTCAATAAATATTTGTTGACTGAATGAGTGAATGATAAAGTTGTTTTTACCAATTTGCATTTGAATATTACTTGTGTTTTTAAAAAGTATTTTTTGGGAGCGCCTGGGTGGCTCAGTCGTTGGGCGTCTGCCTTTGGCTCAGGTCATGATCCCAGGGTCCTAGGATGGAGCCCTGTGTCAGGCTTGCTGCTCCATGGGAAGCCTGCTTCTCCCTCTCCCACACAGCCTGCTTGTATTCCCTCTCTGGCTGGGTCTCTCTCTGTCAAATAAATAAAAAATCTTTAAAAAAATAAATAAAAAGTATTTTTGGGGGCACCTGAGTGGCTCGGTCAGTTAAGCGTCTGCCTTTGGCTCAGGTCATGATTCCAAGGTCCTGGGATCGAGCCCTGTGTCAAGCTCCCTGCTCAGAAGGGAGTCTGTTTCTCCCTCTCCCTCTGCCCCTCCACCCACTTGTGCTCTCCCTCAAATAAATAAATAACATCTTAAACAAAAAAAAAGTATTTTTCTACTTATTATCTCACTTCATCCTCTGAAAAATTCCCACAAAATGGGAAAGGCCTTCTTTCAGTTTCCCTCATCTGTGAAAATGATTTAAAGTACCAAATTATTTGCCCATCGGCAACAGTTAATTGGGTGAATCCAATTTCCTGATTATAAGGAGAATCCTTCTGCTCTTACACTATGCCACCTGATAGCTGTATCCATGAGAACAGAGATAAAAGTTCTATCCCAAAGACGCATCCTTCCCCAAAAGTATATAATTCTGCCTAAACAGAAAGCCTGTTGTTTTTCAAAGGATTTAATTTCTACTGTTAAGTTTACAGACAAAAAAGCTTAGATGCTACTGTTTGCCTGAGTCTAAATTCAATAAGACATCACCAAAGTCAGAAAACAGGGAATGCAGGGCACCTGGGTGGCTCAGTCGGTGAAGCGTCTGCCTTCAGATCAGGTCATGATCCCAGGGTCCTGGGATCGAGCCCCACATTGGGGGGGGGTGTCCCTGCTCAGCGGGGAGTCTGCTTCTCCTCTCCTTCTGCCCCTCCCCCAGCTCTGGCACACGCCCGCACACGCTCTCTCTCTCAAATAAATAAAATCTTTAAAAAAAGAAAGGAAAGCCTGTTGGCCCTTCCTGACTCCTCAACCAGCACCTGCCATGTAGCCGCAACCACCGCACCTACAGGAATCATGTCAATTAAACCGGAGAGAAGCAGCAGGCAGTCCACTGGTTCACCTGTGATCTTGGCTTCTAGAATCCAAAGTCTCTTCCTATTTCTTCAATTCTGGCTAGTTTGTTATGAGCCGGAAAGATGGGATTTCCCAAGGATGGCTGCCTTCTTGTACAAATAGAGCTGCTGGAATGTTTTAAAATCAAGTGGTCACATGGATTAGAACGGAGAAAAAAGGAGGCAAAGAGGCCAAAGTTACCTTGATGTTGTCCCCCAACCGAGATCAGATTGATCATGGGAGGTGATGGGCATCTCTGAGCCACTGCCCTCCTGGGGAAATAAAACGATTATCAGCTCCAGCTGTCAGATAAAAATATATCATCAACAACCAACTTCGCAGATTAAGCTACTTCATCCTCTGTGAATCCCCAAAGCCACGGAGTGGCAGGATTTCCCGACAGGGCCAAACGCAAATCTTTATTCTTTCATAGAAAATAAATTAAGTTCCGGGGTGCCTGAGTGGCTCAGTCGTTAAGTGTCTGCCTTCGGCTCAGTTCCTGATCCCAGGGTCCTGGGATCGAGCCCCACATCGGGCTCCCCGCTCAGCGGGAAGCCTGCTTCTCCCTCTCCCACTCCCCCTGCTTGTGTTCCCTCTCTCGCTGTGCCTCTCTCTGTCAAATAAATAAATAAAATCTTTAAAAAAAAAAAAAAGAAAATAAATTAAGTTCCCTAAAGCTTTTTACGTGGAGACATTTTAGAATAGTTTTCCTTCCAAGAATAGACAAAATGCTCAAAAGAATTAGAGGAGTGGATCTACCTGAATATAAGAAAAAAATCAATTCCATGTAAATGGTACGATCCAACAGAAAGGGACTTACAGAAATTGGCCTCCCTGGGAGAATCCCATAGCATTGTAGCCTTGCTGCAATTTAGGATCCTTAGCAAGAATCTGACACACAGTTGTTACTTGGGAATTGACATTCAAGAAGAAGCTGTTCTCCACATCCTGTAAGAGAAGCCACAGAGAAAGGTCAGGATGAAAACCACCAATGGCATCTTCCCTAAGAGGCCAAACTTATTCAGGTTGGAATCCTCACATAAGCCACTCGAGAGTTAAAGTATCATTGTATGACCCGCTACTAAAAATGCAAGGCAAAGCATTTTAATAGTACATTCTATGAAATCAGTCAGCAAACCTTCAAAGGAACAGAGCTGTGAAGGGCCTTACCTCCATCAGGGTCTTCCCAATCTCTAAGGATAAGACATAAATTCCTGGTATTTTCTTCTCAACCATTTTTTTAATAGCACCCATGCTTAAGGGATTACAACAGCTGTCTCCTAAACAACAAAGACAATGGTAGATACTCGTGAGCCAAAACATTACACTTTTTTTTTTAAAAGTTCTATACTTCAAAAGGGCATTATTAAGAATGTGAAACATACAGAATAGGAGAAAATATTTGCAAAACATATACCTGATAAGGGTTTAATACTCAGGATATACAAAGAACCCTTACAACTCAACAAGAAGTTAATCTAATTAAAAAATGGAAAAAGCACTTGAACAGACCTATCTCCAAAGAAGATATACAAATGGCCAACAAGCACATGGAAACATGCTCAACATCACTGGCCATTAAGGAAATGCATATCAAAACTATAATGAGATACCACTTCATACTTACTAGGACGGCTTTAATAAAAAAAAATTAATTAAAAGATGGAAAGTAGCAAGTGTTAGCAAGGATGTGGAGAAATAGGAACCTTGTACATAGCTGGTGGGAGTGTAATATGATGCAGCCACTGTGAAAAGTTTGTGGTTCCTCAAAAAGTTAAACCTAACAGTTACCACATGACACAGCAATTTCACTTCTAGATTTCTACTCAACAGAAATTAAAACATGCCCACACAGAAACCTGTACATCAATGTTCATAGCAGCATTATTTTATTTATTTATTTTTTTAATTTATTTATTTGACAGAGAGATAGCACAAGTAGGCAGAGCGGCAGGCAGAGGGAAAGGGAGAAGCAGGCTCTCCGCTGAGCAGGGAGCCCGATGCGGGGCTCGATCCCAGGACCCTGGGATCATGACCTGAGCCGAAGGCAGCCGCTTAACCGACTGAGCCACCCAGGCGCCCCATAGCAGCATTATTTGTAACAGTTAACGGGTGGAAATGACCCAAATGTCCATCAATGGATGAGTGGGTAAACCATCTGCAGTATACACACCCCGTGGAATATTATTCAGCCATAAAAAAGAATGAAGTACTGACAGGCTACAATGTGGATGAACCTAAAAAACATTATTGTACGTGAAATAAGCTAAACACAAAAGGTCACACAATGTATGATTACCTATATATATATACACATATATCCAGAATAGGCAAATCTATAGAGACAGAAAGCAGATTGGACATTTCCAGGGGGTGTTGGGAATGGGGAACAGTGTGATTACTTAAGGGGTACTGGAGTTTTCTGGGGCAATGAAAAAGCTTTGAAATTAGAGAGAGGCAGTGGTTGTACAACATTGTGAATCCACTAAATGCCACTGAATTGTATATTTTAATATGGTTAATCACAGGTTATATTTGTTTCACCCCAATTAAAAAGAAAGAACATTTTTTGCTTGGCACATGTTTATCAAGTAATAACGAACTTCAAAAGCCCATACAATATAATTAGGACACCGAATTCACAACCGAAAAATAAGCAGAGGTACATATTATGCTCCCTTATCATCTGGAACATTTGGGGTTAATCGACTCAAAAGCACTCAGGAGTCAGACTCGAGGGCTAGGACAGGGAAAGGCAAGTGAAGCGCCTAGGACACCAAATTTGAGGAGGTACTCACTCACAGGTTTGTGCAAGTGCTGACCCTAAACTTCTACAAACTAGAGAGTGAGTGCCTTCTTAAATTTTGCACTGTGGGGGCCTCCCTGCCTCACTCTACTCCCAGTCCTGTTTCCTGTTTCTAGGAACCAAAACTAAAAACCGGAAGTGAAGTGACCAGCCACTCAATCAGAGTAACAGGCTGAGGTCATTTCCCATTTTGAGCTGAATCATCACATTTCTAACCTGAGAAGCTCAAGAATTCATTTTTAAGGGAAAAGCTAAGGCTTAGAGCACCTTCTTTTTCTCTCATAATTTCTTTTAACTCTACTGCGATAGCCCCAGAGCCCAGCACACAGTGCTGAAAAAACTGTCTATATTTGCTGACTCTAATTCCTCTGAACAGTTTTTTTTTTTTAAAGATTTTATTTATTTATTTGAGAGAGAGAATGAGACAGAGAGAGAGCATGAGATGGGGGAGGGTCAGAGGGAGAAGCAGACTCCCTGCCGAGCAGGGAGCCCGATGCGGGACTCGATCCCGGGACTCCAGGATCATGACCTGAGCCGAAGGCAGTCGCTTAACCAACTGAGCCACCCAGGCGCCCCAACTGAGCCACCCAGGCGCCCCATCCTCTGAACAGTTTTAACTCAATCCAATAAGGCTGTCATCCTCATCATGTTATCCAAACTGCCTTGGTTAAGGTCATTAGTGATCTTCAAATTGCTAAATCCAATAACCCATTCTCAGTTGCCCTGCCCATAAAATTCCATACAGCTGATTGCTCCCTTCCTCTTGAAACATTTTTATTGGACTTCCTGGACATTGCACTCTCCTGACGTTCCTCCACCATCACTGTCTCCTCAGCTCCCTTCTACCTCATCTCCTCAACCTCCAAATGTTGGCAGTGCCTCAGGGCTCAATCTTGAGACCTCTTCCCTCCTGTGGACACTCATGCCTATGATCCTGCCCAGTTTCATGGCTTTAAATGCCAGCCATATGCTGAAAACTCCCAACTTAAATCTCCAACTCGTATCTCTGTCCTACCTTCTGAACTCCAAATGCCTCTACAACACCTCCTGGATGTCTAACGTGCATCTCACGTCTAGTAAGTCCCAAAGCAGATTCTTGATCTTCTACCCACCCCAAATTTGCTGGCCCTATAGGCTTCCCCATTTTGGTAGAATGACAACTTCTTCCTTCTACTTGCCCAGCCCCAAACCCATGGAATTGTCCTTGACTTTTTTCTTTCTCTCATCCTGAATCTAATCTGTTAACAGATCCCATTGGCTCTGCCTTCAGAAGATATCCAAACTTTGACCACTTCTCAGCATCTCCCATTACTATATTGTTTCATGCCACCACCATCTCTTGTTGAAATGGTTGCAATAGCTTCCTAACTTGTCTCCCTGCAAATGTCTGAAACCTCCCTACAATCTCTTCTTTTTGAATTTAAGTAGGCTCCCCGCCCAGTGTGGAGCCCAACATGGGACTTGAACTCACGACCTTGAGATATAATATATAGCAATCAGAGTGGTCCTTTTAAACTGTAAGTCATGGGCACCTGGGTGGCTCAGATGGTTAAGCATCTGCCTTTGGCTCAGGTCATGATCTCAGGGTCCTGTGATCGAGTCCCGCATCGGGCTCCCTGCTCCTTGGGAACCTGCTTCTCCCTCTGCCTCTCTCTCTCGCTCTGTCTCTCATTAATAAATAAATAAAATCTTAAAAAAATAAAATAAAATAAAATGTAAGTCATATCATGTCACTCATGTGCTCAAAACCCCCCAAGGACTACCCATCTCGAATTCTAGCCAACTCCCTTAGTTGGCCCAACACTGGCATCCCCCCAACCTAAACCCCCATTTTCTTCTCCTTGCTCACTCAGTTCCATCCCCACTGACCTGAATGTTGTTCCTTCAACATAACAGACATACTTCTGCCTCAGGGCCTTTGCATTTACTGTTCCTTCTACCACCTATCCACATGGCATCTTCCCTCATCCACTTCAGGGCTTTGCACAGATGTCACTTTCTCAGTGACTACTTTCCTGACCTTGCTTATAAAATTGCAAGCCCCACCTCCCATTTCTATCCCCCTCCCTGCTTTATTCTTTTCCATTGAACTTATCACCATTTTACTGAAAACCGATTAGATGTTTTACTTATTTCTTTATAGTCTGCCTCTCCCCCTGGAAAGTAAGTTCTGAAAGAGCACAAAGAATTTGGTCTGTTCACTATCTTCAGCATCTAGTAGGTGCTCAATAACTACGTGTTAAATGCAAAAATGAACCACAGGTGCCTAACAAATCTCTATTCAATGTGTCAATGAATAAAAGGCTGGATGCCCGGGTCATGCAGCCACAGCCAGGACTGCCGACCAAGTGCCAGACGCCGCCCCCTGACACCACTGCCGTGAGGGTTAAACAAGAACAGCCCGAAATACCCTAATGCAATGCACGGCTCTCTGTGAGCACTCCCCAAAAGACAGTCCCTTCCCCTTCTCCCTTTCCAACGCAAGAGCAGCCCCCCAAATCCTAAGACGTCGGGCCAGCCGAGCGCTGTGCGACCTCGGTCCTCGCCCTACACGCTCGCATTTTGCAGACGCGAGCCCAGGCTGGGAAAGGGAAGGAGTCGCCAAACCCTCCTGACTCTCTTCTCCCTCACTCACCCATCCCATGCCAGATGACCAGCGGCAGCGGCGCGGCCGGGTCGAGATGCCCCAGCGCCCGTGCAGCGCAGGACCCCTGCAGGAGAGCGGCGGCCAAGAGCCACAAGCAGCCGGGCGACGCCATCTTGACCCAATCATGTGACCGCGCTCCCCCGGCCTGGGCTCGGCGCTTGCCCCGGCGGACCGCCCGCTCCACACCTCCTGCCGCCGTCAATCAAAATGAACGTGCGGGCTTATTCAGCGCTTACTGCACATCAGACATTATTCTAAGTGCTTTATACCTGTGAGCGGATTTAATCCTCATAACAACGCTGTATACACGTCTCCCCGTTTTACAGGTCTGGACACTGAGGCACTGAGAATTTGGGTAAGGTGCAAAGTTCACAGAGATAGCAAGTTGGTGGGTCCAAAGTTGTTACTGAGCCACAGCACTAAACTACCTGGGAGAGAAAAATGCTCTGTGGAAGGCAGAAAGGAAGGAGGGATTCAGCTCCCTATTAGCAGTGGAAGGGGAGGGATCATTTCCAGCCAGGGATAATAATGACCAGGAGTGGTATTTGTTCTGGATGTTGAAGGAAAATAGGATTTCAACAGGCGGAGATGAAATGCAGGAGGACTGGAATGAGCCCAGATGGAGAGGTAGAAAAGAATGGTGTGGCAGGGCAGCCAGACTGACAAGAACATATCTGTTGGATGTGTAAACCACTGGCACTTTCTGGTTTAATTTCAGAGCTGGATGACTGCAGGAGCCTCTCATTCACCATTTCTCCCTTTTCCATTCTCCTCTCTTTAATCCACTTCATGTTCTGTTGCCTGTTTCATTATCTTAATCCACTTTCATCCTCTCAATTCCCTGTTCAAAAATTTTTTTTTCAGAAAATTATCAAAATAGAGAATTTGGTAAGTAAATTAGGATGTATCCACTATACAATGGAGTATTATGAGGTGAGTTTTATAAAGGATAAGGTAGATTTTTACATAGCTACATGAAAAATGTCCTCAAGGGCGCTTGGGTGGCTCAGTCCATTAAGCGCCTGTGTTTGGCTCACGTCATGATCCCAGGGATTGAGCCCTGCTGCATCAGGCTCCCTAGTCAGCAGGGAGTCTGCTTCTCCCTCTGCCCCTCCCCCTGCTCATGCGCGCGCGCTCTCTCTCTCTCTCTCTTGAAAAAATAAAATCTTTTTTAAAAAAAGAAGAGGGATGCCTGGGTGGCTCGGTCGTTAAGCGTCTGCCTTCGGCTCAGTTCATGATCCCAGGGTCGTGGGATCGAGCCCCGCATCGAGCTCCCTGCTCAGCGGGAAGCCTGCTTCTCCCTCTCCCACTCTCCCTGCCTGTGTTCCCTCTCTTGCTCTGTCTCTCTCTGTCAAATAAATAAATAAAATCTTAAAAAAAAAAAAAAAGAGGGGCGCCTGGGTGGCTCAGTTGGTTAAGCGACTGCCTTCGGCTCAGGTCATGATCCTGGAGTCCCGGGATCGAGTCCCACATCGGGCTCCCTGCTCGGCAGGGAGTCTGCTTCTCCCTCTGACCCTCCCCCCTCTCATGCTCTCTCTCTCTCATTCTCTCTCTCAAATAAATAAATAAAATCTTTAAAAAAAAAAAAAAAAAGAAGAAGAAGAAAGAAAGAAAAATGTCCTCAATATATTGTAAAGGAAAAGCTGGTTATACACCAATCTGAAGCCCTTTTATCTGATGCTGTTGGACCTGATGGTTAGTTGTTACTTGAAAAAAAAATCAATTAAAATGCAGAATTATAAAACATTATACAGTATACAGTTTTGTTTATTTTAAGAAAAGTAAGTTTATGGGCGCCTGGGTGGCTCAGTGGGTTGAGCGTCTGCCTTCGGCTCAGGTCATGATCCTGGAATCCTGGGATCGATCCTGCATCAAGCTCCCTGCTCACCTGGGAGCCTGCCTCTCCTTCTCCCTCTGCCTTCCCTCCCCCCACTCCCGCTTGTGCTCTCTGGCTCTGTCTCTCTGTCAAATAAATAAATGAAATCTTAAAAAAAAAAAAAAAGAAAAGAAAAGTGAGTTTATGGTATATTATAAGCCACTCTGTTTTCTTTAAACTTAAGACTTGTAAATGTAAATTGCTTCATCAATCTTTTGAGATAGCCTCAGACTTTTTCTGTGATTATGCCGCCAGTGGTTGAAGTGTTTCTTAGAGTGATTTGTACTTGCCTTTAACAAATCACCCATAATTTCTTTAAATGTTTCTTTAAAGTGGAGCAGTAACTGGAAGGCACTTGTGAAGCAATCTGAATGCAAAGTTCTATATGTATTTCTTCCAGTCACAGAATTCTCATCTATACCGAATTTAACAAGTTTTTAGCAATTTGGTTTTAACAAGCCTTTCCAAAGCATTCAACTTAGTTTTCATAGAAACATCTTTCTTTATGCTCACATATTATAAATTTTCCAAAATTTAATTAAATTACGATAGCAAATTTCACTGACATAAGAAAGTGGAATAAACCCAACTGACATTTGGTAGTCAGGTAGCTCCACTGGCGAGAACAGAACTACCCAAAAGCTTTCAAAAGTAGCCTCCTAACCATGTTTAGCATGCTGTGGGCATTGGTAACTACACTTTAAAGTTTTTGTTTTTGTTTTTGTTTTAATTTCTACAACCAATGTGGGGCTTGAACTCATGACCCTGAGATCAGGCGTTGCATACTCCACTGATTGAGCCAGCCCGGCGCCCCTTTTTTAGAATTGGGAGAATTGGTTAAATAGGAACGAAAAAAGTTACTATTTATTTTTGCAAAAAGTATATATGTTCTGGTGATGGTTGTACCACTCTATATTTACTAAAAATCATTGGATCATACACATGAAATGGGTGAATTTTATTGTATGTAAAACTTACCAGAACAAAGCTGTTCTTAAAACATCTATGTATTCACGTATTTCTAGATTTTCACGGAATTTCTAATTTTCACTGAATGGCTAAAGCACTGACAAAAAACCCCAGAATTTTCACTATTCACTTCTTTTTTAAAGATTTTATTTATCTGTCAGGGAGAGAGAAAGATCACAAGCAGGGGGAGTGACAGACAGAGGGAGAAGCAGGCTCCCCACTGAGCAAGGAGCTTGATGCGGGACTCCACCCCAGGACCCTGAGATCATGACCTGAGCCGAAGGCAGACACTTAATCAACTGAGCCACCCAGGCGTCCCCACTTTTTTTTTTTTTTTGGAACACTTCACCAATCTGCGAGTCATCCTTGTGTAGGGGCCATGTTATCTCCTCCGTTTTGTTCCAATTTTAGTATATGTACTGCTTTTACTTTTTTTTTTTAAGATTTATTTATTTATTTATTTGAGAGAGAGGGAGAGAACACACGTGCATGCAAGCAGGGGAAGGGGCAGAGGGAGGAGAAGGAGAGAAGCAGACTCTGGACTGAGCGTACCGATCGTGGAGCCTGACTTGGAGCTCCATGTCACGACTGAGATCATGACCTGAGCTGAAACCAAGAGTCAGCGGTCGCTTAACCAACTGAGCTATCCAGGTGCCCCACCACTTTTTACTTTTTATACTTTAGTATGGTTTGAATTTTTACAACAAAAGATACATAATGTTTATTTTATTTTTCCCCAGGCTTTTTTTCCCCCAGTTTTATTGATGTAATTGACATACAACATTGTATTACCTTAAGGTGTACAACATAATGATTTGATATATGTATAGATACACAACTTTTTATAATCAGAAAAATTTAAGATATACATATATCAAATGTATAATGAACAAATGTATAATATATATATATACATTAAAAATTATTGTACTTTTTGTTTAAGGTAATGAAATAAAGCTTCCTTATAGACTCTGCTTCTTCCAATACCTAAGAAAGTTAAAATTTCATCCACAACGAACAAAGGGTCACAACTCAGTATCTTAAATGTCAACAAGTGGCAGTCAAGGAAAGAAATAGAAGATTCTGGTCTGGGGTAAGTCAAGGCTTCCAATCCTGCCTCCATTCTATCAAAATTCATGTTGTTGGGTTCACAAAATCCTGGGAATTAACACATACATATGCACATATACCCAAGAGAAAGGAGAATTAAGTAGTTTCTTTATCTTCAACCTCTTCTCTCTGGAAAAGTAAAAATGACAATTGGGGAGAAGGTGAAGTGAGAAGTGGAGAATAGGTTAGGTGTTTTAGGTGGCTGTGAAGACTCCAGGAAAGCATACTAAATTGGGGGAGGTTTCAAGGATTGAGGCTCTTTTGTATCGGAATGGAAGACAACAACCCCTAGAAGAGTGAATCCTGAAATAGACTCCTAAAACTTCAGAAGACGTGGGGGAATGTATGTATTCTAACAAAGGCTGCATACCACTTCCCTTGAGTTCTGCCCTCCTCTCTTAAAGACAAGCTTATAGGGCGCCTGGGTGGCTCAGATGGTTAAGCGTCTGCCTTCGGCTCAGGTCATGATCTCAGGGTCCTGGGATCGAGTCCCGCATCGGGTTCCCTGCTCAGTGCAGAGCCTGCTTCTCCCTCTCCCTCTACCACTCTCTCTGCTTGTGCTCTTCTGTCTATCTCTCTGCCAAATAAATAAATAAAATCTTTAAAAAAAAAAAAAAAGACAAGCTTATAAATCATAGAAAAAGTGCATACAGCATTAAATAGCAACCTTCAAGCTGCAGTTCATTAGGAAAACCAAGTCCATTTCAGATAAAGAGGGAAGGAATTCAGGAGGCAAGTAGAGAAACAGAAAACATTCCCCCCAAGTGCTTTGAGCACTAGAATAACCTAAAAAGAAAATGAGCTCAGCAGACTAAGAACTCAAAAATGAGATAAACAACTGAAAGAGATGAATAGGGAAATTACACATCTTATAAAACAAAGACCAAAGTAATATCATTTTAGAGCTAATAAATACATCAAAACCACAAGGAGTAGAGTAGACATGGCTGGAAATGGAATTATTGATGTGGAAAGAAGGCTTGAAATAATCACAATAAAGGCAAATGAAAACCACAAAGAGATTAAAACAATCACTCCCAACCCAAGCATTTTTTAATCAAATAGTTCGAAGTATCCATGTAGAAAATACCAACAGAGTTCTTACTTCCTCTGGATTTGGTTTTAAGAGGAACCATTTAGGGGCGCCTGGGTGGCTCAGTCATTAAGCATCTGCCTTCGGCTCAGGTCATGATCTCAGGGTCCTGGGATCGAGTCCTGCATCGAGCTCCGCATCGAGCCCCGCATCAAGCCCCGCATCAAGCCCCACATCGAGCCCCACATTGGGCTCCCTGCTCGGCGGGAAGCCTGCTTCTCCCTCTCCCACTCCCCCTGCTTGTGTTCCCTCTCTCGCTGTGTCTCTCTCTGTCAAATAAATAAATCTTTAAAAAAAAAAAAAAAGAGGAACCATTTAGTGAGAGACAACTAAGATTCTTTCAATTTAAGTCAATGCCAGGTTGTTATTTTAATAAACAGCCTCTGAAGCTTATTAATACTGTAACAGTAAGTGAGAACTTGCAGAGCCTGAATTTCAGTATGACTTCAAAGAGTACTGAAAGTTAGTAAGATACATATCTATTCCCAGAATAGACAAGGAACAGTGAGAACATGGAGTAGTACCTGAATGCTCATAGGTTTCAGTTGTGTTTTGTTATTATTATGGGCTATTTTTCTTTTTTTTTTTGCACACAGGAAATGAAACTGCTTTATATAAATGAAATTTTTAAATTAAATTGCTTGCAATTAAAAACATATCATGCTTATTAATAATCCAGAGTTAGATGTCTACTGGCTTTTAAATGAAATTAACAGAGATTTCACCAAGTGGCCACTTACAGTGAATACTTTCAGACTGAGAAACAATATTTCCATTATCTGAGCCATAAAAAAAATCATGATACCATTACCTAGTGGCAGCAATGGATAAAAGTAATACCAAAATTTCTTGGTTTGGGGGCACTTGGCTGGCTCAGTCACTAGAGCAGGCAACTCTTGATCTTGGGGTTGTGAGTTTGAGCCCCATAATGGGTGCAGAGATTACTTAAATGTAAAATCTTTAAAAAAAGAAAAAAAAAAAGAAAAAGATTTCTTGGTCTGTTAACTATTGGGAGCTACAAAAATGATTAATAAAAATGAAAAAGTTATATTAGACATGCCATCTACATTAAAAAACTTTTGAGAAAAATGCTTTCTTCTTGCCCAATGGAAAAGAGTATCATCCCTTTTTTTGTAACATTGAGACAACTTTTAAAGCTTTTGATATTTTTTGTTATATATAGACACACTCACACACACACTGTTTAAATTCTAAGAAGGACATGAAAAAGAAAATAAGGTCTCTCTTCCTCCCCATTTCTTATTAGGTCTCACTCCCTAGAGGCAATTCTGTTAGCATTTCTGTGGTTTTGTTTTCTTGATATCTATCATGATTTCTTCAATCGATATTATTTGTTGGTTTGTTGATTTTAAACTGTATCTCTCCGCAGTAAAAGATAAATTAACAAATTTCCCCTTCTTTCTACTTCTCCTCTGCACCTCTAAATTTTTGTTAATTATTGTAAATGGTTATAACATTTATAGCATGCGCACAAGCAGGGGGAGCATGCGCACAAGCAGGGGGAGTGGGAGAGGGAGAAGCAGGCTCCCCGCTGAGCAGGGAGCCAGATGTGGGGCTTCATCCCAGGACCCTGAGATCATGACCTGAGCCAAAGGCAGATGCTTAACTGACTGAGCCACCCAGGTGCCCTAACATTTATATTATTTTTGTGACTAAATTAAATACTAAATTAATTTGTATATAGATTAACTAAAAATTAAAAACTAAAACCCAACACTTACCATATTATAATTTTATAAATATTAACTATAGAATCAAGTAGTATGATTAGACCTTAGTGATGAAAATATATTCCTAGGTCATTAAAATTTTGCAACTCAAAAGGGAGGCTTCCATGTATCAGGATCTTATGGATCTTTTATTTTTCCCAAGCTCTTTTTTTCCCCCAAGCTTTTTTAACTTTGGTCTTATACTTCTATTACTTAAATTCCCCGTGGTCTTCTTTGTTAGATTCCATTTACATTTTGCTGGAGTATCTCTATTGATGTGAAATGTTGGCAGGTTCGGGAGCAAATGGTCAAGAAAAAATTCTTGAGACATCTTCAGTGCAAAAAAGGTGGTTTAATGAAGCATGGGGACAGGACCTGTGGGCAAAAGAGAGCTGCACTGGGATTGTGAGGAGTGACTGATTATGTACTTATAAGTTGGGAGCACATTAGGGATAGTGTAAATCTCTAAGGAATTTGGAAACAAGGTTTCTAGGACCTTGAGCGGCTAGCTGTTGTTAGGAAAAGGTCATTTATGACTGTCTAGTAAAACTTTAGTCATGAGACCCTTCAGGGTATATCAGGGGGGCCATATGCATGGAGGATGATTGCTAACATATATCTTGGGGGGTAGAGATAAAGGAAGTTTCCAAGGGCATTTTCACAGGATCCTGGAGGTCAGGCTAATGTCCAAGCTAAGGTTGCCTTTTGCCTCTAGCGAAGTATTAACATTGAGACAGTTGAGCCCCTTGAGGAAGGTCACTCTGCCTGTCTCAAGGACTTGTCAAAGGGCTACAAGATGTAAGGAAATCTAATTTTTTTCTACATTTCTTTTGCCTTTGTTCTCCACATCATCTATGAGTAAATTTTTTTTTCACAGCATTTGATATTAAGCATTTTGAGTTCCTACGTATTTCTTATTTTGTCTCACATTCAATTGGCAGTTTGGCTAGGTATAGAATTCTGATAAAGTTTATCTCCTTGACCGGACTTCAGACTCCTTTGCCGTTCTTGGGATCTGTCCTCAGCCTGCACAGTCCAGTTTTATCAAGAATCCTGCTAAGTCAGTTTGGTAAGAATTCCATTGATATCTTTTGTTTTAATTCCATTGATACCTGATCACCTTTGATATTTGATCAAGTTCCTCATTCCACACCCTTGTTGTCTAAAGAATCCAGTTAGACAAGTTTATCAAGAATCCCCCTACCCTCGGGGCACCTGGCCGGCTCAGTCAGTAGAACTTGCAACTCTTGATTTCAGGGTAGTTTGAGCCCCATGTCGGGTAATAGAGATTACTTAAAAATAAAATCTTAAGGGCGCCTGGGTGGCTCAGTTGGTTAAGCAACAGCCTTCGGCTCAGGTCATGATCCTGGATTCCCGGGATCAAGTCCCACATCGGGCTTCCAGCTCAGCAGGGAGTCTGCTTCTCCCTCTGACCCTCCTCCCTCTCATGCTCTCTGTCTCTCATTCTCTCTCTCGCAAATAAATAAAATCTTAAAATAAATAAATAAATAAATAAAATAAAAAGACTAAAGAATCCCCTGAGTCCCCTTGCTCTGCTCGTTGCCTATAAATCGCCAGCTGTCTTTGCTGCATTTGGAGTTGAGCTTGTCTTACTGAAGCCTCTTTGCTCTATTGCAATAGTACTGAATAAAATCTATCTTTGCTGCCTTTAACTACTGTCTGGCTCTCTTTCTCGACAACTCTGGGTTCAAATAGTTTTTCCCTCACAACTTTGAAGACATTCATTACTAACGATGACAAGTCTCACTCCTTTACAGAGAACTTGTTTTGTTTGCTTGCTTTTTTTTTTTCCCCCTTTTTGGACGCCTGGTTGCCTACTCATATCCCTATAGAGAGAGCTAGCCTGAGTTTCCTCTGCCTGTTTTTTCAATAGACCTATCCCTTAACCTTGAACTCTACGTGAACAGGAGGTATGCATCATATCATCAGGCAGGCTTCTTCGTAGGTTGCCTGGGGAGTAGGCAGGTTGTCCAGTGACATGACTGACTCCATCATGAGGGTGGAGTACACTGCATGAATCATCCCTGAATAAAGCCGTCATTACCCCACCCACACTACCTTTTATGCAGAACTGATCTGCTTTTTGTCAGGCTAAATATTCTGTCCAGGAGCCTGCTCTAGGTAAATCCTCACTGTCTTCAGAAAGCATCTATGCTGTGATTAGCAGAAAACCTTTAAAAGGAAGCAGTTGGGTTCTTCCTCTGGTGGATTGTCTTCCTTTGCCAGATTGTCTGTTGGAAATTCACCCTCCTCTGTGCTATTCCACATCACAAGGACTGGAAATTTGGGATCTGCATTTTCCCAAATCCCTTCCCAGTGGAATTCAGGTTAGTGCCAGTCAATGAAAGGCATTCAGAAGAGATATGGGTAGAAAACAAGAAGCAGAAACCATGCATTATTCTTCCTCAGGCAGCAGCAAGAAAATAAGAGGTTTTGCAGTGGCTTCCAGGTAATTTCCCACAAATTGCCCACCTAAAACTTCTAGTGGCAAGTCTGAGAGCAAAGGATGACTTTCTCTGACTTTCAATCCTCCAGTTCTTCTAATGGTTTGGTAAAACAGCTATTTTCCTGAAATAAATTCCTTCCTGCTTAAAATATCTAGAGTAGTTTCAGTTTCCCTGACTGATCCCCAACTGACACAATGACCAAGACAAGGAAAACTGGGAAGATAAGCCTACTTTCAGACAAAATTGGCTGGAGAAAGTCCCATGCTGTGAAGGCAGGAGGTGGCCGCTCTGAGAAGAGACAAGAGCCGTGTCACTAGAGCTCACACAAAGAACAAAGGGCCAATAGCCCTTAAAGGAAAAGGTGACTGGGAGGGGTGGGGGCTTTTAGACTGTGAGGACACAATTTTCTTTGTTTACTACTGTATCCCTAGTGCATGGCATGTGCTTGAAACAAAATTAGTGTATGAACATGTTTAATAAATGAATAACCCAGGAGAGGACTGCACCTGTCTTTGTGCTTCAGTTAGGATGCTTTTGGTTGGAAAATCCAACTTGAACTGGCTTGAGCAATAAAGGAAATATATTATTCCACATACCTGAAAAATTTTTAGAGCTATGCTGAAACTTGATACTAGAACTTCAGGCAAGGCTTTTCCCAACAGCTCAACAAAGATCTAATTTCATTTCATCCCTTAGTCTCTGCCTTCTAAAATGTTGGCTTCATTAAAACTAACTTCTTTTGGGGGTGCCTGGCTGACTCCGTCAGTAGAGCATGCGACTTGATCTCAGGGTCATGAGTTCAAGCCCATGTTGGATATAGAGAGTACCTTAAAAAAAATACTTTTTAAAAACAATGACAACAACAAAAACCCTGACTTCTTTTGTCGTTCCAACACTGATGCCTATACTTTCACGGTTACACACTTTCTCTTTCATGTCTTATAGAAAACAGGGTGTCTTTGGTCTAGCATTCCTAAAAAGCATAGATTGGATCGTATTAGATCACATACCCACCCCTGGACCTATCGCTGTGGCTAAGTATTTACTGATACGCTCCACTCACGAGTCAGAGTCAGCTTCCTTGGTCAAAATGAATGCTATGAAGGGAGGCAAAAAAATGTTTTCTATTCTTAACATCTGGTCTACTGTGTTGCCAGTTCTTGGGGGACCCTCATCTCTTGTATAGCTGGGGCTGGGCACAGGAACTACTTGCTTGGGGAGTCACTGGGTAGATGTAGACTCCACAATGGATGAGACATATCCAAATGACTCCACTTAGTGGGAGAGGAGCCTGTCTATCTCAACAACAAACCCCAGCCATTTTCCAGGCAAAGATGTTCATTCTCTGGAACCAGTGTTGATAAGGAAGAGGGTATGCCTCCATCTAGGATCCAACCACAAGAGGCAAGGCCTGGGGTCTTTAGAATTTCCAAAGCTACTGAAATGAGTGATCTAAAACCCTAGATCCCACTTCTCTTACCTACCCCATGACTTAGCTCATTAATTTGTTCCCTTTCACTTGTACATCATCAGAATGTCCCTCCCTACTTGACTGTTTCCAGGAGGGTATAAATACGTTGTAATTTCTCCTATCATAAAAATGTACCTCCTTTGAACTTTGCACCTTCTTCTGGTTATTGCCGTTTCCCAGATCCCCTTTTTTAGAAAAAAAGATCCCTTGTAAAGTTGTATGTACTTTAAGGCTCTGTTGCCTCTCCTCTCATTTTCTCTTGAACACATTTTAATCAAGCTCATATGCTTATAACTCCACTAAACTGCTCTCATCAAGGTCACTGATAATCGCCACTTTACTGAATCCAAGGGTTACCTTTCAGTCCTCATGTCTCTCAGCTTCTCAATAGCATTTGGCACAATTGATCACACCCTCCTTCTTGAAACCCATTTTTCACCTGGCTTCCAAGACCGCATGCTCCCCACACCTTTCCTGCACCTCACCTGCTCCTCCTTTTCAGTCCCCTTGGCTTGTTCCTCCTAACTTCTAAAGGCAGAATGTCATGAATTGGTCCTCATAACTCTTCTCTATTTATACGTATTCCCTGGGTAATATCATCTGGTCCCGTGACTTTAAAAACAGTCTATTAGATACTTAAGTATTTACAGGGAGAACAGTAAATATCCAGAATTTGCTTTAAAATACTTCAGCTGTGGGGCGCCTGGGTGGCTCAGTCGGTTAGGCATCTGCCTTCCGCTCAGGTCATGATCCCAGGGTCCTGGGATCAAGCCCCACATCGGGCTCCCTGCTCGGTGGGAAGACTGCTCTCCCTCTCCCACTCCCCTTGCTTGTGTTCCCTCTCTCGCTGTGTCTCTCTCTGTCAAATAAATAAATAAAATCTTTTTTTAAAAAAAATACTCCAGCCTTAGGGTCACCTGGCTGGCTCAGTTAGAAGAGTGTGTGACTCTTGATCTCAGGGTCGTGAGTTAGAGCCCAATACTGGGATTAGAGATTACTTAAATAAATAAACTGAAAAATAAAATAAAATAAAATAATAAAATAAAATAAAATACTCCAGCCCAGGGAGGAATGAGGAGGGATGCGACAAGACTAACAAAATATTAATCATTGATAAAACTAGGTGATGGGGGGTGCCTGGGTGGCTCAGATGGTTAAGCGTCTGCCTTCGGCTCAGGTCATGATCCCGGGGTCCTGGGATCGAGTTCCACGTCAGGCTTCTTGCTCAGCAGGAAGCCTGCTTCTCCCTCTCGCACTCCCCCTGCTTGTGTTCCCTCTCTTGCTGTCTCTCTCTCTGTCAAAAAAAAAAACAAAACAAAACAACGAAAAACTAGGTGATGGATACACAAATATTCATCATATTATTCTCTCTACATTTGTATATTCTTAAAATTTTTCTATAATAAAAATAAATGAATAAATAAATACAATCTGTATACTGAACACTTCTATATTCATGCTTCCAGGCCGTTTTCCCTAAACTCCAAACATGTGTTTTCAACTGCCTCCTCAACATTTCTATTTGATGGTTCAACAGTCATTGCAAACTTAACATGTCTAAAATGAACTACCTACCACAACTTCCCCATCCCATAAAAAACTCTGCCTCTCCCAGGGTTTCCTGTCTCTGTAAATGACATTACATTCACCCAGTTGTTCAGACCAAAAACTTTGGAGTCATCCTTCCCTCCTCTCTTTCACTTATAAGCCACATCCAATCCCATCAGCAAATTACACTCAGTATCTGACAACTTCTCACCACCTCCAGTGTTACCATCCTTGTCTGTCATTATCTATACCGAGTCTCCAGGCTCATGTCCGGGGCTGCAGCTCTCCCTGCCCTCCCCCTGTTTACTGGGCTCCAGTACACTGGCCTCCTGCTGTTCCATGAGCCCATGAAGCAGACTCCCACTTCCAGAGATCTGCTGTTCCTTCTGCCTGGAATGCTTTTCCCCCAAGCATTTGCCTGGTGTAAACTCTCTCTTCATTCCAAACTCCATTCAATCATTACCATGCAGAGCTTTCCCCAAACAATATATGTGAAACAAATACTGCATTCACTGTCTGTCTCCTTTCCTGTTTAATTTTCCTCCTGTTTTATATATCTATTTGTTACCTGCTTTGTAAGCTATGTAAGAACAAGAACTTTGTCTTGTTTACTGCTATATCCCCAACACCCAATGGCTTGTGTTATGGCACAAGGAGTATAAGTAAACCGTATTTGTTGAGGGAATGAATGATTAGATGAATGGGTCTCAGATAAGGGGAGAAGATAGCTCTGTATTTGAATGCTTCAGGATGAGGGGAAGTAACTCTTCCCCACTTCCAACTTCTCCTGTGCTCCCCAGAACCATGCTCTGTCCCTTTAACAACCAAAAGGTTTTTTCTTAGGGTGGAATCAACTAAGTGGGTGTAACCTTAGACCTATTATCCTTTCAGGAGGAAGGCAAGGAGGATCTCTCTGTAGCCCCATGAAAGCACCAACTTGCCCAAGTGAGTCTATCACCTGATCCAATAATGGGATTGTGAATGCTGCTAGCGGGTCCCTCAACTCCTATTTGCCTTGGCAAGCCTAACTTTTATGACACCACCTGCTGCTCATTTCTAAAACGTTTGCCAGGCTCTGCAACTCTGCTCTGCTTCAGGATCTCAGGTGACTGAATACACAATTCATAGACGGGCAGAGGGTAAATCCAAGCTCTTTCATCATGACCTACAGATTCTGCCTCCACCTATCTCTTCAAACTCATCTTGGACCACTTTCCTTCTTGCTCACAAAGTTCTAGCCAAAATAATCTTTCTGTTTCTCAAATACCCCAAACTCATTCTCACTTCAGGGCATGGGCACTTGCCTCTCCCTCCTCCTAGAATGTTCTATCCCCAGATCTTTGCATGACTGGCTCCTTCCTTTTATTAGTTTTTCAGCTCAAATGTCAGCTCTTCAGAGATGCTTTCCCAAAGACCATCCATCTCTATGGCATCATTGTCTTTCATTTTCTTCAGAGTAATTTCTTTTTTTTTTTTTAAGATTTTATTTATTTATTAGGGAGAGAGAGAGAAAGCACAAGCAGGGGGAGTGGCAGGCAGAGGGAGAAGCAGGCTCCTCGCTGAGCAGGGAGCCCGATGTGGGACTTGATCCCAGGACCCTGGGATCATGACCTGAGCTGAAGGCAGACGCTTAACCGCCTGAGCCACCCAAGCGTCCCTCTTCAGAGTAATTTCTATTCTTGTCCATTTTTGTTTACTTACTTATTGTCAGACTCCTTTCTCTAAAATAGTGCTGACCAATAGAACTTTCTGCAGTGAAGGAAATGTTTTTATATCCAAGCTATCTAGTACAGTAGCCACTAGTTGCCAAAAGACTTAAGCAGTTGAAATGTGGCTGGTGCAACAGAGAAAATAAATTTTAATTTGTATTGCATTTTAATTAATTTAAATTTAAATAGCCTCATGTAGCCAGTGGCTATTGCACTGGGCAATGCAGTTCTAGAATGTAAACTCTTAGAGAACAGGGACTTTGTTCATTTTATGCTTTGCTGCATCCCCAGAAATTAGAACAATTAAATAGTCCTAACCAAGATATTCTCTAGAAGATGAATTCTTGCCAAGGTCTAGGGTGTGGGTTGGATACAGCCAGCACTAAACCCTCAATTGATTTGACTCTGGTCTTAAGAACATCAAAGTGAAGGTCAAGATCCCCTTTCTGAAAAACAAAATGTTGCCAAAAAGTCAGTATAACAACATCGAAAAAATTTCTTACGCGATTAACTTCGTAATTCCCCCAGCGAACATTGCAACTATTTTTATTTTTGCATACCATCTTCCAGATTTTGTCCACATGCAGATAGATGTATTTTCAACCTTTTGCAAACACAGAAGACACCATCAAAATTTTGTCCCTGGGGGAACAACTCCAAGGCCAAGGTCTCAGATGGAGCCTGATTCCAGAGTCATTTGCCTGTGGCTCACCCCGGGAGGAGGAGCCTTTGCTTCCCACAGGCGCTGGGAAAGATCTGTGAGTGGAGACATGGGGCTTGGCCCTGGGTTTGCAGCAACTGATGATCCTTTGGGGCCAGACATGGACCACAGCAGGTGTTCTGCTAGTTTATTCTTTCATCCAATAACCACTATACTCTGCTGCAGAATCTCCTAAATATTCTCTTTGATTCTAAGGGCTCTATTTTTTCCCTTATCATGGCTGGGTAGTAGACCAACCATAATTTATTAAACCTATTATGTACTCATTTTTGGACCTTACAGAATTTTACAATTGATTCTTCCTACATGGAGCTTTTTACTTTCATTGTACCATTACCTTACAGGGTAGTAGTTAGGAGTGCAGGTTCTAGAAAGAGAATGTCTGTTTTTTGACACTAGTTCTATGACTATCTGTGGTACTTTGGGCAAATTACTTCTCTGTCTCAGTATTTCCTCTCTAAAATAGGGTCACTGGGATGCTTGGGTGGCCCACTTGGTTAAGGGTCTGCCTTCAGCACAGGTCATGATCTCAGGGTCCTGGGATTGAGCCCCTCATTGGGCTCCCTGCTCAGCAGGGAGCCTGCTTCTCTTCTGCCTGCCACTCCCCCTGCTTGTGCTCTGTCTCTCTGATAAATAAATAAAATCTTAAAAATAAAATAAAATAAGAGTCACTAATACCACCTTCCTTAGGATTGTTGAGGGAATTGAGAGATACATTACATGTAAATGCTTGGTCCTAAGTTTGTACTCAGTAGGGGTAACGACTAGTATTATTACTTATTGACACAGGAATAATTTCAAGGATACTAGTATCTTCAAGACTGTTTCTAGATTGTTGCAATGGGTGTACAAATTAAACATATTACATATATGGTAAATATATTCAAAAACATTGAATTGTATACTAAATGAAAGACTATGGCTAGTTATGACCATTCTGTTTTTCCAAATGGTATTCTTTTTATTTTTTAAGATTTATTTATTTATTTTAGGGAGTGGGGAGAGGGGCAGAGAGAGAGGGAGAGAGAGAATCCCAAGCAGGCTCCACACTCAGTGCAGAGTCCGATGTGGGGCTTGATCCCATGACCCTGAGATCATGGCCTAAACCGAAATCAAGAGTTGGACGTTCAACCGACTGAGCCACCCAGGCGCCCCACCAAATGCTATTCTTGTCTTCATTTCTATTCTCACCTCAATTTTATCACAGTTGCATCAGCAGTAGAGGATATTATTTCAAATACAGCATTCTTTTTTTGCGAAGGGTCAAACGGAATCCTAAATGTGCTTTCTGTGGGGTTTTTCTCCCCTCATTACTAGCAAGGAGGAATATTGTTGCATGTATTGTTTACAGTTTGTTCCTGTTCTTCAAACTCTTTGCCCACTTAATTACTGCAGCTGAATCCCTTTTTAACAATCTATTCCTTAATACATCTATTTCGGGGGCGCCTGGGTGGCTCAGTCGTTAAGTGTCTGCCTTCAGCTCGGGTCATGATCCCAGGGTCCCGGGATCGAGCCCCACATCGGGCTCCCTGCTCAGCGGGAAGTCTGCTTCTCCCTCTCCTACTCCCCCTGCTTGTGTTCCCTCTCTCGCTGTCTCCCTCTGTGTCAAATAAATAATAAATAAAATCTTAAAAAAAAAATACATCTATTTTGGTCACAGGAATGGATTGGTCTCCAACAGGGGAGCTTCAAGGAAGCCCATTGTTTCTCTGTAAAGGACTCCTCAGTGTTCCACCAGACCCATTTTCCTCATTAACCAAGGATCTTCCCATTAACTAGAGCCTCTCCCAGCATAGTCTTTCTATCACGAAGTACCTACAGAACAAGAAAATTGTTTGAATACACACTCCTCTCTTCTTGATCTCTGCAACTGCTGATTGGGCCTGGGAATTCTTCCAAGGCAAACATATCCTCTATTTCAGGGAAGTGCAAGGTTCTTAACTATCTTTGAGGGGCCTATTCCAGCTAACAGTTCCACAGCATGCTCACAGTATAGCTTCGGGTTGACAAGACCCCCATTTTGGAGACAATAAAGCTCCAACTGGAAAGAAGCCATCACTACCTTTTCCTAGCAGGACAGTGTTTATTAAAATATATGGAATGTTGTCATTGTTAGGGTTGCATCTAAATAAACTGAGGATGACATGCAGAGAAGTTGGTCACATGCCCAAACAGGGGCCTCCTAGTCTAGAGTCTAAGCTCTGTTAGTGAGCCAAAGAGGATCAGGATCAGAGAGTTGACTCACAGTATCCAAATTCACGAGAGTCTAAGCCTTCATAAAGGAATTCTGAAAGTTCTTGTTTGCGATAGTCATGCCCTGAGAGATGAGAAGCGGAGTACAGGTGTTAGTTTGTTTATGTGGGGAAAGGGGATGGTTCAGCGGTAGAGGAGATTGGATGCCCTGGGGGTGGGCTCCTGTTGGTGCATCCTGCTTGTTCAGATGATATGCTGAGACCATAGATAACTCAGTGGCTTTATTCCTTCTAAAAATAGCCCAGGAACAGTCTGTAGTTCAGGAGGGGCCCCTCTCAGAACTTCTAGCCACCCCCATCCTGAGGGAGAGCACTGCTGGGAGAAGTGAGCAATTAAGGAGAATGAGGTTATTGGTGCTATTCCTTATTCCTTTGTCTGCTGGTACCCAGTAAATAAGCACCCTTCCCCCTCTTATTAATAGCCTTGTGTTAGGAAAGATCCATTCAATGGTCTCTTGTGGGTGAATTAGAAAGAATTGGAAGTTCTTCTATCTTTAATTCGTCCGGCTCGTTTGGGAGCCATTTAGGACAATACAAATGCCAACTTATTAATAAATATTCTCTTTGATGAGATAATCTTGTCTGCTGAGAAGCAAAATAAAAGGCTAGCCATTTAGCCCTGAAAAGCACTGGGATGCTTCAGGCTCAGCTTTATTGGAGATCAGCCAGAAACACTAGGCCATCAGAGTAAACAGAGTCTACCCAAGTGGACATAGTTCTTTTCTCAGAACAAATAAAAACTGTTATTTCTAAATGAAATAGAAAATGCACACAAGGTTATTTCATCGTAAGAGCAGTTATCAAAATTTGCAGACTACACAAGGTAATTAAACTATACAGAGGTCAGCAATCCCTGACTGCTTGCTGGTTGCCCTCAGAGTTACCACAGTAGGAAACTTGGAGAATGTAGCTTGTCTCAAATATACCTTCTAGGGGTGCCTGGGTGGCTCAGATGGTTAAGCATCTGCCTTCAGCTCAGGTCATGATCCCAGGGTCCTGGGATCGAGTCCCACATCGGGCTCCTGGCTCAGCAGGGAGTCTGCTTCTCCCTCTCCCTCTGCCTCTCCCACTGCTCATGCTCTCTTCTCTCTCTGTATCTCTGTGTCTCAAATGAATAAATAAAATCTTTTAAAAAAAAATCAAATATACCTTCTATTTGGGACTCATTCTTTTTAAGGTCACCGCTGCCCGCAAATCAGAGGTTAGAGTACTAGGATTTTACCAGAGAACACAAGCTTCAACTCTATGCTGCCAACACCCTTAAAAGTCTATTGTAATAACTGTAAAGCATATTTTTCAACTACAAAATAATTTTTTTAAAGATTTTTATTTATTTATTGAGAGAGAGAGAGAGCACATGAGAGGGGTTAGGGTCAGAGAGAGAAGCAGACTCCCCGCCGAGCAGGGAGCCTGATGCGGGACTCGATTCAGGGACTCCAGGATCATGACCTGAGCTGAAGGCAGTCGCTTAACCAACTGAGCCACCCAGGTGCCCTACAAAATAATTTTTTAATATTAAAGTCTAACTAAAAGAACTTATATTTATGGATGATTCCATGAGCCGTATTCATCTTCAAAACATGTTTTTTATTTTTTTTAAGATTTTATTTATTTATTTGACAGAGAGACTCAATCTCCAGCCCCTTCCCCCTTCCCAGAGGATGGGTGGGGGACTGAAAGTTCCAAGTACCTAATCATGGCTTGGTCTTTCTGGTGACCAGCCCCATCCTGAAGCTATCCAGGAGTCTACCAAGAGTCACCTCTTTAGAACAAAAGACACTCCTTTTGCCTGGGGAAATTGTAAGAGATTTAGGAGCTCTGTGTTAGGGACCAGAATCAGAGATTATCTAATTTAAGCCAACAACAACCTGATGAAGTGAGCTCAATCATCCCCAACTTGCACATGAAGAAACTGAGACACAAAGCCCAACGTAAGACAGCAAGTAAGAAATAGAATGATAAATTTAGACTTTTTCCAATTTGACAATTACCACACACTATTTAACTTACTTCAACTTAAGTGATTAATAAAATTCATAATTTTTCAACATATAAATTTCAGAATGATATATTTGTGGACCAAATATATTACAAAGTGAAAAATAAATAAAAGTTGCCTTAAGTAATTATAGTTAAAGATTAAGAATTAGCTGATTGTATGTGGTGTAGTTGTTGATTGCTAAGTAAGAGCTGCCTGACACATGGGAATAATTTGGAGTTTTTCTAAGTTCTTATTTTAGACATTTTACAAAATGAACATCTTAACATTTAACAAAAATAAACTATTGTTTTTAAAGATAAATTATTGCTGCAATTTGTGCTCATGTGTATGTATGTTTATACCAGAGGAGTGTTTTCTGTGTCTGCAGTTATTTGGAAAATTTGGGGGCAAAACAAAAATGAACAGAGATTGATTTAGTTAATTTTCTTAATATCTAAATGCAATGTGTTTTTAGAATGCAATGGGCAGAACTCAGGTAAGTAGGCTGGCCCAGAATGCAATTTTGTCTTGAATCCTCAATATGGAAGCAATGAGATTCTGGGAACTCAGAGTTTAATTTATGCAGTTTATTTCCTGCAGACCAGCATAGTGAAGTAAGACACTAGTCTATGGACTTTTAGAAAGTTTTGTCTGCAGGTGAAAGTTTACTGTTGGGTATAATTTGTAATATGTAATTGGATTTTTAAAACAATTCTTGAGTTTTAAAAGTCTTTTGGAAATTTGGGATTGGTAGTGAATAGAAAATATCTATGTTTTAAAAGGCTTTCAGGGCACCTGGTTGGCTCAGTCAGTTAAGGGTACGACTCTTGATTTTGGCTCAAGTCATATCTCTGGGTCGTGAGATCAAGCCCCGCATCGGGCTCCCCTCTGGGCGTGGAGCCTGCTTAAGATTCTCTCTCGGGGCACCTGGATTGTTCAGTTGGTTAAGCATGCAACTCTTGTTTTTTTTTTTTTTTTTTTAAAGATTTTATTTATTTATTTGAGAGAGAGAGAGCTCATGAGAGGGGAGAGGGTCAGAGGGAGAAGCAGACTCCCTGTTGAGCAGGGAGCCCGATGTGGGACTCGATCCCGGGACTCCAGGATCATGACCTGAGCCGAAGGCAGTCGCTTAACCAACTGAGCCACCCAGGCGCCGAAGCATGCAACTCTTGGTTTTCACTGGGGTCATGATCTCAAAAGTCCTGAGATCTAGTCCCACTCTGGTTCTGCACTCAGCACGTGCCCCTCCCCTTTGCTGTGCACTCGGTCTTTCTCTCTCTTTCCCTCTCAAATAAATAAATGAAATCTTAAAAAAAAAAAAATTCTCTCTCTTCCTCTCCCTCTGGCCCCCCCCAACTGTTTCTCTCCCTCAAAAAAAAAAAAAAAAAAGGCTTTGGAAATTATGAAGTCCATCCATTTAATTCATTCAATTAATATTTATTGACAGCTCCTATCTGCCAGGCATCATTCCAGGCACTTGGAATAGGTGAGTGAGCAAATAGGACAAAGATTCTTGTGGTGCTTGTAGTAGGGGAAATGGACAACAGCAATAAACATAATAAATAAGCAAACTCAATAATATGTTGAAAAGTGATGAGTACAATGGAATTAAAAAAATACAACAGGGCAGGAAAGGATTGCATTTTATTTATTTTATTTATTTATTTTTTGGGGGGGTGTTGTCATTTTAAATAGGATGGTCGTGGTAGGTCTCATTGAGAAAGGACATTTTTTCAAAGACTTTTTAAGGAGGGGAATTTAGCCATGTGGTTGGGGAAGGGGGAGGCCCTTAACAGAGGAACTGATATGTGCAAAGCCTCCAAGGCAAAAGTGTGCCTAGTGAGTTTGAGAAACAGTGAATAGGCCAGTGTGTCTGAAGGAACAGGAAGCTGACAACAGGGGCAGACAGCACCAGATCAAGGAGAGCTTCATAGGCCATTGTAAGGACTTTGCTTTCTTTGCTCTAGATCAAAGTGTCTCAGTCTTAGCACTGTTGACACTTTGGGCAGGACAATTCTTTGTTGTGGAGGACTAAGATAGTAAGCAGCATCCTTGGCTTCTCCCCACTAGATGCCGGAAATACCCTGCCAACGAGACAACCAAGAAGGTCTTCAGACAATGTCCAATGGCCCCTGGAATGGAACCTTCTTCCTCTCCCTGGTCAAGAACCACTACTATAGATGCTATGGGAAGCCATTGGAGGGTTGAAAGCAGAGGAGTGACATCTTACGTATTTTTAAACAGCTTTATTGACATATAATTGCATGTCATAAAATTCACCTATTTAAAATTACATTTCAATGCTTTTTAGTTTATAGTTATGTAGTCAAATCATTTGTTGAAAAGACCATTCTTTCTGATTTAATTGTTTTTAACACCCTTGTCGAAATCAACTGACTATAAGTATAAGAGCTCATTTCTGAGCTCTCACTTCAATTCCATTGATCTGCTTGTCCATCCTCATGCCACTACCACACTGTTTTCATTACTGTAGCTTTGTAATAAGTTTTGAATTCAGGAAGTATGTCTTCCAACTTTGTTCTTCCTTTTCAAAATTGTTTTGGCTATTCTAGAGCTCTTGTATTTTTAAAAAAATATTTATTTATTTGAGAGAAAGAGTGCAAGCAGGGGAGGGGCAGAGGGAGAGGGAGAGAATCTCAAGTAGACTCCCTCCTGAGTGCAGAGCCTGATGTGGGGCTTGATTTCACAACCCTTAGATCATGACCTGAGCCAAAATCAAGAGTCAGATGCTCAACTGACTGAGCCACCCAGGTGCCCTGAGATCTCTTGCATTTTCATATGAATTTTAGGATCAGCTCGTCAATTTCTGCAAAAAATTTGGCTGGGATTTTGATAAGCATTGCCTTGAATCTGTAGATCCACTTGGGGGATATTTCCATCTTAGCAACATCAAGTCTTATGATCCACAAACATGGGATATCTTTTTGCTTATTTAGATCTTTAATTTTTTAACAACATTTTTAGTTTTCTTCCCTTTTTTTTTAAAGATTTATTTATTTATTTATTTATTTGAGAGAGAGAGAACATGAGCAGGAGGGGCAGAGGGGGGAGAGAGAGAGAATCTCAAGCAGACTCCATGCTGAGCTTAGAGCCCAACCTGGGGCTCGATCTCAGGACCCTGAGATCATGACCCGAGGAGAAACCAAGAGTCAGTCACTCAACCAACTGTGCCACCCACGTGCCCCGACATTTTTAGTTTTCATTGTACAAGTCTTACACTTCTTTTTTCAAATTTATTCCCAAGTATTTTATTCTTTTTGATGCTATTATAAATAGGCTTGTTTTCTTAATTCTATCTTTGGATTATTCATTGTACAAAGGCACCTGATTTTTTTATATTAATCTTGTTATCTTGAAAGCTTCCTCAATTTGTTTATTAGTTCTAATAGTGTTGTAGTTTTCCTTTTCCTTAATAAACCTCTTTTTCTTGAGGCACCTAAGCGGCTCAGTTGGTTAAGCATCCGACTCTCGGTTTCGGCTCAGGTCATGATCTCAGGGTCCTGGGATTGAGCCCTACACTGGGCTCAGCACTCAGTGTGGAGTCTGCTTGTCCCTCTCCCTCCCTTCTGCCCCTTCCCCTGCTCTCTCTCTCTTTCTCAAATAAATAAAATCTTGAAGAAAAAAAGCTTTCCCCCTTGTGCTTATCTTTATATTTCTAAATAATACACTATGTCACCATTTTTTTTCTTTTTAAAGATTTTATTTATTTATTTGAGAGACAGAGAGAGCATGAGAAAGTGGGGTGAGGGGGTAAGGGGGTAAGGAGCAGAGTGAGAAGCTGACTCCCCACTGACCAGGGTGCCCGATGCGGGGCTTAATCCTGAGACTCCCGGATCATGACCTGAGCTGAAGCTTAACCTACTGAGCTGCCCAGGTGCCCCAGTGTCATTATTTCTTGATTTATCATCTATTTTTGGCTTCCTGTTATAATAGATAGGGGTTTAGCTTACTTAAAGACACCCCATCTCCTGCTCTCTTCTTAATTAGTAATTCTAATCAGTATTTTACATATTTATTTTATGTCTAGGCAACAATAGAAAGATATCTAGACTCCACATTTTTGTAAAACACAAATATCAGCGACCTTCCTTCCCTTCAGCATTCTTCGCCACATTCACCTCCCAACTTCTATCATTTGTATGTCTACTTTTATGTGACCAAGATGAAAAATGTTTACATTCAGTCTTCTGTGCCTTGTCTAGAAGTTGACTCCAAAAGTTGAAGTCAACAACATAATATTCCTACTGTTTTGACTGTGTACTTATCATTCAAAGCAAAGCCAAATCATAACTTGTAATTTACATAAATTAATTATATTTCCTTTCTTGCTTATTTTTTTCTTTTGTGTTTTTTAAAATTAAATTATTGGCAAAGTTGTTTATGATGAGCAAAGGAACTCATTTTCCCCCTATTGACAGGAAATAGCCAAAGTAGGGGTTTTTTTGACATGATCTCCTCGATGTGAAAATTCAAAGAGATGAAAATAAACAAAAGATTTTATTCACATGGTAAAAATAACATAAATTTAAGATATATGGTAAATTATGGGATGTCTCAATTTATGTTTTAACACCATGTTAGTGACCTAGTCTAGTTTATAGGCAGCTATTTGTTGTGATACGGATTTTATGCAGTGTTTCAATGTTTTTTATTCTATGCAGTAATCTTTTTGAATCAAATGTATATTGTTTGTCAAATGAGTCTATACACTAGTTCAAATGTCTAAAAAATTATTCTATTGGATCCTATGTACCTGCCCCTGAATATTTCTTCATAATGTCCTTACATAAGATCAATTTTAGTGAATTTGATATTGCTACTAGTATCTT
Source organism: Halichoerus grypus (assembly GCF_964656455.1). Taxonomy (NCBI): domain Eukaryota; kingdom Metazoa; phylum Chordata; class Mammalia; order Carnivora; family Phocidae; genus Halichoerus; species Halichoerus grypus. Next base: position 157,059,163 of record NC_135716.1, on the reverse strand, counting down.
GAATCCGTTACCTATGAATATATTAATATTTAGTTGAGTAAACTGGAAAGGTTAAATTCATTTCCAAAGAAGTCATTCCATATGACTCCTATGAAGAGTCATAGCATAAATTTAATGGGAACAAGTTGCCATATTTAAAAAGGAATATAAATGTTTCTAAAGGTTTGAGTTGCATTGTAATTTTATTTTATTTTTTTTAAAGACTTTATTTATTTATTTGAGAGAGAGAGAATGAGAGACGGAGAGCACGAGAGGGAAGAGGGTCAGAGGGAGAAGCAGACGCCCCGCTGAGCAGGAAGCTGGACGCGGGACTCGATCCTGGGACTCCAGGATCATGACCCGAGCCGAAGACAGTCGCCCAACCAACTGAGCCACCCAGGCGCCCTGCATTGTAATTTAAACAAAAGATTTGGTGTGGCCATATATGGCGTGTATCAGTGTCTGCCAGCGGGAGACCAGAAGGAACACACCTGTAGTCAATCAAAGTAGGGTTTATTGGCTCATCGCCATCCGGGAGATAGTAAGCCATGGGGTCAGTGGGGTGTCTCCGTAAGAAGATGTCATAAAGGACTTACAAAATGTGAGCTTGGGCTGGATGATTTGGGAAAGGGTTTAAGGAAGTGTGGCTTTGCCCTGGATTGGATACTTTCAGGAAACAGGAATAATTCTATGAGAGAGTAACTTAATAACGTTTATCCGAAAGTCAGAAGGAACAAAGCAGAGTTAAAGCTCTACAGGTAAAGGAGCAGAAACAGTCATATTATCCGGGAAGAGGACATGTGCTCAGTCGCTTTTGTGATTTAGACGACATTATTGTTTTTGTCTATTCCGATGTGATCATGGAGTGGTCTTGTTTTGTATGCCTCTATCATAGAGTGCCTTTATCTGATGTCTGTGTTCTGCAAAGTGTTTTATGCTCAGCAGGAGAACACCATGGCTAAGCCATGAGTACCAGGCCAGCTCCCAGCTATGCTAAGGCCGAGGTATAAGTACAAGGACAGCTCCACGTGGAAGGGGCTGCTTTTCTCTTTCTCATGATATTAAGAATGTGTATAGTATTGGGGGGGGGGGTCTGGCTGGCTCAGTCGGAAGAGCATGCGACTCTTGACCTCGGGATCATGAGTTCGAGCCCCATGTTGGGTATAGGGATTACCTAAATAAATAAATAAGTCAAAATTTAAAAAGAAATGTATATGGTATGGATACATCATGTATCACAAATTAAGCAGCTGACAGTTCAGATAAGAAAATAAGTGAAAATTGAGAGAGGTATATTGAAAATTTTAAGTACCATGGTAAAAGTAGAGCAGATGAGGGAATGTTAGAGAGATGGAATTGCACTGTTGAGGAATCCAGATTTTTGCGTAATTTTGTTTAATTTCTATTCAAATTATTATTTGTATTAGACTAAGATAAAAATAATGAGGTGAGGGTTAAAGGGAGCTTAAGACTAAAAGCCTTCCACTCAGTCCATAAGATGGTTAAAGTCTGCTTTGTTCTAGGCCAGCTGACACCCCACAGTCACTGAGAACAGTACAGATGCCGCCTTAGGTCCTAAATCCCTCACATTCTCCTTCATGAAAAGAAAGCAGGGCTTCTTGGAGGGCAGCCAGTGCCAAATCTCCAGGCAAAGAAACTCCTGGTACATCTTGTTACTGACGGGAAACAGCAGTTCTTCGGGGATCTCACGCATGGTGTTGGAGGAGGTAAACAGGCCAGTGTGAGTAGATGTTCACACTTGGGGACAGTTACACCACATATTGAAATCAATGACTGTCATCAAATGGAACAAGTTAAATCTATAAAAAAGCCTTAAATCCAGGATAGTATGAAAAAAAGAGATATTAACATGAAGTAGGTTTGTTTTTTATTTCAATGGTTTTTTAACGTGAAGTAGGTTGAAAATATAATTGCAATGTAGAGGTAAATGATCAATGTATGTTTATAAACATTTGGAAATACTATTTCCTGATTAAGCCAAACTATGAGAAGTCCACATTAAAGCTAAATAATCGCAAATTGTTACCCTGCAAGGCAGCACTAGAGATAAAATGTGAGCCACATATGCATCTTTAAATGTTCTAGAAGCCACATTTAAAAAGACCTGAGCCAAAGGCAGACGCTTAACTGACTGAGCCACCCAGGCGTCCCATTCTACCTTTAATCCTTTTTTAACATCAGAGTTTGTTCTAGTCTTTACCATTTCCATATTTGTAACTGTCTCCCCCAACAGTGAGAAACTTGGCTCTCATAATTCTTGATATATTCACTTTTTATTCAATCTCCTGACCACAGGAGCCATCTGCTTGGCCCCATCCCCACTGATTCTGAGTGAGAGAGCTGCCTCCTTTGCCCTGAGGGCCTACTGGTCCTGACGTTTCAAGCCACACTTCAGCCCCAGCCCTGACAGCCCAGGCCAGCCCACCAGAGTTGCCTTCTTAGCCTGGGCCCCATCAGCCTTAAACTCATTAGCTAAATCTTGACTTTACCTCCTCACATTTCCTTGTCTCTCTTCCCATTAAACATGTCTGTTTCCCTATTGTTTTTGAGCTCATGGTTTTGAGTAGTTAATTTATTCATATGGGTTGCCAGATAAAATACAGGAAGCCCAGTTATGTTTGAATCTGGGACATACTTATACTAAAAAAGTATTTGTTGTTTATCTAAATTGGAAATCTAACTAGATGTGCTGCATTTTAATTTGCTGAATCTGGCAATCCTAGTTAGAGAACTACAAATAAGCTTCCTTTAATCCTAATCACAGTCCCTGGGTCATCTGAAACATGATCTGTAACTCCAGGCTTCCCTGCACACACTGGCCTTCTAGTTCTTCCTGGACCAAGTCCTATCCAACTCCCACCTCTGCTTGAAAGACAAAGGTAAGTCCCCCTTCCCGGTCTCACTTCCTGTACAGCATCCTTTCTCTATCCTTGGTCTGCACATACTGCTTTTGCTTCCCATCAGACAACCACCAGATTACAGACAGAAGCACACAGTTTAGTATACAACTAGAGGGTTTGGTTTACTAATGAGTTCGCGTGTTTTTATCGTGGAATACACACAAAGAAGATGAGGCTGTCCCATCAATCCTCCAGGAAGCTTTACCTAAGCTAAGCTAGCTAGTAGTCTGTGGTATTCCACAGAACCCACTGCATTCTTTTCATCCCTCTGCCACGATTTTTACGTCCTTATATTGAAAACTCTGTTTGGAGGGGGGGGGGGAGAAATAAAGGAAAGAAGAAAGGAAGGAAGGAAGAAAAGAAAGAAAGAAAGAAAGAAAACCATCTGTTTGATATGTTTTATTATGGAATTATACATATACATATACCATACTGAAACGGGGGGACTGAGACAGGGATCGCAGAGAGACTTATTTTTACTATTTTTCTGTGCAGATTTTTAAAAAACAAGGGCATATTTTAATTATTCAAAAATATTTAATTTTTTAAAAGACAAATTATCTGTTTATGTGTGGGCCCCTCACTACCCAGTAAGCTGCTGCTTGAGGTGGGGGACCATGTCTATTTCAATTTGTAGTCCAAGAGCCCAGCACTGTATCCAGGTCAGAGTCATCATCTGGCCTGTTCACATGTATAATAAAAACAGCATTTCCTCCCACTGATTCATTTCTATTATTGATAGTATGATATTATCATGATATTATTTAAGATAAATTAATATTTATTAAATTATTTAATGTCAAGCATAAGTTAATGAATAGTAAAAATAATTTCAAATTCAAATACTACTTGAATCAATTTAAATAAAAGAAGTATTAAAATAATAAAACCTATGAAAGGATTGGATTTTTCTTCTTTTTTTAAAAAGATTTATTTATTTGAGAGAGAGAGGGAGAGAGTGCGCATGAGGGGGAAGCATACTCCCCGCTGAGCAGGCACTCCATCCCAGGACCCTGAGAACATGACCAGAGCCAAAGGCAGACACTTAACCAACTGAGCCACCCAGGCACCCAGAAAGGATTGGATTTTTAGAAAGAATTAGCTCCATTGAGGTATAACTAGCATACAGTAAAATAACAACATAAATGTACAGTTCAATGAACTTTGATAAATGTATATACACATGTAACAATGACCACAATCAAGACATAGAACATTTTTGTCAGCCCAAAAGGTTCTGTGTGTCCCTTCTCAATCAATTTCTATTCCCTATCCCTGGCCATTGGCAACTACTTAATAATTATATTACATCTATTAATGGATTTTAAATATATTTAATTGCACACACTTAATTAACAGAATATCTGTGTTTCCTTTTTAAACCAAAAAGCAAAGGGCTGCCTACAAAAAAGTACATAGTTTGACCGTATTCTTGTTTTTTTTTTAAGATTTTATTTATTTATTTGACAGAAAGAGAGAGAAAATGAGCAGGGGGAAGGGGCTGAGGCAGAGGGAGAAGCAGGCCCCCTGCTGAGTAGGGAGCCTGACATGGGGCTTGATACCAGGACCCTGGGATCATGACCCCAGCAGACACTTAACTGACTGAGCCACCCAGGCGCCTCGACACTATTCTTGTTTTAATCCACTTTTTTCTGATTCTTTATTTTTAGAGAATAAATTTGCCATTTGGCATAAGCAAGAAAAGTGGAAAGGCTGCCTAATTTTCTTTTCTTTTCTTTCTTTCTTTTTTTTTTTTAAGATTCTATTTATTTTTTGACAGAGAGAGACACAGCGAGAGAGGGAACACAAGCAGGGGGAGTGGGAGAGGGAGAAACAGGCTTCCCGCGAAGCAGGGAGCCCGATGCAGGGCTCGATCCCAGGACACTGGGATCATGACCTGAACCGAAGGCAGACGCTTAACGACTGAGCCACCCAGGCGCCCAAGGCTGCCTAATTTTCAAGAACAATAGTACCAGTGGCCAATTATCAAGCATCTATTATGTACCAGGCACCATATTCACACTTTACACAAATCCATCTTCTCATTTGATCCTCACAACAACCCTGAAAGGTGGGTATTTATTATTATCTTCATTTACTGTGTGGCTCAGATACACCCATAACCTCATCTAATCATGGTTAGCACAAATGTACCACACATGTCGCAATAACCCCAATTTTTAAGCTCTAAGCAACCCACCAAATGCTTAAGTGGCAGTAAATCTGGTCTTTCAACCAGGTCCCCTCCCCAATTCTCAAAAATAACTAGAACTACCACTGTCACCCTGCTGCTCAAGGATTGCTGCCCTCTTCCAGGCCTCTGAACTTTTCATCTGTGGCCCACCGTCCATGCTGGGGGCCGACTCCCGCAAGGCTGCGAAGGGCCCCACCCCCCCTCTGCCGGGGGTCAGTGTAGCTGGCAAAGACCTTCAAACATTCCTGGGATTCTGAGTCCACTATTCCAGAAACAAAAGCCCTCTAGGGGGCAGTGTAGCTTAATACCTTGGCCCAACCTAACAAGGTACCTCTGCCCACGTTAAAATTCTGTGACATGTGAAGCTTGAGGCTCAGAGAAGTTCAGTAACGTGGTCGAGATTGCCCGCGAGTCAGTAGCAAGATGAGGGGTCGATCTCAGTCTGTCTGACTTCAAAACAGTAACGGCTTTTCACTCTGTCGGCTATCTTTCCTGACCATTCATTAGACAGAAGGGAAAAGGACATAGCAGAAAGCAATTAAATATGTAGAGAGCAACTACTCTGTGCCACACCCCAATCCAGGAAGGAAACAAAAGAGGAGAGACAACACTTGAGGGGTGGGGAGAGCCAGGTGTAAGTTAAAGCAGAGAGGAGACTGAGAATACAGGTGGTTTTGCTGATGATGGACCACGAATTCCGCATATTATAAGCCATTCAGTCGCTCCAGTCGGGCATCCAGCGAGTATTCATGCTTGCCACGGCCTCTGTGTTAGGCCCTGAAATAGCGCGGGGAACACACAGGCCTGCACGTTTATGATCTAGTGAGGTGGTGGCAGGGGGTCTTAAACAAATAAACTAATACTTACATGCATAATTACAGATTTTAGTAAGTACTGGGAAGAAAAAAAGAACAGGCTGCTAGAAGAGAGACAAGCAAAGGACCTACTTTAAGAGCAGAACCCTGAAGATTGAGAAGGAGCTGGATAGGTAAAGAATGTTCCAGACAGACAGAACAGCAAATACAAAGCCCTTGAGGTAAGAAAAAGATAAGGGTTTGAGGGGCTGAAGGAAGGGCCAGTCTACCAGGACTGAATAATACTATCTCTTCATACCATTTAGTCTAAGTCTCAGGGAGTTCCACGAAGAGGTGACAAATTGAGCAAAGACACAAAAGTAGGAAAAATGTATAAGGGGTGATGGTGACATGTTTGGGGAGCTAGCCAAGAGCTCTGTGCTCTTAGGAATAGCAAGTGGCGAGTAGTTGGATTTAAAACCCAGGCTGAAGATTTTTATTCTTTTTGAAGCAAGAAAGGGCTGAACATTTTTAAGCCACGGAGGTGAATTTAGGAAGATGAATTTCAGGGAACAAGTGGGGTGACCTAGAAACAGGGATAACTGTTGGGACACTCTTGCGATAGCTCAAGCAAGAGAAAAGTAGGGCTTGTCGAATGGTGGTGGGACAGGGAAGGAATCGGTCCTTCCATAAATCCAACAAATGTAAAATCCCCCAAAAGGAAGAGCAAAGAATAGTTCTCTGGGGGTGGGGGGAATCTCTGGCAGGAAGGAAGCCTGAAACAGCGTCTGTGAGGTTTTCGAGTTTGCATCTCCTCTGAGGGTTCTCTGCCTTTGGGACCCCCCAGCCCTTCATCAAAACACAGCAACAAAGCCTCCCAGAATAGAACACTAGGCTCCTGGGATCCCAGGGAGGTGATGAGTCCAAAGGAGAGAGACTGGGAGGGTGTGGTGGCAGTCACGGGGGCTAAGCATTCAAAGGAGGTTCTGGAGTATAGACACTGCTCCCTCACCTTGCAGCTACTCTCTCCCCCTCCCTGCTCTTCTCAGACCTTTAGAGGACATTATGCTGTGTTCTGTATATGTACCCATTCCCAGGGCATGGATCGGTAGGAATGGGTCAGAGAAAAGACGGTTGGAAGAAAGTTTCCTGAGGACAAATGGATAGGATTTGGAATCTAACCTGATTAGATCTTGAGGAAAGGAAAGAGAGAGAATAGAAAATAATTATGCGGGTGCTGGGTGGCTCAGTCATTTAAACGTCTGCCCTCGTCGGGCTCCCTGCTCAGTGGAGAGTCTGTTTCTCCCTCTGTCCCTCCCCCTGCTCAAGCTTGATTGCTCTCTCTCTCTCTCTCTGAAATAAATAAAATCTTAAGAAATAAATAAAAGAAGTAAAAGAAAATAATTATGAAGAAGCCTGGGTGTGGAATGGGGTGATTTAAGATCTTTCAGCTCCCTTTACACCCATCCTACCCGCCCTAAGCAAACTTCTGATGCTAATTTTGTTTCCCAAGTTGACTTTTCTATAGGGATGCCATTATATTTCTTAGGGTGAATTAGTAAATTGGGCTCTTGTGACTTAATCACGGCCTAGGTGAAATGATAGAGTCAAGTTCTTGAACTTGCAAATTGGAAATTCTAGCCTAATCAGCAACTTAATGATCCACAATATAGGTCTGTCCTCTGATCATTTTGTGTCTCACACAACAGTCACGAAAATAGACTGTTTCCATAGTCACTATGTGTGGGAGTCTACAATAAGGGAAGCTAAAGTTATTCTCTGAGACTCAACCTCATAGAAACAATAGTAATCATATTTATTGAGCACTTATTATGTGTCCAGACCTCTTCTGGTCACTTCAACGATCTCTCTTTCTCTTTTATTTTATTTTATTATCATCATTTAAGAGGTGGGGAGGGGCAGAGGGGGAGGAAGAATCTTCAGAAAGTTCCACACTGAGTTTGGAGCTCAACACAGGGTTCAATCTCACAACCCTGAGATCATGACCTGAGCCGAAATCAAGAGTCAGATGCTTAACCGACTGAGCCACCCAGGTGCCCCTAACGAAAGCTCTTTAGATACATGCTAATATTATGTCCATCCTAAGATGAAGAACCTGAGGCTCAAAGAAATTAAATGATCTAAAGGCCCACAAATAATACACAGTGGAACTGGGATTCAAACCCAGCAAACTTAACTCCAGAATCCTCTGCTTTTCATGTATTTTGAAAAGAATTTACCACAACCGTGGTAGATATCCACAATGTTTTTTGAATCTGAAAAGATGAATCTGCAAAATGAAACTACCCTAAATCATCACTTGTAAATGTATTACTGATGGTGTATTGAGGGATACCCAGCTTCATCAAGGAGAACGGGGGGTATCTGTAGAACTAGAACATGACTCAAAGTTGCAAATAAGTTAACTGTATTGTAACTTCTGGGGGAAAAAAAAAACCGATATGAAACCCAGGGACATCCTTTATTCATGACACTTTTTTTTTTTTTTAAGTAGGCTCCACACCCAATGTGGGGCTTGAACTCATGACCCTGAGATCAGGAGTCACATGCTTTACTGGCTGAGTTCAATGTTCAATGACCTATTTCTGCCCCTAGGACAGTACCTGAAACATAGCAGACTGGCTATGAATATTTGTTAAACAAACGAAGAATACCACTCAACACTGCCCTTCAGTCTTCATGCACGCATTAGTAAGTATTCTTTCCCATCTCGCTCTGAAACAGCTCTAACTCTGAAGTTTCTTCTCTCCTCCAACGTTCAACATTGCCTCTCCCCACCTCCTTAGTGTCAGCTCAACACTTTATCTTGTACTTCATGGAGGAAGAAGAGCTCAGGCAGCGACTCCAGAGTCTTCCACTGCCACATTGACACACCTCCCCACACCCATACCCATATTTGCCAGCATCCCTCCTGTTAAAATTAAAGCATGTCTCTCATTTCTACCCTAGACCAAACCTTTTCCTGTATTCTGGATGCCATCTCCTCTTGCCTTCTCAGGGACTTTTCTCTTTTCCTCTTTTTTTTTTTAAGATTTTATTAGTTTATTTGAAAGAGAGAGAGAGAGAGCACGAGGTGGGGAGGGTCAGAGGGCAAGGGAGAAGCAGGCTCCCCGTTGAGCAGGGAGCCTGATGTGGGGCTCGATCCCAGGACTCTGGGATCCTGACCCAAGCCAAAGGCAGATACTTAACCAACCGAGCCACCCAGGTGCCCCGTCCTCTTTTCAACATCACATTTTTTCCTGTTTTCTTGTATCATTTCCATATGCACACAACCATACTATTTTGAAGTAAGATAAGAATTTCCTTATCTTTAAGAATTCCTTCCAAAATCTCACATCCCCTTATAGCACAGCCCCATTTTTATGTTCTTTTTTCACAGGAAAAACTTTTCAAAAGTTTAAAATTCCTCTCCTCCCCATCCTACCCTTTTCACTTCCTTACCTCCAGTTAATTGTTCAACTGTCACGAATCAGGCTTCCTTCCAGAGGTGCACAGAAACTTCTCTAGTCAAGGCTATTAACAATACCTATGATGTCATATCAAATGGCCACTTTTCTGTCCTCATCTTACCCAAATTCTTGTTAGCAGTCTATACTATTCTCTTCCTGCCACTTTCTTCCTTTGTCTTCAGGAATATTCCACCCTCTGGTTTGCCCTCCACCTCTTTGGTGGCTCCTTCTCAACATTTTTGCTAGCTAGATTCTACTCTTGTGTATCAATGTTGGGATGATCCTGGACCCCCCTCCTTTTTTATGTTTGAGGTCACAAATTATGGGTTCATCATCCAAACAGAATGCATAGGTGGACATTATATGGCCTGCAGCTTTAAAAATGGGGAATTGTGTTTAAAAACCTGGATTTCCAATTTCTCTGGGAGAATTCGAAGATCTAACAAAATGGGATCTACATTCTCCCATAGTAATAATTTGCTGGAGCTGAGTACCTGTGGCCTGGGTCATTTCTTAATCAGTTTAGTATTTCAAATACCTGATATCCAGCCTGCTTCATTCACTGAGGTTATTTGCCAAAGGTGTATAAGAATATGAGTTTGTTGGGGGACACCTGGGTGGCCCAGTCGGTTAAGTGTCTGCCTTCGGCTCAGGTCATGATCCCGGGCTCCTGAGATCGAGTCTTGCATCGGGCTCCTTGCTCAGCGGGAAGCCTGCAGCTCCCCTTGCTTGTGCTCTGTCTCTCTCTGACAAATAAATAAATAAATAAAATCTTAAAAAAAAAAAAAAAAGAATGAGTTTGTGACCCTTAATTCACACTTTCCCTAGGAGAGCTCCTCCAATTCCATTTAAACACTCAAACTTTTAAAGTTTCTTCTTTCATTTAACATACAGTTGCCCACAATATGCCAGGGCCTATTGTACCAGAGGCACTAGGGTTACAACATTGATAAAGTAAGTCACCCTACTTTCAAAGACCTTACCTTCTGTTATACGTCAGTTATATCTCAATTAGAAAAAACAAACAAACAAATTTACCTCCTGGCAAGGGGAGACACACAAAATAATGATAATGTAAAGCCAATTAATTTGAAAAAATTAAAGAAGAGAAAGGGATAGGGTGCCTGGGTTGCTCAGTTGGTTGGGCGACTGCCTTCGGCTCCGGTCATGATCCTGGAGTCCCTGGATCGAGTCCCGCATCGGGCTCCCTGCTCAGCAGGGAGTCTGCTTCTCCCTCTGACCCTCCCCCCTCTCATGTACTCGCTCTCTCTCATTCTCTCTCTCTCAAATAAATAAATAAAATCTTTAAAAAAAAAAAAGAGAAAGGGATAGAGAAAGCTATTTCAGATAGGGTCATGAGGAAATGCTGCTCTGAGGTGATACTTGAACCTGAATAAAATGAGAAAAGGAAAAGTACACTAGAGAAAGGAATAAGTAGGTGCGAAAGTCATGGACCTGGTTTGTCTTGTTCAAGCATGCTAAGGCCATTGTGCCTGGAGCCACAATGGAGTGAATGAGAAGTGGTGGGGAAGTGAATTTGGAGAGGTAGCAGGGGCCAATAAGGTAGGACTTTGTGGACTCTGGTAAGGATGATGGGAAGCCACTGGAGTATTTTGAGCACAAGGATGCAATCTGTATTATGTCTTAAAAGTATTAATGTGGCTATTGTTTGGAGAATTGACTGCAGAAGGATAAGAATAGAAGTAGCTAGTTCACCAGGAGGATTATCACCTATGTTTAGACGCTGGGGCAGGGCGGGGGGGTGGGGGTGGGGAGCGGATACTAGTGAAGAAGTCTGTGGGGTAGAGCTGAAGAGGTAAGAATGGATTCGATTTGAGAATATATTTTCAGTCTAGGGCATGGATTAGATAAGGAGTGTGTGAGAGAGAATGGAGATGAGCATGACTCCAAAGTCTTGGGGCGCCTGGGTGGCTCAGTCATTAAGCGTCTGCCTTCGGCTCAGGTCGTGATCCCAGGGTCCTGGAATCGAGCCCCACATCGGGCTCTCTGCTCAGCGGGAAGCCTGCTTCTCTCTCTCCCACTCCCCCTGCTTGTGTTCCCTCTCTCCCTGTCTCTCTCTCTCTGTCAAATAAATAAATAAAAAATCTTTAAAAAAAAAAAAGTCTTTGGCTTATGCAGCTGAATGAGTACACGGTCATTTACTGGGAAAGGCAAAGTTTGGGGCATGTTTTGTATGAGATGCTTGTTAGATATGTAGAGGAGACAGGAGGCAGAGTCTGGATGTCAGGACAGTGGTAATAGTTAGTAGGTTCACTCTTATTATTTGTAAGGTCAGGAATAAGAGCACAAATGGCCATCCATATGCCATATGTTGAGCTATTTAGAAGTTATAACTAGAGGCTCCTGGATGGCTCAGTCGGTTAAGTGTCTGCCTTTGGGTTCTGGGATCGAAGCCCCCATTGGGCTCTCTGTTCAGCAGGGAACCTGCTTTCCCTCTCCCTCTGTTGCTCCCCCTGCTTGTGTGCTCTTTCTCTCTCTCTCTGTCAAATAAATAAATAAATAAAATCTTAAATTTATATTTATAAACTGCCAAAAATTGTTTTTTGTGTTTTAAATGTTATTTTTGTCTTAAAATATTCAAATTACCCATTAAAATGCAAAATAAAATACAAAAATATCAGAATTTTAAAGATTTCTTTATGTAAGTCATCTCTACACCCAGTGTGGGCTTGAAATCACAACGCTGAGATCAACAGTTGCATGCTCTACTAACTGAGCCAGCCAGGTGCCCCCCCAAATATCAGAATTTCAAATAAAAATTATATAAACAGTGCTGGAAATAGAAAGTTATCCTTTAAAAACCAAATTGCCTTATTAAATATTTTTTACTTTATTTTTTGCCTTATTAAATATTTTTATACAAATAAAGTTACTCCCAATATATTCCCAACTCATTGTTTATCTATTGACAATATAAAGAATCAGTCTCTCCACCTATGTTACAAGTTACATATGAATATAAAATTTAAGGGTCAAAAGAATTGTTTAGTATTGCAAAATTTTCTTCAGCCGCTATGGAAAATTGTGCTAATTCATCAATTGTTTCTGAACCATGAATTTGAACATGAAAAGAAGCAATTTTAAAAAAGGAACATTCACTATTACTGAGAAATAATACTTGGTTATGCAAGAATATGTTGCATTTGTGCTCTAAGAGGAAGAGTATGACAAATTAATTTGTGTTTTCTCTTACCTAAGTACTTCTGCTGTTCAAATTCTCTTGGCACTGCAAAGCGGTACCTGTTTCTCTTAAGTGGTTCCACCCAAAACTGTAAAGGCATTAGGATGCAGTTGCCTTTCAGTTTTGTTTTGTTTTTTAAAGATTATATTTATTGGGCAACCTTGTCGGGACCCCTTTCACTCTTGAGAGCTTTTTCTGTACCTTCACTTTAAATAAACTTCTCGCTTTACTCACACACACACACATACACACACACAAAAGATTGTATTTATTTATTTGAGAGAGAGAGAATGGGAGAGAGCACGAGCAGGAGAGAAGGAGCAGAGGGAGAGGGAGAAGCAGGGTCCTTGCTGAGCAGGAAACCCACCCCAGGACCCCGGGATCATGACCCAAGCCTAAGGAAGACACTTAACCAACTGAGCCACCCAGGCACCCCTCAGTTTTTTATATTGTGATAAAACATGCATAATGTAAAATTTACCAGTTAACCATTTTTTTTAAAGACTTACTTATTTATCTGGGGGGGAGGGGCAGAGAGAGAGAGAAACCCAAGCAGACTCCGCGCTGAGCCCTGAGCCAGACACAGGGCTTGATCTCACAACCCTGAGATCAGGACCTGAGTGGAAACCAAGGGTCAGACACTTAACCAACTGCACCACCTAGGCGCCCACCATTTAACCATTTTTAAGTATATGGTTCGGTGGCATTAAGCATATTCACATTATTTTTTTTAAAGATTTTATTTGTTTATTTGACAGAGAGAGACACAGCGAGAGAGAGGGAACACAAGCAGGGGGAGTGGGAGAGGGAGAAGCAGGCTTCCCACCAAGCAGGGAGCCCAATGTGGGGCTCGATCCCAGGACTCTGGGATCATGACCTGAGCCGAAGGCAGACGCTTAACGACTGAGCCACCCGGGCGCCCCACATATTCACATTATTGTGCAACCATCACCACCATCCATCTCCAGAACTTTTTTATCTTCCTAAATTGAAACTCAGTGCCTATTAAATACTAACGCCCTATTCTCCCTTCTCCCAGTCCCTTGCAACCACTGTTCTACTTCCTGTCTCTGTTTTTAAAATCTTAGGGTACCTCACATAGGTAGTATCACGTATTTGTCTCTGTGACTTACATATTTCACTTAGTATAATGTCCTTGAGGTTCATCTATTGTGTAGCATGTGTCAAAATTTCCTTCCTTTTCAAGACCAAGTAATATTCCACTGTCTGCATACACCACATTTTGTTTATCCATTCATCTCTCAATGAATGCTTGGGTTGTTTCCACCTTTTGGTGATCATGAATAATGTTGTTGTGAACATGAGTATACAAATAACTGCTCAAGTCCTTGCTTTCAATTCTTTTGGTGCCTTTCAGTTGAGGACATAGAGCAAAAGATACGGAAAAGATGTTCCTGAGCTTGAATAGTGGTAGTTATAAAAGCAAATATTTAGAGTTGTACTTTGTGGTGAGTGCTAGATCTTGTAAGACAGAGAAACCTGTGTTCTTTAATATAGTTATAGAGTGTATGTGTGTGTGTGTGTGTATGTGTACAGAGAGAGAGAGAGAGAGAGATTTTTGCCAGGGCATGGTGCCTTTGGATAATATTAATGGACATAAGTATGTAAATGGTATTAGAACTGGGTGAGTATAGCAATGAGTGTAGAAGGAAAGGTTAGGATGCCTGGGTGGCTCAGTCAGGTAAGTGTCCAACTCTTGATTTCAGCTCGGGTCATGATCTCAGGGTCGTGGGATTGAGCCCCGTGTTGGGCTCTGTGCTCAGCATGGAGTCTGCTTGTCCCTCTCCCTCTCCTCCTCCCCACTGGCCACACTCTCTCTATCAAATAAATAAATAAAATCTTAAAAAAAAAAAGAGTTTGAAGGGCTGTACTTGTGACATTTAGAAATTAGAAAGAGAAGGGAGAGCAAGAAAAGAAACCAGGAAGAAACACCAGGAGAATATGGAGACATGGAAGCCAAGTGAAATCCAATGTTGGGGAACAATCAAGAAGCCCAAACACTGCCAAGAGATAAAGGACTGATAATTTGCCATTTGATTCAACAAAAATGGAAATTACTGGTAACATTAAAAAAAGCAGTTTCAGGGACGCCTGTGGCTCAGTCAGTTAAGTGTCTGCCTCTGGCTCAGGTCATGATCCCAGGGTCCTGGGATCGAGCCCTGTGTCAGGGTCCCTGCTCAGGGGGAAGCCTGCTTCTCCCTCTGCCTGCTGCTCCCCCCTGCTTGTGCGCTCTGTCTCTGATAAATAAATAAATAAATAAATAAATAAATAAATAAATAAATTTTTAAAAAAAAATAAAAATTAAAAAAGCAGTTTCAGTTAGGAGTGGGGATGAAAGCCTGGCTGAAAAGTGTTCAAGAGAGAATGAGAAGAAAAGTACAAATGGAGGGTTTGGCCAGCTCTCTATAGGAGTTTTTCTATAAAAGAGAGCAGAGAAATGGGACGGAAACTAGAGGAGGATGTGGTGGAGTCAAAGAAGGTTTGTGGTTTTCTCTGTTGTTGTTGTCTTAATAGCAGGAACATAACATGGCTCTGCATCTCCAGGCCTGCCCTCCCTGAAGTTCCAAAGACATATATCCAAGTACATCCATTTGGATGTCTTACAGGAAAATTAAAATTAACCTGTACCTATCCCAAGGAGAACTCTTGGTTCTCTCTCCCCTTTTCCCCAACCTGTTCTTTCCTAATTCTTCATTTTTCTCGGTAAGCATCATTGCCAACCATTCAACCCCAAAGCCATGCGGCCATTTCAGATTCCTCTTTCCCTCACTCCTCATAACCAGTGCATTGTCTGTTGGTTCTGCTTCCAAAATGTTTCCTTAATCTGTTTACCTTCACAATTGGGACTGCTACAATAGCTTCATTCTTGCCTCCCACCACCTATTCTGCATATGGTGGCAGCAAGGGTATAAATCAGATGATATCATACAACCACTTAACACTTTCCAGTGGTTACCTGTCACACTTTATAAGATTTATTTATTTGAGAGAGAGAGTAAGAGAGAGCACGAGTGGGAGGGGGGGACAGAAGGAGAAGGAATCTCCAGCAGACTCGCTGCTGAGTGCGGAGCCCGTTAACGACATGGGGGCTAGATCTCACAACCCTGAGATCACAACCTGAACCAAAATCAAGAGTCAGATGCTTAACGGACTGATCCACCTAGGCGCCCCTACCTGTCACACTTTAAATCCCCACTGCTTGCCTTGAGCTATAAAATCCTATATTATCTGGTCCTTTTCTCCTCGCCACCTTCCCCGTCTCGAACCACACTACAGATACACTGACCTTCTCTCCACTCCACCAATCCTGCCTTTTTTAAAACCTAATTATTTATATTCTAAAGATACCAAAAAAGTACAGAGAATATTATAGAAAACCATGTGTCCACTACCTAGATCTAACACATTAATATTTAGTCACATTTGTCCATTAGAATATGTTGTTCTCTGAATCTCTATTACCTGGGAAAGTGTTCAGCACACAGTAGGTGCTAATCAATCAATGTGGATGTATGCAGTTTACTACGCTAATATCTGAAGCTTTCATTCATTCATTTACTGGCTGTATATTTCCATGTGTGAGTATACCATAATTTGTTTATCCATCTCTCTACTGTTGAACATTTAGGCTCTTTTTGATATTTTATCATTATAATAGTGTTGCAATGAACATCAGCAACATAGTGGTTAAAAGGTCAGATTCTGGGAGTGCCTGGATGGCTCAGTCAGTTAAGCGATGGACTCTTGATTTTGGCTCAGGTCATCATCTCATGGTCGTGTGATCAAGCTCATTGGGCTCCGTGCCAGAGAGATTCTCTCTCTCTCTCTCTCCTGCCCCTATCTAAAATAAAAAGAGGTTAGATTTTGGAGCAGACTACTTGGGATTGAATTCCGGGCACCATAACTTACTAGTTCTGTCACTTTGGTCATGTTACTTAAATTCTCTGTGACTGTTGCCTGAATTATAAAATGAAAGTAATAATAGTAACTTTTCATGGTATTGTTAGTAGGATTAAATGTGTTGAAATATGTAAGGAACCTTAAAAAGTGCCTGACATATTAAATCTCAATGAATATCAACTCTTATTATTATCATTAGGAATTGCTGAATCACAGGACATGTATCTTCAATTTTATTAAATATTACACATTCTTCTAAGCGATGTACCAGTAAGTGCCTCCACCAGCAATATATAAATTCCATATTCCTAAATCCTAAAACACGGTACTAATTTTAAAATTTCTGCCAATCTAATGGATATGAAATTATATCTATATATATTTTAAGTTTATTTAATCTCTACACCCAACATGGGGCTGAACTCACATCCCTGAGATCATCGCATGCTGTTCTGACTGAGCCAGCCAGGTGCCCCATATATTGTTTTTAATTTGTACTTTGATAATTACAGTGAAGTTAAACATCTTTTCATGGGTTTATTGGCCATTCATAAACCTTTTTTTGGTGAACTAGTTCTGTATATCCTTTATTTACTTTTCTACTGGATTGTATGCTTTTTTTCCTTTTGATTTTGGGAAATTTTTTGGATATTAATCTTTTGATGGTTTTGTATATATGAATACCATCTAGTTTTTGGCTTGTTTTTGTGTTGCATCTTTTTAAACTTATGTTGTTACAGAATTAACAAATTTTAATGCAGTCAAATCTAACAATATTTTCCCACATGGTTTGTGCTTTTTGGATCCTATTTAAGAAATTCCTCCTTATTTTGATATCACACAGATATATTTCCTGAAAAATATTTCGAGGCCTTTAATCCATCTGGGATTTATTTTTGGATATGGTTTGAAGTAGAAACCTAATTTTATTTTTTTCCTATTGGAAAAAATTTTTTCAGCACCATTTCTTGAAGAGTTCATCCTTCCCCTACTGATTTGTAATGCCCACTGTTATAAACCACCTTCTCACGGAACTAGTCTTCATTTCAGCTTCATAACCTTTGCTTATGTTCCTTCTACTGGGGATGCTTTTCTCTCGCTCTTTAGATAGCAGCTCAAGTGTCATCCCTCTCATATCTAGGTTATGTCTACATGTATGTCAGGCCCGGTGACTCCGTGACTCCAAAGAGTCTGGAAAGGCTGAGGCAGGTAAGAGTGAGGCCAGTTGCTTCCAAGCTGTTGCCAGGGCGGCTGTTAGGAAGGCCGCCGAGAGGAGGAGCACCCTGAGTCCCAGTGACGGAATCCGGTCGGCGCCCGCGTCGCCAAGGAGTGCGTCACCACGTGCGGTTGGCCGGGGGCGGGGCCAGGTCTGAATCACGTGGCTTGGTTGCCTACGCGCTGCTGGGCCGTGGGAAGATGGCGGACGGAAAGGGAGACGCCGCCGTCGCCGCCGGGGCCGGGGCTGAGGCTCCGGCGGGAACGGGAGCCGGAGACGGAACCGAGACTGAGTCCATGGCTCGGGGTCATCGCCCTGCATCTCCGGCGCCGGGAGCCTCGGGACTGCGACCGTGTCTGTGGCAGCTGGAAACAGAGCTGAGGGAGCAGGAGGTGTCGGAGGTCTCATCTTTGAACTACTGCCGGAGCTTCTGCCAGGTGAGGGGCTGACTGGCTGGCTGAGGGCGGCGGGGTGGGGAGGCCAGGGGAAGAGGCCCCCGGATCCGTTGCCGCAGCCGGGGCCGGGCTGAAAGGCGCCACCTTCGTGTCTCGCCGCGCCCCCGGGCCGGGAAGGCCCAGCTTGGGAAGCTCGACCGCTGGCCCCCCTTCACCACTGCCCGACTTTGGCCACCGCCAGGGCGGGTTGCGCTGGGCCAGACTGAGAGCCCGGAGGGCGCCGGCGGCTCCCTGGAAGGGCCGTGCCCTGTCGCCGTTGCCTGTCCCCCTGCCGGGTGGTTGGAGCGCCATTGCCTCCTGAGAGATTGATTGCTCGTTCCTGCTGGGAGATCCTTTTTTGAGTGCATTTCTCCAAACTGGAAAACCTGGGTTTTCCTGAATAATCCGGAGATATGTGTTGGGGCCAGAGACTTATCTTTGGAGTCAACGTCATGTGGGCCCCTAAAAGGTCTGACAGTTGGCTTTGAAAGGCGTCTAGGGCTTTCTCATTAGGGATTGTGGAGCCCATTGGTTTTTTTTTTTTCTTATTTTATTTTATATTTATTTATTTATTTTTTCTTTGAGGCGGGGAAAGGGGAGATTGTTAAGCTCTTCTTTTCGCCTCTTCTGTATTCCTTTGAGGATTGTGCTACCAGGAATGAGGCTGTGGAGCCTTGTAGTGGTTATTACGGTCTTTGAGTAGAAGAGGATTGAGAAAGATGTGGAGTGTGGTCTCTTTTGGCAGTGGTATGACCATTTCTGTGCTGTAGTGGGTCCTAACCCGTGGTTACATATTTATTGGTATGTTTAGTTTGGTCTCCATGGCCACTTCGAGATTTTTCTCTATAAATTTAAAGATACACCAGTATTACTTATCCTGTTTGTTCTACCAGGTTTCAGGGCAACCCTCTGCTCCTCACCTGGTGTATCTTAGAAAATGCAAAATAATAGTAGTATGTTGGTACTTGGACTCTTGATGAGTAGTTGAGTGTGCTACATAAATTGCAGTGTTTCAAAGTTGTAATTTTAGGGGACAGTTTGCTCTGTTGGTCCAATGGAAAATAAAAAGTAGACTTGCTTGATTGCTTTTCTTCATCCACTCTGCTGAGCCAGAGACATCTCACCTCTTCAAATGGAATTTTGTCCTTGCTAATACATTGTATCATTATAGTTTTTATGTATACACTCTGCAGCATTTCCCTGCACTAGGAAGTGTTGAGGTGTAATTGTTCTTTGCTTCTTCCCTAGTAGTGAACCTTCCTACTTTACTACACACATTTATTCTACAAACTTTTACTGACTGCATTGGATGGTGTCAGGCACTTTACCAAGTGCTGAGGAAATGAGTAAGACAGCACTTACCCTTGATGAGCTTACAGTTGGGAGGAGGTGATAGAAATAACAGTATTTCCAAAAACTGTTTTGGTAATGATGGAAAAGGAGGTGTTGTAGAGACAGTGGAGAGGGGAAAGCCATCCTGGGACATCCTGATGGGAACGACAGTTAACTAGTAAAAATAAATTAAAAGTTTAACTATGGGTTGTAGTTATGAACTTAGAAGTAACTGGGAGAGGCCACTTTAGATAGGGTGGTCCAGGGAGCCCCTATGTCTGAAAGGATAAAAATGAGTCATGGGAATGTTGGGGGAGGGGAGGAGAGAGGAGCGGAGGAGAGAGGAGCGGAGCATTTCAGCGCCAAAAGGTAGAGATGAGAAGGAAAGTTGAAGCTTTGGGAGAATGGGGAGCCAATTGGACAAGGAGGAGGAGTGAGGAGGAGGACCGGAGAAGAAATGTGGGTTTGGGGGAAGCCTTCTTAGCTTGTGTTGTTATCTTAGAAAGATAACAAGAATGGATGTAACTAGTCAAATTGAAGCTTGTCAGGGGATACCATATATGTATTTTTTTTCTTTTCTTTTTTTTTTTTTTGTTTATGCCTGGTGCTTTCAGCTTTCATCTCATTTTAACAATGTTTTAATATCTTGAGTCTTGGTGACACCTAGAAATGTAAGGGCACAGAAGAATTTAAGAAGGAAAGTACTTTTATAATTTTTTTCTATGAGTTTTCCTTTTGGCCTAAAATTTTTCCCAAAATATTTTTTTGGACTAATAAATGAAATAAGAAAGAAGTTCCTGTGATGACGATATGTTATAATAGGAAGCACATTGGATTGAGAGCTAGTTGGGTCCTAATTGTGACTCTACCACTTATTAGCTAATAACCTTGGGCAAACCGTGCCTGTGGAATTTATTTTGTTTTCTGGCCTTTATCTCCTTATAATGCTTTATACAAACAGTAGAATAGAAAGTTTATATACAACTCTTCACAGTATTTGTCACAATATTTTTGTCACTTTTTTTTTTTCAATAGCCCAGATAAAATCAATTCAGGGTGTCCTTGTTCATAATTTTATGATGAAGGAGGAACAATATCACCATTCAAATTTGGTTGAATAGCTCTTGGTTTCACATTTGAAAGGCAGAATAAGATTTATTCATCCACTCACTGTGGTGTGCCTGACATCGCACTAAGTGCTAGCCATAGGAACATGCCCTCTAGGAGCACTTAATATGTAAAGATAGGTAGCTTGGCTTGTGCTCTCTGGGATACTTAACTACCACAAAAGTATTTTCATCAGGTATTTAGTTTTTTGGGGTTTTTAAAAGATTTTATTTATTTATTTATTTGAGAGAGAGAGTGCGAGCACAAGCAGGTGGCAGGGCAGAGGCAGAGGGAGAAACAGACTCCCCTCTGAGCAGGGAGCCGATTAGGGGCTTGATCCCTGAACCCTAGGATCATGACCTGAGCCGAAGGCAGATGCTTAACTAACTGAGCCACCCAGGTGCCCCATCAGGTATTTAGTTTAGAAGTGTTCCAGAGACTTAGATTGTACCAAGTAGATCCCTCCTGCAACAGGCTGGGACCATATTCTCTCTAGCTCTTGCAGTATGGCTCTATCTTTGGAATTGCACCAAATCAAGAAATAAACCAACATATGAAAGGATAGAGAGCTTGTCTCATTCTGGGCATGTTTTCAATTTTCAGAAGTTTGTGAAGATGATAAAAATGAAACTTCAGAAGTAATAGTTACTAAGAAAATGATACTTAGATGAACTTGTATTCAGTGAACATTTGTATTCAGTGACAGTGGGATATGGCTTTTCCCTCCTTTCCCTTAATTCCTTTTCTGAAAACATTGTCTTCCAAATGGTGTGGATAAGATTAACTTCAGAAAACAAGTCTTTGTTTTGTTGAAAAATTGCTAGTATCCTCTCAAGTTTCTGCTATATTTTGGGCATCATGATTCCTAAAGTTTTACAACTGGTAGTTTCTTTGTAATACATATTTTGAAGGTTTTTTAAGTAACATTAACAAACTTGAAATTATTGGATGAATGATTATACTTTGAGAATACCAGACAAAGTAGTTTTATGAGTAAACCTTGTTTATATGAAACAGTTCTAGGTTCTAGTCTAATAGTGACTTTATAGATTTTTAAATGTTAAAATAAGTAATTACAGTATATATTTAAGTTTCTCCTAGGTCAGTGACTGAGTACAAAGGGTCTAAATAGATAGGCATACTGGCTTCACCATTTAAGCTAGAGATGTGACCTTGGTATGTTACTTTCTATAACCCTTAGTTTTCTCATTGGCAAGTAGAATAATAATAGTACTTGTTATCCATGTAAATGTATTGTTGTATGGACTAAATAAGATAATCTGTAAAAAAAACAATGTTCCCGGAATTGTCGAGTTGCCCAGATTTCTTAACTTTAGAATAAAAAGTCTTCACCACCTTACCCCCAGTTTACTTCTCAGCTCTTAACCAAGCCAGTCCCATCACCATAATCCTACTCTTATTTAGGGGTACTGTACTTGGGGTTTTTGGACCAAAATGTGATCTCAGTTACTCCTGTGATTAAAATTTTGCCTGTGAATTTCCAAGTGCGTTATTTTGGGAAAGGTGATCTTAATTTTCATTTGATTCTTCAAGATCCAAGGCCTGTCTTAGGCTTTCAGTAAATATTTACCAACTGCTTGATCTCCAAAAGGATAGAATTGCTACTTTTACAAGATCTCAGGTCATTAAGCATTCTTTCCCTTTCACTGTGCTGTTCTGTCCTTTTCTCTCATTTTCTGTAGGGCAAATTTTCCTTGTTTAGGGCCAGTGCAAATACCACCTCCCCTGTGAAGCTTTCTCTGATTTCACTAGATAAATTTCCTCTTAGATGTTTGTGTTCTTTTGACACTTTGTACATACCTATGCTTTTAACTCTTGCTTTTCTTGCTGTCACTGTCTTAGTTCAGGCTTCATAATGTCGGTGGAGCAATGTTTTCACTAATTCTCTTGCTTTCTGACTGGCTTCATCTACAGTCTATTTTGGTATTCTTTCTAAATTGTAAATATAGTCTCATTAGGCACTATATTCCCTAAAATTCTTAAATAGTTTCTTTTTTTTTAAATTTTATTTATTTATTTGACAGAGAGAGACACAGCGAGAGAGGGAACACAAGCAGGGGGAGTGGGAGAGGGAGAAGCAGGCTCCCATGGAGCAGGGAGCCCGATGCGGGGCTCAATCCTAGGACCCTGGGATCATGACCCGAGCTGAAGGCAGACGCTCAACGACTGAGCCACCGAGGCGCCCCTTAAATAGTTTCTTACCCCAAAGACAAGATAAAATTCTGACTTACTAGCCTAGCCTGGCAGACAAAGCCTTTTAGAATCTGGACACTGCCTCCCCCTTTACCAGCTCCCAGCTCCCACCTTTCCAGCTTCTTCTTTTTTTGGCAGGGCGGGGGGTGGGGGGGAGTCTACCTTCACTACAGTATCCATCTCTCAGTTGGCCTAATTAACCTCAAGGTCCTCCCTTCCCCATCTGCCTATTTATCTTTTAAGAACAGGTTCAGATATTAAGTCTTTCAGAAGTGTTTTCTGATTTCAGCAGACAGAATGAGGTGATTCTTTCACTTAATGTACATCTTTTATGTAGGTGTGGTACCTGAATAGTTGTTTCTATTTTTTGTCTCTTGTTATTGACTAGTAAACCAACCTGAGCAGGGGTCTTGTTTAGTCTTTTTTGTATACTTGGTACCTAGCAATTAATACAGTGCCTGGCATAAAACTAATTTGTTGAATGAATTATATGTAGAACTTCATGATATACTCAAGAGGTAAGTACTTCAAAAGGAACACTTGATGTAAAATCTGGTATGTTAAAAAGCAACTTTATCATAAGAAATTACTGTAAAGGAACAGGAGAGGACACTTGGCTCATTTCTTGGAAACATAACTTGTCAACTTAGCCTACATTCATATAATAATGTACACATTTACATCGGTGGAATGAGTAATGTTGTTGGAGGGAGAAAATTGGAGGCATTATAGTATTGAGGAAGAGTTAGCAACCTAGTAAGATAACAGTTTGAAGATGTTGAGCTGGAGAGGAATCAGTCTTCCTAACTCCTTGAGATTGGTGGTCATGAAAACTCGAGCTCTTGCTCTTTATTTTAAAGGATTTTTAATACTTTACCTTTTCTTTTTTGTGCTGCCTTCTCTTGGGAGATGTCTAGAGACTAGATGACAGGTAGTTATAATGGCAGAAGCTAGCATTGCACTGCATTATGACCAAAATGTAATTATAAATGTGACTTGTGAAGCAGTGAGAACTTTGGATGCTGTCATGTACTTGGTACCACCCAGTCTCTTTTATAGTAGTGATTCCTGTGTCTACCTGTGGATCATGCTCTTCTGAACAATGTTAATAAAAAGTCTAATACAAAGCACCATTTATTTCAAGCCTGCAAAGGCATTGGTAAACTAAAGTGTGCTTTGTTTTCACTTAGTTGTAGACACCTGTCACCTCTCCCAGAGGCCTTCTTGACTATCTTATCTTAAGGCTTCCCCATCTTCCAACTCCTTAACACTGCTTTCTGTTTCTTTAAATCACCAGCTATTATCTGATGTCTATGACAAATATGTCTGTCTGTCTGTCTGTCTCTGCATCTGGAATGTAAGCATCATGAGGGTGTTGACTCTCTTGTTTACCCAGTGCCTAGAATTGTCGCTGACACTTACTGGGTATTCAGTCAAGATTTGTTGATCTTTTATCTCCTCCCTTCCTTAAATCCCTGACTAGACTTCTTGAGAGTAACAAGTCTTACCTGTCTTTATTAAGAAATAGGGACATGTTTTGGTTAGCCAGTTTATGTTGCTTCCCAGTAGGGATCCGGTCTTATTCTTTGTTATCTTGATTACTAAAGAGTAGAAATTAGGGCGCCTGGGTGGCTCAGATGGTTAAGCGTCTGCCTTCGGCTCAGGTCATGATCCGGGGGTCCTGGGATCGAGTTCGAGTCCTGCGTCGGGCTCCCTGCTCAGTGGGGAACCTGCTTCTCCCTCTGCCTCTCTCTCTGTCTCTCATGAATAAGTAAATAAAATCTTTAAAATAAAAGAGTAGAAATTAATTTTATTTATGCTTTTTAAGAATTTCCCATGGTTATCTATATTCCACAAATATTTAAAGTAAAGCCCCCCCCCCCCTTTTTTAACAGGGTTTGCTTAGCCAGATTGAAACATTCATTTTGGATATGATTGACATCAAACTTGAAAACTTGTACATAGATAAGGGATTGGGCAAGATGGTATAAAAAGATCCCTCAAGCTTTCATTGCTCACTAAAGCCAGCTTATAAGCCATTATGTGAAAAATTAGAGGGACTGTTTATTTACTTATTAGTCAATCTTTTATGTGCCAAGCACTCAGGTAGATGGTATTATTTTCTTTTTTTTTTTTTTTAAAGATTTTATTTATTTATTTGGCAAAGAGAGAGAGTTAGTGAGAGCAGGAACACAAGCGGGGGAGTGGGAGAGGGAGAAGCAGGCCTCCCGCCAAGCAGGGAGCCCGATGCGGGGCTCGATCCCAGGACCCTGGGATCATGACCTGAGCCGAAGGCAGACGCTTAACGACTGAGCCACCCAGGCGCCCCTAGATGGTGTTATTTTCATTTTACAGATAGAAAACTGAGACTCAGGGAAATAAAGTAACTTCCCCAGGGTCACACAGTTAGTAAGCTGTGGCAGTCTTCAGACTCCTAAGTCCATGCTCTTTTTCCTATATCAGCATTTCCTAAACTGTGTTTTGTTCCATGAGTTCTGTGTATTAGTAAGTACTTCTTGAAGTAAGGATTGTATGTTCATATAAGTTGGGATAAATGTTTTTTAATGTGTCGTCTTATATATGTTAGGATGCACTGTGAGTCTCCTAGAGAGCATTAAGTGTTGTGCAGCATTTGCCAAACTTAGCCGGTCCAGAACATTTAACATTTTGCCGTGTTCTAAACCTGGTATCACCCCCTATCATATGTTTTTCTTTCATTATAGCAAAGTAAATCACTGGGGAAGAGTGGATTGCTTTATGTCTGCATACCACTGAATTTTGATTCCCCAGTTACAGCCTAAAACATGACTATGAGCTTTTTATGAAAAAATTTCCCTTCAAAGTTTTTGCAGGTTTTGAATTATACTTACTGTCCCATATGAAAAATATTTCCATGTATTGTAATTTTTTGGAAATTGAGATTGAATTCTATTTCAGACCTATCTTTTTTTTTTTTTTAAAGATTTTATTTATTTATTTTGACAGAGAGAGAGAGAGACAGCAAGAGAGGGAACACAAGTGGGGAGGTGGGAAAGGGAGAAGCAGGCTTCCCGCAGAGCAGGGAGCCCGATGCGGGGCTCGATCCCAGGACCCTGGGATCATGACCTGAGCTGAAGGCAGACGCTTAATGACAGAGCCACCCAGGCGCCCCTATTTCAGACATATCTTG
The DNA here is from genome assembly GCF_964656455.1 of Halichoerus grypus. NCBI lineage: Eukaryota > Metazoa > Chordata > Mammalia > Carnivora > Phocidae > Halichoerus > Halichoerus grypus. The sequence goes on along the minus strand of NC_135716.1, from coordinate 157,033,210 downwards.
AGTTCAGGGTTATTCATTTAGTTTTACCTGTATTTCTGCAACATAGCTAGCTGGAGAACTACAAATGTGTTTGTCTATTTCTTCTCATTTTTGTGCTATGTTTGAATTCTTTAATATGTTTTTTTAATGCCTTGCTTGTCCTTTTTTGGGGGGGATCTATTAGGTTATTGTGCTGACATTTGATTGCATAGTATTTTTACTCCCAAGGAAATAGCCTAAGCGTGTAACATTAGCCAGCACAATAATGCTTTATTAATACGGACACACGTAGGAATTATTACGTGTATGATAGATATGATATGATAGAATGAATGGCCTAGTTTTGAAATTGCATTTTTATGATATATAGTTGTATAAAATAGGCATATTTTTAATTGTGCTTTCATTTTCTTTAGTTTGCTTTTTAAATATGTATGCTTAAAATACATAAGGTATCTTAAAGTAATAAAACTCAATATGGGGGCCACTAGGTGGCTCAGTTGGTTAAGCGTCTGCCTTCGGCTCAGGTCATGATCTCAAGGTCCTGGGATCAAGCCCTGCATCAGGCTTCTCCCTCTCCCTCTGCTCCTCCCCCCCACCCCCCACCCCTGCTCGTGCCTGCACACTCTCTCTCTTCCTCTCTCAAGTAAATAAATTCTAAAATCTTTTAAAAAGCCTAAATATTTACATTAAAAATTTTTTGTGATTCTTATATGTGCTCATTCTAAAAGCTTAAGACAGGATGTATAAATGAAGAAAGTGAAACCACTATGTAATCTCACTGGTGTTTCAGTCTGATTTTTGGAAAAATATGTATACAGTATGTGTGTATATATAAGTATTAAAATTAAAAAAATTTTGAGTATAGTTGACAGCATTACATTAGTTTCAGGTGTACAAAATAGTGATTCAAATTCTCTATATGTTATGCTATGCTCACAAGTGTAGCTACCATCTGTCACCATACACGTTATTACAGTGTCATTGAGTATATTCCCTATGCTGTCTTTTATTCCCATGACTTATCCATTCTATAACCAAAAGCCTGTATCTCCCACTCCCCTTCACCCTTTATTTCCATTGTCCTACCTCCTCTTCCCTCTGGCAACCATCTGTTTGTTCTCTGTATTTATATGTCTGATTCTCCTTTTTGTTTATTCATTTGTTTTGTTTTTTAGAATCCACATGAGAGTGAAATCCTGTGTTATTTGTCTTTCTCAGTCTGCCCTATTTCACTTAGCACCATACCCTCTAGATCCAACCATGTTGTCACAAATAGCAAGATCTTATCCTTTTTTATGGCTGTGTAATATTCCATTATATGTATGTATATGCATTTGTCTGTTGATGGACACTTAAGTTGTTTCCATATCTTGGTTATTGTAAATAATGCTGTAGTAAGCATAGGGGCGTATTTATCTTTTTGAGTTAGTGCTTTTGTTTTCCCTGGGAAAATACCCAGAAGTGGAATTATTGGGTCATACCTACTTCTATTTTTACTCCCCCCTACCCCATTTTTACTTTTTGAGGAGCTTCCATACTGTTTTCCATAGTGTGGAAAAAAATTTGCTATACCAATTTACATTACCACATGTACAAGGGTTCCTTTTTTTCCCCACATCCTCACCAGCACTTGTCATTTCTTGTCTTTTTGATTGTAGCCATTCTGATAGACGTAAGGTGGTATCCTTGCAGCTTTGATTTGCATTTCCCTGATAATTAGAGCTGTTGAGCAATTTTTCATGTGTCTGTTGACCATATGTGTGTTTTCTTTGGAGAAATGTCTGTTTAGGTCCCTTACCCATTTTTTAATTGGATTATTTGCTTTTTTGGTGTTCCGTTGTATAAGTTCTTTTTTTTTTTTTTTTTAAGATTTTATTTATTTGACAGAGAGAGACACAGCGAGAGAGGGAACACAGGCAGGGGGAGTGGGAGAGAGAGAAGCAGGCTTCCCGCTGAGCAGGGAGCCTGATGCGGGGCTCAATCCCAGGACCCTGGGATCATGACCTGAGCCGAAGGCAGACGCTTACCGACTGAGCCACCCAGGTGCCCCGCCCAGCACCATTTATTGAAGAGACTGTCTTTTCCCCATTGTATATTCTTGCCCCCATCATCATAGATTAATTGACCACATAAGCGTGGCTTTATTTCTGGGCTCTTTTTTCTGTTCCATTGATCTATATGCCTGTATTTGTGCCAGTATCATACTGTTTTGATTACTACAGCTTTGTAAAAGCTTTCACAGCTTTGTGAAATCTGGAATTAATGCTATCTCCAGCTTTGTTTTTCTTTCTCAAGATTGCTTAAAGATTGGAATTTTTAATTGTCCAAGCAATTCATAAATACATTCTGATTGTTTAAAAAAATTAGAACAATGTAAAAGAAGAGAGTAAAGGATGAAAACTGTCACACCCTTATACTTCAGTATTATGTTTTTCTAGGTTAATAGTTTTCTTAGGTTAACAGTTTGGGAATGTATACTTACAGAATTTTTCTATATATGTACATATTTTTAGAAAAATAGTGTCGAGCTTGTATATTAACACAATATATTACAGACATCTTTCTTGTGGAATACACACATTTACTATTTTAGAAAAAACTGCATAGTATTCCATTGAAAACTACCTTGATTTTAAATTCTGCAGGTAGCAAAGCCTTCAACACTTTTTAAAAAATAAAATTATTTATTTTTTAAAGATTTTTATTTATTTGAGAGACAGAGAGAACACAAGTGGGGGGAGGGGCAGAGGGAGAAGCAGGCACCCTGCTGAGCAGAGGGAGCCTGATGCGGGGCTCAATCCCAGGACCCTGGGATCATGACCTGACCCAAAGGCAGCCGCTTAACTGACTGAGCCACCCAAGCACCCCCTTCAACACTCTTTTTTTTTTGACAGAGAGGGAGGGAACACAAGCAGGGGGAGTGGGAGAGGGAGAAGCAGGCTTCCCGCTGAGCAGAGAGCCCCATGTGGGGCTAGATCCTAGGACCCCAGGATCACGACCCCAGCCTAAGCCAGATGCTTAAGGACTGAGCCACCCAGGCGCCCCTCAACACTCTTTTAACTGAAAAAAAAAAAAAATTAACTATAAAAGCATGCTCAAAATATATAATGTTATAGGAAGGCTTAAGGAAAAAAGTAAAAGCCCTCTTCTGCCCCCTCAGTCCCTCCAGTCACTCCCCAGAAGAGTTAAATCTCTTGTGTATTCTTAAAAACTCAAATCTGCAGTTTAGGTTTTAATTTAATATATTGAGAACAATTTTCTATATCAACACATGTTGAGCATGTATCATAATTAAGCCATTGTGTTCTTTATTGTTATCATAAATAAGGTTGCATTGAACATCCTTAAACATTAAGCAGTGGTTATTAATACCTATAGCATAAAGTCTTGGAATTGAAATTACTGTGTTAAAGAGAATGTTTATTTTAAATTTTGCTGGATACTGGCTACAAGAAGTTGCATATGTACTCCTATCAGTAGTGTTTGGGAGTCTCTGTTTGACTATATCCTTGGTAACTCTGGTGTTACTAAACTTTTTAATATTGGCCAGTCTGATAGTGGCAAATAATTGCTCTTATACCATTTTACTAATTTTCATTTTAACAGCATTTGCATGCTTTTTCACATGTATTAGATATTTGAATTTTTTCCCTTTTGAGGTTTGTCTTTACTTTTTTTTTTACATACCTGTATTTTAAAATGTTACTAGTTGAAAGTCATTAAAATGTGATTGTTTAATCATTGAGTGTGATCATGTAATCTTTTTTTTTTTTTTTAAAGATTTTATTTATTTATTTGACAGAGAGAGACACAGAGATAGAGGGAATACCAGCAGTGGGAGTGGGAGAGGGAGAAGCAGGCTTCCTGCCGAGCAGGGAGCCCTATGTGGGGCTCGATCCCAGGACCTGGAATCATGACCTGAGCTGAAGGCAGACGCTTAACGACTGAGCCACCCAGGCGCCCCGATCATGTAAACTTAAGATTCCATGCTGCTTTGAGGTTCTCAAGACGCATAGTTAGTTGCAGCCTAACCTGAAGCCATTGGAATATATGATACAAATTAGTGATTGATTGTTGCTGTGAGAAATGTCCGTGTACTCATTTCCAGCAAACATATATTGATGTTTTATATACCAGTGCTACTAGACTCTAGGAAGACTAAGTCATACCTGAATAACTGGAAAGACCCTAATGCTTTCCATTAGCTAACTTTTTCTTGTATTGTTATTTTGATAAGTTTTCAAATAATGTGCCACTGAGTGGATGTATGACCTTGGGCCAAATCAGTTTGTTTTGGGGGCTTCAAATTGCTGCTTAAATGAGATAATCTCACTATATCAAAAACTAATGATGTATTGTATGGTGACTAACATAACATAATAAAATAAAATTTAAAAGAAAGGGAAAAAAAAAATGAGATAATCTTTAAGGTTTGATTCTCCTTCAAAATTATATAATTCTGTTGAGAAACATTTGCTAAGGACTATTTTCTAAGTCGTCTCCAAACATTTGTGTATCCTTATTGAAATAAATGAATAATAAATGTTTTATTTATGCAGTACCTATGTTATAAGCAATCACAGAAAAATATAAAAGTGATGAAATTTTTGGGGCGACTGGGTGGCTCATTCGGTTAAGCATGTGCCTTCGGCTCAGGTCATGATATCAGGGTCCTGGGACTGAGCCCTGCATCAGACTTTATGCTCAGCGGGGAGTCTGCTTCTCACTCAGCCCCTCACCCCTGTCCTGCTCTCTCTCAAATCTTTAAAAAAAAAAAAAAAGTGATAAAGTTTTTGAAAATCATTTAAAGTGTTAATACTATATTTCTGCCCCCAGTGGGATATTACTTATCCCTCTAGTATAAATGCCCACACAGTGGAAACCACTCTACTAATTTGAACTGAAGTTATTTGTTTACATTAGCTATGTTCATTATCCTTATTTGGCTTTTTCCTTCAGAGTGAAATCTTTATTTCAGTGTTTAAGGGACTTGCTAAATGAGAATATTAAATGTAGAACAAAATTATCCCATAAAGATCTAACAGTAAATGTGGATACATCAGATTTGGTCAGTCTTATGTTTTATTGTCTTATGAAATGGATAGCATATTCAGTAGAAAGTAGATTTGAAGTTAGGCGATTTCACTCTAAATCCTCATTCTAGGGGCGCCTGGGTGGCTCAGTCCGTTGAGCGTCTGCCTTCGGCTCAGGTCATGATCCCAGTGTCCTGGGATTGAGCTCCCTCCTCTGCGGGGGGACCTGCTTCTCCCTCTCCCTCTGCCTGCTGCTCTCCCTGTTTGTGCTCTCTCTCTGTCAAATAAATAAATAAAATACTAAAAAAATAAATCCTCATTCTAACATTCTTGTGACCTTAAACATTGCCTTGGATCTTTTTCTTGTTATAAAATTTGGGGGTAATGGAAAGTTCCCCGATAGGTGGTTGTGATTATCAAGTGGGACAGTATAACACTACCGTGAGCATAGGTTTTGGTAGCAGATAGGTACCCAGTGTGTCAATTTCTTTATTTCCTTTCCATCCTGAATAATGTTTTTTTTTTTTTTTTTTAAGATTTTATTTATTTATTTGAGAGAGAGAGAGAGAGAGAGTGAGCATGAGAGGGAGGAGCGGGAGAGGGAGAAGCAGACTCCCCGCTGAGCAGGGAGCCCGATGCGGGACTTGATCCCGGGACTCCAGGATCATGATCCAAGCTGAAGGCAGTCACCCAACCAACTGAGCCACCCAGGTGCCCATCCTGAATAATGTTTTAAAGAAGTATTTCATGGGGCGCCTGGGTGGCTCAGTTGGTTAAGTGACTGCCTTCGGCTCAGGTCATGATCCTGGAGTCCCGGGATCAAGTCCCGCACCTGGCTCCCTGCTCAGCGGGGAGTCTGCTTCTGCCTCTGACCCTCCTCCCTCTCCTGCTCTCTGTCTCTCATTCTCTCTTTCGCAAATAAATAAAATCTTAAAAAAAATAAAAAAAATTTCATGGAGGGCAGCTTTCCACCATTTTCCTGTTGATGTACAGCTCATTGAAAAAAAAAAGTTTCCTAGATGTTTATAGAGCATTTGCAGTATGGGTTTAGATTCAGAGAGCCTGTGATGAGCTTTGTAGACTAGAAGTGTAATTTACAGTAAATTTTTTTTATGTTGAAACAATATGGATCCATATATAGTGGATGTAATGAGTTTGACCTGTTGTAACTAACAGATCATTCTATATACAATTTTTTGGATTCATTTGATTATTGGTTTTAACTTGGTTTATTGTTTGGCATTTAAATTATGTATTTCATTTTATTGAAATCCATACATATCAAAAGTGATTTGAATTTGTAACACATTGGGTTTGAGTCCCTGGGTAAAAGGTGGTCATGTTTTCATAATCATATGTTTGAGGGAAGAACTTTAGAAGTTATCTTGTTCACTCCCTTTCCAGCTTAAAACTTTTAAGGGGAAAAGATGTAGGCTGAGGATCAAAATATAATATCAGTAAAATTCTGAACATTGACATATTTATTTGCCACCAAACAAAATTCATGGCTAGTGCATCATTAATCTGATGTGAACACCCACCTAAAAAATAGGATCTAACCATTTCCTTTTAAAAATTCCCAGAAGTGCAGTTTGGTCAACATTATGCTGCTCTCCTTTATAGGATTTGAATGAAGCAGTGAGAATCTGGAACCAAATAAGTTGAATTTGTTTTATTTATTTATTTATTTTTATTTATTTAGAACTTTTAAAAAAGATTTTATTTATTTGAGAGAGAGAGAATGCATAAATGGGGGGAGGGGCAGAGGGAGAAGGAGAAGCAGACTCCCTGCTGAGCAGGGAACCTGACATGGGGCTCAATCCCAGGACCCCAGGATCATGACCTGAGCTGAAGGCAGACACTTCACCTACACTGAGCCACCCAGGCACCCCCGAATTTTAGTATACAGTTGTATTTTACTCTCATCAAAGATATGTATCTGAAAAACTGTCTTAATCAAACTTCAAAAATAAGTTAGCAAATCCTTTAATAATAGTACAAAGCATCAAAAGCAAGTAATTACAGAATACCTGCTATATACTACTCAGTATGCTGGGTTCTGGTCTACAATGATGAAAAAACAGATGTGTGTGGTTCTTGCCTTCCTAGTTTATTGTCTAGTGGAGAAGATAAACATTAAACAATTTTTATGTTATCTTTGCTTATTGATACAATAGAGCCGTAGTCAGTGTTTGATTATTTATCCACCTTCAAATTAGTTTGTCCTTAGGTAAGAGGAGCGTGAGACAATTCCATGCTTAATGATTGCGTAATAATTTTGAGGTCTAACATAAATGGTTTTGAATAAACATTATTGTTCTTTTCCAATTGATATAGATTATAAAGAAATGATTTTCCATGCCACTTTTCTATAGTCAGCTTCATTGGTCTTGGTTGCCAAACTAAAAAATTGGAAGCAAGTATACAGTTAAGAAGGGAAGACCTTACTAATTTAAGGGAGGTAGGAATGCCAGAAATCTTTCATATTTTAGGTTTGGAAATGCCAAAAAATAAGTACCCTTTGAACGTTCCCAAACCATAAGATATTTGAGTCCAGGAGATTATTACAAAGAATTGGAAAGCTTTTGTTTATGTACCTAAGGCATTTGTACCAAATTATTTATAGGGGTTATTTGGAGGTGGGGAATTGGGAGTGGAATTAGGTGGAATACAAGTGTGATTTTTCACCTCTTTATTGCATACAGAATTTTAAAGTGGTAGGATTGCAGGTGAATTTTACTCTTTTGTTGTATTTCAGTATTTTTTCAAATAAAATTTAAACAGATGATAAGGTAGTGCTATATGTATTAGTATAAAAGGATATCCAAGATATAAAGCAGTGATGTATCGAAAAAGTTTTGAAAGAATTACTAAAGTGTTATGTGTTGCATGAATTAGTGGGACATTCACTTTGTTTCTTGTATTTTTATATGGTTTGTACTTAACCTGTTACCCTTTTATTTTTATTTTATTTAAAAAAATATTTTTAAGTAATCTCTACACCCAGCATGGGGCTCAAACTTACAACCCCAAGATCAGGAGTTGTATTCTCAACCGACTGAGCCAGCCAGGTGCCCCACCTGTTAACCCTTTTAAATTAATTTTCATTTTATCAGCTGTTGTTTCAGTACTTGTCTTTGCTTCTCTCCCTCCTCTCTGTTTCCCTAGCCCTTGAGTCTTTTTCTCCTTTTACTCCTTTACTTTGGGTCTGAAGGAATACCCTCTGATAGCTTTCTGAGATCTCTCCTGTCTCTTGTTTGTGTTAGGCTTGGTGTAAGAATCTAGGTTGAAAACCAGTTTTGCTCAGAACTTTGAAGCATATGTTAAAAGTCAAATACCTCCAACATACAAAGCAGTAAAGAGTGTATAAAATGAACATGACCTAAGAAATTAAATGATGAAGCTACCTATGTACCCTTTCACAGATTCTTTTATCTCCCACCACCATCCTGATTTTGGTATTTAATCATTCTCCTGCATCTCTTTACTTAGCATTTGTGCATTTTAATACAGTCTGTAGTATTTTATGTATTTTTCAGCTTTACTTAAATGCTGTACTATATGTATTCTTCAGAAGCTTTTTAAGTTCAACATAATGGAAAAATAAATTCAACATAATGTTTCTAAGATTTATCTATATTGGTATGTGTAGCTTTGGCACATTCGTTGTTCAGTGGCGTGTAGTGTCTTATTATGTAAATATATTATAATTCATTTGTCCATTCTTTTATTAATGGATTTAGAGGCATTTATTTACATTAACTGTTGGGGTGGACATCTTTCCAATATATCTTGATACATGGGTACAAAAATCTCTTCAGGGTATATGCTTAAAGTGGAGTTTCTGGGTTCATATATAGACCTGCCTTCAACTATAATAAATACTGCCAAGTTATTCTCCGAAGTATCTGTAGCAGTTTATGCCAGTTACCAGTGTATGAAAGTTAACATTGCCCCACATTCTTGCCAATACTCAGTGTAGTTAAATTTTAGCCATTCGCGTGGGTTGACTGCGGTATCTCATTGTGGTTTTAATTTTTTTTCCTGTTTACTTGTAAGGAGTTACCCGTTTAGTTATATTTATTGCTATTCATATTTCCTCTTCTGTGAATTGCTTTTGATTATCTTTTAGTTGGGTTATTTGCCATTGTATTTTATCTAAGATTTTATTTTTAAGTAATCTCCACACCCAACATGGGGCTTGAACTCAGAACCCCAAGATCAAGATTTGCATGCTAAACTGACTGAGCCAACTAGGCACCCCTTATTTGTCTTTTTCTTTACCTTTTTTTTTTTTTTAAGATTTTATTTATTTTTTTGTGAGAGAGACAGAGAGCGCACACAAGTGCAGGGAGGGAGAGGGACAAGCAGAGCGCGGAGACCAATGTAGGGCTCAGTTTCACGACTCTGAGATCATGACCTAAGCCGAAATCAAGAGTTGGCCACTTAACCACCTGAGCCACCGAGGATCCCTGACTTTTTCTTTCTTTTTTTTTTTTTTACCCCAACTTCTTCTTTACAGTTTTTATGAAATTATGTATGTTAGACATAAATCTTTTGCTGGTCATATACCTTAGGGTTATCTTCTCTCCAGTTTATCGTTTCATTTTTTATATTTATGCACCAAAGTTTTCTATTTTTTGCAGTAAAAATTATAAATCTGACAGTTGAAAAAAAAATTTATTTAAATTCCTTTTATGATTTTGTGTACTTTTGGCCCATATGTCTTCATTTTATTTTTGGTGCACCTAGTTGGTTTAGTCAATTAAGTGTCCCACTCTTGATCTCAGCTTAGGTCTTGATCTCGGGGTCGTGAGTTCAAGCCCCACATTGGGTGTGGATCTCTACGCCCAATGTGGGGCTCGAACTTACAACCCTGAGATCAAGAGTCACACATTCCACCGACTGAGCCAGCCAGGCGCCCTGTGGCCCTTATGTTTTTTAAAAACAGTGTTGTTCGGGGTACCTGGGTGGCTCAGTCATTAAGCGTCTGCCTTCAGCTCAGATCATGATCCCAGGGTCCTGGGATCAAGCCCCACATTGGGCTCCCTGCTCAGCGGGAAGCCTGCTTCTCCCTCCCCCCTCCCCCTGCTTGTGTTCCCTCTCTCGCTGTCTCTCTGTGAAATAAATAAAATCTTAAAAAAAACCCGGCGTTGTTGAATTATAATTGACATACAATAAACTGCTCGTAGTTAAAATGTTCAATTTGGTAAGCTTTGGCATATCCAAACACCCATGAAATCATCACCATAATCAAGATAATGAGTATATCCATCACCCCTAGAAGTTCCTTCTCACTCCATTGCATTTCCTCTTTCCCTACCATCTTGCCACCATCACTCAACTATTGATCTGCTTTCTGTCTCTATAGGTTAGATTGCATTTTTAAGAATTTTATATAAATAAAACTCTGCAGTGTCTTTGGCTTCTTTCACTTAGTATAATTATTTTGAAATTCAAGTTTATATTACTAGTTAATATGTTTTCTTGCTGGGTATTGTATGGTTCTGTCATGATTTGCTCATTCACCTGTTGATAGACATTTGGCTTATTTCTAGTTTTTGGCTATTACAAATAAAGTAGCTGTGAACATTTATGTATGAGTCTTTGTGTGGACAAATGCTTTCTCTTGGGTAAATACCTAAGTGGAATGGCTGGATCACATGACAGGTTTTTCAGAGTAGTTGTATCATTTTACATTCCCACCAACAATGTGTGAGAGTTCTAGTTTTCCACCTCCTGATCAACACTTGGTGTGGCCACTCTTTTTCATTTTAGCCATTCTAGAATTAGTGGTAGCTCTTTGTGGTTCTAATTTACATTTCCCTAATGACATTTTTATTTTATTTAAAGATTTATTTATTCATTTGAGAGAGCATAGGGCAGGGGCCGGGCAGAGAGAGAGGGAGATGCTTAACTAACCATCCAGGCCCTCATTTTTTTTTTTTAAGATTTATTTATTTATTTTTGAGAGAGAGAGATAACCCATGCGTGGATGTGTGAGTGGGGAGAGGGGCAGAGCGAGGGGGAATGGGAGGGAGAGAATCTTCAGCAGACTCCCCATTGAGTGTGGAGCCTAACATGGCTTGATCTCGCGACCTTGAGATCATGACCTGAGCTGAAGTCAAGAGTTGGATGCTTAACTGATTGGGCCACCCAGGTGCCCCACTAATGACTTACTATGTTGAGTACTTTTTCATGTGCTTATTTGCCATCCTTATATCTTTTTTGGTGAAATATCTTTGCCCATTAAAAAAATGGATTGTTTGTTTTCTTGTTGTTGAGGTTTGAGAGAGGTGTGTGTGGGGGTCTGTTTCTGGACATAAACCCTTCATCAGATATGTGTGTGTGTGTGTATGTGTGTGTGTGGGGGGGGTTTTTTGCTTTAGATGGCAAAGAGTGGGCAGAATGGGGATGGTGATTTGTATCACTTCTAAGTTATATACATTCTGACTCTGGTTCACTTGGGACTCTCTGGAGGGAACATCCTTGGCCATGACACAGATTTCATTGTAGTGATGTGGCCAACAGGGAAAGCCTGAGGTGCTGTGTACCTGCTTATAGGGAGCAAATCACAAGGATAAACTGAGGTGGGTGTCACACATTCTGGACAGAAGTGTTGGTGAACTCATGTGAGATACTGTCAAGAACTACTAGGAAATACTGGGTAAGACAGGAAAGAAAAGTCCTACATAACTAGGTGGGCACAGGAGCAGCCAAGCCATGGTTAATTTCTATTAAGTTGATCCCTTCTATAACACAGAGTTGATGGGTCAGGGGAAAAAATGGAATCGAATATGTTCTTTGCAAAAATACTCTCCTAGGCTGTGGCTTTTCTTTTTATTCTCTTAACAGTATCTCTTGGAGAACACAAGTTCTTAATTTTGATAAAGTTCTATCTATCAACTTTCTCTTTTATGAATCATGTTTTTCATGTTATATATAAGAAATCTGCCTGTCTCAAGACTACAAAGATTTTCTTCTGTTCTTTTCCAGAACTTTGTTTGAGGTTTTACATTTCGATCTATGATCCATTTGGAGCTAATTTTTGTGTATTGTATGAGGCGTGGATGGAAGTTTTTTGTGTTTTTAAAATGAATATCTAAATGTTCCATATCTTTTGTTGAAAAGACTGCTTTCTCATTGAATTAAGAAATTGCCTTTGCACCTTGTTGAAAATCAATTAGCCATATGTATGTAGGTGTATTTCTGGATTCTCTTCTGTTCACTGATCTATTTGTCTACCCTGATGCCATTATCCTACTCTTGTGTTGCTTTTTTGAACAGAAAATATAATATGAAAGCAATATTGCACATAGAGATAGGAAGTAGGATGGTGGTTGCCAGGGGACTGAAGGGAGGGAGTAATAGGGAGTTATTGTTTAATAGGTTCAGTTTCAGTTTTGCAAGGTGAAAAGAATTCTATGGATGGATGTTGGTAATGGTAGCACAACAACATAAATATACATCATGCCACAGAACTGTACTTTTAAAAATGGTTAAGATGATAAATTTTGTTACATCTTTTTCTTTTTTACTGTAATCTTTTATTAAAAGCTGTATTGTACAATGTCTAGGGCAAAATGAATACTCAGTTTCAGTTGACTGATTTTAAAGTAATCAAGACCCAGAGAGGTTAGCTGGCAAATGATGAGGGTAAGAGGTTTGAATGCACAGCCACAGGGCATATTATTTCACTATTTTACACAGCTATGTCTGAATTGTAATACTTTTCACCAGTGTGATAAAGCTTGGATTTTAAAATCTCCAAACTTAAAAAGTATTCTAGATCAATCCTTTTATTAATAATAATGCACTAAAGCAGAAATGGGGGATGTTTGAATTTATCCTCTCCTTCTCACCATCTTCCTGTTGCATGCTCACCCACTTATGTTTCTTGAAAGTTGCTAATCGAAAATCTCAAGACGTAAAGTTGACTCTTTTTTGGGGTGCTTTTTAAATTGTAGTGAAGTGTGTATAATATAAGATTTACCATTTTAAGCATTTTTAAGTATACATTCACTGGTGTTAAGTATATTCCATTGATATGAGACCATCACCACCATTCATATCCAGAACATTTTCATCTTCCCAAACCAAAACTCTGAAGCCATTAGACACTAATTCCCCATTCCTCCCTCTATCCAGCCTCTAACAACCATACTTCTTTCTGTCTCTAAGAATTTGACTATGGTACCGCATATGAGTGGAAACATACATTATTTGTCTTTTTGTGATTTGCTAATTTTACTTAGCACAATGTCTTCAAGATTCATCCATGTTGTAGCATGTGTCAAATTTCCTTTTTTTTTCTTTTTAAGATTTTATTTATTTATTTATTTGTCAGAGAGAGAGAGAGAGAGAGAGCACAAGCAGGGGGAGTGGCAGGCAGAGCAGGCAGAGGGAGAAGCAGGCTCCCCGCTAGGCAAAGAGCCCAATGTGGGACTCGATCCCAGGACCCTGGGATCATGGCTTGAGCCCAAGGCAGACACTTAAGCAACTGAGCCACGCAGGCGTCCCTCAAATTTCCTTTTTTAAAAAAGATTTATCTTAGAGAGAGAGAGTGGGGGTAGGAACAGAAGCAGAGGGAGAGAGAAACTCAAGCAGATTCTGCCCTGAGCGCAGACAGAGCCCAACGCGGGGCTCAGTCTCACAACCCTGAGATCATAACCTGAGCTGAAACCAAGAGTCAGAAACTTAACCGACTGAGCCACCCAGGTGTCCCAAGTTTCCTTTCATTTTTAAGGCTGAATAATATTCCATTGTATGTTCATACTACAATTTGTTGATGGATTCTTGGGTTGCTTCCACCTTTTGGCTATTGTAAATAGTGCTGCGATGAACATGGGTACAAATACCTCATCACATCCCTGCTTTTGATTGTTTTGGATATATATCCAAAAGTGGATACTGGATCATATGGTAGTTGTTTTAATTTTTGGAGGAACCACCATGACATTTTCCACAGTGGCTGCACCATTTGACATTCCCACCGGCAACACACAAGTGTTCCACGTTCTCCATTTCCTTGCCAGTGCTTGTTATTTTCTGTTTTTGGTTTGTTTTGTTGTTTGATAATAAGCATCCTAATGGGTATGAAGTGGTTATCTCATTGTGATTTTGATTTGCATTTTTTTTAAGATTTTATTTATTTATTCAGAGAGAGAGCACAAGTGTGGGGGAAGGACAGAGGGAGAGGGAGAAAGAGCATCTCAAGGAGACTCAGCACTGAGCATGGAGCCAATTCAGGGCTCAATCTCATGACCCTGAGATCATGACCTGCGCCAAAACCGAGAGTTGGGACGCTTAACCGACTGAGCTGCCCAGGTGTCCCTGATTTGCATTTCTTCTTCTAATTTGTTTTTAAAGATTTATTTATTTATTTTAGTGAGAGAGAGAGTGTGAGTGAGCATGAGCAGGAGGAGGGGTGGGGGGAGAGAGAGAGAGAATCTGAAGCAGACTGCCCCGCTGAGTTTGAAGCCCAATGCAGGGCTCGATCTCATGACCCATGAGATCATGACCTGAGCTGAAATCATGAGTCAGGCACTCAGCTGACTGAGCCACCCAGATGTGCCACCCCCAATTTGCATTTCTTAATTAGTGATGTTAAACATGTTTTTATGTGCTTTTTAGCCATTTGTGTATCTTCTTTGGAGAAATGCCTATTCAAATCCTTTGCCCATTTTTAGTTGGGTTGTTTGATTTTTTATTGTTGAATTTTAAGGCTGCTTTATATATCTTGGATATCAATCCCTTAACAAATACATGATGTGCAAATATTTTCTCCTGTTCTTTGGATTGCCTTTTTAGCATGTTGATAGTGTCCTTTGATGTATAAAAGTTTTAAATTTTGATATAGTCCAATTTGTTTTTTACTTTTTTCACCCATGCTTTGATATCTTACTCAAGAAATCATTGTCAAATCCAATGTCATGAAGCTTTTCCCCTGTTTTCTTCTAAGAGTTTTTAGCTCTTACATCTGTATTGAGTTAATTTTTGTATATGGTCTAGGGTAAGAGTCTAATTAATTCTTTTGTATATGGGTACCTAGTTTTCTCAACACTGTTTATTGAGAAGACTGTCCTTTCTCTCATTGAGCGGTATTGACACCCTTGTGGAAACTCACCGTACATGTAAGGATTTATTTCTGGGCTCTCTATTCCATTGGTCTGTATGTCTGTCTTCATGCCAGTATACACTGCTTTGATTAATGTGGCTTTGTAGTAAATTTTGAAATCAGGAAATGTGAGATCTATAACTTTGTTCTTCTTTTCAAGATTGTTTTGGCAATTCAGGGTCCCTTGAGATTCCATAACAATTTTGGGATGGATTTTTCTATTTCTGCAAAAAAAAGTGATTGAGATTTTGATAGGGATTGCATTGAATCTGTAGATTGCTTTGGGTAGTATTGGCATCTTAACAATAGTAAGTCTTCCAGTCTGTGAACATTTCCATGTCATGTCTTTCCATTTATTTGTGTCTTCTTTCATTTCTTTCAGCAGTTTTGTGGTTTTCAGTGTGCAAGTCTCTTTGGTTAAGTTTATTCCTAACTATATTTTTGATGTTACTATAAATGGAATAGTACTTCCTTTTCAGATTATTCATTGTTAGTGTATAAAAATCAGCTGATTTTTGTGTGTTGATTTTGTATCCTGCAAGTTTGCTGAATTTGTTTATTCTCATTGTTTATTTTTAATGTGGAATCTTTATCATTTTCTACATATACGATCATGTTATTTGCAAGCAGTGGTACTTCTACTTTCTGTCAAATTTGGGTGCCTTTTGTTTCTTTTTCTTGCCTAATTGCTCTCACTAGGACTTCCAGTATTGCGTTGAATAGAAGTGATGAAAGTGGGCATTTTTTTTTTTTAAGATTTTATTTATTTATTTGACAGAGACAGACACAGTGAGAGAGGGAACACAAGCAGTGGGAGTGAGAGAGGGAGAAGCAGGCTTCCTGCGGAGCATGGAGCCCGATGTGGGGCTTGATCCCAGGACCCTGGGATCATGACCTGAGCTGACGGCAGACGCTTAACGACTGAGCCACCCAGGCGCCCCCGTGGGCATTTTTTTTTTAAAGATTTTATTTATTTGTCAGAGAGAGAGCACAAGCAGGGGGAGCGGCAGGCAGAGGGAGAAGTAGGCTCCCCACTGAGCAAGGAGCCCAATGTGGGACTCGATCCCAGGACCCTGGGATCATGACCTGAGCCGAACGCAGATGCTTAACCGACTGAGCCATCCAGGCCATCCCTTTTTTCCCCGATCTTAAAGGAAAAGCTTTCAGTCTCACCATTGAGTAAAATGATAGCTGTGGGTTTTTCATCTAAGGATCTATATTATGTTGAGATAGTTTTCTTCTATTCCTTGTTTGTTGACTGTTTTTTATCTTGAAAAGTTGTTGAATTTTTCAAATGCCCTTTCTGCATTAATTGAAGTGATCTTGTGTGGGTTTTTCCCTTTATTCTGTTAATGTAGTTTACATTGATTGATTTTCATGCACTGAACCATCCCTGCATTCTAGGAATAAATCCCACTTCGTCATGGTATCTAATCTATTTTAATATGCCATTGATATTAGTTTACTAGTATTTTGTTGATTTTTTTAAAATCAGTGCTTCTAAGGGATATTGCTATGTAGTTTTTTGTAGTCTTTTTCTGGCTTTGGTATCAGAATAATGCTGGCTTCATAGAATGAATTAGAGAGTGTTTCTTCCTCTTTGATTTTTTTTGGAAGATTAAAGTTAACTTTTGGAGCTGTCCTCATCCAAGCTCTCTTCCTTACTGTTATTGATAATTCAGATGAAGATACCTTATAGATGCTATGGTAATTTTTAAGATGATCTCATAAAAGAAATATATGAAAATTTTACTCAACTTCACCAGTAAGGATTGTAAGTTGAATAAACACAATAATTGTATTTCCCCTATCCAGTTGATGCTCAAAAAATTGTATTTAGATTGTAATATACAATAATTTTGACAGCTTCCAATCTGTCACAGTCTTAATACTAATAATAGGAATGTAAATTGGAACATTTTCTGGAGCAGAATTTGGCACTATGTGAAGCCTTAAAAATAATGCATCCTTTGACCCAGCAATTCCATTCATAGGATATTATTCTGAGAAAATTGTCATGGATACATGGAAGAAGTTAGAGCAGTGCTTTCAACATTATAATAATGCAAAGTTAAAACCATGATGTCCAGAAACAAAGAATTCGGTAATAAATTGTGGTGCACATACAAGGCTGTGCAGCTATAACATACTGAGGTTGGAGAAAATTTTACAAAATAATGTGTAGTATAATTCCACTAAAATGCTTCTATTTAGGCATTATAAAAACCTCTCAAACTTAATATTATCTGTTAACAGTGGTCTGTTACCTGGATGGTAGTATGGATTCTTGATATTTTTATTTCTACTTCTCCATCTCTCTATTTTTTAAACAGTAAGTGATACTAGTTTTATGACAGAACAATAAAATTCTGTTAGAATTCAAAATGAAATGATGTAAGAAAGTGTAGTTAAATCTTATGGCAGAATCAGTATCTAAAAATAATCTTGGTAGGCTGAGATGATGGACTGAATCCAGTGAAATTTAATCAGGATGGATGAATTAGGTAAGTACAATAGAGTAATAAGTCATGTTTCTGGGTTTAAAAAACCAACTATAACCAGTATGGAAAGTGTGAGGTGGGGCCCAATAGCAACATATGTGAAAGACTTAAAGGTTTTAGTTGACTTTAGCCACCTTCTGTGTGTGAGCAGCCAGCCATTTTCCTCGCCTTCTTTTTCATCTCACACCAGGCTTAGTCTCTTCATGGGAAACCTCCAGTGTTTCCTCACTGAATGATGTTAAGTCTTGTCACCATTAGACCCCATTTGTTTTAGTCATTTCTGACTTTGTTCAACATTGCTATTTGGAGTCCTGTTCCTCTTACTTTTGCTTATTCAAACTTGACCCATATTTCAGAAACCGAACTTAGTCTTGCTGGAAGCCTGTTTGTCATGGTGTGGTCACATTTTACTCAAATATATTTAATTCTGGGACTTTTGATGTGTTGAGAAATTAAAATCAGTAAGGTTTCTCGCTTTATGTGCAAAATTTGAAAAATGCAAATCCTCTTCTATTATTAAAAGTGACATAATTTCCTTTTGCCATAGGACATGTAGCTTTAATGATAAATACCAGATACCTTTTTTCATTTCTTTGTGAACCACCAGCATGTGGGGTGTCAATCAGCACCATTGCCGCAGAACCTTCCCAGAAGCCGTCACTTTAATGATTCTGCTTGCTGCAAAATATTAAAGATAGTGCGAAGGGGAAAAAAGCAGAATTTAAAAGCACACTTAAAATAGTTGTAGAATTGTGCATTCTGAGAAGACCTGAAGCAAAGCAATGAAGTGTGGGCTCTGGAGCCAAATGACCCTGAATTCAAATTTAAATCCTGAATCCAGCAGTTACCTACTGGGTGACTGGGCAAATAACTTAATCTCTCTGTGTCTTTGTTTTTTCATTTAAAAAAAAAAGATTTTAGGGGTGCCTGGGGTGGCTCAGTCGGTTAAGCAGCTGCCTTCGGCTCAGCTCATGATCCCGGGGTCCTGGGATTGAGCCCCGCGTCGGGCTCCCTGCTCAGCGAGAGCCTGCTTCTCCCTCTCCCTCTCCCTCTGCCTGCCGCTCTGTCTCTCTGTCAAATAAATAAAATCTTTAAAAAAAAAAAAAAATTAAGAAAAAGATTTTATTTTTAAGTAATGTCTACACCCAACGTGGAGCTTGAACTTAAAACCCCGAGATCAAGACTTGCATGCTCTACCAACTGAGCCAGCCAGGTGCCCCTTTGTTTCCTCATTTTTGAAATGGGCTGGTGATAAGTCACCTAGTTCACAGGGTTGTTGTAACTTGTGTTAGTAGCATGTAAAGCTCCTAGGAGAATGCCTAGCTTATACCATGTGCTTAAAAATACTATGAATATTCCATTGGGAATATTAGTCTTGAACCATTTGAGTTTTACTTATTATTATTATTTTTTAATGGCATTTTTTAAAAGATTTATTTATTTGAGAGAGAGCATGCACACACATGCGTGAGAGCAGGGGGAGGAGCAGAGGGAGAGGGAGAGAATCTCAGACTTCCTGCTGAGTGTGGAGCCCTACCCAGAGCTCAATCCCAAGACCCTGAGATTACAACCTGAACTGAAATCAAGAGTTGGATACTTCGCTTAACTGACTGAGTCACCGAGGTGCCCCACCTTTTGAGTTTTAAATTGCGATACATCTCTACATAAAATATGACCATTCTATAAAATGCTCCCTCTTTGGGGCTCCTGGCTGGTTCAGTTGGAAGAGCATGCAACTCTTGATCTTGGGGTCATGAGTTTGAGGAAGTTGGGTGTAGAGATTACTTTAAATAAATAAACTTAAGAAAAAAGAAATGCTCCCTCTTTGATAGTTTTAGAAAATAGGATGCCGCCAATCTCTTTGAAACCATGCAGTGAGGAATATAGAAAGAATTCAGATGAGGGGAGGGGCGCCTGGGTGGCTCAGTCTGTTAAACATCTGCCTTCGGCTCAAGTCATGATCCCAGAGTCCTGGGATGAGCCCTACACCAGGCTCCCTGCTCAGCAGGGAGTCTGCTTCTCCCTCTCCCTCTGCTCCTCACCCGCTTGTGCTCACTCTGTCTCTCAAATAAGTAAATAAAATCTCTTAGGAAAAAAAATTCGGATGAGGGGAGATTTTTTTTTTTCCTCCTAATCGTAAACCTAGTAATGTTCATTAAACTTTGGGAAGTGCAGAAAAATATAAAGACACAAAATTGTTCATAATGCTACTACTATCCCAGTGCTAGCCATATTAGCATTTTAGTTGAGTTCCTTCTAGGTTTTTTCTTGTGCATTACTTTTTTTTTAATGTACAAATATGTTCTGATTATAACACATATACAGAGGGGCGCCTGGGTGGCTCAGTCAGTTGAGTGTCTGCCTTCAGCTTGGTCATGATCCTGGAGTCCTGGGACCGAGCCCCACAACCCTATGTTGGGCTCCCTGCTCAGCGGGGAGTCTGCTTCCCCCTGTCCCTCTGCTCCTCCCCTGCTGCTTGTGCTCTCTCGCTTGCTCACTCTCTCAAATAAATAAAATCTTGAAAAAAAAAACCACACACATATACAGAACTGGAGGGTATTTAGCCTAGAGAAGTAAACTATTGTATAAGTCAAGGTGAGTCCATAGTACTATGTTGGGGGCCTGGTCAGGGTTACTGGCTATAGAAATAAAGTATAGGGGCAGGAAAAAGGTATTTCTGAGGTTGAATCAACAAACTTCTGGAGCAGTGATGTCAAAGATATTTTTTTTTTAGCTCTCGCTCATGAAAAAAGGCAGATAGAACATAGGAGGAAGAGCATATTTGCTGGGGAAGATGTTTGTTTTGTACATACTGAGTTTGAGAATTGAGGACATTCAGATGGAAATGTCTAATAGGCAGTTGAGGTATATAACAAAGACTTGAGAGGTAATCTGCCTGGGATATGAATGAGAGCACCCCAGTAAAAATGTTTAAAATTAATAAAGATGGTATCTATAAAGATATAAATGTATTTGACCTCTCAGTATACCTTGCTCTAAAAGGGCAGGTACTCAGCATAGTATTGCCACATAGAAGGCCTTTGTGGAATAAATGAGTTAACTGAAAGAGAGGAGCCATTAATTTGGTCTCTGTAGAATCCTAATGAACTTGTGGGAGTCATATTTATTTTAATTTTTTTTTTTTAAGATTTTATTTATTTGACGGGGCACTTGGGTGGCTCAGTTGGTTGAGCATCTGCCTTCAGCTCAGGTCATGATCCTGGAGTCCCAGGATCAAGCCCCACATCGGGCTCCCAGCTCAGTGGGGAGCCTGCTTCTCCCTCTGACTCTCTCCCCTCTCATACTCTCTCTCTCAAATAAATAAATAAAGTCTTAAAAAAAATAAAGATTTTGGGGCGCCTGCGTGGCTCAGTTGGTTAAGCGGCTGCCTTCAGCTCAGGTCATGATCCTGGGGTCCTGGGATCGAGCCCCACGTCCGGCTCCCTGCTCAGTGGGGAGCCTGCTTCTCCCTCTCCCTCTGCCTGCCACTCTGCCTACTTGTGCTCTCTATCTCTCTGTCAAATAAATAAATAAAATCTTTAAAAAAAATTAAAGATTTTATTTATTTGAGCGTGCAGGAGCCAGGGGGGAGGGGCAGAGGGAGAGGGAGAAGCAGACTCCCCGCTGAACAGGGAGCCCGACATGGGGCTCGATCCTGGGACCCTGAGATCATGACCTGAGCCAAAGGCAGACACTTAATTGACTGAGCCACCCAGGTGCCCCAGAGTCCTATTTATTACTTATCTTTCCTTTCAGTTTTGTTGGTGTCTAAAATTTAAATTTCTTTCTTTTTTTTTAAAGATTTGAGACACAGTGAGAGAGGGAACACAAGCAGGGGGAGTGGGAGAGGGAGAAGCAGGCTTCCCACTGAGCAGGGAGCCTGATGCGGGGCTCGATCCCAGGACCCTGGGACCATGACCGGAGCCAAAGGCAGACGCTTAACGACTGAGCCACCCAGGAGCCCCTAAAATTGAAATTTCTAAAGATAAATGAGACCTCTGTTTTTCTTTACTGCTTCTGATGGAATGTAATTTGGATGTCTGTAATTCATTTGACTTAATCTTGAATTTTTTTTAAAAAGGTGATAGTGAGGAAGATTGTTCCAGTGATTCTTCACATGCTCAAAGTATGTCATAATGGATATGTTAAAGGGGACCTATTTATTTGGACTAACACATGAGGGTGAAAAGATTCAGGAATATAAGAATATATAAATCAGTATAGGGCAAGCTGTAAACATAAATACCCATGAGGTATTGAATCTTTGAAATTGTGTAACTTGAAGAAGTCTTAATGGAATGGCTGTGTCAGAAGATCCTAGGTTGGTGTCAGAAGATTCTGAGTGGGAAGGTGGACTTGGCAAGACCCACCTCATCTTATGCACTGTGCCCTTCTCTTTGTATACTTCAGGCAGCAGTTGGTTAATTTGCATGTGTGGTTTCAACTGTCACACTGTATTGACTCATTCAGAAAGCTCCATGAGGATAGGCCCCCCCATGTCTTTTTCCCCAACACCTAGCATAGGTTAGAGTAGGCTCTCCGTAAATATTTGTCCAGTGAAGAAAATGGTGAATGGATCAGAAAACATTTAGTCAGACTTGAGAGAATATTCTGTGGTGGTGGAAGTGGGTGGAGAATTGTTAGGCCTGTAAAGATTGATAACACATAGTATCTGACCTCAGGGAGCATAAAATCTGGTATTGAGTATAAATTTGTCAAGTTCTCTGGTTTTAGATTAACCATTGCAGACAATAAGTAATTCGCTGACCTGAAACAGAGTTTGTTTCTAACAAAGATTTTAATAAATTTCTTGAGAGATTGTGTGAACTCTTATTTTTATGTAACAGATAAGCACATATTCTGTGTTCCTTCTCTGTACTCATTTAGCTGCAAAAAGGATTGTTATGGGGTGAGTTTTATGATCCTGTGTTATTAAGTTTTTTTATTAAAATTTGGAATTTGATTAAATGAGGACATAATGCTGTTCTGAAAATATAGAAGGAGCTCACATCTCTATAAAGTGTGGTACGGCAGCAAGATACTTAATTGAATTGATATACTAAAATAAATGGCTTGATCATTCAGATGTGCAAAGACCAGATAATCCAGTGTGTTAGCTAACAGTTTTTACTATATATGGTGTAATTGTTTATTATATATTTCCTTTAAGGTTCTTTTTTTTTTTTTAAAGTAATCAAGACTGTTCTTAATTATCGGAATTGATATGGAGACTGTTAGTTTGGAAACTAAAGCTGCAGAAAATCCAGTGGAATCCTGCAATGCTACCACAGCTATTTGTAGTGCTTCAGGCAGAAAAATTAAAGATAAGAAGTTAGGACTTTTTGAAGAAATTATTCTGGGGCAGGGGCAGGGGGTAATGAATTCAAGTCACATGTAATTCACTCAAGATAAAGTTACCCTCTGAAAATAAGCCTTTCCTATAGAAGTAGCCCCAATCAAAGAGTTAGGACTAACCCAGTCAGAACGTAGAGGAAAAAACTTGTATCCTGCCTATGCGTAATTCAAGTGGTAACCTAACTAGATATATCAACTGACCATAAGCAAAACCTAATCAGTTTTTAGGAGGGAGATATATATTAGAGAGTACAACTCTGTGGAACCTAGAGAATCCCCAAACAAGAATTCAGTAGTGATTTTCTAGCATTGTCCAGAGAGAACATAAGCCAGCTTTCCACCATCATTTGAACAAATTCCTTGTGTTGGACAGATGTAGTTTATCAGGCTTGATTGTATTCCATTTTCCTTTGTTTTAGATTTCATACTACCAGGTACCGTCTTAGATAACCACAGTATGGATAATGGGGTACTCTGTGTGGTAATATGACTATCCCTTACTATAAACAAATAAATTGGCATTTGGCCTACATGTTAATTTTTTTTTTTTTTTTAAAGATTTTATTTGTTTATTTGAGAGAGAGAGAGAGAGCATGAGAGGGGGAGGGTCAGAGGGAGAAGCAGACTCCCTGCTGAGCAGGGAGCCCGATGTGGGACTCGATCCCGGGACTCCAGGATCATGACCTGAGCCGAAGGCAGTCGCTTAACCAACTGAGCCACCCAGGCGCCCTGGCCTACATGTTAATTTTTAAAAATAAACTTAGTTAAAAATACAAATATAACATCATTCTTTCATAAATTGGTTAGTGTAAATCAGGCCTAATCAGTTCTGTGTATGCAGGGAAAAATGGATTTTATGAAGTTATAGAGCTGAGGATCATACTCAGGAATAAGTCTCTTTTTGTAGAAGGTAGGGATCATAGTCTTATTCTCGGATACCCAGTGCTTGGCACATGGTTGGGGCTCAATTTAATGTATTAATGAAACTCATCATTATTGAATTTCAGAGATCGAAACTCCAGACCTCTATTGAGAACAGCTATAGACATTTTATGGCTTTACTCTTAGATTTATTCTCATGTCAAAAGAGCAGTTTTGGCTTTTCTTTAACTCCGCAGAATCGGTTCATTAAGTGACGAAAATAGAATTCTCTAAACAAATCAGAGCCTAAAAAGGCAAATAAAAGGTGTATGCATTTATTAGAAAAAAGGGGAGGGACCGTGCATTTGAGAACAAAGACAGTCTGTTTTATTGTTTTTATTGTTTAACTAATACTTTAATTTTATTTTTTTAGACCTTATTGCAATATGCAAGCAACAAGAATGCCTCAGAACATATGGTGTATCTTCTGGAGGTATATCGACTTGCCATCCAAAGCTTTGCCAGTGCACGCCCATATTTAACTACTGAATGTGAAGATGTCCTCTTAGTGCTTGGCAGATTAGTACTGTAAGTTTAAGTACTTAAGTCACTGTTAAAATTGAGTACTTTAGATTGTAATGTTTGCCTGACTTCTCTTTACTGTGACATCACGTTATTCAGAGCACCGAAAGTCATACCTTTGAATGGAATTTCCTTTGCTCTGAGTCTTCATACTCTGGTTCCCAGGAGATAAAGTATAAGTGAAGCTCCAGCCAAACATAATCAACATAATCTTTAATTGCCTCCAGAGTCTCTTTTTACTCAGGCTTAGCATCCAAGAATGATACATTTTCTTTCTGTCCTTAGGTATAGATCAATATAAGTAACAGAGTATCTGGAAACTGTAGTGGTCTTTGAGGGGAAATAACTATGAAATTTTTCAGTTCAATTACGTTATTTGAACTAAGAATAATTTTACTAGCAGAAAATATCAGGATATATATAAGATTACCACCCTGAGTCCATGATAATTTAGCTGCTGTTTTAATATTTGGCTGCCTAGTAGCAGATAAAATTACACCTTTAACGTAATTTTCATCTGCAAATTGAAAAGGTACAACAGCTATTCAGTTTTTAGATTGGTTTAGTTTACAGGTTGTTTGGAAGGATAACTTCTAATCTGTGAGAGGTAAAGAAATGGCCTTCCCAATCCTTCTTTTCCTCTGCAAGTGACAAGAACCTACGTAGATGACAGTTACATATATTTATCTCTTTATCAGCTGAATTGACAGTAGCATGAGCTCCTGTTTTTGTCTTCTGGAATCAGAACGGTTCTATTCAAGTACCCTCCTATACCCTAATAAACTAAACTGCTTGGAATATTTTTTCTAAAAGGAATATATTATTACCAAATGTTTTAAAGCCACAATGTAACTATAAAGCCTCCTGGTTTTTCTTTTTCCTCTTTTTTAAAGTTGAAAAGCCAATATAACTATGTTGAAAATTTTAAAGAGTAAGAAACAAATTTCAAATAGTCTAAACAAATGTAAAATGTATATTCAGTGTCATTGTCATACTGTATTTGATTATGTTTATAACCACATTTATATCCTGACTTCATTATTTTACATTATAGGAGTTGTTTTGAATTACTGCTTTCAGTGTCTGAAAGTGAACTGCCATGTGAAGTCTGGGTACTCTTCCTTCAGTCTCTACAGGTGAGTTGATTTGGGCTGAAAAAAGATCACTATTTAGATATCCAAGACACCTAGTTAATTTCTCCCAGCAAACTGAAATGGAAAATTTGGAAGAAAAACAAGTATATTGTATATTGATATTAAGTTCATGAAATTTTGAGAAAGAGGTCTTCCAAATGAAGGGGTGTGTTAAAAATTGCTTTTGTCTTTCATTTGGTTTTGTTAGTCTTTATATAGCTTAGGAATCAACACAAGTTTTCATTACTCAGAAACAAAGTTTAAAAGCAAAAGCAAAGTTTTAGACAGAATAAAGCTATTAAAAATGTAAAATTGTATGTGGTTATAAGGTAGCAGTATTTGGATCATTCTAAGTACACTTATCTAGTAATTTCCCCCTAACACTTCAGGGATTGTGTCTAGCATTGTAAGTCTCTCAAACAACCAAAATAGTCATCATAGATTCTATTCATGCATTTTACTTACAGAAGAGCTACATTGGCTCTCATATTGGCTTGATTATCAGCTTTCTGAATAGGTGAGCACATCAGAAAGTTTATGGAGGATAGAGTAGGATAGGAGGAAAATACAACAGGAGGCAAATTTGCATGTTACTGATAGAGACAGAAAAACTATTCTAAAAAATAGACAATGGTAATAGCGGTCATTCATTATCACTGTGTACTAAATACTGCTCTACTGTTTTATGTGTTTTGTGTCTTGTAATCAAATTACAAACCTTATAATGTAGGGATCATTTGAATCTCCATTACAAACAGGGAGACAGGAGAGAGTGTTGATTAGCTTGCCCAGAGTTACACTCAGATTTATAGCCAGAGCTTGCTTTTTGCCAGCTGCTCCTCGAGGACACAGACTGTGTAGTAGTCTGGACCTGTGTCATGTAGGCACAAGTAAGGATTTGAATATTAACAGACATACTTCATTATCTGGAAACTTCTTTCCTCTGGGATATATAACCCAAAATGAAATGATAATAATGTTAGTCTTTTTCTTTTGGGGGAAAAGAGGATTGTTTTTGGTTGTGTCCTTGGCCTATTTAAAATTTTTTTTTTTAATTCTGTTCATGAGAGTCAGAGAGAGAGGCAGAGGCAGAGGGAGAAGCAGGCTCCCCGCCTAGCAGGGAGCTCGATGGCGGGACTCGATCCCAGAACCCTGGGATCATGCCCTGAGCCTAAGGCAGACGCTCAACCATCTGAGCCACCCAGGCGCCCCGAGAAATTCCGTGGCCTATTTTAATCCCTGTGATGTGATCCTAATTCCTCACATATTCATAAAACTGCTAAAATAATCTTTCATACATAACACACTGATTTTGTCACACTATGTTTTGAGGCCTGCCAGTAGTTTTGTCCTGTCATACAACAGTCTAGAAGGGCAAATCTCGTTATTCTTGTTTGGGTTGTTACTATTATTTATAATAGTATTATTTGCAGAGAGAATACTGTCATATTTCTTTATTATTTTCTTAGATTGTATGCCTGCATAAAATATTTGCCTTTTCCCTCTACCTGTGTGTCTTTTCCTACTATTTATCATACAGGATATATTTTTGAATATGTGTTCAATAAAATAAATGCAGTAGAGGTACAGATAAATGTAAGACATGGTCCCTGTTGAAATCTAAAAGGTTAAAACCCTGAAGTTTCGTTATTTTAGTGATAAATGGACAAGGCAGCAGATAGTTTTGAGGAAAGTTTTGGTAAGAGAATAGTTTTATCAGAGCAGGCCACAGAGAGAACCCTCTCATTCACTGTTTTCAGCTTGTGTAACCCTTCCGGGTCTTTTACCTATGGATATGAAAATATACCCTGAAATGGATTTTCTAATAAACAAAAATGAGATTCTATTTTTTGCAACTTTTTTAAACCTAATTTTATCACAGATGAATAAGTTTGTATGTATAGTTCTCCCTTATTTGGAATGCCTGTGCTTCTGTTATGTGGTTGCACCATAAATTATTTTGCCAAATATTTGTTATTTATTGTAAATAGTGCTAAAGTGAACTTCTTGTGCTGGTATTTCTGTATCGTAGATTTCAAGATGTGGACTCATATTTTTTTTACCTTAAAAAAAAAAAAACAAATTTAAGTTTTGAAATGATTTTTAAAATTCTACCATAGTTGTTTTTTTTTTAAGATTTTATTTTTTTATTTGTTTGAGAAAGGGAAAGTGAGAGGGAGAAGCAGACTCCCCGCTGAGCAGAGAGCCGGATGTGGGACTCGATCCCAGCACTCTGGGATCATGACCTGAGCCAAAGGCAGACACTTAACCGACTGAGCCATGCAGGCACCCTCTACCATAGTTTTTAAAGACTTTAGTATTACCCTTTAAAAGTAACATTGCTATAATATATACCTGTTGGCAACAAAGGATTATACACATCATTCTTATGCAGAATATACTGTATTTTGAACAGATGAAAAATAGAAAGCTGCTTTTATTTTTAACCCTGACTGTGGTCTTTTATTTTAGTTTCTGTGTATCATGGTGGATAGTATTATTTTCTGCCAAAGTGTGATGACACAGGTCAAATATTACATATAAGGTAATCAGACACTGCAAATTCTGAAATTTTTACATGGAATCTTCATCTTCACTGTAGAATAAATGCCTGTCAGCCTAAGTTAAGGAGAAAGAAGCCTGAGGACAGTTCAAGCCCTTAAAGGAAAAATTGCAGCATTGGTTAAATACTGCTGTTAGTAAACTATTAAGTGGAAATAGCACTTTCTGTGTCAATTCTCAATTTTAAACCCTTTCTCTGCAGAAGGTAACTCAGCACATTGGGAGTGCATGTGTTAAAAACCTATAATTTTGACATTAAAGTTAAGGGAAAAAATGAATTTTATTTCTTATATTTCACTTAAGTGACTATAAGATTATATTCTTAGGTCTGTGGACATCATTAACGTATATTTTCCAGAGAATATTGCTGTAAATGGGAGCTTATGTTTCTTGAGAATTTCAGCATTCTAAAATAAGAGAAAACACATTAAAATTTTAGAAGATGGGAACAACCAATAATCCTCACTAGTAATAGAGGACAGTGGAGACATATACTTAATCTTTTATGTCAAGTTAGATTTCTGACCCCTTTCTCCTGACCCTTTGTGTACATAAATATTTTAAAGAACAAACTATTGACAATTATATTTTGTTTTCTGAGGACATAGAATGATAGCCAATAACTTAGACTTACCATGACATTTTATATAGAGCCACTTTTCATTTAAAAAATCATTTGATAGAAGAATTTAAACAATGAAAAAATGTGTCAATTGGCCTCATTAAGTAATATTTCTATTAGAAGGAATAGGTTGTCTTTGTGAGTACTGCAGAATCCTTTAAAAGAAAGCTGAACAGTGGCCTTAAAATAATTTAGTAATGTGAGGTTGTAAATTGAATTGTGGTGAAAATTTTACCTAAGGTGAATTTAAGAAAACATTTTAAAGGTGCCCTTTAATAGTGGAAACACCCTGGTTTCATTTTTTAAAGAAAATAGTAATAGGGGCGCCTGGGTGGTTCAGTCGTTAAGCATCTGCCTTCAGCTCAGGTCATGATCCCAGCATCCTGGGCTTGAGCCCCACGTCGGGTTCCCTGCTCAGCGGGGAGCCTGCTTCTCCCTCTCCAGCTCCCCCTGCTTGTGTTCCCTCTCTGTCAAATAAATAGATAAAATCTTAAAAGAAGAAAAAGAAAAGAAAATAGTAACAATTCGCAAAGCTTTGAGGATAGGTTTTTTTTCCTGCTTATTTCTTTTTAGGAAATGCAAGTTCCTTTTATAGATGTTCAGATACATTGAAAAGGCAAAACTCTTTTTTATATTGCTTATTAGCCTGTTTTCTGGATGTGCTGTTTTTGTTTTAGGAGTCACATGATGCATTATTGGAATTTGGGAATAATAACCTACAAATATTGGTTCATGTTACCAAGGAAGGGGTGTGGAAAAACCCAGTTCTTCTTAAAATTCTGTCTCAACAGCCAGTAGAAACAGAAGAAGGTAAGCCTTAAAACTTCACTGACTATATTGAAGGAAGATTTAGATCTAAGAGAATTAGAATTCATTAATGGGTTAAAATTTTGTGAGTATCACCTGTGTATCTATACCCAGTCTGTTCTCCTTTGAATAGTAAAAACTAACCGTTAGCATTTAATGTTTTGCCTAAATATTCTTGCATTTTTAGTAGTGTTTTAAATATTCCTTGTACTTACTTTAAAATGTTGCATTGAGTAACAGTGTTTATATGAAGTTCCTGAGATACAAATGAATAATCTGTTTCTAGTCTTTGGTATATGGTAGAGCTTTGCTCATATATTGTTCACTGGTTACTACAACTAAGACCATGAAAAAAATTACTTTTTTATTTTAAACGTATGAAATATTGGAATTTAGCATTTTGTAGAGAAATGCAAAGAATGAACATTTTTATTTGCAAAATTATTAGTTTAAGACCAGAAGATTTGTGGATTTGAACTGATATTTGCATTTTAGGCACACAAAATTATCTCATTTAATACCACCAATTGTGATTTCATTTGTTTTAAGTTAGTAGAAAATTAAAAGGATCACATTCTGTTAAGTATGTTTCTGGAATAAAAATGAAGTTCAGAAGAGTTTTTATACTTTTGGCATGTCTTTAATTTAGGTCTTGAACAGACAATTTGAATATTGATGCCTTAAAATATCCCAGTTATCTTATTCATTCATCAAGTTTGACAACCTACTATATACATGCTGTTTGGTTTTCTGTATAGTGAGAAGATTGGCAGTAAGAGTACTTAAGAGTTTTCTCTTGGTTCCTTTTCTCTGCTAATTCTACTGCTTATTAGTCACACTGATGAGGGAAAAAAGAATAAGAGAAAGAGCTGTTAAATAGAAAAAGGTTGGTTTTACTGTTTTCTGTTGAGGTTCCCAGTAAATGTCATCCCTTTTCATACATAGATGGAGGCTAAAATATCACTTTTCTTATTAATTTAAGTTGCTTAGAGGACAGAGCCAAATAGTTTCAGAAGAATCCCAGAATTAGGCAGATCCCAGTCCAGACGAGGCTTGACTAGGGCCGGGAAGAACGCTTACTCTCTTAGGCAAGCCTAAGCCCAAGAGGAAGAAGGGTGGAGTGGTGTTAAATGTCCCCACTTTATTTTCTCTTGATGTACTAATCAAATACATCACCCCACCTCAGGAATTAACAGTACTTAATTTCTTTTCATATAGAAAAAAATCAAGAAATGGGGAGAAGCACTATTCTCCTAACGTCTCGTGGTATCATATCTATTCAATAAAAATTAAGTACCCACTATCTATAAGACTCTGAGTGGGTACGGAACACCTACATATCGAAGGAATTATTCTGTGAACTGCCATATAAGTGGCAGTTCATATAAGCCTATATAGTCTGCCTACTTTCTCAGTTGGCCCTTAACTTAATTTCAGGTCAGGAGATTAGGAAGATTCTTTTATGGCTCCACCGCCCTTGTAGCCCAGGTATTAACATATATTTGAAACTAGAAAGCAGTGACTATCATCTCATTGATTGTCCTCTGTTCAATGATGTACTAATCAGAAGCATAAAAGTACACATTTTTTTAGCCTCCAAGGAACTCAATAAATGCTTTTGTTTATTTTTTGGATAAAAAAAGATTTTTATTTTTCCTGGGGTGCCTGGGTGGCACAGTTGGTTAAACATCTGACTCTTGGTTTTGGCTCAGTGTGATCTCAGGGTGCTCGGATCGAGCCCTGCATTGGGCTTCATGCTCAGAGTGGAGTCTGCTTGAGATTCTCTCTCCTTCTCCCCCTGCTCCCCCTCCCCCACATTCTCTCTCTCTCCTTCCCTCCCTCCCTCTCTGGAATAAATAAATAAATAAACAAAAGATTTTTATTTTTCCTGCTTTGAATTCTTGAATTTTGTGTCCTCCCCATCCCCTAAAAAAACAGTTTATTACTGAAGTATGTAATAAGTACCAGTTGTTGGCACTTCTGCCTGGCATAGTCGGCAGGGAAATAATGGGTTCTTCCACCCAGATGTTAGCCCAGGTACTGAAGGCCTTTCCATCCCCAGCGGCCTATCACAGAAGGTGGGGATGGCAAGACCACGCCCAGCTAAGGCTGCACTGATGGTTCCCATCCTGAGCCCCAGGACTCACGGAACTGCCCCTCCTCGCAGCGGTGATGGCAACAGCCGCCTGGATCCAGGCAGCCCACAGACCAGGAGACCTCAGCCCACCATCAACAGTGGGGACCCCACCACCATAAGGGAGTGATTCCAACTCCAACTCAAAGGACACCCAGAGCTACCATCTGGTATCTGCTAGTTTTTCCAATTGACTTCTACCCTACCCGGCACCCTCTTCCCCCTACTTTCCCATAACTTATGACATCAAAACAATGGCTTTTCCCCTTTTTCCTTGAGACTCAAGAGGGCCAAAGCTACCGTCTTTTGGTTTTTTTTCCTCTGTCCCCTACTAAGGGTTGAAGGAAGGGTTCCGTCCTTGTTCAGAGTCACCAACTCCTTTCCCTAAATTAGGCTGACAAGGAACCAGCTCCTGTACCTCCTCCTGGTTTTATTCCCACCCCAGTTTATTTTTGTGTCCCTTCTACCCCCTACCTCTGAAGCCATTTTATGAATTGTCATGTGCCACTTGAGCCTCCAGTAAAAACAAAAATGGGCTTTCCTGTTAAAAAAGGAAAAAAAAAAAGGCTGTTTTTAACGACCTTAAATGTTACCATTTTTTTACATGATGAAGTATACACGAGGTAAACTCTCATGATCTTTGCGATTTATTTTTAAATGGTTCAGGAAAAGAAAAGCTAAGTAAAGAAATACAACAAAACAGTTCAATTGTTGAATATAGGTGAAAGAAAGGATATATGATTAAAAATTATTTTGTAAGGGCGCCTGGGTGGCTCAGTCGGTTAAGCAGCTGCCTTCGGCTCAGGTCATGATCCCAGGGTCCTGGGATCGAGCCCCGCATCGGGCTCCCTGCTCAGCGGAGAGCCTGCTTCTCCCTCTCTCTCTGCCTGCCGCTCCCCTTGCTTGTGTTCCCTCTCTCTCTGTGTCTCTGTCAAATAAATAAATAAAATCTTCTAAAAAAAATTATTTTGTACTGGGGTGCCTGGGTGGCACAGTTGGTTGAGCATCCAACTCTTGGTTTTGGCTCAGGTCATGATCTTGGGGTCCTGGGATTGAGCCCCACACAGGGCTGTGTACTCAGCGGAGAGTCTGCTTGGGCTTCTCTCTCTCCCTCTCCCTCTGCCCCTCTCACTTGGACTCTCTTAAATAAATAAGTGAAAATTAAAAAAAAATTATTTTGTACTAAAATGACAAAAATACAGAAAGAATACAGCTGGGAATGAGACTTGTCATTGTACGCTTTATTTTCATTTTAAATATTGAAATGTATGGCTGGATTTCCTTTTTAAAAAACAAAGTTAAGGGGCGCCTGGGTGGCATAGTCAAGTTAAGTGCCCGACTCTTGGTTTTTCTTCAGGTTGTGATCCCAGGGTTGTGAGATGAGCCCCACATCGGGCTTCGTGCTCAGTGTGGAGTCTGCTTGAGATTTTCTCTCCCTCTTCCTCCGCCCCTTCCGCTTGCGCTGTTTCTTGCTCTCTAAAATAAATAAATGTTTAAAAATAAGTAAATAAAAAAGTTAAGATGTATAACTTGAAATGAATTTTAAAATGCAAGATTAGGACGCCTGGTTGGTTAAGTGACTGACTCTTGGTTTCAGCTCAGGTCGTGATCTCAGGGTCGTGAGATCAAGCCCTGTGCTGGGCTCTGTGCTCAGTGTGGAGTCGCTTGAGACTCTCTCTTTCTCTGCCCCTCCCCCATCTGTACTCTCTTGCTGTCTCTGAAATAAATAAATAAATCTTAAAAAAAAATAAAATGTAACATTGGTTTGTGTGTTAAAAGTTGATACAGTGGTGTAATTGGTTGTAGTATATTGAGTAAAGTAGTTTTACCTCATAGAAATAATAGCTACAATTTAGAGTGTTTGTTATGTGGTAAGCACCATGTTAATGCTTTCCATATCTCATTTAGTCCATAAACCAGGTAAGATTATACATGCCCAAGGCCACATAGTTAAAATTGGAGGGCAGAATTTGAACCCAGGTGAGGAGATATTAAAAGTTCTTGATTGAAGAGTGATAACCACTCAGTTGCAAAATACATGGTTTTATTAAACTCCTCTAATAATGTAAGGCATCGTACTTAGTGCTGTAGGGAATACAAAAGTTAACAAGACATAGTATTTGTTTACAGATTGCTGATGATGTAGGAAGGGAGATGACAAACATAATAGCAGCTAGTATTGAGCATTTACCCTGTGCCTGGCCCTGTGTTAACTATCTGATCTGCATTACTGGTATTTCATTTATGATTGGTTCAGCTCTGTGAGGTAGCTATTACTAACTTTTTTACAGATGAAGAAACTTGAGGCTCAGAGAAGTCAGTTAATTTGTCCAAGGGTCTCACAGCTTAGTATGTGCCAGAGTCATGATTCAGCCTCACATTGGTGGTTCCAGAACCTGAGATCTTAACCTCTTTACACTGTAATCCTTTATTCCTGTACTTAAAGAGAAAAGTAAGTGTAGTAAAAGAAGTAAAATGCTGTGAAAATTTAGAAGAGGGTAGGATGTATAGATGACATGCCTGTATTCATGGTGGGATTTGTGAATATGCTTACAACCTGGTAGGACAAATAAACAGCAGAATCTGATGTTAGGCAGAATAGGATATTGGGGTGGCAGATGTGGCAGGCAATATATGGAAGAATTAGATTGGAGAGTTTAAAAAAGAATTGCTAGGATACAATAAGGATATAATAATAATTGAAGGACAGAGTTGGTAAGGAAGGATAATGCCAAAATTTCATTTCTGTATGATTGAGAGAATACCATTACTGAAAATAGAAGGAATGAGGAGCTATTTGGGAGATATGATTATGAGTTCATTTTGTGGAATTTAGTGCTTGTGAGACCAAAATGGAAAAATCCAAGTGGAAGTGATCTGTTTTCCATCCATACTTCTTGACCTTGACTACATATTAGAGTATCTATGGAATTTAAAACCAACACACACACTCTCCCTCCCCTTCTCCCTCTCCCCCTTTCTCTTCCTCCCTTCCTCCCTCTCCTTCTCTTCTTCCCTCTCTCCCTCCTCCCACCCCAGGACCAGGCTTTACCTGCTAAATCAAAATCTGCAGAGTTGGAGCTCTAGAATCTAGACCTTTTTGAAGTACCACAGGAAATGGGCACTTCCCACCTATATAGAATGAACTGTATGATATATTTTAGTGGGAAAATAAATAGGTCCTCTGTACTCAGAATATTTCTGGAATGATAAACAAGAAATTGGAAACAATTGGTTTTTGGGGAAGGAGACTAGAGTACTGGAGTTAGGGCAGAAAGGAGACAACTTTAACTTTACACCATTTTTTGTGCTTTTTGAATTTTGTGTCATGTGCATATATGGTTATTACCTGTTTTGTAAAGAATTTTAAAAACTATAAACAATAGCCAAACTATGGAAAGACCCCAGTTGTCCCCACCAGCTGATAAATGGATAAAGAAGATGTGGTGTATACACACACACACACACACACACACACACACACACACACACACACACACAAAATGGAATATTACTCAGCCATCAAAAAGATTGAAATCTTGCTATTTGCAACAACGTGGATGGAGCTAGAGTGTATTATGCTAACCGAAATAAGTCAGAGAAAGACAAATACCATATGATTTCATTCATGTGTGGAATTGAAGAAACAAAACATATGAATCTAGGGGAGGGGGAAAAAGAGAGGGAAACAAACCATAAGAGACTTAATGATAGAGAATAAAATGAGGGTTGATGGAGGGATGTGGGTGGGGGTGGGCTAGATGGGTGATGGGTTTTAATGGAGGGCATTTGTTGTGATGAACACTGGGTGTTGCATGTAATTGATGAACCACTGAATTCTCCTGAAACCAATAATTGCATTGTATGTTAATTAACTAGAATTTAAATGAAAATTTGAAAAAATAAAAAACTGTACAGTTTTGATGTAGTTAAGACTGGGCCAGTGGTTTATCCCTCTCCCTGCAGTGGTTTATCATTAATATTAATGATTTCTACTCCATAGATGGCCTGTAGACATAGTAGCATGGACACCATCTGAGAGGCTTGTTAGAAAAGCAGAATCTCAGGTCCTATTCCAGACCTAGTGAATTAGAATCTGCATTTTAATAAGATACCCCTAGTTATTCAGGAGGCACTTTCAAGTTTGAGAAACACTATTTTAGATGAAACACCTAAACAGTTTGTTTGCTCATGACTTGTATTGACATACAATATTATCCATTCTTTAAATAATGGTATATAATGATGTCACATACTTTTGAGTATCTGCTGTTCATAAATTGAGGGATTGTCTGGAACACTGTAAAAGTCAGTGGTCAGATGCGTAATATTTAATACGGCTTAGAGCAGCGTTTTCCAAAGTGTGTACTGAACCAGGAACATATATTTTACATTGTACTAATAATATGTGTAAAAGGGTTCTCTGGTCAAATCAGTTTGGGAGACATTGGGTTAAATAAAAGTGAACAGTTTTCTTTATTGCAGGACTGTTCAGAGATTTGACCAAGGAATCCTTTTTTTTTCTAGGACTATCTCTCAGGTCTTTTGGTCGGTGGAACACACTTTGAGAAATTCCTGGTTTAGAGGAAAGAACACCACTGGCTTTGGAATCCTTGGCAAGTTACCTAATTTCTCTGAGTATTAATTTTCCTAACCTTAAAGTGGGGATAATAATACTTGCCTTGGTGGTGGTGTGAAGAATAAATGAAAGGTATATAGAAACATTCAGCCTAAAGCTTGGTACCTCCTAAAAGTGTTCAAGTGGTAGTTGTTAATATTACATAGGTTACTTCTTTTTCTTGCACTTATGCTTACAGTTCAATTCCGTATTCCTTAATATCCTTATCAGAAAGTGAGGGAGGAGAAAGTCAAATAATTAATTTTGATAAAATGTTAGTAGTTTTATTAAGAGGTTTGGTGTTCAGAATAAAACTACTAAGTAATGTGGGAATCATTAGCAAATTTATTTTGCTCTCTGCTCCATTAGATGAGTATTGAGGTCAGAATAAACTTCCTAAGTATATCAACTGAATTTTTATTCAGTTGATACAACAAACCAACAACAAAAGATATCAAACTTTCATCTTAACCTTGATGTATTATGAGGTATGTTATCAAACTTTTATTTTTCCTTTTTTCTAGTCAATAAATTGATTGCACAAGAAGGACCTTCCTTTCTGCAGATGCGAATAAAACATTTGTTGAAATCTAACTGCATCCCTCAGGCCACTGCTTTATCAAAACTGTGTGCAGAATCAAAAGAAATTTCAAATGTGTCATCTTTTCAGCAAGCCTATATCACATGCTTATGTTCCATTCTCCCTAATGAAGATGCAATTAAGGAGGTGAGTGAAGCAAATAACTGCTCTTTTCATTCACACTTATGAATTTAATAGATTTTGGTAAATGTTGCATGGCAGGATGAAAACCAAGACTTATTTTTTTTCCCCTGACTACTGAAAAGTGCCATTTTACTTGCATATAACTGTTCAACAGATTGAATATATAGTTGTCTTGTAGGTGGATTTGAAAAGTGGATAATTAAAGAATATGCAGATGGGTATTTATGTGTTTGGGCAATGGTTTGCTTTGAAATCTTCAAATGTGAAAGTTATTTTAATTGATTTCTCTGTGTTTGGGAAATGCCGAAATTATTAATACTGACATCAAGGGATAAACTAAACAGAATGGCATTTAGCTTTAGTTTAAGTTACTTCATACATGTAAGTGTAAGCAGAGAAGTGTGGGACTTTAGAACCCATGAATACATTTTGAACTATTAAGTGGACACACTGGATACCATGGAAAATAATAAAGCAATTGAGTCTTTTTAAAAAACTATTTTATCAGTCAGATTACATTTTTTTAACCTGAATCATTTTCTTTAAAAAAGTGGAATTTGCTTTCTCTAATAGTTTTTGATACATTATACGGAGAAAGATGAGGAGTTCCTAGCTATATTCCATCATCTACCTATAATTCTCTTAGATCTGATAGATGGATTCTCACTTTACCTCTACACTGAACTTTTCTTATTAAAGGTAAGAATTCCAAGGGTCTGGTTTATGACATAAAGTAATTCTTAAACTTTAATGACAATTTCAACTTACAGTTTTATATATAATTTCCTGTTCCAAATGCAACTCTCTCTTTCTACCTCCCTCACTCCAGGACCAAAAATCTGTTAATCCTTTCACCTGTTCACTGTCCCTCATCCTTCTCATGTACTCATTTCCCTCCTTACTCTCCTTTTCCATAGTCAATCAAAATTATCACTCCCTCAGCTCCTCCACTGGTTTCTCCCTTAATTGTGCTTATTTGACTAACCAGCATCCTGATTATCACTAAATCTTTACCTCCTCTATATCTTTACCTGCACCAGTGGGGTCAGACTTGGGTGGGAGAAAACCAGCCTACTGATTTTACTTGAAATCAGTCACACTAAATTTTTTTAGGCCATTCTCTTTCCACTTCATAGATTACTATTTCATTCTTTGTTATTTTTCTTCAGACCTATATTGTAATGCCTTCTGCCCCATTGCACTTTCCATTGATGAACTTTCTCCCTATTTCTCTGAGGAAATTGAGGCATTTGGAAGAGAATTTCCAAAGCTGCTTCCATGACATCTGTTCACCTACCTTTATCTATGCATGCATACCTTTGCTTCCATTACTAAAGATAACTCTATCTGTTCTCCTACCTAAGGCAGTCCCCTTGACTTCAGTATCACATCCCATCTGCCCTCACCCCCTCAAGAATAATGCTACACTACTTCTTTTCTCTACTGCATCATCAGTTACCCCTCTGCTGTAACCATCCTGTCAGCATGTATGGTGTTCTTTCTTTCATCTTTAAAAAGGAAATCTTTAGATTCCACTTCTCCTTCCAGAGACCACCCCATTTTTCTCCTGGCCTTTCAGCATAATTTCTTGATTGAATTGTGTGAATTTACTGTTCTGACGTTTTTCTCTTTGAACACATTGTTTGTTTTATAAGATTTTATTTATTTATTTAGAGCTCCAGATGTGGGGGGCAGAGGGAGAGAGAGAGAGGGAGAGAGAGAGAGAATCTTAAGCAGACTCTGTGCCGAGTGTAGAGCCTGACATGGGGATCAAGCCCCATGACCCTGAGATCATGACCTGAGCCAAAATCAAGACTCGGATGCTTAACTGACAGAGCCACCCAAGCACCCTTGAACACATTGTAATATGGCGTTCGCCCCTGCCAGTCCACCACATCACTAAATCTAATGATGATTTCTCAGTTTTCATCTTAGTCTGACTTGTTTGTCTTTTAAACTTTTAACGGTTTTCCCACTTGGATTCTAGGATATAACTTACTCTCTTGGTTTTCTGTGCACTTGACTGGTCAGTCTTTCTCAGTTCTGCCTTGCTCTTCCTCCTCATCTCTCTGATGAGTAAAAGTTGCAGTACTTTAGGACTCTCCTTGTGCGTCCTCTGTTTTCTACCTATACATGCTCCCTTGGTGATCTCTTTTAGACCCATGGCTTTAAATACCAACTATGGTCAGTATCTGAAATCTCCAGCCCAGCCCTCTCCTCTGAATTCCAGACTCATATCCAGCTGCCTAATCACTATCTCTACTGACATGGCTAATAACATCTCCAGACTTCACATGTCCGTAATTAAGCTCCTGATCTTCCTGATATTAGGGCTTTGTTTTTACGGGCTTTCTTCTGAATGAAGGCTGTAGCCGTCCAGTCTCAGTGTTGGAAGTGGAGGTGGGCAGGTAGTGAATAACTAGCTGCCATTTTTTTGAGTCCTTACTATATGTTAAGCACTATGCTAAATGCTTTATATAGATTGTCACATTCAGGGGCGCCTGGGTGGCTCAGTCATTAAGTGTCTGCCTTTGGCTCAGGTCATGATCCTGGGGTTCTGGGATCGAGCTCCACGGGAAGCCTGCTTCTCCCTCTCCCACTCCCCCTGCTTGTGTTCCTTCTCTCGCTTTGTCTTTCTCTCTGTCAAATAAATAAGTAAAATCTTTAAAAAAAAAAAAAAGATTGTCACATTCAGTTCTCACAACTCAGAGGTAGCTCCATTTTATTGGTGAGGAAAGACGCTCAGATCAAGTAATAGGTTTGTGCTTACATGAAAGTGGTTATGCTGAGATTCAAACCTGAGTTTGGTATACTATCACTAATATTATATTAAAGATACAGGGTAATAAATATTATCCTAGGTGATACATAACTAAGGGTTTATATGCCAAATGGTATCTTAGGCATTGGGGAATCCACAAGCCTCTGAACTGGCCTCCTTGTTTACACTCTTGCCCTCTACATTTTATTCTTCCCAAAAGTAACTAGAATAATCTTTTTAAAACTTAAGTGGGGCCATGTCACTCCCTTGATCAGAACCACTCAACAGCTTTCCATCTTCTTCAAAATAAATCCAGAAGTCTTTATTGTGTGTGTCATGGCCTCTGGCTACTTCTATAAGTATCTCTGACAGTATCTTGTACAACTTAATGCTCACTGCTCTCTAGCCACCTTGTCTTTGCTGCTGTTTGAACAAACCAAGCATATTCCTGACTTAGAGCTTTGTAATTGCCATTTCCCCTGCCTGGAATGCCCTTCCACAAGATCATTTGGATGGCTTGTGCCCTTAACATTCACATTCCTCTTCAATATTGCCATATCAGGGAGACCTTCCTCACTGTCCCGTCTAAAATAGTATCCTAGGGGCGCCTGGGTGGCTCAGTCATTAAGCGTCTGCCTTCAGCTCAGGTCATGATCCCAGGATCCTGGGATCGACCCCCACATCGGGTTCCCTGCTCTGCGGGAAGCCTGCGTCTCCCTCTCCTGCTCCCACTCCCCCTGCTTGTGTTCCCTCCCTTGCTGTGTCTCTCTCTGTCAAATAAATAAATAAAATCTTAAAAAAAAAAAAAATAGTATCCTATCCCCCTACTTCGCACTCTTTTTCTTCAAGTAATACCTGTTGTCATTATTATAAATATATACAGATACATCTAAAATGGCCCTTCATTCTCTGTCCCCTTACCTGCCTGTTTCTTCTTTATGTTTATATTACTACTACCGCTAGACATCATATTTGCTGCTGCTTTTCCTCCCACTAGATTGAAAACTGTAAGGATGGGGACATAGGTTTGTTCACTGCTGTATCCCTGCACTCTAGAAGAATACTTAGCAGCGTAATAGGCATTCATGAGAGACTAACTATAAGCCTGTTTGCTAATTTATTTGTTTGCATTGTTGAGAAGGGTAAGGGGATAGGAGGCTGCTTACCTCTAATAACAGCTGCAATATTTTGTGTTTGGGAAACTTAATCATAATTAAGTTACAGTAATTGTTATATTCAACACCTGATATACACCAGAAGAATTCAGAAGAAGCAAAAATACTAGACCATGGGTTGATTCCTCTTCATTCTATAACAGTAACAACTTTTCCTTTAATGTCTCAGCCTTTGTTTATTTAAAACTTACTTTATTTTGTTTGTAGCATTGTATGAGACATTGATAAAAACAGAAGAATATATATTGCCTAGTTTGGTTGCCAGAAACAATTCTAGGAAGATAAATACTAAGCTGTATGCTATTGCCCCTAAATTCAGTAGAAGTGTAGAATCTTTGTGGACTGGCATATAAGGCTTTATAAAAATTGATCCTTTAGTTGCACCTTGAAATGATGGTAGGGTTTGGATGGGTAGAAAGAATGGTTTTGGGATAACTGCCTGTGATAGTAAAGGCAGAGAAATGAACGTATAAATTACCGGGGGCCACTAGAGCACGCCTTGCCACGGCAGAGTACAGGTTGAGGTCTTAGGAGAAATAAGACCTCTTGGGTGGGGAGAAGGGGAAGTCCTTGGGGACTCTAGTGCATTAGAACTTAGGTTTGAGGGGCGCTTGGTGGCTCAGTCGGTTGAGCATCCAACTCTTGGTTTCAGCTCAGGTCATGATCTGGGTCATGGGATCAAGCCCCACATCAGGCTCTGTGCTCAGCATGGAGTCTGCTTGAGATTCTCTCTCCCTCCCTTCTACCCCTCCCCTCGCTCACGCGTGCTCTCTCTCTCTTAAATAAATAAATATTGGGGCGCCTGGGTGGCTCTCGGTTAAGTGTATGCCTTCCACTTAGGTCATGATCCTGGGGTCCTGGGATCGAGCCCAGCATCAGGCTCCCTGTTCAGTGGGTAGTCTGCTTCTCCCTCTCCTTCTACTCCTCCCCCCCGCCAGTGCTCTCTCTCTCAAAGTCTTAAAAATAGTAATAATAATAATTAAATATTTTTTAAAGAAGAAAGATTTGATGCAGTAGAAAGTAGGACGGTTTTGAAGGTAGGAAGTAAAATGACTGAAATAGTGTTTTCGGAAGCTTAGACAGAAAGAGGATGTATTAGGTTTAGAAGAGGTTGCATTTAGGGGCACCTGGGTGGCTCAGTCGTTAGGCGTCTGCCTTCAGCTCAGGTCATGATCCCAGGTCCTGGGATCGAGCCCCGCATCGGGCTTCCTGCTCTGCAGAAAGCCTGCTTCTCCCTCTCCCACTCCCCCTGCTTGTGT
Organism: Halichoerus grypus; assembly: GCF_964656455.1. Taxonomy (NCBI): domain Eukaryota; kingdom Metazoa; phylum Chordata; class Mammalia; order Carnivora; family Phocidae; genus Halichoerus; species Halichoerus grypus. Next base: position 156,990,984 of record NC_135716.1, on the reverse strand, counting down.
TCCCTCTCTCGCTGTGTCTCTCTCTCTCAAATAAATAAAATCTTAAAAAAAAAAAAAAGTTGCATTTAGCAAGAGGAGAAAGAACAGGACTTGCTGATAGGACAGAAATAAGAGGATAATGTGCAGAGACGCTGTCAAGAGCCTCATAAGGCCTGGGAGACCAGAAGAATGGGAGTGTTCTGCTAACCGACTAGAATGGCAGAGGTGTGGTGTGGTGTGGACAACAGGGAGGACTTGGGAGAATAATCGGCTTTGTTTTATTCATGACCTGTCCTAGTTTAATAACAAGACAACAAAACAGGATTTTTTTCCTGAAGTTACATAATTAATTCCTTTCAACAAATTTGTTGAGTTTGTAAGGAATGGAGTTAGAGGAAATGTGATTTGATTCTGTACAACAGAGGTTGGCAAACTATGGCCTGTGGGCCAGATCCACCCAACTGCATGTTTTTGTAAATAAAGTTTTATTGGAACACAGTCATGCCCATTTGTTTATGGTTTATGGCTGTTTTTACTCTACAGTGGCAGAGTTGAGTAGCTGTAACAGAAACTACCAGGCCCACGAAGCTGAAAATATTTTATATCTGATACTTTATAAAAAATGTTGGCTGGCCTCTACTCTACAAGAATCAGATTTTCCAGTGTATAGAAACATTAAATATCATTTAGTGTAACCCTCTGTGTTTTACCAGTGATGAAACTGAGGCCAAGATGATAATGTTTCCAAGGCCCTACCTGCATTAAACTAGAGAGTTCAAACCCAGGTTGTAACACAGATCTCCTTGCTTCCTGGCAGTACAGTACAACTTACTTCCAGTTGGTAAACATGATGAGCCATGTTAAAATAGGAAACATCTTAGTGGTACATCATTCTGTTCAGATTTATACATTTATATACAGGTGTGATTTAAAACAGTTTTATAATGATTGGGATTAATTAGTTAAATATATCAATGTAAAAACATTTAGCACACATCATAAAATTATTTTAAAAGGAACACTGCTACCATCATAATTAGTCTCTTCTCCAGTGATGTTTTCTTTTGCAACTGACAACAGAATTAAAGAGAATTTTTTAAATTTGCTTTGGAAAAGTACTAATGAATCACTAGATGTTCATTAATTGGAGTTTAAAATCAGCATATGTTCTAAGGTAACTAGAGTTCGATACACACTTGCCATCTACTTCAACTGAGTTCAGGAGAAGAGTCAAATTAACTTGAGCAACAGCTGGGAATAAAAGTACTTGTATGTTGGCTCCTGTGGGTATCACTATAATGGTGTGTGTAATAGGAAACCTCTGATGGGGAAGATTTAGCCAGACACATAACAATTAAGATTAATTGAGGGGATCAGCTTGAAAGCCAAAATTCAGTACCCTGAATTCAGAAGTCAATGGAATCCCCAAGTTCTAGTTTCATTTAGAGTTGAATGAGATGATATTGCTATTAATTTTACATATGAAAGGTTTTTATTTTATTTTATTTTTTTTTTAAGATTTTATTTATTTATTTGACAGAGAGAGACGCAGCGAGAGAGGGAACACAAGCAGGGGGAATGGGAGAGGGAGAAGCAGGCTTCCCGCAGAGCAGGGAGCCCAATGCGGGGCTCGATCCCAGGACCCTGGGATCATAACCTGAGCCGAAGGCAGATGCCCAACGACTGAGCCACCCAGGCGCCCCCATATGAAAGGTTTTTAATTAAAGTTACAGATTTGGCCATGGCCTAGTGTCCCACGTGGATATTTCCTATATTTTTTTCATTACTGAAAGAGGAAATCTTTGCAAAGATCAAGTTTTCCACGTATAATATAAGAATAATGATGTTTTAAACACTTCTATTATTATGAAGAGCCAAGGAATTGGTCAGTAGAACTGTAGGCATAGTTAAGATAGGAGTCCATTTCAGTTTTAATCCCTGAATGCACTGTATCTTCAGTGTCTAATGTTAATAGACACAGCAGGAGAGGTTTGTTTCTTCTCTTGATGGGGAAATGAAAAGACAAACAGGACTTAATTTACTCACTAGTCTAACACTGTTGGGAATTGACACAGTCACTAGGTATAGATGATAAACAGAGCAAATACATTTAAACAGGACCCATTGAGAATTCAGTTTGGGAGTAGAAGAAAAAGTAAACAGGAGCATAGAAATTTGGGGTGTAGCTTAAATAAGAATCAAGATTAAGATGGATCCTGAGCAAGGAATAATAACAAAGTGTATAATTAAATTTAAAATTAAAATCTAAATAATTTTGCTTTATTATATGGGAAATGAATGGTACACTCAAAAAATACATTAAAGGTAAAACGGCTATATGAAGAAATTGAGGATTTGCCTATTTAAATAATTTCTTTCCTAAGGCAGAGTTCTTTTAAATAGCTTTGAAGAGATATCTTCCCAGGTGCCCCAGGTTTAAAACGTTATGAGGAACAAATTACTTGCATTATGCCTTAGAACTGATCAGGAAAATACTAGATTGAAAACTGCTAATCTAGAGAAAGATAAATGATAAACTATTTCAGTAATGGCACTGACCAGAATACTAGTTTACCTTGGTAGCCTAATCATGAAAATAAGTAGGCAGATATGCTGCCTCTGCTGACCTCCTCTTATGCCACTTGGCTACCTGTTGTACCATTGGTGTTTAATTGGCTGATTATTATGAAAGTCTTCTAATTGTATCTGTTCTTGTCCCCACAGTTCATTTCCTACAATATCCAAAGTTGCCTTTTTTCTTTTCTTTTTAAAATAGAAGTAGACATTGGGACACCTGGGTGGCACAGTTGGTTAAGCATCCAACTCTTGGTTTTGGCTTAGGTGGTGATCTCAGGGTCGTGAGATTGAGCCTTGTGACGGGCTCTGTCCTCAGCAGAGAGTCTGCTTAAGATTCTCTCTCCCTTTCCCCCCCCACCCCCATGCTCTTGCATGCTCTCTCTCTCTTAAATAAATAAATCTTTAAAAAATAAATAAACAAAAGACACTTTGTTTTGAGATAATTTTAGATTCACATATTATTGTAAGAAATAGTGTAGACCTGCTTTCCAGGCATTTAACATATATTCATTGGAGGACTCTTGTTAGGCACTAGAGACACAATGATGAACAAGACAAAAAGGAAAAGGAAGGAGACAGTATTCACATACTGTGAGACTGAGAGGGAGAGGTCTGGTGGGAAATTAAGAGATCCAAGTTATCAGCATTTGAAACCAGAGAGCAAATAAGATTAACTTTTCAGAACCCCAGAAATTAGCTAAAGGCTTACTACAGTCCATGGAGGTTTTACTCAAGGAAAACAGATGAATCTCACTAAGAACAGTGAAGTTGGTGGCATTTTAACTTGCCCTATTTCTCATATCCTCCCCAGTTTCACAGTAATCTTGAAAACAAACACCCTCGAAACTACAGTAGCTATGAAAACCAGCAGCCTAGCAGCCAGCTGAGGAAGCAGAATGGATTTTGGAACTCGGCAAAAGCTTATCCCCAGAGAATTGTCAGTATTTGATCTTTCTGGCATCTTTCTGAAAAGCTCCATTCTCAAGACTTGTCTTTATTTGGCTCACAGCTCACCATGCCAAAAGCTCTGTCTTCAGTGTATTTGCCAGAAACAATCAGTGGTAATTGTTTAACATGACAATTTTCCTCAGACAATTGTCTGAGGAGGCATTACCAGTCAGGCTAACAAGAGACTGGCCAAAAAGATTAAAAAGAAAAACTGGGAGATGGGTTGTCCATAGGGGATTTTGAAAACCTCTGATATATTCCTAGAATTCTATAAGGTAACATGCATGTACAGGGCTATGTGTCTGGTGAGGAATGGGCCAAGATGGCCCTAATCCCTCACCTCCTGTGTACCCTGAGACTCTCTGCACAAGTAGGAAAAGAAAGGCAAGGCAGAATTTTAACCTGCCTACTGAAATATTGAAAGTATGCCCCAACACACAGAGCCGCTTGGCAAAAGCAGGGACTTACTTATTCAGGTATTTAAGTAAATTTCTTGAATATGTTGAACATGTAGCCACCCATTAAGCTAACCAAGCAGAGACTCGAGTGGCCACACATCTGACAAAGAATTCAGACTTTACAGAATTATTCTAAGAAAGTCATTAAACAAACAAATAGTAATAATCACAAGCCCTAAAGAGGTGGGGGAATCTGATTTCCACAGTTGCCACAATATATTACTTAAAATATCCACTTACCATGTAAAGAAACATGATAGTCCATACACAGGGAAAAAAACAGCCAGTAGAAACTTTTCCTAAGAACACCCAGATATTGGACTTACTAGACAAAGAATTATAAATCAGCTATTACAGATATAGTCAATTCTTGTCATTTGTGGTAGTTATGTTCTATATACTGACTGCAAACACTGAATTACCAAATACCGAAACCATTGCTCCTAGGGGAAATATGTGGTTAGGTTCCTGCAAGGCTCTGGTCGTGACATTTTTGTCAACTGAAGAGTACATAATTTTGTTCTATGTGTGCTTCTGTTAAAAGACACCTTATTTAATATATATTGTTGATTCACTAACATTGAACTCACAGGCAATAGCATGGTAACTCAAGCCTGAATGAAGCTTATCTAACACATGCATTTTTTCTGTGAGGCACATCAAAGCTTCTTGCACTTAGACAGCACTTCACTACACTGGGGGGCTATTTTAAACAGCAAAATCACCAATGAAAAGCATAAAAACGCAAAAAAAGAAAAAAAGCCACTAAATAGAACATGAAAAAGACACTTGTTAGAGTATGAGAACTGAAACTAGAAGGCATAATGTCACTTTGGCCTTACCTGGGAACGTGCACACCAGAGGACTCACATTTTTCACCACTCTGTGCATGCTCATGAATGACTCTGAAAGCATCATGAGTGGACTTTGGAAATCAAAAATACATTTTAGCAAGTAGTCAAATTTGTGATTACAGAATCTGTGAATAATGAAGATCAACTCTATATTCAGAGAACCAAAGGAACCAAGTGTAAAGAATGAAGGGAAAATATGAGAACAGTGTCTCAACAAGTATAGAATAGAGAAATAAATACAAATTACAAAAAGGAACCAAATAAAGGTCTAGAGTGAAAAAGTATAATAATTGAAATTATTTTGCTAGAGAGACTCAACATCAGATTTGAATTAGAAAAAAGAATCCGCAAACTTTGAATGAAAGAGGTCAATTGAGATTATCCAATCTGAGGAACACCTGAGCCCCAAAATATATGTGTTGACAGAATTGAAGGGGGAAATGATAATTCAAATATAATATTTGGAGACTTCAATACCCCACTTTCAATAATGGGTAAACCACTAGACAACAAAGAAATGAAGGGTTGAGCAACACTGTAAACCAACTAGACCTAGCAGACATCTATAGAATACCCAGCAGCAGCAGAATATACATTAGTCTCAAATGCACAGGGATCATTCTCCAGGAGAGACCACATTACTAGGCCACAAAAGAAACCTTGAAAAAATTTTAAATTTGATTGAAATAATACAGAGTATGTTCTTCAGCCACAGTGGAATGAAATCAGAAACGAGTAACAGGAGGAAATTTGGGAAATTCACAAACATAAAAATTAAACAACATCTTCCCAAATAAGGATTGGATCAAAGGAAAAAAACAAGAGAAATTAGAAAATATATTGAGATGAATGATGAAAGCACAACATACCATAATTTATGGGGTGCAGCTAAAGCAGTGCTTAGAGAGAAATTTATAGTTGTAAAATGTCAATCTTGAAAAAGAAGGTCTCAAGTTAAAAACCCTACCATCTACCTTAAAAACTAGAAAAGGAAAAGCAAAGTAAGCCCAAAGCAAACAGAAGGAAGGAGAGAATAAAGATTAGCATGTAAGTAACTGAAATAGAGAACATAAAATTAGTAGAGAAAAGTAATAAAGTTGGTTCTATGTAAAGATCAATAAAATTGATAAACTTTTGGTTGGACTGAAAAGAGGAAAGAATACTCAAATCACTAAAATTAGAAATGAAAGAGGACATTACTACTGACCCTACAGGAATAAAAAAGATTATACAGGAATGCTATGAAGAATTAAATACCAAAAAATTAGATTTATTTAGATGAAATGGACAAATCCTTAGAATTTTTTTTTTAAAGATTTTATTTATTTGACAGAGAACACCCTGGACAAATGCTTAGAATTGATACAAACTATTAAAATTGACTCACAAAGAAATAGAAAATCTGAATATACCTATAACTAGTAAAGAGATTGGTAATTTAAATTTCCCACAAAGAAAAACCCACATCCACATGGCTTCAATAGTGAATTGTACAAAATATATATAGATCATAAAGTCTTGCAAATAATAGAAGAGAAAGGAATGTTTCCAACTCCTGCTGTGAAGCCGTCATTATCCTGATAACCAAAACCAAAGACATCACAAGAAGGAAAGCTACAGACCAAAATCCCTAAAGAATAGTGATGCAAAAATCCTCAACAAAAAACAGCAAGCCAGGGATGCCTGGGTGGCTCAGTTGGCTAAGCGTCTGCCTTGGCCTCAGGTCATGATCCCAGGGTCCTGGGATCGAACCCCATGTCAGGCTCCCTGCTCAATGGAGAATCTGCTTCACCCTCTCTCTCTGCCCCTCCCCCCTGCTCATGTGCTCTCTCTCTCACAAATAAAATCTTAAAAACAAAACAGGGGCGCCTGGGTGGCTCAGTCGGTTCAGCATCTGCCTTTGGCTCAGGTCATGATCCTGGGGTCCTGGGATTGAGTCCTGCTTTGGGCTCCTTGCTCAGTGGGGAGCCTGCTTCTCCCTCTGCCTACCGCTCCCCCTGCTTGTACACGCTCTCTCTCTGATTAATAAGCAAAATAAAACAAAACAGCAAGCCAAATCTAGCAACTTATACTTTGATCAAATGGAATTTATCACAGGAATGCAAAGTTGGTTTAAGTCAGTCAGTGTAATACACTACATTAATGGAATAAAGGACAAAAGCCACATGGTCATTGCAAGAGAGGCAGAAAAAGCATTTAACAAGGTCCTACACCTTTCGTGTTAAAAACACTCAACAAATTAGGAATAGCAGGGAACTTCCTTAGCCTGATAAAGGGTAGCTATGAAAACCTGTGAGTAACGTATTTAAAATAAAAAATTCAGTGGTTTTCCCTTAAGATCAGGGACAAGAATGGGTGCTTTTGCCACTTTTATTCACTATTGTACTAAAAGTTTTAGCCAGGACAATTAGGCAAGAAAAGGGGAGGTGGGCATCCAAATTGGAACTGTCTCTGTTTGCATGTATTATCTTGTATAAAAATAATCCTAGTAAGATCAATATACAAAAATTACTTTTCTTTATATACATCTAACAGTGAACAACATGAAAATGAAGTTAAGGAAACAATTTCATGGACAATAACATTAAAAAAAAAAAACATTTAGGAACAAATTTTTAAGAGGAAGTAGAAGACGTAGCCACTGGACTTATAAAATGTTGAAAGAAAATAAATGGGACGGGCGCCTGGGTGGCTCAGTTGGTTAAGCGACTGCCTTCGGCTCAGGTCATGATCCTGGAGTCCCTGGATCGAGTCCCGCATCGGGCTCCCTGCTCGGCAGGGAGTCTGCTTCTCCCTCTGACCCTCCCCCCTCTCATGTGCTTGCTCTCTCTCATTCTCTCTCTCTCAAATAAATAAATAAAAAATCTTTAAAAAAATAAAATAAAATAAATGGGACAACATTCTGTGTTCATGGATCAAAAGACTTGATATTGTAAAGATAGAGGTACCCCACCTTCCTCTTTTGCAGAAATTGAGAGGCTGATCCTAAAATTCATGTGGAAATTCAAGGGACCCAGGATGGCCAAAACAATCTTGTAAAAGAACAAGTTGGAGGGGCATCTGGATGGCTCAGTCAGTTAAGCATCTTGATTTTGGCTCAGGTCATGATTTCAGGGTCTTGAGATAAGCCTGGCATCAGGCTCCACTCTAGAGGCTGCTTAAGATTCTCTCCCTCTCTCCCTCTCCCCTCCTCGCAACTCATGCCCCTTCTCTCTGTTAAACTCACACGTCACTAAAAAGTTAGAGTAATAAAGTCTGTGGTACTGGCAAAAAATAGGCAGAAAGATCAATGAACTAGAATCTAGAAATAAGCCTTCGCGCTTACGGACAAATGATTATTTATATGAATACCAAGACAATTCAATGGGGGAAAGAATAATCTTTTCAATGAATGAGTCTTTGACAACTGGATATCCACTTGCAAAAGAATGAAGTTTGACTTTTAAAACCATATATAAAAATTAACTCCAAATAGATCATAAACTTAAATATAATAGCTAAAAATGTAACATCTTGAAAATAACAGGAATAAATATTTAAGGCCTTGGAGTAGGTAATTGTTTCTTACATTTGACACCAAAAACATAAGCGACAAAAGAAAAACAAGATTTCATCCAGCTCCATCCAAAGGACAACATAAAGAATGGGAGAAAATATTTGCAAACCAAAAATCTTATAAAGGACTTGAATCTAGACTATATGAAGAACTCCTACAAGTCAACAATAAAAAGACAATCCAGTTTTAACAATGGTTAAAGGCTTTTTTGTTAATTAATAGACTTTTTTAAAGCAGAAACAGTTTAAGAAAAATTGAGTGGAAAGTATAGAGTTCCCAAATATATCTCCCAAATCCCAGTTTTACCTATTAACATCTTGCCGTTAGTCTGTTACATTTGTTACAATTGGTGAACTAATACATTATTGTTAACTAAAATCCATAGTTTAAAGTTCAGTCTTGGTATTACACATTCTGTGGTTTTTGACAAACTTAAAATGACATGTATCTACCATCACAGTATCATACAGAATAGTTTTACTGCCCTAAAAATGTCCTGTACTCCGCTTATTCATCCTTTCCTCTCTCCCCCCAAGCCCCTGGCATCCATTGATCTTTTTACTGCCTCCACAGTTTTGCCTTTTCCAGAATGTCATATACTAGGAATTATGTAGTATGTAGACTTTTCACACTAGCTTCTTTCACTTAGCAATATGCATTTAAGGTTCCTCCATATCACTTTGTGACTTTATACCTCCTTCCTTCTTCCCTTCCCTCCCTCCCTTCCTTCATCACTCCTATTGCTCTCTGCTTTTCTTTTCTTTTTTTTTCTTTTTTGAGAGAGCACGTGCTTGTGGGCTGGGGGAAGGGGCAGAGGGAGAGAGAGAATTCCAAGCAGGCTCCACGCCCAGTGTAGAGCCGGGAGCAGGGCTTGATCCCATGACCCTGAGATCATGACCTGAGCTGAAATGAAGAGTTGGACACTTAACCAACAGAGGCACCCAGGCGCCCCTCTGCTTTTTTTTTCTTTTTTTAACAAACCAAAGTCCATGGTTAGGGTTCAGCCTTTGTGTTGTGTTGTTTTGTACATTCTGTTATCTGATGTTCTTGGGAGTCTAGTTCTGCTGCTTATTGTGTATGCTGCATTTTCTGGAATGACTGGTGTATTTGTGCATTTTATAGTTTGGGATTGTGAACTCAGTTTTGGTGGGGTGGGAATAAGGAGTGCTTTATTTCTGAGAATTCTAATACGCCTTATTTAGCATATGTCTCTATAAATCAGTTTTATATTTGCTTCTGCCAGGTGGTTCAGAGATGTTACCAGCCAGAACCTTCTTTTTATTTTCTTTCTTTTTTCTCATTTTGGGTTTTTAGACAACAGAGTAGTAGTATGGCAAATTCCAAGTTGGAAGGACAGGTTATAAATTCTCAGATATTTTTTTTTATCCCAGCAGAACCCAGGATGAGATTGCCATCACCCTTTCTCTGAGTTTTTAGCTCTTTAGGAGTTCTAACTTTATGCAGAAGGTCTCACTGCCAACTTCCTGTTCCCCTGTCCAAGCTTTATCATCTCCCATCCATGAGTTGTAAAACACAAGCCTCTTAGTGAAATTAACAATGATCCAGCAAGTTAGGGCAGTTGTCCATTCACACTTAAACACTTTTTCCCCTTCATGATGTCTTTTATTTATTTTTTAAAAGATTTTATCTATTTATTTGTCAGAGAGAGAGGGAGAAAGAGAGCGCAAGCAAGGGGGAGGAGCAGGCAGAGGGAGCAAGTAGCCTGATGGGTCCTGGGATTGTGACCTGAGCCGAAGGCGGATGCTTAACTGACTGAGCCACTCAGGCATCCCGATTTCTTTTATTTCTTGAATGTTCGGCTGTGTATTCTATAAAAGGCATTTCTGTTTTACCCAGGATTTCTAAGTGCTTTGCCACGGGAGAACTTGCAGGCATTACTCTTGTCAGGTCCAACTCTTTATTACTTATTCAGCACCAGGATTGGCAGGAAGGTATGTAACTACATACATACATACATACATATACACACACACCACATATATATATGGTTTTTATATATATAAAATCCATAGGGTAAGGGTACGTTTTCATCTTTGCCACCAGAATTTTCAGCATTAGCCACTTTATTCCTTTTTTTTTCTTAAAGATTTTATTTATTTATCTGACAGAGAGACAGGAGAGAGGGAACACAAGTAGGGGGAGTGGGAGAGGGAGAAGCAGGCTTTCTGCAGAGCAGGGAGCCCGATGTGGGGCTCGATCCCAGTAACTTGGGATCATGACCTGAGCCGAAGGCAGCCGCTTAACCGACTGAGCCACCCAGGCGCCCCTCCTTTTTTTTTTCTTGAAAGATTTTATTTACTTGAGAGAGGGAGAGGAAGACACAGACCCCTGCTGAGCAGGAAGCCCAATTCGGGGCTTGATCCCAGGACCCTGGGATCATAACCTGAGCCAAAGGCAGATGCTTAACCAACTGAGCCACCCAGGCGCCCCCGAGCCAGAGACAGCACTTTATTCCTTACGCTGAAAGTTTTGATTCTTCTAAATACAAATGCCATTGATAGTGCTTATGCATGATTTATATTTTTGTGTCATTAAGCTTATCAGACTTTGTTATGAAGTTGATTTTGGTAAGGAAAAATCTGAGGGAACTAGTTAGAATTTTGAAGGCTTAAGGTGTGGAATGAATGTTCCTGACCAGTCTTTCAGGTGCTTTTAAGTTCTTGGCTGGTTCTGCTCACTGTCCTTCCATTTCAGTTCAGTAAATGTTTATTGACTACTCTTAGAAACAAAACAATCACATGTCCTCCAGTCTCCCACTATTGTCAGCCTATATGGTACCTTTATGGAAATTGGCAAAAAGTACCTCCTCTTTCACATGGTTGCCTTCCCAAGGTCTCCCTTCTGTGAGGAAGAGCATCTCATGCCAAAACTTAGGGCTTGGCAAGCTGACTGAATTTCAGCCTCCATTAACCTCCTTAGCTGGTTATCTTTGTATAGTATGAAACTACACAACTCTAGGACATGGCCTTATTTAGATGTTTTCTAGTGTGCAGTTGTGCTCTGTCCAAAGTCTCTAACCTTACTTAATCCAATCTTTTATTCACTGAATGCTAGCTTTAGTGGTAAATATCATTCTTTACAATTACATCACATAACCTTTCCCCGCCTCCTATTCCATGATTACTCTTACATTTAATAGTTCGTTCTTTCTGGCATCTTTTTTTTTCTTTTCAGGCCATCCCCGCCCATATGCATCTAGACCCTGATATCCCCCAAGAGCTATTTTCCTTGAAGCCTTCTTTGCTTACTCTAGTCCACATTAATTTTGTCTCCATTCTGTCCCACTTATTTATCCTGTGGCCTCTATGTTATTTATCTTGTGGTTCTTTTATTCCAACAAATATTTATTGACGTTCCCCCAGGTGTCTAGTACCATTGTAGGCACTGAAGATACACTGGTGAATAAAAACAGACTTTTGCCCTGACAGAACGTATATTCTACTAGGCAAGATAGTAAACAAAGACTTAATTATTTGATGCATGTGTCCTGCTCGTCTTAATAGCTACAGAATGTAAAGCACAGAGATATGAATCCTATTTAAGACAAAAAAATTCTTTCAGTACCTATGCAGGTATTTCCTTGATACTCATTGAAATTCTCAGAAGCTTGTCAGTGACCTCAATTTACAGTAACTGAAAAGTATTTTATGGCATAAATTTGGTTTTTAGTGTGTGGTCTTAAGGTATTTATTAGAAGAGGTTGGGGACCAGTAGTATAATCATACTTACTATTGAAGTGTTAAAAGTGTGTCATTTTAATTTACTGGATTTTTCTATTTTTTATTTTCCTGTTACTTACTTTTGTTTCTTTTATCATAACTCTTTTTCTTCTGTATTCAAGAAAATACGGGGTTTGGGGGCAAAATACTGATACTCTTTTTAACTAAAAATGTTAACTGAATGCTTACTTGTCACATAAAGATTCTAAAGCAGGCACTAAGTGGGATAAAAGCATGAGATAAGATACAGTACCAGCTTTCAAAGGATTTAGAATCAGGAAGAGTAGGTAACAGATTGAAGGATTCAATTTCTTCATTTGTAAGAACGATCAGATTTTTTTCATTACTTAAACGAAAGTGAAAAAAGTCGAGAAGGATGCCCCTGTGTTAGTAGCATCGATAAGTATGTGTGAGGCAAATGAGTTCTTGAATTGGAAGGTTGTACAAAACCCTACTATAAACTAGTCCTATTTTTTTTTTTCTTTAAAGATTTTATTTATTGAGAGAGAGAGAGAGAGAGCACCCGCACTCGAGCAGGGGGGAGGGGCAGAAGGAGAGGGAGAAGCAGGCTCCCAGCTGAGCAGGGAGCCCCACATAGGGCTCGATCCCAGGACCCTGAGATCATGACCTGAGCCGAAGGCAGACACTTAATCAACTGAGCCACCCAGGCACCTGCAAAGGTAGTTTTAAAATACTCTGTACATCCCCATTGTAGCAGTTAACATACATTGTAATTCTCAGCAATTGCCTGCTTCCTCATTTATTATCTGTGACTCAGCTGTGAGTTCCATGAAGGCAGAAATCAGGCTAGTTTGTATCCCCAGTACTTAGTAAATAGCACTGCTTTGAAACACGTGTATATTTTAATTTTAACATGGCTGTTTTTTTCCTGTGGATTTTGTGCACAGAGGATTTTGGATATCATTTGGAAGACTATGGTCTTGTCTCCAAGGAGTTCATAGTCTAGTTGGAGAGCTTAAGTTAAAAGCTCAAAACAGGAAAGTAATAAAAAGGCCAGTATGAGTCATTAGTTCTAAAGTTGACCCAAAGTAGAATAAAAAATATCCCAATTAAAAATGTTGATAAGATGCTGTGAATTCACAGCAGGGCAAGAGATCTTGGACACTAGAGTAATCTATAAGGAAGACTTCATGATGAAGAAAGTTTCCACTGAATGTTGAAGGATGGGGAGGATCAGCTGTGCGAGAGGAGGAGAGCTGTTTGTTTAGGCTTACTATATACTAACAGGTAGTGTTCATCCATAGAGTATTTGTAATAAATGGAAATAATAGAACTATATATGCCTTATAAACTACTAATCTGGGTTTTTCATATCATTATCTCCTTCCCCATCGTTTTAGATTAGTGAATTTTGACTTGAAATCTGTATTTCTAGCTTCCTTCACTTTTGTCCTGTTTTTCTTAACACTTTGGTTCCAAGGTGAAAGCTCCTCTCTGAATTGTACCCCTTTAAAATGTAAGAGCTTCCCTATGGGAATAAAATAACATGAGATTCATTTTTCATTTTGTTTACTCTTCTGATTATTAGCCACAGTTGACTGGAGATGAGAAATAGTCTCTTCTTAGGCTCATCTTTTACTTGTGAAGTAGAAATAATATTGCCTCCCTTGCCAATTTTACATATTTATCATGCTGATAAAATGAGATAGTACAATTATCTCATTCAAGTTATTTGAAAAGGATAAAAAATGTTCTAGAAATGCAAGTTGTATGTTCTTTCCATTCTGATTTATATGTCTGACTTAGAGAGTTTTTCATGCTATTTCTCAGTGTAGAGATGTGATATTGCTGTTACATTGCAAAATCAAATTTTAGGATTCTTGGTTTTGGACAGGAGCTTGAACATGGCCTGGATGGTAGATGGCTGCTGTGGAACAGCTGTTGTTTTCTCTTGCTGTGGAATTCTCATTTTGGTCCCTCAGTCACTTCAGTTTTAAACACCCTATCGTGGGCCTTTTGTCTCTGCATGACCCTTCTGATATATTTAGCTGTGAATGAGGTTATGGTTGTTTAGGGCATCAGTAAAATTCCATCTTCATTAAGTATGATGAGGTCTTTTTTTTTTTTTTTCCTTACCTGAAAACTGAATTTAACTTTGTTTTAGGCTTTAACAACTTAACTTTACCTCTCAGTACTCCTTCGATACAAATTTGCATCAAGTGTGGTCTTGCATCTGAGAGTGATCTTTTGAAATGCTTTCTAGTATTCTTAAGGTTGACTTTCTTTTTTTCTTTTTCTTATATGTTTCATGAAAACAGTTTTTAACAGTTCTTTTAACATGCTCCCTATTAGCCAATTCCTGTTAGAACATATTTTTTAAGACTTAGCTGTAACTGTAATAGGCACAGATACCACATTTTTTATTGATGTATAATTGACACATTAACATTGTATTATTTCATGCATACAGCATAATATCCAATATTTGTATATGTTGTGAAATGGTGACCAAAATAACTCTAGTTGATGTCTGTCACCGTACGTAGTCACAAATTTTTTTTCTTGTGATGAGAACTTTTACGATCTATTCTCCTAACAACTTTCAGATATGCAATACAGTATTAACTATAGTCACCATACTGTACTAAAACATATTAAATTCTTATAATAACTCCATGAGGGAGGTCCTATTATTTCCATTTTTTTTTTTTTTTTAAGATTTTATTTATTTGAGAGAGAGAGACAGCGAGAGAGGGAACACAAGCAGGGGGAGTAGGAGAGGGAGAAGCAGGCTTCCCGCGGAGCAGGGAGCCTGATGTGGGACTCGATCCTAGGACTCTGGGAGCATGACCTGAGCCGAAGGCAGACGCTTAATGACTGAGCCACCCAGGCATCCCTTATTTCCATTTTCTAGATGAGGAAACTGATACATAGAGTTAATAAGTTATGTGACTTATCCAGGGTCACACAGCTAGCAGCTATAGAGCTGAGAAGAGAATATACACAATCTGGTTTTAGAATGATTGCTTTTAACCACTGTACTATACTGCTTACTGTGTCGTTGCATTGTCTTTGAAAACATGAGAAAACACAGAATTGTATGAGGTTTACTTTGTAAACATGAACATTTTACCCTGATTAAAGTTGATTCATTTACTCCATTCATCAGCACCTACTTATTCTTTTATGTGTTTCAGACACTATTAGGTGCTGAGTTTTGAGCAAGGTATACATAGCCCATGACCTCATTAATTTTACATTCTAGCAGAGAAGACAAATGCTAGTAAGTTCTTCATCTAATGATTGAATTGCAGTTGTGATAAATGTTACAAAAATGTGGGTTTGTCTTTTTTTAATTGAAGTATAGTTGACTTTTGGAGTTGTTTTTTGTTTTTTTTAATTGATGAGAATAGAGTTTTTGATGGGGATTCTGACATGGTCTTAGAAGTGAGATGATTCTCTGAGAAAATGGCATTTGAGCTAAACTTTGAAAGAAGCCTTTCTATGCCTACCTGAGGGTATGACTAAAATTAGAGACTTAGAACCACCTACTGGAACTGCATAGCACTTTGGAAGAGATGAGCTAACTCTTACATACCTCATTTACCCTGATATATGCTTCATTTATCCTGAAATTTAACATTGTTTTGTACATTTGGTGTCTGGTATAATTAACATTTATAGTGCTGACACATAGACAAATGACAGAGAGATTATCCTTCATCTTCTTTATTAAGATAGGGAAGTGATAAAAAGAGTTGAGAAACGGTCTTTAGAGGCCTTATTCTCCTGTTTTATTAGTATGTAAAAAGAGCCCCAGAAAACTCTGATTTGCCCAGAGGTGGTTTTAAGATTTCTTATATATAGCATAAATGAAAAAATGTATTTCTAAGTGTCTTAGTTGTTTGAAAATCCACTTATACCAGAGATTTTTTTTTTTTCCTTAACTGTATGAGAAAGCATTTGAATTTAAAACAGTTTCTCAACTGGCCTCCTTTAGCCTTACTGGCAGTAAGGATAAGCCTTGTATTTTTCTATCTGTAACTAGAGTGACTTGAATAAAAGTGAAAGAGAAATAGGGGTGCCTGGCTGGCTTAGTTGTAGGAGTATGCAACTCTTGATCTTGGGATCGTGAGTTCAAGGCCCACATTAGGTGCGGAGATTATTTAAAAATAAAATCTTAAAAAAAAAAAGTGATGGTACTTCAGGTGAAAATAATCTGAAGTTATTATGTATAATTTGACTTATTTATATGGTAGCAGTGTTCATGAATAATTCTTTTTTTTTTAAGTAGGCTCCACGCCCATTGTGGGGCTTGAAGTCACAGACCCGAGATCAAGAGTTGGATGCTGTACCAACTGAGCCAGTCAGGCGCCTCATGAATAATTTTTTTTAACTGTACAAAAATGTTTTTATCCGCATTGGGACTACAGTGGAACTTCCTTATAGTGTCTACTGTGTTCTCTTTAATATTTTCTTATATGAAATATTCCAGAAGACTCAGCCATGAGTTAATAGAAGAAAATTATATCCTTCTAATTGCCTCATCAATTATCAAAGATAGAAAACATTAAAAGAAGCTTCATATCTCATAACAAAATTTACAGGAAAGTCACCATTTTCTTTTTGACTCCATCTTCTCATTTTTGATAGATTGCAAAGGTCGACTGCAAGGAAATACTAGACATCATATGTAATCTGGAATCCGAGGGTCAGGATAACACAGCATTTGTTCTTTGTACGACTTACCTTACCCAGCAGCTCCAAACTGCAAGTGTATATTGTTCTTGGTAAGTATATTTACTTTTTATTCTCTTTATTTGTTTAGCACAGAGTAAGGCATTTAGAGTTTATGTAAAACATTGGCTTGTTTCAAATTTAAAGCCTAACTGATGTGAATTAAATCTTGTTTAGAAGCTAAACCATTTAATTAAAAATATTATTAGTTTTTTCCAGAAGAGTCCAGAAATAAAGTGAAGGTAAAGTTTGAGCTCCTCTTGATCATTCTGTTAACTTTAAGATACATTGTCTTTGAAGACAAAATTATGGCAACATGAAACAAATTGGTGTTAGGTCGTTTTCCTTTACACTTACTATATCTTCTGGTAGTCATTTTCCCCCTCTTATTTGGAAACCCACTAATTATGTAGGTTTCTAGGTCAACCTTGCACTAGAGAAGGAAATCAATTTGAATAGTAATCTCTTGCAATTTTGGTACTATATTAGCAGAATTGCACTATTTTAGTTTTAATTCAATTTATATCTTGTTTGCCTACAGAGTACTTAGTTGCTAAGAAGGAAACAGTGAGTGTAAACCATGGATCTTTCATTCTAACTGTATGGAATCTATTTAGGCCAAAGGGACAGACTGGTACACAGGAAACCTCTAGAATGTAAGACTGTCAATAAGTATCATATTAGTAGTATGGATAATGCTATAGGATACTAGAGAAAGGTGCTCTCACTGTATGTTTAAGAAAGGTGTCAAGGAGGAGGTATTACCAGCTTTAATTCAAAGAATGGGTTGTATTTGCATGATCTTGATGGGAGAAACCTTGAGCATTTTAGAACCTAAGGATGGCTTGAAGTTGAAAATGAGCATTTTGATTATAGGAAATCCCAGGAAAGCCCTTGGTGTACTTTAACCTTCATTGATCTCCTTTTGGAGCATCTGTGTGTATTTGTACAATTTTATTATTATTAGCATTTTATGCTACTTTATTTCTTTTTATGTACTATTTTGCATAGAAATATTATTTGTGGGGGCGCCTGGGTGGCTCAGTCGTTGAGCATCTGCCTTCGGCTCAGGTCATGATCTCAGGATCCTAGGATCGAGCCCCGCATCAGGCTCCCTGATCCGCAGGAGGCCTGCTTCTCCCTCTCCCACTCCCCCTGCTTGTGTTCCCTGTCTCACTGTGTCTCTCTCTTGTCAAATAAATAATAAAATCTTTAAAAAAAAAAAATTATTTGTGTACTGTAAATTATCCTACCCAATCCTCATAATTAGCATTGTGCAGATGAGGCAGTGGAGGACAGAGGAATCCGAGAAGTCTTGTGATTGCCCAGGATCTTAAGGCTAAAGTGATAGAGCTAAGATTCACATCCAGGATTTTTGACTGCTAATCCAGTGCTTTTCTTCTCCTTTGGTTGTTTTCTTGGCACAGGGCCAGAATTCAGATTGTAGTCTTCTACCACTCAGTCCACAATGCCAGAGTTATATTTCCTATGAGAAAGGAGATAGTGGAATAGGGAGTTAAATATATTTTGTAATAATCATTATGGGCATTTTGTCAAGATACTAAAAAAGAGGTGATACAAATAAAAAGAGTTAAGTAGCAGTAAGGGTTTTGATCATTAAATTAAGTAGAGGAGGTTTTTTTTTTTCATACATTACAGATTAGAGATCTTAGCAAGTATACTCTTAATCCCTTTGATCTGTTTCACCCATTCCCCCCCACACACACACTTCCCCTCTGATAACCACCAGTTTGTCCTCTGTGTTTAAGAATGTTTTTTTATTTGCCTCTTTTTTTCCTCTGTGCATATGTTTTGTTTCTTAAATTCCATCTATGAGTTTAGTCATGGTATTTGTCTTTTTCTGCCTGATTGATTTCACTTAACATTGTACTCTCTAGATCCATCCATGTTGTTAAAAATGGCAAAATCTCCTTCTTTTTTTATGGGATATGTATATATATCCCATATGTATGTATATATATTGTATGTATACACACACACACACATATATATATCACATCTTTTTTATACATTCGTCTGTTGATAGACACTTGAGCTGCCTCCATATCTTGGCTATGGTAAATGATGCTGTAATAAACATAGGGGTGCACATATCTTTTTGAATTAGTGTTTTTGTGTTTTTTTGGTAAATACCTAGGAGTGGAACTACTGGATCATATGGATCATATGGTAATTCTATTTTTAATTTTTTGTGGAACCTCCATACTGCTTTCCAGAGTGATCGCACCAGCCTACATTCCTACCAACAGAGCACAAAGTTTCCTTTTTCTCTACATCCTGGCCAATACTCGTTATTTCTTGTGTTTTTTATGTTGACCATTCTGACAGGTGTGAGGTGATATCTCATTGTGGGGTTTTTTTTTGTTTGTTTGGTTTTATTTTTTATTTATTTATTTTTTTTAAAGAGAGAACTCTCAAGGAGGGGGGGTGGGCAGAGGGAAAGGGAGAGAGAGAGAGAGAACCTTAAGCAGGCTCCAGGCCCAGTGTGGTGTCCAATGCTGGGCTCCAGCTCATGACCCTAAGATCATGACCTGAGCCGAAAGTTGGACACTCAATTGACTGAGCCACCCAGTTGCCCCTCATTGTAGTTTTGATTTGCATTTCCCTGATGATTAGTGATGTTGAACATCTTTTCAGTGTGTCTGTTGGTCATCTATATGTCTTTGGAAAAGTGTATTTTTGTGTGCCCATTTTTTTTTAAAGATTTTATTTATTTATGTGTCAGAGATAGAGAGCAAGAGAGCAAAAGCAGGGGGACTGTCAGGCAGAGGGAGAAGCAGGCTCCCCACTGAGCAAGGAGCCCGATGCGGGACTCAGTCCCAGCACTCTGGGATCATGAGCTGAGCCGAAGGCAGACACCTAACCAACTGAGCCACCCAGGCATCCCCTCTGCTCATTTTTTAATTGGGTTATTTGTTTTTGTGTGTGTTCCGTTGTATAATTTCTTTAAATATCTTCTCCCATTCAGTAGCTTGTCTTTTCATTTTGTTGATGGTTTCCTTTACTGTGAAAGCTTTTTATTTTGGTATAGTCTTCAATAGTTTAATTTTGTTTTTGTTTCCCTTGCCATAAGAGACATATCTAGAAAAATGTTTCTATGGCTGATATCAAAGAGATTACTGCCTGTGTTTCCTTCTAGGAATTTTATGGTTTCAGGTCTCACATTGAGGTCTTTAATCCATTTTGAGTTTATTTTTGTGTATGGTCTATAAGAAAGTGGTCCTGTTTCATTCTTTTGCATGTAGCTGTGTTGGTTTTCCCAACACCATTTGTTGAAGAGATTGTCTTTTTCCTAGTGTATATTCTTGCCTCCTTTGTTGTAGATTAATTGACCATAAAAGTGTGGGTTTATTTCTGTGTTCTTTATTCTGTTCCATTGAATAATGTATTGGTTTTTGTGCCAATATCATACAGTTTTGATTACTATAGCTTTGTAGTATGATCTTGAAATCTGGGGTTGTGATACCTCCATGTTCCTCTTTTTCAAGACTGCTTTAGCTATTTGGGGTCTTTTGTGGTTCCATGCAAATTTTGGGATTATTTGTTCTAGTTCTGTGAAAAATGCTATCAGTATTTTAATAGGGATTGCACTGAATGTGTAAATTGCTTTGGGTAGTGTGGACTTTTTATTTAACAGAGTGGGAGAGGGGTTGGGGAGGGGCAGAGGGAGAGGGGGAGAGAGAGAATCCCAAGCAGGCTCCATGCCTAGCATGGAACCCGACACAGGGCTCAATCTCAGAACCCTGAGATCGTAACCTGAGCTGAAATCAAGAGTCAGACGCTTAACTAACTGAGCTACCGAGGCGCCCCAGGTAGTGTGGACATTTTAACAATAATTGGTTTTCCCAACTCATAAGCATGGACTCTTTCCATTTGTTTGTTTCATCTTCAATTTCTTTCATCAGTGTTTTATAGTTTTTAGTACAGGTCTTTTACTTCCTTGGTTACGTTTATTCCTAGGTATTTTATTCTTTTTGGTGCAGCTGTTAAATGGGATTGTTTTCTTAATTTTTCTTTCCACTACTTTATTAATGTATAGAAATGCAGCAGATTTCTGTATATTAATTTTGTATCCTGCGACTTTACTCAATTTTTATGAGTTCTAATAGTTTTTTAGTGGAGTCTTTAGGGTTTTCTGTATATAGTGTCATGTCATTTGTAAATAGTAAAGTTTTACTTCTTCCTTACCAATTTAGATGCCTTTTATTTCCTTTTGTTGTCTGATTGCTGTGGCTAGAACTCCCAGTACTGTGTTGAATAAAAGTGATGAGAATGGACGTCCTTGTCTTGTTCCTGATCTTAGAGGAAAAGCTCTGTTTTTCACCATCGAGTATGTTTGCTGTGGGTGTTTCATATATGGCCTTTATTATGTTGAGGTATGTTCCTGCTAAACCCACTTCGTTGAGAGTGTGTATCATGAATGGACATTGTACTTTATCACATGCTTTTTCTGCTTCTGTTGAGACAATTATATAGTTTTTATCCTTCCTCTTATTAATGAGACATATCATGTTGATTGATTTGTGAATATTGAATCACCTTGCATCCCTGGAATAAATACCACTTGATCATGATGAGTAATTTTTTAAAATTTATTGTTAGATTTGGTTGCTAATATTTTGTTGAGGATATTTGCATCTGTGTTCATCAGAGATATCATCCGGTATTTTTCTTTTTGTGTAGGCTTTACCTGGTTTGGGTATTGGGGTAATGCTGGCCTGCCTCGTAGAATGGATTTGTAATCTTTCCATCCTCTTCTATTTTTTAGAATAGTTTGAGAAGAATAAGTATTAACTGTTCTTTAAATGTTTGGCATTTCACATATGAAGCCATCTGGTGTTGGACTTTTGTTTCTTGAGAGTGTTTTGATTACCGATTCAGCTTCACTGCTAGTAGTTGATCTGTCCACATTCTCTGTCTCTTCCTGATTTGGTTTTAGAAGGTTATATGTTTCTAGGAATTTATCCATTTCTTCTAGGTTGTCAAATTTAATGGCATATAATTTTTCATAATACTCTTTTGTAATCCTTTGTATTTCTGTGGTGTCAGTTATTATTCCTCTTTCATTTCTGATTTATTTATTTGAGCCCCCCCCTTTTTTTCTTTTAAATGAGTCTGGCTGAAGGTTTATCAATTTTGTTGATCTTTTTAAAGAACCAGCTCCCGGTTTCATTGATCTGTTCTATTTTCTTTAGTTTCTGTTTCATTTATTTCTTCTCTAATCTTTTTTATTTCCTTCCCTCTACTGGCTTTGGTCTCTGTTCTTTTTCTAGCTCCTTTAGGTGTAAGTTTAGGTTGTTTATTTGAGATTTTTCTTGATTACAAAATAATTTTAAAACTATAGTCATACAGTTCTTCTAATATTCCTGATAGAGCTTCCCTTTTAGAGTGACCCCTAACTTTTTTTTTCTTCCTTTCTTCACTCAGCCACATTAGCCCTTCCAAGAATGTTAGTGGCTCTAGGATTAATGCTGCTCCCCTGCAGCAGGAAGGGATTAACAGGGATTTCCCTCTTGTTGGCCTCCTGAGAAGCTATAATGAGTAAAGAAAATATTAAGTCACTTCACACTTTGTTAAAACTAAGCTTCTTCCAAGCAATTCAAAGAGAATAGGATCTAAAGTTTTCAAATTTGGAAACATTTTTTTTTTTTACCCTTGTGTTGTTTTCATAGTTGTTTGTTTTGCTTTGGGATATTGGATATTGGAATTAGAATAACTACAACAAAACAGTGAATTTTACTAAAGAAAATGAAACTCAGGAATTCTGTTCAGATAGGATAGATTCTTTTGTTGTGCTAGAAATGCTAGAAATTTCCTGTGTTGAAGATAGTAGGTTATATGGAATATTTGGAATCTGACAAAAGCAGTCACTTATTTTTTAAAAAATATACTAGGGGTGCCTGGGTGGCTCAGTTGTTAAGCATTTGCCTTCGGCTCAGGTCATGATCTCAGGGTCCTGGGATCGAGCCCCAAGTCGGGCTCCCTGCTTAGTGGGGAGTCTGCTTCTCCCTCTCCTTCCCCTGCTCATTCTCTTTCTCTCTCTCTCTCAAATAAATAAAATCTTAAAAAAAAGAGAGGGAGAAATTTTCTTTTTCTTTTTTTTTTTTTTAAAGATTTTATTTATTTATTTGACAGAGAGATAGAGAGAGAGCACAGATAGGCAGAGTGGCAGGCAGAGGGAGAAGCAGGCTCTCTGCCGAGCAGAGAGCCCGATGCGGGGCTCGATCCCAGGGCCCTGGGATCATGACCTGAGCCGAAGGCAGACGCCTAACCGACTGAGCCACTCAGGCGCCCCGAGAGAAATTTTCTTCAGAGATATTTATAAACCACAATAAAATATATTACTTTATAGCAGTCACCATATTATTGATCTCAAAAGGTATATTGCTTAGCTTCTTCATTAACCCTGGCCCCAAATGAGTTTTGGCTCTCTGCAAAAATCAAAGATGTGCTGGAGGAATGAGTTTCCTATAGATGTCTGCAGTGGTAATATTAGAGTAACCACAAAAATTATAAAGATAACTATTTTTGAATGGGACAGTATACATATAGATGTGTAATTACTATTGCTACTTTTATTTTTTATTTTTATTTTATTTAAATTCAAGTTAGTTAACATATAGTATATTATTAGTTTCTGGGGTAGAATTTAGTGATTCATCAGTTGCATATAACACCCAGTGCTTACTTACATAAAGTGCCCTCCTTAATTACCCCATCCTGCCACCCAGCCCCCCCCAGCAACCCTCAGTTTGTTCCCTATAGTTAAGAGTCTCTTACGGTTTGCCTCCCTGTTTTTATCTTATTTTATTTTTACTACTGCTACTTTTAAAATAAAGTTCATACAGGTGAACCTTAAACCTCTACAGAAAGCTTTCAGCAAGTTTGATAGGTTGATCTTTGCTTTCTTAGAACTTAGTTTAAATCTTGTATGTTGTACATTTGTGTTTTTCAGATATAATTTCATGCCTATTCTTTCCTAGCCTTGAGTCTAGACTTTGATATACCAGGGTCAACATGTATGTTGCCCTCAGTGCCTGTCAAAGACCACCATATATGTTTTATTTAACCCAATTTTGTTGGAAATAAAAAGTTAAAAAAAAAAATCATGAGAATCAACTACTGTATTTGCAGGAGCTGCCTTTAGGGATGGTCACTCCTTAATTCCACAGAGTTTTCTTTGCCTCATTCCCAAAGTGCCTAAGTTCTGGATATCAGTGTGACATATTAGCTGGACTCCACGGGCTTCCTGCTATGCCGTAACACAGTGTAGTTTAAAGTTCTTGCTTGGTAGCTAGATCTCTGCCAAAATGTGTTTCCCACTATTAATAGAACTAAATTTCCTTTCCAGTTTTTATTAATTTGTGTATAATTTGTTGACTTGAGGTAGGCAGGGGGCTAATTTGAGGCATTGGGTTAATAATTATCTGAACATTGGAAGCATCCATACAGTGGAATCATTTTCAATATATATTCTTTAATGGCTATCCATTTTAAAAAATCGTATCATTGTAGTAATTGAAGAAGTGTTTGTCCTTCCTAGTGCTGCATGTATGATCCAGCAGGCTCTGAGTTACTATTTATTGGTGGTTTCAGTTTTCCAGTGTGCATATGTGAATGGATGGCATCGTGGCATTTTCAAGAGTAATATACTGTTTGTTTTGGTTTCATTCAGGCAAGTTTATATGTTTGGGTAGGTAATAGCAGTTCTAAATTATTGAAGTGTAATTGTGTAAATAAGTATAAAAACAAAATACATGATAACAATGACCTTTTCTGGTCATGGGTATTTGGATTTAAGATAACTATAGCTTGAAATATTTAATTTGGAATAAATCAAGCCCTAGACATTCTGATTTATTTTATTTTTTTTAATATTTATTTTTTCTTTATTTTTTTTTAAAGATTTTACTTATTTATTTATTTGACAGAGAGACAGTGAGAGAGGGAACACAAGCAGGGGGAGTGGGAGAGGGAGAAGCAGGCTCCCCGCTGAGCAGGGAGCCCAGTGCGGGGCTCGATCCCAGGACCCTGGGACCATGACCTGAGCTGAAGGCAGATGCTTAACGACTGGACCACCCAGGCGCCCCTAAATATTTATTTTTTATTTAGAGACAGAGCACACGTGCACACAAGCGGGGGTAGGGTGGGGTGCAGAGGCAGAGGGAGAAGCAGGCCCCCTGCCAAGCAGGGAGCCTGATGTGGGTTTTATTTCCCAGCACCTTGAGATCATGACCTGAGCTGAAGGCAGACACTTGACCGACTGAGCCACTCTCAGGTGCCCCTGATTTATTTTTTTAATTTAATGGGTGCCTGAGTGGCTCAGTTGGCTAAGTGGCCAACTTGTGATTTCAGCTCACAAGTCATTTTCAGTCATGGGATCGAGCCCCGTGGTGGGCTCCTCGCTCAACAGGGAGTCTGCTTGAGATTCTCTCCCTCCCTCTCCCTTTTTTTCTCACCCCTAAAACAAACAAATCTTAGGAAAAATTTTTTGAGGGGGACCTGGGTGGCTCAGTTGGTTAAGCATCTGCCTTCGGCTCAGGTCATGATCCCGGGGTCCTGGAATCGAGTCCTACATCAGGCTCTTTGCTCCGTGGGGAGCCTGCTGCTGCTTCTGCCTGCTCCCCCTGCTTGTGCTCGTGCTCTCTCTCTCTGACAAACAAACAAACAAATAAATAAATAAAATCTTTAAAAAAAAGTTACTTGAGAGACTTTTAATTCTTAACTCTACTTAATCACTTTATCAGATTTGCCTAACTTTAAACTTCTAGCCAATTGATGAATTTTAGATTGTAGATATTCCTTGTCCTTTTCTTTTTTCTTCATAATCAGGTTTTACTGGTTTGGTAATTTTGTTCTTTTCAAATAGGTTAGATTTTATACACATATTTTGATAGAACTCCTTTTTATCTCTGAGCATATATAATTCTCCACTTCCTTTGTTATTCTGAATTTTGCACTATCCTCAAAACTTTTTATTACTAAGGTACTTAACATCTAAAAGAAGCAATCTTGTGAGTTTAAAAATGAACAGTCATCCCGGTTACTTGCCTGGCCAGTAGCTCTTTTCAAAGGTGACCTGTCTCAATTTTTATTTTTCCTGGTTAGGAAAGCAACACTAGTCACCAAAGACAAATATTTAAAGTCATTTCAAGTTAATTTTATTTATTATAACTCAAATTTGCCATCACAAAATATTAGAAGCTTTCATCATGTATCTTTTAAGGTGTTTATCCATTTCAATCTTTGAGGCAAGTTTTATATGTTTGTAAGAATTTCACAATATGAGAACCCCAGTTACCTCTTTAAAAGTATAATAAGTTCTGTTAAATATGTTTATTTTCTGTTATAAAAAGAAATATGTTCATTTGTTAAGCTTTGTATTTGTGCCCAGCTTCCTAGAATAGTCTTAACAGCAGTAAGACATTAGTGTTCTAGAACTGGCTTGTGAAAATAATACTTTTTTAATGAAAATTATTTAACAAATATTACAGTATATATTGGAGTGTACAGAAAAAAAGTCACTTTTTTTAAGCGCTAACATTCTCTCTTTAGTTTTACCAAGTAACTTACCTTGCATTCATATTTCACGTTCATATTAGCATTTTTTTCCTAGGTATTTTTGAGTTTCTAGTGCTTTTCCTTAAGAGTTTTCTCTTAACCCAGTCAATGCTTTTAATTAACTTAATCTTTCCAAGCTTTTCTTTGTTTCCATGATGAATATTTGTAGGATTCTTGTATTTTAGCCATTTCCAAGAGAGCCGTTTTACTAATTGTATTAGTAAATATTTAAACATCCCCAAATACATGCCTAAGTAGCATCATGACATTTTAGAGCCGGAAAGGGGCAGGAGATTAGCGTGGAGAAGTATACTGTTAGGATATTTATTAGGTGTATATATTTTGTTAGCGGTGTAGGGATGTTTGATGATCCCTGCCCACTAGGATAAGGTTTTAATTCAGTCAGTATAATTACCAGTGTAAGGGGTAAAACCTTTTGGAACACTACGGGATCTTAGTGTTTTAAAATGTCAACATAAAGGGGCGCCTGGGTGGCTCGGTTGGTTGAATGTCTGGCTCTTGGTCTCAGCTCAGGTCTTGACGTCAGGATTGTAAGTTCAGGCCCCTCGTTGGGCTCCACGCCTAGCCTAACATGAAGCCCACTTAAAAAAGTCAACATAAAGGAAGTAGTCTTTGTTGTTTTTACTTTTCCCCACCGCAAAGAAGAAAGAAGTGGTGGAATTTTCAGGGAGGATTCTCAACAATTTTACCAGTTTGAGAGGACACAATAGGGAATATAGATAGCTTTTTTTTCCCTAGTTTTTGCTTATTTTTACAAATAAAAGACCAAAATGGAATGGGGAGGTGGACAGCAAATACCAGTTGCTTTAAATGTTTTACCTTAATCTTTCTTTTTATAGGGAATTGACTCTCTTTTGGAGTAAACTGCAAAGAAGAATTGACCCTTCTTTAGACACTTTTTTGGAGCGCTGTCGTCAGTTTGGTGTCATAGCTAAAACACAGCAGCATTTATTTTGCCTGATTAGAGTTATACAAACTGAAGTGAGTAATTTTGCTTTTTTATGATGATTGTCCTGAAACGAAGAAATGAGTGGGAAGATAACTTCTCAGGCAACTCCTCTTAGATGAGGGAAAATGAGAAATAATGGACTTTAATAAGATTATGGAATTGGACATATCTAGCCGTTTCTGCAGATTGACCTTCTGGAATCCACAGCTTTTCTTAATGGAAAATAATGATTTGAAGTGACAGACCATTAGAGGAAAGGAAGATTATGTTTTTGGGCTGTCACCTCAACTACTCTATATCTATTTTTACTAGAACGATTTTCTGTTTTTTATGCAGGCATGTTTGTTTACATGTTAACATAATTATTATAAATGAAGAAAATACATTTGTATTTTTTGTATTTTCCTTAAGAATGGAGTGATACATTTTCTAAGTTTTGAAGTAATAGAACAGTTCCAGAATCAACTCTATACAAATAGTGAACTTCTGTGCAGAAATATTTATTTCTTAAAAAGAAATGAAGTGCCATATATAAAGCCTTGTGTTTTGAGTTCAGCCCTATATATATATTAAGACCAGCCTAGAGATTCAGGATGAATCTTATACTGTGCTCTATTTTTATGTTGTTTTTAGTATCTGCTCATGACTGAGCTCTCAATATACCCATATCTGTAATGGTTAATGGGTATGTTTTATGGGTTACTTCTTTGACAACATCCAAGGATTGTTTATACTAAAGTCAAGACACAGTTGTATCGTTGATAAATCCAGTCTCCTTTAATGTTGTAAATGTCTGTAGCCTATATTTTATTTGAAGTTTGTTGGTTTGGACTTCTCCAGGGAAGACTGGAAAAGGTAAAATATTTTATTAAAAGTAAATTTGTGGTCAGATAAGTTAGGTGATAATTATTTCTAATCACTGTGAATGCAGTTGTATCTTCTGTCACAGAAACAACATGTGCAAGTAATTATAGAACTTATTTAAAAAATTAGTTTTAGAACTGGCCTTTAAAAAGTTTTGTAACCTTTAAGGAAAGTATTAGTTTTCTATTGTTACATAAGAAATCACCACAAACTTAGCACTTAAAACAACACCCAGTTTGTTAGCTACAGTTTTGTAGGACACAGTGTAGCACAGCATGGCAAGGTTTGCTGCTCAGAGTATCACAAAGGTGAAATCAAGGTGTTGGTCAGGTTGCGTTCTTATCTAGAAGCTTTGTGGAAAATCTGCTTCTAAGTATATTCTTATTGCTGAAAGAATTCAGTTCCTTTTGATTGTAGGACCGAGGTCCTCATTTTCTCAGCCACATTCTGTTTTCAGTGGCTAGAAGCCTCCCTCGTCCCATACCTGCATTTTTTTAAGCCAGCAGAGGTATAAGAAATTCTCCTAATTCGAATCTGGCTTCCAGACCTAGATTTAAAGGGCTTAAATGATTAGGTCAAGCCCACCTAGGTAATGCACCTATCTACATAATCATAGGAATGGGTACCATATTTACAGGATCCACTTAAACTTGAGGAGAGGAGATCATACAAAGGTGAGGGTCACTTGGAGGTCATCTTAGAATTCTACTTACCATGAGAAACCACAGAAAATGGGAAAGCTACTAGAGAACTAGGGAAAATGGGTTTCTGACACAGACTAAGGAATTTGCTGTCCACTTGCATAACCAGAACCCATTTCTCTTTAAGCCTAGTCTAGGGTACTTCCACTATAATCATTCATGATAACTAGCCTGAAGGGTAGAAAAGGTGTGGACTGGTAGGTGGAAGGGGAGTGAGTGTAGAATTCTTTACAAATTGAGAGACTCACCTCTGGGTTTTTAAGGAGAGATGATCTAACCTATTGCAATTAGGATCTAGTTCTGCAATGAATGGTAGATATCCCACAATAGTAGTGGTCTAAAGAAGATGGAAGTTTCTCCCCCTCTCATATAGGTAGATAAACCAGGCAGAGTGGCCAAAGTTGCTTTTTAGTGGCTCCACATACCAGAAACCCAGGTTCCTTTTGTCTGTCTGCCATCAACACAAGTTTCCATCTCATATTCTAAGACCTAACTATTCCAGTCCTAGGTATCATGTCTCCATTCTAGATAGCAAGGTGGCAGGGGGCGAGGAGAGAGGGGCAAACTACACAAACCACACCATGATAAATCTTTTCTCACTCCCTCCCAATACACACACACACCACCGTATCTAGCTGCAAGGGAGATGAGATATATTCATTATTTCAGATTACTTTGTAACCAGATAGAAATCAGTCATTCTGTTTTTGTAGTAAAAGGGGAGAGGATATTGGGAGACAACTAATAACCAGTGACATAGCCCTTGGGATGGAACAGGTTAATGATGCTGAAAAGCTTATGTGGGGTTTAGGCCTCTTGCAGAAGGCAACAGTGAGTGTATAATGGAGAGGGCTTTATATAGTACCTTTTTATTTTCTGGGCTTCCATTTTCTATAAATAGCTTAAACCAGATCATCACATAAAGGTGCTTAGAGTAGGGGCACCTGGGTGGCTCAGTTGGTTGAGCATCTGACTCTTGATCTCAGCTCAGGTCTTAATCTCAGGGTCATGAGTTCAGGCCCCAAGTTGGGCTCCACGTTGGGCATGGAGCCTACTTTAAAAAAAAAAATCGGGTGCTTAGAGTTGTTAGACTTTAAAAATAGTATGACAGAATGGATGTAGATGAGGTTATATTTTGAAATGAAAGTAATAAGAAGGATCATCTTGAATCCAGTTTATTTGGCCATATGGCCCTTTTTGGTGGAACATACGGTGCTTACTGTTTGCAAAACAAGACTTTGTCTAGTTGAATTCCTTCTCTTTAGTAATGAAGAAGCTGAAAATTAGAGGTGTGTGACTTGTAAGGATCATAAAACTAGTTTGCAGCAGAGTCAGGACTAGACCATGGGTCTTTTGACAAATTGCATAATATGGTAGAAGATTATCATTTGTAAATCAGAGCACAGGGGACTTGAAGGGTCTAGTAAGTTTTAAAATAACTCATAGGTTCTCAACAAATTATTATTAATTTGTTAAAACTCCTTTTTAGAAGACTGAGATAAATAGCAAAGAATGTCCATTCTTTCCTAAACAGCCAAATCTGGTTGAAATGGTAAAATCTATGAAATCACTAAGCACTTTTCAAAAAAACAGTCTAAAAACACTGTTAATACATTCTGAACAGGTATAACAAGAAGTTACTTGTTAAAACAGTGGTGAATAAATTAGAATTAGGTTATGGAATGTGGAGCTGAATTTTGAAGGCATTGATGGACATGACTAAATTGATTTTAAATCAGGTAGCTGAAAACAAGAGTGGTGTGGCATATTATATCCAGGGCACATAGGTTATAGCCATGTCAGATAACCTTTGGAATTCTTATAGGCTATAAAGTGGTTAAGAACTGAGGTTATGCACAAAGATTGCTTTAAGTTTAAATCCTTGTTCCTCTGCTCACTACCTGGTGACATTGGGCAATTAACGTGATGAGCCTTGGTTTCTTCATCTATAAAATGAGGATAATGTATAAAAAGAGTATTTGGAGTAGTGCCTAGAATGTAGTAAGGGTTTTGTAAATTGATGATAGTTGTTTCGTTGTGTTCCTAGAATTTGGAAAGGTGCCCAACGAATAATTGCTTAACAAATTGATTACCGATTTGAACAGTAGAATTTATCCTGTTATTTTACATGGTATTCATCAGAATACTTAACAATATGCCAGCAATGTAGTAATCACTTTATCTTCATTTTTATAATAATGTTAGGAGGGAAATCTAGTATTACCACTGCTGTTATCATTTTATAGATGAGGCAGCAACAGCTTAGGAGTTAAGAACTTGTCACTGCAGTGAAGCTGGGGTTCAAAGGCCATCAAAGTCTGATTGAAAATTCTGTGCTCTTGGGGCACCTGGCTGGCTCAGTTGGTAGAGCACGCATGTCTTGATCTCGGGGTTATGAATTTGAGCCCCACATTGGGCATAGAGATTACTTATTTGTTTGTTTGTTTGTTTGAGATTATTTTTTTAAAAAATTTTTATGCTCTTAAGTACTGTATTTTAAGCCACTCTGCCGTATAATTCCACTTGTCTTTGCTCATAGTATTTTCACATTCCATTTCAGCCTCTCACGTAAGTCATCTTGTATGCACTAGCCTTTTATCACATATGACCAGATCTTTTTCCTGATTTTTGATTAGTTTCTGAGAACCTGTTGCTATAGAGAGATTTTAAAATTTATCTTGTTTTCCCCGTGGGAAGCTGAGATACAGTACACCTATAGCTAATTAGTACTAAAGTACTAATTCTTTTAGGAGAAAATGGGGAGGGGCCCTTGGGTGGCTCAGTCAGTTAAGCACTGGACTCTCGATTTCAGCTCAGGTTATGATCTCAGGGTTTGTGAGACCCAGCCCCACATTGGGCTTGATGCTGGGCGTGGAACCTGCTTAAGATTCTCTCTCTTCCTCAGCCCCTTCCCTCTCTCTAAAAAACGGCGGGGGAAGAAATGGGGAGAATCATTTATTTTAGCCTTGAGATTTTGAAAACACCCAGCTGTTCATGACACACGTGTTTCTTCAATTGAATTCAATCCTAGACTCACTTTTATACAGGTGTTCCTTCTTATACCCATTTATTTAAGCCCTGTCCTTCCTAACCAGCTTAAGACAATTCTTTTTTGAATCCTTCAATGACCTTATTTATCCTGAATTCCTTTGAATTCATGTACCTTTATTGTTTATACATTTGGCATATAAGCAGATTCCTTGAGGGTTAGAGATTGCTTTATATGCAGTGCCTTATGAAGTTGGACATTCTGTAAATGTACATTGTTATTGTTCATGGTTGTAACATCTAATCCAGTCCTTTGCATGTTGAGACAAGAAGGATCTAAATGTAACTTGCAGGAAGAAAGATTAAAGATAATTTTAAGAACTCTAAACGTTTTGAGAAGTGTATGTCTTACCAGTGAAAGTTATGTAATATTTCCATAATGAAAAAGAATAATAACCCCCCCCCCCCGTTTTTCTTATAGGCACAAGATGCTGGTCTTGGGGTGTCAATTTTACTGTGTGTCAGAGCTCTTCAACTCAGATCAAGTGAGGATGAAGAAATGAAGGCATCAGTTTGTAAAACAATTGCTTGTCTTTTACCAGAAGATTTAGAAGTCAGACGAGCCTGTCAGCTTACAGAATTCTTAATTGAACCCAGTTTGGATGGATTTAATATGTTGGAAGAACTGTATTTGCAACCAGATCAAAAATTTGATGAAGAAAATGCACCAGTTCCAAATTCTCTCCGATGTGAGCTCTTACTAGCTTTAAAGGCCCACTGGCCTTTTGATCCTGAATTTTGGGACTGGAAAACTTTAAAACGACACTGCCACCAACTGCTAGGACAAGAAGCCTCTGATTCTGATGATGATCTAAGTGGCTATGAAATGTCTATTAATGACACAGATGTTTTAGAGTCATTTCTCAGTGACTATGAGGAAGGTAAAGAAGATAAACAATACAGAAGAAGAGATTTGACAGATCAGCATAAGGAGAAAAGAGACAAAAAACCCATTGGTTCTTCTGAACGATACCAGAGGTGGCTTCAGTATAAATTTTTCTGTTTGTTATGTAAGCGGGAATGTATAGAGGCCAGGATTCTTCATCATTCTAAGATGCATATGGAAGATGGAATTTATACCTGTCCGGTTTGTATTAAAAAATTCAAGAGAAAAGAAATATTTGTTCCTCATGTGATGGAACATGTTAAAATGCCACCAAGCAGAAGGGACCGCTCTAGAAAGAAATTACTGTTGAAAGGCTCTCAAAAGGGAATTTGTCCCAAGAGCCCCTCTGCAACCCTGGAGCAAAACCAGTCATTGGATGAACAAGCCAAAGGAGAGTCTCATGAATATGTCACATTCAGCAAATTAGAAGATTGCCACCTGCAAGACAGAGATTTGTACCCATGTCCTGGCACAGACTGTTCCCGTGTATTTAAGCAATTTAAATACTTAAGTGTGCATCTTAAAGCTGAACACCAAAATAATGATGAAAATGCCAAGCACTACTTGGATATGAAAAACAGAAGAGAGAAGTGTACTTATTGTCGACGACATTTCATGTCTGCTTTTCACCTGCGGGAGCATGAACAAGTGCACTGTGGTCCTCAACCTTATATGTGTGTATCTATAGATTGTTATGCAAGGTTTGGATCAGTGAATGAACTACTTAACCATAAGCAAAAACATGATGATCTGCGTTATAAATGTGAATTAAATGGCTGTAATATTGTTTTCAGTGACTTGGGACAGCTTTACCACCATGAAGCACAACACTTTAGGGATGCGTCTTACACCTGCAACTTTGTTGGCTGTAAAAAGTTCTATTATTCCAAAATTGAATACCAGGATCACCTCTCAGTGCATAATGTTGAAAGTTCGAATGGAGATGTGAAGAAATCGGTGAAACTTGAGGAGGCTGCACCAGGTGAAAAGCAAGATTGTATTGATCAGCCCCATCTACTTGACCAAACTGATAAATCAAATTTACCTGAAGATCTTCTTTTCTGTGCAGGATCAGCTAGTTCTCAAATAGAAACTGCAGAAAATCTGAAAGAAAACAGTGACAGTAATTCTAGTGATCAGTTAAGTCATAGCTCTTCAGCTTCCATGAATGAAGAGTTAATTGATACACTGGATCACTCTGAAACCATGCAGGATATATTATTATCTCATGAGAAAGTCTTTGTGCCCTCCAGTTTAAAAGAAAAATGTTCCAATGTGGCAGTTTGTTTTGATGGGACTAAGTTTACCTGTGGTTTTGATGGCTGTGGTTCCACGTACAAAAATGCAAGAGGGATGCAAAAACATCTACGGAAGGTTCATCCATACCATTTCAAACCCAAAAAGATAAAGACAAAAGATCTCTTTCCCTGTTTGGGTAATGAACATAATCAAACAACTGAAAAGTTTGATGCAGAACCTAAACCCAGCTCAGACACGAACAGTGACTCTCCGGATGAAGGTCTAGATCACAATATTCATACTAAATGCAAACGAGAATATCAAGGTTATTCCTCAGAAGCTTCCATTTGTGCTTCTAAAAGGCCATGTACAGAGGATACCATGTTGGAACTTTTGTTACGCTTGAAACATTTAAGCTTGAAAAACTCAATAACACACGGATCTTTCTCAGGGTCATTGCAGGGGTACCCATCCAGTGGTGCTAAGTCTCTTCAATCGGTTTCACCTACTATCTCAGACCTTAATTTTCAGAATCAAGATGAGAATATGCCAAGTCAGTACCTTGCACAGTTGGCAGCTAAGCCTTTTTTCTGTGAGCTTCAAGGATGCAAATATGAATTTGTGACCAGAGAGGCTTTGTTAATGCATTATCTTAAAAAACATAATTATTCAAAAGAAAAAGTCCTTCAGTTAACCATGTTTCAACATCGGTATTCCCCATTCCAGTGTCATATTTGCCAAAGGTCATTTACAAGAAAAACACACCTTAGGATTCATTATAAAAATAAACATCAAATTGGCAGTGACAGAGTAACTCACAAACTGTTAGATAATGAAAAATGTGATCATGAAGGCCCATGCTCAGTAGACAGATTGAAAGGTGATTGCTCTGCAGAACTTGGCGGTGATCCCAACAGTAACTCTGAGAAGCCACACTGTCACTCTAAAAAGGATGAATGCAGTTCAGAAACAGATTTGGAGTCATCTTGTGAAGAAACGGAAAGTAAAACCTCTGATATTTCATCACCAATAGGTAGCCATAGAGAAGAACGTGAAGGACGAGAGGGACGAGGTAGCAGGAGAACTGTTGCCAAAGGAAATCTCTGCTATATTTTGAATAAATATCACAAACCATTCCATTGTATCCATAAAACTTGTAACTCCTCATTCACCAATCTAAAAGGCTTAATTCGTCATTACAGAACTGTACATCAGTACAACAAAGAACAATTATGTTTAGAGAAAGACAAAGCAAGAACCAAAAGGGAACTTGTCAAATGTAAAAAGATATTTGCTTGCAAATATAAGGAATGTAACAAACGCTTCCTGTGTTCCAAAGCTCTTGCTAAGCACTGTAGTGACTCTCATAACCTAGACCATATTGAAGAGCCTAAAGTGCTTTCTGAAGCTGAATCTGCAGCAAGGTTTTCCTGTAACCAGCCTCAGTGCCCTGCTGTTTTTTATACATTCAGCAAGTTGAAGCACCACTTGATGGAACAGCATAATATTGAAGGAGAAATACATTCAGATTATGAAATTCATTGTGATCTTAATGGCTGTGGCCAGATTTTCACCCATCGGAGTAATTATTCTCAACATGTATATTACCGACATAAGGACTATTACGATGATCTGTTTAGAAGCCAAAAAGTGGCAAATGAAAGGCTACTAAGGAGTGAAAAGGTATGTCCAACGGCACTCGCTCAAGGGCATGAACATCAGACTACCAGGAGATCATTTAATGCTAAGGCTAAAAAATGTAGTTTAATCAAAGAAAAGAAGGCTCCAATTAGTTTTAAAACAAGAGCCGAAGCCCTTCATATGTGTGTGGAGCAGTCTGAGCACACACAGTACCCCTGCATGGTTCAAGGATGCTTATCTGTGGTGAAGTTGGAGAGCAGCATAGTGAGGCATTATAAACGCACCCATCAGATGAGTAGTGCCTATTTAGAGCAACAGATGGAAAATCTTGTCGTCTGTGTTAAGTACGGTACCAAAATTAAGGAGGAGCCCCCTTCTGAAGCAGAGCCTTGTATAAAGAAAGAAGAAAATAGCTGTGAATCAGAGCACACAAAGCACAGCCATTCCCCAGGTGACAGTAGCGTGACTGCCCAGAACACGGATTCCCTTCATCCAGGGGAAAGGGAGGGAGGTCAGAAAGGATGTACAGAAAGCAAACCAGTGTTTGATGCAGATAATCTGCTCTACAGAGGAACTTTGAAATGTAATCATAGTTCAGAAACCACTTCTTTGGAACAATGTAATATAGTTCAGCCTCCTCCTTGTAAAATAGAAAATTCCATACCTAATCCTAGTGGGATTGAAAGTGGGACTTATTTCACAAGTTTCCAGCTGCCTTTACCAAGGATTAAAGACTCTGAAACTGGGCAGCAAAGTTCAGGGCAAGAAAACACTGTAAAAAATTCAACCCATGTCCCAAAAGAGAATTTTAGGAAGCATCCACAGCCCAGGTCATTTGACTTGAAGACTTATAAACCTATGGGATTTGAATCTTCATTTCTGAAATTTATTCAGGAAAGTGAAGAGAAAGAAGATGATTTTGATGATTGGGAGCCTTCGGAGCACTTAACATTAAGTAATTCTTCACAACCCAGTAATGACTTAACAGGGAGTGTTATGGCAAATAATATGGTGAATGACAATGACCCTGAAGTTGACATACCTCATTCTTCCAGTGACTCTGCAATTCATGAGAACCTGACTGCAATCCCACCTTTGATAGTAGCTGAGACAGCAACAGTTCCTTCCTTGGAAAACCTGAGGGTTGTATTGGACAAAGCATTAACAGACTGTGGAGAGCTTGCCTTAAAACAGCTTCATTATCTTCGGCCAGTGGTTGTCCTTGAAAGATCTAAGTTTTCCACACCAATTTTAGACTTGTTTCCAACAAAAAAGACAGATGAGCTTTGTGTAGGAAGTTCCTAAATAGCAATTTTGTTTTAGAAACAGACTGGCTCCAACACTGCAACATGGGGACAATTGCCAACTTGAACAAAGGCTGAGAACCAGCCACACCGTTGTTTAGGGTAGAATAGGCTGTGTATTTACATGAATGTATAATATCTATGTCAGCAGTATTGGCTGAGTCCATTAGCTCTCCAGTTGGTTTATTGATTGGGGTTTTTTTTGTTTGTTTGTTTATTAAAAAAATGGAACTGTACTCTTGTTTGGTGCTAATTAATACATCAAAATATATTGGGGCTTCCTTTTTCAAATTAAGTGTGCATGATTGTATATGGAACAAATACTAAGATCCCAGGGTGGGAGGGCTAGGGAAAGGGATATGGAGTTCTTACTTGACTTGAATGTGCACCTGAGGGTGCTTTGTGTAATATATTGTACACTACAGCATCTTATATTTTTTGAGTTGAGTTTCAATAAATTACAATTTTTCACCCATTTCTTGTTTACTCATAATGAGTTTTCATGCCATACATAAACTGAAACTGCACTTGTATTTTTCTGGAATGTGCACTTACATTTTGCCCCAGTAGTTTTTTGTTTCTTATTAACCAAACCATTTAGATGAAGCTTCTTTCTGAATGACTATTGTCTTAAAATTTTTGTGCAAAGAAAATTCTGAAATTGAGTAATTAGCTCTGAGAGTCAAGGTAGCTCCCAAAAGAGGATGTCCAGGATTTACCTGGGTAGAAAGAGAATACCAAGCAGGACATGAAGAGCATAGATGGATGTAGTCATGTTTCCAGAGAACTACAAATAATTTGGTAGGCTGCAATGAAAGGGGAGCACTGAGGTGGATGAGATTATTGTAGAGAGAGATGGGCAGGAACCCAACCATGAATGCTAAGAAGTTTGGACTTGAGTCCACAGGCAGCTGAGAGCCTTTGAAGGATTTGAACAAAATAACATGATGTTAATTGTAATAATGTTAAATTAATAACAAGTTGTAGATCACTTGAGTATGATTTGAGGAGCTGAGAATGGAAACATACTAAGACTGTTGAAGTACCTGAGGCAAATGTGATGAGATTTTATACTGTTGGTTGCAGCACAAGGAAGAGGAGATGAAATTGAGAAATTTAAAGAGAAGGTTGTTAGGCTTTGGAGGGTGAAAAAAATATTTTGAGGAAAACTGGAAGATTCAGTAGTGATGCATCCAATTGGGGAGGGAATACAAAAGGAAGAAATGAATTTGGGGGAAGAGGATGGAAAGCCAAGATGAGCTTGGTCTTTGGATGTGTTGAGCCTCAGTGGACTGTGAGCCATGTATGTCTGATGACAAGGAAAGCATGGGTTCTTACAAATACAGCAGCTTTATTTTCTGTTCCTTGTGAGGTTCTCAAGTCGCTTTCATTAGCTAGTAATGAAGTGATTCCGACAGTCCTAACATTCCTTTCTTAGGCCTATGGTTAGAATTTTAAGATCTTTTCTCTGACTCTTAAACCTTGTGTTTTTGGCTCTTAAGCAATTTCATTCTGCCACCTCCTTACCGTAAGTCTAAAGCACACCCCTGCCCCGTGCCCAAGTGGTTTCTTAGTTCAGATCCTAGTAGGTAACGGGGTTCTCAATCTGTTGAAAAAGTGGCAGAAACCGTGGACCATCCTAGAGGCTAAGGCTACTACTGACTCCTGAGGACCTTTAGCTAATTTCTGTGGGCTTCAGTTTCCTCACCTGTAAGTGAGGAGATAAGGGATATCCTCTTGAAAAATCACTTTCTATGATCTGAGTATGAGAAACGTCTGGTGGCTTCATTCTTAAAATTCCTTATACTAGAGATTCTTAGCCCAGAACAAGAGAAAGTTGCTAGTTGCTTAAGACTGAACTACATCCATTCAACTACTCCTAACTTCTACCCCCTGAAAGGACCAAGTGAGTCATTTGTAGTGGAACCAAACCCTAATTTTCAGAACTCTATTGAAAGTTTGCTTCAAGTACAAGCCAAAATGGTTCATCATAAGATTACTTTCTGTTCCAGTTGGAGCATCTTGCTTCATTTGATTTTTATCAAAGACAGTGTTTTATGTCAAACACAGCATGTGCAGTTCTATGATAATACAGAAGGTCAGAGCTATTTTTGTAGGTTTTAGTACTATCATTTTTACTTGATATGTCTTTGGGATTTGTCCCAATGCTGGTCCAAACCTGGAAGCATTGACTTCGTTTTTAAAGCCTTTTTATTTTTTTTTTTTTACTTTTAAAGATTTTGTTTATTAGAGAGCAGGGGGAGGAACAGCGGGAGAGCAACAAGCAAACTTGGCACTGAGCATGGAGCCCCATGCAGGGCTCTATCCCATGACCCTGAGATCACGACCTGAGCCGAAATCGAGTTGGAGGCTTAATTGACTGAGCCACCCAGGTGCCCCTCGGAGCCTTTTTAAATTCAAGAATGCCCCCTAAATGGTGGGTATAAGTTGGGTGTGCCAGACACTTTCATTCTATCATTTTGCCCAGAATTCTCTTGTTTCAGGGTTTCCCCATGTTCATGAACACCTGTGAAAGAGAGAGGGTGGGGAATGATGGAGAAGAAAGTTTTTGATTAGTATTCCTAGAGGTTCCATCCCAAATCTATCCTCTCTTCTTTGTCCCAGGTTGCCTACTTCTCACCTGCATTGCCAAGAACATAGTCACTGGAGGATGGAATTGGTCATTAACCAAATATTTAAGTGCACCCATATTTAGAGACAGTTTCAGATGCTTTGGGAGATAAAAATACCAAAGTAAGTTTATCAAGGCATCTGCCAGTGTGGAGCTTTCATGTGAGGGCTGGGGTAGCTTAAACATTGTTAATCAAAGTGTGGCAGTGGACCAGCAGCATGGGCATCACCTCGGAGCTTGTTAGAAATGAATGTCAGGCCAGGCCCCACTCCAGACCTTCTCGCCCCAAATCTGCATTTTAGTAAAATCTCTAGATGATTCATAGGCACAGAAAACTCTGTGAGGCAATGACTAGAACAAAGTGGAAAGTACTGTGAGAATTCAGGATAATTATACTTTTTTAAAAGCACTTTACATAAAATTATCTTGTTGAATTTTCATAACTTCATGAAGTAGGTACTGTTACCCTCATTTGACAGATAAAAACTTAAGGGTGAAGTGTTTTGCCTTGCCGATAAAAGCTGGGAATAGGGGGCGCCTGGGTGGCTCAGTCGTTAAAGCGCCTGCCTGCAGCTCAGATCATGGTCCCAGAGTCCTGGGATTGAGCCCCACATCGGGCTCGCTGCTCAGTGGGGAGCCTACTTCTCCCCCTTCTTGTGTTTCCTCTCTCGCTGTGTCTCTCTCTGTCAAATATTTTTAAAAAAAAAAAAAAAGCTGGGAATAGGCGGAGCCTAGTCTCCCAATTTCTTGATATCAGAGAGGGGAATTTAATGTGAAGGAAGAACATTGGAAGTTGCAAGTGGCATTTAAATAAGTACCAAAAAACCATAGTTCTGTAATTGAGTATATTGTTTGTGGAAGTGAATAATGGGAAATAAAGTTTGAAGTATAAGTAAAAGCCAGGTCATGCAGATCCAATTCCAATCACACATCTATTATTGATATTATTGACATTTTCTCATTTGAGGAAAGAAAGGAAAACTGGTTCATACTGTTTCTGTGAGTCCATTTTTCTTTCTGAGAGAAACTTATAAAAGTCAGAAGAGTTGCTCAGTCCCTTCTCCCCACTTCCCACCCCCACAATAGACTGTGATGCCTCCTGGCTTTATACTCCTAACTCAGGGGCAAAGCCTCCTCTTAGGTAGAGCTGAGTCTGGAAAGAGTGCCCCACTCTAATCTAACCTGCTTGGTCTACACCTGCAGGAATAGATTCTGTGACAGACTGCATTTGGAGGTTCCGAACCACTTTGAGAAAGGTAACCAGGATAGGAGATTTAAAAACCTGTCAACCTGTATTTGACAGGTTTAGCCTGGAAAGTAGAGAAGACTGGAAGCACAGGAAAGATAGCCAAATATTCACTAAGCACATACCATCTGTTAGCTCCCGGGTGTTGAACATGACACAGTAGGTTTCCTGCATTGTGGAGGTTAGAGTCTAGTAGAGAAGATAGACAATAAACAAAACACTACAAATGAAGTGCTACTAAAGAAGCTATGGCGGTGATGGGACCTCAAAAAAGTCCAGGAAAAGCTTCCTTGAGGAAGCGATGTTTGAACTGCAACCTGAAGAACCAGTAGGAATTAGCCAGAGAGGATAATCCTATTATGTGCAAAGGCTTTGTGGTGTGTTCATGACATTGACAAGTCTGGTATAGCTAGTGCTGAGAGTCAAAATGGGAAAGGGAAAGGAGAGAAGGCTGGGTAGGTAAACAGCAACCAGGTAGTTTAGTGCCATGTAACCAGCTTCTAGATTTTGGATTTTGTCTGAAAGGCCATGAAGAACCTTCTGAAGCCATGAAAGTAGGCACTGCAGGAGTCATAAATTAGAGTATGTATGCCAGAGTCCTAATACGGTCTGATGTGGAAGACTACTGGGTGGAAGTGACTGACTGCTGGCTGGTTGGCTGGATAGATGGATAGAGGACTCTGTCTAAAGGTGGGCTGAGATGCCTTGCATAGTGATAATTCTTCACTGGAGGTTTTCAGGTATCTAAGAAGGGAGTCAAACTATAAATGGGCTTTTTGGACTAGATTCTTTTAAGGCACCATACACAATTGAGATTGACCATACCTTGTATTTGGTCATGGATGTCATTACAAATAATAGTTGCACTTATCTATACGGGTAGCTTGTTCTTTTATACAAATTATCAAATTCTCGTTACAGGCCTACAAGGTAGGAATTACTCCCACTTCACTAATGAAGATATTAGAGCTCAGGTTAAGTAAATTAGCTCAAGGTAACAAAGTTAGTGAGTAGGAAAGTCAAAAATTTTAACCCAGATCCGTTGTACTCCCAAAGGCCTATGCTCTTAACAGCTACTCTGTAAAGATTCTATCCGAACAAGTACACAAATAGGGTAATAGGCACTTGATGAGTGAACAGTTTAGGCCATAAAGGTATTTAGAATTCTTCCAGGGGACTTTGCATTCACCTAATATTTTATTTAATGCCCGCTATGTGCCAAGCCCTAGGGATACAGTAGCCAATTAAAGGGACATGGTCCCTGTCTTCCTTAAGTTTACAACAGTCAGGGAAGACATGTTAAACCAAAAATTGCACAAATAACTATAACTGGGTTAAGTGCTTTGAAAGTAAAGTGTAAGGTGCCATGTAACAGGGAGATCTAATCTAGTATTGAGAGTCTCAAGTAATGATGTAGTTGTCACAGCCCCATCTTTCTCCAAAAAGTTTCTGGTTACCATTCTTTAATGATAACCTGTAATAGCCAAATCCAGAGTCTTATCTGAGTCACTTTTATTCCTTACTAGAAAGGATTCTGACTACCGTCACTCACTAGCAGACTGTGGGTCTAACAGCAATAGCAGTCACTCATATATCAGTAGGTCATTTCACCCTGACATAAGTACTGCATTTCCAACAGCACTCTAGACTCCTTTTCCTGGATGTGTCTCTGACACCCCAAGCAACTTGTCATACCACTTCCTACAAGAACAAAACAACCATTCCTCCTATTCCAAGCCTCCCTGTTACTGTTCTTTCAACCAGAATGAACAAATTGGAATAGCATCAGACAGTATTTTTCTAAAAATTGTCATAACCTTTTCTCCTCTTCCTTTTTGCCTCTCCCCTCCTATTGGTGCAAACCCTCTTTTGGATTCTTGCTGTCTTCACAATTGATCTCAGTTTAGAATATACACGTTGAGTGAACTCTTAC
Organism: Halichoerus grypus; assembly: GCF_964656455.1. NCBI lineage: Eukaryota > Metazoa > Chordata > Mammalia > Carnivora > Phocidae > Halichoerus > Halichoerus grypus. Next base: position 156,948,128 of record NC_135716.1, on the reverse strand, counting down.
AAGTTTTTTGGGTACAGACCGTAGATACTGTATTTTCATACCTCCTTGCTGAATGTATATAGGTACTAGTCAGTAAATAATTGACTTGATAACATGCCGTATAAGTTATTATACAGCACACTACAGTTCACAAAGTGTTTAGAAAATTACACCATCTGTTTCTGATATAAACCTTGCAAAGGATGTGGAATCCCCATCTGTAACCAGATGAGCAAAATGAGGCTCAAATATGTTTAGTCTTCTCAAAGATCACAATTTCTAAACAATAGTGACACGTGAAAAAAGGGAATGCTACAAAATAATCCAGTAATAACCTCCCTACACATTTACCAAGTAAACTATTCATTCTTTAGGAAAGCTTTCTTTAAATTCTCTCCTCAAATCTCCACTTAACCTCAGTTTTCTCATTTGCCATGTGAAAATAATTGCTGTCCCTTCCATGTATCATTGGAAATGTTCTATATCTACACTCTCCAAGAAGGTAACCACTAGCCACATTGGCTACTTAAATGTAATTAAAATTAAATGTAAAATTCAATTCCTCAGCCACACTATTCACATTCCAAGTGACTAGTGGCTACCATATTGGACAGAGCAGATAGAGAATATTTCCATCATTGCAGAAAGTTCTATTGGACAGTGCTGTGCTACAGCTAGAACTTGCCAAAGATCAAGGAAAGCAATATGACTGAACTGAAAATCCAGGCCATGTCTGGTTGGTTTTGAGTGAGAAAGTTCACTGGGTGAGTGGGAAGCAAGCTGACCTTTAGAACAGTGACATCACAATGCACAGTTCACAGTGGCTCTAGAACACCTGGGCTCCAGGCCACTATCCCTAACTCGTATCTAGGTTCCTGAAGCTTCTATACATGTAGTTCCTGGAGCTGCTGTCTTATTAAAATGTCAACATCTTTTCCCTCATCTTCATCTGTCTGGGACAACATCATAGATTATCTTTCTCTGAGCTCGATATGGAATTGGCTACAAGCAAGTCTTCTGGGAGAGACTAGTCCACCTCAGCAAACAAATTTGGGTCTACTAGATAATTTTGCTCCAACTGTGCAAGTTATCCTGAGGATTTCCTTTTTGCTTTTGTTGGGAATAGGAGTATATGCCTTATGGAAACGAAGTGTTCAGTCAATTCAGGTTATACTCTTTTGCTACAGAGGAATTTAAATAGTTCTAAATTGAAATTTGGTTAGCTCTCCTGCATTGTGCTACCCAGTTTTAAAACCATGCAGATGAGCAAAGATGAACCCTAGTCTCTGAAATTGGTTGAAACTAGGTTAACCTTAAAAACTTTCACCAATTAGGTTTTGAGCATAAAATGCTCTTTCTCACAGTAGTCTTCGGCTTGTTCTAGAATAAAATAGATCAAACAAATTCATAAACTGAGAAGGCAGCCTAACCCCAAATTTATATGATCACATACTCATCTTTGATTTTCTACTATGTGCCAGACACCATGAGGGGTACCTTTTAAAAGAATAGGCATTACAAATATAATTGGGATCTTGGGTTTGGCCTTTCTGTTCTTACTGTGACGTTGTTCTGTAACTGATGGCAAGGCATGTATATTCATTTAGGCATCACAATATTTTCATTATTTCTTTGTTTTAACAATATCAGGCTCAGTAAATATACAGGGGTTCTTTTTGGGAATAGGAGTATGATTGGTTGGGATTGTAAGAAACATTTAGGATTTTACATACTTCTAATCACCAATAATAACTTAATAGTTTAATCACCAGCAATAATAGCTATATTTACAATATAGTCAAAATGCTTTTAGAATCCCAACAATTCCATGAAATGGATAGAGGTTATTTTCATATGACAAACAAGGAAACAGGTGCATTGAGGTTCAGTGGAAATCTAAGGGGGTAGGATTTTAAAAGGACTTTCTTAAAGTTTACTTGGTAAATGCTGAGAGAAGTTATTACTGGATCATTTTGTAGCATTCACTTTTCATATATCACTACTGTCAAGGAATCATGGTCACACGTATTCTCTTAACCTTTCAAAACCCTGCATGGATCATTTTGTAGCATTCACTTTTCATATATCACTATTGTCAAGGAATTATGGTCACATGCATTCTCTTAACCTTTCAAAACCCTGCATGGTAGGCAAGGCAGAGAGTATCATATCCATCTTGTGGGTGAGGGAACTTTGTTATCATTGAACCAAGTTGACATAGATTGTAAAAACTGGCAAATCTGAGATTTGAACCTAATTTTTAGGATTCCAAATTCAAATCTTCTCCAAAATCTCATTTACTATAATCCAACTAACCTAAATCCCCAACAGGGATATGTGGGTATACACACATTTCAATTAGCTAATAGAAGAATATAAGGTAAAAACAAAACAAAACAGAACTATTACTGTAATTCTCGGTTCTGCTCTTGTTTGGTTAATGTTCAGCTCAATTAAATGAATTTGCAGCCCTCCAGACACCTCAGCCAAGAAAGAGGTAGTATAACAAGTGATTAATAGCATGGGCTCTGGAGTTGGACTGCTGGGGTACAAACCTTGGTCCCATCACTTGCTGTGTGAACTGAGAGCAGCCAGCCTCCAAAACCCCACTTTCCTTATCTGTAAGATGGGTTTGTCAACAGTCCCTCCCTTAGGGTGGTCATGAGGGTTAAAGGAGATACTGTGTGTAGAAAGCTCAGCACACAATGAATGCTCAATAAACAGTGCCAGTTATCATAATAAGGAAAAAAGATGATTGGTTTTTAATTTTTCTCCTGACAGGAATCTGTCCTAGATCGTTTTAAAAAAATGTTTTTCCCCATGACCAGGAAATATAGTTTTTCAGACCACAGTGTCCTGAGGGAACTTACATGGAAATCAGAGTTCCTGGATTTCAGTCCTGGTTCTGCCATTTCCAAATATATGAGCTTGGACAATGTTAGGGTCCAAACGGGAAGGTATTTAAATGGTTACCCAGTTCTGGGCTTTTTCTACATAAATAGGTCATTCGTAGGCAAAACAACCTCCTAGCACAGAGCCCTGCGTGTGGCAAATTTTTAGCAAATGGTATCTGTTATTATCATCTTTATTAATTAAATGCAAATAACAATCCCTGACCTGCCTGTCACTCTATTTTGTGATAAAGATCAAAAGACAAAATAGATATGAAGATGTTTTGCTAAACAGAAGGCTTGGCATAGGAATGAGGGATTATTGTTACTACTAGGTTTTTGCTTTGAATCTGAGGCATTCCCATGAATAAACAAGTAACGTTCAACTTCTGTTGTTTTATTTTAGAAAATATTGTTGTTTGTAATCACCCTCTACAAACTTTACAAGAAGGGCTCAGATTTTTTTCAGGCTTTGCTGGTCAGCCCAGAAGGGAATCATCTCCCAATTCAAGACAATAATCTCTTTCTGTCCTTGGGTCTGCAAGAGAGAATTTTGAAAAAACTTCAGGCAGTGGAAAACAAAGTGAAGGACCTGGAGGGGATGATCATTTCCCACAAACCTGCCACGAAGAGGGATTGCTCCTCAGAGCCTTACTGCAGCTGCTCTGACTGCCAGAGCCCCTTGCCCACATCAGGGTTCACGTCCACGTCTGAAATGTGACAGACTCCAATCTTTTCCAGAAAAGCACTGTCTTTCCCTCGTGTGTGTGGTGGTGTATCAATAAAGATAGAGAACTATATTGAAATGACCCTGCAAGGACTGGCTCTCTATTAGTAGGGCCCGGCTCCTACTTATGTGTGTGGTGGGATAATGTGGGGTGAACTAGTAGTCAAAAATGTCTCGGAGATGATGATGCCACTGGGTAGGCTGGAGGCCATAAACAGCCATATAGAAAAGGAGAGCCAAACTGGAATCCATGGGAAAAGAAGGGAAAGTGGGTCAGGTATATGGCCTTGAGCTCCATGCTGAAGAGGTTGGATTAGATAGAATAAAAACAGCAAAAAAGTGCTGCTGAGGGGCAGTGCTGTGTACTGTCCTATAGAGGTAGGCTGGCTCTCGTGCTGGCCTTCAGCCTAAAGGTCTGTCTGCATTAATTACCCAGAGATGGACAAGGATGGGGTGGACATAAAGGACTCTTTACTTTTATCCAACTTTTATTGATACTTACTCTGGCAATACTCTAAGCATTATGATAATCCTTAGGAATCTGTCCTTTGTGTTTCAGGAGCACCCGGTTTGGCTGGTTGGGCAGCTAATTTCAGAACAAGGAGTTATATATAACAGTGGAATCACATCATCTTGAACTCAGCTGAATTCTCCTTTGTGAATCCCAGCTTGGCAGGGAGGGAAGGAGGCACCTACCCGTCATTTCACTTGATGAGTGTGTACTCTGACGGGGGTGGGGGGGTGGCAGCAGATCATCCCCTCAGTGGGTGGTTCTCAGATTCCACAAGCCTTATAGTGTGTGCATTTTTGCCACAGTAAATGTGATTATACAGCCATTGAAATACTTTGTAAGTATCTGACACCCAAATGAAATACTTCATTTGTGCAAAGAAAGACACAGTGATTTATTGCCATGCTGAAGAAAAACCTGGCTGTACTATTCAACAGGAGACAATATAACAATCTCCTTAGTGGCATCTTCCTAAGGGATTATGAGGGTAATTTTGATCATAATTTTTGTCCAGTGCACGGCATTAAAACCTCTGTATAATATAGTGTACTCAGTGTAAAAACAGGTCAGTGAATACAGGGTAGGTCCAGGAAAGGCTTTGCTAAGGAAGTGACACTGAGTAGTCCCATAAAGGGTTACATGGGCAGACAATGAAATGGAAGGTATTCATGCTTCACGAATTACCTTGGAGCCATATAAAAAAGAGGGAGGCTTGGCTGGAGAACAGGAGAATTTCAGGGTGGCTGAAGCACTGGCTATTTCCTAAGCTTACAATGAAGAATTTTGGCTTCAGGGTAAGACACTAATCTCATCCTCAGATCAGATTTAATTCATGATGTGGTGAACAGAACAGATGGAAGTTACCAACAATGTGCATTATCTGACAGTGTAGGTGAGTAGTTTAACTCTGCTGCTGAAGGTGTGCCATGCAATCTTTTAAAGTCAGTTTCTCAGGGCACCTGGCTGGTTCAGTTGGTAGCACATGTGATTCTTGATCTCGGGGTCATGAGTTCGAGCCCAACGTTGGGTGTAGAGATTACTTTTTAAAAATTTAATTAAAAGAAATTTGGAAAAATTGAAGTCAATGTCTCAATTTTTTGCACTGTCTACATCTCAGTGTCTTCCTGTATAGTTCCAGTAATCTTGTCTTAGTTACATCTCTGGGGTATTTCAAAGGGAAGTGTCAGAAGAAGGGCCTAGGAGAATAGACTGATGTCAGGTAATGAAGGCACTTAAAGGTCATACCATGGTGTTGGAAATGGATCATTGTAGGTTTTTAGACAGGGGAGTAACATAGATAAGGTAGTCTGTGTGGGAGAGAGAATAGAATGAGCTAGATGTAGAAGATAAAACAGGCTGGCTGCTTCTTTGAGGATACACAGTGTTGTAGAAACTGAGGGAGCCACCTTGTTTCTGGCTCTCAGCTCCCCAGAAAGGGTGTGTGATTCACACCACAATCACAAGAGATTGACACCAAATATTCATTCCCAGTGTGGGGAGTCGGTCATTCTTGAGACCAGAGCACTTACGTCCAGGGCATCAGTTAAGGAAACTTGGATGTGTGGTAAGCAGAGAATCAAGGCAAAATGGAGAAAGGACTTGAGAGCTACTTTATCCTTCAGGTTAGATGGGGTAGATGAACTATCCTACACCAGCGTCCACCACTCTAGAGAGGAGAATCCTTATCCTCCAAATTCAGGCTGTCTCCTTTGGCGAAACGCTGACAATAACCTGTTTTGAGGCTCCCATTTCGGTCTTTACACACACCAGCCCCTCTATTTACAAACACTATCTGCAGTGAACAAATGATTCACTTTCCATACTTTATTTTCCCTCTGCTGATACCACCCTAGTCTAAGCCCCCATCATTTCTCACCTGGATTCTCAAAATGGCCTCCTAACTGGACTCCCTGCTTCCATCTGTGTCCCCGTTCAATTTATTCTCCACACAGTGGGCAAAGAGATGTTAGTTCTCTGCTCAAAACCTTCCAATGGCTTCTCATTTCACTCTGAGTAAAAGTCAAGTTCTTAACTAAAGGATTGTGCATGTTGACATGATCTGCCCTCCCCCTCCTTCTTACTCTCTTCTTTCCACACCCTCTTATTCCTCAAATATGCTAACCATTGTCTGGTCTTAGGGCCTTTGCACTTGCTATTCACTGTGGCACAGTTTCCCCAGATACCCATGTGGCTTCTTCTCTTACTTTCTTTAGGTTTATGCTCAAATGTCAATCTGAGAGGTCTTCCTTGACTATTTTAAACTTCTTTTTTTTAAGATTTTATTTATTTATTTGAGAGAGCGAGCAAGAGAGCGAGAGAAGGGGGAAGGGCAGAGGGAGAGAGAATCCCAAGCAGACTCCTCACTGAGCCTGGAGCCCAACATGGGGCTCAATACCACGACCCCGAGCTGAAATAAAGAGTTGGACGTCCAATGGACTGAGACACCCCATCTAACCTGAAGGATAAAGTAGCTCTCAAGCCCTTTCTCCATTTTGCCCCTTCTTTGACTATTTCATATAAAGAAGGTGCCCTCATACCAACATGCTGTATCCCCCTTTCCCTGCCTTTTCTGACAGCACCTATCACCTCCTCCACTTTTACTGTTATGTATTTGGATATTACCCATCTTCCCCTCCATCTACCCTAGCCCACTAAGAATGTAAGCTTCAGGAGAGAAAGTTCACTGTCTAGTTCAGTGCTATATCCCAGGCACCCAGAATAATGCCTGGTACTTAGCAGATATTCAATATTCATTGAATGAATGAGTGAATTCCAGTCTTCACTTGAGAAACCTCTTACCAGCTTCCTGTTCCCTTATCTCTTCAGACACATGGTGACAGATCAACACTATGATGCGGTTCTCCCAAGTATGGAGAGCTAGTTAGCTAGTCTTTATAGGGCCAGATACATTGCTAAAAGCTTTACATGATTTTTCTCATTTGTTCCTCACAATAGGAGGTGGTAAGTACTATTATTCTCATTTTACTGATGAGAAACTGATGCACAGAGAGGTTAAGTAACTTGCTAATATGTGGTGCAACTGTGACTGGCACTCAACCAGCCTGATTCTAAATCTGTGCTCTTAGCCACAAAGTTTGGTTGGCAGGAGTTTCTGTGAGGCTTTTGGACAAACTGCAGCAGGATGGAGCTGGATGAACTCAGACAGATGAAGCAAGAAAACCGAAGAGGGCATGGCAATGACAGCCCAAAGGAGAGAGAATTTTGAAAAAATGTTTATCCCCTCATATCTTTAAGTCGATAACTAAAAGTTTTCATCATAGGGGCACCTGGGTGGCTCAGTCGGTTAAGCCTCCAACTCTTGATTTCAGCTCAGGTCATGACCTCAGGGTTGTGAGGTGGAGCCCTGCTGGCTGTGGAGCCTGCTTGGGATTCTTTCTCTCCCTCTCCCTCTTCTCCCCCCAACCCCTACTCATGCACACTCGTGTGTGTGTGTGTGCACTCTTTCTCTCTCTAAAAATAAAAAAAAGTTTTCATCATAAATTTAAATAGCTACAATAAATATAAACTCTGGCAAACTGTAAATAATGACATTTGAAGATAAAGCTGTTAAATCCTTTTTATAGTGTATCCGACAGATTCTACGTAACAATGGCCATCATCATCCATTTAAAATTACACAAATGAGCTCTTTTTAAATTTTTTAAAATTAACATATAATGTATTATTTGTTTCAGGGGTACAGGTCTGTGATTCATCAGTCTTACACAATTCACAGCGCTCACCATAGCACATACCCTCCCCAATGTCCATCACCCAGCCACCCCAACCCTCCCACCACCCTCCACTCCAGCAACCCTGTGTTTGTTTCCTGAGATTAAGAGTCTCTTATGGTCTGTCTCCCTCTCTGGTTTCATCTTGTTTCATTTTTTCCTCCCTTCCCCTATGCTCCTCTGTCTTGTTTCTCAAATTCCTCATATCAGTGAGATCATATGATAATTGTCTTTGATTTATTTCACTTAGCATAATACCTTCTAGTTCCATCCACGTCATTGCAAATAGCAAGATTTCATTTTTTTGATGGCTGCATAATATTCTATTGTATATATATACCACATCTTCTTTATCCATTCATCTGTTGATGGACATCAACAGCTCTTTCCATAGTTTGACTATTGTGGACATTCTGCTATAAACTTTGGTGTGCGCGTGCGCCTTCGGATCACTACATTTGTATCTTTGGGGTAAATACCCAGTAGTGCAATTGCTGGGTCATAGGGTAGCTCTGTTTTCACACAAATGAGCTCTTTAACATTTGGTAATTCTATATTGTTCTTTTATCATCTCTACATTATATTTATGTTCTACTCCCCCATAAAATGTTATCCAAATAATTTTTATGTTTCAAAAACCTTTTATTGATCACTTAATCATGATAAAAGTATGTATTAAGGGAATTTAAAAATTTTTCTGTAATTGTATAGCTCTCTGTATTAGAATTCTGAGTTGAGTAATCATTACAAGTATCTTTAATATACAGCTGCTCAAAATGGCACGATTATAAATTTTGATAATAGATAAATATAAAAGGTAAAATTGTACTGGAAATGCATCTCTCAGTGAGATGGATGGGGCTTCCCCACCAATTAATGAATGTATCTAAATGACTATTTCTTACTGCTAGATTAACAGGGTTCAGTTTCAATTTTCTCTTTTCATAGATACAGTGCCAAGAAATACTACTCACATAAATAGATGGGAATGCTGGTAATTTTGTTATAGAAATGTCAGTGGGGCGCCTGGGTGGCTCAGTTAAGTGTCTGCCTTCAGCTCAGGTCATGATCCCAGGGTCCTGGGATGAGTCCCGCATCGGGCTCCCTGCTCCTCGGGAAGCCTGCTTCTCCCTCTCCCACTCCCCTGCTTGTGTTCCCTTTCCCGCTGTGTCTCTCTGTCAAATAAATAAATAAAATCTTTAAAAAAATGTCAATCAATTCTTTGGTTTCCTTCTGAGTGATATGCCAAAAGTCAAATAGTGTTCCTTCCTCAGCTGACAGTTCAATTAGGTCTACTACTAATTCTGTTGAAGGCAAAAAACAAAAAACAAAACGGAAACAATCTGTCTAGCAAAAGAATTTATCCTGTCATTAGAGTCCTTCACTTTCTCAAGTGATTTTTAATTATACTGATTACTTTCTCTTAGAGGCATTTAGAAAGAGTTGGGAAGTTGGAGATGTTAATTTCAACACATCTTTAGCATTACAATATTAACTGTAATTTAAATATATTTTAGTTGCAGCTGCAGATTTAGCTCAATTTATTGTAAATAATAATTATGCAAATTAGCAACGCCAGTCTCTTTGACAAACCAATTAACCAAATTAGACTTTCCTTGGTGAGAAAATTTTTCCCTTTTCACGTCAAATAAATGTGTTAACAGGTGTTCCCCTGACCACATTTCACTTCTCAATTCCCAAGATAAACATGGCACCGGGCTTTGACTGAGTTTGTCCTTAGAGAAAGTAAGGCGCTTTCAGTTCAGCTGTTTTTAAACCTATGCTTTCCTTGCTTTGCTCCAGAACACTCTCTCAGGCAAAATGCCACCTCCACCTTCACCTGGGGTGGCAGAGGCAAGGTCTTTAAACGAACATCTCCACTACCGCCCACTCTCCAACAGGCCTGCACTGAGAACACCCCAATGCGGGCCAAAATACTGCACTTTTAATACCAAGTCTCGCTCCTAGCTATCCCTTTAGCCCTAAGGTATCCCGGGCGTGGACACGGGTCGAAGTCAGCCCCTCGGCCGTGCTTCCCAGCCACCTCTGCGCGGGGGCGGCGGCCCCGTCCGCGTCAGCCCCCGCTTAGTCCGGACTTCCACTGGGCTCGCCTTGGCCGGGAAAACCAGCGCAAGCCCCCGACCGAAGGATGCGCCTGCCGCTCGGGAGAAAGCGAGCGCTTTCCTGACCCAGGTGGGAGGCCGGAAACCTCGGCGGGAACCGGGCGTGGAGGGGAGGGAGGGGGAAGAAAGCTGGTGTCACGCAGCTCGGCAGGATCACGCCGAGCTGGGGCCGGCTGAGGCCGGAACTCGGCGTAAGGACTTCGGCGCGTCTCAGGCCGGAAGTGGGGAAGGCGCGATTGTCCGGAAGGGACGGATATCGCTGTGGCACTGCGGGGACGCTCTGAGGGGACTGGTGTCGGTGTGGCACTGGTGCACGCTGAAGGAGCCGGCGGAACCGGGTGGCCATGGGGATGTGGGCGTCGCTGGACGCGATGTGGGAGATGCCAGCTGAGAAGCGTATCTTCGGGGCTGTGCTGCTCTTCTCCTGGACAGTGTATCTTTGGGAGACCTTCCTAGCACAGCGGCAGGTGAGCCTAGACAGGGCCCACCCGACCCCGACACCTGGGCAGCCCAGGCCGGCGTCGATCTCGACCCCGAGTCCCTGGATGATTGCTGTGGCCCCAGCACCCGCTTCGACCCCGGGGGTCCCTGAGAGGCCTCCTAACTTGGCCCGATGGCGGGCTTGGCCTTGAGGGTATCTCGCGCCTCTGGGAGGTTTTCCGCAACGTGATCCTGGGACCCAGGAGGGTTAGGGCCTGGTGAAACGGAAAGCAGGGCTGCCGCCTGGTCAACTTGAGCTCTGTCTGGCCCCCAGCTTTCTCAGGCCCCTCAAAAGGAAGGCAGGCAGGCAAATTTTTGGTAATTTTGTTATAGAAATGTCAGTCGGGGCGCCTGGGTGGCTCAGTCGTTAAGCGTCTGCCTTCGGCTCAGGTATTGATCCCGGGGTCCTGGGATTGAGCCCCGCATAGGGCTCGAAAGGAAGAGGTAAAATTTTTAGAATCACAACTTTCCCATGACATTCGTGTAATCATGCTCAACCCCGGGGTTAGGAAACCATTTTCTGAAAGTATAAAGACTTCACAGTCCTTCCTGAACTTTTTTTCTAAAAAAAAAAAAAAAAAAAAGGATACAGTATGTTGTTTTGCCCAAAGAGCAATATTTTCTTGTTTTACTTAAAAACGTCTTTATTATTGTTTAAGCAATTAGAACTGTAAAGCAGGAAGTGAAAGTTACTTAATAACGAATTTCTGGAGATAATCGCAATGAACAGCCCTCTGGGTTAGAGATCTGAACTTTTAAGTGAGATTTTAAGTTTGTCTCCTTTATTGCAATCTCTCACTGCTGGTTTGCTTTACCTACACTCTTCTATGTTGTCACTGAATTGTGTCAACCATGATGGTTATTTATGAGAGCCTTTCTCTAACTGCTGGAACTTTTTTTCTTGAGCATTACAGCCATTTTCCTCTGCAAATTTCTTCTCAGATTACATTCTGCATGAATATATTGAAATTTTTAGTTTTTCGTCGATGTCTGAGTTGTGTCTTAATCTCTTCTTTTAGTCCAGAATCTTTATTTACTTATTTTTAAATAATCTTCTGAGTCATTTTGTTTGTCTTTTTTAAAGTAATCTCTCTGCCCAACTCAGGACCCCAAGATCAAGAGTCACATGCTCTACCAACTGAGCCAGCCAGGTGCCCCATAGCCCAAGGGTATAGCACTGGGTTCTCTGACACAAATATGTTTGGCTAACTTCATTAGTACAGAACCTTGAGGGCCTAGAGAAGATCCTTTGCATAAAGTAAACACACAGTATATACTGTCTAAATTGGGGATGAGGTACTGAACCCATTTACAGTAACTACTTTTCAGTAATGTCTCCTTTACTCTCTTATGCTTTAAAGTACTGCCTTTTATTGAGGGTTTGGTAAAGTGCCCAATAATACATAGAGAAACCATGTGTCATAAAACCATTGCAGGAGATGCTGTCCATTACATTGTTTCGTTTCTGTGCCCTGTATTATGTCCCATGGGCTGAAATTACTGTTTAGAATTTGGTGTAATGATAGAGTTTGTCTTTCTTGAAGACCTGATCTGTTTCTATTTGTCATTCCTCAAATTTCCCTTAATTTGGTTTCTAGGACCACGTTTAATAACTAGTCACAATATCTGTTAATACTTAGGGCTAGCATATTTGCTTCCTTCTCCTTTCCATGAATTTGTTTTCTAAATTATATAGGATGTACGTTTTACTTGGAGTAAGTGGTACCCTTTGTGATGTACCATTTTGGTTTACATATGCAGACTGAAGTGCGATAACCCCGATTTTAATTTTACCTGGTCAGCTAGCCGCAGCTTCTCGTTCTGCTTTTACTTTCCTGAATCAATTGTTTTAGTGATCAATGCACTTGATTAAATGCAGTATTATGTATAAATAAAGCAAATTCAGTAGGCTATACAATAAATGCTATAAACCACTCAGTGTTCGATCATAAATGACTACTGTAATAAAAAATGAGTTGGTTTGACTCTCTCAAAGTGTTTTCTTCAAAATATTTCAGAGACGGATATACAAAACAACAACTCATGTACCACCGGAGTTAGGACAGATCATGGATTCAGAAACCTTTGAGAAATCCCGACTGTATCAGCTGGATAAAAGTACTTTCAGCTTCTGGTCAGGACTCTATTCAGAGATTGAAGGCACTGTGAGTAAATTACTTCTTGGAGAGACTATCAAATTGTTTAATACTTTGTAATGTTTGTTTTTATCTTGTATTTTTGTAAAACAAAAGAGGGTACCATATCTACAAATCCCAGAATGCTTTCTTTTCTTTTTTTAAAGATTTTATTTATTTATTTGAGAGAGAGAGAATGAGAGACAGAGCAAGAGAGGGAAGAGGGTCAGAGGGAGAAGCAGACCCCCCGCTGAGCAGGGAGCCCGATGTGGGACTCGATCCCCGGACTCCAGGATCATGACCTGAGCCGAAGGCAGTCGCTTAACCAACTGAGCCACCCAGTCGCCCCCCAGAATGCTTTCTTAACCTTTGTCATCAATAGTAATGGGTGTAGAGCAAAAGAGGCTGAAACGTAATTGTTAGGGAGTTGAAAACTGTGGTGTATGATAACTGTCATAGGTCAGGTGTGAAAAACAACCTTGTATTGTTAAGTTATTCTTATAGCAGCCCCTCCTCGTCTTCCTGCCTCTTTTTTTTTTAAAGATTTAATTTATTTATTTGAGAGAGAGAGGGAGAGGGAGAAGCAGGCTCCCTGCTGAGCAGGGAGCCCAATGTGGGGCTCGATCCCAGGGTCCTGAGATCGTGACCCAAGCCCAAGGCAGACACTTAAGCGGCTGAGCCACCCAGGCGCCCCCCCCCCTTTTTTTAAAGTACCAGTTCCTCCTCCTGTTCCTGTCTCTGTCTTTTTTTTTTTTAATATTTATTTAAGTAATCTCTACACCCAACATGGGGCTCAAACTCATCACCCCAAGATCAAGTGTCACTTGCTCCACCAACTGAGCCCATCAGGCGCCCCTCAGAATGGTTTCTTTCTTTCTTTCTTTTTTTCTTTCTTTCTTTTTTTAAAATTTTATTTATTTATTTGAGAGAGAGAATGAGCACAAGCAGGGGGAGTGGCAGAGGGAGAGGGAGAAGCAGACTTCTTGCTGAGCAGAGAGTCTGACCCAGGGCTCCATCCCAGGACCCCAGGATCAGGACATGAGCCACAGACACTTAACTGACTGAGCCACCCAGGCGTCCCCTTCCTGCCTCTATTTTTTTTTTGTCTTAGCATTTTTTTTTTTTTAAGATTTTTATTTATTTGAGAGAGAGAGCACGCACACACGCACAAGCATGAGTAGGGGCAGGGCAGGGGCAGAGGGAGAGGGAGAAGCTGACTCCCTGCTGAGAAGGGTGCCGCTTCCTGCCTCTATCTTAACTCTAACTGTCCTTCACATTGTAGCCAAAGGAATTCTGAAGCACAGTTCTGATCATGTTATTCTCCTGTATAAAACCTAACACTGGCTCTCTGTTTCCTTCAGGGTGGAGCCCATATTTCTTCATATGGATTTTTGAGGTCCTTTTTTTTTAAGATTTTATTTATTTATTTGACAGAGAGAGAAGGGAGAGCGGGAACACAAGCAGGAGGAGTGGGAGAGGGAGAAGCAGGCCTCCCATGGAGCAGGGAGCCCGATGCGGGGCTCGATCCCAGGATGCTGGGATCATGACCTGAGCTGAAGGCAGACGCCCAACGACTGAGCCACCCAGGCACCCCTTTGAGGTCCTTTTTGACCTGGCCATTGCTTACTTCAGCTTCATGTTTTTATTCCTTCCCCTGAATTCTTTTCCCTTCTTTTTTGTCCATCTCATACCCAGCATGGTTTCCTGTGACTTCAAGTCTTTTTACATGTTGGTATCTTCCAGTGGTGCCCACCTCTTCAAGTCCACTCTTACTGGAAGCTGATTAATCCCCACTCTTCCTATTAGGTACCAGCTGAGACATCATCTCTTCTAAGAAACAGTTTGAAACTTCCCCTGTCCCTCAGGACTGAATAAGGTATCGTCCTATTATTATTCCTATCAGAGTACTTATCACATTGTATTGAGTTTTCCTGTTGACAGGCAGGGCGTTCCTTAAAGAAAGGATATTTTAAGGTTTTATAATCTTTTGGTACCTAGTGCCTGGTATAAAATAAGCACATAATCCGTATTTATTGAGTGAAACAGGTGACAAATCATTTTTACTTAGTAAAACAGACCCAGTGTTACCCCCATGCCAAAAGAAGAAAGGCTCTATAGTGTAGAGCAGTGTTCTTGGTCTTTTTTTCATGATTGACTCTGGCCTCTGGCCCTGTATATTTTTAGATTTTTTTTTTTTTTTTTTTTAAGTAGGCTTCATGCCCAACATGGGGCTTGAACTCACGACCCTGAGATTGAGTGTTGCATGCTCTACCAGCTGAGCCAGCGAGGTACCTCTAGACATTTTTTTCTTAATCACCCCTCCATGAAATTTTGATACCAGAGATATATTATGTATCTCTTTCTGAACTATATGTATGTGTATCTGTGCTTTATAAATAAAATGAGTAAGATTTTTTTCTATTCCCAAAAGCCAGTTCTTGGTTTTCCACCTCTAAGAACAATTGAAAGTGCATGGTGCAGAGGTTAAGAGCAGACTCTGAATTCAGGTGGCTTGAGTTTGAATCTCAGCTTTATCATTCCAGCTATGGGACCTCAAGCAAGTCACCACTTCTGTGCCTCAGTTTTCTCGTCTTAAAATTGTGTGGCAATGGGGCGCCTGGGTGGCTCAGTTGGTTAAGCACCTGCCTTCAACTCAGGTCATGATCCTGGGGTCCTGGGATTGAGCCCTGCATAGGACTCCTTGCTTGGTGGGGAGTCTGCTTCTCCCTCTGCCTGCCACTCCCCCTGCTTGTGCTCTCTCTCTCTCTCTCTGACAAACAAATAAATAAAATCTTAAAAAAAAAATCGTGTGGTAATAATTTCTCATTTATAGTGTTGAGAGGATTAAATGAGTTAATATATGTAAAATGATTAGAACAGTGCCTGATCATTGTAAGTGCTCTGTAAGTGTTGGCTATTATTATTTTTATCATTATGATCATGATTATCATCACTCTTCCTCCATAACTCTCTTAGATCTCCTAGTACCACTAAGAGGAAGATTCCTATTGAAAATAAATGAGATCAGCTACCACAACTGTTTCATCAGTTAAAGAGAAAAGACCAGCTGTTCGTGGCTTTCTTAAGTAATAAAAACATTGTCTAGCTAGGCACAAAATTTTCCTTGACAGTTATGAACTAGTATGGTTAGAACCAAATATTAGAAGACTTTCCCATTTCCTCAGGATGATGAAAAAGTAACAGAGTTAAGAAGAAGAGTTAGATCTTCCTATTTTAGAAAAATTAGTAAATGATCTGAAAAAATTGCCTTGGTTTTTGGCATACATAGCAATTGCTAGTAATTAGTCTTTTCAGTATTGATTTTTTCCCCCAATATTGATTTTTTAATTATATTTTTACTAGTCCAAGCCTATTTTAGTTACTGAGACATTGAAGATTAGTATTGAAACCTGATGCTTTCCAACCAAGCCAGGAAAGGTAGCTTTATTGTGGATTATATTTGGCTTTGGTTAATTTATCTGAAGCATTTCTTCTGTTAGGGTCCAAGCAGGAAATCAGCCTTTAGAGAGAGATGGAAGTAGAGGTGGTGAATTTAGACACAATCCTCTTTCCTCACTAATGTTTGATTTTGTGATATTCTTTGGCTTACCCCCCACAGGGCCATTATAAGAAAAACAGGCAAAATATTTTCAGTCTCCTTGGTTATCACTAATAAACAGTTCCAGGAAAGATGGGCAGTAGTTTGGTGGTTACGGTTGGTAAGCATGGGGATGGCTTAGTTTGTTCTAGGAGAGGACAGAGGCAGGGAGAACACGTAGAATGAGAGCTTCGTAGTGTGCTGTAGCTCGAACCAGAAGCAGTACTGGTTTGTACTGGGCTAAAGCTGGGGATAGTAATCGTCACCATCATCATCATCATATGGGTAGTAGTGATTTTCACTTCATATATTGTTTTTATATTTATTGTTTTGTTTGATGTTTACAAGAGTGCTTGGAGGTAGAAAGTATAGGCATTGTTATTCCCTTTTTATGGACGAGAAAGCAAAGGCTTAGAGAAATTAAATGGCTAGTCTATTTAATGGCCAATGACATTAATAAGTGGTAGAACTGGGTTTCAAACTCTGCTCTTCTGAGTCTTTAAAATTACATTGAAGAAACCATTCTTTTTTTTTTTTTTTAAGATTTTATTTATTTATTTGACAGAGAGAGACACAGCGAGAGAGGGAACACAAGCAGGGGGAGTGGGAGAGGGAGAAGCAGGCCTCCCGCAGAGCAGGGAGCCTGATGCGGGACCCTGAGATCATGACCTGAGCCGAAGGCAGACGCTTAACAACTGAGCCACCCAGGTGCCCCGGAGAAACCATTCTTTTTTTTTTAAATTAATTTATTTATTTTAGAGAGACAGAGAGAGCTGGGGGAGGGGCGGAGAGAGAGGGAGAGAATCCTCAAGCAGACTCCCCACTGAACCCGGAGCCCAATGCGGGGCTTGATCCCAGGACCCTAAGATCATGACCTGAGCCGAAACCAAGAGTTGGACCTTAACCGACTGAGCCACCCAGGTGCCCTGAAGAAACTATTAAAACTCTGGGGACCACATCATAAATGTGCTACATTTATCCTTGGGGAATTAGTAGCTATATTTATCACAGGAAGCATTTTGTGTTACTTTGAAATCCTGTTCTGTTTGAAAACAAGTTCATTAATTCCTATTTTGTCTTGATTAGAATTAATAGGTTTTTATCTTTTGGTCACAAAGAACAAGTGCAAAGATTAAGTTAGGTTTTTTTTTTTTTTTTTGCCTCCTTTTTTCTACCTGAGGGAACATAAGTGTAGGCTTTATGTGACCGATTACAGGTGCCACTGTTCACACAAATGTGACAGAGGACCCACAGAGAAGATGTCCAGCCTTTCTGAGACAGACTTTCCTGATAACTCACAGATGTCAGTGAAGACCCATCAGGAAGTGGAATGGCTGGGCAGTCAAGGAGGGCAGTGTAGAAAAGTTCAAATTGTTGCTTCTCCAATTTCTACGCATTTCTGAGTGAGGACCTTAGCCTTTTTGAGCTTCATTTTTTTCCTCTTTAAGATGAGAAGTCGAGGGGCGCCTGGGTGGGTCAGTCCGTTAAACGTCTGCCTTTGGCTCTGGTCATGATCCCAGGGTCCTGGGATTGAGCCCCGCATTGGGCTCCCTGCTCAGCAGGGAGCCTGCTTCTCCCTCTCTGTCTGCTGCTCCCCCTGCTTGTGCTCTCTCTCTGTCAAATAAAATCTTTAAAAAAAAAGGATGAGAAGTCGATACATATTACCATGTCTCACGTGATTTGTGGCAAGGACTAGGTGAGCGAGACCATGTAAATGAAGCAGTTAATACAGTGCCCAATACATAGCAGTGACTTTAACCTCTCTGAGTTTCAGTTGCTTCTTCTATAAAGTAGAGATGACTATATGCTGTGCCTGCTTTTCAAGACTCTAGTGAAATCGTATATGTAAAAGTATTGGACTTGTTTTTGTTGGGTTCATTAGTTCTAAGACATCTCCAGCAGCTCAGTGAGATTATCAATAGAAAGAAACTTTACTGTTTACTGGGCTTTATATTTCATTTCCCAAAGTATACTAAATAAGGCTTGCAACAGCAGTTTCCAAAAGCATTCATAGATGCATTCAAAGTTCATATTAAAGCTACCCTTGATACATACTTAAAAGCTGGACTTTTAATAATAGGTGTTTCAGCCTTTCACCAGAAGACTTATAAATCCTTAATTTTGCATTATATATTAGTTTTGAGAATAGGCTGAAAGAAGTGCCATCTCAAGTCAATTAGTTCAACAAGTGGAGCATATACCATACAGTGGTGCCAAAGCATGTCTTTTGGGAAAACAGGGTTTATATCCAAGATTGAGTTAGGTGCAGAAGAATGGAAATAGCTGGACGTAGAGTTAAGGAAGCCTTTAAGACAGCAGTTTATTAAACCAATTATTTTCAGACTTCGGTGTACATCATTTTACCTGGGGACTGCTGGGCTCCACTTTGAGTTTCTGATTCAGTGGCTCTGGGGTGGAGCCTGAGTATTTGCATTTCTAACACATTCCCAGGTGATGCTGCTGCTGCTATACAGAGACCATATTTGAGATCCATGGCATTAAACCAAGCCAGCGTACAGGAAAACATCTAAAAGATGGATAGCACCAAGTATGCTTGAGATTATGGGGAACAGGAGCCATCAGGTACTGCTGATGAGAGTGTAATTTGGCATAAACACTGTAGAGAAGGAACAAGCTGGTAATATACCGAATAAAGTTAATGGATCACCATGGATGGATCTAAAAATTTGTAGAGTGTAAAAAGCAAGTTGTAGAATGATAAGTACAATATGATGTCATTTATATGTAGTCTTAAAAAGCATATATAAATCACTATAGTATTTATGGATACATATATAAAAATGGAAAGTAGATTGGAAGGCTACCCATGAAATATATAATAGTGCCCAAACTCCTCAAAACCGCAAGGAACCATGTGTGAACCAATGAGAAAACTGTGCTTCTAACCAAGGAGTGTGATTGATCATTGTGTTCCTGAGGCTCCACAGAAAGGAAAAATAAACTGATTCCTTTTGAGTTCCATAAATTTAATATCTGTTGGGGGAAGTTGTGTTTTATAAGCATATATTCTTTTCAGATTTTAAGACCAGCTCACTCATTCGAATGTCATGGTGATTGGTGAATATCTTTATTCACTTTATCTGCCCAAGACAAAGGGTGGTGCTGAAAAGGAGGCCTCCTCCTATGAAACCCTGATTCCTACCTCAGGATTCACCTTTTCATTACCTGGGGAAAGCACAGATACCCCATTCTGTCTCTCAGTTTGGTAAGTGGACCTGACTGTCCCCCAACACTGATACTAATACTTTGTCCTGATTGAAGGGGGCTGTTTCCTTTCAAGGAAAAGCCACTTAGGAAGCCACATAGCCTGGTTCACATCCCATTTTCGTTGCTTATCAGGTGTGGGATTCTGGACAAATTGCTTACTTTTTCTCTAAGCTTATTTCCTGATTCATAAAGCCTTTGTTGTGGTCTTTGGCAAGTTGTTTTTTTTTCCCTCCAACTTTATAGAGATATAACTCACATACCATACTAATTTATCCATATAAAATGTACAGTCAAGGGGCACCTGAGTGGTGCAGTTGCTTGAGCATCCGACTCTTGGTTTCGGCTCAGGTCATGATCTCAGGGTCATGAGGTCGGGCTCCGTGCTCAGGGGGGGCAGTCTGCTTGAGATTTTTTTTCTCCCTCTGCTTTCTCTCTCTCAAATAAATAAATCTTTAAAAAAAAAATAAAATGTACAGCAAAAGTCTTTACTGGTCTAAACTTAGTATCTCAATTGGTTTGTATTCATCTAAATGCATAGCTTATCCTAAAGATAGGTCTCTTTTTTTCTTTAGAGATAATTATTTTGTCCTTCTTTTCTTTTTTTTTTTTTTTAAGATTTTATTTATTTGACAGAGAGAGACACAGCGAGAGAGGGAACACAAGCAGGGGGAATGGGGGAGGGAGAAGCAGGCTTCCCGCCGAGCAGGGAGCCTGATGTGGGGCTCGATCCCAGGACCTCAGGACCATGACCCGAGCCAAAGGCAGACGCTTAACGACTGAGCCACCCAGGCGCCCCTGTCCTTATTTTCTTTATAAAATGCTCTCATATGATAGTTTTTAGTCTGTTCAAATGTAACCAAAGTATGTCTTGTTTTATAGCTAATTCTTCTTTTTGGAGGAATTCCTTATCTCTGGAGACTTTCTGGACGGTTCTGTGGCTATGCTGGCTTTGGACCAGAATATGAGGTATGTGATTCATTAGCATATATTTTTTAGAGTCTTTTTGCTTGGCCAGCTTTATATGAAAGTTAATTTTTTGATTCTGTCTTTAGGCTTGCTTCTCTGTTTGTACAGTCATTGTCCACACATGCTTTGTTAGGATAATGCTGGTTATTGTAGCAAACTCCAAAATTCCAATGGCTTATCACAATAGTTTATTTCTCAAAAACATAATAGCCTAGTGTGAGTATTTTTGGTCAGCAGGTGACATTCTTCTATGTGGGAAGCCAGGGACCTGGTCTTTTTTCATCTTACGACTCTGCCATCCCCTGAGTGCCCCAGAGTTCTCTGCATCCAGTAGGCAGATGGAATGAGGGGGTGGAGAAAGTACGTCCTCTTCTTAACTCCCTTGTCTCTGAAGTGTCCTTTGCATTCACATTTTGTTGGCTAACAAGTCATTTAGTATCAGATGTAAGGGAACTGGGAAATGGTGGTCTCTGGTTAGGTAGCTGTTTCTCTGGGACAACCCCTTGCAGTGAAAGGGGAAGCCTGAATTTTGTTGAACCCACTAAGCAGATACTCTTTGCCATATGCACTTAGCAGATACTTCAAACAAGGACAGAGGGTGTAACTTCTAGAATCTCCATGGAGCTACTTGAGTTGACTACCCAGTCTTACAGAAGCTCCATTTACTGGGCAAAGCCTTAAGCCTGAGACTCCCCACCTGTGATGGATGCTAGGACACTGTCTCCTGACTTTTTCTTGGAAATTGCCAAGTCTCTTCCCTCTTTCCTGATTATTTATTTGAAATGGTGGCTCTCTTTACATATGTATAGGTACCTTGGGTTTTAATTCAGCTCATCCTGTGTCCCATTTCAATATACCTTTTTTGAAAGCAGCCAAACTCTTTGAAGACCTCTTCTTCCTGGGGTATTTCTGTATCTTCATTGACTCTTGTCCTGGTCTGTTCTATGTGGCATTGTGGTTTACTTACATATTCTCTGCCCTGTTTCAGAAATTTGTAAAGATTTTATTTTTTTAAAGTAATCTCTACCCACCGTGTGGGGCTCGAACTCACAACCCCAAGATCAAGAATCGGATGCTCTACTGACTGAGCCAACCAGGCACTCCATTGTTTCAGAAATTATTTAAGGTGGTTTCATGTAAACATCATGACTGACTCCTTATGCAGTTCTCATCTTAAATGTCTCTTTCTCAGAGAGGCCCTCCCTGACCACTCCATCTAGAGTAACAATTCTGCTGTCACTCCTCAGTGACACACATCACTGTGTTTCTGTATTTCTGTATAAAGGCACTTACCACTCTTGGGGCACCTGGGGGGGTCAGTTGGTTAAGCGTCTGCCTTCGGCTCAGGTCATGATCCCAGGGTCCTGGGATTGAGCCCCACATCTGGCTCCCTGCTCAGTGGGAAGCCTGCTTCTCCCTCTCCCACTCCCCCTGCTTGTGTTCCCTCTCTTGCTGTCTGTCTCTCTGTCAAATAAATAAATAAAAATCTTAAAAAAAAAAAAAAGGCACTTACCACTGTCTGCAGTTACCTTATTTGTTTACTTTTTATCTGTCTCCCTGACAAGAATTTTAAGCTCTAAGGGGACAGAGACCTTGTATATTTTCTTCACTGCTGTGTCACCAGTGCCTTCAAAAAGTTTGACACCAGACATTTAACTTTTTTGAATTCATGGAGAATGAATGCATGAATGTATGTATAAAGGGTTCAATATAGCATTGGAATGACTGCTATCATGGAAGTAGCCTAGGTGTCCACTTATACAATGGAATAGTCTAGAGTCATTAATAATGAAGAAATAGCTATATATTGATATGGAAAATTTTTATGAGATATTATGTGAGAAAAGCAAGTATTCACATAATCAGTACAATATGATTGCATTTTTGGAAGATGGGATTCTGATTCAGTAGGTTTAAGGAAGGTCCTAGAATCTGTTTTTTAATTTTTTTCCCATCTCCTGTTTGGGAACAGTGCTGAAATAAACTGCCCTGCATGTTATAGCCAGATAAACCTTCCTTTCTCATCCCCTCTCCCTTCTTCCTACCTTTAGAAACTTATATTGGTTGCATCTTTGTTACCGAATCAAAGGTGTTTTGGTGGTGGGTGGTATACTGACATTTACCTTAAAAGAATTCCATTTTACACCGTGTGGTGAGAGGGCCTCATCACCCTTTCTCCCTCCCCCAACTCCTTTCATACCAAGTAGCCCTTTTCCTCCACTATCCTAGGAAAAGTTTGGAAAGAGAAATGAGGCAGTTCTTGGCTTTTGATTTCATAAGGATCTGTTGTGAAGGCACTTAAAGTAGTTCTTGAGGGTAATTTCCCCTATTGGTGTTTGGCTTCCTGTGAAAACTTTAGGACACCCCACCCCACCTGCCCTAGTCCAGCTTTTTTGATGCTCTGGGATAAATTTCTCTGCCTTACCCCAACCTTGTCCCAAGGCCTGTCATCTTGTCCTCTTCCTCTTACAGGGTGCTCCATGCTTTCGCAAATTGCAAGGCATTCCTCCTCCTTTCCTTGTCTCTCCTGTCCCATTAATTCACCTCTTTCTTCAGAGTGGCATCCCGAGTCTCCTCAGCCTAGTAAGTCTTGCTTGAATTCAGTGTATGTGGTTGTCTCTCATTTTTTAGTTCTTCTTTGTCTATATGGCTTCAGGTAACTTTCACATAGTGCCTGGGATAAAAGAGATATTGTTTTATTGCCTCCTTCTCTCAAGTAAACTCAGAGGGTAGAGATGTTTTCAGACCTTGCATTACCCATAGAATCAAGCACATTGCTTGAGATGTAGTAAGTGCTCAACAACTACTTGTTCATTTGTTCACTAATCATTCATTTGAAGAATGAATTAATATTACACTATAAAAACTGCCATTTTTTTCTTCTTGTGTTTAGATCACTCAGTCCTTGGTGTTTCTCCTGTTGGCTACACTTTTCAGTGCATTGACTGGTTTGCCATGGAGTCTTTATAATACTTTTGTGATAGAAGAAAAACATGGTTTCAATCAACAGGTAAACTAGAGAATACCCATGTTCTCTTTTAAATATAAAGACTTTTTTGTGCTTTTTTCCCCTCTGCTGGTAATAATTGAAACATAATTTGCTACTTTATTTTTTTAAAGATTTATTTATTTATTTGAGAGAGCAGGGGGGAGAGGAAGAGGGAGAGAGAGAGAATCCCAAACAGACCCCCCCCCCCCCCACTGAGTGCAGAGTCCATGATCCTGAGATTATGACCTGATTCAAAATCAAGAGTCCGATGCTTAACCATCTGAGCCACCTAGGCACCCCCATAATTTGCTATTTTAGAGCATGAATTAATTGAAGGAAAAGGAACTGCAGATATGGTAAAGCTCATAGCTTAAAGTCTTGCCATAAACTTTTTGTACTAAAGTCTAGTGTTTTTCTGCTAACATTTAAATGGTGTATTTTGAACTATAAATGCCAGACATTTACTTACTGTATTAGGCTGCCTATTGTCATATAATATAGACTCACTGCCTTTTAACTTTTAAAATTGCTTTAATAGCGTACCTTCTGTATTCATTTATTAGTTACTTTAAAAGCATTTTTTCAGTTTCTTGTGATAATCTTTTCTTTTTCCAGACTTTGGGATTCTTCATGAAAGATGCAGTCAAGAAATTTATTGTGACTCAGTGCATTTTATTGCCTGTGTCTTCACTTCTACTTTACATTATCAAAATTGGGGGTGACTATTTTTTTATATATGCCTGGCTGTTCACATTAGTTGTTTCTCTGGTGAGTAAAGTCTTTGTTTCGTTTTCTTTTACAAGATTTCCTTGGCGAGATAACTATGATTTAATCTTCATTAGCATATGAGCAGTTCTTAAGAAGCAAATGAAATATAAATAAGTGGTCATATAAATTTCCCTCTTGGTTTCTGCTTTTGGGTATAGAAATAGAGAGCTGACTCTGACCATAGATTTTCTCCTCCTAATGCTGACTCAGATCCTAGAAGCTGGTTGTTAGTTATTGTTAATGATCCAGTTGTCAGGCAATTTTGGGCTGTGCATTTGTGAGTTGTCACTAGAATGGATGACTAAGTTTGATCATTTAATGACTCTACTGAGCTCCAGTGCCTAAAATATTGTGGATGTTTTAATAGACTTTATTATTTATTTATTTATTAAAGATTTTATTTATTCATTTGAGAGAGAGACAAAGAGTGCACAAACAGGGGGAGAGGCAGAGGGAGAGAGAGAAGCAGGCTCCCCTGCTGAGCTGGCAGCCCGACATGGGGCTCTATCCCAGGACCCAGAGATCATGACCCTAGCTGAAGGCAGACGCTCAACCATCTGAGCCACCCAGGCGCCCCTATTGTGGATTTTTTTTTTTTTAAGATTTTATTTATTTGACAGAGACACAGTGAGAGAGGCAACACAGGCAGGGGGAGTGGGAGAGGGAGAAGCAGGCTTCCCGCCGAGCAGGGAGCCCAATGTGGGGCTCGATCCCATGACCGTGGGGCTCAATCCCATGACCCTGGGATCATGACCCGAACCGATGGCAGACACTTAACTGACTGAGCCATCCAGGTGCCCCAGCCTATTGTGGATGTTTTGAAGAGAGACTGGATTTAAGAGGGATAAGAAAAAGAAAGCATAAACTTACCCAGTTTTTTTTCTGCCCTCCTTCCCCTGCCTTTCCCCTCCTCCTTTCTCCCTTCTTTAGCCCTTCTTCTCTGTTCCCTTTTTCCTTCCTCCTCCCTTCCCTTCTCTCGTTTCTCTCCTCCCCTCCTTCTGTTCTCCCTCCCTTTTCCTCTCACCCCCCATCTTCCCTTCCTCACGTCTTTGCTTCTTCTCTCTACCATATTCTAAACCACTTCACAACACACACTGCAACACAATGAAAGTGGTCTGTTCACAGCCTCCAAAAAATAGCATCTGTTAGCTCTTCAGCTCCTCTGATGATGAGGTTTACTTTAGTCTGAATTGCCATGATGTTCACTGCTTTACTTTCTACTGGTGGGATCAAACTCTGAAAACAGGTGCTAGTTGGATTTACGCACATCTGTGTATGGCAAATGAAGGGAGAGGAAAGAGAACAGAGGAAATGCTCCCGAAATGCTTAAGGAAGTGCCATTCCAAACACAGTGGATAGTTGTGCACTGCAGGTAATTAATTTTAGCAGACCAACCAAAAAACAGCACACAGTCAAGCTCTAGTAATTATTTTTCTAGCAAGGACTGCAGGTCTCTCATGATTACTCTCAAAGGCAGAATTCTCAGTTATGATGGGCTTATGAAGTGTCAGAAATTCCCAAGATAGTTTTGAATGGACCATTTGACTTTTCAGTTATTACCACATAGAGACTACTCACTTTGATTTAATTTAACAGATATTGAGCACTTACTATCTGGTATTATTTGGGGCTGGGAATACCAGAGCAAATAAGAAAAGATCCATGTTCTCAAGGCTGGATCTCAAGGCTGTTTTAATATAATCTATATATATAGCAGTTTTTCTTTAAGAACACTTTCATAGGTTGTTCTGACATTTATTTTTCAGGTGCTTGTCACAATATATGCTGATTATATTGCCCCTTTATTTGACAAATTCACACCTCTGCCTGAGGGAAAGCTTAAACAGGAAATTGAAGTAATGGCAAAGAGTATTGACTTTCCTTTGACTAAGGTATATGTTGTTGAAGGTAAGGCTACCTGGGGGTAAGGAAGTTTTATTCAAGTGATTTGTTTTGATTTGTTAGGATTTTACATTTTGCCTTTTTAAGATTTCTAGGAATTGATGACATAGTCCAGGGATAGAAACTAATAGCCTGATACCAAGCCTGCTCTTACCTGCAGCTGTATTTGGTTGGCTTTACAGTGTTGTTTGGCCAAGTCCTTCTTCACTCCTTGTTTATCATGTGTATTAGATTGATTTATGTACTTCTGTTACCTACCTGGCTCCCTCAGGTAATTGAGTTGGACTTTTGCATAGTCAAGTTTCATTTAGCACTAGTTTGGGGGCTCATAAATAAAACCAGTGTTACTGGCTTTGTCTCATCCAACAAAACTTCCAGTGTTCTGGAGGAGTGTGATTTCACTTGCACATTACCAAAAACTGTAGTACCTTTGGAAACTTCGGATCAGTATTCTCTGCTTTTTTGATAATTGCTTTTTTTTAAAGATTTTATTTATTTATTTGAGAGAGAGAGAGAGAGAAGAGTAGGGGGAGAGGGAGAAACAGGCTGTCCGCACAGCAGAGAGCCTGATGCGGGACTCGATCCCAGGACCCCAAGATCACGACCTGAGCCGAAGGCCGACGCTTAACTGACCGAGCCACCCAGGCACCCCTGATAATTGCTTTTGAGAGTTAAGCTATGTATTAGTTTACATAAAACTACTAAAAGTCTCAGGCCCAAAAAGATGTAGAGTAAAAGTGTTGTATGATACCATGACTTTTGGAATCTACAAATTAAAATCCTCATAAATGCGTGAGACTGGTTCTGCCTCTGCCACTTAGCAGCTGTGGGATCTTAGATGAATCCCTTCACCCCTCCAGGATTCAGCTTTGCTTCCCCTAAACCATGGTTTGGCAAACATTTTCTGTAAAGGGCTAGTCAGTAAATATTTTAGGCTTTATGGGCCACATGGTCTATCCCTGTCACAGCTGTTCAATCCTGCCATTACAGTACAGAAGCAGTCACAGATAAGACATAAACAAATGAGCATGGCTATGTTTTCTTGTTTTTTTTTTAAGATTTTTTATTTATTTGACAGAGCGAGAGAGCACAAGCAGGGGGAGCAGCAGAGGGAGAGGGAGAAGCAGGTTCCCCACTGAGCAGGGAGCCCGATGCAGGGCTCAATCCCAGGACCCTGGGACCATGACTTGAGCCGAAGGCAGATGCTTAACTGACAGGCGCCCCATGAGCATGGCTGTGTTCTAGTAAAACTTTATTTATAAAAATAAGTGGCAGATTAGATTTGGCCTGCAAACCATACTTTGCCCATCCCTCTTCTAAACTAAAAAAAAAAAAAAATCACCAGTGAGAAACAGCTGTATTGGATGAAGGAGTGGAAACTGAGAAGTAATTATGGGGTCCAGGAGAACAGAGATGGCCACAATGGGAAAGAATGAATTAACAGCAACTAGAAGAGTATAGAAATCTCAGACATCTAGTGGCTTCTGAGGTTATACAGCCCAGCTAATGGCACAGTTGGGACATTTCTATGGGGGAAATGGTAGAATGACAATCCCACTACTTTTTAGGCTCTGAGATCGCTATTCTTTTAGTTAGTAAACTAGAAGTATACGAATCAGTACAGTAGGACCATCTTTTAGGGACTTTTACTGATGGGGCAACCTAAGTTGCTTATCACTTAAGTGATAATCAG
Source organism: Halichoerus grypus (assembly GCF_964656455.1). Classification (NCBI taxonomy): domain Eukaryota; kingdom Metazoa; phylum Chordata; class Mammalia; order Carnivora; family Phocidae; genus Halichoerus; species Halichoerus grypus. The sequence goes on along the minus strand of NC_135716.1, from coordinate 156,920,407 downwards.
ATAATATGAAATGACAACTAATGATATCACAATAGAGGTAATTGATAAGATATGTAATATAGACTGTCAGTGCCATGTGGTTTTAGATGAAATAGGGAAGGCTTTATGGAGAATTATAACATGAGCTGGTACTTTATGGAATATCAGGATTTAGCGTTTTTTTCCTCACTCCCCGACCATCTTGTGGGGCCGGCTCTCACCTAAGGCAGGAAGACAGTGGCTGCAAAGAAGACAAAAAAGTCACTGGAGTTGATCTACTTTGGGCTCCAGATCAATATGAAAAGTGGAAAGTATGTGCTGGGGTACAAGCAGACTCTGTTAATGATCAGACATGGCAAAGTGAAACTGATCATCCTCACCAACTCCCAGCCTTGAGGAAATCAGAAACAGAGTGTTGTGCCATGTTGGCCATAACTGGTGTCCATCACTCAGTGGCAGTAGTATTGAATTGGGCACAGAAAGTGGAAAGTACTGTGGAGTATGCGCACTGGCTCTCATCGATCAGGTGATTTTGATATCATTGGAAGCATGCCAGGACAGACTGGTGAAAAGTGAGTCATACAAGACTTTTTCTTTAATAAAACTGGCCAGAGCTTGCTTAAAAAAAAAAAAAAAAAGATTTGAGTAGGTGGAGGGTAGCATTTCAGAGGTCAGGCTGTGAGGTCAATAGGCTTGGGTTTGAATCGTGGTTTTATCACAAATTTCCTGTGTGACTTTGGCAACTTACCTTTGCTAAATAGAAGTTTACTGATATGTAATATAAGTTTTTGTTAATAATGGTAACAATCCTCAGAAATATTTTGAATGATTAACTGTTGTTACTAATAATAACAACATACATTATGGATTTGTAAGTTGATAGGGATATTGTAGTGAAAAGCCAGCATTCTCCCAAAACATATCAGATAGCAAGTATTGTGCAGAGAATGAAACTAGTGTGATGTGATCAAGGATGACTGAGTAGATACTTTAGATTGAGTCATCAGGCAAGAGCTCTCTGAGTGAGTGAATCTGAGTTGACGCCTGAAGGAAGAAGCCATCCATGTTGAGATCTGGGAATGTGGGAAGCCCTTCTAGAGCTTTGTGTCTGCAGGAAATAGAAGTCCAGTGTGGCTGGAGCACAGCAGGAAGGTGTTATGACATGAAGTGTGAGACACAGGCAGGAGTCAGACCACATAGGCCTTGGTAAATCAGGATAAGAGCTTGGGTTTTATTGTGAGTTTGGGGGGAAAAGCCATTGAAGGTTTTAGTGACATGGTCTGGTTTGTAGTTTTTAAATATTGTGGGTTGCTCTATGGAGAAGAGATTGTAGTGGGAGGGCAAGAGTAGCAGCAGGTGAGCAGTTTGGAGACTGTGGCAGTGGTCAGGGCGGAGATCAGGCAGCTTAGACTAGGACAGAAGTAATTTACGCAGAGAAGTAGAATGCATTGGGGTTATGTTTCAGGGGTAGAGTTGATGAAATTTACTTGTAGGTTACCTGTGAAGGAATTGAGGAAAGGGAGACATTAAGGGTAATGACCTAGATTTTTGGCCTGAGCAGCTGGATAAATGGTGGTTTACTGAGATGGGAAAACTGAGCGAAGAGCAGGTTTGTGGGGAATTCAGTTCTGTTGGATGTTACGTGTTGCGGTATCTATTGAACACTGGATTAGAGTTCCTCAGGCAGTGGTTAGCTCCAAGTAAGCAGTCAAACCAACTGTGGCTGATTGAAGCAGGAAAATTCCTTATTGAGACAATCTTTGATAGCTCACAAATCACCAGGAAAGTTAAGTTTACAACCTTGGAAAATAGGCTGTTCCCGGGGAGGTGAGGAGCTCAGAATCTTGCTGTAGAACCGGTCTGGTGAGGACCCTGCTGTTGCCTCCTGCTGTTGAAATCGGCAGTTTGCTCTCTTAACATCCCGCCACTAGCACCCATGGCATTAATTCCTCACTGCCCTGCTTCTTTGCATAATTAGCTAAATCTTCAGTCCCCAGTGGGTGTATCTGATTTACTGAGCCAGGGCATGGGCTAGGTGCCAGGAGTGCTGGGGACACAAATATCTGGCCTTTTAGATTTCTCAGAAGCAGTCTCCCACAACACTTACATGGTGAGAAAGTCCTTGAACTCTGAAAGGAGGGGGAAAAAAAACCACACACACACACATAAGAATATAAACAACAAATCTGCATTATCAACGTCCTTATGGAGATGCAGAGATGGCAGATAGGCAGCTGGATATACGAGTCTGGAGTTCTAGGGAGAGGTCAGGGCCAGAATATTGATAGGAAAGCATCTGGCACAGAGATGGTGTTTAATGCCATGAATGGGGGCATTTAGAGAAGACAAGGGGGCTCAGGCTGGAGTCAGCGGGGGAAGATCCAGTTAACAGAGGTTGAGGTAGGAAGAAAGCCAGGAGAAAGTGGTATTTCTTTTGAGACAGGAGAAAGTCTTTCGAGGAGGGAGTGGTCAGCTGTGTCAAATGCTGCCGAGAGTTGAAGGTAAGACGGCATAAAACATAAAGACACAGATGGCAATGCCTTACGTTGGTTTTCAGATCCTCGAGTATATTACTTCGTACCTCAAGTGGTCTCATCAGCCCATTCGGTGAGCACTCATTATTGAATATATATTACATGCCAGCACAGTGATACAAAAAGCTTATGGTCTAGGGCAGGGACCCTAAGCTTTAGTGACTGTAAGAATTGTCAGGAGAGTTTGTTAAAAGACAGATTCTTAGGCTCCATTCCCAGGTGTTTTAGTATCTACTTTTAACAGGTGCCCCGAGGTGACTCTGGTATAGGTATTCCTTGGGCTACACTTTGAGAAAGTTGGACCAGTGGGAGATACTAAGACATTAATTTTATTTTGTTTATAAGCATACAGTCTGCCGACTTCCATAAATAACTTAAGACAGCTTTTAAGAAATATTTTTATTTAAAAATTAGAATCAGAGAAGACAGAAATGAGAGAGAAGTGTAGGACCTCTGAATGATACATAGCTTTCCAGATGCTGAGGTCCTATACCACTGTCAAAATTGGACCACGTGTTTGGCTCTTCTCTGCAACGAAACCAAAAAATGAGAAAATAATTTAGAAAAAAGCTACTATTTATCAAAGCCTTCCTAAATGCTAAACATACTGCCAAGCATACTGCTATATATGTAGAATATACTGTATCCTAAATTTATTGCTATTCATACTTTATATTAGAAGTATGAGTAGATACAGAATACATATTTTCTGTGAGACATCTCAAATTCTCAAGAGAAACAAATGTTTTATCATTTCTTTTAAAAAATGTATGTAATAGTAGTAGTTTATGCATCAGGCAGTATATGCATTGATTTGCTTAGAATTTCTCATGTAATCTTTAATCCAGCTCAATGAGGTAGAGATTAGCCTCATGTCATAAACAGGTAAATAAAGCTTAAAGAAATTAAGCTTAAAGAAATTAAGGAAGTTTCTTATATTTACACAACTACTACATGGCAGAGCCAAGATTTGAACCCAAAGTCTGCTCTCAACCACACAGGTCCCTGCACAGTGTAGAACATTTAGGAAATAAAGAAAAATATAAAGAAGCAAATAAAAAATCACCCATAGTTCAGCTTCTGTTAGCCATGTACTGTTAGGTATGTTTTTTTTCCCAGTCTTTTTAAAAATAGCTTTAACTTTTCCTGATTATAGAAGTAAGTGTACTTATTTTATAAAGGAGGGAACAAAAATCCATAGTTCTAGAAGCCAGTGGTAAACACTTCAGTATTTTGAAATATGTCTTCATAGGCTTGTTTTATGCTTTTCTATTTACATGTACTTTTTTTTCATGACAATAATGGAACCTTATATATATGAAGTTTTATATCCTTCACAGTATATTGATGAGCTTTTTCCTATCTTGTTAAGTTTCTTCAAAAGTATTGCTTTTTTTTCTGGTTGGTTAAAATTCCATTTCACAGCTCTACCATAATTTAACCATTCCACTACTGTTGGATATTTAGACTTTATTTATTTACTTATTGCTGTAAAGCTGCGACGAGCACAAGTATTTGTTGGCAGGACTGTAGGAAAGCAGACACTCTCCACTGCAGGTGGTGATTTATGTTGATAACAGTTTTCTTCAGATATTAAACAGTTTGAAAATGTTAATGTCCTTTCCACTAATGCAATTTCTAGGAGTCTCTCCAGAGGACCCCAAACTTTTTAATTATTTTCCATGCTTTGAACTGTCTTTCCCTTAGGATCTAAACGCTCTTCCCACAGCAATGCTTATTTTTATGGCTTCTTCAAGAACAAGCGAATAGTTTTGTTTGACACTCTACTAGAAGAGTATTCTGTACTAAACAAAGACATCCTGGAAGAGCCTGGCATGGAACCCCGCAAAGATGGAGAAGGGGACAGTGAAGAAATAAAAGCTAAAGTTAAAGTGAGTTCTTCTTTTCCTAAGAGACCCTGGCTTAGTTTTTATAAGCAGTTCCTATGACAACTCAAAATAACATCAGTTTCTATGTAGTGAGTGGTAAATTCAAGGAGACTATCAAATAAGAACCCCATGGCCCCGTTATAATTCTGGTATTTGGGAGAGATTATTATTGTTATTACATGCTAACTACCTCTCAAGCTTTTATAAATGTACCCATGAAAATTAGAAGCATAAGATAGGAAAATTCTTATGATTATAAGCTATCTTTAAAACAGGGATGTTGTATATATTCCCTATATGTTTATGTTCAAAGAATTCCACCAGGCAGGATAAAGAGAAGATAAACATCTGATTTTTAGCTCATTGAGACACAGTAATGATAGACTTTGGCAATGGAGAGACTTGGATTTGAATCCTGGTTCTGTCATTTAGTAGCTGTGTGTCCTTGGGTACACTATATAGTGTTGGTCAGTTTTCTTTTGTTTGTTTGACACATATTTATGGAACACATATTCTTTTTTTTTTTTTTTTTTAAGATTTTTTATTTATTTATTTGAGAGAGAGAGAGAGCACATGAGAGGGGGAGGGCCAGAGGGAGAAGCAGACTCCCCGCCGAGCAGGGAGCCCGATGCGGGACTCGATCCTGGGACTCCAGGATCATGACCTGAGCCGAAGGCAGTCGCTTAACCAACTGAGCCACCCAGGCGCCCTGGAACACATATTCTGTGCTGAGATACTTTGCCTGGCACTAGAAGTGTAAGAATAAAGAGGGAAGCTTTGCTCTCAAGGAGCTGATGGTCTGAAGGGGAGAAAGTCATCGAAGCCCAGTACAATATGATAATTGTAATAGTGAAGCTGTGTATCCTGGACGCAGTGGGAGCACAAGAGAAGACATTCTTAAATCTGACCTGAGTCTCAGAAGCTTTTTCTGAGTTCTCTCCTGGATGAGGTTAGCTGAGGCTGATTAGCAAGATCTCAAGTACCAAGACTAAATGGGGGAGGAGGGACAATGATAAGAAACAACACAAATTTAATCAGAAACAGTTGCCAGTATTTGTATATATATGGGAATGTGCTATTGGCTTTGGTGTCATCCAGAGATGATTTTGGATCTATGTAACTCTGGGCAAGTAAGTTCTCTAAATCATAGATTTCTTAACTAAAAGATAACGCTAGCAGGGTTTCTCACCTTGGCACTATTGACATTTTGGGCCAGGTAATTTTTGTTGTAGGGGGTATCTTGTGCATAATAGGATGTTTAGCAGCATCCCTGGCCTTTCCCCACTACATGCCAGTATCAACCTCCCCTACCCTCAACAATTGTTACAACCGAAAATATCTCCAGACATTGCGAGATAGCCCGGGGAGCGGGGGTGTCAGGGATTGGGGGGCAAGATCATTCCTGGTTGAGAAACACTGGGCTAAAGATGCCTGTCTTTTAGGGTTGGGAGGATTAAATGAAACAATATAGGGGAAATACCTTATACTCCATTTTATACATTCTAACTACCAGAAAATAACTATTATCTTTCGAACATCCATTTTGATCCTAAAAAAGAAAGTCAAGTAAAGTGCCTAGCCTAGTCATAAATATGTACATGAGGCAAGATTCTGTGAAGGGATTAAGTAACATTTGGAGAAGGCTAAGTGCTTTGATTTTGCTTATTTTTGAAGTGGGTTTATCCTGCCAGTTAGGTTGCTTGGTCTGACCAAGCATCAGGATTCTAAGCTAGGAAGAGATCTTAAGGTCATCTTATCAGTAGGAAAACTGAAGTCCAGAAAGGGTAACTCAGCAGCGGCGGTGGGGAATCATGCAAGTTCAGCAAGTCAGCCTGCTTAAGAGGTATCTACATGCCGGCGTGTGGGGATGGGGGTGGATAACATCATAGCCAAACCATGACGTTAGATAGTGGTCCATTGAGTTCAAACAATGTAGTGAAATTACTGACCTTTAGTATCTAGGGGAACATTATTCTTGGGCTTAAATCTTACAAAAGATTAGATAGTCTTTAGAAGTGTGTTGAGCAGAGTTTGAGTTATTTTGCTGACTTCTTGAAAAGCCTGCTTAATTTCGTTGATAACTACAAATTTTTAGCATCTAGGTATAGGTTACATGATGAAGATACATTAGACATAGTCCTGCCCTGAAGAACCTGTAGTAGAGGAGACTAGCCATGTACACAAATAGCCCATAAATTAACACAGGCTGTGGTAAATAGTGGCTGGAATAATGTGGCTTTTAGAAGTTAAGAAATTAATGAGAATTTTAGTGGTAAATAGTGGCTGGAATAGTGTGGCTTTTAGAAGTTAAGAAATTAATGAGAGTTCTAATAGACATTTTCTTCAAAGAGAAGATATTTGACCTAAGTAGAATTTTGACTTGGGAATGGGGCTTTTCAGGTTGAAGTTATGGAATGAACAGAGCTGTAGAGATTAAAAAAAAAAAAAAAAGCTACATGCTGGCTATTCTAAGACTAATGATTATGTGGATTTTTGTAGATGGAGATAGAAAGGTAGACTGGGACCAGTTTATAAAATTCTTCCTGAAGACATCGAGTGGTTGTTTCAGTGGCCTGGAAGGTTTAGATTGATTTGGGTAGAAGCCAAAGCTTGCTTTAGGAAGATTACAGTTTGGTGGCAGCATACAGGATAGAGCAGACTGGAGGCAGGGAGACTTCTTAGGGGCCTATTGCATCAAAGTAACCAAGATAATGAGGGTCTGCAGTAGAGTGAGAATCAGTAAGTGCAAGAGTCACAGTAAAAGGTAGATTTAAAGTACCTGATGATTGCTATTGTGGGGAGTGAAGGAAGTCAAAGATTGACTCAACACAGAGAAAGACAAATACCACACGATTTCACTCATACGTGGCATTTAACAAATAAAACAAACGAGCAAGGGGGAAAAAAAGAGGAAGAGGCAAAGCAAGAAACAGACTCTTAACTATAGAGAACAAACTGAAGGTTGCCAGAGGGGAGGTGGGCAGGGGGATGGGTGAAATAGGTGATGGGGATTAAGGAGTGCACTTGTGATGAGTACTCGGTGTTGTATGGAAGTGTTGAATCACTATACTGTACACCGGAAACATAACACTGTATGCTAACTATACTGGAATTAGAATAAAAAACTTCATGAAAACAACAACAACAAAGATTGACTCAACACTCATTAACTATAGTGCTTTCCAGTGCATGTGCCACACTACTATTTTAGGTAGCATAGCAGGATTTTAAATTTGAATAGCTATATATTAAGGTAAATAAAACTAGTTCATGAATATGACCATTTAGGACAAGGCTAAGTTTTAAAAAGTGAATTGGTTTAAAGAAAGCTATTGAGTAAATAATCACACGGAGAGCACACAGATGTAGCAGAAGTTTAGGAAACAGTGGTTTATTCACCTGCTACTGAACGCCAACTGTGTACAGCGCAGTGCGGGGGGAGGGGTCGCAAAGATGGTTTTCAGTCTGGATGAGGTAGAGAAAATGAAGCGATTCATTTAAAGTTTAAAAGAAAAAAAACTAAGTGATCTGAAATCCCTCCTCTCAGAGAGAGCTAGTAACATTTTGATGAATGGCTCTATACTGGTTATTAACATTTTAAAACATGCTGAGGAAACTTAACTCTGGGATTTTACCCTTCTGGAGACAAACAGAGTATTTGGAACAACCTGTCTTGAAAGTAGTTTGAATAAAAGGAAAGGTAAAACTATAGAAAAGCTGCCCCTTTGTAGAAGAAAAGAAGTATGTCCCAGCAAGTGCTAGGGTTATGTGTAAGTCTCCCCAGTTAATAAGGGTAATAGAAAGGGCAGAGGCCCCAGAGATGTGGGTTCGGGGTTTACCCACTACTCACTAGCAAGATGATCTGAAGCCAGACATTTTTAATTTGTCAGCTTCCTTTTCTTCATCTCTAAAATGAAGATAATACCCCCCATCCTGCCCAGTTTTGGTGGTATTGGGATCAAATGAGTCAGTGGGTGAATCTTGTGAAAAAGAAAGTGCTATAGAAAAATAAAAGATGTGTGATAGTTCTCTCTGTTCCTTTATGTGAAGTTAGCTTGGGAAGTAGAGGAAATCCAGTTTTGTCCAAGAATCTGTCATAAGGAAGTAAGTCTCCTTTGTGTGGAAAGTGACCCTCGTTTAAGCTCTCATCATTCCAAATCTTTGTGACTGTGTACTTCCAAACAGCGTCCTAAACCCAGCCACGCCACGACACAGAGGCCTGTGCTGTCTAGTAGAGAGCGGGTTGTTCTGTAAAAGAATTCATAGTTCGTATCGGGAAGCTGGCAACTAGTAAAAACAGAAGCCCGAGGACCGTGTTACTTTATCTACAGTGAGGCTACTGAGAGCTGCCTTACAGCAGTGGGGGGTAATGAGCCGCACATAAACTGTCTGATACATCCGCGTCTGCCACGTAGGCCATCACTGAGTGGGAGCTATTATATAATTACCGTTATTCAACAAAACAGCCATATTTTTGCTTATTGTGAAAGCAACAGAAAAGAAAGCATGAATAATCTAGCTGACCATAAATACCTTACTATATGTATTTCTCATCTTTATAAACTATCATTTTTTTTCATCATTCTCCTATTGGATATATGGGTTGTTTCCAGTTTTTTGCTGTTAAAAATATTCTTGTAGTGAGTATCTTCATATGTGAATCTTCACTCTTAATTTCCCCCTTAGAATAGATGTCTGTTAATTGGTGCTTAAAATTGGTGCTCTTTCTTCCTGGCCCTGAAGGTGCAGGTACACAGGTGGCTCTGCCTTTTAAAGAACTAGGTCAGTTTTTCATTCTTTTGTTCCCCTACCAGATATGCTCTGACCTAAATTTCAATATTTGAAAGGAAAAGAGATAATAAATGTCAATGCTGTCTTGCAAATCTCTTTATCTTCTTTGTCATGTATCTACCCGGAAGAATTGGGGAAGGAGAGGAAAAGTGGTAGAATAAATCTGGCTGCTTGTGTTCCCATTAGGTTGCATTTTTCTAAATTGTATAAAACAAAATCAGTTCCACATTCATCTGTTTTTTTGTACTTCACCCTTTTAAGTAGCTGCAGTTTATTTCAAAACCCTTAGCCTTCACTTTTCTAGAATGTATGTTCTCTAATTGTTTGTTGCAGGATACTGTGTGTGTCAGTAGATCAAGCTTGTTTATTATTTGTTTCAGATCTTTATATCTCTTTGATACTTTATTTGCTTGATGTTTCATTATTGAGAGAGGTGTGTTAACAAATCTATTAATAGATTGGTCAGAATTGATATATTCCGAAGAAATAGTATTAGGTACATATAAATTCAGAATTAATGCATCTTCCCGGTAAATTCAATCTTTGACCATTCTGTGGTGACCTTCTTTAATAATGCTGTTGTCTTTTTTTTTTTTTTTTTAAGATTTTATTTTTAAGTAATCTCTACCCCTAAAGTGGGACTTGAGCTTACCACCCTGAGATCAAGAGTCCCATGTTCCACCAACTGAGCCAGCCAGGCACCTCTTGAGTCACCTTTTAAATTGATTTTGTCTGATGTTAATATAACTACAGCAGTTTTCTTTTGGTTAATGTTTGCTAGATGTCATCCGTTTACTTTTTTTAAAAAATTATTGAGCTAAAACTTACCATTTCAACCATTTGTAAATGTACAGTTCAGTGGTTTTTAGCATATTCATCATGTTGTGCAACCAGCCACCACTATCTCATTCATCCTCTTACTTCCCACCTTACCATCCTCTGTCTTAGATGCCTTATACAGGACATGTAGGTAGGTTTTGTTGTTACGGTTGTTTTTATTTTTATTTTTATTTATTTTTTAAAGATTTTATTTATTTATCTGAGAGACAGAGCAGGAGTACGGGGAGGGGCAGAGGGAGAGGGACAAGTAGACTCCCTATTGAGCGGGTAGCCCAACATGGGCTCGATTCCAGGACCCCGAGATCATGACCTGAGCAGAAGTCAGACGCTTAACTGTCTGAGCCACCCAGAGCCCCCATTATGGTTGTTTTTAAATCCAAACTGAGAGTCACTATCTTTTTTTTTTTTAAAGCTTAGTTTATTTATATATGTTGTAATTACCGATATATTTGGAATTCTTTCTACCATATTATTTTATGCCCTTTTCTTCTGTCCTTTCCATACCCCAACCCTACCTCCAAACATACACACGTACACCTTCTTGCTTTTTTTTTAAGAGCTGTATGAGGGTTTTTTTTAAATTATATTTTAGTTATTCAGATTGGAAGGTTCTTGTATGATTGTTTTTTCAATGACCGCTGTTAAATATTAAGCTTGCCCATATAACTTAAAATCTTAAAATATCCAGTATCTTCACTGCTTCCTGAACAATCCAGGGACCATACACACTTTGATCCAATTATTCCTTTCATCTTGTGTTTTAGTTTTGTTTTAATTTTTAGCCCACAAATTAGCATTATTATTATCTTATGCAGTCACTATTTAGATTTATCCCTATGCTTACCTGTTTCTTTGCTTACCATTCCCTATTCATCTTACACCTTCCTTTTAGACATAACTTTCCTTCCAGAAGTACATGTTTTAGCAATTTTTTTTGAAATTTCTGGGTTTTGTTTTTATTTCATTCTCATTCTTGGATATCAATTCAAGACTATCTTATTGAGTTATTTATCTTAGTACTTTATTTTTATTTTTTTTAAAGATTTTATTTATAGGGTCGCCTGGGTGGCTCAGTCGTTAAGCATCTGCCTTCGGCTCAGGTCATGATCTCAGGGTCCTGGGATTGAGCCCTGTGTCGGGCTCCCTGCTCCTTGGGAAGCCTGCTTCTCCCTCTCCCACTCCTGCTTGTGTTCCCTCTCTCGCTGTGTCTCTCTCTGTCAAATAAATAAATAAAATCTTTAAAAAAAAAAAAGATTTTATTTATTTGAGGGAGAGAGAACACAAGTAGGGGGGAGGGGAAGAGGGAGAGGGAGAAGCAGTCTCCCAGCTGAGCAAGGAGCCCCACATGGGGCTTGATCCCAGGACACTGGGATCATGACTTGAGCCAAAGGCAGACACTTAACCAACTAAGCCACCCAGGTGCCCCATTATCTTAGCACTTTATTTATTTATTTTTAAAAGATTTTATTTATTTATTTGTCAGAGAAAGAGAGAGAGCACAAGTGGTGGGGGGGCGGCAGGCAGAGGGAGAAGCAGGCTCCCCACTGAGCAGGGAGCCTGATGCGGGACTCGATCTCAGGACCCTGGGATCATGACCTGAGCCAAAGGCAGATGCTTAATGACTGAGCCACCCAGGCATCTCATCTTAGCACTTTAAAGATGCCATTCTGGGGTGCCTGAGTGGCTCAGTTGGTTAAGCATCTGCCTTTGCCTCAGGTCATAATCCCAGGGTCCTGGGATCAAGCCCCACGGCTGGCTCCCTGCTCACCCGGGAGTCTGCTCCCTCTGCCCCTCCCCCTTGTGCTCACTCTCTCTCTCTCTCAAATAGATAAAATAAAATTTAAAAAGATGCCATTCCATTATGTTATAGCTTCTTTGTTCCTGTTGAAAAAGTCTGCTCTGAGCTTATTGTTAACTTCTTTATAGTTCTCTCTGGTTGTTCTTAAGATTTCTCTTTGATTTTCATGTTCTGCAGGTATGGACTTCTTTAACTCAGTCCTACTCGGGATATATTGTCGTTCCTAAATCTAACAACTTAGATCTTTCCTGAAGTTTTGAGAATTCTTAGCCAATTATACCTTTGAGTGTTGCCTCTCTCCCATTCTCACCGGTCTGTCTTTCTGGAATTCCAGTTAGATGAATGTTACACTATCGCATTCTGTCTTCCACAAGTGATAATCACTCTTTTTATCTTTTCCGTCTTTTTGTCTCTACATCCCAGTGCACTGATTCTTTCTCTGGATATATTTACTCTATTCTTTAACCAGCCCATTGTGTTTTAATTTTAAAGCTCTATTTGTTTCTTTTTCAAATCAGTTTGGTTGTTTCTGGATGTCTCCTGTTCCTTCTTCATGTTCTTAGATCTCTTCTTTGTGTAAATTAGGCTTTTTTTTTTTAAAGATTTTTATTTATTTATTTATTTGACAGAGAGATAGCACAAGTAGGCAGAGCGGCAGGCAGGGGGAAAGGGAGAAGCAGGCTCTCTGCTGAGCAGGGAGCCTGATGCGGGGCTCGATCCCTGGGATCATGACCTGAGCCGAAGGCAGCCGCTTAACCGACTGAGCCACCCAGGTGCCCCTAAAGTAGGCTTTTTAAAATATTTTATATGTAACAGTTCCATTATCTAAAGTCTATGGAGCTAATGATGCTCTTTATTTTTTCTGCTCTTACTCATTGTTCCACCATTTTCTGAAGTCTTTGGCAATTTTTATTGTGAGCTCACAATGCGTCACTGATTTTAATCTTTAGGAATCCTGAGGGGTCTGGGTTTAGGGTATAGTCCTCAATTAGAGGATTTGCATTTGCGTCTGTCATCTGTCCCCAGTGCTACCAAACTGGAAGTACTTTCATCTTTCAGCTTGGGATTTTTCTGGACCATACAGATCATGATTTTGAATTTTTTTTTTTTTTTTTTTTTTTTTTTTAAAGATTTTATTTATTTATTTGGGAGAGAGAATGAGACAGAGAGGGAGAGCATGAGAGGGGGGAGGATCAGAGGGAGAAGCAGACTCCCTGCTGAGCAGGGAGTCCGATGCAGGACTCGATCCTGGGACTCCAGGATCATGACCTGAGCCGAAGGCAGTCGCTTAACCAACTGAGCCACCCAGGCGCCCCATGATTTTGAATTTTAATCAGAGACTTTTTTCCCCGCTTTAGGTAAGACTTGACACAATTGGGTGATTTCACCACCATATTTTTTTCTAGCTCACTCTTTGACTTAGAGTGTAGTCCTTCATGGATTTGTGCAAGGGATCTCAATTTCATCTCCTCACCTTTGGCTTTCCCTTACTTTCTAATGAACTAAACTCTATGTCTAAAAGGATATTTATGGGGTGCCTGGGTAGCTTAGACAGTTAAGCGGCTGCTTTTGGCTTGGGTCATAGTCTCAGGGCCCTGGGATTGGGCCCCACATCGGGCGCCCTGCTCAGCGGGGAGCTTGCTTCTCCCTCTCCCTCTACCCCTCCCCCCACTCGTGCGCTCGCTCTCTCTCTCTCTCTCTCTCAAATGAATTAATAAAATCTTTTAAAAAATTTTTTTAAAGGGTATTTATAATCTCTTTAGCATTTTTAGATGTCTGAGAGTTTTTCAGACTAGTTAGTAACATTGCCAGAAGCAGGTGTCCAGTGGTGGGTATGTATGTATGTTTGTGTTGGTGAGTGAATATGTATGTGCACATGTGTGAGTGTGTATAAGATTAAATTGTTCATTGTGTCTTGGCACTATTTAGATTGAATCTGGGAAGTTATAAACAATTTTATTTGGCTTAGTAAACATATTTCATCATTGATTTGACCACCATTTATGTTTAATTATTTTGCAGTACTGTAATAATATGCAAATGGTTACACATGTGTCAACTAAAATTATTTTATTTGATTGATGAATATTGAATAATTTACTTTTACATTCATAATTGTGTAAAAGTTGAAAGCACAGGTCTACGAGACTACCTGGCTTCAAATGCCAGACTTTGGCTGTGTGGCCAGAGGAAAATTAGTTAACTTCTCTGCCTAGATTTTCTCATCTGTAAAATGGTAATAAGAATATGTCATATGGTGGTTGTGGTATATAAATGAGATAATTAAGTATTTAGCACAGAGGGTCTATGTTTGTAGTCATTGTTTAATAAACGTTAGCAATTTTTGTAGTTATTTTTTTCATCTTTTTCATCTGGCCCAGTCTTCATATGCGTCAAAGGGGAAAAAATTAAAATTTTCTCCTTATATAATGTCTGTTTCTTCCATATTGCTTTTTTCTGGATCTAATCTTCCATCTTAACAACTTCCCTAATATATCTGGTAATTCTTGGTTGTCTACTCCTTAGTAAGAGAATGGAACTAAAAATTTGCCTGGAATCTCTGAGCCTATCGATAAGGTGTTTTCACTTTGGGCTTTGCTGTAGGCTGGCCTGGGTAGGCTTTTTGCCGGGCAACACCTGGTGTTAGTATCCTCCAGTCTTTCGTGATGGAGTGGTCAGAGTTCCCAGGGAATACTCTTTTGATCTTCTGCCTGGAGGGTAGTGTTCTGGGAGCCAGGTGCGGGGTGAGGGCTGGGTCAGGAGAGAGAGTTGTCAGTATTCAGCATACCCTACCTACAGCTAACCAGTTACATAGTCTGTTGCTAGTGCACTCTAGTCTTCGCTGTGCCCAACCCTTGGCTGAAAAGTTCTTCTCTTTTGCCCTATCCAGAGAGAATAAATGTTCAGGCTCCTGCCACAATGAGGGAGGAGCAGTTGCCTTTTGGTGTGGAGCTGGAGAAGGAATCTGAAGCTTTAACTACTTCTGAAACTGCTCTTACCCAATTCTTATTTTAGGGCCTTCCCCTTTTCTCCCAGTTCCAGAAGTACCTAATGTTGTTAGTTCCCAGCCCTTTGCAGACTGTGTGGTGTAAATCAGGCTGGTTCTCTTTGCTCCACTGCTGGCTTGTGAGTCAGCTTTCTTTAGTCTGCTAAGTCTGTTCATATGCCCATCTGATTTCCTGCTTCTAAAATGTTGCTGTTGTCACCTCTCATGTTTTCCCCATCCGTGTGGGTTTATATCTTTTAAAAAAGTTCCTTGACTATAGTGTTAATGGGGATTTTGGAGGGAATAACAGTTGTGAATTGTGAATGTTCTTTCCGCTATCTTAACTTGGAAGTCTCAGTTTTTTAAATGACAATTCATGGTGTATTGGGAGGTGATCATAAGTGATATGTGCTTATTTGTAGATAATTTGGAATATAGGAAAGATATAAAACAGTTAAAACACCACTATAATTGTATCATATAGAAAAAACTGCTGTTAACATTTGATATATATCCAGTTTGTTTTCTGTATTTGTTTTTATATACACATTCACATTTTTTCAAAATTGGAATCCTTATTTTTAGTTTTGTATCATGCTTTCTTCACTTAATAAACCATTTTCCCATGTCAGAACATAATTTTGGAAACATTTCTAATGGGTTTACAATATGGCTGTCATATAACTTTGTCATGATTTATTTAAATATTGTCTATTGATAAAGATTTATATTTTTAACATTCTTTTTTCTAATCTAAATTAGACTGTAAGCTTCATGAAGTCAGGGAATGTCTGTCTTGTTCATGATTCTTTCTCCAATGCTTAAGCTAGTGTCTACCATGGAGTGATTCAGAGAATGTTTTATTAAGTGGATGAGAAGTTTTGCACAAAAGTCTGATTGTTTTCTTAAGTTAGTTAGAATTTAAGAAGGGCTCTTACTAGATTAAAAGGCATAAACTTTTTGAAGGTTGTTAATAATTTTATTTTCAATGTGTTCTTTGATTTAGAATAAGAAACAAGGATGTAAAAATGAGGAAGTGCTTGCTGTACTTGGCCATGAACTGGGGCACTGGAAGTTGGGACACACAGTCAAAAATATCATTATCAGCCAGGTAAGTTGGGAGTGACAGTTCTCTTTTTACGGCACGGTAGTCAAAGAAGTATGGCAGACAGGAGAGGTGGTCTGGTGGAGAGGTGGCTTTGTCTCACAGCTTCCTGACCTAATACCTGTAATCTCAGGCAAGTTCCTTAAGCTCTCTCTGTCTCCAACCCTTACTGAATGATAATACCCCCTAGGACTGATGTAAGAATAAATGAGTTAAGGCATGTAAAGAGTTTGGAGTAGTATGTGGAAGCGGTAAGGACCGTGTCATTTTTATTGCTGTTACTACCATCGTGGCCCCCTCCAGAATCCCTCAGCTCTAGGAACTGCGAAGATCAGAAGCCGTGAGTCTTGATAAGCTGGACATTAAAATGCTTCATTTTTAAACTTTTTTTTCTCATTTACAAGCCATTATATATCTATTGAAGAGAACTGTAGTAGCTATAAAGAAGAAAATAACAATTCCTGTAACATTCTTCCTCTGGGGTCTAAATCAACTCTCTAAAGCAACAGTTACCATGGTTGTGAGGCTCCAGGCAAAATACCACTATATCCTGTTGACTGGTTCTGAGCAGGTGTGGCCTTAACTGAGTCTGAAGTGGGTGTTTGTTTTTGTTTTGTTTTCATGTCAGACGGGTAATGTGCTAAGGTCATAACAAGGTTTGAGGGAGGCAGATGTCACACAACGGCATAAACATCCAATCATCATACTTAAGAACTATAAAAGGATCAGAAGTGGGTCTTTGTACCTTTCTAAAGGCCTGCTGGTTCTGGATGGTGGTCTACGTGGGAAGATCTGTGAGCTCCTCTGGGTCCTTCCTGTTGCCTTGCATCTTTCAGTAAAAAATGAATTCCTTGGCTTGAAGCTAATTGTATGGATAGCTGGCAGTGAGTAAGACAGTAAATAAGTCCAAATCCAAGTTTAGAGTATTTAGTCTAAGGAGGAAAATCGCTGCTGCTTTCATGAAGGAAGGGGTGCAGTGGAATCAGGCTACCACGAGGTAGTGGGCTGGTCCCTGAGGTGTGGTACCCGATCCAGGGAGGGGTTGACTGCCCCTTCTAATAGATGTGCACTCAGCAAAAGCCAGTGGGGGGTGGATATCTGGGTTGTTGACTAATGCACTGACTCCTTCCCTGGCACCTTGGCCATTTTGTTCAAGAGCACCTTGACCAAGTCCTAGAGTGGCTGGGGAGAGAAGCTGACATCCACAGAGCAGGTATCTTCTCCACCTTATTGAAAGCCTCCTTTACCGTGGACTCTTTTAGTGAATATTCACATTGGACCAAAGTACTATCATACTCTGGGCTGATTTTGGAAGTTTTTTCACATACCTCTTTTCCAGATCTTGTTAGCCATCCTTGAGTTCGTTTCAAGGCCCTGATCATTCAGCCAAACTATTATTTGCCCACTGCCAATAATTATATATTTTTAGCTCAGGCCTTCTATCCTTCCAGACTGAGTGGGCAATGAGATATACTACCTAAAATTTCCCTCATTGAGAGTATTTCCTTCACCGCTGTCTTCCAGGAACAGCCCCAAGTGATTCTGTAATGCCACAGCAGTCCACTTTCAGCCGGTGCCAGAAATATTGTATTGTTTGTAAAATGGGTGTTCAACTTTTTCATCCTCAAATGATTATAGGGAGCTCCCCGTGAGTAAGGGTTGATTGAGGGGTGGCAGGAGTTGGTATACTAGGCGTATGAGCCACTTGCCCATTTAACTTCTCTCTTCATGACATCCTTCATTCCCACTTGCATAGATACCACTTAGACCGGATGTTGGAGTGCTTCAGGGCATACCAGTTTCCTGGCTAGGTGGATCAGTTTAGGAGGGGCAGCTCAGGCTGCAGGATCCTAGTGTCCCACGGTCAGGAATCAGTCTCTGGGAGGACCCAGTAGCAAACCAAAATTTGTTTTTCAAAAGGCAAGTAGTTACTTGACATAAATGGCTCGCATAGCTTCTAATCCTAGGGGCCTTCCCCGTGCTGAAGTTTTCTGTTGGAGCTTGTCATGTTGGATCCGCTGAGTTACAAGGACTGAATGGTAGAACTGCTTGTGCTTCATCCTGGGCCAGCTGGCAAAACTTATGCTGAGCCCCACTCTAGGCTGGTAGCTTTTGAGGCATCTGGCGAATGGTTTGGAGCAACACATTCAGATATGGTACCTCTGGCCTCTAAGATCCTGACCTGCCAAGGGAAAGAATGGTATTTGTTCTCCAACCTTACTCTAGTACCCCTTTACTCATATTTTGGTGCAGACTTTTAGTTTTTTTCCTCTTGTTTATTGTTAAAGATACATCTACTTTTTTCTTGGACCTAACTACTCAGTACAGCTCCAGTGGTCCTAAAGAGTATTCAAGGGAATCTTGTTTTTTTGGAGCTTCCATATCAAGGTGAGGTGGAAGGCCTTGTGTCTGATTATGATTTAGTGCAAACAAAGCCAGAATCCATTCTAGCCCTTTAACTTTTTACAGAAAGAAAATATTCCATTGCTATTGGCCACTTCAAACCCTCAGTCATAGGAGGCTCCATTAGGCCTGTCCTTACAGAAAACTATACAGGTTAGACATTTGGGGAAATTTTATTTTTCTTTCTAGAATAAAATTATAAAGTTACCTAAATAACTTTTTCTGTGATTACACTAATACCATTCTTAGAATCACACCATGATGTCTGATTCTAGTTTTTTTGATGCTTCTGAAATCACCTTAGTAATAAGTTAGGAATTTTGTGTCTTTCTTTCTAGATGAATTCTTTCCTGTGTTTCTTCTTGTTTGCTGTATTAATTGGTCGAAAGGAGCTTTTTGCTGCATTTGGTTTTTATACCAGCCAACCCACTCTAATTGGATTATTGATCATCTTCCAGTTTATTTTTTCACCTTACAATGAGGTAATGTATAATTGTTAAAATTATCTCACATATGCCCTTGCATTTCAAATCTAGAACCTTTAAGATAGTGAAAAAAAGAATAAACAAAAACTATAGTTTTAACAAGTAGATGAAACAAAGTCTTTTAGTCCCTTGATTGACTGGCCTGTCTAAGAAAGTAGCAGAAAACCCCAAGCCCAAATGAACAAATGCCTGCATACTGTTAGCAGGGGGGAAAAAGTAGAGGACTAGACTTTAGTGGTGGAAACCTTGATCTAACGTGTACCTCAGAGACTTGGTGGATGGAGATTAACTATTAGAATGCTATGTCCTAGATCACGTATTCACCAGTGCTTGGCTGAAAATCTTCTGTGTGTGAGGGAATGAAACAATGATAGTTGAGTATATGTATGGCTAGATGTGGGAAGCTGTATGACACTGTTCCTCTGATCTGTTCTCTGACTACCCGCTTCAGAATAGCCTTGTCGGGGGGGAGGGGGCTGGGTGGCTCAGTTGGTTAAGCGTCTGCCTTCGGCTCAGGTCATGATCCCCGGGTCCTGGGATCGAGCCCCGTGTTGGGCTCCCTGCTCCACTGTGGGGAGCCTACTTCTCCCTCTCCCTCTGCTTGCTGCTCCCCCTGCTTGTGCTCTCTCTCTCTGTCAAATAAATAAAATCTTTAAAAAAAAAAAAAAAAGAATAGCCTTAGGGGTCACACCATAGGCCCTTTAAATCAAAATTGGGTGTGTTATGGTAAGTGAATTTCAAGAACCACTGCTCAGATTGCTCAGTAGGGGGACTCCATGCAGGTGGTAAGGCATGGATTAATGAGACTGTATATTAACAAATCTGATGATAGCAACATGTCATGATATTTGATAAATTAAGTCAAGTTAAGCCAAGAAATACTATTGGGGATTTTGAGTTGTCTCCATTCAGAAATATTCATTCTTTGAGACAGGTTGTAAAGATTTTAAGATAAACCAAATGAATCCTCTTTCTCCATTACAAAGGGGGAAGGGATTCAGAAAGAAAAATAGAGAGGAATAGATGATATTTGCATAGCGTTGTCCATATAAACTAACAAAGTTTTCCAGAGCACTGAGATTTACTACCTTTAGAATCTTTTTTTTTTTAAAACTGGGGAAAGAATATTTGTAAAATATTTATAAAAATTTAATGTTTATTTAATATTTATAAAAATGCCTTATGCAGTTTGTTACTGCTTAAAGAAGTTAGAGACACTTTTTTTTCAATTTTATTTTATTATGTTATGTTAGTCACCATACATTACATCATTAATTTTTGATGTAGTGTTCCATGATTCATTGTTTGTGTATAACACCCAGTGCTCCATTCAATATGTGCCCTCCATCATTGGGCTAACCCATCCCCCCATCCCCCTCCCCTCTAAAACCTTCAGTTTGTTTCTCAGAGTCCATAGTCTCTCATGGTTCATCTCCCCCTCCAATTTTCCCCCCTTCATTTTTCCCTTCCTACTATGTTCTTCTTCTTCTTTTTTTTTTTTTAACATATAATGTATTATTTGTTTCAGAGGTACAGGTTTGTGATTCATCAGTCTTATATAATTCACAGCGCTCACCATAGCACATACCCTCCCCAATGTCTATCACCCAGCCACGCATTCCTCCCACCCCCACCACTCCAGCAACCCTCAGTTTGTTTCCTGAGATTAAGAATTCCTCATATCAGTGAGATAATATGATACTTGTCTTTCTCTGATTGACTTATTTCGCTTAGCATAATACCCTCTAGTTCTATCCACGTCATTGCAAATGGCAAGATTTCGGTTTTGTTTTTGTTTTTTTTTTGATGGCTGCATAATATTCCATTGTATATATACACCACATCTTTTTTTTTTTTTAAGATTTTATTTAATTATTTGAGAGAGAGAGAATGAGAGAGAGAACACATGAGAGAGGGGAGGGTCAGATGGCAAAGCAGACTCCCTGCCGAGCAGGGAGCCTGATGTGGGACTCGATCCAGGGACTTCAGGCTCATGACCTGAGCCGAAGGCAGTCGCTTAACCAACTGAGCCACCCAGGTGCCCTACACCACATCTTCTTTATCCATTCATCTGTTGATGGACATCTTGGCTCTTTCCATAGTTTGGCTATTGTGGACATTGCTGCTATAAACATCGGGGTGCATGTACCCCTTCAGATCACTACATTTGTATCTTTGGGGTAAATACCCAGTAGTGCAATTGCTGGGTCGTACGGTAGCTCTATTTTCAACTTTTTGAGGAACCTCCATACTGTGTTCCAGAGTGGTTGCACCAGCTTGCATTCCCACCAACAGTGTAGGAGGGTTCCCCTTTTTCCACATCCTCGCCAACATCTGTCATTTCCTGACTTGTTAATTTTAGCCATTCTGACTGGTTTGAGGTGGTATCTCATTGAGGTTTTGATTTGGATTTCCCTGATGCCAAGTGATGTTGAGCACCTTTTCATGTGTCTGTTGGCCATTTGGATGTCTTCTTTGGAAAAATGTCTGTTCATGTCTTCTGCCCATTTCTTGATTGGATTATTTGTTCTTTGGGTGTTGAGTTTGATAAGTTCTTTATAGATTTTGGATACTAGCCCTTTATCTGATATGTCATTTGCAAATATCTTCTCCCATTCTGTCAGTTGTCTTTTCCTTTTGTTGACTGTTCCCTTTGCTGTGCAGAGCTTTTTATCTTGATGAAGTCCCAATAGTTCATTTTTGCCCTTGCTTCCCTTGCCTTTGGCAATGTTTCTAGGAAGAAGTTGCTGTGGCTGAGGTCGAAGAGGTAGCTGCCTCTGTTCTCCTCTAGGATTTTGATGGATTCCTGTCTCACTTTAGGTCTTTCATCCATTTTGAGTCTATTTTTGTGTGTGGTGTAAGGAAATGGTCTAGTTTCATTCTTCTGCATGTGGCTTCCAATTTTCCCAACACCATTTGTTGAAGAGACTGTCTTTTTTCCATTG
Organism: Halichoerus grypus; assembly: GCF_964656455.1. Taxonomy (NCBI): domain Eukaryota; kingdom Metazoa; phylum Chordata; class Mammalia; order Carnivora; family Phocidae; genus Halichoerus; species Halichoerus grypus. The sequence goes on along the minus strand of NC_135716.1, from coordinate 156,898,652 downwards.
GACATTCTTTCCTGCTTTGTCGAAGATTAGTTGGCCACAGAGTTGAGGGTCCATTTCTGGGCTCTCTGTTCTGTTCCATTGATCTCTGTGTCTGTTTTTGTGCCAGTACCATACTGTAGAGACACTTTTTTTTTTAAGATTTTATTTTTAAGTGACCTCTACACCCAATGTGGGGCTTGAACTCACAACCCCGAGATCAAGAGTCACGTGTTCCACCGACTAAACCAGCCAGGCACCCCTAGAAAACACTTTTTAATGACATTGCCGTTTCTGTCTTGTCACAGTTCAGGTATGCCTTAAGGACAGTGAGCTATGTCTACTAAGTGACCCCCCCAGTTTGCTTTTTAAGCACTTATGCTCTTTATTTAACTAATTTTTTGTCTCTTCCTCACTGTCAGGCTGATAATCCTTACTACTGTCAATGTGACTTTGCCTTACATTGTTATCCCTTTCTAGTTTTCATCCTTAGCCTACCGTAGGTGGGGAAATCAGATCATCAAACTCATTAAGTAGCGATTACTAGATTCTGACTGATTTGAAAGGTCCTATTCGAAGTATAGGCATGCCCAGTGTTAGTGGTTATCCTTTGTGTTAGCTAATTTGGCTACGCAGCGGGTTTTTGTTTTTCTTGTTTGCTTCCTTATATTGAGTGGTTGAGTTCGCTTCAAAAACCACCTAAATAAATGTGGGTATTAGAGTAATTTGAAATATGATTAATCTGCAGAGATACTAGCAATTGTTTAAAAAATCTTAGCTCAGAAGATTTGTTTCAAAAGGACTAGATATTTATTTATTTATTTATTTTTAAAGATTTTATTTATTTATTTGACAGAGAGAGACACAGCGAGAGAGGGAACACAAGCAGGGGGAGTGGGAGAGGGAGAAGCAGGCTTCCCGCGGAGCAGGGAACCTGAGGCGGGGCTCGATCCCAGGACCCTGGGATCATGACCTGAGCTGAAGACAGATGCTTAACGACTGAGCCACCCAGGCGCCCCAAAAGGACTAGATATTTAAACAAACAAAAAAAAAACTTATGCTAATGTCAGTGTTTAAGAAGGCATGATAGGAGGGGCCCCTGGGTGGCTCAGTTGGTTAAGCGACTGCCTTCGGCTCAGGTCATGATCCCAGGGTCCTGGGATTGAGTCCTGCATTGGGCTTCCCACTGAGCAAGGAACCCGCTTCTCCCTCTGCCTGCCACTCCCCCTGTTTGTGCCCCCCCCCCCACCGACAAGAAGATAAATAAAATTTAAAAAAAGAGAAAAAGGAACCCTATATGACATTGTTTCTTTAAAAGAAAAAAAAGGCATGATAGGAAAGAGCTGTTTTCCTGGGAAAGTTGGGGAAAATGACCTATTGAGAAGAGTTTGGAAACCTACAGCAGAGCAGGACAGTGCAGGTATAGTATCTGCTTATGTTTTTACTTATTTAATAAGAGATTCAAAGAATGCTTAAAATCAGGTAGGTTGATAGGGACCAACCACATAATGATTCTATCCTAAAAAACTATTCAAGATGGAGAAAGAAATTTCAGGCAGAATTCAGATAATAGCTTTGAATATGTTTAAGAAGGTATTAGGAACTCCCAGACTTTATTTTGAAACTATTTGCTAGTAGAAGTGAGAGGTACAAATGACTTTTTTTAAACTTATTTTTTTTAATGCTGAAGTATTTTAAGGTAAGACTAGAATTCATGTCGTTCATCCTGAAGTACTCCAGTGTGCAAAGAAATTGTTTTTCCCTCAGAAATTTATATTTTCAAATGAAATTTGACTCCTTTGTAATGGTCATTTTCAGTGGTGACTGGAAATTTATTCTGGCAATGCTGCCATAGCTCAGAACATTGTAGAAAATTCAATTTTGAGGTTGTCATTAGAGGCTGAAGCCTCTTATGTGGAATTAGCAAGAATATGTTTTTATAGAGAAAGAAAGAGTCTGAGTGAAAATCACCACGACTTAACTCTGACCCTGAGGAAGGTGATGTGTGTGGTCTGCGGAGCCACCGAGACTCTCAGTGCCACCACCTTCTAGCTGTGTGACTTCCACCAAGTTACTTCACCCCTCTGAACGTCACCTTCCTCATCTGAGAAACAGCAGTAAGAGTAATTACCGTGTGGGATGTTTGGGGAATACGTACAGTGCCTACCTCAGTGGCTGACACATGGCAGATTCTTAAAAATTCGTGTTTTTTTGGTCAGAATAGCATTCATTGGGATATATATCTGTTTCTGGTCTGTTTGCTTGGGGGGAAAAAAAGCTCAATTTATAATTCCCCACCTCAGGTTCCCTAAATACGAGTGATCTTTCTTTGGGCCTGCTGCCTCTCCTATCCTGAGCTGACCTCCCCTGCAGGCCTTGCTCATGTAGCCGTCAGGGGCAGCAAAGGAGGGGGCAGTGGTTAAAACCCTTCTGTTTACTTTTTCAGGTTCTCTCGTTCTGCCTAACTGTCCTAAGCCGCAGATTTGAGTTTCAAGCTGATGCATTTGCCAAGAAACTTGGGAAAGCTAAAGACTTATATTCTGCTTTAATCAAACTAAACAAAGATAACTTGGGATTCCCTGTTTCGGACTGGCTGTTTTCAATGTGGCATTATTCTCACCCTCCGCTACTGGAGAGGCTTCAAGCTTTGGAAAACTCAAAACAAGACTGAGGTGCCCAGGGTCTGCGACTGAAGACATTTCTGATTATTTCTGTCCTGGCAGCATGTTCCAGCTCTTGATGTTTTTAAACTTTTTTTTTTTTTTAAAGAAAAATTATTAAGTACAGAAAAACCCAGATTTAAATACATTTAATATCTCATGTCAAAAATGATTTTAATGATCCATTTCTTAAAGAAAACACTGGATGAAATTTTGAGGCTTAATGTTTTTAAAGGCATAGTTTTATCTTTAGCATCTAATTTACCATCGACTTTTAAAATTCTTTGAGAAAATACAAAACTTGTTTTATTTACACACTAATATGGAATCTGCATATAATGTGTTCGGGGGCGTACGTTTAAAAGAGGAACACCACCTCAGAGTCCTCTCTGAGGCAGAGACAGTGTCCCAAATCATTGTGCTCATATCTAAGTTGAGATTTGTTTTTGCTTTCATGCTATTGTGATCTAACGTGGCCAGTCAGTGTTAAATAAGGAAGAGAATAATCGGTAAGGCTGATGTTAATTAAATGAAAGCAGTGAGAAATATGTTCTACTGTTCTGCCAGATTTCTCAGTTCCCTCTCTTGCTTTACACTGATCAGGAGCTTCTAATAGTGCTTTGAAATTAGAAATTATGTTTAGAATGTTTTAAATCACTGGGTTTTGTTTTTGTTTTTAGGAAAATATCAGTCTTTATCTTTCTTTCTACGTGGTGGGTATAGTCCCATTAGGGGTAAACTAGTATTTTTCAGAACATTCAACTTTTTCCTCATTTATACTCTTTTTATTAAAAAATAATGCATCCTTTCACTTAGCAGAAATTGCCCTATCAAACAGGTTTTGCTATTTTTAAAATGGCAGAATGTGGAAAGAAGAAAAAAGGAAATGTTAAGAGACATAAGGGTGAAATACTGATGTTTCTTTTAAGGTATTTCAGGAAAAAATATAGTTTTATATCTCTTTCAAGGACAGAAGAGTTTTAGTTTTTATTTTTGTAATTTTTATCGGGAAGTCATAAGTACTATTTAATCAGGCCTGATTCCATTTTTGAAAATCACAGTTCTTGATGAGCAGCTAATTTTTATTTTCAAAACAAATGTCATGAAAGATTTCCAGTTTTCAAAGCTGTGTGTTGGACTGCTTCAAATCCCTGTCCATTTTCTGAATGAGAACTGACTTTGTGCCAGAGCTCCCACGCTCTGGTAATGTTTCCCTTCTGGGCGTTTATTCCAAAGTGGAGTCAGCTGTGCACCTTTGGTATCTGGCCAGAAAGTCTTTTACTCAGCTCATATTTGGGTAATGTCTTTACATGGAAATATAATAAAAATGAAGGTCTAGTTTAGTGTTGCATTATTTATTTTCCTAAGGCTAAAGAGGAGCAGTTTTTTGCTTTTATCCAGCATCCTTTGTCCGTGAATTCACGCTGTGATAACTGCCTTTCCTTCCTTCTGTGCCTTTAAATACAAATTTCAGTTCTGCACAAGTGAAACATTAAAAATTGCCAATGCAGATTGATGGACTTTGTTTTTGATTTGACAAAATTGTGTGTCATTTGTTACCTAGATGTGTGTTTATTACCCCAGAAGAACTGAGGGCTAGTCATGAAGAGTAGGAAGAAGCAGCCCCACTGCTGAGAGACGTCAGCACCACCCTGTGCCTGACCCGCACAGTCCTCCTCGGTGCCTTCCTCCTGACCCGCACAGTCCTCCTCGGTGCCTTCCTCCTGCCCCGCTCCAGAGCGCCTGGTTCTTGATGTTTCCTCAGAAGCTGCATCTGGAAGCACTCTTCCATTTCCGTCAGCTCAGATGGGCCTGGGCCTGTCTGGTCTGCTCCAGCTGCCTCTTTGGGCTCCTTTACCTGTGGCAGCAATAGCTAGCTTTTTAATATGTGATTGTTTTGACCTAGTCCCCTCCAGTTTATGGATCGCAGAGGCATAGGGATGGCGGACAGTACCAGTGGGTTCCTGAGGTATTGACCGATCAGGGCAGGAGGAGAGAGGCCAGCACGGGAGGTGGCGCTCTGTACCCTAATACTCGGTGGATATGCAGGGGGCAGGACGAAACAGATCCAGGCCTCGGGTAAAACGGCATGACCTCAGCAGTGTTGATCTCTGAATCGAAGGTAGAGTATACACTGCCTTTGTCTAGCTTGGCCCTCTGTGGAAGTCTGAGAGCTACTAGTAAATTTTACCGCTGTTTAGGATAGGAGCAGAGTTCCTAGGATTAATTCAGTAATTTTAGTTCCAGTGATGGTGCCAGCTTGCCCTTGGCCCTTACAGTCTCACTGTCATCCTTAATCCTTTGTGCGGTATTCCCCTCCCTGAGGAAGCCTTCTTCCGCTTGGTCTTCCTCAATCCTTTGGATTCTTCTGCACATATATGCATTATGTTGCTTTGACTGTTTTGAGTGTTTTATCATCACTAGCAGGAAGCTTACTAAGTACTGAGAGCCTTAAGTTCTGTCCTAGGTGCTATACAAAGAAAATTACAGGGAACTTAGATCCAAAAACTCATGTTTCAAGACCACCATGATGTGAGCAAGTAACTTGTATATGAGGCTATACATAGAGTTTGGTGGGAAGGCAGAAATAACTCATAGTGGAATGGTATAGTCCTGTTCAGACAACATGGATAGGGAAACCTCTGGGTCTTCTCATCCAGGATGGGTTCCAGGGAGGAGGATTTCCCAACAATTTGACCAGAGACAGATAGGATGATACCCCCATGTTTTCTAAAAATCGGTGAAACCAGAATTGCCCACACCCGGTGAGCAGGACGAAGCCGGCATCTGAGAGACGAGCCTGTACCTTCAGGTCAGAGCTCCTCTCCTGGCTCTCTGGAGGATGGTTGACAAACAGGGAAGATGTAACTTCAGGTTAAGACCCGGGGTTCTACAATCCAATATCCCACATACCACTTCCTAGTAAAATCTTGGGTAAGAAATGTGAGTCTTCATTTCTCCATCTGTTACTTAGTCAGCAAATACCAAGTCCCTACTCCGTACCAAGCTGTGCTCTCGGTGCTGGGGGATACGTTAGTAAATAGATGATAGAGAAATCGCTACTTCATGGAGTTTACGTTCTAGAGTGGGGGAGACAGACAATAAAATATATATATATATATAATAGATATTAAACAGTGATACATATTTTGGAGAAAAAGGAGAGCCTGAGGTGTGCATATGTGTGGGGAGTGGGAGTTGCAATTTATTATTTTTTTTAAAGATTTTACTTATTTTTAAAAATTTTTTTTAAGATTTATTTATTTATTTTGGAGAGAGCACGCGCGTGCACACAAGCAGGGGGAGGGACAGAGGAAGAGAGAGAATTTCAAGCAGACTCCACGCCCAGCGCGCAGCCCCATGTGGAGCTTGATCTGGCAACCCTGAGATCATGACCTGAGCTGAAACCAAGAATTGGATGCTTAACCAACTGAGCCACCCTGGCGCATCGGGAGTTGCAATTTAAAATAGGGTGGGGGCGCCTGGGTGGCTCAGTCATTAAGCCTCTGCCTTCGGCTTAGGTCATGATCCCAGAATCCTGGGATCAAGCCCCGCATCAGGCTCCCTGCTCCGTGGGAGGCCTGCTTTTCCCTCTCCCACTCCCCTTGCTTGTGTTCCCTCTCTTGCTGTGTCTCTCTCTGTCAAATAAATAAAATCTTAAAAAAAATAAATAAAATAGGGTGATCATAAAGTGTTGCTAGAGGTGATGTCCGAACAAAGACTTTACAGAATTGAGTAGGTGATTTGCAGGAAGCAGGTGTTTTGGGGAAGAACATTCCAGGAGGAAGGAATAGCAAGTATAAAGGCCTTGATATGGGCATGAGTCTGGTGTGTTTGAGAAACCCCAGAAGTCCAGAGTAGCTGGTATGGGATGTACCAGAAGGAAATAGTGGGAGATACAGTCAGAGAGGTAGGGACAAGGCAGATTTTACAGGGTCTTGTGGACCATTGTAAGAACTCCAGCTTTTCCTAGAGTACAGGGGGAGCCATCAGAGAGTTTGGGGCCAGAGAGCAGATCATCTGTTTTAACAGGATCACTCTGCTTGCTCTGTTGAACAAGGGTGCCATCAGTGGACTAGTTGAGAGGCTCTCGTAATACTTCTGCCAAGAACTAAAAATGGTGCCTGGGTCGTAGTCACGGAGGTGGTGAGTAGTGGTTGGATTCTGGATGTATCTTCAAGGCTGAACCAACAGGATTTGCTGATGGAGCAGATATGGGGTGTGAGAAAAAAAAGTAGAGGATGATTCCAGTGTATTTAGCCTCAGTAACTGAAAGCATGGAATTGCCAGTAACAGAATGGGAAGGAGGAAGGAGAAGGCATTCTGGAGGGGCAGGTTGGGACTTGCACTGTGGACAGTTTAAATTTGAGGTGCCTACCAGACTTCTCAGGGGAGATGTTGAGGAGGCAGTTGGAAAAATGGATTGATTTAAGGGGAGAAGTCTGGGTTAGGGATGTAGGGATGGAATTTAAAGCCATGAAGCTGAAGGAGATTACGAGAGGAGTGAGAGAACAAGTGGTCCAAGGACAAGCCATGTGGCCCTCTGACCTTCATGTACGGGGAGATGAGAAGTCAGCAAAGGAGTCTGAGAAAGGCAGTATGGAAAGCTAGAAGCCAAATCAGACAACACTGTCCCATAGAAGGGAGCAAAACTATGGGATGGAAGCAGTAGGTAGAAGTGGGGTTGAGAGAGTGACTGTATTTTGAACATGAATGGGGCTACTACCTGTGTCACAGGGTTGCTGTAAGGTTAGAATGAGATCATGTTTGCAGGGTCCTTAGCACAGATATCTGATCATAAAAGCTCAGTAAGTGGTTAATAGTAATAATAGTTACTATTAATAATTTACTATAATTGCTATGATGTAAATAAGCACAAGAAACAAAAGTGCCTAACCCAGCTGTCGGTTGGGGAGGAGAGGATCCCCAGAGGACATGATCAAGTTTTGAAAGAGGAGTAGGAATCTGCTAAAGAGGGGCGGGAGTGGTATTCCAGGGAACAGCAGGTACAAAAACATGAGAACATGGGGCATTTTAGGAATTGCAAGAAGTTAGGAGAAATGAGCCTGAAGAGGGAGATGGGCCAGGCCCGAGGGGCTTTTGTGCCATAATAAAGCATATGGATATTATCCTGAATAATATTCATTTAGCTAGTAGGTATTAAGTTCCTGCTAAATACCATATATTGTTGAAAGCTCAGAGGATCCAGCAGTGAACAAAACAGACAAAATTCCCTGCCTTCATAGAGCTTACGTTCTAGCTGGGGAGACAACAGTATTTGTGGAATGAATGGATATTTGCTGAACAAATGCGTGAAAAGGAGAGATCACCTGGTTGGAGACGAATTAGTAATGGGGGTGAAAGCCAAAGGAGTTAAAGATGATCCAGGTTTCAGTCCTGGGCACCTGGTAGATGGTAGAACTAGTTACTGAGATAGGGTATGCTGAAGAAGCAGTTTGGGGGGAGGGGAAAGTCTGCAGTTTGGGACAGATTGAGTTTGAGATCTTTATCAGATAGGGTAAGGACACAGGTCTCCTCATCTACCTAGAGCCAGACCCACTAGACTTTGGTTGATTGTGACCTCACGGTCATGACATGACAGACAGAGGCCCAGTAACCAAAACAACTGGCTGTGGGTCCTATCACCAATCGCAGCCTTGCTCTGTGGATAAGAACCAAGCTCTCCATTTACCCTGGGGCTATTTTTGCCCTTGTAAGATCCTTTAGGGCAGCCTCTGGACTGCTGCTCTGCTCTTCTCGGGCCGTGCTTACCTGGCAGAGGACCTCGTCAGCTTCTAAGTCCGCCCGGCCACCATATCAATGCCCACTTCAGAAATTGCCAAAATACCCAGCAGCCAACTCGAGACCCTGTGTGTCAGTAAAACACCAAAGCTCTGGCTGAAAGCCCTTGTCACTGTTGATTTTAGCAGCGTGGGTTGGACGCTGGCCATTTGGGTTGGAAGATTAGTGACTTACTAAATTACTTGAAACAAAATCCCATCTTCCAGACTCCTGGAGCTTTGCCAGGGGCAGGTTTGGGACCCTGAGTCCTCAACAGGCTACGTTATGGAGGAGAAGCTGCTAAACCTCTGGGAAGGAGCTGGGCTGACTTGATGCAAAGCTCCCTTAGGCTTCCTGCATCCCCCTTTTCCTAATTGCGAACAGGGGAGTTGAGTTCCTACTTCATTTTTGTTATACTAGACTTTTGTCTCTTGGTTCAGAGGGGGAGGTTCATTCTTGATGGTGAAAGAAGTAACCTGGGTGCTGTGGGCCATCCTGGAACATGCCTCAGCTCCACACAAGCTGAGACCAAATCCCTTCCTTCCTGGTGTGATGATTGGTGGAGTCTCCCTTTCAGCATCCTGAACATACTATTTATTTACCTAATAACTACTGAACACTCGCTATGTGCCAGGCATGTTTTTTGTTTGGTTTTTGGTTTCAGTTTTGAAACTGTTTTTCTCCTTTCAAATGCTTTTTTCGTGTGTGTGTACCCTTAAGTTCTCAGCAAGTTTTAATTATACAATATACCGTTCCCAGCTGTAGTCACCATGTGATTAGATCCTCACACCAGGCACTGTTTTAGGTGTTGGGGAATGGAGCGGCAAACGAGAGACCAAAGTCGCTGCCCTCCGGAGCTTATATGATGTTGTTGAATAGTGACAAGTACAAAGGAGAGAGAATAAAGCATGGGAGGGGAACCTGGGATATCAGGGTGGGGATGAGAAGGTCACTTAGGAGTAAAGACCTGCAGTGAGGGCACCGGCAGGGATGGGATTTTGGGGAAAAGCAGTCCCAGCAGGGGCACAACGTGTGTGAGGAGCAGCCCAGGGGCTGGCATGGCTGGAGTGCAGTGTAGACATGAGGTCAGAGAGGCTTAGGAGAGTCTTGTGCATCAGACTAAGGACATGGGATTCTCCTGGGTGAAATTCAGCCTCCAGGAAGTCTTAGAAAGGCTGCCAGGTGCTGGTGCCTAGGAATCAGCAGCCTCCTTTCAGCCCTTCCAGATGCCTGTCGTAGGAATGAGGTGTAACTCTAAGATTCAAAATCATCCTCCAGTGGTGACGGAAACCCTCCGGTGGACCTGATTTCTGGAAAGTTGCAGAGGCACATGGAAAGCCCAGGGCCAGCATGTGAGGAAACCTCAAGGCGATCCCTGGCTCCCTGAGCCCAAGGCTTCTCGCACCACAGTGACTCGGCCGAGGAAGGAGGAAGCCCCTCCCCACCAGGTACGAACCCCGGCCCTGCTGCTCCCACCCCCTTCCCCTGTCTGCGCCTGCTCCAGTAGCCACGGCACAAGTGGGGCCTCCTGGGGGGGCGGGGCTGCTGTGATGCAGGGTTTGTCAAAGCAGCGAGGGTGAAGCCACCTCTCTGGCCCTCGGGGCTACCTCGGCTTATCTTTCCTGTTTGCCCCTCAGTTGGGACAAGGGGACTGAGACGTCACTCGTGTGTGTGTGTGTGTGTGTGTGTGTGTGTGTATGTGGTGGGGCAGGAGAGGGGCGACTGGGGCTGGGCTAGTGAGAGAAGGGTGCCCCAGCTGGGGTGAGGACCTAGTGCCGAGTGTAGGGGAAGGTATAGGAGGGCCCAGACTTCAGCAAATGCTTGGATCTCACACTGGTGATTGCAGCCTTCAGGAGGGGCTGAGGCCAGCAAAACGCTTCATTTGGGAACAAATGCCCCAAAGCAATAATGGAGCATGGGGATTGGTCACTCCCTGAATATCAAAAGCTCTCATCCTCACCTGGGTCCGAGGTACCTGTCATGCCCTTCCCTGCCGCTCCTGCTGCTTGGAGCAGCTTTGCTGGCCTACAGAGCTATGAGGCTGGGAGTGCCCAGGGTACCGATCAGATCTGGGGATCAGTCTCCCCTAGACGTCCCGAGCGAAGGTGGTGTGAATGCACGTCCCTTCTGCTCCCGTTGTCCAGGTCCCACAGACCTGGGAACCCCTTAAGGCAAGAACCAAGTCTTTCAGTCTTGCACAACCAGCTCCTGCCCCAGGGCAAGCATACGGTGGGTACCGGGTCTCAAGAGAACCTTCCATGTGCTAGGCCCTGGCAAGATGCTGCGTGTGTCCTACTGGGACATGGCTAAGTCCCTGCCGTAGCCACACAAAGGCTGGGAAGGGATTTGCCCAAAGTTACCCAGCAGGTCACTGTCCTGACTCCACCCCAGGTTCTTCCCACAGATGCTCCTCAAAGGTACCATGCCGTCCTCTTGCTCACAATTCAGGGAGTGCCCAGAGGAAGGTGCCTGCATCCAGCAGGAATGAAGCCCAGCAACTCCCATCCTAGTTTGTACCCAAGTCAGGGGCTTTTATTTACAGAAAGGCCTGGGTGGATCTCGGGGTGGGTGGGTAGGTGGGAGTGGGTCCTGCCAGGAAGAGAAGGGGGATGGGTGTTTAAATACTCAGATGGGAGGAAGGCAGGGAGGAAGTAGTGGGGCTGGCTTCAGGACGGCCACCTCGGGGTAGTCACCCAGCAGCAGTCACCCAGAAAGTCCAGGGGAGGTAGGTGGGGTCAGGGACCTACACCCCAAAGAGGGTAGCCACTGGAGGATGGCACAGATTAAGGAGACGTTTGTTTTGGTAACTTCTGAATCGGGTTCTGGGAAGGAAAACCACCCATCTCTTGGGAGCTGGGACTCTCCAATGACACTTGTCTGTTGCCTCCACCTTTCCATTCCAATGCCCTCCCTTCCCTTCCCCGACGTTTTAGAATTTCCTTCTCCTCAGGACTCCAGGGGCCCAGATGGAAGGTTCTGGGAAAGCTGGCTTCCTGGTCTGAGCGATGGGATGTGTGTCCACCCAGAGGGAACCTAGTCCTCTCCCCCCAGGATGCCCGCCAGGCTCTGTCCTGGCCTCATGCTCATGGCCCTTTGATGGCTCCAGGCTCCGTGAGGCGTGCAGAGGTGTAGGCTGAGGCTCCAAGGCAGGCCGCAGGCTCACAGAAGCCTGGCAGCCCCACGGGGCCTGGCAGGCCTGGTCGGCCCGCTTCTCCCAGGACCCCTGGGGACCCTCGAGCTCCATCCTTGCCGTTGATTGCCTGGCCGGGCCGGCCAGGGAGTCCTGTGTAAGGGAGAAGACCGAAAGACATCAGGGCCTTCTCCTGTCTCAGCCCTAGGATTCTAAGTCCCGTTTCTCAGGGAGGTGGGGTGGGGGTGGCGGGGATGAGATGGAGATTGAGGCCCGGAAAAGATACTGCCCCAGACACAGGTTCTGAGAAAGTCGCATGGCATTGTCCATCACTCCCAACTCCCAATCTGTGAGTTCTGGGAGCAAATGCCTCCTCGTTTTCCTCCATGAAGAAAACTTCCTGGTGCAAGCCAGGAAGTCCTCAGCATCTCAGCTGTCCAGTTCCCAGCCAGACCCCACCCAGGGCTCCTGGGTGCTCCAAAGGGATGCCAACGCTGGATGCATGGGACTGAGGCAGCCGAGCAGGAGGCCTCCATGGCAGAGACCCAGGTGTCTGTGGGGCAGGAATCCCAGAGCTGAGGGACAGGGCTGCTGGGCAGGGCCCAGGGCTTACCAGGGATCCCCGGGGGCCCAGGCATCCCGGGGTGCCCGCGTCCCATCTCTCCCTGGTCACCCTTCTCTCCACGTTTTCCTGCAGAGAAAGAAAGAGGCTGTCGTTTTTCAGAACTGGAGAATGTTTTTTCTACTTTGGCTGCTATTTCATTTCTATTTCACACACAGCAATTATGCCTGTTTTGTGCTAGTTTATACTAGGGGAAAGTTGGAAATGCCTGCAGAACTGGTTAAATAAAGGAAGGTCCAGACAGGATGGAAGGCTACAGCAATCAAGTTCGTGACAGGAAAGCGTCTAATAATAATCACAGCTAGCATTTACTATGTGCCAACTCTACATAAATTACCTCCACATGCACTCCTCAGGACAATGCTATGAGGTGGTTGTTATTAACATCCCCCATTTTACAGATGATAAATCTAAGGCCCAGGGAGATTATCAGGTAAGTTGTCCAAGTCTACAAGGAGAAAGTAGTAGAGTCCGGACAGACAGCTGTCTTGTGACTCGAGTTTGCATGCTTTACTACTTTGCTAACCTGCCTCCGGGCTTCCAGAGACCCGGAAAGATGTTTAGGGGGCACCACAAAGCAAATTTATAACAAAAACACCACCCCCAAGAAAACCCCCAAGTTATAAAATAATACATTGATCTCCATCAATTTGCTACTGAGAAAGCCAGCCCAGGAGTCACATATGACTTCTGGAAAACTTTGCTGAGGGAATGGGGGAAAGTGTACCTCATCCTGAGAGGGGGGATGATGAAAGAGAAAACAAGAGGCTGAGCCATCAGCCCACATAACCCATAACCCAACCCGGGCCTGGCCTTGGCCAAGTGCACATCGCCCGGCCCCCACCCCCACCACAGAACAGCACTCACCCTTGGGCCCTGTGTTGCCAATCTGACCCACGGCGCCCACGATGCCAGGAACGCCCCGAGGGCCAGGGTGCCCGTGGGGTCCCTGCTTGCCTGGGTACCCAGGAGGCCCAGGGGGTCCTGGAGGACCCACCATCCCGACTGCACCCAGGGCCTCCCGCTTGGCACTCACAGCGACCTCTGCCAGTTGCTCTGGAGGGAAGGAGGGAGGGAGAGGCGAGGCGTGTGAGATGGGGGTCCGCTCAGTAAAACGGGAAGGCAGAGCGCCCCCGCGCCGGGCCCCTGGGTGTGCAGACGCAGAAGGTGCGTGTTTCATCTCCCCCTCCTCCGCGGGCTGCGGAAACCAAAGGCCCAGCGAGGGCAGAGATGTACAGAGGTCCCCGGCCTCCTGGAAGCGGAGCTGGAAGGAGCACGCAGGCCCGCAGCCCCTCGGGCAAGGCCGCTCAGAGAAGCCCCCGAAGGGCGGCACCGCGCGGACTGGGAGTGGGGGGAGGACGGCTGCCGCCCCGCCCTCACCTTGCATCATCTTCATCATCACGGTCACGATGTGCTGGTCACTGGCGTCTCGGCCCTGCAGGCAGACAAGGCCTCCAGGAAGAAGCCCCTGGCTGGCCCCCCATTCTCCCACCGGAAGTACAGGCAGCATCTGACGGAAATCCCTCCCCCGACCTGTCCGCTGTGCGGCCGCCGGGAACCAGCCTCGGGGGAGCCAGGGGCCCCGGGAACTCCCAGCCTTTGGGGCATCGGCAGCACCCGCAAAGGGATTTCCTCGCGGGAGACTCCCCGCTCCGGCGGGCCGACTCACCGCCACGCCCTGTCTCCCGGGCAGTCCGGGCACGCCTCGGTCTCCAGCCAGTCCTCGAGGGCCGGGGGGCCCGGGGTAGCCCTGCACCCCCGGGGCGCCCGCATCCCCGCTGGGGCCCGGGTAGCCGGGTTCTCCGCGGACCCCTTGCTGCCGGGGCGGGGGGTGGTGCAGAGCGGGGGTAAGAGTTGGCCCGCGCCGGGGAGTTGGGGGGGGGGTGGCGGGGAGGGGAGATGGTGGGGGAAGGTAGGGGTGGAGGGGAACGGTGGGTGGCGGGACAGGAGGAAGGCGGCGGCGTCGCAAGGGCTGGACTCACCTGTCCTTTGGGCCCCGGCTCGCCAGACTCGCCCTGCAGGTACAGGGCAGCTGGGTCAGGACCCGCCGAAGGCCCGGGGCCCGCCCCCCGCCCCGCCGGCCGCCCCCGCGCCGCCCGCTCACCTTCTCGCCTTTCTCTCCCTGGAGGCCGGCCACCCCCGGGTCCCCCTGCAAATGAAGCCCAGCGAGTCAGGGCACCTGCGGACCCCCACCCGCCGCCGCCGCCGCCCGGGACGCGGGGAGGGGAGGCGCGGCTACTCACCACGCTGCCGCGGGGGCCGGTCTTCCCTGGGGAGCCCTGCAGCAAGCGGGGAGTCAGGGACTTAATGAGTTCCCCTCTCCAGGGATGGCTGGGTCCAGGGGGTCCCCGCCGCCCAACCCCGGGTCCTGGCCACACCCCTCTGCAGCTCCGCCTCGCCCCCCAGGGCCGCGTGGGACCCGCCCCAGTACTCTTCCCGGGAAGACCTGGAGCGCTCAAGGGAAGACCTAATTGAGCTCCATTCCCCTCCCCCGCCCCGACCCCGCAGATCTTGGGGCCTCGTTTCCAGGTATTTTCCAACCCCACTTGGTACCTTGTCTCCCTTGATGCCTGGCAAGCCTTGGGGCCCTGGAATTCCGGGGGGGCCCTGATCCCCCTTGGGGCCCTGAGGAGAAAAGAATCCAGAGCAGTAAATCAAATGAGGTGCCCAGGCCTGCTCCCCAGGGCCCCTCACGGCTGGCCTCCACTAACCTGCCGTCCTTGAGGGCCTGGCTGCCCCACCGGCCCCCTCTCACCCTGGTCACCCTGCAACGGAAAGAGAGGATGACCCACGGACACTCAGCAGGGGCACCCCGTCCTCAGCCCCCTCTCCAGCCCCCAGCCCCTGCTGGGCAGGATGCCCTTCCTTCCTGCTGTCCCAGCATGGAGGTCCCTTGCTCCACTTCACAGACCAGCAGCCAGGCCATTCCGGGAAGGCCTCACATAGGCTGGGCAGGACCAGGCAGGTGCTGGAGCCATTGAGGGCACCCAGATCCTGGGTCCAGTAGAGCCAGCTGCTGCAGAGGCCCCCGGGGGAGGGGGTACCACTGGTACCTTCTGCCCTACGATGCCTCGGGGTCCGATTTCTCCTGGAGGTCCCGGCTCTCCCTGGCGGACAGAAACTGGGAGTGAGCAGTAGGCCTGGTGGACCTCTCCCTTGCACAGCTGGCTAACCCCTACCCACCCTGGTCACTTCCTCAGGGAAGCCTTCCCTTACCCCTGTTCTCTGGGTCCCTGTACTTCTCCTTCACTAGGACCCCACACAGTTGTAGTTAGTCATCATGTGATCATATATTGAAGACCTGTCTTCTCCACTAAACTGTAAGCTCCGTCTGAGTAGGAGACTATCTCAGCATCTAACACATTGCAGGTATTTGGTGAATGTTTATGGAATGAATGAATGAATGAATGAATGACTCTGCTGCATTCTTAGCCCCAGTCAGCTTGGCTATCTGAGGAGATCACGCCCACACAGGACAGAGCCAATCCCCACCATCACTGCATTGTACATAGAGAAACAAGGCTGCAGAGAGGAAAAGGGAGTGTCCCTGGGTCAGTGGGTCAGTGGCACAGCCCAGACTGGCATCCATGGCACCGCCCAAACTAGGGCTTCACCACACACTCTCACCCAGGCCCATATGCTGAGTGCAGGGTCTTCAGGCCTGGGAGGGGGACCAATGCAAGAGCCCTGTGTCAGGGGTCGAGCACTTACCTCCTTCCCAGGAGGACCAGAGAATCCAGGGAGGCCCTGCTGGCCTGGTTCACCCTGCAGGAAAACACAGGTTTAAGGTGAGTCTGGGGGGCCCAGTCAAGCTCTTGACCTTGGAGAAGGCTGAGAACCCTAAACAGAATCTAGAACCACATGAATTGGGGAGAAGGTGTTCTTGGTCAGGTCCTCTGGATTGGGAGCCATGCCATCCTGTCTCCACAGAGGGTGGGGGTAAGCGGCAGGAGGGAGGTGGTTAGGCCCAAGGGACTTGTGTCCAGGCCATGTCCTTGAGCCTGGGGTGAGGCCTGGGCCTTGCAGTCTTTTAGCCACGCCCCTGGACCCTGCCCGCAGGCTCCCTTGCTCACAGAAAGCCAATTCTGTCCCCAGCTTGGAGTCACCTTACCTTGTCTCCTGGGTCTCCTTTTGTCCCAGGCTGGCCCGGCACACCCTGGAGAAAGAAGTTGATATCAGTTTCCACTCTGGCATTGGGGATCCCCAGGCACCTCCTGCTTTACCTCCCATCCCCAATCCAGATCCCCCCCCTTCTTCAGCCCTGGCCTGTGGGAGCCAAATAGCAGAAGGCCCAGCCATGGCATCACAAACTTGACTGTGCCCTGAGCCCTGGGGGGAGCGGAGCGGGGTACAGAAGGGCCTGTAGTCTATGGGGAGAAGAGAAGCACCCCGCGCTCACAGGCACACGTGATACAGGAACATGGTCTACACCTGGGCGTGTTATCTGGCTTTGGCCTCAGCACCCCCAGCAGGGAGGGAGGGGGGCTCCCATGGACTGGGCTCCCGGAAGGTGTGGGATGGAGGTGACCCTGAATGGTGAGAAGGCACAGAGAGATGGGGAAGGGCATTCCCGGCAAAGGCACCTGCGAAGGCCTGAAGGTGTGGGGGTAGAAAAGGAGGGCCGTGTGGAGAAAGGAGAGGACACAGAGGAGCAGTGGCTGATGAGGACCAAAGGGTAGGGTGGCGTCAGATTACGCTGGTCCTTGAATGCGAAGAAGAGCTGTGAGGACAAGCATTGTGGCTGTCCTGTTCACAACTTTCCCTGCCACTCAGCGTGCCTTGGGGACTCAGTAACTAGTTCTTGGATGACTGGATGGGATGACTCTCCTGGAGGCAATGAGGGCCACGGAAGGTGCTGTAGCAGGGAACAGCCAACATGGAGAACTGGGTTGGTCAAAGAGAAGGCTGGAGCAACTGTCCAAATGAAGAGGCCTAAGCCAGGCCAGAGGCCACAGAGGGCTGGGTGGGGACAAGGACTAGAGCAAGGGCCCTGGCTGTGTGGATTTCTGCCTCATCAGCCACTCATGCCACAATGGGGAAGTGGGCAACACTGAGGAGGAGAAGCAGTTTGCCCCTGGGGCAGCCCCCGGGGACTCCGCCCCATACTCACCGCTAGGCCCTGGTGGCCCTGGTTTCCTGGCCGCCCAGCCTGTCCTGCATTGCCCTGGGAGAGACGGAGAACCAGAGGCGTAAGTGAAAGCTCCAGCTATGTCTATGGCTTCCACCCAAGGGCAAGCAGAGAAACTGAGGCCCAGCGGCGAGCAGGGATGTGTCAGTGACACACTTGAGGATCCCAGGCCCCTGGGCCTCCGGGATCAATGTGATGAGACTCAGGGCCTGAGCTGGGAGGGGCCCTGACCCTCCCCAACCCACCAGCAGTCCCCACTCCTACCTTCATGCCAGGTGTGCCTGGGGCCCCGTCCTTGCCATCGATGCCTGGGGGGCCCTGCTCAGAAGGAAAGTTGAAGGGAGACTCACAGTGGGGAGATGCCTGGGGTCCGGCCACCCACCCATATCCCTCTGTGACAGCTGCAGTGTGCAGCGGAAGTGGGTCTGGTTATCTCGAGGACCCCCCCCACCAGCCAACTGGGAGAGGGGAGAAAAATGGAAAGAGGATTTGGAGGGATGGACCACAGTCCTTCCTCTGTGTGGGTGACAGGTGTTCCAGATGGCCCCAAGCTTCCTCAAACTTCTGCCCTATTTACAGGTGAAAGAACTAAGGCACAGCAAGAGGCTGTTTCCCAAGGTCACAGAGCAGCCCGCCTGCAACAGAGTTCAGTCTAGAATCCCAGGCTCTTCGTCCTCTAGGAGCTTGGACAGAGTTGACCCTGCTCTCTGTCTGGGTAGGCCCAGGCTACTTACGGTTGCTCCCTTCGGGCCTGTTATTCCCTGGGGTCCTCGAACACCTGGGCTGCCCTGCAAAGTAGATAGAAATGAGGTCACCTTCAGGATGCTGAACCCCCATCTGCCTGTTCAGAGAGGGGAGCAGCTGAGAACAGTGGCCTCCGGGTCCCAGGATCTCTCTTGGCACAGGCCACACTGTGCAAGAGCTGGAGGAGAGGGGCCTGGGAGGGAGTAGAAGTCAGCGCCGAGGTGAGGGGCCTGGGCCGGGCCGGGCAGTACAAGGGAAGGATCCAGTACTCACTGAGACCTCCCTCACCTGCGCTCTGAGAGCACTTATTGAAGAAACACAACTAAATACGACGTGTGGACTTTGTTTGGGTCTTGATTTGAACAAGAACCCTGAAGAGACATTTTTGAGATAACTGGGAAACACGTAACACAGACTGGTTATTTGCTGATACTAAGGAATCATTGATAATGTTGTTGGTCATGGTAATGAATGATATTGTGATTATGTGAGGAAAAGTCTTTATTTTTAAGAGAGGCATACAGAAGTATTTAGGGGTGAAATGACATGATATTAAGGGATTTGCTTGAAAATATGAGCAAGAGTGGTAGATTGAGTGTGGCAAAATGTCAATTTGGGGAGACAGGTATATGGAGGTTCATTATATAATTCTCTCTACTTTTATGTATGTTTAAAAACTTCCATAATAAAAAAAGTTTACTTTCTGCTCAATTTTTCTATAAACTCAAAGCCGCTCAAGAATAAAGTCTATTAATTAAAAAAAAAAAAGTTAAGAGAATTGGGATGTGGGCCAAGTCCCATTAGCCCCATGGCTGATTTGCTGGAATTTCATCGTCTGGCTGCAGAGAGCCTGGGACTGGATCCCATGACTTCTCCCAAATTGAATTTGATCGGCACAGGCTGGGCTTGCCGGAGTGGGGGCTGGTGGGGTGACTGGGCCCCCAGCACAGAGGCTCCCGCCCCACACCAGTCACTCACCCACACAGACACACAGAGTAACGCTCGCACACACACCCGTGCATCCGCACCGACACAGAGTAGCACATACTCACACACACGCAGCTGCAGAGACACAGAGGTAATGCACACACTCGCTCACACATGAGCCCGGGAGGGGGGGAGCTGAGTCCCTCCTAGTACTCTCCAGGGGCCCTGACTGGACAAGGGGTGGCTGAGGACTCACCACATCGCCCTTCTCCCCTGCTTGGCCTGGTGGCCCCCGCGGACCTTCCTCACCCTGGCAAGAAGGACAAACAGGAATCCAGATCACATGGGCTCGGGGGAGCCACATGCCCTTTGCAGCCCCAGGAGCTCCAGCTGGAGGAGTACGTGTGCAGGAGCAAGAGGACACTCACTGGTGACCCGGCGGCACCAATGGAGCCCACCATGCCTTTGTACCCATGAGGACCCTGGGGAGAGGAAAGGGTTACAGTCAGTCCTGGCTGGAGCCCAGAGGCCAGAGCGCTGGTCATGACGACTCTTGCAGCCCACCCCCGACTTACTCACCGTCTCTCCTTTGGGTCCCTCCATGCCCGGGTAGCCCCTGATGCCCTGGGGACCCTGTCAAGACAGAATGACAGCGATGGCAATTTCAAGACCCACTTCATCATAGCTTCTCTGACCCCCACCCCGATCTTCACAATGCCCGTCTGAGGCAGGCAGCATAATCCCCATCTCAGAGAGGGGACACTGAGGCTCAGCGATGGGGGAGGGACTCACCAGGGTCACTCAGGGGACAGTGGCAAAAGCTGGGCCTCAGCTGGGTTTTCTGGATGACAGCCTTGGTTCCTGTCCCCCAATTTCTGACAGCCTCAACCCCCCTCTCCCCACCCAGAGACATGCCAACTGGACACAGGTGTTTCTTCTACAGGTTGGAGGCCAGACCAAGGGAATGGTTCCACTAAGATCTCCTAGATGAGGAGGGGAGGGCCCTGGGGGAAAGTGTCCCTTACCGGTGGTCCAGGGATGCCTTGCTCTCCAGAGGCACCCACATCTCCCTTGGGACCCTATGGGGCAGGAAGGAGTGATCAGACAGGCAGGCAGATCGAGAAACAAACATACAGACAACCAAAGATACCATCCGCTTCCCAGAAAAAGCAGACGGGAAGGACCCTAGAAGCCATATAGTCCCAAGTGACAGATGGATGGGGAAATGGAGGCCCAGCAAGGAGAAGGTACTTGCCCGGGGACACACTGACCTAGAACACAGGCCTCCTGCTCTCAGCTCAAGGCTCAGTCCCCAGAGACCCACAGGGGAAGGAGAAGGGATGAAGAAGGGGAGGCTCTTGTAAGGCCCTCTTCCCACACACTCACCGGCTTCCCCTGGCGGCCAGAATCTCCCAGAGCCCCGCGTTTGCCAGGATGCCCCTGAAAGGAAGGAGGGAACTCCACGTGAGGTCCCCTCCCAACCACCTGCTCTGCCCCCCAAAGACTTGGGCCAGTAGCTTACCTTCACTCCCTGCAGCCCTGGGGGGCCTTTCACCCCCGCTGGACAGTTGGTTGGACACTGGAAAGAAAACCCCACCGGGTTCTGTGCTCGCCAGCCCGCCTCAGGCCAGCTGGGCCGTGCTTCCCCCTCTTGCCAACTCCCAAACCCTCCTCTCAGCCCACTTGGTTGAACCTCTGTGCGGCAGCCCCCTGACTCTACCTCCAAAGAGGACCCACCCCTTCCCCACATTAGCCCCACCCCAGGGCCGCCTCTCACCAAGAAATCCGCGCTGCCTTCCAGGCCCTGGATGGTTCCGGGTCGGCCCTGAGAGGAGATGTATGAAGATGGAGCCTGACCCGAATCTTTCCCACCCCAGGCTTGTGCCAGAGACCCTCGTCCTTCCCCTGTGGGAAGTTTGAGGACACTTACCGGTTTGCCGGGTGGCCCTGGGGGCCCCGATGGCCCCTCTGGTCCAGGATCCCCCTGGAAGCAAGAGGGGCCCAAATCATATTCTGGTCCGGCTCTGCCAGGGTCACCCTGCCCCCTCCTCCAGTCCCTGCTCCTGCCCTACCCCACCCTGTCCTCCAGGTTGCCTTCTGAGATCTGGGATGGCCCCAGCCCTTGGTTTCCCTGGAAGACCTATAGCTGAGTGGGCTCAGCAGGAGGGGGTTCTGCCCCAGGCCTAGAAGAGCTCCCTGCTGGCCAGAAGGAGGCCCAGGATCTGCTGGCAAGACTCCCTAACTTGCCAGCTTCGACGTAAAGGGCAGGAGGCAGAATGAGCAGAGGGGTGGCTGGGGCTCACCTTGGGGCCTGTGATTCCAATCTCGCCCGGGAGGCCGACAGGTCCAGGTGGCCCCTAGGAGCAGAGGCGTCACTGGCAGGGTGCCTCGGAGGGTTAGCCCACCCTGACACAAAGGTAGGGACTGGTACCCAGAGGCCCCTTCCCCACTTTTACTTTGCAACCAAGCCCAGAGAGACCGACAACTTAGGGCTTTAAGGGCCAGAGAATCCCAGAGCCAGCAAATAGGCCCAGCGTGAGCTGGCCCAGAGTTCTCTGGCACATCTGCCTGTTCCTGACACCATCACAGCATGCGGGCCCCTCCCCTGGATGGCCAGTCCCCCAGAAGCCCTTCTGTTTCCTCCTTCCCCAAGAGTCCCAGGGACCCTGCCCCATTTGGGAGGACTTACAGGAGGTCCAGCAAAGCCAGGGCCCTGGAACAGAAGGAAAGGAGGTTGGGTTCATGGCTCCTTCTACAAGTCCCCCCTGCCCCCCAACCAAAGGGTCCCTTGAAGCCCTTGCAGATTACACTCACCGGCAGGCCAGGAGGACCTGGGAGCCCGGGTTGGCCCTGAAAGAGCAATGGGAGAGGTTCAGAGGCTGGGGTCTCCTGTGTCCCCACTCCTCTCTAGTGTAGTCCCTCCCTGGGACTGCCCAAGCCGAGTCCCCAGCAGGCCACTTACCTTGACTCCAGGGATCCCCATGGGGCCAGGCTCCCCCTTGGCTCCAGTTAGACCCTGGGGAAGAAAGAGAAGGTAGACCAGTGAAGAGCAAACTTGCTCCCTGAACCATGGGACAAGCCAGGGCCTGAGGTCTCTCCTGGGTGGGCCCAAGCTGCCTTGCACTCCACTCCATGAAGGCCAAGGGGCCTCAACACCTTGCTTTCTCTTCCCCCAGTTCCCACAGCAACCCTGGGAGCCAAGCAGGCAGAGTGAATACCCTCTTTAGAAAGATGAGAAACCAAGGCCCAAAGATTTGTCTGCACGGGCCTCACACCTCCCAGTTTAGGAGCCTGGAAGACCTAGATATAGGTCTGGATGGGCCATTTTCTTGATGTCTGCCCTTGGCACCCTTTCCTGAGCCTTAGTGTTCACATCTGCAAAATGGGCTAATCATGTTCCCCTCTCTGCATAGATGTGAGAACCAATGTGCTAGTGGAAGGCCATGAGCTTTTTAATCTTTGCAGGGTGTGGAAAACTTGGAGAGGCCCTGGTTGGTGGCTGCCCATAGCCCCGACGGTACCTCTTGACAAAGGTCCCTCTGTCAGGACAAAGGCAACTCATGGGACCTCTTTTTCCTCCCATCTTTTAGTGACTGACCCAAGTGTATTCCTCAATCAGGTGACTGTCCCAATAGCCCTGGCTGTGTCCAGGAGCCCGTGACCTTGGGGCCCCTGGGAATTCTGTGGTATCAGCCAATAATCTTCCCCTCCTGAGTTGCTCCTGGGGCTTCGAGGGGGCAGGGTGTGGCAGGGAAGGGGGAAGGAAAGGACAGCTCCATCCACAGCATTTAATCTGACATTTGGAGGCCAGAAATGGGAGACTAAATCTTGCCTGCTGCAGATGAACAGAAGCCCTCTTTGGACCCCCATGTGTCTGTGACTCATGTTTCTGGGGTGGCCGCGAGGTCACAGGTCACATGAAGGTGAAGGGAACGCATAGCTTTACAAGTCTCCATCCTGCTGCCCTGCTCTGAACAGAGGAGCAGGGAAGATGCCAGAACTGGGCTCTGGAAGTCAGTGAGTGGAGCCCTAACCTGCTTCAGCGGACGCTCAGGTACTCACATCAATCCCAGGCTTTCCGTCCGGCCCATCCAGCCCTGCTTTGCCAGGCTCTCCCTTAGGTCCCTTAAAAACAGAGGTGGGGCAAATATGAGCCAGAGGAGGGCAAGAACTGGAAAGGTCAAAGGTCAAAGAGGAAACAGCACTCACCGGAGGGCCAGCTTTCCCCGGGGGCCCCTTGTCGCCCTGTAAGATACCAGTTGGTCAGACAGCACCCTGTGGCTCATGTCACCCCACATGGGCACAGGCAGGCCCTGACTGGCTGGTCCCACGTGCCGCTCTCCTCACTCTCCTCTCTTCTGCCCTGGGTCCCCTCAGCCTTGCATTTTTTGGGAAAATAACTCCCTTTCCCTCAAAACAAAACAAAACAAACAAACAAAAGCCCCAAACAGGTGGATTGAGACCAACCCCAGCCAGGCTGCGGAGGGTGCGGTCAACACGCAAGCAGGTCACAGACACCCCCACGCTGCTGACGTGCAGTTACGGACCCGCAGAGAGGGCTGCGGGCTCCAAGTTACCTCAGAGACTGGGTGCTTCTTGGATTTGGGCAAGTGTGGGAGAAACTTGGGACTTTCAGAAAAACATGAAGGGGAGGTGAGCCGGGTGGGCAGCAGCTCTTTTTTGGATTGGGGTGATGAAAAGAAGAGACTGGGGCAAGGACAAGGACCAAGAGGGCCTAAGAAGGGGGCCGATTCAAGGCAGGAAGGACCTCCTTCCCCAGCGACAAAGGACTGCTGGTGGAGGACAGACAGGGCCTGTGGAGTCACATTCAGCCCCAGAGAGGCCTTCGGGCAGTTCAGGGCCTGCAGCAGCCAGAGAGCCTGGCAGGGACCCAGCGCCCTGTGTTTGGAGGGTGGGGGCACCAGGTTGAATAGAAGTCTGTCCAGATGGGTAAACATGGAGCTGGCCTCCCGGGGGAGCCTCCTGAATGAGGCATTTAACCCTCCCCATGCTAGGGAGAGCAGGGAACAAGGCCTGCTGGTTCTAAATCAGGAAGAAAAATGCAAAGGAAGAGACAGGAGTCTGGCTTCAGCTGGTCAGCGGTCTGCCCAAGGCTTCCAAGCCACCCTGAAGAAGCATCCAGACGTGCCAGGGGGCAGGGCGAGAGGTGAAGGCGTCTCCCACCCCCAAAAAAGTTGGGAGAGTAGGGGTGGGGGCTAAGGAATCGCTGAGAGCTCGGGCGGGCAGACGGAACAGCAGCTCCTTGTCCGCGGGCCGCTATAAGGCGCTCTGCACCTCAGGGCCAGTTTTGAGGTTTTCCAAGAACAAACGGGCTCCTTGTGGCGCAGGCCGGCGCCGCCCACTGACCACAGGGGGGCGCTGCATCTCCAGGGACTGACTCCCCCTACCCTCCCCTACCCCCCCCAACCCCCCGCTCACAAAGTTCCCCTTTGTCCGCCCCTTCCCTCCCCCTTCGCTTCCCAGGTTAGAGACTCACGTCGATGCCGTCAGATCCAGGCACTCCCGGCGGCCCTGGGGGGCCCGGGGGCCCCGGTTCTCCTGGCGGACCTCTCTGAAAACACACACAAGGGTGCAGCCCTCAGACAGTGCAGGAAGCGGGGCGTCCCAGCCGTGAGCCTCCCCGGGAAAGCTGCGTCCTTCTTTTTATTGAGCACCTACTGTGTACCGCACTGTGCACCACTACATGTATCATCTTATGGAACGCTCAGAACTGGGAGGCGGATACTATTACCAGCCCCAGTTTGCAGTTAAGGAAACAGGCTCGGAAAGATTAGGAATGATCACAGAGAGTAAATGGTGGAGCCGGGATTCCTCCTCCTTCCACCGGACCAGGGCTGCCCTCGCGCTGCCGCGGTGGGGAAGAGATGAAGATGCTGATGGCGCAAGTGAATCACAGATGGTAGGCGAGGCGGTGCCCAGCAGACAGTTGGCTCCAATGAATGGCTGCTCGTATTATCATTTTTAGACGAACAACAGGTATAGATGGTGAGTAGGTACCCCCCCCCGCTCCCCCTAGGGTGAGTAAACCCGAAAGGAAAGTGGGGGAGGCGCAGGGAGAGGGGGTGTAGGGAAGGGAAGTCTGTTCTCCCTTCCCCTCAGAGCACCCCTCTCCCAGCACCGTTCCATCGTCCTCCCTTGGGTCGTCCTCTTATGGGGCCATCCCCGACCCAGGCAGGGGGCCCGCGCCCGCCAGGTGCCCGCGCCCTCCCCGGGCAGAGAAGTGCCAGCCTGGCGCCCGGGCCCGGCCTCGTCGCGCCCCCGTCCCGTTAGGCTCCCCGGCGGCCCTCGGCAGCGCGACGGGGGACGCGGGAGCCGGAGCGGGCCCGAGGGGCAGCGGCCGGGGCCGGAGCGGCGTCTGGCTGGAGCCGGCGCCCCCTGAGAGGAGGCGGGGCGGAGGCTCCGGAGCCCCGTGAATGGGCACCATTGTCTCCCCCGCCACCTGGGCTCTCGGGGCTGCCAGCACCGGGCGCCAGCTCCTGGCCACGCTGCCTGTCCCAGGCTGGGCCGAGCGGCTCCCGACAGGGTCCCTCTGGCTCCCCGGCTCGTCCGCCTCCTTTCGCGGCGCCGGGACGCGGCCCCCGTGCGCACCCACCGAGGGGACGTGCGCCGCGGGGGCTGCGCCCAGCCGGGGGTGGGGGGAGACAGGCCGAGCCCTTCACCAGCCTCCTGGGCCCCGCACCGCAGACCCCACTCCCCGCACCCCGGCCCCCGCGCGGGGACGGCCGCGGGACTTACGATCTGCGCCAGCGCGAGCCCGAGCACCTGGAGGAGCAGCAGGAGGCTGCGGGGGGCGGCCGCGGCGGCCATGGCGGGCGGCGGGGTCTCGGAGGACGGGTGCCCGGGTGCACGCTCGTACCGGCCCGCAGAGGCTCCGGGCGCGGCGGCGCTGGCTGCTCTCGGACGGGGCGGGCCGGGCCGCCTGAATATGCGGCGGGGCGGGGCGGGGGCTCCGGGGTCTGTCACCTGAGAGGGCCGGGGGGCGGGGGGGGGGGGGAGGCCGGCGCCCTGCGCCCAGCTCCGCCCCGCTCCGTCCCGCAGCCAGTGCCCACCCTTTGCCGTCCGAGGAGCCGCCGGGGCGCAGGACTGAGACCGTGGTCCCGCTTCTCTGGGAGGAGGCACACGGCCGTCCGAGGTCCCCCTCCAGTCTGACCTCCAGGGCCCGGCCCCTTCCCCCCGATCCGCAGCCCGCGCCCGGTCGCCTGGCCCGTCCTCAGCCACTTGTGCCTGCGATCCCTGGCCTGGGTCCATCCTCTCTCCTCCAGGGCCCAGGCCGAGAGCGAGCCTTAGGGCCCGGAGACCTTGTAGCAGAAGCCCCCACCCACCTCGCTCAACTCCACAGACGGTCGGGCCTTTTCTGTATGAAAACCTACCAGAACCGTTCCTGGATCAGCCGCCCCGTGGCTGATACCCCCATCCCTGTCTTCCTTCCTGCTTCACCGCTAACTCCATAGTGGAGTTGGCCTTACCCCACCTCCAAACTCCCTCATCTCCCTCTTACCTACCTGCTTCCGCCCCAGTTGGGACATCAGTCTCTTGGAGGTCACCAGTGAGGCGCAGCCCCTCTTCAGTGCCCCCTGAAACACTGAAGGTCCTGTTGCTGGGGAGCTGCCCTTGGCCATTCTCTCCCTGAAGCCTTCCCTGCCCAGGCTTCCACCATCCAGCCCTCCTCCTTCTTCTGTTGCCTTTTCTTCACTGCAGCTTCTTTAAGCACTAGAGTCTCTAGGGCCTGGCTTTCTCTCACTGGGGGTAACCTCCTCCATGAAACAACCACCGCCCCCCCCACATTTACCAGAGTTTCCAAAGCCCACCTGTCCAACATCTCCTCTCTCCCAGTCTCTTAAATTCCTTTTCATTCACTTAAGCAATATTGGTAAAGTGCTTTGGAATCTGTCACTAACTGTGACCACAGGCACCTAAAACTATATAGTGCCTCAATTTCCTCATCTGTAAAAGGGGATAATGATAGTCCCTACCTTACAGGGTTTTTGTGAAGATTGGATGAGATGATGCATATGACGTACTTAGCAGCACACAGTAGGTGCTTCATAAATTTTAGCTTTCATTATGATTTATTTTTTTTATTTTATTTTATTTTTTTATTTTTTTTTTTTAAGGTTTTACTTATTTGCGAGAGAGAGAATGAGAGACAGAGAGCATGAGAGGGAGGAGGGTCAGAGGGAGAAGCAGACTCCCTGCCGAGCAGGGAGCCCGATGCGGGACTCGATCCCGGGACTTCAGGATCATGACCTGAGCTGAAGGCAGTCGCTTAACCAACTGAGCCACCCAGGCGCCCCTCATTATGATTTATGGAGGACACTTTATTTACCAGTCCTGTACCCAGTGTAGGGGAGAAAACCACAAGATCAGCTAAAATAGTCAAGGAGAAAACCTCTGGAACCTAGGAAAGTCCAATCCCACGCGGCATGTGAGCAAAGGGCGCTGGGTTTTGAGAGGGGTTCCTGGAGCTGAGTTTAGGAGAAAGGGGGCTTGAGAAAATTTGATTGCTCTGCCTAAGGGAGTGCGGAAAATTTGGGGTTTATAGGAAGTAAGATGAGTGGAGGAGGAGGAGGTGAGGGAGGGATGGTGGGCATTGCCCCGGGTGGGAGGGTAATATGTGTAAGGGACTTCTCTGAAAGGGGCTGGCCAAAGTTGTTGGTTTTTATGTTGTTCATTTCTTCATCTCTTTGTGGGCTGAACACACCAGGGCCTCATGTGAGTAAGTTTTCTTGTGTGTGTGTGGAAATTATGGAAAGGGGGTGCTCCTTACATCTGCATAGCACACATTAGTATATTAGTTGTCTATTGCTGCATAGGAAAAACACTGAAAAGCTTAGTGGCTCAAAGCAGCAATTTCTTGAATCAGGAATTCAGTGGCTCTGTTGGTTGGTTCTGACTCCGGGTCTGTTATAAGGTTGCAGTTAGATGATGACTGGCCTTGGCTCATCTAGAAGGCTTCTTCACTCCTGTGTCTGATGTCTGTACTAGGAAGCCTCCAATAGCTGGGGCCGGGACAGCTGGAATTTCTTGGGAAGCTCTCTCCTTTATCTATTTGTGAGCTTTCCACAGGGTCTCTCCAGCACGGCAGCTTCAAAGTAGCTGAACTTCCAACACAGTAGCTCAAAGAGACACGGAAAACACCAGACCGAAGCAGAATTGCCTCTGAGGACCTAAGTCTCACAGCATCAATGTCACCACATTCTTTTGGTCCAGGCAATTTCAAAGGTTTGCCCAGTTTCAAGGGGAGGGAACAGAGACTCCACCTCCTGATGAATGAGTATCAGTGTAACATTTCAAGAGGAGCATGGAGTATATGTGTGTGGGGGAGTGGGATAGAATATACGGTGGTGCAGCCATTTTTGGAAAATGTAACCTATCACACTTGGGATTATAACCTGAACCAATTCAGTGGAAAGTGAAGCTCAAAGCAGGAGCTGATCAAGAGAAATTGTAGGGAGGGCTTTGGACCCACAAATCATGGACTAGAGGTTGGGGCCGGTCATACACAGCTCTTAAGGGGCAGGGAGACCATGAATAAATGGAGAGTCATATATTCACATTCCTGGATAGGAAGACTCAATGTTGCAAAGATGTCAAATTAATCTAGGGGCGCCTGGCTGGCTCAGTTGGTGGAGCACGCTACTCTTAATCTCGGGGTTGTGAGTTCAAGCCCCATGTTGGGTGTAGATATTCTAGGAGAGAAATGACATGAAATAGTCAAGAAAATTTGAAAAAGCAAATGAGAAAGATCTTTCCCCACCACAGATCAAAAGAGAGTGTATTCAAATAGTGTTTTATCAGCCCAAGAATAGATTTTTTTTAAAGAGAAAGACCACACACACACACACACACACACACACACATTTATCATATCTGTTTAATTTATGAGAAAGGTCTATATATTTAATTTACAATAAAGGTTAAATTTAAAGTCATTGAGGAGGGGCACCTGGGTGGCTCAGTCAGTTAAGCCTATGACTCGATCTCAGCTCAGGTCTTGATCTCAAGATTGTGAGTTCAAGCCCTGTTTTGGGCTCCACGCTAGACATGGAGCTTATTTAAAAAAAAAAAAAAAGGTAAAAAAAAATGCCATTGGGGAAAGTAGCTCAGTCAGTACATGTTGGGGCAATTGGATACATATTCAGAAAAAAATTCAGGTTATGGGGCACCTGGGCGGCTCAGTCAGTTAAGCATCTGCCTTTGGCTTGAGCCCCAGGTCAGGCTCCCTGCTCAGCGAGGAGTCTGCTTCTCCCTCTGCCCCTCCCCACGCTCATGCTCTCTCTCTCTCAAATAAATAAATAAAATAAAATATTTTATTTTTTTAAAAGATTTTATTTATTTATTCGAGAGAGAGAGAGAGAGAGGCAGAGGGAGAAGCAGGCTCCCAAGGAGCAGGGAGCCCGATGCGGGACTCGATCCCAGGACCCTGGGATCATGACCTGAGCCGAAGGCAGACGCTTAACCATCTGAGCCACCCAGGCACCCATAAATAAAATATTTTTAAAAAGAAAAAATTCAAGTTAAATTTCTATATCAGTATACAAAAATATATTCCTGGATGAATTAATTGGGGACCTAAATATAATAATGACAAACTATTAAGACCTGAAGGAAAGTGTTTTTTTAAAAAGTAATTTTGTAGTAAAATAAATCAATAAATCAATAAAAACAAATTTGTGATGGGGAAAACTTTCCTGAGCAATACACAAAACCATGAAAGGATGCTCAAGTTTGACTTCATAACCCTTAAACATGTCTTTATAATAAATATGTATGGAGAAAATTAAAAGACAGAAAGGAAATATTTATGATATATACTACCAGACAAAGAATTAATATGGATAACATACGAAGAAGTCTTACAAGTCAATAAGGCAAGCTCTAGCAAACATTTATTTTTTTTAAGATTTTATTTATTTATTTGAGATAGAGCAAGAGAGAGAGCACAAGCAGGGTAGAGGGGCAGAGGGAGAGGGAGAAGCCGGCTCCCAGCTGGGTGGGGAGCCCAATGCAGGGCTAGATCCCAAGACCCTGAGATCATGACCTGAGCTGAAGGCTTAACTGACTGAGCCACCCAGGGGCACCTCTAGCAAACATTTAATGGAATATCTAATTTGAATCTCCTACAAGCTTTTAGAGAATGAAAGAAAACAAAGAACACTCAAACTCATTTTGTGGGGCTAATATAACTTTGATTTTCAAACCAGTGATGGGCAGTACGAGAAAGGATATTAGTGGCCAATCTGTCTTATGAACCGAATGGAAAAATCCTATTTAAAGTATTAGCAGATTGAATATAGCAATCTATTGAAAGATACATCATGACCAATTGGTTTCATTGCAGGAAAGTAACGATGATCTAAAGTTAGAAAATCTAGGGGCAACTGGCTGGCTCAGTTGGTGGATTGTGCAGCTCTCAATCTCAAGGTTGTGGGTCACTTTTCCTCACTCACTAATGATTTGGGCACCTGGGTCACACCTTCCTCTCCTTCAGAGTCCTGCCATTTAGGGTGCTTCATCATCTTCTCGAATGACTCCTTAACACCTTGGATGCCCAGTGCTTTAATCACTTCCTTCCTTCCTTCCTTTCTTCTTTCTTTCTTTCTTTCTTTCTTTCTTTCTTTCTTTCTTTCTTTCTTTCTTTCTTTCTTTCTTTCTTTCAAGGAGAGAGAGACAGAGAGGGATAGAGGCAGAGGGAGAGAGAGAGATTCCCAAGCAGGCTCCATGCCCAGCCCAGAGCCCAACGTGGGGCTCGATCTCACAACCTTGAGATCGTGACCTAAGCCAAAACCTAGAGTAGGGCACTCAACTGACTGAGCCACCCAGGCACCCCTAACCACCTCACTTCTAGTGACCGTCTCCTCAGCTCCACTTCAGCCATATTCTCAAGGCCATCCCTGAGGCTTTGGTCTCATTTAGAAGTGCCTCATCTCTGAGATATTAAAATCAATCAACACTGGGATCCCTGAGCCATAGTGTAAGAAGTCTGACCATCCTGCTGGGGAGACTACGTGGAGAGAGAGGCCCAGCTGAGCCCATCCTTCCATCTGTCCACACCAAACCACCAGGCATTTTGAACCTTCCAGACCAGAGTGATCACCTGCTCAGTGCCACTGAAGGCCTGAGCAAACACCACATGGAACAGAAGAGTTGCCCCTCTAAGCCCTAATTCCTGATCCAAAAAATTGTGAGGTTTTCTTTTAAAGATCTTAAAACCTTTTTTATTTTGAATAATTATAAATTCACAGGGAGCCTCAAAAATAGTACAGAAGGGTCCCATGTTCCCTGTACCCAATTTCTCTCAATCATAGCGTCTTACATAACTATAGAGTAATAACACAAGCAGAAGATGGCAGCACAATCCCAGCACATTGTCATTTCCAGCAAACAGGCACTGCATGGGTTTCGGTAGTAGTTCTGTACAGTTTTGTTAGTTATATATTGTAAATATGCAACTTCCAAGTGATTGTGAATGGTATTGTATTTTAAATCCCTCATCCATGTGCTGGCTGTAGTAGATATAAATACAGTTGATTTTTGTATATTTGTATTCTGATACCTTGTTGAACTCACTTCTAGCAGGTTTTGCTTTGGGGTAGATTTAAACATTTTTTTTCTATGTAAACAACCACCTGCAAAAAGAGACAGTTTTATTTTTTCCTTTCTTCTCCATATGTCTTTCATTTCCTTTTCTTACTTCACTGCACTGGCTAGAACTTGCAGCACTATGTCGAGTAGGAGTGGAGGAAGTGGACATAACTCACCTTGTTCCTCATCTTGGGAGGCTCAATGGTCGGTTTTATGTCAACTTGGCTAGGTTATAGTCCTCTGTTATTGAAACACTAATCTAGCTCTGCTGTGAAAGAAATTTTTTTAAGATTTTATTTCTAAGTAATCTCTACACCCAATATGGGTCTCAAACTTATAACCCCGAGATCAAGAGTTGCATGCTCTATTGACTGAGCCAGCCAGGTGCCCCTGTGAAAATATTTTATAGATGTGATTAAGTCCAGTATTGGTTTTTTGTTTTGTTTGTTTTGTTTTTATTTAAGAGAGAGCGCGGGGTGGGTGGGAGGGGCAGAGGGAGAGAATCGCAAGCAGACTCCACTGAGGGCAAGGCTGATATGGGCTCGATCTCATGACCCTGAGATCATGACCTGAGATGAAATCATGAGCTAGACACTTAACTGACTGAGCCACCCAGGTGCCCCATTAGTAGGTTTTAAGTAAAGGAGCTTATCCTAGGTAATCTGGATAGGCCTGCTTTAATCATTTGAAAGGCAGAACCGAGGGTTCCCTGAAGAAGAAATTCTGCCTGTGCAGAGCAGCTTCAGCTCCTTCCTGAGAATTCCAGCTGCTTTTCCTGGTAGATTCCCAAATCTGCCTGGTAGATTTGGGACTTGCCTTCCCAGCCCCCACAATTGTGTAAAGCAGTTCCTTGTAATAAATCTCTTAATATGTGTCTCCTGGTTCTTTTCCTCTGGTTGACCACTGAAGGATACAGGGGGAAAGCATTTAATTTTTCATTATTAAGTATAATGTTAGCTGTACTTTTTTTGTAGATAGTTTTTATCAAGTTGAGGAAGTTCCCCTCTATAGCTGGTTTGCGGACAGTTTTTTGTTTTTTGTTTTTTGTTTTAAATCATGAATGGGTGTTGAATTTTGTCCAACCCTTCTTCTGCATCAACTGGTATAACCATGTGATTTTTCTTCTTTAGTCTTTAATATGGTGGATTCCATTGATTTGATTTTTGAATATGGAACCACCCTTGCATCTCTGGAATAAATCCCACTTGGTCATGATGTATAATTTTTTAATATATTGGTGAATTTTATTTGCAAATATTTTGTTAAGGGTTTTGCATCTGTAGTCATGAAGGAATTGGTCTCTAGTTTTCTTTATTTTGTACCGTGTTTAGTTTTGATATCAGAGTGATTCTAGCTTTATAAAATGAAATGAAAAGTGTTCTCTCCTTTTCTATTTTCTCGAACGGATTGTATAGAATTGGTGTTAAATCTTCTTTAAACATTTGATAGAATTCTCCAGTGAAACCATCTGAGCCTGGAGGGGTGCCTGGCCAGTGGAGCATGTGACTCTTGATCTTGGGGTTGTAAGTTCGAGCCCCACATTGGGTGTAGAGATTACTTAAAATAAAATCTTAAAAAAAAAGAAACCATCTGAGTCTAGAGATTGGGAAGGTGTCAAGTTACAAATTAAATTTCTTTAATTAATTATAGTGCTATTCAAATTGTCTGTCTCATATTGAGTAAATTATGGTAGTTTGGGTTTTTTGAGGACTTGGTCCATTTCATCTGAGTTGTCAAATTTGTGTGTCTAGAATTGTTTGTAGAATTCCCTTATCCTTTTGATGTTTGTGAGGTTTGTGGTTATATCCTTTGTTTCATTCCTGTTGGTGATTTGTGTCTTCTCTCCTTTTCTCTTTGTTGGTCTTGCTAGAGCTTTGTCAATATTATTGGTCTTTTCAAAGGACTAGTTCTTAATTTCATTGATTTTCTCTATTGTTTTCTGTTTTCAATTTTATTTCTCTTGTTTTCTTTTTTAATTACTTCATTCTTCTTGCTTTGGATTTTACTCTTCTTCTAGGTTCTATGGTGGGAGCTTTTTTTTAAAAAAAATTTTTTTTTAAGATTTTATTATTTATTTGAGATAGAGAGGGATAGAGCACAAGCAGGGGGAGCAGCAGAGAGAGAGGGAGAAGCAGGCTCCCCGCTGAGCAGGGAGCCTGATGCAGGGCTTGATCCCAGGACCCTGGAATCATGACCCGAGCCGAAGGCAGACGCTTAACCGACTGAGCCACCCAGGCGCCCCGGTGGGAGCTTTTTAATAGACACTTAACCATATTTTTCATGGTTATTTTTAAGTCCTTGGCTGCTAATTCCAATATCTGGGGGTTGTCTATGGCTCTGTTTCTATTGACTTATTTTTCTATTTGACCTCGGATTACATTTTCCTGGTTTTTCGTTTGCTCATTTTGCGTGTCTCTTAGTTTTTATTGTATACTGAGCACAAATGATGTGTTGTAGAGACTCTGAATTGTGTTCTATTCCTCTGGAGAGTGCCAAATGTTTTTTCAGCCAACAGTCAATTTACTGGTGGATCATCTTGAACTTATGTATGCTGAATTTTACTCATTGTTAGGTTAATTTTGCTTTTAGCTTTGCTCCTAATCCTCAGGTATATCTCTTAGTTACACGAAATAGGATTTTCTCCTATATCACCTTCTGGGACTTCAATAGAATGCTCCAGGTGTTTACCAAGCACTTCTACGTTGGCATAACTTAAGCTCCAAACTGTCTTCCTTGCAGTGGGCAGCAGCTGAAATCTTGGCTCAGTTCTTTCATCCTCCCAATCACTGATTTCCACGTGGGTTATTTGGAGTCTTGTCTGTGCCTGTGCAATTCAGGGGTTAGCCTTGAATTCGAAGGGAGTTGATGGACAGATTTTTGGCCATCCCTCCTTGTGGCTTTTTTGTTTTGGGAGGTTTTCCCTCAATCTTTTAGCCACTGTGGCTGCCCTGAACTCTGTCTTCTGATTCATCAAACCCATAGAATCCTGGATTTTTACTTGAATTTTAGCTTGTCTGTGCTGTGAAGACTAAGGGATCCCCTTGGCAGACAATCCATATCAATGTGGACCATATCTAGTGTGGTTCCCTTCTTTTAAATGCTGAATCCTCCTCCAGTTTATGCTTGCTTTTGGCCACTTTACAGTTTTCTGTTACATATTTTGACAATTTACTACACCATGATCAGAACTGGAACTCAGCCCACTTTAGCAATTAAACAACTATTTAGTGAACATCTGCTTTGTACAAGGTATGTATACTTTTGAGTAATATAGACACAGTTCCTGCCTTCACAGAGCTCACACTGGGGGACAAGGGCTCAAATAAGCAAGAAGTGTGCTGAGGGCTGTATTTGGGGGAAATTTGGAGGACCGTGGGGGCCTAGCATATATTGATATTAACTCTCTACTAAGCATTTTGCAAAGGATCCTGTTTGCAGCCCCTTCTTAGAGATCCTTAGCTTAACTCAAAACCTCCTTAAGCTTTTCTTTCATTCCTCTTTCCTTCCTTTCTCTCTTCCTCCCTCATTTCCTTCCTTCCTCATTCCCTCTCTCCTCTCTAAAGTACTTACTAAGCATTTCCTCTGTCCCCAGGCACTGTTCTGGGTGTGGTTATCCTTAGTGGGTCCTTAAAGACTCCACCTCTTCCAGACTCTACAAGCTGGAGTAGCCCAGAGAACATGAATGAAATTCATTTTTTTAATGTTTTATTCCACTAATATTTCCCAAGGACCTGCTATGTATCAGGTCTATAGTGTGAGGAAATAAATAAATAATTGACATAATCATAAAAAGGGCAGCTAGGAACTACTAATTATTGCAAAGATTTTATTTTATTTTTTTAAAGTAAGCTCTACACCCAATGTGGGGCTTGAACTTGCAGCCCCGAGACCAAGAGTCGCATGCTCCACGGACTGAGCCAGCCAGACTCCCCTCAGAACTACTAGTTACTAATAATAAAATGTATCACTTACATATTTATATTATTATAATTATTGTATATTTATAATCATACTTACTGAGCACCTGCTATAGGTCAGACAGTGTACTAGTCTGTTCTGTGCCTTTTGTTAAGTCCTCACAACCTCAAAGTCCTTCAGTCAACAACCTTAAGTCCTCAATGAAGTAGGTCCCGTGATTAACCCCATTTTATGTAAAGACTGAGGCTTAGAGGAATAAGTGGTTTTCCCAAGGGCACCCAGTTGTATTTCCACCATTTCTGGCTCATGGTGAGTACCAATTATGTGCATTTCCTCCCTTTTCCCCGAAGATCAGAGCAGTTTGGGCTCCGCGCAAAAAAAAAAAAAAAAAAAAAAGGCTGAAATCCAGCCCCAGCCACAAGCTTGCCACAAGCTTTTATTTTGCTGGTCCTCAATTCTTAGAATCTTCTGTTTGACTTGAGGCCTGGGCCACTCCATTTTACAATCCTCAGACCTCTAATCCCTAATCTTCGAATCTCTTGCTGTTTCCTCCCCAGCTCTGATGGGGAGGAGGGGTGGGCGTGGAGAGCAAGAAGTAAAGGCCAGGCTCCCTTGTCCTCCCTACGCAACCCCTCGTCCCCGCCGCGGTTCCCCCGTTCTTCAGGGAGTCCAACCCCTGGTCAGCAGGAAATCAGGCTGTCTGGTACTCTGGCGCCACCTAGTGGTTCTTTGCTGCAATACACAATGCCGACAACCTGACAAGTTGAATAAAAGCCCTTTTCTCAGGGAGAAAAATTCATAGGGAGATGAAAGGGGGAGAGAAGAAAATAAAACACGGTGGGAACTCAGGGAGGGAGAGATCATGGCTTTTGCGGAATTAGAGCTTAGAGTTTGTATTCGGCTAGACTTGTGTCTTGATCGTGTGACCTTGGGCAAGTCATTTCGCCGCTTTGAGTCTCGGTTTCTTCATTTGTGTTTTCTTTTTTTTTTTAAGATTTTATTTATTTATTTGACAGAGAGAGACACAGCGAGAGAGGGAATACAAGCAGGGGGAATGGGAGAGGGAGAAGCAGGCTTCCCGCCGAGCAGGGAGCCCGATGTGGGGCTCAATCCCAGGACCCTGGGATCATGACCTGAGCCGAAGGCAGACGCTTAACGACTGAGCCACCCAGGCGCCCCTGTTTTTTTTTTTTAATTATTTTTTTTAAAGCTTTTATTTATTTATTTGACAGAGAGAGACAGCCAGAGAGGGAACATAAGCAGGGGGAGTGGGAGAGGGAGAAGCAGACTTCCCGCTGAGGGGGAGCCTGATGCGGAACTCGATCCCAGGACCCTGGGACCATGACCTGAGCCGAAGGCAGGTGCTTAATGACTGAACCACCCAGGCGCCCCGGTTTCTTCATTTGTAAGATGGGGAGAACACTAATGCCTCTTGATGTCCCAGAAGTGCTTAGCACAGTGCCAAGCAAGCTTTGGATATTTATTTTAGGCAGAAGGAACTTTGTAAGCAAAGGCAGGGAACAGGGCTAGTGTTTAGAACACAGTGTAGGTGACATGGTCCCCCTTCCCTGCTAGAATCCCTTCCTGGAAGGGAACCAGGTACCCATTCTAGGCTGAGCTCCAGTCAGCAGGTTTGCTCACCTGTACTCTGGCCGCCCTCATTTGCCTGGGCAGAAAGTGCCAACCACTGTACTTGCTTCTTGCACTAGAGCAGAGCTCCTCCAAACTCCTCTGAGCTGCCCAATCATGCTCCTGGTTCCACCTGACCCCCTATTTGTTCCATCTGATTCTCTCCCAGTGCAGGTGCAACATTGACAGACTGTGATGCTGACTTCCATGAGCTATTTTCCCGTGGTTTTCCTCTTACCTCTCTAGATGTTCCTTCTGAGGCTCCTTTGTGGGTTTCCTTTCTCTGCACACCTGCTTACCAGTCTGAAGCATCCTGTCCTGTTCTTCTCTTCCTACTCCCCATGTTCTTCCTGGCCCATCTTACCCCCTCCTCCGACTTTAACTATCACCTCTATGTCTTCTGCAGAGCTTCAGCCCCGCTTATCCAACTGCCTCTTGGATGTTCTGTAGGCCGTTGATATGTTCAAAATGGAATTATCTGTTGGCTCCCAAACCCGCTCTTCTTCCTGTGTGGCCTACACAGCCAATGGTTTCTCTATCCTATTGCTTACGCCAAAAATATGGGTGTCAGCCTTGACTCTACCCTCTTTTCTCCCCTGGTTTTATCACCACGCTCCAGTCACAACACTCATATATGTCTATCTAATCCTTCCACCTCTCTCTCTCTCCCCACTGCAACTGCCTCACCCTGGACACCATCCTCTTTTGCTTGGATTATTACAGCCACCTCTGAATTTGACTCTCGGCTTCAGTTTTACCCTTCTTTACTTCTTGTGTTCCCTTCTGGAAGCTCTAGGGGAGAGTCCATTTCCTAACACTTTTACCTTTTAGAGGCTTCCCACATTCCTTGATTTATGACCCCCTTCCTCTATCTTCAAAGGCAGAAAAGTTACATCTCTCTGATCATTCTCCCTTAGTTGGATGTCCCTCTACTTTTCTGTTTTCATCTTCTACTTTTAAGGACCCTTGTGTTTGCACTGGACCCACTCAGATAATCTAGGATAATCTCTCCATCACAAGATCCTTAACTTAATTATATCTACAAAGACCCTCTTGCCATGTAATCTAACAAATAAATCCACAGGTTCTGGGGATTAAGGTGTGGACATCCTTGGAGGGTTCCTATTCTGCCTACCACAGTCCTCTCTCTGACCCCCCAATATTTGTCTGACCTACATGTAAAATACACTTACCTCTTTCCAAACAGTTCCCAAAAGTGCCTCAAAGTCTCAGCCCATTAAAGTATCAACTCAAAGTCCAAAATCTAAATCTCATCAGCTCACATTCCCGTGTCTTATCAGCAATATCATCTCTATTAGGTATCCGGTGAGACTCAGTGTAATCTATGCCGGGGTGGAGCTCCTCTCTATCTGTGGACCCATGAAACTAGAAAACAAGTTCTCTGCTCCCAGAATAGAATGTCAGGACTGGCATATGGTCACAGTTACAGACATTCCTGTGCAAACAGAGAGAAAATGGAAGAAATAAAGGAGTCATGGTTTCCATGTAATTTCAAAATTAGGTTGGACAAACTCCATTAAGCTTCAAGGCCTAAGATAACACTCTGTAGCTCAAGGCTCAGCCCTCTGAGTCATTTTTTTTCCTTCTCATGAAAGACAGTACCCACTTTCAGCCGGACCATTGTCTCCTGCCTGCAGAATTTTGGGAGTCCTGCAGCCTTCTTTCATTTCAGACTCTCTCTGTTCCTTTCAGTCCGGGTTCCACTGTTTCTCCCGGTATAAAAGTCTCAAGAACCTTGTGGGTCTCTGGTGTATGTCTCAGAGATTCGCTCCCTTACACCAGAGGCTCCTTCACAGATGTTCCCTGGATAATCCCATTTCTGTTTTTGTCTGTTGAGACAGCTGATGTGATCTATGAGTCACACACTAAAGCTCTTCAAAAAGCCTTTTACGTGACCACCTACTTGGACCTTCGGATCTTTCAGAGATGCTAAAGTCACACCCTCAGCTTTTTCTCTAGAGCACCCTTTTCCTGACAGTGACTCTCTTCATTTTAATATCATTTGCAATCTAGATAGGCTGCGAATTCCCCTACATCACCAAGCCCCCGTTCGTTTTTTTTTTTTTTAAGGTTTTATTTATTTGACAGAGAGAGACACCGCGAGAGAGGGAACACAAGCAGGGGGAGTGAGAGAGGGAGAAGCAGGCCTCCCGAGGAGCAGGGAGCCCGATATGGGGCTTGATCCCAGGACCCTGGGACCATGACGTGAGCCGAAGGCAGCCGCTTAACGACTGAGCCACCCAGGCGCCCCTCCCGGTTCATTTTTGTTTGATGGTTCTTTTCTCAGTGTATCTGTGTCCCCTCCTGTTTACCACGAGCAGCAAGAAGCCAGGCCACACCCTTCAATGCTTTGCTTGGAAATCTTCTCAGCTAAATACCCAACTTCATTGTTCATAAATACTGCTTTCCACATGACTGCAGGACATGCGATTCGAGGCTTCTTGCTACTATGGAATGGGTTTCCAATAACGTGTTCCTCATTTTCTTCTTAGCTGTTATGCGCAGAGCCTTTAACATCCTTTAACATCCATAGTCCTATCAAACCGGGATAAAATCAAAATGTGAACAGGTCTGCCTTCCTTTCTGGAGACTCTAGAGGAGTCTATTTCCTTTCTCTTTCTACCTTCTAAAGGCTTCCCACATCCCTTGGCTTGTGGCCCCCTTCTTCCATCCCCAAAGCCAGCAACGATACATCTTTGACCAGTCTTCCATCACAAAATCTCCTCTGCTTCTCTCTTCTTCCTCCCTCGTCCACTTTCACAGATGCTTGTGGTTACGTCGAGCCCAGCTGGTTAATCCAGGACAGTCTCCTCAAGAGCTTTAATTTAATCACCCAAACAAAGCTCCTTCTGCCGTGTCCTGTAACATATTCACTGGTTCCTGGGACTGGGACATGGACATCTGGAAGGAGCATTTTTCTGCCCACACACCCTCCAAGTGTTAGCCAATGTGGTCTCTCCGAACAGAATTGGTCATGTTTGTCTCCTGTTTAAAACTTGTAATGGCTCCCCATGGACTTCGGGATACAGACCAAATTCCTACTTGGGCTGATCTAGAACAACTTTTGTGATCTGGTTGTTCTTGCTGTTAAACACTACCTCCCACCCTTCCCTCCCTCGCGCCTCAAGCACCCTGCTGGGCAGCCACACTGGCTGTTGGCAGCCTCGCAGTTTCCATGATGCCATCAAGATCACGGCTCAGCTAGCTCACTCTTACTGTTCTTCAGGTCAAGTTTAGGCATCATCCTCTTCCGGAAGCCTTCCCTGGGTTGTGGAGGGGGCCACGAGCCAAGGGATGTGGGAAGCCTTTAGAAGGTAGAAAGAGAAAGGAAAGAGTGGAGGAGGGAGAAAGGGGAGGGGCGCCTGGGTGGCTCAGTCAGTTAAGCGGCTGCCTTCGGCTCGGGTCATGATCCCAGGGTCCTGGGATCGAGTCCCACATCGAACTCCTTGCTCAGCAGGGAGCCTGCTTCTCCCTCTCTCTCCCTCTGCTTGTGCTGTCTCTGTCAAATAAATAAAAAAAAATCTTAAAAAAAAATGTCTATACTACCCAAAGTAATCTACACATTTAAAAAAAATTTATTTATTTATTTTAGAGATTGAGAAAGCATGAGTGGGGGAGGAGCAGAGGGAGAGGGACAAGCTGAGTGTGGACCTTGACATGGGGCTCAGCTCAATCTCACAACCACATCATGACCTGAGCCAAAATCAAGAGTCAGCCGCCTAACAGACTGAGCCACCGAGGGCCCCAGCAATCTATACATTTAATGCAATCCTTATCAAAATACCAATAGCAATTTTTACAGGACCAGGACAAATAATCCTAAAATTTGTATGACACAAAAGACTCCAAATAGCCAAAGCAACCTTGAAAAAGAACAAAACTTGAGGTATCACAATCCTAGATTGCAAGATATACTACAAAGCTGTAGAAATCAAAACAGTATGGTACTGGCACAAAAATAGGCACATAGATCAATAGAACGGAAGATACAATAAATTAGCCCATGATTATATGGTCAATTAATCTATGACAAAGGAGGCAAGAATATGCAATGGGAAAAAGAAAGTCTCTAAATGGTGTTGGGGAAACTGGCTAGCTACCTGCAAAAGAATGAAACTGGATCACTTTCTTACACCATACACA
Source organism: Halichoerus grypus (assembly GCF_964656455.1). Lineage (NCBI taxonomy): Eukaryota > Metazoa > Chordata > Mammalia > Carnivora > Phocidae > Halichoerus > Halichoerus grypus. The sequence continues at coordinate 156,857,367 of NC_135716.1, read as the reverse complement.
AAAATAAACTCAACATGGATTGAAGACCTAAATGTGAAACCTGAAACTATAAAAATCCTAGAAGAGAGCACAGGCAGTAATTTCTCTGACATTGGCTGTAGCAACTTCTTTCTAGATATGTCTCCTGAGGCAAGGGAAGCAAAAGCAAAAATAAACTATTGGAACCACACCAAAATAAAAAGCTTCTGCACAGTGAAGGAAACAAGGAACAAAACTAAAAGACAGCTTACTAAATGGGAAAAGGTATTTGCAAATGACATATCAGGTAAAGGGTTAGTATCCAAAATATATGAAAAACTTATACAACTCAACACCAAAAAACCCAAATAATCCAATTAAAAATGGGCAGAAGACATGAACAGATATTTTTCCAGAGAAGACATACAGAGGGCCAACAGACACATGAAAGGATGCTCAACATCACTCATCATCAGGGGAATGCAAATCAAAACTACAGTGAGATATCACCTCACACCTGTCAGAATGGTTAAAATCAATAACATGAGAAACAATAAGTGTTGGTGAGGATGTGGAGAAAAAGGAACCCTTTGGTGGGAATGCAAAGAGGTGCAGACACTGTGGAAAACAGTATGGAGATTCCTCAAAAAATTAACAATAGACCATTTGATCTGATAATTCTACTACTGGCTGTTTACTCAAAGAATATGAAAACACTGGGGCGCCTGGGGGCTCAGTTGGTTAAGCGACTGCCTTTGGCTCAGGTCATAATCCCGGAGTCCCGGGTTTGAGTCCTGCATCGGGCCCCCTGCTCAGCAGGGAGTCTGCTTCACCCTCTGACCCTACTTCTTGTGCTCTCTCTCTCTCCCAAATAAATAAATAAAATAAAAAAATCTTTAAAAAAAAGAATATGAAGACACTAATTTGAAAAGATATAAGCACCCCTATGTTTACTGCAGCATTATTTACAATAGCCAACATATGGAGGTAACCCAAGTGTCCATCGGTAGATGAAAAGATAAAGATGTGGTATGTATATGTGCGCGTGCACGCGCGCACACACACACACACACACACACACACACACACACACAGGAATATTACTCAGCCACAAAAAAGAATGAAATCTTGCCATTTGCAATGACATGAATGAATCTAGAGGGTATAATGTAAAGTGAAATAAGTCAGAGAAAGACAAATACCATATGATTTCACTCACGTGTGGAATTTAAGAAACAAAACACACGAACAAAGAAAAAAAGGGACAAACCAAAAAAAGACTCTTAACTATAGAGAGCAAACCGATGGTTACCAGAGGGGAGGTGGGTAGGGGGATGGGTGAAATAGGTGAAGGGGATGAAGAGGACATTTATCATGATGAGCACTAATGTATGGAATTGTTGAATCACTGTGTATGTTAATGCTGGCATTAAAATTTCAAAAAAAGAAAGAAATCAGCTTTCTTGGGGCGCCTGGGTGGCTCAGTCATTAGGCATCTGCCTTCAGCTCAGGTCATGATCCCAGGGTCCTGGGATCGAGCCCCGCATCGGGCTCCCTGCTCCTCGGGAAGCTTGCTTCTCCCTCTCTCACTCCCCCTGCTTGTGTTCCCTCTCTCGTGGTGTCTCTCTCTGTCAAATAAATAAATAAAATCTTAAAAAAAAGAAAAGAAAAAAAAGAAATCAGCTTTCTTGAATCTCAGTTCTGAGCTATTTCCACCGGGTCATGCTGGCCCCCCTACGGCAGGAAGCAGCCGGCTGAGAACGGAACACCCCAGTTTACAAAATGGGCTTATGTCACGGTCTTCTTTTTTAGGTTCCAAGTTTCCTATTACATCTCTCTGAAAGAACCAGTCATGTCTCCATTCTACTGCATCCCATTACTTACTCATTCTGTAAGCTTTTTTTAGAGTGCTCAGTACTGAGCCTGCAACAATGAAAGTGATGTTTTGGCTGCACTGTGCAGATAAGCAGAAACACACTGGATGTTTCCTTGAGTGTCTGGGGCAGGATATTAATTTGGCACCACTTAAGCCAAGAGTCTTTAAATATTTATTCTAAATTTATTCAGAAATTTATTTAGCAGAGAGGATGAATACTATAAAAAGAAAGTTTGGAGAAGAAGGCCTATTGGGGCAAGTGTTCTCTTTCTCTCTCATTATATCTTAAGCAATTCAGCTCTGGCCCCAAACTTGCAAAACAAAAGTTCTGCTATTGACTAGACTCACCCTTTCTCTTTATTTTTTTTTTTTAAGATTTTATTTATTTATTTGAGAGAGAGAGAGAGAGAGCACAGGCAGGGGGAGTGGGAGAGGGAGAAGCAGGCTCCCCGCTGAGCAGGAAGGCTGATGCGGGGCTCGATCCCAGGACCCTGGGATCATGACCTGAGCCGAAGGCAGACGCTTAACTGACTGAGCCACACAGGCGTCCCTCAAATCATTTTTATATCTATCTGTGGTGTCCACCAGAATAGGCATGAGGCGCTAGAGGAGACCAATGCAACTGGTCTCCCTGCCCTCCCCCTCCACCCCTACAGAAATACATTACTTAACTAGCTTCTACATTTGCAAAACTGTGAATGATGCTGTGAGGAGAGTTACAATACGTAATTCTTTATGGATTTTTGGGATTGTTTCCTTTGTAGAGTGCTAGCATTGGAACACAGGGTCTGATTTTTTTTTTAAAGCTATTTAATATACTGCTGGTGGTTTTCCAGAAAAATTTTTTAAAGCAATTTAAACTTCCAATAAGTGAAAGTATATAGTTCCCTATATCCTTAACAGCACTGGGTATTATAATTAAACTTCTTTTGCTGACTTGGTGCCTTTCTTTTAATAAGGCTAAATATTTTTCTTACGTTTATTAACCATTTATACCTTTTCTGTGAATTGCCTTCAGAGAACTAACTCTTTGTCTATTTTTCTATGAGGGCTTTTTAATTTGTAGTGGTAGGATCTTAATTTGCCAATTTTGTGGTACATATTTTTCCAGTTTGTTGCTTGCTTTTAAATATACTTTTTGATTTTTTTAACATATAGATTTAATTCTTTTGTACATGGGAATTCTACTATAGTTTTTTTTTTAATTTTTTATTATTATGTTAATCCCCATACATTACATCATTAGTTTTAGATATAGTGTTTCTACTATAGTTTTTATCCTTAGGAAACTCTGTGGTGGTAACCTCTAGATAGTCACCTTTTAAAAATTGATTTTGGTGTGTTTCCAATTTTTCAGTATTATAAATAGTGCTTAAAGAATATCCTTGCATTCAGCTATAATTACTGCTTTAGGATAAATTCCTAAAACTGTAATCATCATGGATATGCACTATTCTAAGACATCTAATATATATTCCTGAATTGTTCCCCAGATTTGGGTAAATAAGTCACATATCCCTCCCTCCAGCGATATATAAGATTACTGGTTTTCTATCTCCAGCCCAGATGAGGGTATCATAATTTTAAAACCTCTGCCAACATGACAGATGAAACTGATTTTATTATTCCATTAATTCATATTTCTTTCTAGTGAGAGCAAATTTTTTCATGTTTATTGATCATTTTTTTTCTTTAATCAAAGTGCCTGCTCATATCACCCACCCTGCTTTTCTACTGGGACTTTTAATTTATTAAATTCTCTCACAAATGCATTTCTGTGAATTTTTCTGAGATCACTATTTCTGCTTTTTGTTGTTGATGTTGCTGCTGTGTTGTTTAATGCATAAGCTTTTATGACTTCAGTGATAAAGTGGAGGGCAAAAGAGCTCTGCTGTTCTTAGTTAATAATAAAGATAGACATCACTTGTTAAATACTTACAATATCCCAGATCCATCTCATACATTATTTCAAATTTTTGTAACTATTCTTCTAATCCCATGTTAAGGATGAGGACACTGAGGCACATAGAGGTTAAGTAACTTGCTTGTCTGAGGTCACACATCGAATAAATGGAGGGGGCTCTTTATAATTTCTAATCCTCATGATATTTTCTCAGCAGTCCCAGCACCCTTCCCCCATCCTTTCTCAGGTCACTTACAGGTGCACATTTCCCAAAATGGTAGCTCATAGACAGCTGTTGGAAACGGCAGAGGGCTGGTAAGTCAGAAAGAAGAGAAGTGTTGTCTTCAACCATTCCACAGGGTTGAGGTTGGTGGGGTGGACTCTCCAGCCCTCTGAGAGGCTGTGGGGGTGAATCTCCCTCTAGTGAGGAGGAGCAGGTATTTGGCCATGGGATCCCAGTCTCAAAAAGCCATGGAATGGTAGCCCAGCTAGGTGCTCTGAATGTACTGAGTGCACCACAGGAGGAAGCCAATAGCCGCACATCATTAGTACCAGAGACCAGGCCAGGTGAGCCAGCAGAGAAATCACTGGTTTCCCCGGCCATGTCGTTCAGCAGGGATCAGCAGCGTACCCAGACAGAACCAGCTGTGCCTCAGGGTGCATTAGCACCAGATATGCAGGACTCAGATCTGACGCATCACACCATGTTGGAGATTAGCAAAGGGTACAAAGGGCAATGAACAAACCTGAGGTCCCTACCCCATGACACCATAAGAGCATGACCAGAAGAGGTCCAGGAATCAGTGAGGACTTTGGGAATAGAGGAAAGTGGGCTGACATGTCTTTCTGGTAAGAGACAAAACCAAGAGGAAGACGGTGCAAAACAGAATTTGTGTGGTAGTTTGCAAATCTGGGCCACTTCCTGTTCAGGCACTAGTTCTGTCATATGTTTGGGTAAGTAGGGCCCCGACTCGCTGGGTCAGGGGTTGTTCCTACCTAATCAAGGGCACTAACTGTTGAGGTCTGTTGAGTCTACTTGGATGAATATTTCCAAAGTGTGGTACCTAAAGGGCTAAGAACATAAAACTCAGGAATTAATCCAAAAGAACCAAAATAACATCATTGGTGAGCAGGTTTAGTCATGTGAAGGACATTTCTGTGTCCTCTTCTAAAACAAATGTTTTTAAACTTCTGTTGTTCACCGTGATTTTTGTAAAGTAATTTCTTTTTGAGTTAAGAAAAATAAGTGATAATATTCTGCCCCACCCACTGTGCTTGCCCACTCATTACAAATAATGATCGCAAGCCTCCAGAGATGAGACTTCGGAAGACTCAAGGTTGGGAGCAGACCCAGTGATCCTACTCTTTGCCAGGAATCACAGGGGTAAATCATGGACAAATTCCGTTGCACTCATCCCACTTCCCTTGGAAAAATCCACTCCTGTTCCATTTTGTGGTGCCTTCCTGGGGTGCCATTCTGGAGTGTCCCAGCTGTGATGGAAAGTCAGTAGATCTCTCTTCACAGATGTCCCATCCCTTCCTTTCTCATTGTATGGGAATGGTGACAGAGACAGGACTGAGAGGTTTTTGGAGAGAGAAGGAACTCTGTGACCTGGCTAGCATTTCTCACATACTGGAGGAGAACCTGTCCTTCTCTTGGCACTTCTTGGAGATTGTCCATTGCAAAAATTGCAAAGGAGAGGGCTCTGGATGGGAAAATGGAATCCTGGTTCTAGTCTGAGCTCTGTCCTTTTCTAGTTAACCTGGATCTAGAATCTAGAGTCTGAATTTATTCTGGTGATAAAAAAAAAAATGACTAATTCCTTGACTCCTTAAAGAAGTAATTCCTAAATTAGTCTGGGTTACACATGTCTTTGCAAATCTAGCACCCACTCCTCAGAAAAGTACATATACCCACACAGCCATGAAACTTGTCATGAATTGCAGAGTGTTGACAAAGTCCCAAAGTCCATCTGTGGACCCAGATAAAGATACTCTCTGAGCTTTAATGATATTAGGAAAACTGTGGAGTCCAACCTCAGCCCAGCACACAAGGCCCTTTGTGATCTGACCTCTGCTTCTCCAGCTTCTCCTGATGCTCACCACATACATCCTCCCTAACAATTTGCAATTCTCCTTTCTCACTTCTGCACTTTCATGCATGCTAATCTCCCTGCCTGGCATGTTCTCCCTGATTGCCTGGAAACTGTGATTAACTCTATTAAGGCAGAGTTAAGCACTTCTTTTTTTGTGTGATGTGCATCCAAACAGGGTATTTTGATGGGCTGCTTTGTCAATGGTATCAAAGTGGTCACAACGTCAAATCTCTATGTTAAAATATAAGAAGTTTTTCTTTAAGCCAATGTGGCTGGACAGGGTTTTTTTTTTTTTTTTTTTTTTTTTTTTTTTTTTTTTCCCTCTCTTCCCTCTTGTTCTTTCCCCTGCTCATTTCTGATGGAAAGGGATTCTTTTGACATAATGAATTATGATCAGAGCCACTATTCCATGAGAGGCAGATAACATCAGTAAGAATGAGATTCTATGTCTTAGATTTTCCCATTGGAAGAATTTGGAAGTTCTAAGCCTACTTTTGCAGATGAGTGTTAAGATCTTCTGCTGTTCTCCCAGGTGGGGTTCAGGAGTGCTGTTATCTGTGGCCCTGACAACCATAGGCCCTGTGGCAGATGTTGTCTTCTGGCTGGCCACAGCCATTCCCAGCCCTTTCTCTCCTGCTGCCTCCCACTGAAGGGGCTGGAAAGCTAGATCCATGCTTTCCTGGCTGCCTTTGTAGTTAGGTGTTGAGCCATGAAATCTAGTTTTGGCCCAGGAGTCCTAAGGGAAAGTCTGTTGGGAGTTTCTAGGAAAAGTTTTGCTTTCCTGATAAAAGGAACAACCAGATTTGGAGACATTCCTTTTCCCTTCCTCCTGCCTTCAAAGATGTTGTGATGTTTGGAACTGTGGCAACTATTTTGTGACCATGAGGCGATTTGCATGAACAGTGGTCTCAAACTTGAGTGTGCATCAGTACCATCCAGAGGGCTTCTTAAAGTATAGACTGCTATGCCTCACCCCCAGAGTTACTGGTTTCTAGGTCTGGAGTAGGACTGGGAATGAGCATTTCTAACAAATTTCCAGGTGATGCTGCTGCTGTTGGGCTGGAAACACACTATGAGATCCACTGAACATGAGGATGAAAATTCCACAGGCTGATGATGGCAAAACAGGATGATAGAGTCTGGATGCTGATGGCCTTGTCAGGAAGCTGAATAAATGTAAGTAACTGCCCTGCCTCTGGATTTCTTGTTCTGTCAAAAAGCCACTGTTTATTTAAGCTATGGTTAGTTGGGTTTCTTATGATGTATCTTCAAAAGCATTCTGGACTTACAGAGAGCTGGGCACTGTGGAATGGGCAAAAGGAGAGAAAAATCCAGAGGAATGCTCATCCAAGGCTAACTTAGCATGGAGTAAAAACTGCCTCAACAGGAAATAGTTTGAAACATCTCTTAGCATCAATGAGCATTCATAATGGTAAGATTGTGGGGTTTTAAAAATATTAGGTTAATTAAAATTTTTTTAATCAAAGTGAAACTCGTACATAGTTAAAAAGTCAAGTAGTTATACAAGGCGTATAATGACACGTGATAATGCCCTGCCCCATCCTTACCCACCCTGATGCCTACTCCTCCAAGGCAACCATTCTCAACTTTTGTAAATTTCTTCTGGAATTTACAAATTTACCTAAATGACATGCTTATACTACCATTATATACCTTTTCATCTTTGTTTATTCACTTCCTGCTATGGAAGATAAGAATTCAGATTTCTTTTTATATATTCTACCCCCTTTCTGTGCCATAAACTTCCTCTCCCACATTTTGTTAAATTAATGCTTGAGGTCTGTAATATTATGACTAAATAGTATTGACAGATAAACTTTGATTACATCTCTTTTCTGGTTAGACTTTTTTCCCCTTGGAGTCAATAATCACCCCATTTTTTATTCGCTTCATTTTCTACGAATCTCTGATTAATCCATCCACGTATCCTCTGACAGAAGAGAACTTCCTTTTAGTTCCCACACATCAGCTCATCTATACATTTCATTCTTCCTGATGCTGTCTGTTCTAACGTTTCTGTCCCCGGCTCCAATCAGGAGCAGGCATTCTGCATAACCATCACCCTGGAATCCCCCTTCACCAGCACACTGGGTCTTTTTCTGTGCTAAGTGCTGTGTTTTCCGGATTTGGTGTTTTCCTTTTTCTTGGTTTACTCTGTCATTTTTGACAAGATATGCAAGGGAGGTGACCTGGTTAGAGTTCCAAGAGGAATCATATGGCCAATGCAAAAGAGGCAATTGAAGAGAGTTTACAGAAAGGACTTTTTTTTTTTTTTAAAGATTTTATTTATTTATTTGACAGAGAGGGTGAGAGAGCAAACGCAGGGGGAGAGGCAGAGGCAGAGGGAGCTGAGCAGGGAGCCCGATGCAGGGCTGGATCCCCGGACCCTCGGATCATGACCTGAGCCTAAGGCAGATGCTTAACAACTGAGCCACCTAGGCGCCCCAGGGTTTTGTTTGTTTGTTTGTTCGTTTGTTTGTTTAAGTAGTCTCCATGCCCAGCACGGAGCCCAATGTAAGGCTTGAATTCACGACTCTGAGACCAAGACCTGAGCTGAAATCAAGAGTCAGATGCTTAACTGACTGAGCCACCCAGGCACCCCTAAAGAAAGGACCATTTAAAAAAGTATGGGCAGGGTTGGAAACACCAACAAGGGACATGATATATGTTGGGGCTAGCAACAGCCAAAAGCTGTTATCCCCAAAGCCTGAAAGGGCAAGAGGAGAGGGTATTTCCAGAAGAACCTCAGCTGTAAGAGAGGGCCATGCTCACAAGACTCTAGCTGTCATTTAGGGATGTGATGGTTCTGCCAGCAGGGAGGGAGCAGAGAAAAGAGCTCAACCTCTCTCCACCTCTGCCCTCTGATTTCCCAGTCATGCCTCCTATTGGCTGAAGCCAATCAGAAGGAGCCTGCCCTGGAGTCGAGTGCATGTCTCACACAGAGTTGGCCTCTGGGGGCACAGAGTAGGGTGAAGAGTGGAATGGATGTGGAGGGGCAAGGGGGCACAGCCAGCACAGGAGGTGAAAGTTTGAAATCTAGTGTATCTAGAAGTGTCTCTGTTCAACACTGCCTCTAGAGGAATGCTTTGGCTGGCATGGGATTCTGGGTTGGTGACTCTTTTTCCTCAGAATTTTAAAGGCAATGTTCCATTGTCTCCCGGCTCCCAGAGTTGCTGTTGAGAACTCTGTGCCACTCTGATTCCTGATCCTTTTCTTTTCTTTTTTTTTTTTAAGATTTTATTTATTTATTTATTTATTTATTTATTTATTTATTTGTCAGAGAGAGAGCGAGCACAAGCAGGGGGAGTGGCAGGCAGAGGGAGAAACAGGCTCCGCTGAGCAGGGAGTCCAATGTGGGGCTTGATCCCAGGACCCTGGGATCATGACCTGAGTGGAAGGCAGTCGCTTAACCGATTGAGCCACCCAGGTGTCCCTCTTGATCCTTTTCATGTGACTTGTTTTTTCCTTCCTGGAAACTTAAGATCTTGTCTTTTCCCCCAGTGTCCTGCTATGTGGTGAGGGGTGAGTTTCTCTCATTATACAACAGGGTCCCCAGAGTAGGCCCAGGCCAGGTATATACTTGCTCAGTCCCTTGTAGGCCCTGAAAATGCAAGAAATATGGCTATAGGTGCCCACTTTCCTGCATCAGTACATAGTTGGAATGCAACTGCTCATGTGTGATGTCTGGTCATTAGTATGCCCCTGGGGACAATACATCGAGATTGCAATGGTGCTGAGTTAGGCTGGGATTCAGACAACACTACAGACAGCTCTGCCTCCTCCCTCTCCCAGAATCTGTGCTGGCTGATGGTAATGGGCGGTGATATTGTAGAACCAGGGGTGAGGAGGGAAGGGGGAGATATTTAGTAGAAGTAGGGGGCACAAACTGTTTCGAAGAAGCAGGTTGGTATGGCATGAAGTCTGTTCCCATTAGGCTCCTCGGGTCCCTGGTGATGGGCCTGATCCCCTAGATTAGAGGGAGAGGTTCAAAAGCCAGCCAAGCTGTCTTTAACAAAGACTGTGATGCTGCACACAAGTAGTTTGGGGCCCAAATGACAATGTGTGACACAGAGTTGGGGAGAGGTCATTCTTTCCTTCTTGGCAAGGGATTGCCTGGAATCCCGAGGAGTCCTGGTGCTATGAATACCAAGAAGTAGTGCTGTTGACATAGACACCAGCTTTCTCTTAGTGGGCTCCATCAGCATTGGAAAATCAAGGCTCTTCCAAGAGTGTCAGGCTGTGGAAATTGACAGCTTATGAACTAGGAAGTGGGGATTTCACCAGGCATGAAATCTGTTGGTATGTTGATCTCAGACTTCTCAGTCTCCAGAATTGTGAGAAATATATTCTGTTGTTTATAAGCCACCCGGTCTACAGTTATAGCATTCTGAACTAAGACAACCACCATTTTGAATGTCGATGGTTGCCATGCCAGAGGGAAAGAGAATCAGAGGAGTCTCAAAGCAGCAAATAAATGATTTGGGTGTGAAGTGACACGTGTCCTTTCTGCTCAAACTCATTGGCCACATCCAACCATGAGAGGGCCAGGAAATAAAATCCTACCATGTGGCCAGAAGGCAGAAAGTCAGCAATATTTACTGAAGAGAATTAATAGTCTCTCACTCACTTTGTGGCAAGAGCTGTTCTAAATATATTATAGTCATTAACTCAGTTAAGCCTCATAATAATTCTATGAAATAGGTACTATTAATATCATCATCATCCCCATTTTATAGATGAAATAACTGAGGTACAGAGAGGTTAAGTAACTTGATCAAAGTCACATAGACCGTAAAGATGAAGCTGAAGATTTAAACCCAGTCATTCTGGTCCTGTAAACAGACGGCAGTCTCTCACTAGATGGGAAAATTTGAGAGGCATGGTCAGAGATGATTGAGAGTCACTAAAGGAGTTTTAAGCAGGAGGATGTGATTCAATCAGATTTGCTATTGAGAAAGTGCTCTCCAGAGAGTGGGGTGAAAAATCAAATTGAACTAGGGTTAGACTAAGGCAGGAAGGCTATTTGCATAGTGAAGGGATGGAGATGAGGAGGATTGAACTAAGGCACATTTACTACAATTAACTGGGTAATCTTGAGCCTCCATTCCATCAGCTTGAGCCTCTGTTTCATCATTTCTTGAAACATGATTATGGTAATACCTATCTTAGTGGGTTTTTCTGAGGATTATAAAAATAACATAAGCAAAAACTGACAGTACTAAGGCTCTGGAATTACAGACATCTGCGTTAAAAATCCCAGCTCTACTACTCACTAGATGAGGGAGTTCATTATTCCAAGTCTCAGTTTGCTCATTTATAAAACACGTGTTAAAGTCAGAAACGTTAAATAAGTCAAAGTAAGAAAGTTGATTACAAACTGGTTGCAGGTTGAGAAAATTCGCTCAGGAGAAATGCAAAATTCCTTCTAGAGAAATAACTGAGATTTTGTTTAGGAAAAATACCTTAATGAACTTACGTGTTTACGAAAATCAAGTCTCCTAGGCATGGCTAGAAAGGAAGAGGTTTAGATGGAGTATTAAACAATTTTGATTAATAAAGTAATAGAAAATGTTGGTTTTCCTCTGATGAGATGGAAGTTTTGAGGGAAGCTTGGGCTTGGGAGAAAGTAAAAAGATGGAGGGGAGGGTTTCACTCAAGAGAACTGTGAGCATCTGTTTTTAATCAGTTTCCTTGATCCATTCTTCCCATGGCAGCCAGAGTGCTCTTTTAAAACCATTAATTGAATCATGTTGGTCCCTTTCCCCTAGTCCAGTGCCTGATACTTAGAAGTTTCTCAGTAACAATTTGCTGAGTAAATGAATGAATGAAAACATTTGCCAGGGAGCAGGTGAATCCCTAAAGAAAAGGACCTTTTTTTTTTTTTTTAAGATTTATTTGTTTATTTTAGAAAGAGAGTGAGAGAGGGTGAGTGAGGGGAGGGGCAGAGAGAGAAACCTCAAGCAGAATCCCTACTGAGCACGGAGCCCCATGTGGGGCTGATCCCAGGACACTGAGATCATGACCTGAGCTGAAATCAAGAGTCAGCTGCTTAACCATGTGAGACACCCAGGCACCCCAAGAAAAGGACTTTTGTGGAGGAGTTCTGAGTAGTGAGGGCTGATGTTTATTTTTTTATTTTTGTTTTTTTTAAAGATTTATTTATTTATTTGGGAGAGAGAGAGAGAGAATACAAGCAGGGGGAGCTGCAGGCAGAGGGGAAGCAGGCTCCCCACTGAGCCAAGGAGCCCAATGCAGGACTCGATCCCAGGACCCTGGGATCATGACCTAAGCTGAAGGCAGATGCTTAACTGACTGAACCACCCAGGCGTCCCTGGACACTGATGTTTACTAGTCATTTTAAGTAGTTCTCTATTGTGTGTTTTGCTGTAATCACCCTTCCTCTCCACCACATCCCTCCAAATAACCTTCAGTGAAAGTCTGCTGCACAAAACTGCACTGTTTGGGGAGGATTTAAGAGATGAAAGAAAGTATCCAGGCACCAGGTAAACAATGTCCAAAGATGGCAGGAAATGTAATGAACAGGAACCCAGAATTCAGTGGGAGCAGTGAGAGGTGACCAGAATCCTCTGAAAACTTGGGGAGGATGTGCTGTCCCCCTTATCCTGGATTAGGAGGTTGGATCCTCCATTTGGCTATTGAAGAAAAGAATAAGCTGGATGACTTTGGAGTAGCCACAACCCTCAGGTTACATAAGAATGATAAATATTTAACTCATAGAGACGTTTTGAGGATTATATTAGGATAATTCATATAAAGCGCTTAACACAGAGCCTGGCACATAGTAAGAACTCAGCAAATGTTAATTGCTGTTTTCCTTCACTTTCTTCCACTCCCTACACTCGCTTTCTGCCAGGCTCCATTCATTCTTTTCCAAGGACATGCAAGAGGCGTGCCCACTCCTCCCTCCACCCACCCCCAAGCTCCGCCCCTCACTTCTGCCCCGATTGGTTCCTGAGAGGCGGAGCCGAGGAAAGAGCCCTGTGCGACGCGGTAGGGGCGGGGCGCATGCGCGGGCTGGGCTGGGTGGAGGTGGAGAGGAAGAGCTGCCGGAAGTAGGCGGCCGAGGTGGTGGCCGAGCAGGCGGCAGCTGCCAGGGAAACCGAGGCGCGGGACACACGGCCCGCAGACAGGCCGGCGAGGGGGTCGTCTCTGCGCGCCCCGTTTGCCTGAGCTGAAGGTCTCTAGTCCGGCAGCCTCCTCTGGACTCGGGCCTTTCCCTGAGCCCGCCAGGGGGCGCCGCACTGAGGGGCTGCAGAGTGGGGGGCGGGCGCGCCTGACGAGAGAAGGGGCGCCGGGCCTGGCCCGGGGGGGTGGGGAGGGCTTTCCCCCGCTCAGGAGGTGCCCCTGGGTGGGGGACCGGGAGTCCTCACCTCGCGACTGAGGCAGGGGTTTCTGGGGGCGGGGAGGGCGCGTCGCCCTCTGCCCCCGCCGGCACCCTGGCCATGACGGGCAAGTCGGTGAAGGACGTGGATCGGTACCAGGCGGTCCTGGCCAACCTGCTGCTGGAGGAGGATAACAAGTTCTGTGCGGACTGCCAGTCCAAAGGTAGCGCATCCCTCCCGGCGGGCGAGGGGTCCAGCCTCCGGCCGTGCCTGGGACGTGGCCTGTGTGGGGAGGGGGTTTCTGGAGCTTAGGCCGCCCGAATCCTGTTAAATGGTAAGGCGTGCTCCTCTGGCTGAGGAGGCTCCTGGGTGTTCTGCGGCGCCGCGATCTGTGTGGGGAGAGGCTGCGAGGGCGAGTGTGAGTGCTTAGGGGGAGGGGGAGCCAGTGATGGTGGGGGTGGGGGTGGTGTGTGCAGGTGAGAATGTCGGTATGTCAGGGCTCCGAATGAGTTCTGGGCCGGCTGTCGTTCCCAGAGGCAGCCTGGAGCTCACCGCCTTCCACTTGCAAAGCCGAGTGATGAACTGCAGTGTGTGTGTGTGTGTATGTGTGTGTGTGTGTGGGCGAGTGTGAGTGCTTAGGGGGAGGGGGAGCCGGTGATGGTGGGGGTGGGGGTGGTGTGTGCAGGTGAGAATGTCGGTATGTCAGGGCTCCGAATGAGTTCTGGGCCGGCTGTCGTTCCCAGAGGCAGCCTGGAGCTCACCGCTTTCCACTTGCAAAGCCGAGTGATGAACTGCAGGGTGTGTGTGTGTGTATGTGTGTGTGTGTGTGGGCGAGTGTGAGTGCTTAGGGGGAGGGGGAGCCAGTGATGGTGGGGGTGGGGGTGGTGTGTGCAGGTGAGAATGTCGGTATGTCAGGGCTCCGAATGAGTTCTGGGCCGGCTGTCGTTCCCAGAGGCAGCCTGGAGCTCACCGCCTTCCACTTGCAAAGCTGAGGGATGAACTGCAGTGTGTGTGTGTGTAGGCGGGGACGGGGAGGGGGGGGAAGAGGCTGAGAGAGGGGGAGGAAGAGAGAGGGAGACGAGGGAAGTGAGATGACGGCAGGAAAACCGCTTAAATAATTTTTTAAGGTGGTGATTGTTGCTGCCCGCTATTTGCTTAGCAGCTCCTTGTGTCATTTTACAGTCCTGCTGAGATCTGACAGAGTGCATAGGTGGCTTTCTTCTTCCTGGATGTGTGAAGTGGGAACCTGCCTTATGCAGTGACACAGTGCGGATTTCTAGACAGCCTAGCCCTGGCGGTGGAGTGCGTTGGAGCCGGTGTGTGTGTGTGTGTGTGTGCGCGCGCGCGCGCGCGTGCGGTGGCTGAAACTAGCAGATTGTGGCTGTAGTGCAGGATCCGTTTAATCAGTGGAGAGAAGGAGGCAGGGGATGCATCAGATTTGTTGCTTCCGTGGTCATTACCCTTCCAAAGGTGAAATATGATCATTGTATATTGTTAGAGCCATTTAATCTTTGTGTGCTGTGCCCTCCAAGGTGCATGATTTGATCCAATTAAAGATCAGTACGATAGGAAAGCTTGGTTATAAGTGAAAGCTTGGTTATTAGCACTCAGAATTTATAGATACAAACTTCTGTAAATATTTTGTTTCCTTATTTTCTTTCTGAATTCTTTGGGATGTAATTGGAGAAGTTGGGAAAATTCTTTTCCCTTTGGGGAGAAGGGCATAGTTATGGGAGCTATTGTTAATTTGCTTCTGTTCATAATGCAGTGGATTTACCACAGTCGTTTGGCATGTAGCATATTGGGTGCGTAGTATACAACAAAGATTCAAATGTGTTTGTGTTTATCAATATTGAGAAAGGAAGTACATGCCTAATTGATGCCTTTAGGTAATTACCTTTTATTTTAGAAAAATAAGGTTATGTAAGGAGAACAGGGGAACGATACATTGATTTAAACATCTAGTAGTATATTTTAATGTCCTCTGCCAATAAATAAATGGCATGTACTTTTAGGAAAACATGTGCCCAGACTTCTTTTTTTTTTTATTTATTTGACAGAGAGAGAGACAGTGAGAGAGGGAACACAAGCAGGGGGAGTGGGAGAGGGAGAAGCAGGCTTCCCGCCGAGCAGGGAGCCTGATGCGGGACTCGATCCCAGGACCCTGAGACCATGACCTGAGCCGAAGGCAGTCGCTTAACCAACTGAGCCACCCAGGCGCCCCATGTGCCCAGACTTCTTTCCTGCATTTTTGCCTTAGCAAGAATTTGATTTAAAAAATATTTTAGAATCCATTTATGTTGAATAGGTTAATTTCTTCTAGTTGACTCTTGTTAAATCTTGTCCTAGACATTTTGGAAGATTCAGTTTAAAGTTTAGGAGTATTATTTCCTGGCTTTACTCAAATTCCCTTATGACCTCAATTGACAGATCTTGAGTCACAGTGAAGCAACCTACTAGAGTGAGCATTGCTACATTTGGGGAGTCAAATGCCATTTTGATGACTACCCCCAACATCCCATTTCTCCTACCACTCATACTTACTCATATTCCAATGAAATATAACATATGGAAGAGAGAGCTTGATTCATCACTTCTTCCCCCAAATTTTCCATTGCTTTTTATCAATAGCATTACTGGGGATCAGATAATGAAACAGTAGTTAATTCTTGATGAGAACTAGTAACTGCTGGGTTGTAAACTTTATTAACTGCTGTCAATGGTAGAATCCTGGTTCCTGAAATGATTTCTCTTCACAAATTAGTTTTACATTTTGGCTTGGTGGCCTCAGTGAATTGGCCATTGTATTAAACATGAAATGACAAGGTGTCAGTCATCTTTCAATTCAGTTAAATAACATGTTGTTTAGGCCTCAGTTTATCCAGTTTGTGTATTATCTAACTCCTTCCACATTTTCAACCCTTCTCACTAATTTTCCTCCTCCTTTTCCCCAATTTTGGTTGTCATAATGATCATACAGACAACTACTGGATCATGGTAGGAAGAGACACTCATATCAGATTAAGTTACCTGTTAGCTCTGGTAAAAAATACATGTAGTGGGAAGAGGTATTTAAAAACTATTAGGTTTGGAAAATGAGATTTGGATCTGAGTTTATCCCTGTGTCTCATGTTGTTTCTTAGAAAATTGAGAGCTAATTGTACAGGACCTGGTGAGTGAGTGCTAATCTATTAATATTAAATCAGATGATGTAGCCCTGGACTGCAGACCTATGAGCAGTATTTTTCTGATGTTCTAAAATAACCCTTTGGCAATGGCTCTTCTTTTAAATACACTTGTTTAAGGATGTGATTATCTTTGGATGTGTAATGTGAACATCAGAGTAGAGAACAAGCATGTGTTTTCTTTACATAGTACAAGTTTTGTTGATCCTGGGATTTTTAACTCTCTTGAGCATAAGACTCACGGGTTTCTGGGATCCCTAAGGCACTGAAGTGATTCCTGTGTGGCAGAGAAAGCTGCTTAGATATTGCCTTTTAAAAAATGCTTTGACTTACTTTTAGGCCCAAAGATACAGTTTCCTCATCACCCAAAGACATTGTGACCTTTAGGGTAAATTTTTGGACTGACTTAAGTAGTGATAGGACAAAGGACAAACATACTAAAAATTCCAGATATGTCAGTGGTAACTCTACATAGTTTAGGCTGGGTCCCATTTTTGGATAGACCCTTGTGAGGTTGTACTAGTCCAAGGCTTAATCTTTAGCTCTGCGGTTCCATGTTTTATCAGTGTGCCTGGAATAGCTGCTAATCAACCTCTTCAGAGACTGGTTTAAACTAGGCACTATCTTATTTACCATGTAAGGATCTGTCTTTCTGATGACCTGGATACCTGTGTCCACTATTGGGATATTACTTTCTCAGTACCAAGGTTTGTAAGAATTTGAGAGCTTTTTAATGAACAAAGAATTAAAATATAAGAGATTTGATGGTCTTGTGGAATATTTACTTCATACTTCAGACTGTGAAACACCACTTAGAATTCTGGAGTTTGACAGAAACTTTGTAATATTTTGTACTTTTCCCTTCTGCTACATCATACCTCTGAAATGTTTTACCTTGAATTACCTAACTATTGCCTCTGTTCCAGTTTCCACTACATACTCTTAGATTTAAATATGCTTTTCGGAAAAGGTAGCACTTTCATGTGTTCAAAATATAAAAGGTTCAAAGGCGAGTATATACAATGAAAAGTTGTGTTCTTATTCCTGGTCCCTTAGCCACCATTTTCCCTTCCTAGAAGTAACCACTTTTGGTAATTTCTTATGGGACTTTTAAGAGATAATATATGCACAGGCAAGCAACTACATTTAAATATATTCTTTTGCAGTGCTTTTATGCAAGTAGTAGTGTATTGCTCACAGTCCACGGCACCTTGCATTTTTCAATCAGCAGTATAACGTGGAAAGCATGAAAGTGCTCTCTCCATGCACATTAAAGAGCTTCTTCATTCTTTCAAGGGATTTTCTTTTTTTTTTATTACATTATGTTAATCACCATACATTACATCATTAGTTTTTGATGTAGTGTTCCATGATTCATTGTTTGCGTATAACACCCAGTGCTCCTTGCAGTTCTAAGGCTATACCTAGGTTATCTTGATTAAGTTGAAAGAGATGCTTAAGTGATTTGGAAACATCTGCTCTTGATGAAGTCATCTTAGAAAGTGTCCTAGGCCCATCCATAGCTCAAATAAGCCCACCTTTCAGGTGGCACAGAAGCAAAGTAATGGAAGGGGCTGTCGACTTGATGTTGAAACATCCAGTTAAACTCTTTCACTCAGCTTATTTTAGCTTTGTGACCTTCAGTACTGCACTGAACTTTCTCAGTTTAATTTTCCTCATTTGAAAAATGAAAGTGCCTGGTAACTAAAGTGTTACACAAATGTAAGCATTACTTATTACCACCATTGCTGGTCTTATTTATTCTATCTTGGTTTTATTTGTTTCACTTTATGACTTTATTCCCTTAAGTACTCTGGTTACTGGAAGCCATGGTTAGAATGACTCACCCAGTAATTCCCTAGTCTTTAAGCCAAAACCATTTCCTATATATGGGGGTTCTGGCACTTTTGCAAATGTACTTTATGGTACCCTTGAGGATGGTCTTTGGATGTTTCCTCACTCTTTAAACTTGTATGAAAGATTAGACCAGGGAATCTTTGTGTACAAATTTTCTACAGTAGTCCTAAATTTTAACTTCAGTAAATTAATCTCTAGCTTTGCTTTATATTTGTTTTGTGTTGATAGATAGCTAAGTCATTGCTTGTTAACTAGCATTCCTTAGAACATGAACTTTCCTATCAATTTTTAATTATTTTACCTGTATCTGTGGCACCTTTTGAGAGGTTGAAAAAAATTCCATCAGATCTAGACAACAGAAGTTTTGTGTCCATCTCTAGTTGTTAAACACCCTTCTCCAGCCAAGATCAAATAACTTTTCTGGGTTTTTTATTTTTATTTTTATTTTTTTAAAAGACTTTATTTATTTATTTGACAGAGAGAGACACAGTGAGAGAGGGAACACAAGCAGGGGGAGTGGGAGAGGGAGAAGCAGGCTTCCCGCTGAGCAGGGAGCCTGATGCGGGGCTTGATCCCAGGATCCTGGGATCATGACCTGAGCCGAAGGCATATGCTTAACGACTGAGCCACCCAGGCGCCCCTTTTCTGGGTTTTTACAGCTAATGCACCTTAACTCGAACAGTCATGGTTGGGTTGACACAGTTACAGTGAAAGTAATTTATCAAAGTCCTCATTAGATTGTCTTTTAATATCAACTTGTTAAGCTTGTTCCCTGGGAGATACTTTCCTATTTGTTCTCCTTGTCCTTTAAATATCATTCTGTGGCAGTGGGATAGAGAGTAGAAAATGCCTTATCGTTTAGGGGGAACTCTGCAAGCCTGCAATCCCACACTATATATATTCATTCTGAAAATATTTGTTAAGCACTTACTTGGTGTCAGACACCGTATCAGGATATGTGGTAGATTCAAAGGCCCTGTCTTTGGTCCGAAGGATCATACAGTTGAATGGGGAAGCAGATGTGTAAACTGATAAATGATGCAGTGTAGTATTATCATGGCATTGTGTGCAGGGAGAAATGAAAGCTCTGGAGAAAGCACACTAGTCTGCCTCAGGAAGTCATGGCTTCAAAGAGACAAGTAAGCTGTGTCTTGAATGATAAGCGTGACTTTGCCAGGTGAATTTAGGGAACTTGGCCTTGGAAGCAGAGGAAACAGAATGTGCAAAGCCTCCAAGGTATTGAGTGTGTGGGTGGGTGGGAGGATTCTCTAGTATATTTTAACTACATGTTGGGGAGTGGCAAGGGATAAAGGTAGGCAGGGGCCAATAAGGTTAAAATTCTAGCCCTGTAGTTGATTTGCTTTATAGTATTGGGATTATGAATATGCTTTAGACTCTCTATTGTGTAAGAAGCCCATACTATTGGAAGTCCACCTACTACTCAAATGAAATTATAAGTATTAAAGACATGAAATGTTTTCTAACTGATGAGTAGTAAGAACGGTCTCAGTATTGTGCCCACAAGACCAACATGGAAGTGTACGCAAGTACATTAAATTATCTTAGAAAAGTCTAGTGAAATGCCAGCGGTAGATATGTCACTTCTGGAGTTGACATTGATTTTTGAGGCTGAGCATGCTTAATACTCAAGTGGTCTAAGAGTGCTGAATATTTGATGTGTGCTCTTGGTTGCTCAGTGCTTAGGAGGTGTAAGCAGGTAGCTGCAGCCTGATCTCTCAGTATACTTTTCAGCAAACCTATTGCTTTCCAATAAATCAGAAAACTACTTTCTGCATTTTTCATCTGATGTCATTATGATATGTAGGTGGCAGCTTTCTTGGGCACAGTTGTCTATATAACTGTTCACCACATGAGTCATTGTCTGTTTCTATTCTTCTGCCTGAAAATTCCATCTTGGAAATGACGTCATGCAATTAGTGACTGCTGCACTTTACTCATTATCCACATTGCAGCTGGCTCTGTATGTTATGTTGATGGACCCTACCTATGGCACAGACAAGGGACAAAATGACTTGTTAAATGGACTCAGACTCAACTCCTCCAAATGATATCCCTGTAGAGATGCCAAGCAGGAATCTGCATAAAGCACACATATGTTTTACATTCTAAGCGTACAGTGCCTAACTTCTGTTATTGTGTCTGCTTAAATCCTTATCACAGTTGTACTTCTCTTTGAGCAAGTGGACAGTTTAAGTAGATACTAATTTTGAAGAAGTTCTGTGTTGGCCCCTGGAATGTGACAGTTCAGCTTACCACACTGAAAAGGTAGGAACCAAATCTATGTAGAGTAGAACACCTTAAAGTTAATTTACTTTAACCAAATTCCTCTGTTGTTAAAGAAATATTCCTATATTGATAAATTTTTAAAAAATTATACTGTGCCACTGTTAACATGTCCGCTAGAATGTAAGCTCCATGAGGGCAGGGGTGGTTGTGCCTGTTTTACTCACTGTAGTATTTCCAGCACCTAGAGTAGTGCTTGGTATAGATGTAGCTCTTAGTAAATATTTGTTTGAATGAATGAATTGATCTTGTCATCTATAAATCTTTTGTTTCTTACTAGAAGAAATCTTTAACAGGTTATCTGAATATTTGTTTAATTCTTAAGAAACCTAAGTTTTAAAACATATTTTAAAGTTGGGGACCTAGCAGAGAAACAGACCCCACTGTAGATAGTACAAGCAGAGGGAATTCATTTTTTTAAAGATTTTATTTATTTATTTGAAAGAGAGAGAGAGAGCAAGAGAGCAAGCGGGGAGGAGAGGGAGAAGCAGACTCCCCACTGAGCAGGGAGCCCAATGTGGGGCTCATTCCCAGGACCTGGGATCACGACCTGAGCCGAAGGCAGATGCTTAACTGACTGAGCCACCCAGGCGTCCCAAACAGAGGGAATTTAATATACAGAATAGGTTACATGGATGATATAAGAGCCTAGAAGGTAAATGGGCTGGTGAGGCAACCCAGAGATTAACAACACCTGGGAGCTAGCGTGCCCCTAAGGAAATTAGAAGGTGCTGGTGATACCAAAGGCCTGAAGTCTGAGCTATCTGGTGCGAGCTAGAAGCATGGAAAGAAAAGCCGTTTGGTGGCAGCTGGAACTGTGACCCTGTTAAGAGAGCATTACCCTGGCTTCCCTCCTCCTCCTCCATCTTATCCTTATTGTTACCTCCCATTGATGGAACTTACCCAGAAATTGGTTGGCAGGGGAGCCTGGGAGATGTAGCTCCCACTGACAGAGTGGAGCAAGGGTAAGATCTAAGTGGAAACAGGCAGAGGCACAAAGCACTTTAAAAAAAAAAAATCTCCCAAGATGTAATTCTTTGTCCTTGGAGGTAATAGTTGAGTTATTTTGGACCAGAGATAAGAAGGGTTTTCAGGCAGATACAACCTCTTGTGCTTCTAAAGAATCTTAACTGTTGCTGAAACAATAATTAGTCCCAGGAAGTAATGTAACAACTCAGTCATTGCCTAAATAATTAGGATGTGTGTCTAGGAAAATTGGCTTCTGTTGAATCTTCCAGGGGCAGTTTATCAATTTGGTTACTCAGGAAATAAGTTTCCCATCCTGTTGATTTTGGGATGCCTTGGGCATGACTGTGTGTGTGTGTGTGTGTGTGTACATATATGTATGTACACACATACATTGAGCTTGTCCCATCTACAACTGAAAGACTTGAGTCAACACATAAGATGTACAAAGAGAGTTTTGAGGATTGCAGCCTCGTGGTACAGATTAGACTTTCCTTGACAGTTAATGTTAAGGTAATTGCAATAGACCTAATTTTCCTTGTGCCACATCATTTTAACTAGTCTTATTGGTTTGTCTGGGGTTTTTCCCCCACGACTTTAGGTAGGTTAGCACTGGGGGAGGGAGGTAAGACCACTGGATCAACTTTCTTCTGGACCTGAAAAGTATTTTTTGTTTTACAAGGGAGGTTGCTGCTGCCCCATTTCAAGGCCAAGCTTTCCAAGTTATCGCTAGTAGTTTTCTTCTTGATTATAAAGTGTTTAATGAGCTACGTGATAGAAGTTTGGCACTTTCTAGAAGGGCTTTTTTTTGTCAATCAGGTCACCTGCCTTTGGGCCCCTGCTACATTAATGGACTTGGTGGAACTAGGCCAGCGAAGGTTTTCAGTAGAGTGTGAGTATGTTTCTTCTTAGGCTGTTATTTTCCACAGGGGCCACATGTAGAGGACTCTGAGTAAAGTTACCATCTATAAAAATTGCGTAGGTTTCATTGTTTTTCTCTTTCCTCCAAAAATTAATTTCCTCTTGGCAGGTATAATTCACAGATGTCATTAAAAAGTAATTTGGTTCTAAAAAGCATATCAGACTGCTTCCCAGAGTACCAGTTCTTTTCAGCCAGTTCATTTCAGTTTAAGAGGTACATCTATGCATTTTTGAAGCCTCATGTTTAATAATTACAACATTTTGCTACTGTATTTGACTCTTCCATTTTCCAAACTTTCTCCTTCCCTACCCCACTCTTCTGGCTCCTGTATTTCCCCACAGGCTTTGTGGATGCTGGTCCATTGATGACTGAACTGCTGGTCCCTTCCCAGTGGAAAACCCCAGAGATGAGCCAAATCTGCCTTCAGCTGTGGCCATCCATCAGTGTAAGGTTGCCCTGGCGGTTGTCTTCAGTTTGTCTAACACTCCTCTGCCCCGCCCCCCTTCCCCATCCTCCCTCATGTGTGGCTGAAACTTGCCCTGGAATCCCACCTTTGTAACATATCACTGGGTAGTAATAAGATTTTAATGTTGCTGCTACTTTTCATTTTCAAGTAATGTTAAGTAGTTCTCCGACCATTTTTGTTGACCATAGCCCTCTCCCCCGCTGCCCCAGTTTGCATATTTCCTATGGGTATTCTGGGTGCTTTTAAATGCATGTAGGATACAATTTATTTAGAAAGTTTTGGATTTCATAAGCCCAATTGGAGAATGTTGATTTTTTTTTTTAAATTTCAAGTCAGGACTTTCAAAAAGAAATTTCTTAATTTGAAACAATGAGAACTGGATCCCTCAGGCTCCATGTCCTTTCTCCTCACCCAAAAAATAAATGTGTAATGTTCTCATTTTATGATGTGTCAAAAGTAATAAGGCAAAGCAGGAGTAAGAGAGACCTCCACTCAGCTATAGTCGATAAGCCTGGCCTAGCATAGTGATTTGAGAAAATAGAGAACCTTTTCTTTTTCTTTTTTTTTTTCAAACAAGCATACTGTCTTTCACAGCTAGTTTTGGGAAGACCATAAAATCCCCAAGCCTCTACTGCAGAGCTTACATCTTTAAATTCAGGTTTACTGATATTAATCCTACAACATTACTTCCTGAAGTGCACTGAAAGTACATTTTGTTGTTCAGCTTCTTCCTCTTTCCTTGCCTTACTGGAAGTCCCCCAGTGTGTAGATTTAGAAATGAGTTCTCTGGTGTTTCAAGCCTTAAGTTAAACATTTTGTCTTAATATTGTTTAGATGGTTGCTTTTGTTCTTATGCCTCCAAAAAATAATCTTACAGAATTTTCTATGTGAGCGGGTAACATGCTGCAGTATAAAGCTCAGAAAGGAGAGGGTGCTGGTGTCTTCTTATTGATACTTTACCACTTGGGTTATAACTGTCACA
Organism: Halichoerus grypus; assembly: GCF_964656455.1. Lineage (NCBI taxonomy): Eukaryota > Metazoa > Chordata > Mammalia > Carnivora > Phocidae > Halichoerus > Halichoerus grypus. Next base: position 156,833,488 of record NC_135716.1, on the reverse strand, counting down.
AGCCCTTCAGTGAGAAATAGGAAGGAAATTCCCTGTTCTTACCATGACACTTTTATTCAAAATAGCAATAAACAGCACAGTTAATGGAAACCAATATAAGTGTGACCGCTGATTTGAGAAAGAAAGAGTGGGAAAGATTCAGGCTCTTCTGCTATGTTGAAAGCATATTTGTTGAAAGAAAGCTGTTTGGAACCGGGGACCCTGTCTCTCTGAAGGTAGGCCTGAGGAGTTTGGTTAGAGGAGCTATTTTAGACGGAGGAGAATTGTGAGAAAAACTCTTTCCTGAAGTGTGAGTGCTATGTTAACATCCCAGCTTGTAGGTGAGAGAAGGGAAGAATCCTTAAAGCAGCATTGGAAGGAAGATTCCAAAGCAGTTCCTCTGAGCATTCTGACTTTGTTCTGAGCCTCGTTTCTGAACAGGAGTCTGACACAAGTGACTCAAATCAAGGATCCATACTGTGGGCAGAGTAAAAATAGGGCTCAGTTTCATTAGACTTCTTAATGCATTGAAGGAAGAAAAAAGATTCATTACCATAGACCAGTTATTTTTTGTCTTGTGGGATATTGGGGAGTGGGGAGGCGTGATCATCCTTACGCTTATTAGCTAAACATCATTAAATGCTATTTATTTATTTTTTTTATTTTTTTAAAGATTTTATTTATTTATTTGACAGAGAGAGACGCAGCAAGAGAGGGAACACAAGCAGGGGGAGTGGGAGAGGGAGAAGCAGGCTTCCCGCCAAGCAGGGAGCCCGATGCGGGGCTCGATCCCAGGACCCTGGGATCATGACCTGAGCTGAAGGCAGACGCTTAACGACTGAGCCACCCGGGTGCCCCTAAATGCTATTTTTTAAAAAAGCACTTTGGGGCATCTGGGTGGTTCAGTAGTTTGGACAGCCGACTCTTGATTTTGGCTCAGGTCATGATCTCGGTCGTGGGCTCAAGCACCCCCCACCCCACCCCATTCTGTCACCCCTTCAGGTTCCACGCTCAGCACAGAGTCTTTTTGTCCCTATCCCCCCCAACCCCACTCCCGAGCACTCTGTCTCATAAATAAATAAATAAATAAATAAATAAATAAAATCTTTTTAAAAAAGCGAACACTTTATTTTTTTTCTGCTTTTGAAAATTACTCATTTGTGAAAAAAATCTTTGTGAAGTATGAAAAAATATAATGATGGAGAAGATACTTCACAAAATCCCTATCATCCATTTCTTTTTTACTTGCGCTTATTCCATAATAATTTTATGTCATTATTGTTTTGCTTAACATTTATCATAAGCATTTTTCATGACATTAAAAACATTTAAATACCTTTATTATATTCCATCATTTGAATATGTCATTACTTATTTAACTTTTGCCCAATTGTTGGACATTAGAATTTTTAGTTTTTCAATATTATAAACAATGGTACAATGTAAATTTTTGTATTGCTGTTAGACTAATGGATTATGTGTTCAGAGGTGAGTGGTCACGTGGGCCCTCTAATTTTAAAAAGTTGTCAGGAAGTCCTCTGGGCTGAGCCCATGCAGAGACAACCTTGCTATGGGGTTGTCATTCTGAACTGCTTCACTGTAGTGGACATCTGTTGAGGCAAAGAGTGGAGAGCTGTGGAGAATCCTGGCTTGACCATAAGGAACAGATTTATGGAACGTGATCACAGAAAGATGGGCCAACATATATTCTTATCTCATGCATAGTCTTCCACATTATATGGTTGATATATGGAAATATTGTTGTGTATTGATCAGCATCTTAATGTTGTTCATACAGTCCTCCTTCACTTACCCAGTCCACTGGGAAGATGGATTAGAGGTCCTACATTGGTAGAAACGGGTTAATACTACCGTGTTTTTGTTTGTTTTGGGGGGTTTTTTAGTTCTTTTTTTTTTTTTTTTTTTGAGATTTATTTATTTGAGAGAGAGCAGGGGAAGAGGGAGAGACAGTCTTAAGCAAACTCTGCACTGAGCACAGAGCCCGACGTGGGGCTCAATCTCCAGACCCTGAGATCATGACCTGAGCCGAAACCAAGAGTTGGGCGTTTAACCGACTGAGCCACCCAGGCACCCCTGCTTCTTCTTCTTTTTTTTTTTTTTTTAAAGATTTTATTTATTTATTTGCGAGAGAGAGAATGAGAGACAGAGAGCATGAGAGGGAGGAGGGTCAGAGGGAGAAGCAGACTCCCTGCCGAGCAGGGAGCCCGATGCGGAACTCGATCCTGGGACTCCAGGATCATGACCTGAGCCGAAGGCAGTCGCTTAACCAACTGAGCCACCCAGGCGCCCCACCCCTGCTTCTTTTTTTAATAAGAGCTTTCCTTGGACTATAAATTCCATCAAGACAGGGACTGTGTCCCATGTATATCTGTATGCCTAATGGGCAGCATCTGACACATAGTGTCTATGCCTCCATCGTGAACACTGTTATTCTTTTAATGTGTGTTCAGATCATATTCTTTTTTTGTCTTCTGAAAGTTATTCTCATGCTGTTAACTCAGATATTTGAAGATCTGTGACATTCCAGGAAGCCAAGCAGGTGAATTTCATGGTTGCTTTGTTGTAGTTTCTTTGTGCCCTTTCTTTTTTTTGTGCTTTTGGCATCCGTGCCACATTGAAAGCTGGAACCAGTCACGAAGCTAGTACTCTGCCCTCTCAGTAGGAGGTTGTAGTGTGGCACATCATCTTGCATCTTGGGAGAAATGTAGCATGGGGTGTGAAACAGGAGGCTGAAAAAGCACTCCTTTAGCCTTTTTGTGGGATGGGAGTAAATATTTAGACACTGTTCTCAGGTGCTGCAGAAATTAATAATAACCTTGCAGCAGTTTTAGAAGCTCTTCTTGTACCCACCGGAACAGGTTTGTTTAATTTGAAGAACCTTACTTTAGCTCTTTTGAAGCTGTGATTTTTTTCCTAGAGACCTACCCTGGATTCTTCTACACACTGTTCTTTTTGCAGGACCTTTCTATCCGTACCGCTAATATTTGGCCCACCCCCTTGCACCACACCTGACCCGAATCTCATTATACCCAATTCTGAAATATCTAGTTTTTAAACATGGTAGTGTTTTCTTTTTGAAAGAGCCAAATCTTCACCCTTTGTTCTCCTCCCTTAAGCCAGGGCTGTTTTGATGACTAACATGCGACCGTCTGTACTTTGATCCCAGAATTAATTTCTAGTCTAATGTTTGTTTGGAAATGAAAGTCCTCTAGCTTGTTTGGATACGGTTGTGACTCAGTTAAACTGGCACTGATTTTCCATCTGTTTGCCATTGGTTGGGGCTCCTCTGATGTGTTAGGAAAGCTACTGCACACCGTTGGGGAGAGAACGTCATGTGTTCGTGGTCTTGCACAAGGGTTTGTTTGTGGACTCAGGTTTTGTGTAAAAAGCCTCCTTCTGGCAGAAAGGCATGAGCCTCCCTTCAAATAATTGAAAGGCATATTCTGCCTGGCCACTTGTTCTTGAGCTCTAGTATATTCTCCACTTCTGGGCTTCCTTTGAGGAAGAAGAATATGGGTAAGAAGGGGTGTGAATAAGCCTTCATACACAATCTCAGATGTTGGGCTTCCAGGCAGCAGAGAGTGAATTGTTTGTTATAATAGAAAAGACCACCTAAAGAGCAGGATATCAATTTAGCGACCATTATTGAGCATCCATGTATAACACATATTTGGGGGTGTATAAAGATGATTCTAATTCCAGCCTACCTGGTAATTTCTCCTATGAACTTGGTTAAATGACTTGGCCTCTCTGGACCTTAGTTTCCCCAACTGTGCTTGACTAGATAATCCTTAAAGTTCTTTCCAATTTTGGAATTCTATATCTAAATGTTCAAACTAAATGGCCTAGAAATGATTCCTGTAGAGGACTTCTCAACCTCAGCACTGTTGATATTTTGGATACTTCTTTGTTGAGAGGTTGTCCTGTGCCTCATAGGATGTTTACCACCATCCCTGGCCTTGCCCACTAGATGCCAGTAGCATTCTCTGCCCCCACCCCCACCCCCCACCACTTGTGACAACTAAAAATGTCTCCAGACGTTGACATTGCCCCTTGGGGGAAATTGCTTCAGTTGAGAGGCATTGCTTCAGAAAGAGGAGAGTGGTGCTGTTTGAAGGTGGGCTATTTTTAATTACCTATTTTCATATTGTTCCTCTTCTGCTTATTACCCATGCTGGGGATGGAGAATGAAGAGCAACCTCATTGGTCAAGAGCTATATCACTCTTCTTTAGTGGCTTCTTTTCAAGATACGCCTTTCCTAACTGGGCAGGCTCACTTTGCATCTTCAGTATTTTTTTCAGAATCTGAGTAGATGCTGGTTGTTGCCAAGAGGAAGTTAAGGCTTTAACCTGAAAGAACCTAAAAAATGTACAGAAGTAAATGTCCCTAGAGGGTGAAGACAATGACTTCTAGTGAATCAAGTGAGCTTTTGTTACCTGAAGTTAGGTCATGAGTGATAGGAAATTCATTTAATTATAATATCAAGTTTCGAAATATCAGGTCCACCTGGCCGACTTTGAAATGATTGCCTAGCTTTTAGCTCAGTGATCCCTCCCTCACCACCTCCTCCCCACAACCTGCTGTTAGCCATTGAGGTAGTGATTGAAATGTACTAGTTATCTTATGAGATCTAATTTTAATACTTGTTACTTTTGCTGTAATATGTTGATTTTAGGTTGAATAACTTTGCATCCCCCCCGCCCCCGGTGCCATCTTTTCCTCATTTCTTGCAAATCCGGTCTTGACTGGGTTAGGTACAGAATGATGCTGTTTGCCGACTGGGTTAGAGTATGTTTTGTGAGCATCCTTACTGGGATGCTGTGGGATCCCAAAGCCATGATTGAGACACTTAAGCCTGTGTCAGTCCCTATCCCTCGGTCCTGGCAGGCTCCGTGTTCCATCCCAGCTGAGCCTTTGCTGGAGTAATTGCCCACATAGAGCCTTCAAGCCAAACAATTGTTCGTACTGAGATAGTCTCACTGTTTAGCTCCTAATGAAACAATCTCCTTCCTGCCCCCAATGAAAGCAGCTATTTTTTTATTTCTTCCCTCCCTTTTTGGAGACGCCATGTCTCAGCTGCCACTCTTCTGTCTTATTCATAAATGCTTTAAGCAGAGTCTTTGTGCAGAGGAAATTGGCTAGAGCCAAAATATCATGGGCTAACCAGGAGGCAAAGAGCATTAAGGATACCCTTTCCCTAACTTTCTATGTAGGATATTTAAATTACCTTTGTGTGATTTTCTGAGTCATAAGCAATTTAAACCTCAAGTCCACATAAGAAAAATACTAGGTTTTAAAAAAGTATACTAAATTAGTTGTTACATAAAGGAGCTTACAGAAATAAACAAAAATAAAAATAAAACCCAACAACAAAAAACCATAGATGAGTGCCACAGGACAACAAGATTCTCTGGGAACCAGGGCAGGAAGAAGAGGCTTGATTGGGAAAGTGGATAGGGCAAGATTTTCACAAAATGATGTTTTGCAAATACAAGTAATATCCCAGGTACAGCTATTTGTGAGAGATCCCAAGTTAATCAGGAAAGTATAAGTAGTCCAGTTTTCCTTACTGACCAAAATTTAGAACCTCCAAAATATGAATTCAGGAAGGAGAGTCCAAAGTAGAAATGACGGGTTGCCCAGGTAGCTCCAATGTGTCCTGCTTCTCTTCCCCACTTGGGGTTGCTTCTTCTGGATTAGCGATGCTTTCTTCATGTTGCCATCTCTGTTCTAAAGCTCTGGCTCATACAGACACAAATCACTTCCTTTGATTCTTTCCCTTTAACCCTGTTAAGACTGTTTAGAACTTTGAGTACAAAGGGAGAACAAAAAAGGGAATTTATTACAAAATATACACCCCTAAAAAATAATCCACTATTTTTGGACTAAAAAATAATCACCCTTTCAAAATTTAATTGTTGATCCTACCTTGGTTTGTTCCTAGTCCCTCTTCTACTTCCTGATCCTGAGGTCTCTATGCCTTAGCTTTATGGGACCAGAGTAGCTTCCTGGTTACTTTGCTTGATTTCTTTTTGCTGAGCACCACGCTCTCCTCCAGGAGAAAGGTGCTATCTAAGGATCCACCACCCAGGAGTTTACTCTCTAGAGAACTTGACCTGAGGTAAAAGCCAAATTAGCCTTTTTGTGCTGCTGCTCACATGGGGCTCTTTTACTCATTTCTCTGTAGTTAGGCATCCAGGCCTCTTCCTGAGGTTGTTGACACAGTAAGAGACCTCATCCTCCAAGTGGAAATGAAAGTTCTCCAGAAAGAGTGGGGCTGCCCACTTGGAGGCCCAGCAGCATGTAGGACAACTTGTATACTGCTCTCTCATGGGAGCATTTATTTAACAAGAACTGTGTTTACTGGTTTTTCTTTTAGAAGGGAAAACTTTTATTTTGACTACCTTAAAATTTAAAAACAGTTAAACAGCAAAGCATATTTTTTTTTATAGCAAAGCACATTCTAAATGAAGTAACAATGGTTAAAAGGAAATTTAAAAATTAAGAAACAAATAATTGCGGGGTGCCTGGGTGGCTCAGTCGTTAAGCGTCTGCCTTCGGCTCGGGTCATGATCCCAGGGTCCTGGGATCGAGCCCCGCATCGGGCTCCCTGCTCCGTGGGAAGCCTGCTTCTCCCTCTCCCACTCCCCCTGTTTGTGGTTCCCTCTCCCGCTGTCTCTCTCTCTGTCAAATAAATGAATAAAATCTTTAAAAGAAAAAAAAAAGAAAGAAACAAATAATTGCAAGAAGTTAATTCCCCTAAATTCATCTATGAATTTAGGGCTAAACGAATATAAACATTACTAAGTTTAGCTGGGGGTGTCGTTTACTTTTTGTTTGTGTTGTATTGTTTTTGTGTGTTTGTTTTTTAGAGGGGGGAGGGGCAGAGGGAGAGAGAGAGAGAATCTCCAGCAGATTCCGTGCTGGGCATGGAGCCCATCTTGGGGTTTGATCTCACGACCCTGAGATCATGACCTGAGCTGAAATCAAGAGTCAGATGCTTAACTGACTAAGCCACCCGGGCACCCCTGTGTTGCGTTGTTTTTTAAAATTAATCAAAATTTATTGAGATAAATGTTAAGTTACTTTTGTAGATTTTTAAATAACAGCTCATTGCATTTCCTGTATTGTTTCAAGTATCTCTACGTGGTCGTGTCAAACTTCAGTTTAATGGTTTAAGTAATAGTGGATATTTTATTTCCATCAAAGTGCAGTAGTCGTACGGTCCAATTCTGGAGAGTCCAATGAATTGGAAATAACATGTTCCTAAGAATGATATTAAGTAGTATCTTAGGAATTATAATGAGAGCAAATGTAGCATCCATTAAATAACAGCCATTTCCTAAAAAGAGATAAATCAGAATTACTTTTAAAGAGAGAAATAGGCAGATGTCCCATGGATGGCTGTGGATGTTCAGGGGGCAGCTGCTGTAGAAGCTAAATCAAACCTGCATGTGACCCTGAGTCCCTTTGGCCTCATGGTTTAACCCTCCTCCTTTCTGGGGAACCTGATGAAGAGAGGGATGCCCTGGCCCTTTCAGGCCTCTGCTTGTTGAATAGCCACTGGGGGGACGTTGAAATTTAAACTCTCTTTTAGCCAATTTTTGTCTGCTATGACCAGTTTCTTTTCTTAGCTCATTGAGGTTTCCTCTCAGTCGACAGGGATGCCAACCAACTTTGTTGAGCTTTTTTCTCATGGGACATAATCCATCTTTGGCAGAGGAAGTGTTTCTTTCCAGTTCTCTCTCTAGGTCTTTGGCCCTCTCTCCATAGGAGCTGCACTTCTGGTGTATACCGCTGGTGTTTTCATATACTTTGGGAAGTTTCTTCATTTCTAAGCAGTACATTACCTCATGGATTAGCTTTCTGCACGTTTCATTATATGTTCTTGCTGTAGTTGGGTCAGTGTTCGAAGTTTCAGCTAAAGCTCTTGAATTTCACTTCCAAGCTGTGAATCTTCAAATTGCAAAGATGCTTGCTCAGTTTGGAAATTTCTCGTTGGATGTGTAAGCTCTTTTTTCATTTGATTTTCTTCACATAATTTTTTAAATGTTCCTAGCTTTTTCCCTTCAGGCCTTTTTAAGGGGACATTTAAGTCATGGAGGCGTTTCTTCAGTCGACTTTGGACTCAAAATCTAGGTGGTCCATTTTCTGATCCACTCTTTTTGTCTAATCCCAAATTGCCGTCATTCATGCATCTCTAAAGAGAGCAGGCAGGTGTATCATCTCCAGCACAGTTTCATTCAGAGATTTTTAGCTGGCTCTCTGTATCATTTACAACCTATTTCATTTGTGTCTGAGTTTTCAAGCGTTTTTTCCCTTCTGTTCCCACGCTCTTTGCTTCCACCCTGCGGCTTCCTGGGAAAGCAGCTCTAGGCTTTCCTGAAGATAAGTATTTTCAACCATACCATCCATTCTTTTCCTCTGAAGTTGTTTTACATTCTTCCAAGATGCTTTTAGTGTTTTTGGCACCAGTCAGTAGGAATTGGAGAGATTTTGATGTATCTTTGGGTGACCATGTGTTGTCCTTGAAGGCAAGCTGTCATCCCTGCATGAAATGAAAGCTTAGGGGGCTCACTTTTCTGTTCTTTTTCAAGAAAGCCTATTATTTTGTCTTTAAGTGAAGAGGTGGCCATTTTTATTTATTTATTTATTTATTTATTTATTTTTGCCGTACTCTATGTTTGTAACATCAGAGGACTGGCCTCCACTGGAGGCATCAGCTTGTGTAATCAGCTGAATCTTCTCACTGACTTTATGAGATTCTTCAACCCCGGGCAGAAAATCTTTTAACTAGCTCTTTTTCCCTCCTTAAAATGTGTTGGTTCTTTACTATAAAAACAATCATAGCAGCACATACCAGAACCTCCCAGGGAAACCCCAAGAGACTTGGACCTTGTCTCAAGCTTTCAGACAGCACCACCAAGAATACTGCACAGCCATTCCAGGACTGGCTGGAGGCCCTCTGGTTGGAATCAGGGACTCACCTCACCCAGGAGTCCCTCTGCCTGTGTCCTGTTCCTGAATGTGAAAAAGGCCTCTGGGTGTCTGTGGGTAGGATTTACCTTCAGACATTTCTGTGTGTGGCTGGAACATAGCAGCTGGTACCTGTACACACAGTTTTAAGGTTATTGGTATATAGAGGTGAGAGGAGTAATAAGAATTGATTCTAGAAAGGCCCAGATCAGGCAAAAATTTAAGCTACACTTAGGAGTTTAAAGTTCACTTGGCCATGGGGGTCCAGTTACATGTCTTTGAATGGGGTGATAACATCATCAGAACATACCTTGCCAGAATGTCCTTTTCAGAGTAAAAAAAAAAAAAAGGCCGTAGGAGGACCTGCCCTTTCCCTTCTGAAGTATTCTGAAGAGTTGAGTAATAATGGTACAGATTGGTTGATTTGGTAGTTTTTTATTACCAGAAACATCACCTAAGTATGCACTAGTTCTCCACTGCTGGGACAGACAGAAAGAAGAGTTACAGCCTAAACTACATTGAATCCCTACCTACTACTAACCAGGAAAGTAAGAGTGGTGCGGACCTAAAATAACTAAAAGTTAACTGCCCTTCTTTGAGTCTTTTCAGAGTAGCTCAATGAATTTTAGAGATACTGTTACTACCTTTGAGAAGAGGTAGGTTTCAGAGATAATCTTATCTAGGTAAGGAAATTGACTCTTGGAGAAGTGAATTGACTTGCCTGAAGTCAAACAGCTGATTAGTGGCACAGTTTAGATAACCCCTATCTTTAACTGTGTGGCTAGCCAGGGCTAAGTAAATAACATGAGATACGTACAAGCATGTTTTGGACTAGTTCAGAGCAAGTACTAGTTTTGCTAGGATATCAAGGAAATGAATAGCCACCGTATAAAGTTGCCGAGGAAAGCTGCTGCACCCAGCTGTAGACATGTGCCTTGTTTTGGCCCCTGGCCCTTTGGCTATGTTATTATTTTTGGACTGATTCCTTTAGGCTCTTTTTCAGTTGTATTTAATTTTTTGGTCCTCCCTTGCCCAGGGCTGAGCAAAGTCAAGGCAAATCCAGGTCTGTAAGCGCTGCTAACACCTACGGAAAGATGAAGAATGTCTGCTTCCCTGTTGATTTCTTAGCTTTAATGTCTTAGAGAAAAGACATTTTAACTGCTGAAATAAGTTTAAACGTAGATTGACTAATCATTTCATCAACGAGTGCTTAGTGTTGTACATAACTAACCCTTTTTGGGTTTCCTGGTAGGAGGATAATGTCGCTTTGCTTCATCTCCACTGATGTCATAGCAATCCGATTGCTGTCTCTGTTCTATCACTGACCTCCTGGATTGAGTTGGTTCATCTGTCGCGTATTTGGTTGGGTGCATGAGTAGATGCTATCTTTTTTTTTTTTTTTTTTTTTTTTTTTAGGATTTTATTTACCTATTTGAGAGAGAGAGAGAGAGCGGGGAGGAGAAGAGGGGGAGGGAGATGGACAAGCAGACTGCACCAAGCATGCAGCCCAACGTGGGGCTTGATCTCAGGACCCCGAGATCATGACCTGAGCTGAAACCAAAAGTCAAATGCTTAACTGACTGAGCTACCCAAGCACCCCTGAGTAGCTGCTATCTTAAGTTCCATCTTTATCTTGCATACCTTGTTATTTTATATAAATACAGGAGGAGTCTAGAAGCAGCACCAGGAGATAAAAATGCAGAATAATGGGACTCAGTATTAGGAAGGCATCTCTAATAGTGATTGCCATCTAACAGTAAATGTGACTACCTTTTGAAGTGGGTACATAACTGACTTAGCACTGGAGCTGTTCAAGGAGGACCCAGGTGGTCTCCTGTAGAAGGATCTCCTGCATTCAGTGAGGGATTAGACTCAGTGACTTCTAAGGTTCTTTCTACCTCTGATTTCTCAATTTAAAATTCCTTGGTGTAGTATTTACTTTTATTCTCTAATCAATCTCAGAAAAGTTTCAATTTGCTTTGTCTCAAACATTTAAAAAGCTTAACTTCTGCTTTTTTCAAGTACATGAATGTGGACAGTGTCTCTTTTTGTAAAAGGAAACAGCATTCTTGTAAGACAGACCAGATGGAAAGGAACTTCTCTTGCAGAACATCCTGAGAGCAGAGGTTGATTGAGTAAGCCCTTATTTTGATCTGATGGTTCCTTAAAATGTTTGTACATACACAATTAAAAGTTACTGTTTATTGTTATTTTAGAAATGGGAACTAAGTGAATTTTCTTTTGTAGAGATGAAAATAGGCTGGTGAATGTACCTCTCAGCAGCCTTACTTACTTTTTCCAAGATGGCCCTGGTGTTTGTGTGTATTCTTTGTAGTGAATCAGGGGGTGAAGGGACATGATGATTGGAACTGAGGTAACTATCATTGAGAATTGTTCTTCACATAATCACTGCTTCTTCATCACTTTGACTCCCAAATTTTGTGTTGGAGTTAATGATGGGCCAAGTCAAATAACCTCTGTTTTCAAACCAGAGTTTGTTGATTTAGCTTCTTCCTCAAGTGTCTATCACATTCAGACCAGTTTTCAGTGCCAGTCACAGGCTCCAGACACTGAATTTGATTCAGTTCTTTAGGTTCATCAAAACCTAACATCTTCATAAATTGATTATCTCATGCTGCATTTTCAGAGCCATTGAATGTCAAGCAGGAAGGGACCCCCCCCCCCCACCAATTACCTACAAATCACCTAGTAGAACTGTGGCGTAGAAGTGACCTTGGGGCTCGTGGTTTGCCCATCCACTGTGCAGGGATCGTGTCTCTGCAGTCCCTGAGAGATGCTCATCCAGCCTCTGCTTCAACACCTGTACTCACTGGATTCTACCATCTCTGGATAGGCTGCATTTGTTTTCGCACAGCCTTGATTGTTACAAATTTCTTCCCCAGACTGTGCTAAAATTAACTTCTACTCACTGGTGCTACTTCTGCCTTTGGAGCCTCACCAAAGTAACCTAATCCCTTTTCTGTGTGGTAGCTTCACCATTAAGGTGTTTGAAAACATCTCCCTTCATTTTGCAAAACAGGAAAAAAATTATATATACTTTTATCTTATTGAGGACTTCATTTAACAAATACTAATTTTGGATGTACTATTTGCAAGTATTGGGCTAAACATTTGGGATAAATAATGAAGGAGTGTGGTCCTTGCCTTCTAGAGCTCACAGTCTATTTAGGGCAAAAGAGACTTGTAAGCAACTAGCTATAATAGGATATTAAATATTAGAAGAGCAAAGCATACAGTGACTATTAGCCATAAAAAAGGCCAAGATTTATTCCATTAGAGGGCCTCACAGAGGAGGGGACATTGGACTGGATTTTGAAGTTTGTGAAGCAGGATATAGGGAGAAAGCCATTCCAGGTAGGAAGAAAGGTGTCGGTAAACAGGTATGAGTACATGTCAAATTTCAGAATGATGATTTGCTCAGCATGAGTAAAGCACAAGTTCCTAGAGGGTTTTATATGTCGTGTTAAGGTGTTTCAGCCTCTCCTGCAGCCAATAAGAAGTCATGGATGGCTGTGTTGTTTTTCAAATATCTGTACTCTTTTTTTCTCATTACAAAAGTAATAGAAATTCATTGCAAACAATTCAGTGAGTACATAAAAATATAGAGAAGAAAATAGATATTTCACAACCCTACTACCCAGAAATAATAGCTTTTAATATTTTACATATGTTCTTCTAGACATTTTTTCTGTGCATATGTATATATTTAATCACACTCTTTAAAATGGAATTGTTCTGCATATACTGTTTTAAAACTAGATTTTAAGGGGCGCCTGGGTGGCTCAGTCGTTAAGCATCTGCCTTCGGCTTGGGTCATGATCCCAGGGTCCTGGGATCAAGCCCCGCATGGAGCCCCACATCAGGCTCCCTGCTCAGGGGGAAGCCTGCTTCTCCCTCTCCCACTCCCCCTGCTTGTATTCCCTCTCTCACTGTCTCTCTCTCTCAAATAAATAAATAAAATCTTTAAAAAAAAAAACAAAACAGGGGCGCCTGGGTGGCTCAGTCGTTAAGCGTCTACCTTAGGCTCAGGTCATGATCCCAGGGTCCTGGGATCGAGCCCTGCATTGGGCTCCCTGTTCAGCAGAAAGCCTGCTTCTCCCTCTCCCACTCCCTCTGCTTGTGTTCCCTCTCTCCTGTGTCTCTCTCTGTCAAATAAATAAATAAAATCTTAAAAAAAAAACTGGATTTTAAGATTAGTATAACATGGGGGCAACCTGGCTGGCTCAAGTCAATGGAGCGTGCAGCTCTTGATCTGGGGGTTGTGGGTTCGAGCCTCATGTTGGGTGTTAGAGATTACTTAAAAATAAAATCTTTTAAAAAAATAGTATAACATGGAAATACTTATATATTAGAAAGTTACATTTATGTAATCTGTCGTTTCTAATTTTTATTAAATTATTCTTAATATATTAATGAATGTTCTTAATATAGTTGTGTTCTTGACCTGTTGTTTCCCTAATGAAGTCTTACCTGTTCTTTCCCTGATGAATTGAATGGGTTGGGAGGGGGGAGTCAAAGGATTTACTTACTTTTAAATATTTACCTCTCTGAGGAACTGTGGTATGTATGCCCAGATCTGCTGTCTGCTCTTGTGGCACTCATGGTTTAGTGGAAAAAATGTGTTAAACCATCACACAAATAAAAATATGATAAAGTGTGGTACGACTTAGGAAAAAGCAAATGGTAAATGAAAGTTTGTAACCTTTAAAAAGTCCTATCTTTTACTGATTTCCACCAAATTATGTGCAGATCAAATGGTATGATATTTGAGATTTGCTTCAAAATGTTCCAAGGTTGGGAGAAAGGGAAAGTGTGGGAGTATAGCTGAAAAACCATTGACCAGAGATTGATAATTGCAGAAGGTGATGGTTAATTATACTCTGCTTTTGTGCATTTGAAATTTTCTATAGTAAAATGCAAAAACCAGAAGAAAAGACGGAAGAGAGAATATCATCTGGTTTAGATTGGGGGGCCAAGGAAAGGTTCCTTTGAGGAAGAAACTTTACAGCTGAGACCTTTGATATATATAGGAGTTGACCAGGCTACAAGTGGCGGATGGTGGTTGGGGAAAGAGCTTTTCAGGCAGTGGGGTCCGTGTGTACAAAGGCCAAAAGCCCTAAGTAAGGAACATGTTGGTGCTTTGAGGAAATGAAAGAAGACTGGTATTGGAATTGGGAGGCTGGGGAAGTGGGCATGGGCCAGATCACATAGACTTTGGAGACCATGTTAAGCATTTTGTTCTTTAATCCAACAGTGATAGTAGGAAGCCTTTCACAGAAAGGTTTTACACAGCTGAATGACAAGGTTGCTTGTGCTTCTCTAAGAGTTCAAGCTGGCTGTTTTGTGGAGAATGGTTTTGGTTTGGGGCTAGAGGGGAAGAGAACATCAAAGTAAAAATGGAGAGACATCAGAAGGATATTGCACTAGTCCAGGAGATCTGGAGACTTTGAATTAGAGAAATAGGGTTGCCGATGGAGAGAAGGGAAACTGAACTGAGAGAGATTTCAGCCTTGGTGATGGTGTAGATATGGAGGGTTGAGAGAGAAAGGTATACATTTCTGACTGATGCAGTTGAATGGGTGGAGGTGTAATTGACTAAGATCCTAAGAAGGATGGAGGAAGAGCAGGTTTTGTGGCAAGAGATTGAGAGCTTAGTTTGGAATATGCCATTCAGAAAATTCGCACCAGTTTACATTTTCTCATCTCTATATGAGACCTGTGTAAGGTTTATATTCAGGGTTCTGATGTGTACAGATTTGAGTTTTAGAAAGATTATTCTGGTAGGAGGCTAGAGACCAGTTAGTCAGTCTGTGAGCTCTTTGAATCAGGGGATCTCATTTGTACTGTCTCTGCCTTTGTATCCCTAGTACCTAAGCAGGCAGAGTGTTTGACACATAGTAGGTACTCAGTAAATAATGTTCAAAGAATGAATGTTTATAGGTGAGATAGGTTTAAGTAGAGATTGATAGATTTGGGGAGTTTCCAGGGTAGATTCAACAGGGCTTGGATGTGAGATGGAAGGGATTTTTTTCTTCCTTGACCCTTCCTGTTGAAGATCTTTTCAACTGCTCCAGGATGCTGGCAAGTCTCAGTATGTGTAGCCATCGATGTATCAGTGTGTTTTTCCTTTGCTCAATATTTATTTGTTTGGAACTCCATAGGTTAGAGATCAACAAGCTGTAATTATTATAATAGTAGCTTCAAGCTGTCTGTAACTCTACTTTTTTTCTTTCTACTGACCTCTCAAGTCCAGAACCCTCTAAGACTAGCAGTCTGCTGGTGGGGGAAGTTACAGCAGCAAAGGAAATTTACAGCGGGGCAGCAACAGTTGGTATGTAGAAGCTGTCCAGTAGTTGAATGTAAATAAGATTTACTTACATGCTTTCCGTTTTACAAATGGAAACATAAGCCCTAGAGAGACTTGTCAGAACATATGCAACTACTCAGTGTAAGCCCAGATTTCCCTGATCCTGGGCTGGTACTTACCACAGTCAAATTCTTGACAGATCAACCAAATCCATATACTTTTAAAATTTTCACTGATTGCTTACTGCAGAGTGGTTGTATGTTAGTTTTTTTACCATTACTTAATGCTTCTGGAACCTGCTCTTCAGCACCTGTGGAATATGCTCACTTAGTCATGACCTTGTTCTTGTGTTATGCTAATTACTACCAGTTTATATCGCTTCTCTATCCTGTTTGCTTTCAAAATAGTTGAGAATATTGCCTCTCAGAGTCTCCATTTTCAGCTTCGAAGGGGTATCTTTTGTATTTCCTCCTTCATTGCCATGACCAGTGTGTATTGAACAATTGTTTTTATCTTTGCAAGTTTACCAGATTTAAGTAGGCTGGCCTGTTGCAGCAATCCCAGGTACCGTGGAATCCAGGTATGTCAGGTTGACAGTTTGGGGCCTTTGTATGTGTCGTGAATACATGTGTGGGCACAAAGGCAGGGTGGGGGAGTACAGCAGGGAAGGGGAATAGGTGGGGGTTAAATAGTATATTTTCAAGGAATATTTTCAGGGAGATAAAGGAATTTGCTTATAAAATTTCATGTTTTTTAGAAGATTTGAAATTGGATCCAGGGCAAATTTTTTCTTTCAGATGTTCAGTCAGTCAATTTTGGTTCTAACATTTTAAGACTGGAACTCCTATTCCTGTCTGAAAAGAAGCATTCTGTGGTGTTGCATAGAGTGTTGGTATATGCATATTAATGAGTTAACTAGCCTTTACAGGGAAGATGATGAATGGGAAGTGGGTTCTGGAAATCTCATGCTATACCATGTTATTACATGTAGCTCTCTTCTATTATTATCCCTCTGTATTCTGTGAGGTACACATTTTATAGATGATGAAACTGAGGCTTATTAGCAAGTTTAAGTATCTCTCTGAAGGTCACACAGCTAATTATTAATGGAGCTAACATTCAAACCTAAGCTTTTTCTGGATGCAAAAATTGTACTTTTAATAACACCGTTTTCCACATTTTCAGCCATATAGAGTAACTTTTGTCTTTTGTGTTTTCCTCTTATCCAGTTTCATAATCTTTTATGGAGTGAGCATGTAGTTATTGACTAATCAATCTAGTGGCTTAAAACTAAAGGAGGCTGAGTGTCTGAGCTAGAACTATCACTATTTCACTGGGAAAAGGTTGTGGACAGATGTGGGAGGGGAGTAGAGGAGGCTCTCCGAATTTTCATGAAAATATTATTGCCTGCATTTTTGTACTGAGGCCTTGTTAGTGGCTCCAGAGTATCAGGTCTTGGTCTTGTATTCCTCAGAGGCAAAGGGACTTTACATACTCTGTAATGGGAGCTGGAGAAATTCCACAGCTGTGACAGTGGCTTAGATGATTGGGAATCACCTTCTGTGGACTTAGGGCCTGGAAGCAAATAGCGTAACATTCCATAGCTAACTTTTAGTTAGTGTTGTGGCTTCTGATTGTGTTAGCAAACAAATATATTTTAACTATCTCGTTATGTGTTCTAGAATCTAGAGCAAAGAGAAAATGGTAAAGAAACATGAAATATTAGCTTTTGGTCCCATTTTTAATCCCATATAACTTAAATCTTACCTGTATTCCTTTATGAAAACTGTAGCCCGATGTAGACACACGACACCCTAAGAAACCTCATTCATATCTGTGGAGGCCTTTTATTTTGTTTTTATATAGTTTCCCACCAGTGAAAGACGTGTGTTCATCATTTGCTAGTATCAAGTGTATGGCAGACCTGCTATGCAAATCCATTTAGGGATTTCAAGGGACTGAAGGTCTTTTTAGAAGATAAATCTGAGCCTATCAAGATAGTAGCAATCAGGAGTGAAATAAGTCAATCAGAGAAAGACATGTATCATATGACCTCACTAATATGAGGAATTCTTAATCTCAGGAAACAAACTGAGGGTTGCTGGAGTGGGGGCGGGTGGGAGGGATGGGGTGCCTGGGTGATGGACACCAGGGAGGGTATGTGCTATGGTGAGCGCTGTGAATTGTGTAAGACTGTTGAATCACAGACCTGTACCTCTGAAACAAAGAATACATTATATGTTAAAAAAAAAAAAAAAAAAGATAGCAGGAGGGAAAGAATGAAGGGTGGGGGAATCGGAAGGGGAGACGAACCATGAGAGACTATGGACTCTGAAAAACAAACTGAGGGTTCTAGAGGGGAGGGGGGTGGGGGGATGGCTTGGCCTGGTGGTGGGTATTAAGGAGGGCACGTTCTGCATGGAGCACTGGGTGTTATGCACAAACAATGAATCATGGAACACTATATCAAAAACTAATGATGTAATGTATGGTGATTAACATAACATAATAAAAAAAAAAGATAGTAGCAATCAGAAGATACTGGGATAAAATTTCAGGCAGAGTACACCACCTGGTGGTTATAGGGAGGATTTGAGCTTTCTGTATTTACAGTATTTGCCATAATATCTGAATGATACTAAGAAAATTACGTTCTTTAAATTTTTTTTTTTTTTAAAGATTTTTTATTTATTTATCTGAGAGAGAGAATGGGAGACAGAGAGCATGAGAGGGGGAGGATCAGAGGGAGAAGCAGACTCCCCGCTGAGCAGGGAGTCCGATGCGGGACTCGATCCCGGGACTCCAGGATCATGACCTGAGCCGAAGGCAGTTGCTTAACCAACTGAGCCACCCAGGCGCCCGAAAATTACGTTCTTATTAATAATAATCGTGAATTCAGATTTCTAAGAATAATTTTCTGCCACATGATTCTAGCATTGTTTCATTAAAATGGCTGTCAAAACCTGCAGACCAACCAAGTAATTGTGTCTGGCAGAATTGAAGTCTGGTACCCTTGGCTCTTCCAACAGATCCTGTTTATCTCTGTAAAAAATCATTTGGTGTCTTTTCACTATATTGCAGCCTCTGACTTTGATATCATGCTTATTTTATGTGGTAAATTTCTGCCTAGTGGAATGATGGAGAAGGAAATATTAGTGGTTTTTCAGTAATTTTTTGGCAGGTATCATATAAAAGCAAGTTGTTTTTTTCCTGTATAAAAACTATGAGAGGAGTTTGATGATTTTCCGGAGTGATTATTAGAATAAACAAAGTTGGCAAGGGATGGGAGATTATGTAACAGTTTTGTATTAAAATGTGTACCTGAGATTTCTTTTTTATTGCAATAAGCATCTTTGTTATTTGACAGTCTTGAATTGAGATAATTATGTAGTTGGGTAAACTAGGGACAGCAGCTCAAGGGGAGAGGATCCTATTAAGTTAATCAGGATGCATATTTTATAGGCCTGGTGGGGAGGGGAAGATAAACAAAGTTTTAAATTTCAGGCTGAGACTTGGGCTGGCATGGCATGTCTGTATCTTTTTTCCTAGTAGGAAAACTGAATCCAGGCTCCACAATCATTGAAAAGGTTCTTGAGAGAAGGCTATTCATGCAAGATACTAAATAGAATGTGACATGACTTTGCACTATTCTCCTGGGATTTTTTTTTATATAAGTACAGTATTATAACATCTGCATTTTAGCAGTCACATTATCGGACACTGTAAAAAGCTGCTCCATACACACATGCCCACATACTGCATAACTCCACTTACATGAAATATTGAGAATTGGCAAATCTATAGAGACAGAGAGATTTGTGGTTGCCAGGGGCCTGGTGGGGAGGAATTGAGAGGAAATGGGGAGTGCCTTTTAATGGGTTTGCAATTTCTTTTTGGGGGGATGAAAATGTTTTGGAATTAAATAGTGGTAATGGTTGCACAACTGTGTGAATATACTAAAAAAACCATAGTACTGTACCCTTAAATTTAAGCTAAACTTAAATAAAAAAAAAAAAAAAGCGCTGATCCATGGAGGAGTGAACAAAACCAATAAAAAAGGTGAATGTGGTAACATTTCTCTCATTTATGTTCTAGCAGAAATGTTGTCTGATAATCTAAGTATTCCAGCTTGGGCCTTGAATGTTGTTTTAATTTGTATTTTATTGCCCTGTTCCTCACCTTCACAGGGCCACGATGGGCCTCCTGGAACATTGGTGTATTCATCTGCATTCGATGTGCTGGAATCCACAGGAATCTGGGGGTGCACATATCCAGGGTAAAATCAGTTAACCTCGACCAGTGGACTCAAGAACAGATTCAGGTACTTACATAGCCCAACAGTGAGTCAGCTGCTCCCGTATTTCCATGTAAGAGTAGTTCCATATGAATTTCAGTCATACTGGGCACAAAGGTGAAGATAAAGAAAAATTTAGTTGTGAAACACTTATGTCAGATTCTTATACCTTAACAGAGAAATTTTTACTCTTTCTATTTAAGATATAAGTTATTCTACCCATATGTTACCTCCTTCAAAACCCAAAGTCTATGGTCTAGGACCCCATGGATATACCCCCAAGGTTTATAGGGGGATCTTTGGATTATTTTCTAAGGCCCTTGGCATGTGCAGATCTAACATTTGTAGTTTTATATAGTCACGCACGCACACACACACACAAATCCTCCAACTTAAAAAAATAATATTTTATCGCTAAAATATGTGTATGAATCTTGCTTGCTGTTAGGTTGGTGGGCTGGGAGTAAGACACTTAAGTTAGCGAGTCTAGCTGGCTTAAGATCTGCACCTCTATGTGGCTTCATTCTTCTCTATTCTCTTCCCACATCAAAACTTTTAAAAGTAATTAAAACTTTTTTTCTTTTTTTGGGGGGGTTTGGGGGTGGGAAGAAAGGATCCAAGGAAAACAGTTGCTAAAGTTGGTGATGGAAATAAGAGGTTTTCTTAACCAGAAAAGGGCTTTAGAAATTACTTTAGACTGCTTTTATAGATTCACTAAAAGTCTAAAAGATTAGTTGTATTTTTCAGTTACACTTTACTGTATCTTATGAAGGAAATTACATGCCATGGAGGTATTTGGAAATTTGAAGATTTAAAAAATTCTGGGATTTGTCCCTCACAAGCGTTAAGGAATCTGTTTCAAAGGCCTAATGGGAAACACACTTCTTCGTAATAAAGCTGAATAGATTAATTAATAGTATAAACTCAGAATTGTAGTTATTGCTCAATTATTGCCTACCTGATTAGGTACTGATTATTGCCTATCAAGTAGACATTTTAATTGGTAGTTATGTGTCTTGGGCTTTCAAATGGAGTCTTGAGTTATTACTGAATTAAATATATCTTGTCAGACAAATTTTTCAATAAAAAGCACTAGGGGGTGGGGGGTGGGAAGGACAACCGTGGAGGCAAATGATTGGCAATAGAGTAGAGAGAATTGTGGACTGGAAATCAGAGTATGCACATAGATCTTGGTTCTGCCACTGTCAGGTTGGTTCTTCAATTGTAAAATGCTGCAGTTGGGCGAGAAGTTTTTCAAGTCTTTCCTCATCTGACATTCCATGTTTCCACATCTCTTTGATTGCAGTGCATGCAAGAGATGGGGAATGGAAAGGCAAACCGACTTTATGAAGCCTACCTTCCTGAGACTTTTCGGCGACCTCAAATAGACCCGTATCTTTTCTGGAGCAACTTAGAAGGCTAACTGGTATTTTTGTGTTTTGGGAGAGTCACAAGACTCAAGCCCCTTGATCTGACCGGGCCATCTCTATGTGGTTTAGTCAGTCTTGCTTTTCTCTCTCCTGCCACCAACACATACAGAAAGCATATTTATACTTTCTAATATCGGAATGGTGCTGTCACATGGGGAAGACTCATTCAGGAATTAAGACTGCAGTGGTTCACTGTGAATTCTCCCATAAAGTGACATGTCTGATAGTTTTTCGATCTTTGAAAATATTGTGTGCTAAAAAGAATAGATTGCTGTATTGAATCAGCAAAACTACCATTCATTTTTAATGCCTTTTCTATGTCCTATGTGAAAGAATGAACTGTTATTGACCAGTTAATCAATAACTTTCTTCCCCCATCCCCTCAACAGGGGATAGCACCCTACTCACAAAACCAAACCCCCTAAAGGCAGTGCTTCTTAAAATATGGTTTGTAGACTGTCTTGTTAGAGTTAGCTTTTTGTTGGGTACTGGTGGAACCTGTTAAAATGCAGTTTTGGGGCCCTGCAGAAGAGACACTGATCAGAATCTGGTAGTGGGGCTCAAGGGCTTATAGTTTTAAGGGGCACTCATGTGCCTTTGTTTAAGGTCTTTGACCCAAGGGCTTTAAAATAGATAATTGACTGCTTTACCTGTATTCTAGAAGAGCCACGGGTTCCTCTGATGTCAATATGAAGATTAATCCCATTTGCTGCTATCATTATCCTGAAGGAAAATCATAGGAAATGGTGATTCCCTGCAGTAACTGTGAAGGGAGCATTTTAAGGTTTTGGTCAGGGAAACTGCATGTGAAGAAACAGGAGCCATATGGAGAAACCAGGCAGGAGGGAGAGAGGAGAACAACATTCCAATGAATACAGATGGACCTTTTAGAGTCATACTGTGGGAAAGATTTGTTTGATTTATCCTTAATAAGCTTTTTGCAGAGCTGTCGAGGGATTTATTCGAGATAAATATGAGAAGAAGAAATACATGGACCGAAGTTTGGACATCAATGCCTTTAGGGTTGGTTATAAATCTTTCAAGCTTTGTTCAAAATGAGTAATTTGCTTATAAATCAGGCCAGGGAAGAATTTGAGAAGAGCTACTGAAATACTCCAGAATCATTTAAAAAAAGTAGAAAAAAGCCAGTTATTGAATCAAGGCCATGAGATATCATGGAGCAGACTTTTGTGTCAGGGACAGACAGGGCAAACCATCAGTGAGTTCTTTGCCTTGATCTGTATTTAGGTGCAAGTGATTCCCAGTTCCAAATTATTTCTTCAAATGGACATGTTGGGCATACTGGATCAAGCTGTAATATGTGTGTGTATATATTTGTATAAATGTCTGTGTATATATGTATTTTTTTCTGTAAATGAAGTCAACAAAATTAATTAAATCACCAAAGTTTTCTTCAGTTTGACCAGTGTGTATTTCCAGTGTGTCAATGGACACAGTGGGACCCTGTTCCTGAGAAGGGCTTTAGAAAGAGACTACCAGGGGTGCCTGAGTGGCTCCATCATTAAGCATCTGCCTTCGGCTCAGGTCATGATCCCAGGGTCCTGGGATCGAGCCCTGCATCGGGCTCCCTGCTCAGCGGGGAGTCTGCTTCTCCCTCTCCCACTTCCCCAGCTTGTGTTCCTTCTCTCACTGTGTCTCTCTCTGTCAAATAAATAAATAAAATCTTTAAAAAAAAAATCTTAAAAAAAAAAAAGAAAGAAAGAGACTACCAGTTGCCAAGCTCACTTTCCATCCTAGGCTTGTGGTTAGGATCTGAAATACAGTGTAACTAGGACAAGTATAACATACAGGAGGAAATACAAAAGGTTTCCGGAAGAAGAAAAGGCACCTGACTAATGACAACTAAAGAGGAACCAGTATGACAACCTAAAAAAGCCTTTGATAAATTCTATAGTAAACTTGCTTAGGAATAACTGACTATTTCTTTAGCTACAGAAGTATAGAGAGTATGGGATTCTCCAGCTCTAGCATGAGTCCTATCTATCTATCATCTATCTAGTTTTGTATTTTAACGGAGGATATACAGGGCTCTAAGTCCTTCCAGGTTATTTAAAGTCAAACTAATTGGAATCTGCTCCAGATTGATCTTTTGGGCTTGTGTGAAAAGGGGCATCAACTAGTAGGTGAGTTTCAATGTAGGCAAGTAAGTGCAAGGTACTACATTTAGTTAAGTAAAGATAATTCCTTCTCAACTTAGTGTGAAGGACTCTTACTTCATAGTCATCCAGAAAAGGGACTTGGAATTTGTCATAACTGTTCCACGAAAGAATCAACCCAGTGTACAGCCACAGCTTGGATGGCATCATCAAAAAGAGTTTGGAACCAAAGCACACACATTTCCTTTGATTTATAGAAAATTGTAGTCTGTCTGCTTAGCTCTGTTCATTGTACCAAAAGATATGAAATCAGATGAGGTCAGAAAAGAGTATCTGAGATACTCCAGAAGATGGGGGAGGAGGGAAGAGTTGCCATGTGAAGATACTATTCATTCAGAATTATGTTGCTGGTGTACTGTACCCATGTAAACAGCCTGTTTTACTCACTGAATGTTTTCACTTAGGAAAGAAATACCTCCTGTTTACCAAAAAGCTATCCCAAGAATTTTTATTTGATGTACTTAGTTTTTAAAAATATTCTTGTGAAGATTTATATGCCAAGAATTAATATTTGCTAAGTGAAGACAGTTAATATCAAATTGAAAAAAAGTGGCTCTGTTAGAGTATTATTTTTAAATGGACAGATAAAGCATTTTTCACTTCAAGAAATAAAGTGTTCTGTATTAAAGCATTACGTCATGTATGAAACAGACATAGTCACATGTGTTCTTTGTGATTATAATATCATATTACAGATAATATGAAAATTAAAGTGGAAAATCCATGCCTACCTTTATCATCTTTACCAGTGATGATCACCTTGGTGTGTAACCTCTTTTTTGTAGTTACTTTTAGGAGGCACAATTATAATAGTTATATAGATTGTCTACTATTTTCGTTCAATTTAGCATATCATGTATTTTTATGTTACTTATATAATGTTCATAACTTTTAATTGTTGCACCCTTCAGTGAGTTACTAGATCACAGTATATTTTACCATTCTCCTTCTGTGGAGAAGACAATATAGAAGACAAGAAAGGTTGTTTAAATTTTTCTTCAGCATAAATAATTCTGGGATGAAGTTCTTGGTGCATAAGGTTATATTTCCATATTTTGGATTATTTTCTTAAGATACATTACAAGATACGGTATTATCGAGGTCAAAGGGATTCAGTATTTGTCTCTTCCTACTTTTGCCAGTATACTTCCCAGAAGTTGTACTGTTTTATGCTGTCTTCTCAGCATTGTAGAAGAGAGCTAGTTTTACTCCATCCCTATCATTAGGTATTATTTTTGAGATCTTTCTCCCCTCAAAAAAGTATTTTAGATCTCACTTTTTGATCATTGGCAAGGCTGAATATTTTTTTGAATGTACTTCCTTTTATAGGTCCGTGTTCTTAAGTTTACTCTGTGGTTCTGTTTTGCATTTAGATGTTCATTTGATGTTAAAAATGAGACCAATAACATTATAATCTATGAAAGTATTATGAAACTGCCTCTGGAAGCAACAAAAACTGAGACTTTCTAACCTTTTATTTTTGATGTGCTTTTTTATTTTATTCAGGCAACTCATTCAGGACACCCTAAAAGGGATACTTTAATCCTTTTACTCTTTTTTTTTTTTGCCTTATTTCCTTAATTTTTTGTTTTCCTAATCTTTAAGCTTGAAATTACAGTTTATTTTCTGATTTTAAAAAAAGGAGATGAAGATTGAGAGGACTTATGATTGAATTTAAAATCACAGAGGATGTATGTCAAGATGAACACGAATTTATTTACTGGTGTACCAAGATGAGGGGGGACCCCTCAAAGGATGAGCAAGTTAAACTTGGGTCCCAAAGGGGCAGCCAACTGGTGAAACGTTTTTCACTTCTGTAGGTAGCCTGGACTCACATTTCAGGAGTCATAGGTGAGTTAGAACAAGGAGGTACTTAATGAGATGTGAAAGATGCCTGTTACAGTATTGAGGCTAATGTGGAAGAGACCAGCTCTCATGCCCCGTACAAAGAAACCCCCAAGTTTGTCAGACTCCTGCATCAGATTCAGTAGGAACTTTTTCTGTCCTTTTTGCACATTTGGAATTAATAATTTGTCAAACTGTTAGTCACCATGGGGCCTGTGTTCTTTGTCTTGTTTTGTTAAATCATTATATAGAAAGAAAAAGATGACAAGTGGAAAAGAGGAAGTGAACCAGCTCCAGAGAAAAAAATGGAACCTGTTGTTTTTGAGAAAGTTAAAATGGTAAGTGGGAAAGTTTTTGCACTAGGTGGATGGCCTCGGATGTGTTTATATGCGGAGGGGAGGGGAAGGAGGATTTCTGGTGGGTGGGGTGGGGTTGGTAGCATATTGCACCATTTTACCTGGGGCCAAAGGGTTCCACATTTAGATTAGATTGCCGGCTGCCATTTCTGATGCTTTCCCATTGCCTTGCTGTTGCCTGATCTGCTCTGTGATGCTTCTTTCTGGGGCCAGTTGGGGGTTTGGGAACTGCATCTGTCCCATCTGAGCAAGAGGCACGGTCCATGCCAGAATGCCGTGACTGTGTGACGCCTCCTGAGGCAGATGCTACATGCATCCTCTCATTAGACGCTCTCTACCTCATTTTCCTGTTGCAGTTAAGAACAGTCCGAAGCCAGGCCATACTGATCCGTTTTAATCCCTCTTGTATTCTTGCTTTGTCATCTTGAAGTAGACACCTTTCTTTTTTCACAGGACATTGTGGCTGTAGTAGTGGATACTCTAATATAAGAGCTTGGCATCTTGGGAGAGAGGACTTTTTACTATTTGCTTAAGGAAGCGTCTTTGATTATCATTCTGAATCGTACTGTCTGCAGAACCCAGTCATTAATGATACGGGCAGAGTGAATTAGGTAATCTTTAAACTGATCTCCCTTTTGGTATTAAAGTTTTTCTAATCACTGGGAGATTTGTTGGCTCTCGGCTCTTACACCACCAGACACCTATCTTTATTCTTAGCTTTTCCTGGGATCAAAACCTGCTGTTTTTGTTGGTTCTCCTGATCTGTGGTTGTCTTGGTTTCAGAAAGCCAAACAAGCACAGATGATATCTTTTTCACTTTAGGTTTGGTTTATGCACTTGTGCTTCCTGACGTGATTCTTTCGCCTGACACTTCCTGAGTTTTCTTTCTTTGGAACTCTGAGGAATACCACAAGAACACCTGTGGCTTTACAGTAATGAAGGAAAAAAAGCGTTCAAAAACACCTGCTTATTTCTTTCTTTAACATATTTTCACCTTAGCCACAGAAAAAAGAAGATCCACAGCTACCTCGGAAAAGCTCCCCGAAATCCTCAGCCCCTGTCATGGATTTGTTGGGCCTTGGTAAGAGTCAGACTTTTCCCACTTCCATAATCTTACACATTATGATGAATTCTCTGTCACCCTGGGAAGATAGGTAGTGATGGGATTCTTCAGTTTGTGTCTTCATCGCTAAGATTGTTCTCTCATGTTTTTCCTGTTGTTTTACATCTGAGCAGTCATTCTAAGAAGTGTTTACACTTTTCAGAGCGACAGTATAGCGTAGTGGTTTGGAGTCAGAGTCCCATCTCTGCCACTTACTATCTTTGTGACCATGGTTAGTTTACTTAACCTCTGAACATTGCTTTCCTAATCTGTGTCATAAGGATGATAACCATCTCTACTTCAAAAGTGTTGTTGGGAGGATTCAATGAGATCGTTCCTTTCAAGCTCTTTGCCCCTTGCCTGGCACAAACTAAGCATTCAGTAAATGTTAGCAAGTTTCACTAAACCAGCACCCAGGAGCCATGTCCCCATCCCTCTCATTTTTCAGGTGCATCCTGTTTCTGAGATGGCCTATTAACCTTGTGGTTATTTTTCTCCAAACCTTTGAAACCCTGAACTAGTGGTTCTGCCCCTTTCAGAAATAGAACCTATTCTTTATCTTTCGCAGATATCACGGCTGTACTTTGGTTTCAGTGCATTTCTGCTGATTTGGGTTATTGGCTATTTAGGTTTATAATTTCTATACCTTCCATTTATCTCTGAAAAAAAGAAATGAAAGCTACACAGCTTTCTGCCTCATATAGCCAGAAGGGAGCCAGCCAGCCCCTTTGCTAGGAGGCTGATATAGCCTTCAGGTCTGGGTTTCTGCTGCCCCATGCCAGACAGCTGGGCCACAGGCTTCTCCAGCATGCTCCTGGGAAGGTAAGGTGAAGCCTTTTTTGAGATGCCCCATCCAAGCTAAATGGTTTCTGAAGCCTAGATTTCCAGGTCCCTGATGGAGCATATAGGTTTTCTCTGTCTGCTTTGTGTCTAGAATAGAAGGAAGGCATGGGCTTAATGAGCAGTGCTACAGTTGAGCTTTGCTCTCTCTTTCCAGATGCTCCTGTGTCCTGCTCCATGGCAAACAGTAAGACCAGCAATACCCTAGAGAAGGATTTAGACCTTTTGGCTTCTGTTCCATCCCCCTCTTCTTCAGTTTCCAGAAAGGTGAGTCATGTGGGCGCCTTAGAATTAAAGAACATTCTGAAAAGAATAATTTTGATAATATGGAACCAGTTCATACTTCCTTGATGGAATTGGACTTTGGTTTTCTTAATTCTTGATTCTTCCCTTAACCCTGTCATCTCTGTTACAGCCTAGGATTACTATCATTCCATTTTGTCTCCTGCCCCCCCAAAAAGTGGGTCCTTTGAGTGGGGCTTCTGTTGAAGGTGTGTCACACTGTAAAGGATGGTACTTAGGTCAGCTCCCCAGCATGAGGGTTACTGCCAGAGAATTTGGAGGTGTGAAAGACTTGAAACTGTTAATGGCTACCATTTGTGGAATACCTGCTTATAACCAGGCACAGCGCTAGGCGATTTTGTATATCCATTTGCATATTTCTTTTATAACCGAAAATATTTACCACAGCCCTGCAAAATGGGTATTTTATAGATGAGGAAACATTAATTCAGAAAAGTTATGACTAGCCTCTCGTTATGCAACTAGTAAATGGCTGTGCTGGGATCTAAACTCAGTTCTCTGTGACTGCGTCATTTGTAGATTTTTGTTTGTTTGTTTGTTTTTCACCAAATCACATTGTTCGACTGTAGAATAAAGAATGGTACCAGAGCTTAACTATCAGGTGTTTTCAATATTTGTGTGGTAGAAATGTCAGGAAGCTATTCACTTGCCCATGAATGTAGAAGCAGCAGAGAAATGAGGGTGGTCCTTACCGAGACCTCTGTGAGGACCGTTTCAATTCTCCCCTCTCCCCCTGCTCTCTTTGCCCTAAGGTTGTAGGTTCCATGCCAACTCCAGGGAGTGCTGGCTCTGTTCCTGAAAACCTGAACCTGTTTCCAGAGCCAGGGAGCAAATCAGAAGAAACAGGCAAGAAACAACTCTCTAAAGACTCCATCCTTTCACTGTATGGATCCCAGACACCTCAAATGCCTGCCCAAGGTAGGTTTCATGGGGGTGGTGGCATTATACTAGATAGAGACATGAGGACTTATGTGCAGGAATTATTTGTTGTAATAGAGGGTAGTTGCTTTGGGGGCCCAGGACATTATACCCTAAACAGGCCTGAACATGACTTTCTTTGTGAAGCTACAAAGTGTCAGGAGGTAGATATTAATGTAATTCAGAGCCATACTTTTGTGGGGTCTGGTGTCACACCTCTATGAAGTCTGACTCAAGGTCTGGACCCAGACTCTGAAAGGAAAGTGGCTAGGTCAGCAGTCCACTGGTAAGCCACTGCAAGTCTTGTAGGGAATCTAAGTGTTCTGCTATGTAAAAGAGCATTCTGAGTTGAGTAGAAATGCTACTGAGAAATTTTAGCCAGAAAGGAGTAGCCAGTGGGTTTGGACTGACTTGGTACACTTTCCTCTTAAATAGTTCTCTGTTTGTTTTCTTGGCAGCAATGTTCATGGCTCCGGCTCAGATGGCGTATCCCACAGCCTACCCCAGCTTCCCTGGGGTCACACCTCCTAACAGCATAATGGGGAGCATGATGCCCCCGCCAGTAGGCATGGTAGCTCAGCCAGGAGCTTCTGGCATGGTTGCCCCCATGGCCATGCCTGCAGGCTATATGGGTGGCATGCAGGCTTCAATGATGGGTGTGCCAAACGGAATGATGACCACCCAGCAGGCTGGCTACATGGCAGGCATGGCAGCTGTGCCGCAGACTATGTATGGGGTTCAGCCAGCTCAGCAGCTGCAGTGGAACCTTACTCAGGTAAGCTACCCCATTTTCCTCGGGACAAGAGTTTTGAGCCTTCCTCAAGGCTGTCTCACGTCATCACTCCCTTATCCTTTGAACCCTTATAACATAAAGGAGATAATGCAGAGACATTCTTAGGTTTGCCACCCTTCCCCACCCTTTTTTTTCCTAGAAGGTCTACCTAATGTCAGACTTTCTGAGGAGTTCTGGGTTACTGTAGAATGAGGGTAATTGCCTCAATCTAAATTTCTCCACACATTCCTCAAAACAAAAATTTTAAAAACCCTATATAGGTAAATAAGGAATGCAAATAAAACCACTCATAACCCATGACTGCCACATCTAGTAGACAGAATACTGCAAACTTCAAATTACATGGCAGTAAACACCCAGATCCGGCAGAGCCAGCATAAGAGTGACTATGTGGAAAGAGCAGAGGGAGCAGGGCCTGGAGGTGACAGAACATAGATAAAATCACTCCCTGGAAAGAAGACCTACCCTGATTAGAGGCATGATGAGAAAAGGTCTGAGACTTAGCAATTAGAACTCTAGTTGTGTGGAGAATCGAAAATGAGGGGCTTGAAATATATGGGGCTAAAGGTGGTAGCTCTGGAAAAGCATTGTTTCTAGGGTAATGGGGGTGACTTGGAATCTTTTTTTTTTTTTTAAGATTTTTTTTTTATTTATTCATTTGAGACACAGAGATACAGAGAGAGAGAGTAGGGGGAGAAGCAGAGGAAGGGGGAGAAGCAGGCCCCCCACTAAGCGGGGAGCCCAATGCAGGGCTCAATCCCAGGACCCTGGGATCATGACCTGAGCCGAAGGCAGGCGCTTAACCATCTGAGCCACCCAGGCGCCCTGGGTGACTTGGAATCTTAAGCAGGCCCCATGCCCAGCCAGCGTGGAGCCTGACTCGGCTTGATCTCACGACCCTCATGACCTGAGCCAGAACTGAGAGCTGGATGCTTAACCGACTGAGCCACCCAGGCCTCCCCTATGGGGGTGACTTAGAAGGAAGAGGTGCTCTTTGGGGACCTGGTAGTGAAGGGAAAGTAAGAAATGAGAAATGGAAAAAGGAATCACAAAATGAGAAGATAAACCATCCTCTCCCCTCCTTCCAAATAATTTCACTATACCAACAGAAGAGGGTGCTCTTGAACTAAGAAATCTAGTAAGCCTCCTGGAACTCTCACACCTATTATTCCTGATTCGGAAAAATAAGGCACTACAAAATAAATAGAAAGTGGCAGGTGACATTTATACAAACTGCTATGAGAAGAAAATAGAAAATGAAAATCAAAACATATCAAGAAATGAAAATTCTCCCTCCCAAAACATCCATGAACAGAAGAAAACTGTTACACAAGCCACCAACGTGAATGAAATGTCCTTTAACACTTGAAGACGAAACAGCTTGAATCAGAAATTTAAAAACTTAGAACCAAAATGGACAAAAAACTGGAAGTTATGAAATGAAACTTTATTGAATTCAGGAAAGAAATTGAAGAAAGACACAATTATCTTAGAAATAAAGTCTGAATTACAAGTTAGCCAAAGGAGAATAGATTCAACTGAAAATATATTTGCCATTGGAGAAAGGTATGACACAGGTCAGAGAATGGAAACTAAATATAGGAAGCAGGAAAATAAATCCAAGAGAAGGTAATGTAGAAATTAAGCAAAGAAGGCCTAACATAAATATATTTGGAGACTCCAAAGAAGAAAAACTAAATAGTGGAGCAGAATTAATATATTTAAATCTATAATACAAGAAAATATCCTATAAATAAAAAACTTCAATATAATATTGAAGGAGCCCACTGTGTATGGCAAAGCTGACCCAGAATGGTCAACTCTAACATACATCCCAGTAAACTTTTAGATTTTATGGAACAAGAAAAATTCTCAGGGCTCCAACCCTCTTTTTACCTCCCATCCCCCCAGATCTGCCATTTTTTAAAGAAAAAAAGAACACTCAGCTTGACATTAGACTTCTAACAGCAACATTAAAAAAAAAAAAAAAAAAAGCAATGGGAGTAGTATTTTCAAGATACTCACATACATGTGAGACAAGTATTTTACAGCCAGACAAGCTATCCTTCAAGGATTGAGGCGTTTAAAAAATCTTAAACATGCAAGAAATCAGAGAATATCATACTTATAAATCTTTCCTGTGCAATCTACCAGAAGATAAGCTTCATCCATCTAAGAGATGAGTGGGGACATTTTGGCAAAAGGACTGATGGTGAATAAATGTTTAATTGAGAATCTAAGACTAAAACTAAGGTAATGACAAGGATAGAAAATCATATGTTTTACTCAGAACAAACAATGGTAACAGGAGGAGAAGATAAAAAAAGAGGAGGAGAAGGTAAAAAGGAGGAGGTAGGATAAATTGATGGTTGCATAGGAAATAGGTGGAAGTTAAAGGGTGTAATAAGCTGACACGCCAAATGGTAGAAGCTTGAGTACAGAATAAAGGAAGCAACAGACAGAAATTATTAGTATAAAGGTAACCACTAGAACAAAAAATGAAGCTTTATAAATACCAAAGGAATACTTTACAACAAAATGGAATACATAGACTATGAAGTACAGCAAATACAACAAACACAGTAAAAATGTAACATGATAGAATTAAGACCAAACATCAGTCATATCAACAGGTAGCTCTTCTATGAAAAGAAAAAGATGTTTAAATTGGCTTACAAAGCAATGCCTAATTTTATACTAGATACAAAAAAATCCACTGAAACAAAGTGATTTAAAGTCTGAACACAAAGATGGGCAGAGTCGGAGTGGCATGTGTGCGTGCCCACACGTATGCGTGCACATGCTGTCTTTCTCAGGTTTGGGTGACAATGTTCACCTGCTGTATAAAAACTATTTTCATGTTTCCCTTTCTCTGTAGTCTGGAAGAGTTTACATAATAAAGGTCTTTGGAGATTGGGTAGAATTCCCACGTGCAATTGTGCAGGCCTTCTGCTTTTTTATGTAGTAATTCTTTGATAGCATTCTCTCTTTGTTCTATGAAAGTCAGCTTTGGAAAACTCTGTTTACCTAGATTAGCTAATTTATCAGGAGTTTCAAATTCATTTATCAAAGGTTAAGCCAAGCAGTCTGTCTCATGATTTTTTAAAGTTTCCTGTTTCAATGGTTATTTCTCCCTTGTCATGTCTTATTTTGTATGTTTGTGGTTTCCTTCTCCCTTGCCCTTTCTATTAGGTTAACTAGTGGTCTATTTTGTTAATTATACATATACATATATAAAAAACCCACCGGATTTTGTTTTATTTATTCTACATTTTTTCTTTGCTTGTTTTTGACCTCAATTTCTGGTTTATCTTTATTATTTCCTTTTATATCTGCCTTTTGACTTACTCTGATCTTCTTTTTCTAGCTTTCATAGTTGGGATTTTAATTTGCTATTTTCAGTCCTTCATGTTTATTTGTATAAGTAATGAAGTGCTATGAAACTGGTGAGAACATGTCAAAAGGACACATGAGCCAACTTCTGGAGGCTCCCACTGTCCAAATATGGGACAAGTTGAACATCAATAGGAATGACACTGATGGATTATAACACTAAAGGAAATGAATCCCATGAGTCCATAGTGATACATTTTTTGAAATGGGTGTAGGAAAGAGGGAGGGAAAGCCTTCTTTACAGAAAAATGGCAACTGGTAATTGTAGAAAGAACAGGATATTCACATATTCTCAAAGAAATACCCTTTAGATTACTTACTAATTACAATAAAAAAAAACCAAACAAACCATGGTGGATACTACCCGTGGTAGCGGGTGCTCAAATGTAAGGTTACCAACAATGGGACAAATGAACATCACGTGCTTCCTGGTATCTTGTACTGAGAAGGACACGATATCACTTCATGTTTAACTTGGATCCAATCATGAGAAAATGTGAGATAAATCCAAATGGAAGGATTTTCTGCAAAATAATTGGACTGGATTCCAAAAACAATGTCAGGAAAGAAAAAGTGGTGGGGAAACTTTTCTGTATTAAAGGAGACTAAGGAGATATGAAAATGAAATGTAACCTATATTAGAGTATTGTATTCATATTAAATTTCTTGTATTGTGGGTCCAGGAAAGTGTTCTTTCTTCTGAGATGCCTCCTGACTTACTAAAAGGTGAAATGTCAGGACATCTGCAGTTTTCAGTGCGCATCAAACATGTACACATATATATGTATGAAGGTCCCATACAAGATATATAGATCTCAGAGAAAAAATGGGGCAAGCTGTTAACAGTTGTGAATTTAAGGAAGGATACATGGGTTCCATTATATTGTTCTTTCAACTTTTCTATAAGCTTGAGGTTTTCTTTTAAAAAGTTGGTGGGTGGGACGCCTGGGTGGCTCAGTCGGTTGAGCATCTGCCTTCGGCTCGGGTCATGATCCCAGGGTCCTGGGATCGAGTCCCGTATCAGGCTCCTTGCTCAGCCGGGGAGCCTGCTTCTCCCTCTCCTTGTGTCCCCTCTCTCACTGTGTCTCTCTCTGTCAAATAAATAAATAAAATCTTAAAAAAAAAAGTTGGTGGGAGAAAAATAGCCCTTCTCCTCAAGAAAAAGAACTTACACAGAAATGTCCCGGGCTTGGGAAATTTAAGGCATTTTTCTTGATAAATAGTTTCCTCTCTTCACTGCCAGAGGCCAGTCTTTCAGTCTCATTCATAAAGAGGCCCCAGCCCCACCCAGACCTTATTCCACTGGTTCTTTTCTCCCAGCAACTTCCGCTCTCACACACCGAAGACCCATTGGTCTTTTTTCTCTTTTTCTTTTTTTTTTGCCTTCCTTTGTTCATTCCAAACAGTCCAGTTTCTTTTTCCTTTTCTCTCGGCTTGAGCATGCACAACCACTTTCAGTGGCACTGACAGTAATAACTCTCCTGGACATAAGACAGGAGCGCTGCTCTGGGGGCTCGTCTGCATACTCTCGGGGCTGGCAAGTTAACAATAGGCCCCTTCTTTTTAGGATGAGAGACTAGAAAGGAAAAAGAATAACGTCTCATGCTGCTTTGATGTTGACTAGCTCCAGGACTCCTTTCCCTCCCTGAGCATTAGTCTCTGTCAACACCTCCCTTCTGAGAAGTCCTTCATTTACGTGGTCTGGAGCCCTCAAAATGATCTATTAAGGTTCAGGGCAGATCTGTACCATAACAGTTTCCCTTTGTCCTGTTCAACCCCTCCCCGCAGACGGAAAGACTCCTCCCCTGCCTTTTTGCAGTAATTGGCTGCATGCCCACAGCCTGGTCTGAAAGTCTCCTCTCTCCCTTTCAGATGACCCAGCAGATGGCTGGGATGAACTTCTGTGGAGCCCATGGCGTGCTGAGCTATGGACAGTCGATGAGCGGCGGAAATGGACAGGCAGCAAATCAGACTCTCAGCCCTCAGATGTGGAAGTAAAAACAAAACACCTGTATGGCTACCACTCTCATCAACCCTCTCTCTCCCAGTTTTCCTCTTTCCCCAACTCCCCCATCCCATCCCCTTTTCCTACCTCTCTGTTTGGTTTAGAAATTGCTCAATCTGTTGTTTGGGGTTTGGCATTCTGCCCAGCCCAGCCGCTTCCCGGACACGCAGACCTCTCTGTTGCTCTATGTTGTACGTGTCCCCTAGCCATCCCGACTTCCTCTGCAGCCTCAACCCGTCCTCTCCTGGTACCAGCACCTTAGGAATTGTTGGCAGAAGGCACTTAAACTGGGAGAAAGGTGCACACCTTTGAGTACCTTTCCCCTGAGGTTAAACCTCCTATCAGACTCTCAGAAAGGTCTGGACGTGTTGTCTTTTAGGCAAAGGGGGGAGGGTTCAGAGGTACTTCTGTATGTGTTGCTAAGCTATTTCTACATGTTTAAATTTTTGGTTGAAGAGGGAGACATCGTGCTCCCATAATTTATGGGAATGAAGAAAGTACTGAAATCAAATTAAATACTCCTTGGGTCTTAGATCAGGTTAGCCCTAGCCCTGGGCTGAGGCAAACCCCCTCCTGTGAGGATGAGCAAAAATATTACTCTACTTTGCCCTGAAATGCTTTCTGGACCTGAGGCTTCAGGACTCATGGCTTCAGTCAGCCTTTATTAGCACCAAAGACTTTACAAAGGTCCTGCACAAGAACACACACCCTGCCCCGCCTCCATCCTACCTGCAGTGGGATCTGGCTCTATGGCTGGAGGACCAGCCCCTCCAGTGGGAATGCACAGCTTAATGTGTGTACTGCTTGTGTGTGTGTGTGTGTGTGTGTGTGTGTGTGTGTGTGTGTGTGTGTTTCACCTCCCACTCTTTCCCCATCTGCTCTGGGTGTTTTGTTTTTGTTTTAGGTTTACACAGAGAGGAGTTAATTTATCAACAGCCTAAAACTGTTGCCACTTTTTCATATAGTTAAAAAAAAAATTGCAATCTCATGCATAGCTCCCTTCCCCCCCCGCCGCCCCAATCTGCCAGTCACTCTTTCATGCCTGTGTATCCCAGGCTGCTCTGTTTCCCCACCTTCTCCAGGTGTGTGAGGCAGAGAGCCTGGACAGCTTTCCTGTCAGTCATTGTTCACCCTACCTGAAAATTAAAACGAGAAAACTTTGCTTAAAAGATTTCACCTGTGGGAACCACAATTCCTGGTTGCCTTTCTCCTGTGTATGTGTAAATTCCTTAATAAATATTGCAGGGAAGGACCCTTTGCTTGGCTGTTACTGTGTATCACTCATGGAGGAGGTTGAGTTACATCTTGGTTTTCTGCTTTCCAGGAGCAGTTCCCCCACTTCCTGTGTTTTAAAAAATTTTATACTGGGGATGCCCAAGGACTGGGACCAGGCTCAGGCAGTCAGAAGGGGGACCCCTGTCCTTTGTCCAGTGGTGTCTAGAGTTGTGAGCTGAGGGAAGTGTGGATATCTGCTCCTGCTAGAGCCACAGAACATCGAAACTAGAAGTCCTTTTCTCCCCCACCAGATAGAGAAGCTGAGACCCGCCTCCCTTCCTCCCTCCCTCCCTTCTTTCCTTTGAGTACATCTTTTAAGTACTTCCAGAGGTAAATGAGAGGATAGCGCAGTGGTGAAGAAAGTAAGCTCTGGATCAGGCTGCCAGTATTCATGTTCCTTCCCGGGCAAGCTACTGAACCCTTGGGTCTCAGTGTAAAATGGAGCTAATGGTCATATTTAAGGTCAAATGAAGCAATTCCTGTGGTACATTCTGCACAGTATTGGACCCTTAGCATTCGAATGTCAACAAGTATTATGTGCCAGACCTATGTTGGGCATTAATTCATTCAACAAGTATTTAATAAGTGTTTTTACAATGTGTCAAATATGTCATAGGCTCTGGAATAAAGCAATGAATCAATACTTGCCAATTTCATGGGATGGTATGGTGGGAGAGACAGACAATAAACAAGTAAACTATTTAATTTCAGATACAAGGTAAGACAAGTTAAGGGGAGAGAGTGGGTGTGGGACCGCTAAGAATGAGTAGTCAGAAAGTTACATTTGAACTGAGACCTGAATAAGCAGCCACTCATGTGGAGATCTGGAAAAAGAATAGAGCAAGTGTAAATGTCTGCGTTGGAAATTGTTTGGCTGGGGCTATCAGTCTGGGAGTCATCAGGGTATGGATGGTATGTAAAGCCATGAGATCAGATGAAATACCTAAGGAGAAAGCATAGTGAGAAGAGGACTGAGCCTTGGGGGCCCATCAGCTTTTAGAATTTGGGAACAACAGATCAGGAAAAATGAATCTGACATTGTTCCTGCTCTTAAGAAGCTCACAGTCTCACAGGGCAACAGACTTAGAATTGCTTAGATGGTGGATTATGGGAGCTAAGGGGCTCCTAGCCCAATCAGGGGAAACTCTCTAAGGATAAGGGCGTTGAGCTGAGTCCTAAAGGAGAGGTAGGAGTTAACCAGCAGGTTGGATGGGAGTGGGGAGAAGAGTATTCCAGACAGATAGTACCCTGGGAACAAAGATGACATCTGCAAGAACACAACTCATTTGGGGAAGCACAAGCAGTGCAATGTTTGTAAGGTCTGATGTGAGTTGGTATGGGGAGAGAGGAGACTGAGGTGTGGCCAAGCCAGATCATGGGTGCTTCCTATATACCCTAGGAGGGAGTTTGGCCTTAGTGTTATGAATGGTGGAGTGACATTGTCAGAGTTGAGTTTTAGGCAGGTCACCCTTGCATTGTGGAGAACAATGTGTTTGAGGGAACAAGACCAGACCTAGGGGAGCAGACAGAAGGCAAAAACTGAACTAGGGCCATGGTAGGTGGGGGTAGGGGAGAATGGAGTGGCTCAAAGCAGCAGCTCATAAGCAGCTTATGAGGCATGTGAGATGCTAAAAGGTGTTCCACAAAAACGCTGAAATAAGTTTGGGAAAGACTGCATGTTCTGTCACCTCTTGTGCATCTAGAATATATTATCCACATAGTAATGATATGAAAAATAATTTAAAAAATTAATAGACTTTATTGAATGCAGTTTTAGGTTCACAGCAAAATTGAGTGGAAAGTATGGAGTTCCCATATGCCCCCTATTCCCCATTCCCACAACCTCCTTCACTATTGGCATCCCATGCCACAGTGGTACAAATCCTCTGTGCTCTGCCTATTCATCCCTCCCTCTTCTCTAGCCCCTGGCACCCACTGAGATACACACACACACACACACACACACACACACACACACACGGTTTTGTTTTTGTTTTACTGTCTCCATAGTTTTGCCTTTTTCAGAATGTCATACAGTTGGAGTCATGGAACATGTAGCCTTTTCAGATTGACTTCTTTCACTTAGAAATATGCATTTAAGATTCTTCCATATCTCTTCATGGCTTGAGAGCTCATTTTTTTGTAGCACTGAATAGTATTTCATTGTCTGGATATACCATGGTTTATCAATTACTGACAGACATCTTGGTTGCTTCCAAGTTTTGAAAATTGTAAAGTTGCTGTAAACATCCAAGTGCAGGTTTTTATTTGGGTAAATAGTATGGAGTACTTTCCCAGTCATTTGGGTAAATAGTATGGAGTATGATCACTGAATCATATATTAAGAGTATGATATCTTTTGTAAGAAACTGCCAAACTCTTCCAAAGTGGCTGAACTATGTTGCATTCCCATCAGCAATGAATGAGAGTTCCCGTTGCTCTGCGTCCTCATCAGCATTTGGCATTGTCAGTATTTTTTATTTTGGCCATTCTAATAAGTGCATAGTGGTATGTCATTGTTTTAACTTGCAATCCCCTAGTAACCTGATGTTGAACATATTTTCAGATGCTTACTTGGCATCTATATACCTTCCTTAGTGAGGTGTCTGTTCAGGTCTTTGCTTATTTTAAAAATCAGGTTGTTTTCTTAGTGTTGAGTTTTAAGAGTTATTTCTGTATTTTGGATAACAGTCCTTTTTCAGAGGTGTTTTTTTGTTTGTTTTTGTTTTTTTGCATATAGTTTCTCCCAGACTGTGGCTTGTCTTCTCATTCTCATTAGTAAAGACCCTTTTTTCATGGCTTTTCTAGCATTTACCAAGACTTATTTTTCCATGAAATCAATTTTTTTTTTTTCTGGAATACCTAATAACTATAGAATACTATTTGGGAAAAACAACCAGAAAAAATATTTTAGGAAGTAGAATGGAGATGAGATGTGGGATGGAGGGAGAGGAAGGAATCAAATCTCCCATGTTTCTAGCGTGTGTGAGAGAGAATTTACAGGAGGAGAAGCTGGCTTTTCCCTTTCAGAGGGGAGATATAGAAAATTAGAAATTTGGTTTTAAGCATGTTGAATTTGCAATGCCTGTGATATATCCAGGTCTGGTTGACCAGCTAGAAATGGATTTGAATCTCAGGTTTGTTCAAGGAAGAAGCTAAGATGGAGAAATGAACTTGAGAGTCAGCCCCATGGAGGCTGGTAATTGATGCCGTGGGGGTGGAGGGGATCATATAGGATGGATTTTTAAATTAAGAGCAGTGGGCTGGACACAGTATCTTGGGGGAAATACTCATTTCTAATCAGGGTTAAGGAGGAAAGGCCCAAGAAGGAGACGAGGTGGTGTGGGAATGAGGAGGAGGAGTCAGAGAAGTAAGGAAAGCAAAGCAAAGCAAAAAACTCCCAAGAAAGTGCAATGTCAAGGATCCCTGGGGACTAGAATATCAAGAAGGAGGGATGATCACAAATATCAAATTAGCAGGGAAATCCATTGAGATACAGATTGATAAAAGGACCATTGAATTCAGCATTTGGAAACTTCTGCAGAAGCGGTTTTAGTGGAATGGTGGGACCAGAAGCCAGAGAATGGTGGGTTAAAGAGTGAATTGTAGGAGTTGAAAAAGTAGAGAAACAGGCTCTATTCAGTTAAATATACACGGCAGGTTTTAAGAGTTACTCTTAAGAATAGAAATAGAGTGTGTAAATCACAAACCAAAGAAGAGGGAACCTTGGAATAAGAAATAAGAAAATGCAAGCTTCAGGCAAAGTAAGAATAAAAAAGAAGCATAGAGGGGTACCTGAGTGGCTCAGTCGGTTAAGCATCCGACCCTTGGTTTCAAATCAGGTCCTGATCTCAGAGTCGTGAGATTGAGCCCCAGGTTGGCTCTGTGCTCAGCATGGAGTCTGCTTGAGATTCTTTCCCTCTCCTTCTCCCCCCCTGCCCCTCTCCCCACTCTCTCATTCTCTCTCAAATAAATAAATAAAATCTTATTTACAAAGTAAGCACAGAAAAGTGGAACAAATAAAAATAAAAATACAATAAATGGAGTATTTAAGATATTGAGGTTGTCAGATTGGATAATTAAAATCCATTTTCTGGCATCCTAGACCTTTCTTCTAAGACCATTTTCCTTCAACTGAAGTATATCCTTTGAAGTTCCTTTAGTGAAAGTCTCTTTGAGTCTTGCCTGAAGTATAAGGACAGAAAATGTTTAAAATAAAAGAATGGAAAAAGAAAGCAGGCAAATAATCAAAAGTAAGCAGGGATCAATATGTTGACAAAATAGACTTTAAGACAGCATTATTAGAAACAGGATTTCTGTGTAATAATTAAAGGTTCAATTCACAAGGAAAATATAATTCTAAACCAGTATGCATTTTTAAAACTTCAAAATAAAGCAAAAATTTATAGAACTTCAAGGAGAAAGAGCCAATCTACCACCAGTGCATAAAACAAATCTCCACTGGGCTTTTTTTTGTAGGAACTGACAGTCTGATTCTAAAATTTATATGGAAATGCAAAGGACCTAAAATAGAATGATGATTTTGGAAAAAGAACAAACATTTGGGGAGATTACACTACCAGATTTTAAGATTTGTTATGAAAGTAGTGTAAGACAGGGTGGAACTGGTACAAAATAGACACAGACCAACAGAATAGAATACAAAACCCAGAAACAGCCTGATACACATTGATTTATGGAAGTGGCAATTCAGAGCAGTGAAAGAAAAGTCATCCAAATAAAGGAGGCTGGAACATTAGATATACAGATAGAAAGAAAGTGCAAGTTGACCCTCTTCCTCAGACCATAACGAAAATTAGTTCTAGGTGGATTGCACATCTGAATGTGA
Organism: Halichoerus grypus; assembly: GCF_964656455.1. Classification (NCBI taxonomy): domain Eukaryota; kingdom Metazoa; phylum Chordata; class Mammalia; order Carnivora; family Phocidae; genus Halichoerus; species Halichoerus grypus. The sequence goes on along the minus strand of NC_135716.1, from coordinate 156,792,603 downwards.
AATTAAAATGGTAAAGCTCCTAAAAGGTAATAGAGAATATCTTATTCATGGCAGAAGGAAAAACACTGAAACAGGAGTTAAAAAGCACTAATCATGAAGAGATTTATAAAGTTGGCTAGATTAAAAATAAGAACTGTTTATCAAAAGATTCCATTAAGACGGTGGAAAGGCTTGCCACAGAATTAGAGAATATATTTGAAACACATGATAAAGGGCTTGTATCCAGAATATATGAAGAACTCCTGCAAAATAAGAAAGAGAGCCAACCTAGTAAAAACTAGGCAATGGAGGCCTGACTGGCCACTTCAGGGGGAGACCCAAATGACTAACAAATATATGAAGAGATGCCCAATCTCATTAGTAATTAGGGAAATACAAATAAAACCACAGTGAGACATTACTAAATACCTACCAGAATGGCTAAAATGGAAAAAGATAATCCAAATGTTGACAAGAATGTGGAGCAACTCTCCTACACAACTGGTGAACTCTCCTACACAACTGGTGGGAGTACTAACGGATACAAGTGCCCAAATGTCCAAATGTCCATCAACAGAAAAATGAATAAACTGTGGTATAGTCATAAACAGAATACTAAACAGCAATGGAAATGATCAAACTACAGTTCTATACAACCACTACAGTTCTATACAACCACATAGAGGAATCTCACAAACTTCAGGTTGAACACATTTTTCACTATATCATTTGAAAGTATGCTGTAGGCATACTGATGCTTCATCCCTAAATATTTGAGCATGCCCCTCCTAAGAATGATACAGTCTATATAACCACCATTTTCATACCATTGTAAATAATTCCATATCACCTAAAATTCAGTCCATTTTCAATTTTTGCCACTTATCCCAAGAATGTCTTTTGTTGCTTTAAAAAAAAAAACAAGATCTAATCTAGGTTTGTGCATTGCATTTGATTACTATGTCTATTTGATTTCTTTTAGTTTGGAACAGTGCCATCTTTTTTCCCCATGCCATCAACTTTTTGAAGGGCTCAAGCCAATTGGTAGAAAGTTCTACATTTTTGATCTACCTGGAAACTGAAAATTAGGTCTAGAGGTCCAATTAGATTCAGGTTAAATATGTTGGCAGGAATATCTCATAATTTATTTTGGGTACATCATATCACACCAGGCAGCAAATAATACAGAGGAAGGGGCTTATACAGTCACTGGCAAAAAGAAAATGCATTCATACGAAAATAGTGAGGGTGTTCAATCAAGAAGAGAAAGATGGTGGTATTTATTAATATGGATGCACCTAATACAGATTTTAGATTTAATGTCAGTCTGCTTCTCCCTCTCCCACTCCCCCTGCTTGTGTTCCCTCTCTCGCTGTGTCTCTGTCAAAATAAATAAATTAAACCTTAAAAAAAAAAAAAGGAATGGAGAGAGGTTGGAAAAAAGATGACGGAGGAGTAGGGGACCCTATTCCAACTGGTCCCCAGAATTGAGCTGGATATCTACCAGCTGAACACCCACGAAATCAGATGTAAAAAGATAGATCTGGATCTCTACAAACAGAATATCGCGGGTGGTGGGTTTCGAGGTTCGAAGCGGGGTGCCGTGATTCTGTGGGCAGATATCAGAGGATAAACGGCAGCGGGAGGGAGCCTGGCCAAGGGGATCCTGCACCACCGGTGAGTGATAGCCTCTCGAGTGGCGAGGTCGCCTGTGTGAACTGGGGGTGGCTGGCGGTTTTAGAAGCACAAAGGGCAGAGACGTGCCCCGACCTGGAGGCGAGGACTGGGAGCTCTGCGGAGGGGTGCACAACCCAGGACCCTGTTTATAGCAGCACAGACAGAAACGGAGAGACTGTGGCTGGAGAGTTCACTGAAGAACAGTCTGCGATCTCTCTGCTCTGAGGCAGAGGGTTGTAAACGGTCTCTTCTGCTCTGACTCTTAGAAGAGACGCAGAAAGCCACCAGGGAAAGCCGCCAGAGAACAAAAGCCCCCCAAAAACCGGTTTCCACTGAGCCCATCCCCCACCACAGGAGGCAGGGCAACTCTGCCCAAACAGGATTGCCTGAGTAACAGCGCGGCAGGCACCTCCCCCAGAAGACAGGCTGGGAAAACAAGAGGCCAGCAACCCTAAGGTCCCTAGAAAACAGGTGCATCTTGCTTGGATTGTGACAATAATTTGGACTCTATACATTCCCTCAACCACCCCTCAACAGAATGACTAGGAGGAGGAACCCCCAAAATAGGAAAGACTCAGAGATTATGATTTATGCCACAGATTTATAAATGGATTCAGATATAACCAAGATGTTGGAGATGGAATTCAGGCTAGCAATTGTGAAGACAATAGCTAGAATGGAGAAATCGAGTAATGGCAACATAGAGTCTCTAAGGGCAGAAATGAAAGCTGAATTGGCAGAATTTAAAAATGCTATTAATGAGATCTAATCTAATCTAGATAATCTAACAGCTAGGGTAAGTGAGGCAGAAGAATGAATTAGTGACCTGGAAGACAATTTAATAGATAAAAAGGGAAAAGAGGAGGCCAGGGAAAAACAACTCAGAATCCATGAAAATAGAATCTGAGAAATAAGTGACACTATGAAACATTCCAATGTCAGAATTATTGGAATCCCAGAGGGGTGGAGAGAGAGAGAGGACTAGAAGATATATTTGAGCAAATCATAGCTGAGAACTTCCCTAATCTGGTGAATGAAACAAACATTCATGCCCTAGAGGCAGAGAGGACCCCTCCCAAGATCAAGGAAAACAGGCCAACACCCCAGCATGTAATAGTAAAACTCGCAAATCTTAGAACCAAGGAAACCATCTTAAGGGCAGTTAGGGGGAAGAGATTCCTTACGTACAGAGGGAGGAACATCAGAATAACGTCAGACCTATCCACAGAGACCTGGCAAGCCAGAAAGGCCTGGCAAGACATATTCAGGGTACTAAATGAGAAGAACATGCAGCCAAGAATACTTTTTCCAGCAAGGCTGTCATTTAGAATGGATGGAGAGATGCAGAGCTTCCAAGACCGGCAGAAGCTGAAAGAATATGTGACCACTAAGCTGGCCCTGCAAGAAATATTAAGGGGGGTTCTATAAAAGGAGAAAGACCCCAAGAGTGATATACAATAGAAATTTACAGGGACAATCTATAAAAACAAGGTCTTCACAGGCAACATGATGACAATAAATTCATATCTTTCAATAATCACTCTCAATATGAATGGCCTAAATGCTTCCATAAAACGGCACAGGATTGCAGACTGGATAAAAAGACAGGACCCATCCATATGCTGTCTATAAGAGACTCATTTTGAACCTAAAGATACATCCAGACTGAAAGTGAAGGGCTGGAGATCCATCTTCCATGCCAACGGACCTCAAAAGAAAGCTGGGGTAGCAATTCTTATATCAGACAAATTAGATTTTAAGCTAAAGACTAGTTAGAGACACAGAAGGACACTATATCATTCTTAAAGGGTCTATCCAACAAGAAGATCTAACAATTGTAAGTATCTATGCCCCCAACATGGGAGCAGCCATATACATAAGCCAACTGTTAACCAAAATAAAGAGTCATATTGATAAAAATACGTTAATTGTAGAAGACCTCAATACTCCACTCTCAGCAATAGACAGATCATCTAAGCAGAAAATCAACAAAGAAACAAGAGCTTTGAATGACACACTGGACCAGATGAATCTCATCGACATATACAGAACATTCCACCCTAAAACAACAGAATACTCATTCTTCTCGAGCGCACATGGAACTTTCACTGGAATAGACCACATACTGGGTCACAAATCAGGTCTCAACTGATACCAAAAGACTGAGATTATTCCCTGCATATTCTCAGACCATAATGCTTTAAAACTGGAACTCAATCAAAGAAAAAATTTGGCAGAAATTCAAACACTTGGAAGCTAAAGACTACTCTGCTCAAGAATGTTTGGGTCAACAGGAAATCAAAGAAGAACTTAAACAATTTATGGAAACCAATGAGAATGAAAACACATCGGTCCAAAACCTATGGGATACTGCAAAGGCGGTCCTAAGGGGGAAATACATAGCCATCCAAGCCTCACTCAAAAAAACAGAAGCCTGCTTCTCCCTCTCCCACGCCCCCTTCTTGTGTTCCCTCTCTCGCTGTCTCTCTCTCTCTGTCAAATAAATAAATAAAATCTTAAAAAAAAAAAGAAAAATCCCGAATTCACCAACTAACTCCACACCTTAAAGAACTAGAGAAAAAGCAACAAACGATGCCTAAGGCATGCATTAGAAGAGAAATAATTAAGATTAGAGCAGAGATCAATGAATTAGAAACCAGAAGCACAGTAGATCAGATCAACGAAACTAGAAGCTGGTTCTTTGAAAGAATTAATAAGATCGATAAACCACTGGCCAGACTTATCCAAAAGAAAAGAGAAAGGACCCAAATTAATAAAATTATGAATGAAAGGGGAGAGATCACAACTAACACCAAGGAAATAGAAACAATTATTAGAAATTATTATCAACAACTATATGCCAATAAACTGAGCAATCTGGATGAAATGGATGCCTTCCTGGGAACCTATAAACTGATTGAAACAGGAAGAAATTGACAACCTGAATAGGCCAATAACCAGTAACAAGATTGAAGCAGTGATCAAAAACCTCCCAAAAAACAAGAGTCCAGGGCCTGATGGATTCCCTGGGGAATTCTGCCAAACATTCAAAGAAGAAATAATACCTATTCTCTTGAAGCTGTTTCAAAAAATAGAAACAGAAGGAAAGCTTCCACACTCATTCTATGAGGCCAGCATTACCTTAATCCCCAAACCAGGCAAAGACCCCATCAAAAAGGAGAATTTCAGACTGATATCCCTGATGAATATGGACTCCAAAATCCTCAACAGAATCCTAGCTAATAGGATCCAACAATACATTAAAAAGATCATCCACCATGACCAAGTGGGATTTATCCCCAGGATGCAAGAGTGGTTCAACATTTGCAAATCAAGCAATATGATAGAACACATTAATAAGAGGAGAGAGAAGAACCATATGGTCCTCTCAGTTGATGCAGAAAAAGCATTTGACAAAATACAGCATCCTTTCCTGATTAAAACTCTTCAGAGTATAGGGATAGAGGGAACATTCCTCAAGTTCATAAAATCCATCTATGAAAAACCCACAGTGAATATCATCCTCAATGGGGAAAAGCTGAGAGCCTTTCCCTTAAGATCAGGAACACATCAAGGATGCCCACTCTCGCCACTATTGTTCAACATAGTACTAGAAGTCCTAGCAACAGCAATCAGACAACAAAAAGAAATAAAAGGTATTCAAATTGGCAAAGAAGAAGTCAAACTCTCTCTCTTTGCAGATGGCATGATACTTTATGTGGAAAATCCAAAAGACTCCACTCCCAAATTACTAGAACTCATACAGCAATTCAGTAATGTGGCAGGATACAAAATCAATGCACAGAAATCAGTTGCTTTCTTATACACTAACAATGCAACTGTAGAAAGAGAAATTAGAGAAACAATTCCATTTACAATAGCACCAAAAATCATAAGATACCTCAGAATAAACCTAACCAAAGAGGTAAAGGATCTATACTCTAGGAACTACAGAACACTCATGAAAGAAATTGAAGAAGACACAAAAAGATGGAAAAATATTCCATGCTCATGGATCGGAAGAATAAACATTGTTAAAATGTCTATGCTACCCAGAGCAATCTATACCTTCAATGCCATCCCGATCAAAATTCCAATGACATTTTTCAAAGTGCTGGAACAAACAATCCTAAAATTTGTATGGAATCAGAAAAGACCCCGAATTGCCAAGGAAATGTTGAAAAAGAAAAACAAAGTTGGAGGCATCACGTTGCCCGATTTCAAGCTATATTACAAAGCAATGATCACCAAGACAGCATGGTACTGGCACAAAAACAGACATATAGACCAATGGAACAGAATAGAGAACCCAGATATGGACCCTCAACTCTATGGTCAAATAATCTTCGACAAAGCAGGAAAAAACATGCGATGGAAAAAAGACAGTCTTCAATAAATGGTGCTGGGAAAATTGGACAGCCACATGCAAAAGAATGAAACTCGACCATTCTCTAACACCATACACAAAGATAAACTCAAAATGGATGAAAGACCTCAATGTGAGACAGGAATCCATCAAAATCCTAGAGGAGAACATAGGCAATAACCTCTTTGACATCAGCCACAGCAACTTCTTTCAAGACACATCTCCAAAGCTAGTGAAACAAAAGCAAAAATGAACTTTTGAGACTTCATCCAGACAAAAAGCTTCTGCACAGCAAAGGAAACAGTCAACAAAACAAAGAGGCAACCCACAGAATGGGAGAAGATATTTGCAAATGACACTACAGATGAAGGGCTGGTGTCCAAGATCTATAAAGAACTTCTCAAACTCAACACCCAAAAAACAAATAATCAAGTCAAAAAATGGGCAGAAGACATGAACAGACACTTCTCTGAAGAAGACATACAAATGGCTAACAGACACACGAAAAAATGTTCATCATCATTAGCCATCAGGGAAATTCAAATCAAAACCACATTGAGATACCACCTTACACCAGTTAGAATGGCAAAAATGGACAGGGAAAGAAACAACAAATGTTGGAGAGGTTGTGGAGAAAGGGGAACCCTCTTACACTGTTGGTGGGAATGCAAGTTGGTACAGCCACTTTGGAAAACAGTGTGGAGGTTCCTCAAAAATTTAAAAATAGAGCTACCCTATGACCCAGCAATTGCACTCCTGGGTATTTACCCCAAAGACACAGATGTAGTGAAAAGAAGGGCTGTATGCACCCCAATGTTCATAGCAGCAATGTCCGCAATAGCCAAACTGTGGAAAGAGCCGAGATGCCCTTCAACAGATGAATGGATAAAGAAGATGTGGTCCATATATACAATGGAATATTATTCAGCCATCAGAAAGGATGAATACCCAACTTTTACATCAACATGGATGGGACTGGAGGAGATTATGCTAAGTGAAATACGTCAAGCAGAGAAAGTCAATTATCATATGGTTTGTGGAACATAAGGAATAGCATGGAGGACATTAGGAGAAGGAAGGGGAAAATGAAGGGGGGGAAATTGGGGGAAGAAATGAACCATGAGAGACTATGGACTCTGAGAAACAAACTGAGGGTTTTAGAGGGGAGGGGGGTGGGGGGATGGGTTAGCCTGGTGATGGGTATTAAGGAGGGCACATACTGCATGGAGCACTGGGTGTTATACGAAAACAATGAATCGTGGATCACCACATCAAAAACTAATGATGTATTGTATGGTGATTAACATAACATAATAAAATAAAATTAAAAAAAAAAAGAAATGAATGGAGAAGAGGAAGCTCCTAGAGCTCTTCTCTGCCAAACTAATGAATCAGTAACAGTACTACATCTCTGGGGGAATTGTAGGGATTAGTGTTACCAGAGAGACATAACAGATGCAGCAGTGCTGATTTCCATCACATGTCCATTTAACTTGTCAGTCTAGCTGGTGCAGCAGATGGATGGGTTTGGGAGAATGACAGTAGATTATCGTTAACTTAATCATACTAACAGCTCCAAACTGAGTGATACCTATTGCAGCTGCTATTCCGGAAGTCATTTCCTTATTGAATCAAATCAGGATAGTGCATGACACCTGATAGACAACTATTACCATGATAATTTGGGAGGGAGCATCTATCCCTATTGTATATTTTTGAAAAAATATCAGAAGCAATTTGGTGACACCCGATAGAACAGCAGTATGAGTTTACCATCCCATCTGGAGAATAGGCCAGCTCTTAGATCTATGCCAAATTAGTCTATAGAGGCTTTGACTGCATCACTATGATAGATTATATTTTCCAGAGATGGCTCCCCAATGCATATCCCATCACACATGTTCATCTTATAAGGTGACATTAGCATTCTTCCATTGAAAGGTGAGGTCATTTTCTCTCCCCTTGAATGAGTAGACCTTTATAACTACCTTGACCAATAGAATGCAGCAGATATGACCCAGTGTGACCTCCGAGGCTAGGTTATGAAAGGGAAATATGGCTTACCATTCCCCGTCCACCTCAGGATTCTTGCTCTTCAAACTCAGCCACCATATTTGGTAATGAATAAACCTTCAGACTCCAACTTTTTGCCTTTGAGTTTTTCAGTTAGGCTCCCAATGTCATAGAGCAAAGGCAAACTGTCTGCACTGTGCCCTGTCTAAATTCTTGATTCATGGAAACTATGAAAGATTGTAAGTGATTCTTGTTGTTTTAAGCAGGAAGTAAAAGACAATCTGTACCATAATCCAATCTATAGGGAATCCAGCCACATTACTGAATTATTTTAGCATGTTGGGATAATTCCTTTAAAGTCCTGAACTCTCTACCCTCTGTATTAAAAGAGAAGTGCAGTACTTGGTGAGTCTCTTTGGATTTGTTAAGCACATATATTGTAGATGGGTGTGTTGGCCCAGCCAATTATTGGACTGACCTGAAAAGCAGCCTACTTCAAGTAGAGCCCAGAATAAGAGGGGTTTCTTCTAGTTCAGGCTACGGGCAGCTCTGCCCTCAGCCCTTATGATCCCTTACATCAGTAGCAGATCAGGATATCTTATGGAGACTCTTACAGCCCCAATTAAAGAACCACCAAGGAAGCAACTATGGTTTTTGAAGCTATGTCCTCTTTGGCAAGTAAATATTTCCCCACCTGGCCCTGGTGCAGATTGAATCCCAGATCATGAGATCTAGGTGCCATGAGACCAGAGCTGCCCATCATGAACTGGGTGGTGGTCTGCCTGGGCCATATCCTTGGGGAACCCCCAATGTCAATACACTTAGATTGTTTTCTCATAGGCCGATTGGAATCACTGGAGACTTTTCTTTTTTTTCTAATTTGTTGCCCAGGGAATATAGACTTGGGTGGAAACATTCTGGAAAGAAGGTTGGGAGTCTCAAGTTCAATGTGTACATTTTCATTTATCCTTGCCCCATTTCCTCTTTCATTGCCTCAAATGTGCCTGGTGTCCTTCAGGTCAGAGACCCTTTTGTTTTATCCTCTCCTGAGACTACTCTTTCAGGCTCCTGCAGAGAAGTAAAAGGATAGTCACTTGACTAGATAGTGTAGGGGTGCTGGAAATCTAACTGCTTCTGCAATAGATTTGCAATCAGTATTCTTTTTTTAGATCACTTTCACTCCCCATGTTCAGAGGTTACCCCAGGCAACCCATTGCTTTGCTTTTTGGGATTCCACACTGTTAAATTGGATTGCTTCTTGGCCTTCTCCACCGCTTGCCTCAGATCCAGCCTTTTCAGAACTCATAAGTCTGTCATCATTCATCCATCCATTTTCTAGTTTCCGAAATTTATTGTTGTTTTTCTCTTCTTCATTCAGTTTGTCCCTGTGAGTTTATGGCTTTGGTTTCAAATCCCTTTCTCTGTGTTATGATGGGATCTTGTGAGGGAGTGTAGCCAAATACATGCATTGCATCTGTTCCCGTTATTTAGACGTAAGACCACAAGACAAAGACTGGGAAGGCAGAAAGGCCAGGGGATGAGACCCTTTTTTTGTGAAGGTATCTTGTTTTCCCAGGGGAGGGAATTGCAGACTTAGAGCCTCAAAGCAAAGGGTACCTGTGGGATGGGAGTTGTGACCACAGTCCTTGAGAAGTCCCATGTTGTCAAGTACTTTCTCTTTAAGACAGTTCAAGTTAATTACAAATTGAGTTCTGAATTTCCCTGATTCTTCCATAAAAAGTGTCACAAAACTATAGTGTCTGGTTTATTCACTTTGTGGGGGCTTAAGGAAAGCAAGATGAAGATGGCTTTGTTCTGTCCCATTGTTTCCAAGGATGGAGAAGGGGCATTAGCTGTGAGGACCCACCTCTAGTGAAACCAGTAGCTGCAAACATAACTCTGGAGATTGGGGCACCTGGGTGGCTCAGTCATTAAGCGTCTGCCTTCGGCTCAGGTCATGATACCAGGGTCCTGGGATCAAGCCCCGCATTAGGCTCCCGGCTTGGCGGGAAGCCTGCTTCTCCCTCTCCCACTCCCCCTGCTTGTGTTCCCTCTCTCGCTGTGTCTCTCTCTCTGTCAAATAAATAAATAAAATCTTAAAAAAAACAAAAAAACAACAACTCTGGAGATTGTTCCAGAGAAGATCAGAGAAGAAAGAATAACTTCTGTTTACTCTCATGTGTTAGTGAAGGTTGTTCCCTGAAAAGAAAGAAGGACTCCAGCAAAATTCTGGATTATTTAAGTGGAGTGGCAAGATGACTTATAAGCTGAATGAATTCACTGGAAGCAGAAGCTCAGAGCCAGGGGTGACTGTGATTTTGAAACACAATTTTAATTGTTACATATTTATCTTTTTAACTGTTGAATTAAAGTGTATCCTACATATAGGAAAGTATACAAATTATAAATGTATAGCTTGATGAATTGTCTATGTATCCATTTTTAATGTGTACTAGAAGAATTAGAACTGGTACTGAAAATTGCAATTTCAAGGTTATTGCTTGGGATGAGGGTAATGCAGCCTGGTAAGGCATGATAACTCACCTTACAAGGACTGTGTAACTGACAGGATCATTGTTCACGCTTTCAATGACTGATCTGGGTTCTCTCCGAAGCCGACTCTGAGACAAGGATGGAGTGCAAGTAGTGTATTTGGGAAACACAGGAAATACCAGTCAGGAAGTGGGGGAAATAAGACAGGCAAAGGAAGACAGCCAGTAAAGCACATACTGTTCAGCTAGTTACCACTGTTGGAGAAAAGAGCTTAGTCTCACCAAAACTCTGGGAAACTGCAAAATACAAACCTCAGAATTATGCCACCTAGTGGTGAGCAGACTGGGCCAACGTCAAGAGTCACTGGCTGAGGGCTGGTGGTTGGGGTGGTGGGAGGGTAGTCAGTATTAATCCCTGGACATTGGAGGCAGCCCAGTCTCAGGCATAGAGGTGCAGACCCTGGCAGCTGCCATCCACTGGAGCACACTGGAAAGTCTGAAGGATATGCACAGAACACAGACAGCATTAGCTACTGTAAATACATTTTCCATCCAAAATGCTTGGAAAGCATGGATAGTAGAGATGATTATGAGTGCTAGCCTGGATTTCTTCTTCATTCTCTTCAGCATTCTTCTGCTGGAAGTTGACAATCGTTTGTTACAGAAAATGTGTAGAAGGCTATATCATTGTAAATTGGAATTGGGCTTGACTCCTTATTGATAACATTAATTTCCTTTTGACCCAATCATAAATCAGTGGTAAAGAAAAAAAAAAAGGTATTTCTAAGAGATAAGAATGAAAACTGTAATGAAAATATGAGCAGTTGTGGTGTCTTGAATAAAATATACTGTTTATGCACAAGGAGAACCTGGGGATGAACATGTATGACAAGTACCTCCTGAAGCTGTTACGATAGTCATATGAGAGTGGGTCACTGAATTCTCCCTTTTTCTCAGTTCCATGAAGAGATGGGCAATGATTTCAAAACAGCTTCTGTTTCATTCAGAAGCTCATTGGTTTTCCCACAGAAGAACCCCCATTTGTCTCTTCACGATGATAAAATGACTTCGTCTTTCTGGAACACATATACGTTGTGAGAGCATGTGCCTAAGAGGCACCAGCTCAAGATATATTTATCACTCTGTGATAATGTGTGAAGGAAACCTAACTCAAAATCGGAGTTGGGAAGCCACGAAGGGAGGGCTCTCACTTGAGCATCACTAGTCACAGTTTGCATAACCCAACAGGAAGAAGGGCAACACTCAGCCGGCAGCTGGTGCCTGGCAACAGCCTGTGAGAGGCCACCACGACTTCCACCTCCTGCAAGCCACTGAGAAGCTACCACCACCTGAACTCTCATTTTCCTTCAAAGAGCTTTGGTTCAAAACAGCCCCTCCCAACTTCCTTCTTTCCTCTTTAAAAGGATGCTCTCCTCCTTTGTTCTTGAGACCTGCCTGTGGTGCACCACCGTTTGCTTATCCTGAATTGCAATTTCTCTGCTATTCTGAATAAACTCGATTTTGCTGGCTGAATTACTTCTTTTTCTCTTTCAAAATGTTGACAACGTGAACAATCTAAATTCAGTCCCGCAAGGCAAGGTTTAAACCTGTTTTCCAACTGAGGGATCGAGTGCATTAAATTCAATATTGTGTAACTGGAGTTGGGGGGCATGCCTCTTTCAAATGGTGAACTGGGACCTTTTCTTTGGATGATACGGTTATTAACTCATCTGAACTACTCCCTGGGTCTATATTTTGAAGATTATGAAAAGACATTTGAAAGACTTGATAAAATGTCTTCATAAGGGTTTTCTGAATCTAATGGTGGAGATGACTAGATGAGGAGCCCTTTCCCCAACATCTTTGTAGACATAAGCAAATAACTGGATATATTTTGAAGAATGTATTCTAGATATTGAATTAGATGTACTATTGAAATAAGTTTATTAAACAAAAATTTCTGATTATTTTGGTGAGTTTCTAGCTCCATCAGAGAATACAGTTAAGTATCTTGCCCTCATACACTATGCATGGATTTCCAGGGCTGGCTTATATCAAAATGGAAAAACAGAAACTTCTTATTAATATAGAAGCCCATTTCTTTCTTTCTTTCATTTTTTCAAGTAAGTGACATCAACCTAAATCTCTCTCCCCTTTTACATTGATAAACAATTCTGTTCTTGCATTGAGAAATTTATTTTCAGATATGTACTTTAAAAATTGACTGGATTTAGGGGACGCCTGGGTGGCTCAGTTGGTTAAGTGTCTGCCTTTGGCTCAGGTCATGATCCCGGGGTCCTGGCATTGAGTCCTGCATCAGGCTCCCTGCTCAGCAGGGAGCCTGCTTCTCCCTCTGCCTGCAGCTCCCCTTGCTTGTTTGTGCTCTCTCTCTGACAATTAAATAAAATCTTAAAAAAATATATTTTTTTTAAAGTTGACTGGATTTAGTAATTGTTTTATTTAAAAGTTTAATTTCTTCTAGGTGGCTCAGTCGTTGGGTGTCTGCCTTCGGCTCAGGCCGTGATCCTGTCGTCTTGGGATCGAACCCCACATCTGGCTCCCTGCTCAGTGGGAGTCTGCTTCTCCCTCTCTCTCTGCCCCTGCCCCCCGCTCATGCTCATTCTCTCTCTCTCAAGTAAATAAATACGATCTTAAAGCAAAAATATTTAAAAGTTTAATTTCTTGGATTTAATATTTTTATCATATTTTATGGCATTGCTGCTTTCCTATTTACAGTAGACAAATCGTTCTCTTGTTGAATACATTTTTTGAAATAAAAAAGGGATTTGAGAGCTTCAAGAGGATACAGCTAACATCATTTGGCATAAATCCGCAGTTCAAGCTCAGTGTTATAATAGCCTTCTTTTAGATCACGTTATATTCTTTTTGTTTCATTTGTATGTGTTAACAACCTAGTATATATTTTTCTCTATACTCTATATTCAGATAACCCTCATTATTGTGTATGCATATGTATATATGTGCATATACACACACACACACGACTACATATTTATGGGATAATTATTAAGCTTAATCATATGAAATTGCCTTTTTGTATGTTAAAACTGATTACATGCCAGGAAGCTCATATGGCTTTATCTAATACTTTCTCACTTAAAAATATCTCATGGAGGGGTGCGTGGGTGGCTCAGTCGGTAAAGTGGCCAACTCTTGATTTTGGCTTATGTCATGATCTCAGGGTCCTGGAATCGAGCCCTGAAGGGGGCTCCACACTCAGTAGAGAGTCTGCTTGAGATTCTCTCTCTACCTCTTCCTCCGTGCCCCCCACCTTGTTCGCACATGCACTCATGCTCTCTCTCAAATAAATAAATCTTTTAAAAAAATCCCACAGAAATCCTGCCAAGTGATGTATAGCTCTAATTCTTTTACAGGGCCTTGGTGTGTGGGTGTATCATGATTTATTCAGCAGTTTCTGTACTCTTGGGAAACAGTTCTGCAGTAACCACCCTCCTACTGTTGTCCTTTGTAACAGTGCTTTTGTTTCCAAGGGATAGATCCTGGGGAGCAGGAATGCTTTGTCAAAAGAAGTATATATTTTTTATTTTAAGAGATATTGACAGATTGATTTCCAAAAGGCTGGTGCATACTTTTAAAAAAAAAATTTATTTATTTGAGAGAGAGAGAGAATGCATGAGCAGGGGAAGGGGCAGAGGGAACGGAAGAGGGAGAAGGAAAGAATCTTCAAGCAGACTCCCATGTGGGGCTTGATCCCAGGACCCTGAGATCATGACCTGAGCCAAAATCAAGAGTCCGACGCTTAACCGCCTGAGCCACTCAGGCGCCCTGGTACACACTTCTATTAGCAATGTATGGGAATGTTCTCTCTCTACAGTCCCATTTGCAATAGCTGTTATACTTCTTATTTTTGACCAATTTGGGTATAAAGTGGTATCTCATTATGACTTTTAATTTCCATGTTTGGCTATTTTTCATATGCTTGCTATTTGGATTTCTCTTCTCTGATTTATCTAATTATATCCTTTGCCCATTGTCCTGTGGGGTTATTTTTTCTCCCTCTGCTCCCACCCCTTTTACGTGGCTGAAGCTAATCTGAAATCAGCAGTTGAGATATTGTTGTCATTGACTGTGATTGCCCAGGCATCAGCTATGTGCACTGTTGGTACTAGATGTGTTGAGTTTAATTACTATTTTAACTGTCCTAATAGTTACAGAGTGACTTGGCATTACAATGAAAAAACTGTCATGTTCATAAAGGCATAGAAACCCAGCAGCATGAGATGTGATAAAAATCGATGTGTAAAAGTAATCTAAAGAGCTCTTTCATTAAGTGTAACATAAAATTCTAAGCTAAAGAAAGCATTGTGCATTAATTTAATAGCAGGATTTTTCTGTATTAGTGGTACATACATAATGGTGTATTTTAACATAAATGGTATTTTAGAGTCAATCAAAGACCTGTTGTGTCTGCCATCTGCATTACAAATATATTTTGTGTCATATTGACTTTGTTTCAGGCATCTTTTGCTTACAAAGCTTTTTAATTTTTATATAGTCAAGCATGTTAATTAGGTTCCCAGACTTGGTTAAAAGCATTTCTCCCACTGTTAGATTATGTATCTACTTTCTTGGATTTTCTTGCAAGATTTTTTTTTCTTGTAAGATTTTTGTTCTGTTTTTACATGTAAGCGTTTAATGCAACTGGCATTATTTCTTAATATGGGTTAAGATAGAGATCCATTTTTATTTACTTTCAGATGCTAAATACTAAAATTCTATAAGCTTCATTTATTAAACTACCATATTTGTCATTTACTAAAATCTTATATAAACCAGAACCTATTTTTGGATTCCCTAGTCTTTCACGTTGGTTTTCTTTGTCATTTCTCATCAGTATCATAATTACATGGCTGTAACAACTTTTCAGTATGTTGTAATATCTGGAAGGCAAGTCCTCCATCACTGTTCTTTTCCTTTTCTCTTTCCAAAAAAGAGAATTTTTGTCTCTTCATGGACCTTATTCTTGCATATGAATCTTAAGATCTTTTTATCTAATTCAGAAATCAAAGTGAAACTCTGTTGGAATCCTAATAGGAATTGCAATGAAGTTTTATATTACTTGACCATTATGATAGCAAATGTCCCTCAAGTGTAATATACTTTTTTACATTTATTCAAATCTTGTTTTATGGCTTTTAATAATGTTTGTTTTCACTGCTTTCATCTACATTTCATTCTAGATGCTCATTACTTTCTTTAAAAAAAAAAAGATTTTATTAATTTATTTGAGAGAGAGAGAGAACATGAGCAGGAGGGAGGAGCAGAAGGGGAGGGACAAGCAGACTTTACCTGAGCACGGAGCCCAATGCGGGGCTCTATCCCAGGCCCCTGAGATCATGACCTGAGCCGAAATCAAGAGTCAGTTGCTTAACCAACGGAGCCATCCGGGTACCCCTAGATGCTCATTTCTAGAGCGAGAAAGATATTTGTTTTCTGTGTATTTCTTACAAGGCAAGTCCCTCACATGAAAGTCTATTTATTTTAGTAGTTTTTATTCAAGACTTAGGTTTTTCTAGATGGTCTATCATGTATCATATTATCAGCAAAAGGATATTTATAGCTCTAACTGTTCTTTTCCAATATTTTTGCTAGCTTCCTTATATTATTGTATTTGATAATCCTCCAAGACAATGTTAAAAAATAATGTGCTGGCAATTTTCTGATTTTAATCAAAATGGTTTTAGTGTTGCATCATTTTAGAATACTATTTGCTATGGTCTTTTGTAAATAGTCTTTTTTTATATTCAAGTAGTTTCCTTCTATTCCTATTTTACCTTGAGTTTTCAGTATATTAATTAGAACAATAGTTGACAAAGAGTAAGTGCTCTATAACTACTTGTTAAACAAATAAAGGTATATTAGTAATGACTGCTAAAGATTATTAATGCCTTTTTCATTGACTATTGACATGATCATATGGTTTTGCTCTTGACCTTGCTTGGTCATATATATTATGTCTTTAATGCATTGTTGATTCTATTTGCTAATATTTTACTTAGAACATTTGAATAGTCATAAATTTATTTATTTGTTCTTTTTTGTACTTAAAAAATCATGTTTTAGCATTAAAGTTTCTTGTGTCATTAAATGATTCAAGGAACATACATATTTTTTTTCAGTCTGGAACACTTCTCCTTTGTTGAGAACTGCCCCCTACTCATGGGGGTGAGTGCCCAGAAACCAGGTCTACTAGGACACTGCTTGCCCACCTGGTCACAGCTCACTAATTAAATGATATTGCCAAGATCTAGAATTTTGAATTGAGCATCAGACACTTGGAGTTACTAAAACTGAACCATATTAAGGGTGGTGGTGTAGAGTGTAGAGGGCATCCCTTGGGCACCAACCAGATACACTGGTCTCTAACCTTCCACAGACTGGGCTAATCACTTCTTCCTTGGATTTCCAAAGACACTCCGGAATCCTTCCAATTATTATCACCACCACCACCACCACAACCATCATCCTTTTAACTTAGAAAGCAATTCTGGTGAACTTGTTACTTGCAAATAAAAGAGGCTTACTCACAAAACTATGTATAGAGTCACCTTTCTTTGAGTATTTCAATAGCTTTGCTTTTGTTTTAAAGCAAAGCTTAACTTTCCCGAAATCACATGATACATAACATGTGTAGTAGAAACCCCATTTGATTTGTTCCTGTTATAGACAGTGTTTGGTGTCCCAGCCAAATTCAAATTCATGTTGAAACCCCAAAGTGACTGTATTTGGAGATAGGGCCTTTATGGAAGTATTTAAGGTTAAATGAGGTCATAAGGATAGGATTAGTGTCTTTATTAGAAGAAATACCAAAGAGCTCCTTCTCTCTTCCCATACGCACACAAAAAGAGGTCATGTGAGCACACAGTGAGAAGGCACCCACCTACAAAGCAAGAGAAGAGGCCTCAGATTGCAACCTACGTTGCCAGCACCTTGACTTTGGACTTCCCAACCTCCAAAACTGTGAGAGAACAAATTTCTGCTGTTTAGGAATGCCTGGGTGGCTCAGTCGGTTAAGCATCTGCCTTTGGCTCAGGTCATGATCCCAGGGTTCTGGGATGGAGTCCTGCATCGGGCTCCTTGCTCAGCGGGGAGCCTGTTTCTCCCTCTGCCTGCTGCCCCCCTGTTTGTGCTCCCTCTCTCTGACAAATAAATGAATATAATCTTTTAAAATTTTTTTCTGCTGTTTAAGTCATCCGTCTATAGTATTTTGTTGTAGCAGCCCAAGCAGACTAATACAATTCCCCCAAATGGCTAACTAATGACCTAATGCCTTTTACTGAACAATCCATCATTACCCCACCAATTTGAAATGTCACTTTTTTGTAAGATTTTATTTTTCATTTATTAGAGAGAGAGAGTGTGTGAGAGAGAGCACAAGCAGGGAGAGAGGCAGAGGGAGAGGGAAAAGCAGACTCCCCACTAAGCAAGGAGCCTGGCACAGGGCTCATCCCAGGACCCTGGCATCATGACCTGAGCTGAAGGCAGACCCTTTACCAACTGAGCCACCCAGGAGTCCCTGAAATGTCACTTTTATAATATATTAAATTTAAATAAATTATCAAGTCTGGTTTTGGGCTTCCAAAATCATTTCACTAATTTATGAGTGTATTTTGGCACTAGTTTTATCTTGATTATTGTCCCTCTATAATATAATATCTTATATCATCTTGGTAGGGCAAGTCTGACTTTATTATTGTTGCACAATTTTATTGGCCATTCTAGAATACCTACCATTCCAAGTTAACTTTAGAGTCATTTAATTGAGTAGAAAGAAAAGTTGAGATTTAGTGGAGGAGCATTAACGTGGAGGAAAAGTGACATATGTAGAATGCTCTATTTCAATCCATGAATGTGGTGCTTGTCACTATTCTATTTAAATCAGTAACTTTTGTAGTTTTATTTATAATGTCCCACATAATTCTTGTTTATTCTTAGCTATATTTTCTAACATTTTATTATGAAAATATTCAAACATACAGAAAAGTTGAAGTAATTTTACAGTGTGCATCCATGTATCACTACCTACCCCAACATTTTACTCTATTTCATGCAGTGTTTTTGTTAGGCAGTGAATGGGAGCATAGACTGCCTGGATTCACCACCTGCAGAGTGTATATTGCAGGGCAAGTTACTTAATTTTTCCAAACCTGTTTTCTTATCTGCAAACTGGGAATTGCCTCAGAGGGTATTAAAGGATTAAACAGGTTAAAATATGTAATGCACTGAGAACAAAGCCTCATGCTGTGTAAATACTGTATGCCAAGTGCATTAATCTCCTTGGGCTGTTATAACTAAATATCATAGACCGGGTGGCTTAAACAACAGAAATTTATTTTCTCACATTTGTGAGGCTAGAAGTTCCAGATCAAGGTCTGGCAGGGTCAGTTTAGCATGAGAACTCTTCCTGGCATGTAGATGGCACCTTCTTGCTAAATCCTCACATGATTTTTCCTCATTGCCTGCACCTTCAGAGAGTGAGTGAGACCTCTGGTGTCTCTTCTTACAAGGACACTAATCCTATGGGACCAGGGCTCCACCTTATGGCTTTATTTAATCATAATTACTCCCTCACTTCAAATACAGCTACAATAGGGGGTTAGGGCTTCAACATATGAAATTGCAGAGGTGGGCGGGGAGACACAAAGATTCAGTCCACAGCAGCTAGCAAGTACATAGTTTCATTCTGTTTTCTAAAGTTTTTGTAAGCTATTGATGTAGAAGTGTATTTAGAATGATGTACTTGGGGACGCCTGGGTGGCTCAGTTGGTTGGGCGTCTGCCTTCAGCTCAGGTCATGATCTCAGGATCCTGGGATAGAGCCCTGCATCAGGCTCCCTGCTCGGCTGGAAGCCTGCTTCTCCCTCTCCCACTCCCCCTGCTTATGTTCCCTCTCCTGCTGTGTCTCTCTGTCAAATAAATAAATAAAATCTTAAAAAAAAAAAAAAAAAGAATGATGTACTCCTATTCTGTTGAGACAAAACCCACCAATAAAAGTGCATTACAGTATAATCATTTTTGTAGAGAATACATAAAAATGCATGAAGAAAACATGGGGTGTGTGTGCGGTGGGGGGGGTGGTTGTGTAGGTAAGTCTGCACCAAATGTTAGCGATGCTTATCTCTGCTTGATGAGATTCTAGGTAATAATTATCTTGCTTTTGTGTATTTTCTGGCATTTCAGAAATACAAGGAAAGCAATTAACATAAGAATTTATTAAATGCTAGCACAAAAACGACGTGATCATGGTAGTCTTTTAATAAAACACAGGATTCCATTCCATTTTCAGTCTTTTCCACGTACATATGAAGTAAAAGTGCTATGGATTCGTTTAGAGCAATGTTGTTTGGACAAAAAGGTGACAGAGATGTTTCCCTTTTGTCAAGGGTTTCCAATCTCCCCAGGGAAACATTCACTTGCCTCTTGCCGGCAGAAGGGAGACGGCTCTATTCAGTAGATTGGGTGGGGACAAGAGCACCGGCTCCGTCTCCTTCCGCAGGAGTGGGGCTGCATCCCCCCTGGTTGGGATCCGGCGCAGCAGCGAGCCCGGAGTGACGGAGTGACGGAGTGACAGGGCCTCCCGGCGAGCATGCCGGGAAGCGCCGCGAGCCGGAGGCTGCCCCGGAGGACGCTGGGAACCACGCGCGGAGGCCGCTGCCGCGCAGGCGCACCGGCCACGGCTGCGCTACGTGGGAGCATCTCGGCGCTGCGTGGAGGGCTGCCGGCCGCCGGGCGAGGGGGCGAGGGCGAGCGGGGCGAGCCGGCCAGCGGGGTGAGCGGGGGCTGCGCCGGGTCTGGGGCGGGGCGACGGGAAGCGCCGGCTCCGCCCCGCCTGCGGGCCCCCGTGGCGCGTGGTGCGCCCGGCGGCCCGGGGTCGCGCTCAGACAAAGCCCGCGAGGTCCAGGCCTGGAGAAAGGTTTATTCTCTCCGTTGCGGGAGGAGGAGACGGGATTGCAGGGGTTCCGTGATTTGCCACGGCCAAGCGAAGCGAAGGAGCTGGGGTTCAAGCCCAGCGCCTTTGGGATTTCAAATCTCAAGACTAGTTTAAACAGAGTACTACCCACAACAAAGAACTGGGCTTTATTCATCTCTTTGTGTTCCATGACACCAGTACCGTGGTTTGGACCGCGTGGGCTGTGTATATCCACCGTCTTCATGTACCTTTTGTAAAAAATAATCACTATTGGTGTAAGTTCTAGAATTCTGACTGTGCGACTGAACTTTCTAGATCCTTTTGCTGACTAATGTTTTCTGTCCAGTATCACCAGGGGGCTGTAGAGGTGGCTGCTTAGAAACCTGGAGCCTCCAGCTGCTTGCTAAGGAGACAGCGCTCAAGACGAGATGTTCCTTGCGAGCCTAGACATTTAAAAGGTCCAGACTCCGGATTTTGGTACTGTATGTTCCCAGGTGCGCCAGAGTGGAGGACTCCAGCACAACTGGGAAGCCCGAGTTTCCAGCAGTTTGCTTATCAAAGTGGCCAAGCCAAATAGGACCTTCTGCTTTGTGGGCTGAGACAGAGAGCCCCATAAAGGAGTGCTGAAGTCATCATGCTACAGCAGCTACTCATCACCCTGCCCATGGAGGCCAGCACCTGGGTGAAGTTGCGCCATCCAAAGAAGGCCAAGGAGGGGGCGCCTCTGTGGGAGGATGTGACTAAGATGTTTGAAGGAGAAGGTGAGAATAGGCTGGTTGGCGGGAAGGAGGAAAAGCAGCGTCCTCTAGTATGAGAAGGAAGGTAGACAGCTGAGCGGAAGCATCCCTTGGGGAGGCAATTGGGTAAAACGTCTCTTGATTCTTGATTATGGCTCCTGGCCTGGAATTTTCCTGAATAATACTGTAGGTTCAACTTGAACCCGATATCTAAGTATCATGACTGTATATGTTATTTCTTTTCATTTTCCCCATGTGGGGCAAGGAAGACTTGCCTGATTTTCTTTATTTTACAGTGAGGAAATTTGAATCAAATGAGAGACCTGTCCAGGCACTAGGTGGCTAGGTCAGAAGTAGAAGGCAGCAGGGAAAGCACAGGTGAGCCTGGAGTATCTTGTGCTAGAAAGCAAGGAAGAGTCCAGAGACTAATGGACATGTACCAGCAGGATGGCAGGTTTGGACAAACTTAGGACTATTAAGTATCCAGATTGATTGTAACACCTTGAATAAATAAAATTCCATAAGTTCATGATGACACTTAAAATAAAGAAAGGGGAGGGGCGCCTGGGTGGCTCAGTCGTTAAGGGTCTGCCTTCGGCTCAGGTCATGATCCCAGGGTCCTGGGATCGAGCCCTGCATTGGGCTCCCTGCTCTGTGGGAAGCCTGCTTCTCCCTCTCCCACTCCCCCTGCTTGTGTTCCCTCTCTCGCTGTGTCTCTGTCTGTCAAACAAATAAATAAAATCTTAAAAAAAAAAAAATAGAGAAAGGGGAAAGACTCATTTACCAACAGTGGTGGTGATTCATACACTGATTTCTTACTTTGGAAATAAATTATTATGGGAACGAAGAATGCATTTACCTTGCGTTTTAGATTATTTGCAATTGCTGAGGGAAAGCTTTTTACAGAAAATATCTGCCAATAAAAAGAGTAGAAGGAATGATAAACTATTTTACTATAAGTGAAATAATTGAAAAGCTAATGGGGCAGGGTATTTACAGGGTGCCAAAGTATTGCTCCCATAAATTACTTGCTAAATGCTAAGGAAAGAACATTCTTTTCCAGTGGCGATATCTGGTGGTCACTGTCTTTTTCTTTTTCTTTTTTTTTTTTTTGAGATTTTATTTATTTACTTAGGAGGGAGAGGAAGAAGCAGACTCCTCACTGAGCAGGAGTGAGGAGTGGGGCTTGATCCCAGGACCCTGGGATCATGACCTGAGCCAAAGGCAAATGCTTAACCATCTGAGCCACCCAGGTGCCCGTGGTGGTCACTCTCTTAACCAAGTGTGTCAATGATGGGATAACCTCACATTTTGTGTTTTCTGGGTAGTGTAATAAAAAGCACATTAGTATCACTCATGAAGAATTCCTGCCAAAATATTTAACCTGGTCCTAAATTGAGCTTAAAGGCTGAATTTCTGGCTTAAAGAAAATACAGGGGATTGACAAGTAAGGTAAACCCTAGCACAGACTGTTGGTTTCTTAAGAAGCCAACGTCAAGAAAAAAGAGGGAAGTACTATTCTAGAGAGACTACAAATAACAACCACTTTGAATGTGTGAACCGTGGTTGGCTCCTGGGTTGGAATAAATCCAGAATAAAAGACAGTTTGAGAAGAGTTGAGGAAATCTGAATATGAATTGTTAACTTGCTTAGGTGTGATAAATGGTATTAGGATTATGAAGAAGATCCTAATTTGAAGTAATTAGAGATGAAGTATCATGATGTCTGCAACTTTGAAAAGGTTCAAAAAATATATCGATAGATGAAGCAAATATGGCAGACGTTAACAATCATTGAATATAGGTGGTGGATATATGGGTGTTCAATATTAATGATAAAAAGTTGGGAAAAAATATAAGGACAACAATTTATTTGCCTTAATTCCTAGTTCATATTTTTAATACCTAAATTCAGCCAGTATTGGAATTCTAGCAACCTGGCAGGGTGTTATGCTTAACAGTTTAGCAGATAGAAAAAAAAATGAACCAGATAGTTGCTACCCATATATTCATACTAATATTCAACTGAGGGAGATAATTATATAAATAAATATAACAGGAGGCAGTCTGAGATCGATATCTAAGCAGAGATAAAAACAAGCTTTGGAAGAGTACAGGGAAGAAGAAGCTTTCTTCTCATTAAGAGTGTTTGGGAAAACTTCACCTGAACCGGTCCAGAAGGATATCTCAGTTTTTCACCGACTAGGAGGTATGTTCAAAGAAGGGTGACTGGGGCTATGTGGGTGGGTGAGTCCAGTGGATGAAGGAGGGTAGAGAAGCAACGATGGACTGGTTGTGGAGGATCTTGAAATCCATGGGCAGGTATTTGGATTTTTCTTTCTTATCAGTGGGGAAGCTTTGAGGATTTTTGAACAGAGGAGTGGCCCAGTAGATCTGTGCTTCTGGACCAGTGTTGACCATTGGGGAGTATTAATGCCCTAAGCAGTGCCCTGTAGCTCCTTTTCATTAAGGAGGCTCCA
The DNA here is from genome assembly GCF_964656455.1 of Halichoerus grypus. NCBI lineage: Eukaryota > Metazoa > Chordata > Mammalia > Carnivora > Phocidae > Halichoerus > Halichoerus grypus. Next base: position 156,768,909 of record NC_135716.1, on the reverse strand, counting down.
GTCTGCGCTGAGTTGCTCTAAGTGTCCCTCTCTGTGAATGTTTTGAGAGAGGAGCCGTGTTCAGCAGGTCTGCAAGCTGTTTTTCTGTTTGGGGAGATGTAAACCTCATGGCTCTTCTCCTTTCTCAGTTTTGCTCTCTCAGGATGTTGATGAGACCCAGGGAGAAAGTCTCGAGGATGAAGTCACCTCTAGGCCCTCGACAGTGGAATCTCAGGTGGGTTGGAGTTTCCTGTCACTTGCTTGAACTTGTTTCTCAGATTTTAAGAGCCCTGGACTTTGATTTTCTTTGGTTTAACTTGCTGGGTTGGATTTTCTTAGCCTGTTCTAAACCAGGCCACATTGATTCATTTCACTGGTAATTTTCCCACCAATAGTAGATGGTTCCTCATAATAGGAGGTTCACCATAATAGAAGGTTCCTGAGGAACCTTCTTGTTTCAGACAAACCTCTGGCCATTTATCCAACACATTTAAAAATCGTGGGGGATGGGCTAAATGGGTGATGGGTATTAAGGAGTACACTTGTTATGATGAGCACTGGGTGTTATATGTAAGTGATGAATCACTAAATTCTACTCCTGAAACCAATATTACACTATATTCTATATTCTAACTAGAATTTAAATAAAAATTTGAAAAAGTAAAAATAAAAAATAAAAATTGTCCTGGGTTGTGTGTGTATGTGTGTGTGTAAAAGTATGTAATGTAGTTCTTGCCCTGAAACCTCACAGTGTCATCTAGGGGAAAGACAAACATTGTAAAACATTTTTTTTTTTAACTTAAATTCAATATAGCACATCATTAGTTTTATATGTAAAACTTTTTAAGCAACATTTAAAAATTAACAGAATGCGGTTCTGACATTCTTGGAGATGTAATGCATTTCATTAATGACCTTTAAGAGAGGATTACTGGTCATATTTTGGAGCAGAATTGTAGATGAAAAAGGAAATGAGTAGAGTAGTTACTGGCAGGTCATGAAGGGCACACACTAAATAGGCTGACCAGAAAAGAAAGGAAAACTTCCAAGAGCAGTTTAATAGTGTCTGTGTATCATAAATGAGCTAATCAGAAAACCATTGGCAGCAGGCAAAGCTCTGTGCTATCAAACCCCCAAATCATAGGGAAACTCAGAAAATAGAGTAATCAGAAAATCAATATAGAAGGAGATATTCTTAGAGAACAGAAGACTTTTATAGTGGAGTGATCTTAGTTTCCAAAATAACATGGTATAGGGTTTAATCCCATATCTTTAACATTCCTCAAATTCAGTTTTCTAATGGGTTAAATGTGGATGCTATTGCCAGCCCAATAGGCCTGAAATGCCTTCCAGACTTATTTATAATACATAAAAAGCATTAGAGTCATCTTTATACTTAAGGAATGTGTTACTATCTTAACCTTCTGGCTTCTGGGTTCTCTTTGCATTTGGTAATATTTTTAAAAATAATCATAAAATGGTTATTTAATTTGTGTGGATCATACATGACAGGCTCTTGTACTTCACAACATGGTATCTGCTTTGGTCAAATCTTCCTTACTAGGCAGAATTCATGCTCCCTCCAGGAATGTGCTGTTCTCACGTACTTTTCTTACTAATACCCAGCTAATGGTATTTTACCTATGCTGAAATGTTCTCATTTTAACCAATTCTCTCAGCCTGACAAAGGTCCCTGTCTTCTCTGAACTCTCCCTTTCCTCAAATATTCCTGATCTTTATTGTCCTTAATCCAAATTATTGTATACTGCTCTGAGACCTTCTTTAATATTTCATGAGTATTTCTCCTTCAGCCAAATGATAAGTTGCAAAAGACAACTTATATGCTTTCTGCGTTGTTTGTAACCTCCTGCAGAGTCAGCCAACCAATTTTCAAGAGAGTGTCCAAGTAGACTTGGCTAGAATCTCTTAGCATGTAGGCAGTATTAGAACTGAAAAGGAACATATTTGATATTCTAGGGACTATTGACCTTCAAGGACATATCTGTGGACTTCACCCAGGAGGAGTGGGGGCAACTGGCCCCTGCTCACCGGAATCTATACCGGGAGGTGATGCTGGAGAACTATGGGAACCTGGTCTCCGTGGGTAAGGATGAGTTCCCCTTACAACCAGAACCTGCCTGTTGGAAGAAAATCTTTATTTCTAACCGAAGTGCTATGCTTGGGCTTTGGGTTATGATAGAGCTTTCTAGTTCCCTCTAAACAGCAAGTCAGGATAGCTGTGGTCTTTTCTGCCCTGGTCTTTCTACTCTACCCCTCAGCAGGCCTGAATACCAAAGAACTATCTTTAAATTCTTGGGATGGCTCTTTGACCTCAGCACATGCAGTGTTTTCTTCTTCATGAGCAGGATATCAGCTCTCCAAACCTGGTGTGATTTCCCAGCTGGAGAAAGGAGAAGAGCCATGGCTGATCGAGAGAGAGATTTCAGGAAGTCCAAGTTCAGGTAAGAGCAAGGCAGTTGGGGCCTTTGTCATGTTTACTGGAGAGCTCCACTTGAAGCCTTCTCCAGGCTGTGGGGGAGACCATGCTATCTGGATGGGACCCACGAGAAACCTGATTACCACCTGCATTTGCCTCTTCTCATTAGTTTCTCTGGAGTATTGGGGAAAGAGATGCCTTTCTCATCAGGGTTAGTTTTCTTGACTAATTCTCCTGACCTGACTTTCATGATTTTCTTGCTTTCTCCAGTATTCCAAACCTTGCCCTGATCATAGCTTCTTTCTCCTGTCCATTCAGGTATTCATGGGTCTCGTCTCATTAAGGACAGCACCTTTCACCAGATTCTCATGTCATTTTATCATGGATCTCACTCTCACGATTCCTTTTAAAATTTTTTCCTGAATCTTACTCTGTAATCATAGTTTCAATTCTGATTTTCTTTTTAACTTGTATAGTTTAACTTTTTATTTCAGATAACTTAGGACTCTGTGAGAAATCCCCACAGAATTCCTTCTTACCAAATCAAACAGCTTTTAACAGCCTTCTTCATCTAAGAACAGTAATAACGACAGCTGTTCATCCAGGTGGCCTCTGTGAGTCCTGTGCCTACGTTAGCCACATCTTACAGAGGAGGAAAAGAAGACTCACAGGTTAAGAAATTTGTCCAGCATCACTTAGCTACTGGTTGGTGGAGTTGGTATTTGAATTCGAATCCTCCTGACTCCACAGTTTGTGTTCTTACGGCGCTATTCTACACAGCGGCATTAGGTTCATAGACCTCACCACCTTCTTGGTATCTGTCCTTTCCTCCACCAGCCAGTTTAATAATTTTTATCTCCTCTATCTCTCTTATTGCCTTTTCAGTGCTTCTCATCAGTATCCTTTTTTTTTTTTTTTTAAAGATTTTATTCATTTATTCGACAGAGAGAGACACAGCGAGAGAGGGGACACAAGCAGGGGGAATGGGAGAGGGAGAAGCAGGCTTCCCACGGAGCAGGGAGCCTGATGTGGGACTCGATCCCAGGACCCTGGGCCCATGACCTGAGCTGAAGGCAGACGCTCAACGACTGAGCCACCCAGGTGCCCCATCAATATTCTTTTTAATGCAGATACATCATTTCCACCTCTGTTAGGATAGGCTAAACGACTATAGCAGATAGACTTTAAAATGTGGCTCAAATGGAATAGGAATTTCTTGCTCATACGCTGGTCTAGGGGAACTGGTTAGGCCAATGGCCAGTTCTTTTCCACCTAGCGGATCTGGGATTGAGATTTCTCCCACACGGTGGCTGCACCATCCCCTAGGACCTGCTCCTCATCTAAGGATAGCCAGCAGCAGGATAAGAGCACGCAGGAATCCCATCTGGGAGCTTTAATGGGCCAGCCTGGAGTGGTTCACGTGACTTTCACTCTTGAGTCACTTATGGGAGAAACCTTTGTCCCTTAACTCAAATCAAAATGAAGATTGGGAAATATAGTGTAGCTGCGTGTCCAGAAATGGGAAGAACAGATTTTGGTGAATATCCAACAGTGTCTGCCACAATCCCTGAGGGGCCTCTGTCTTTTACGCTGCTGTTTTATATCCGCACAAATGCCCACAAGTGCATTGTGATGGTTTCACTTGTTCCTTGACACCTATATTTTCCATATTTTCATCTTTGTCTCATACATCCATATGAACTCTATTCCCACATACCCCTGGTATTTAGGACATCTCTGTCTAGATGCACTGTTGTCACTTCAAACCCAATACATCTGAAAACAGAGACCGTCTTCTCTCCCAAGCAAATTTCTCATCCTGACTCCTCCTATTCTTTTAGTCTCAAAGAACAAAAATCATGGTATCAGCAAGAATGTATCATGTTTTTCTACTCTCAGTGCTACCTCATTTCTCATGCTTCTCTGATATTACCTGCTAGTAGATCCACTTTTCCTCTTCTTTTTTAAAATTATTTTTATTTGTTATTTTTTTTAAAGATTTTATTTATTTATTTGACACAGAGAAAGAGAGCACAAGTAGGGGAAGCGGCAGGCAGATGGAGAGGGAGAAGCAGGCTTCCCGCTGAGCAGGGAGCCCGATGCGGGCCTCGATCCCAGGACCCTGGGATCATGACCTGAGCTAAAGGCAGACGCTTAACCAACTGAGCCACCCCGGCACCCCTGTTTTTAAAGATTTTATTTATTTATTTATTTATTTGTCAGAGAGAGAGGGGGAGAAAGAGCACAAGCAGGCAGAGGGAGAAGCAGGCTCCCAGCTGAGCAAGGAGTCTGATGCAGGACTTAATCCTAGGACCCTGGGATCATGACCTGAGCCGAAAGCAAATGCTTAACCGACTGAACCACCCAGGTGCCCCTTCTTCTCCTCTTCATCTTTGTTGACGCAGTGCCAAGCCAAGTTCCCATCATTTCATGTCTATTACTATGATTTTTAGTTGTATTTTTGATGTTTTATTATTTTTCTGAATCATTTTGAATGTTACTGTCAGATTTGACCTCTTGAAATATGACATTTTTCTTGTTCTTACCCTGAAAAGTTAAGTGACTCCTTATTCCCTGTAGAGATTCTTCCTCTACGGGCACCCACGTCTACTGAGAGCACACATATCCAGAACCCAGTAATTCCTCTTTAGTAAATCCTATGAAATATTGACAGGAGTGTAAACAAATGTTTGCATAATGATAACATGAAAAACTGGAGACAACCTAAATATTTTTCAGTAAAGAAAAGTCAAATTATGATACGCCCACCAGTGGAATGCAGTGGGATGCATTGCACTTGTTAAAAAGAATGAGATAAATCTAAATGTACAGACAGAAGGGGGCCCATGAGATATAGTTGAATAAAAAACAAAACAGATGCAGAACTATATATATCCTTTTTTGTGCAAATGTATATTTGTGACCATACATACATAAATGTACACATTCACATATACATACTGTTGGGAATATCTAAATGGATGTATTCCAAAATCCTAAGAGACTAAGGGAATGGAGATGAGATTGAGAGAGGCTATTCTCCTATATTATTTAATGTTTTATTTTAATGTGTAGAAAGTATGAGATAAATACTTGAAAAAAACTTTTTTTTTTAAAGATTTTATTTATTTATTTGAGAAAGAGAATGAGAGAGAGAGCATGAGAGGGGGGAGGGTTAGAGGGAGAAGCAGACTCCCAGCTGAGCAGGGAGCCCGATGTGGGACTCGATCCCGGGACTCCAGGATCATGACCTGAGCCGAAGGCAGTCGCTTAACCAACTGAGTCACCTAGGCACCCCGAAAAAACTTATTTTAATAGAGAAAATTTTGTCATAGAAATATGGACTTGAGATGATATGGCACTATAATCCTGTGTTCCTTAATCTTATCTCTTGATATTTACCCTTACAACAATGCTCTCTTCTTAGCGCACTTCCTTCTGGAAATCACATGGATGAACTCCTCCCAATTCCTGGAAGTCCCCTTCCATACTCTAAAAGCTTCTTTCTTTTGACCATTTCTTCATTTCCTTTTATATTAGCTTTAAAGGGGGCAGAACTACATTTGAAGATAGTCCAAGGTTGCTATGCTTAGTACATGTTCATTTTCCCCCTCTATGGCCATTTATTTTTTAAAGTGCACTGAAGGGACTGAAGGGGCGTCTGGGTGGCTCAGTCATTAAGCATCTGCCTTCAGCTCAGGTCATGGTCCCAGGGTCCTGGGATCGAGCCCCGCATCAGGCTCCCTGCTCAGTGGGGAGTCTGCTTCTCCCTCTCCCACCCCCCCACTTGTGTTCCTGCTCTCGCTATTTCTCTCTCTGTCAAATAAATAAATAAAATCTTTAAAAAAAAATAAAGTGCACTGAATGTGGGTCATTTGTATTTTGGGATTTCTTTCAGACTTGGAGAATAAAACAGAAACCAGGGAGTCAACCTTAAAGAATGATATTTCAGGGGAAGAATTACACCATGGCCTAATGAAGGAACAGTCCACGAGAGGAAGCACTTTATATTCCACATTGGGAAGAGTCTCCAAATGTGATAAGTTAGAAAGCCACCAGGAAAACCAAGGAATGGGTGAGGGGCAAATCCCCTTGACCCATGAGAAAACACTCACCCAGGAGAGAGGCCGAGAATCTAACAGATTTGAGAAAAGTATTAATGTGAGCTCAAAAGTTATTCCTGGACCAGAAGGTCCTCCAAGAAAAAAAGACCATAAATATGGTATGTCTAGAAAGAGAAGTAGATACAATTTAGATTTGATCAATCATTCAAGGAGTTATACAAGAATGAAAACTTTTGAATGTAATATTTGTGAAAAAATCTTCAAACAGCTCATTCATCTTACAGAACACATGAGAATTCATACTGGAGAGAAACCTTTCCGATGTAAAGAATGTGGAAAAGCCTTTAGCCAAAGTTCATCCCTTATTCCACATCAGAGAATCCATACTGGTGAGAAACCCTATGAATGTAAGGAATGTGGGAAAACCTTCAGACATCCCTCATCTCTTACTCAACATGTTAGAATCCATACTGGGGAGAAGCCCTATGAATGTGGCATATGTGAGAAAGCATTCAGCCAGAGCATTGGGCTGATCCAGCATCTGAGAACTCATGTTAGAGATAAACCTTTCACCTGCAAAGACTGTGGAAAAGCATTTTTCCAGATTAGACACCTTAGGCAACATGAGATTATTCATACGGGTGTGAAACCCTACATTTGTAATGTATGCAGTAAAACCTTCAGCCATAGCACGTACCTAACTCAACACCAGAGAACTCATACTGGGGAAAGACCATATAAATGTAAGGAATGTGGGAAAGCCTTTAGCCAGAGAATTCATCTTTCTATTCATCAGAGAGTCCACACGGGAGTGAAACCTTATGAATGCAGTCATTGTGGGAAAGCCTTTAGGCATGATTCATCCTTTGCTAAACATCAGAGAATTCATACTGGAGAAAAACCTTACGATTGTAATGAATGTGGAAAAGCCTTCAGCTGTAGTTCATCACTTATTAGACATTGCAAAACACACTTAAGAAATACCTTCAGCAATGATATGTGACATATGTTCAACATCAAAGAATCCTCATAATGGAACAAAAGCCTCTAAATCAGAGGTCTTCTGACTTTTGGATTTCAAGAAGCAATGAATTTTTTTAACGACTTGATCCAATGTTACAACTATCAGTTTTGCCATATTAAAGAAACTACCTTTTACCAACATTGATTCAGAAAAGAAAGGGCATTTTAATATTTTTAAATATAGGAAGGATGTAATCATTAGGAATAACACTTAACATTGAATTAAGTTAGCTTTATAAAAATCTCCAAAATTTGTCTTTATTTTTCTCATTTCATTATGGGCCAGTGAAAAGTTCATCATGGAAAGTTACTGATACTTGGATTGGCTTTTGAGAATCACTGTTTTAAATATCCCTTAAATCAGAATAAAATATAAAGTATAATTTTTTACTATAGACCTTTAAATGGCTAGAAGAGGTATAAAAAAATATTGGTTGGCTCATTTCTAGAAGAAATAATGTTGAAGCTTTCTAGAATTGATAGATAACCTACTACACAGGAAATAACTTAAGTATATTTTATGGTTTCTTGTAGAGAATTGGCAAACTTTCCATAAAGGGCCAGATGGTAAGCATGTTAGGTATTGTGGGTCATATGAGCTCTGTCAGACCGCTCAACTCTACAATGTTAGTGCAAAAACATCCAGAGAAACCTATAAACCAGGGTATCTCAGCCTTGGCACTGCTGATATTTTGGGCCAGATGTTTTAGGCAGCTGTCCTGTGCACAACAGTGGGGTTAGCAGTATCTCTGGCCACAAGTTGCCAGTAACAGATGCCAATAGTTCCCCTCCCGCCCCGTAACAACCAAAAATGTCTCCAGATGTTGCTAGATGTGCCCTGGGGGTTAAGATTGTACTCATGAAGTACTTGAAAACCACTGACCTAAATGAATGGGTGTAGCTCTGTTCCAATAAACAATAAACTTCATGCAAAAAATTGGTGTTTGGTTGCTTTTAGCCTGAGAGCTGCAGTTTACCATTCCTGCTGTACAGCACATAAATAACCGTCCCCCTCTCGCCCCCGAGCAAGCACAGCAAGAATAGTGATTGGTCATATAGGGTTGTTCTTTTTTTTTTAAATCTGCTTTGCTGGAACTTTTTTTTTAAAGATTTTATTTATTTATTTTACAGAGAGAGACACAGCAAGAGAGGGAACACAAGCAGGGGGAGTGGGAGGGGGAGAAGCAGGCTTCCCGCGGAGCAGGGAGCCCGATGCGGGGCTCGATCCCAGGACCCTGGGAACATGACCTGAGCCGAAGGCAGACGCCTAACAACTGAGCCACCCAGGCGCCCCTGCTTTGCTGGAACTTTTGATGTGTCCTGCTATAATGTCATATTAAAACCTTAGAAATTTTATATAATTTCTGGAAGAGTTCTAGCATTCAACTATAAAATATAACCTGAGGAGGTTTATCATCACTTATTTGACAATGTTTCCCATGTGACTTGACATACCAAATAAGCCTAATTAGTCAAAAAGACTTCATTTAGAAGTTGAATTTTGGGAATTTTATCTGAAATATCAGAAGATTTTCAAGTACATGCCTAAGTAAGATTATAGATCATTTAACAACTTAGTAGGCGCTTGAGTGGCTCAGTTGGTTGAGCGTCGACTTTTGCTTTCAGGTGAGGTCATGACCTCAGGGTCATGAGATGGAGCCCTGTGTCAGGCTCCATGCTCAGTAGGGAGTCTACGTGAGGTTCTCTCTCCCTCTCCCTCTGCCTGCCCCTTCTCTCTCTCTCTCTCTCAAATCTTTAAAAAAAATTAAAAATAATTATCTATTAGCCAAGGTGGCAATAAGATTCTAAAGGCAAATGCAGAGGATTACATCATTGCTAATAAAATTTAGCTTAATGTTGAGAAGATTCCATTTTAAAGACAAAACTTAGAAACTTTGTTTTTCTAGGCTGATTAAAGATATAGAATAATCTTTGTTTACAACTTAAACTAATAACCTAAGAAAACTACCATTTTAACAGAAAAACCAAATTCCAATCTTATACTAGTGTACTTCCAATATTAAAACTCATTTATTTCGGGGCGCCTGGGTGGCTCAGTCGTTAAGTGTCTGCCTTCGGCTCAGGTCATGATCCCAGGGTCCTGGGATCGAGCCCCGCATCAGGCTCCCTGCTCGGTGGGAGGCCTGCTTCTCCCTCTCCCACTCCCCCTGCTTGTGTTCCCTCTCTCGCTGTGTATCTCTCTGTCAAATAAATAAAATCTTAAAAAAAAAAAAACTCATTCCAACAAGATGAATTTTTTTTAAAGATTTTTATTTATTTATTGGAGAAAGAGAGCAGGAGTGGAGGGGCAGAGGGAGAGGGAGAAGCAGGCTCCCACTGAGCAGGGAGCCTCACCCGGTGCCCCATCCCAGGACCCTGAGACCATGACCTGAGCCGAAGGCAGATGCTTAACCGGCTGAGCCACCCAGGTGCCCCAACAAGATGAACTTTTTAAAAAATCATGCAGACCTTCCTTTTTCCTCCCTGTCATCTCCCATGTTGATATATACTTACTGAGACAAGGACGTGCAGGGTGCTGCACGGATCTGAGTTTTCGTGGTGGGTGCTGTGACGTGCTGACCAGAATCCCCATTAGGAATGAAGGACTCTGTGCTGCAGGGAATGTAGCCCATAGTCCTCAACTCACACACCATCAGAGGCTGCCTTAACTGAAGACAGCTGCCTTGTCAAAGGGCATACCCTCTGCCCAGGTTGTTACATCCAATGACTATTATAAAAGTCCAGCCCTTTTGCCCCAATTTAGGATGGTTCTGAAGGGTAATCCAACTTTTAGAACTCCTCAGAGTCAATGAAGGCTCCTGTCGATATTGTATGACTGCTCAACTTCTGCCTCATCTTGCTCTCCTACTCTCCCTTCTCTTTTCCGCGTGTTGATCACTCCCTAATAAACTTTTTTTTACATATTAATCACCACAATCTTAGTCCTGACCCCGTGCAAAATTCCTTTCCAGATTCCCTTCTCACAAACATACAACTTTACTTTTTACATCCAGATTTTGTCCTAAGTTTTCTCTCTTTAAATAACCAGTCTCACTTTTCTTGCATCACATCTGCTTGTTTGTTCTCAGGTCACCCATAAAACTTCATGAGGCATCAAAGCTCTAAGGTTTTTTTTTTCCCCTTTCCTGACAAATTTTGCAATGGAGATAACATGAACTTATTTGAATTCCAGTAAACATAAGCAGAGTGAAAGTTTTATATATAATGCTGATAATTCTAAAGACATGTCCATTTGATTAAGCCAACAACCTTAAATTAGCTTTAATACTGAATATTTTCCAAGATCATGTGAACTTATAAAACATTTGGGTTAGTTTCTATCTTTGAGTTTTAGAATACCCAACTCCTACAAGCACTTACTTTAAACCAACTAAATAGAGCTCTTTTATAAATTAATTTTAGCAATACCACCCTGGGGTAGAGAAAATATCTCACATTTATAATATTCATGGACACAAAAGTACACAAACAAGATGCGAGCAAAATCTTAAAGGCCCAATTTCCAAATGTCTCCTTTTTACAAAACAAATCTAATGGCAAGATGGTATTATAATGTATGGATCCATTCATTGGTCATTTTTCTCTGTGTTGTGGCCAAGCAGCATTACAAAAAATGATTGTCCAGTTTTGGAAAATACAGCCCAAAGGGCTGCATGGGGGGATCAAATTGCCATTTCCCATTTTCCAGTGAGAACATAGCCAGTTTTATCCAAAGATACCAGAAGATGCAGCAACAAACAAACCAAATGAAGCCCAACCTCTGTGAGCATTGATTCCTCCCCAAAGCCTGGGCTTCCCCAACTCAACCAAACAACTTCCTCATCAACTTTTTAGAAAAGGAAGCTAAGAGAACCAAAACCCCCTATTTGGAGGCATCTGAATGGGAAGAAGAAATCTAAGATCTAAACCAAACAGGAGAAAGAAAGAAGCTCACATGCTCTCCATATGAAACTCATCCAGAGATCTCTGTCCAAACCAAACCCAAAACTGTTTCCTTGCCACAAGAGTTAAATTGAGCAGGAGGCACCCAATGGGGGGGAGGGGCTGGGGATGGTCCCCAGGACAAAGAGTCTAGGCAGCAGCTAAGACTCACCACCGGACTCCTGTTACAGGCTGAGGCCAACGAACCATGCACAAAGAGCTCCTCCCCAAATTTGTAACCTAACCCAAGTTCATCCACCTAATGGATAGCAAAGACAATCAGGCATTGAGTATGCAGCAAGGAAAGGGGTTATTCTAGAGGCGGCAAAATGAGGAGACGGGAGGGCAGATCTCAAATCTGCCTCTCCCAGGAGAGTCTGGGAAATTTAAAGGCAAACAAAAAGGGTAAAAATTTGCAGTTGCACTTATTAGTCTGCAGCTACAATTAGTCCCATTAACACTTTGGTTACAGGTTTCACTAATTTTCTCAGAATATTGAAAATGTAATACTTGTGGGTGGTGTTTGGAGGTTGGCGGGGAGCACCAACCTGGACAATTCAGTACAGCAGTATTACTGTAGAGCTAAAATAATGTTTCACCCTCCTTCATTACAGGGATAACATAGAGGATTATTTTTGTTATTTTGAGTCTTCTTTGTGTGTGCTTTTACATAATTAGGATCATGGTTTAGCTGCTTTTGGAACTGCAATTTTTTTTCACTGAATATTAGGTTGTGCTCAGATCCTAAGCCTTCATAACAGAGTGATAAAGAGTTTGCATTCAGGAATCATAAAAATATGTATTCAAATTCCAACTCTACCACCCCTAGCTTTGTGATCTTAGTCAAACTTAATCTTACTTTTTCATCTGTCAAGAGGCACTTTTAATAGACGCTACACAACAGGTTTATTATGCCAGGTACACATAACCACTCAAACCCAGAAACTATTAATATTGCATTTTATGGCTTCTCTGCTTGTGATAAAAAAAGTAAATGCTCATTTATGAAATCACAGACATGTATAAAGAATACAAATATGACAGAACCCAGATATACCAATGTTAAAATGTTGATTTAAAAAGACATTGTGGGGCGCCTGGGTGGCTCAGATGGTTAAGCATCTGACTCTTGTTTTTTGCTCAGGTCATGATCTCGGGGTCGTGGGATTGAGCCCTGCATTGGGCTCCATGCTCAGTGGGGAGTCTGCTTGTGATTTTTTCTCCCTCTCCCTCCCCCTCTGCTCCTCCCCCCTCCACTCACCACATTCTCTGTCTTTCTCTAAAATAAAAAATCTTTTAAAAAGACAACATCATATGATTCCATTTATATAAAGTATCAAAAGTAGTCAAATTCATAGAAACAGTAGAATGGCCATTCCCAGGGACTAGAGGGAGGGTGACAGGTGGAGTTCTTGTTTAATGGGTATAGAGTTTCAAATTTTCAAAAATCTGAAAAAGTTCTGGAGGTCTGTTTCACAATGTGAATATAGTTAATGCTATGGAACTATACACTTAAAAGTGGTTAAGATGGTAAATTTTATGTTATGTGTTTTACCACACACACACACAATTTTTGGATGTATTTCTTTCCAGTGGACACACTCTAGTACCCAGTTTGAAAAATTCTTCCAACCCACTTGTACCAATGCCATATCACTTCTTCACTGACCGTTACAACAGTCATGTCCTCCCTTCTCTCCCTACCCAGCTTTTAGTTATGCAGCTGCAAACGTCCTCCACTGCATATACATATGTAGTTAACACCTTTCCTCAGGGCAAAAAAGCATTTTACAAGTTGGATTACCTCCTGGATCCTGACTTTCTCTTTTTTGCCCTCTCTTAGACACTTTGTTACGGGCAGAATTGTGTCCTCCCCTGTCCTTGCCAAATTCATATGTTGAAACCCTAACCTCTAGTACCTTAGAATGTGACTGATTAAATTTATTAATCACTTTAAAGAAGTGATTAAGAGAAAACGAGTCATTAGGGTATGCTCTAATCCAACCTGACCGGTGTCCTTATAAGAAGAGGAAATTTGGACACACAGAGAGACACCAGGGGCCTGCAAGCACACAGAGGAAAGACCATGTGAGGACATAGAATGAGGCAGCCATTTGCAGCCAAGCAGTAAGGCCTCAGGAGAAACCAACTCTGCTGACGTAGGCAGGCCTGGTCTGAGGACCCAGAGGGGGTCCCGCAGGACCAGCCAAGAGGGTCCTCTGCTTTGCACAGGATAGAAATCAAGCTCAAGCCAGGAGGAAGTGAGAGCAGAGTATATTGAATAGTGTAAGTGATAGAGTATATTAGACAGAGTGTCTGGGAGACTCATAAAAGGAGAAGCGAATCTCTATGTTGCTTGGTGTTAGGTGTTTATATTGGAAAGAGGTCCAGGATATGTGTTCCTTTAGGAATCCAGGTCTGATTAAAGGTGTCAGTGAACAATAGCTGTTATTCTATAAATCACTGAAGATAGAGGGTATGGATGCCAGTGTTGGCGGAGGTTTGTTCAAAGCTAATGTCCTGGAGCTCAGGATCCAGTTCTTCTTAGATGTAATCAGGTATGTGGGAGCCGAGGATGAAACTCAGGGAATTATTAACTTTCTTGCTTCCCCTTTGGAGTGGGAACATAGAGCTTCCTTGGTTTACTCAGATGCAAGGTGAAAGACAGAACACGAGTAAATGGGGCCTAGCAAGGAAACAGCAGAGATGGAGACTTTCTAAAATGGAGTCCCTTCAGTTTCCCTATCTCTGCTGACACCTGGATCCTGGACTTCTAGCCTCCAGAACTGTGAGAAAATAAATGTCTGTTGTTTAAAGCCACCCGGTCTGTGGTATTTTGTTGTGACAGTCCTAGCAAACTAATGCACTCCTTTAAGAACATTAAAAATATATATTCCAGACTTTTTTTCCTTTTTTTTTTCTGAGAGGGAGAGAGAGAGACAATGAGAGAGAGTCTCAAGCAGATTCTATGCCTGATGTGGGGCTCGATCTCCCAACCCTGAAATCATGACCTGAGTCAAAACCAAGAGTTAGATGCTTAATCAACTGAGCCACCCAGGCAACCCCAGACTTCAGTTTTTAATTTTATTGTTTTCTGAGGTGAGTTGATAGAAATATCCTAGCCCCACTATTATCAGAAAGAGAAAGTCTTCATTATCCCATTTCCACACACTGTTCCCTCATAACCCTTACCATCATCTGGGGTGTTACTAATTTCTCTATTTTTTATCATTAAAAAGAAAACCACAGGCTCAAAATGGGGCCACCTAGGCCAAGTCATTAAACTGGGGCTTAATAGCTAAGCTAATTAGAATTCCAACCACCCCCAGAAATAGTCTTTAACAAGTCAACCGGGAATTTTGTGATCTGGCACCACTAAGCTAATATGTCACATGGGCCCTCTCCATCCCCCAAAGGTAAATGAGGTAATCCACCTAATCAGACCCCCAGCTCTAACCCTTAAGAGAAGGTGACCTTACCTGAAACAATCCTTTCTTTTCCTTTGCTAGCAACTTCCTCGCCACACCCTCCCTCCTATAAAAACCTTCTATTTTATACAACTCCCTCCCTAGTGCTCCCCTCTACTTGCTAGATGGGATGCTACCCCATTCATGAATCAATAAAGCCAATTAGATCTTCAACTGTACTGGGTTGAATTTGTTTAACATTATCTATTTAATTCCTCACGAATTAAGAACCAAGAGAGCAGGGACCATTTTGATAACTGCTATAACGCTCAGAGCCTGGAACAATGAGGGACCGATGGTCGGCACTCAAGATAGTTGCTGAACGAATGAATGACAGGATGACAAAGAAGGGATTCACCCACCGGAAGAGCTGGCGGGCCACGTGGTCCCTCCGGCTGCCGCCTAGCCCCGCCCACGGTGGGCGGACTGGCCGCTGCCCCTGGGTCTGGGCGCCCCCGGCGCGCTCCGTCGCTCCGGCGCTCCGGCGCCGGGTTTTCGGGCGCGCCGGCTTCCCGGGAGTGGGCGGGCTCGGGGCGGCCCCTCGTGGGCGGAGCCCGCAGCGGGGTGTGCGGAGCCGCCGGAAGACGCGCGCGCCGGGCGGCTGGCTGCGCGGCCGCGTGGGGTGGCCGGACCGGGGGCGGGGCGGGACGGGCGGCGCGGGGGCCACCGGCGCCGCGGGCGACGGCGGGGCGCGGCGGGAGGACTGAGGCGCCGGGCGACCCGGGGCTGCGGCCCACGAGGCGGGGCGGCGGGTGGAGCCGGCCGCCAGCGCCGGCCCGGCGTCACAGCGACAGCCCGCGAGGTGTATCCTCGCCCGCGTCTGCGGGAAGCGGGGTCGGGGCAGCCCTCCCACAGCGGCCCGCGGAGACCCCCTCCCCGGCGCGCGGCCGCGGAAGGCCGCCAGGGAGGGCGGCGGCGTGATGCGGTGCGGCGGCGGGCCTTAGGCCGGCTCCGCGGGGAGCCGAGAGAAGCCCCGCGTCCGGGGCGGAGGCCGAGGTCCCGCGGGCTCCCGAAGGAAGCCTGCGGGAACGTGGGGCGTGTTTTGGAGAATCGTCGGTGAGCTGGGGCATGTGGTCTACGAAAGCTGGGGAAGAACAAAATCTGCTACCTCCCGGTCCTCTGAAGAGACACCCTGTGGCGCCGAAAGCCTCGGGAGCGAGCGCTCTTGCGGCCGAGTCCCTGATCCCAGCAGCGTCCAGGGCCGAGCTGGTGAGGCTTCGCGGGTCTGCAGCCTCTGTCCCGGGGAGGCACGGCCGGGAGCAGTGGGGAGGGCCAGCTTCCAAATGATGCTTCGAAAGTTTCCCCACTTTGGTAACTAGACGTTTACTTTTATGTATTCGGGGCAGGTTATTTCCACATGCTCCAGCCCACAGGATGCAGCTCCTTTTTGTGCATCGGGCGCAGCTTGGGGCCGGGTTGGGCGGGGGGGGGGGGGGGGGGGGGGCGGAGTCCGTAAGCTACGTACCCTTCCTCGCAAACTTCAGAAAGTTGAGCCAGCTCCCTTTGCACGGAACTCGGACTGTGCGTGGGGCCCCAGATGTGCTGGACCTGGTCGCTGCGGAAGCACCTGCTCAGATGTCGGGGGTGGGGGGCGGTTAGTTAAGATGATAGATTTGAGTTGTTTACAGATTTTCCTGCTACAAACAGTTCTGCAGTAGTCCTCATGATACTCAAGAGTACTGTTATTTCCTCCATCTGAACACATACCCCTCCCCCAATTTTAACATTTCTGAAACCAGGAGGCATCTTAACAGGTTAGAAGGACTTGCCAGCTGCTGGGCATGTGCGTGGGTGGGGATGTGTCTGGCGCTGTTTGGTCATGTGAAAATGCAGCTGTGTGATTATTCCATCACTTATGATACTTGAACTTTAAATTTAGATCTCTACTTATTTTTAAAAAGTAGCTTAAAAGATAATGCTGTGATGCAGCATTATAACAAAACTTTATAGTAATATTTATTAAGGGTTTTCTGTATGCCTGACATTGTTTCAATTAATATTACAGCCCTATAAAGTATAATTTTATCCCCATTTTATAGATGAAGAAACTGAAGCTCAGAGAGTTGAAGTGCCTTAGAGCTTTTAAGTACAAGTGTCAGGATTCCAACCCAAGTTGTCTGATTTCAAAGCTTGCCCTCTTAACTCCAAAGCCTGTATCCAGGCAAAAGATGCTTGCAGCTTACAAGGGGGGACGTCAAGGCAGCGCTCATGCTTGTTTGTATATCTTTGGCTGTTTGTGTATGTGCATATGGAACTGGGAGACAACCACATCCAAGAACATTGATTATACTTATTCCCACATTGATGCCAAATCTTTGTTTTTGGATCTTTTGCAGTTTAAAATATATTTCTGCAAGTTCTGGAGTTCTGGCTGTGTGGTGAGTGCTTCTGGATCCCTCTTCTGCCTTTTGCTCCTCTAGAAGAATATAGAGGCATGCACTCAAACCTACTGAACTGGCTGCCTCCCAAAGGGGCAGTACTTAATTTAAGAGAGAAGTCAGTTTTTCAGAGTTAAAGTCATATCAGCCTCTAGGAGCCCCCAGCTTCTGGTACCACAGGGACACACCAAAGTCCTGAGGGCAGGAGATTGTGCTCAGAGGAGACGACACACCTGTGAAGGCTCTCAGTAGAGGTTCTGGCAGTTTACCTCACCAGAAGTGGACAAGCCCAGTTGGGTGGGCATCGTCATGCTGCAGCAGCTCCTGATCACCCTGCCCACGGAGGCCAGCACCTGGGTGAAGTTGCGCCATCCAAAGAAGGCCAAGGAGGGGGCGCCCTTGTGGGAGGACGTGACTAAGATGTTTGAAGGAGAAGGTGAGAATAGGCTGATGGAGGGGAATGGGGAAAGAAGAATTCTCAATTGTGTGTGAAAAGATAGGTACACACTTCACTGAGGTGGTCTCTTGGGGAGAAAATTGGGGGAAAGCAGGTCTTTGGGGTTCGGGCTTATGGCTTTTGGGAACGGGTTAGTGATGAGAGGAAATGTTAGGCTCTGAGCATGGGCTCCTTGTGCCATGTGCCCATGCTGTTCCCGTCTCCAGTCCTCAGGTATAGCACACAACAGTGTTCCCCACCAGTGGCTCCCAAGTATATGGGATTCGCAGACAGTGAGGTCAAAGTTTTCCACTCCCTAAAGCCCTCCCAAGGTCTTCCTTCATAAGTTTTGGTCATTTTGGCCCAAAGCCAGTGTTTTTCAAAAGGAACCGTTCTTTCGGAGAGGAAGGAGTGACATGCTTGATGACTCTCAATTTACAGGTGGTCAGTGGGAAACATGTCCAAGATTACACATTATCTGGTGGTCTGGTCAGGACAGATGGACAGAGGAATTTGTGTGTCTCACACGGTCTCTTAGTTCATTCCTTTAACACTTCAAGTCCAGCTGATATCTATTCTAGCTGTGTCAGGCAGGGACCTTGGTAAGCATCTTGACCGATTGAAAAATGAATGATGATCTCCAATGCTTATTGTTAATTGATGGAGATAAGACACATATCCAGATTAAAATAATAGAAGGTAGTTTAAGAAAATGCTATGGTAAACTTCTTTTTGAAGACAAGAGACAGGAAACATTCTTCTGATTGTATTTATTGGAGAAATTTTCACAAAGCAGATAGCATTGAGTTGGGCCTTGAAAGATGTCTAAGTTTTTTGTAGAAGATTTGGGGAAAGGGTACAGAAATGAGTGCCTTGAAGAGTGGTTCAGAAATGGGGAATATGGGGAATATCCTGGTCTAACTGAAGGCTAAGAATGTGGTCAGTGTATGTGTAGGATGGATAAAGGATGGTGGATAGCAGAAACAAATGCTGGGAAAGGATGCTTCAGGCAAGTTGTAGAGCACCTTGAAGTCCATGGGAAGCGTATGGATTTTTCTTTCTTGTCAGAAACTTTTGAACAGAGGAGTGGCCTAGATCTGTGCTTTTGGACCAGCATTGACCATTGGGAAGTGTTAATGCCCAAAGCAATGCACTGCAGACCCTCCTCGTTAAGGAGGCTCCGACTGCTCTGAGTTGCTCTAAGTGTCCCTCTCTGAATGTTTTGAGAGAAAAGCCATGTTCAGTAGATCTTCAGGCAATTTTTCTATTTGGGAGATTTGGGGACATGCAAACCTCATAACTCTTTCCCTTCTTTAGCGCTGCTCTCTCAGGATGTTGATGAGACCCAGGAAGAAAGTTTGAAGGATGAAGTCACGTCTGGGTCCCCAGCAGCAGAATCCCAGGTGGGTTGGTTTCCTTTCATTTTCTTGACATGCTGTTTGGTTTTTAAGGCTTTAACTTGCCTTTTTTTTTTTCTTTTAGTGTGGGGCGGTGTTGGGGCTAACAGGTTCAACATAGGGAGCTCAGTGCAAGCTGCTCTTATACAGAAACCTGGGCTGCAGTGGTGACCATTCCCCTACTCATGGTGGCTTCCCTCCTATTATTAACTCTTGTTTGTGACCAACATCTAGATTTAACGCTGTGCTGATTTCCGTAGAGAAAGCAAAATGAGTGATAGAATTCTAGCCCCTAAAAACAAACACATAACCACTTGGAGTCTAAGATGTACATCAGTTTTTTTGTTTTTTTTTTTTGAGTATTTTATACTCAGAAACAAACTTTGTTAAGGGAGAAGAAGGTCCTGACATTCTTAAGTGCTGAACACATATCACTGGTGAACTTCCTGCAGTGACCCTTAGTATAGTATTGGGAGCAGAGGTCAAACTGCAACTGAAGGAGAAGTGAATGGGGAAGAAATGGTCTAGCCACACAGCACACACGTTAGACAGGATGGGCAGTTCTCACGGGCTGTCCTCACTGCTGCCTAGAAGCATAGGAGAAACAGGAGGAAAATTGTAGAATGAGTGAGAAAGGAAGACTATTAAAGATGAGCTGTTATTCGATGACAGAGAGTTTTAAGTGAAAAGAACTGGGGTTCTGAAGTTAGATGGTACAGGATTTGAGTTTATCTCTTGTCTTTATTTGCTTGGTGATGGGGCAGTTTTTTCTAGCTGTTTATAATCCCACTTTCCTTAGCTGATTCAGATGCTGATTCCTTCTAGGATTGAAATGCATTTCAAAGTTACTTACAGCAATAGGGAAGAAGTTATAATAGTCTAATTATTTAAAGAGTTATCTCTACATTCCACTATCTGGAATTCCTCGCCTCTTGACATTTATCAAAAACTGATGGGATTCTTAGTGCTAGGAAAAGATTAAATTTTTTAAAAATTGAGATACAATTTAAATATAGGAAAATACACTTAAGAAAGTGTATAGTTCTATTTTGGCATATATATACACCCTGTAACCAAATATAGACCATTTCCACCATCTCAGAAAGTTCCCTCATGCCCCTTTCCAATCAAAACTGCTTTGTTCCCAGTAGAGAGTACATGGGATCTCTGTGTTATTTCTTACAACTGTATGGGAATCTATAATTATCTCAAAATAAAAAGTTTTAAAAAGAATTTATATTCTGCCGTTGGTAGGTATAGTGTTCTATAAATGTCTGTTAGTTTCTGTTGGCTGATAGGTTGTTCAAATCTGAATCCTTGATACATTTTTGTCTACTTGTATCAATTACTGAGAAAGGAGTGTTACAATCTATATTGTGGTTTCATCTATATCTCCCTTTAGTTCTGTCAACTCTGCTTTAAGTTCTGCTATCAGATGCATTAATGCGTAGGACTGTTGCCTTCTCGATGAACTGACAGTTTATGAGATGTCTCTTCTTTATGGCTAGTAATATTCCTTCTCCTAAGTCCGCTTTGTCTGATTTACTATAGTTCCTCCAGTGTCCTTTTAGTTATAGTTTGTGTGGCATAGCTTTTTCAGTTCTTTTGCTTTTAACCTTATCTGTGTCTTTATATTTAAAGTGTGACCTTACATATAGCCGTGTCTTGCTTGTTTCGTGCATTTACAGTTACCATACTCGTTGATACAGTGGGATTTAAGTGTGTATTCTTGTTCTTTGTTTGCTGTTCACCCATCTTTGTTTCTTTGATCCTCTTCTGCTTCCTCTTGGATTGCATAGTTTTTTAGTATTCCACTTTATGTCCTCTGATGGCCTTTTAGCTATACTTGTTTGATTTGCTTTTAGTGGTTGTTCTGGCCATTACAATACAGGTTTTTAACATATCACAGTTGAATTAATATTATACTGTTTCACATATGGTATGAAAGCCTCATATTTCCATTTATTCTTTCCCATTCTTTGTATATTGTTATCATACATTTCACTTTACATGTTATAAGCCCCACAGTACATTGTTCTTATTTTTATTTTTTTATTTTTAAAAAAGATGTATTTATTTTAGAGAGAGAGTGTGCATGTGTGAGCGAGCGGGGGGAGGGGCAGAGGGAGAGAGAGAATCTCAAGTAGGCTCCCCATTGAAAGCATACTCTCCTCTTATTTTTCTTTTTAATAGTAAATTGTTTTTAAGAAATAAAGAAAAGGAGGGGCGCCTAGGTGGCTCAGTTGGTTAAGCGTCTGCCGTCAGCTCAGGTCATGGACTCAGGATCCTGGGATTGAGCCCCACATTGGGTTCCTTGCTCTGCAGGGAATCTGCTTCTCTGTTTCCCTCTGCCCCTCCCCCCAACTCATGCCCACGCACACGTGCTCTCTCTCTCAAATAAATAGATAAAATCTTTATTAAAAAAAATTAAGAAAAGGAAAAAAAACCCGAGGTCTTTTCATATCCATCTACATAATTACCAATACAGGCCCTCTTCATTCCTTCTTTTAGTTCCAAATTTCTAACTAGCATCATTTCCCTTCACCCAGAAGAATGTTGTTTAGCATTTCTTGTAGTGTGGCTGTTCTGACGGATTCTCACAGCTTTTGCTGATCTTAAGATGTCTTTCTGTTGTCTTCCTACTTGAGAATCTTTTGCTGGATATAGAACTCTAGGGTGACTTTTTTCTTTTAAGCACTTAAAAGTGTTCCATGATGCTTTAGCTTGTACTGTTTCGAATGAGAAGTCAGCTGTTACTATTCTCTCCCTCTAGGTGACATATCTTTCTGTTTGTTTATACCAACTTTTCTTGTGTTTCTGTTCCTCCTTTCCTACCTTCTTCCGGCTACTGTCATGGTCTTCCCTTTTGTCTTTGCTTTTCAGCAGTTTTACTACAGTGTTCCCAGGGATGATTTTCTTTGAATTTATTCTTTTTGGGATTTGCTGAGCTTCTTGGATCTGTGGCTTGATTTTTTTTTTTTTTCCAAATTTGGAAATTTTTCAGCCTTTATTTCTTATCATTTTTTTCTGCCCATTCTTTTATCTCCATCTGAGATTCTAAATACATGTATATTAACCCACTTGGTATTATCCCGGGTTATTTTTTTTTTGCTCCTGGTGCTTCCGTTTGAATAATATCTATTGACCTGTCTTAAGTTTCACGGATCTCATCTTTGTCAGGGTTCAATCTGCCACTAAGTCCGTTCAGTGGATTTTTCAGGTATTATATTTCTCATTTGTAGAATTTTCTTTTAGTTCTTTAGCATTCTTTCTCTTCCTCAATTACCCCATGTTTTCACCTAGTCTGTCCTTTTTTTTTTTTTTGAGTGAGTGAGTGGGGGGCAGGAAGGGGCAGAGGGAAAGGGGGAGAGAGAGAGAGACTCTCAAGCAGGCTCCACGCCCAGCACAGAGCCTGACATGGGGCTCGATCTCATGACCTGAGATGAAATCAAGAGTTGGATGCTTAACCGACTGAGCCACCCAGGTGTCCCTCTATCCATACTTTATTGTAAATTTTTTAACGTATATTTTAATACTTGCTTTAAACTTCTTGTCTGCTAATTCCAATGACTTGGCCACCTATGGGTTTGCTTCTATTGATTTTTTTTTTTTCTTCTTTATAGATCGGATTTCCTTCTCTTTTACATGTGTAACAGTTTTATATAGTAGTTCAGATACTGGGTATTAAAGAACAGTGGGGGATGAAATATAGTTTGTTTGTTTAGCTCTGTTTATTTCCAGGAGACTAAGCCCTTTCCTCTGTCTGGTGGTTAAGGTGAGGGACTGATTATTCATATTCCCCCTAGAGCCGTGGCTGAGCTCTGGCTGAGATACAGCTTTTATTTGATTCAGTTCACTTCTGATTAACCCAACTACAAAAGCCCATGCCACCATAGCTGGGGCGGGGCGGGGGGGGGGGGGGGAGGAACTGATCTTTTTTAGCTCTTCAAGTATTTGAGCTAGGTTGGGGTTAGACCACAGTTCCAGACAGTTTTGTTCATCTTTGCATTAAACTCCAGTGGGGCCCCAGAATTTAAGCTCAGCAGGAATGCATTGGTTGCTTGATAATAAGTGCTGAAAGCCTCCCCCCCCACCGCCCCCAGCCTCTGTAATCTCATCTCCTACTCCTTCCTTCGCCACCCTTCACCAGTGATGCTGTTCACTCTCCTGTTCCTCAGTCAAGCCAAGGATGCTCTCACTTTGGTCCTTTGTACCTGCCTGGAATGCTCTCCCCTCAGATTTCCACATAGCTCTCCCTCACTGAATTCATGTCTCTGATCAAATACCACCTTTTTAGAAAGGCCTTCCCCTACCACCCTGCATAAAAGATCCTTCTCTCCCCTCACTGTGTTCTCCATGTTCCTCCCTTATCCTGCTTAATTTTTTTCTAAGGCACATATGACCATCTGTTTTTCCAAATATTTATTTATGATAATCTCTAAAGGATTTTTAAACACATCCAAAGGAGGTTCCCAGTAAAACTAGTTTAGAATCTCTCAGAACTTAGAATTCTGTCAGAACTCCTTGGACCTTGATGGAGGTGGTCTCTGTCTGAAAAGGAATATATTCAATATTCTAGGGACTGTTGACCTTCAAGGACATATCTGTGGACTTCACGCAGGAGGAGTGGGGGCAACTGGCCCCTGCTCACCGGAATCTATACCGGGAGGTGATGCTGGAGAACTATGGGAACCTGGTCTCAGTGGGTAAGGATGGCAAAACATTCATCCAGGAAACCTGCCCATTATAGGAGAGTCCTTATTTCTAAATTATTAAATGTTGTCTGGAGCTTGACCTTGGGTTCTGTATTAGAGATGTCACATTCCTTGGGGGAACAGCTTTACTTGGTAGAGCTAGAATAGAAAGACATTCTGTGGTGCCCCTTTCCATCTTCAGAGACCCTGAATATCAGAGGACTAGAACGAAATTCTGGGGATAGTTCTTAGAACTCAGCATAACCATTCATGCTTTTTTTTTTTTTTTTTTTTACTTTATAAGCAGGATACCAACTTTCCAAACCTAGTGTGATATCCCAGTTGGAGAAAGGACAAGAACCATGGATGACAGAGAAAGAAGGCCTAGGAGATCCCAGTTCAGGTGAGACCAAGACAGGTAGTACATTTTAATATGTAGGCCAGAGTCCCCGAAGTCTTCCTCCAGCCCCTGGACAGGGCATGCGCTAAACCTGACTTCACCCCTCCCTCCGTCACGCCTTTACTTCACCTGACCTTGCAAAAGTCTCTCTGCAGTTGGAGGGAAGGAATTTTGTCTTCATTAAGGTTAAACTTGACTTTCCCTCTTTTCTTCAGTAACCTGAACTCTGAATTGAAAGCTCCTTTCTCTAAGCAGTCAGATGTACATGGTCTCTCCTCACAGAAAACACATCTCTTTTCAGGACTCTCACTGCATTTGACAGATCTTTAATTTTCTCTCTTCCATTCTATTTCCACTTTTTGCTAACTTCCATTTTAAAATTTCAGCTTTGATTCTCAGTCTCTTTTAAACTCGTGTATCTTTTGTATTTTTTGTAACAACTATATGAAAATTCTTGCAAGAGAAATTACCACAAATTCAGTGGTCTTTAACCATCTCCTTAAATTTTGCTTTATTATGGAATATTTTAGGTGTTCAGTAAGGCATAGAGAACATTAAAACAAACTTCTATGTAGCTTCCAACTAGATTAAGAAAAAAAAGAGTTGAAGCCCTGCTGTTACGCTCCTACTTTTTGAAATAACCAGCTTTTCAGAGTTTAAATATTGTCATTTTCACATGTCTTCATACTTTCATTACATGTGTATATCCCGAAACAATATATAGTATTGTTTTGCATGTTCTTATTCTTTAAATAAATGGTGTATATACTTCTACTTGCTTTTCTCATTCAACATGGTTGAAATCTATGTTATTCTAGTTCTTTTATTTCCACTGAACTAATAAACCACAATTTATCCATTTTCCTATTAATATACATTTATATTGTTCCTAAGGTTGGGGGTTACCAAGATGCAGTGTCTTCCTACGTACATATGCAAGTATTTCGAGATGTTTGGTGGAAGCAAAATTGTTGGTCATGGTGTATATGCACCTTCATTTTGCTGGAGATTACCAACTTGCTCGACAAAGCAGTTGCACCAGTTTGTCCTCCCATCAGCAAGCCATAAGAGTTCCCAGAGCTCAGCATCTTTGTCAACACTTGGCCTTGTCAAACTTTAAAATTATCGTAGGGGTGCCTGGGTGGCTCAGTCAGTTGAGAATCCGACTCTTTATTTCAGCTCAGGTCAGGACCTCAGGGTCGTGGGATCAAGCCCCATCTCAGGCTCCACGCTCAGTGTGGAGTCTGCTCCAGATTCTTTCTCTCCCTCTGTCCCTACCCCTCAAATAAATAAATAAAATCTTTAAAAATAAATAAATTGAAAATAAAAAAATGAAATTATTGTAAATTTGTGGGTGAATTTGGTATCTTGTTTCTTTCATTTTCCTGATTACTAGCAAGAGGAGCATACTTTTCATGTTTATTGACCATCCAGAGTGCTCTTACATAAATTGTTTATATCCTTTGCCAATTGCTCTATTATTATCTTTTTTCTTGATTTATAGAAAAATTGATGTAATATATATTCTTATATTTTTAAGATTTGGCTTTTCATATTTAGAGTTAATTCACCTGGAATTTCTAGCCCTACTCTAATGGCAAGTTAATTACTGTGTTTCATAGTGAGGTGCATATCTGGTAGAGGTAGTTCTCCCACTTTGTTCTTCAAAATTGTCCTGGTTATTCTTAGCCTCCTGCTTTTTCCATACAAATGAGTGCATCAAATTTCACACCCACACACATACACACATGTGCATGTGTGCAAATACTCCGGTGGTATTTTTTTTTTTTTTTAAAGATTTTATTTATTTGACAGAGAGAGACATAGCGAGAGAGAGAACACAAGCGGGGGAGTGGGAGAGGGAGAAGCAGGCTTCCCGCAGAGCAGGGAGCCCGATGTGGGGCTCGATCCCAGGATCCTGGGATCATGACCTGAGCCGAAGGCAGACGCTTAACGACTGAACCACCCAGGCGCCCCTCTCCGGTGGTATTTTGATTGGAATAGAATTGGATTTATAGATCAACTTTGGGGGGTAATTAATATTATGATACTGAGTTTTATTATTCCAGAAACATGGTAAATTGCTCCATTTATTGGTATTTCCTAACTTTTTAAAAAAAAGTTTCAGAATTTTCCCTATAAGGTCTTCTTCATATTACATCCCCTTTTAGGTTCATCTTGAAGACCTTATATTTTGCTATTGTAGATAGTGTGTGTGTGTGTGTGTGTATTTTTTTAAGATTTTATTTATTTGACAGAGCACAAGTAGGCAGAGTGGCAGGCAGAGGGAGAGGTAGAAGCAGGCTCTCCGCTGAGCAGGGAGCCCGATTTGGGTTTTGATCCCAGAACCCTGGGATCATGACCTGAGCCGAAGGCAGATGCTTAACCGACTGAGCCACCCAGATGCCCCAATAGTATATATTTTTAAATTATGTTTTCTGTTTGTTGTTGGTGTGTAATAGCACATTTGATTTTATATACTGATCTTATAGCTAGCCACCTTGTTTCACTCCATTATTAATTCCAACAATTTGTTTATATATTCTCTTGGGTTTACTCTTTTTCAACTTAAAGTAATGAAAATAATAAAAGCTACCATGATTTTCATCTAGATGGTCCAGTCCCTTTAAATAATAAGAACAGTCTGATTTTAGTAAAATGTTTAGTTTAGGGCAATAACAAAAACTCCCAACTTCATTCAAAGTTAAATCTTTTCTTCAATAGTTTGGTTCTTCTTCAGGCCTGGATACTGAATTGGGGAAGGGGGGACATAGATGGTGGCTTCTCTCTTTCCCTGTCCTCTTCTCTTCCCCCTCCCATATTCAGGACTAGAATCAGAAGCCTACAGAGCATAGACTCTATTATTGCCTTTACTCATTAAGAATTTGTAAGTACTTAAAAAAAAAAAAAAAGAATTTGTTAGTACTAATGATCCTTTTGTGCTGAACAAAAAATCTTACAAGAAGTTATACCTTTCAGGATACAGATCTGTCAGTTGAAATATTGGTAATGGGTACAACAAATTATCAAGTAAAAAAGCCAGTCAGAATTTTAAAGGATAAAAGATATTTTCAGGGGCACCTGGGTGGTTCAGTCAGTTAAGTGTTCGACTCTTGATTTTGGCTTAGGTCATGATCTCAGGGTTGTAAGATCGCGCCCTACTGGGTGTGGAGCCTTCTTAAGATTCTCTCTCTCCCTATTCCTCTCACTCCCCTCCTCCCTCAAAAAAGGTAAAAGATACTTTCATGGAACATAGCAATAATAGCAACATAGTGGGGCGCCTGGGTGGCTCAGCCGTTAAGCGTCTGCCTTCGGCTCAGGTCATGATCCCAGGGTCCTGGGATCGAGCCCCACATCGGGCTCCCTGCTTGGCGGGGAGTCTGTTTCTCCCTCTCCCACTCCCCCTGCTTGTGTTCCTGCTCTCGCTAACTCTCTCTCTGTCAAATAAATAAATAAAATCTTTAAAACAAACAAACAAAAAAAAATAATAGCAACATAGTCTGGGTTTCTTACAAGTCTCCTTTCTAGGGACAGACTAATAACCACAGAAAATAGAACAATGTAAATATTAATACAAGTTTCAATAAAAGCTTAATGTTTTTATGAAAGTTCTTAGTTCAGACCTTATTTTTTGAACGAGCATTTCCTCCTGCTGCTGGTGTGGGGAGAGGGACATCTTTTTAGCTTTCTGATACTGTTTTCCAAAAGTGGTTGTCAATTAAAAAGATATTCATAAGACATAGCTCTGAAATTTGATTATTTAGTATTAGAACAGGTCTAAAGTGCTCAAATTTTACTCTCTATATAAAATCACACATTTTCCTTATTTCTCTGTTTCTTAACTTCCCATTACCTCCCCCCGTGGTTGCATAACCATATTTAATTGTGCAGTTGACCCTTGAACAACACTGGTTTGCACTGCATGGGTCCACTTATATGTGGATTTTTTTACAGCACTATAAATGTATTTTTTCTTCTTTATAATTTAACATTTTCTCTTTATTGTAAACCTGTAGTATATGATACATATAACATTAAAAATGTGTTAATTGACTTATCAGTAAGGCTTCAAGGCACCAGTAGGCTATTAGTAGTTAAGTTTTGGGGGGAGTCAAAAGTTATACATGGATTTTTTACTGTATTGGGGTTGGTATCCCAACCCCCATGTTGTTCAAGGGTCAACTGTAATCAAAATCTCATACTTTATATGTATAGTTATCTAAATTTCTGTCTTACTCATTACAGTAATTGATTTTTTAAAGCATAATGGATGTGAGTTATTTGCATGTTTCCATTTCTTTCAGACTTGAAGAATAAAACAGAAACCAATGCATCAACTGCAAAGAATGACATCTTACAGGAACAGTTATATCATGGCATTATGATGGAAGGGTTCCTGAGAGATGATGTCATTTATTCCACACTGAGAAAAGTCTCTAAGTATGATGGTGACTTAGAAAGGCACCAGGAAACCCATGGGAGAGATGTAAGACAAGCCATCCTGACCCACAAGAAGAGTGGCCAAGAAACTAACAAATTTGGGGAAAATATTGTCAGTTCAAATGTTATTATAGAGCAGAGGCACCATAAATGTGAAACACCTAGAAAGAGGAACAAATACAAATTAGACTTGATTAATCATCCGAGTTACATAAGAACAAAAACCTATGAATGTAATATATGTGAAAAAAACTTCAAACAACCCATTCATCTTACTGAACACATGAGAATTCATACTGGTGAAAAGCCTTTCAGGTGTAAGGAATGTGGAAGGGCCTTTAGTCAAAGCGCATCGCTGACTACACACCAGAGGATCCATACCGGCGAGAAACCCTTTGAATGTGAAGAATGTGGCAAAGCCTTCAGACATCGCTCATCTCTTAATCAGCATCACAGAACTCACACTGGAGAGAAACCCTACGTATGCGATAAATGTCAGAAAGCTTTCAGCCAGAACATTAGCTTGATCCAACATCTGAGAACTCATTCTGGGGAGAAACCCTTTACGTGCAATGAATGTGGGAAAACCTTCCGACAAATTAGACACCTTAGTGAACATATAAGAATTCACACTGGGGAGAAGCCCTATGCATGCACTGCGTGTTGTAAAACCTTTAGTCATAGAGCATACCTAACACATCACCAGAGGATCCATACTGGGGAGAGACCCTACAAATGTAAGGAATGTGGGAAAGCCTTTAGGCAGAGGATACACCTTAGCAACCATAAAACTGTTCATACAGGAGTGAAAGCATATGAATGCAACCGCTGTGGAAAAGCCTACCGGCATGATTCATCCTTTAAGAAACATCAGAGACACCACACTGGAGAAAAACCTTATGAATGTAATGAATGCGGAAAAGCCTTCAGCTATAATTCGTCACTTAGTCGACACCATGAGATACACAGGAGGAATGCCTTTCGAAATAACATGTGAAAATAGATTATTCAACATGAGAACAAAAGCCAGCTCTAGATCAGTGATTCTGTTTTTAAATTCCAGGATTTTAAATTTGAGGAATTGATATCATGATGCCAGCTTTTAATCTTGCCCAATATGTAAATAAACTGCATTGATAACTACTATCTACTAACGCCTCTGTACAAAGTACTCAATCAAGAATAAAGGATGGTCCTTCAAATTAAATTCAGCATAATGGAAAGTGCACACATAATTGTTATCTTTCTGATTTCATGGTGGATTAGTTATTCTCCGTGGGCATTCACTCATTTATAGACTAACAATTGGGAAGAACTGTCAAAAATATCACCACCCCTATTTTTTAAGTAAACTTTTATTTTTTTTAATGGGGAAACTTAAAAATGGTGTAGGGCTCAAAAGGCATAGTTGTATAAGTGAAAAATCCTTTTCCTACATCCCCCACCACCACCAAATTTTTTATAGGGGCAACCACTTTATGCACCCTTCCAGAGATTTTTCTGTTTGTATCCAAGAGAATACAAACGCAGAGTTTTTCTTTTTAAGCATAAATGGCAGCCTCCCTTGTAAACACATCTGCACATTACTTTTATTACTTAACCATATATCATGAAGATCATTCCATATTAGTAAAGTGCTACTCATTGTTTTTTACAACTGCATAATATCCTGTGGTTTGTACTTTATTTAGCTAGTTCACTATGGATGGACTTTTGGATTTCCAGTCTTTTGTTGCAATGAATAGTTTGAAACATTTTTTTTTTATTTCTCTCACATGTAAGTATATATGTAGGGTAAATTCCGAGAACTGGAATCTCTTACTAGAGGGTATGTGCATTTTTATGATGGATATTGCCAAACTGGCCTTCATAGGTTGGACCAACTTATTTTCCTATCAGCAAGATAGAGAACTGTAGGAGCTGCCTGATGCTGAAGCATGTCCTGGACCAACTGCCCTTTCAATCATCACTGTTTGTCTCAGTAACTTAGCATAGAGGTACCAGCTGAGCTGCATCCCCAGGAAGAGGGGTGCTTGCCATTCCTGGAGCCAGAGAGGAATCTGCATCTTCCTGAACAGCAGCCACGCCCACCAAAATCTCAGCTGGAGAAGGAGAAACTTTCTCCACCAACTGCTCCAGTCCCTGACTTCTGAGGCTGGAGCTGCCTGATCAATGAGAGTCCCTTTAAGGAGACCAATACACTTAGCAAGTAAAATTTTGGCTGCAGCCCGTCTGATGGAATGGAGGAACACTGACAATTGAGTCAGGGTACTTAGATGGCAGGGTGTCCCATGGATCAACCACACAGCCTTTTACAGGATGGTTATGTTAGCAAGTTACAGTTAACACATGGAGGAAGACAGAAAAGAGGTAGGGTGTGACTTTCTAATAAGCATTAATGAATGAATGAGAGCATTAATTAACATTGCTTATGTTGTGAAAGCTGAGCACCAAGACTAGGACCACATGGTTTTGTACATGTTCATTTTTCAATCTGGTAAACGTTTATTACAGTTTTAGTGATTCTGTAAAATGGTAATGGATTTCCCCTGATTTCCATCCCACAGCCACTACTCCAGTTATAAACCAAAGCCTGGCATCTAGATCCTCCGTTGTAGCTGGTGCTACTTCAGAGTTCCATCTCCCATTTTCCTCCTTCCCATGTGGGCTCTGACTGAGCCCAGTAGATTAGTTGAGACTCTGGTCAAATAACACAAATCATTTGGGGGCAATTTAAGTCTCAAAGTGGGGGTGTTACTAGAGGGATATTGGGGTATTCTGTAATTCATAGGCTGCAACACATTCTAACAGCAGACTGGAACTAGGACCTGAAGCACTTGAGAAAACCCAGGCAGCTTTCTCTCCATCTCTCACCTGTGCTTTTTATGTTTTTTTTTAACACCTTGTAGCAAATTACAGTTACCATCAGCTCCAGATTTTATATATATTGTTTCCATCACCCAGAAAAAAGATACTGTCTTCTCTTTCTTACTTCCTATCTTAAAATCCTAGGAAAGTTCTCTTATTGGCCCAGCCAGGTCAGGTGCCCACCTCTAGGTAGGCAGAGAACTTCTGTGGGAACCATGTGGATGGTGTGAATTGGGTGGGGGGTGTCTGGAGGGGCAAGAGAGCAGAAAGCGTTACTGTTCATAGAATTCCAGATCCTAACTCACTTTTTGACAACAGCTCATAGGATCAGAATTTTAGAACTGGACAGGGTCTAGGAATTCACTTAATTAGAACTCCTCACTTTAGGGACACCTGGGTGGCTCAGTCAGTTAAGTGTCTGCCTTCTGCTCAGGTCATGATCCCCGGGTCCTTGGATTGAGTGCTGCATTAGGCTCCTTGCTCATCGGGGAGCCTGCTTCTCCCTCTGCCTGCCACTCCCCTTGCTTGTGCTTTCTGTCTCTGACAAATAAATAAAATCTTAAAAAAAAAAAAACTCACTTTATAGATGAAGAAACAGAGTCCCCCTTAATTATTCATGTCCTTTGCTTGAGTTGTATTTTTTTTTATTAAATATTTTATTTATTTATTTGACAGAGAGAGACACAGCGAGAGAGGGAACACAAGCAGGGGGAGTGGGAGAGGGAGAAGCAGGTTTCCCGCGGAGCAGGGAGCCTGATGCGGGGCTCGATCCCAGAACCCTGGGATCATGACCTGAGCTGAAGGCAGACGCTTAACGACTGAGCCACCCAGGCGCCCCTTGAGTTGTATTTTTGAGCATTTTTTCTCCAGGTTTAGCTTAGCTTTCCAAACACCTGCCCTTAATGGCTACACAAAGCTGTTCTTTGCCATTCTAAGTTTTATTTCTTAGATCTGCTACTGCTTCAGGAGGTCTTAATAACTTTAGAGCCTATCCATTGGTTTTGCCTATTTCCGCCTGTTCCTTCTTTCTGGTTATCTTACAGGCACTTCTCCCTCTGCTGATCACATAAATGCTCTTCCCCGGGGCTATGTCCTTAGGCATGGTCTTTTCTCAAACTACACATTTTGTCTGATTTTGTTAACATCTCAACACTTTTTAAATCTACATCTCTATCTTAGGAATCTCTCCTGAACTCCAGAACATTATAGTCAACATCCTACTGAATATCTCCATTTGGATATCCCATAGTCACCTCAAAGTATGTCCAAAACTCAACTTATAATCTTTTCAATGAAATCTGTACCCTCAATCCAGGGAGTGGTACCACCCTCTATCCAATTCTCCAGTTTAAACTTCCTCCTCCTCATCCATCACCTCCCTCAGTCACTAAGTCCTATATATTCTATTTGGGATCTCTTCACTATCTTCTTCTCCATTCCCATTGTCAGTTCTTTAATTAGGCTGTTAGCATGTCCTAACTGCTTAAATAGGGTTCCAACTGGTTTTTCTATAATCTGGACTCATCTTTTTTTTTTAAGTTTATTAATTGGTTCTATTTTCTGTATAACTTTAAGTACATAAAGTTTTATTTCTACAGGCCTCGGGAAATGGGTCAAAGACACAGGACAATCTCTTCCCACCAAAAAAGTAGCATATTTTGGTAGGTGTCCTAGAGAGAAAAAGTGTAATTTACATTAGCAGTGCTGTGCAAGATTCTTACATAAGACCTAAAACCAGGCTGCAGTGGAGATTTTCATCCTTTGTTCAGGTGCCCAGACAGAA
Source organism: Halichoerus grypus (assembly GCF_964656455.1). Taxonomy (NCBI): domain Eukaryota; kingdom Metazoa; phylum Chordata; class Mammalia; order Carnivora; family Phocidae; genus Halichoerus; species Halichoerus grypus. Next base: position 156,735,601 of record NC_135716.1, on the reverse strand, counting down.
ACCAAAAGCAGTTGAGCATGACGGGGCAGAGGAGGCAGTGAAGGTGGAGGACAGGCACCTAGCACGGAAGGAGGAAGGAATTCCAGATTCCTTGGAATGGTGTGTTTTCCTTTTTTTTTTTTTTTTTTTTTTCTTGTTTTAAGTCGTCTCTATAGGAAGGTGCTGGGCAGGGATCCCAGTGAAAGGAAGGGGCCAAGACTCCTTAAACTGGCCTGGGTGCAGGGCACTGCCGCAGCCGCTCACACAGGAGAACCTACTCTCGCAGGTTCAGGCAGACCCAGGACGGAACGCAGAATGAAAGGAATGCTTATGGGAAACAATTTTGCTTGGAATGCTAGCTGGCCAAGTTTCAGCCTTTGGTCCGGTGCAACCCCTGCCTCACTTGTCAACAGTGAAAAATTAGTTTGGTTAGAAGAATCAGCTAGAATCACACCAGCCTCTGCTAACTTCATGCTCATTGTTAGAAAAAGATGAACTTGTGTGAACATTCTGATCTGTTAATCCCTGGGGACTGCTTTATTCTTCCCAAAAGGTTGTTTGTTGGTCAAATAGCCCCCAAAGGCTGAAAGCTTAAACACACCAGTCCTGGTGTGCGGCTCCTTAAGAATGATGGACTGGCTGGGGCGCCTGGGTGGCTCAGTTGGTTAAGTGACTGCCTTCGGCTCAGGTCATGATCCTGGAGTCCCGGGATCGGGTCCCGCATCGGGCTCCCTGCTCGGCAGGGAGTCTGCTTCTCCCTCTGACCCTCCCCCCTTTCATGCTCTATCTCATTCTCTCTCTCAAATAAATAAATAAAATCTTTAAAAAAAAAAAAAATTAAAAAAAAAAAAAAAAAAGAATGATGGACTGGCGGTGTGGTTGAGCCGATAGGGAAAAGCCGCACCTTCCTGCAGATCAACTGACCTGCTCTCCCGCCCCAAATCTCAGCCTGAGGTATATTTCAGTGAAGGCAGGTAGCTGTGCTTCTCAGGGCAGAGAAGCAGTTTAAGAGCAGACAGGTAGAGGAAATCTAGAAAAGAACTGTCTTGATAGAGATTTATCCCGTGGTGTGAGGGAGAGGGCAAAGGACCCAGTGGCACTTCGCTTATCCAGCAGTTTCGTCACAGTGGTGACCAATTCTGCCCATTCCATAGGGTCTTGAACTGCTCAGGGACTGGGAATTTATTAAAGTCACCGCCTTCTGCAGGAATGAGGAAACGCATCTCAGAAGATTTGGCACTGGGGCGCTCCTGGGTGGCTCAGGCAGTTAAGCATCTGCCTTCAGCTCAGGTCATGATCCTGGGGGTCCAGGGATTGAGCCCAGAGTCAGGCTCCCTGCTCAGCGGGGAGTCTGCTTCTCCCTCCCCCACTACCCCAATCCCCTGCTCATTCTCTCTTTTTCTCAAATAAGTAAATAAAATCTTTTAAAAAAGAAAGTTTGGCAGTAACTATCTTGCAATCCAGGGAATTCTTGCTTGGAATGTGGCAGCCATCTGTTTTGTTGATGAAAATGGTTGGCACTTTACCCATTACCTGAACTTTGACATCCCTACTATTGATTATCTCCATAATGCCTACCATGTCATCAAACACCAGACCAAGTTTCTTAGTTATCTACTGTAATGGAGTTAATTTTGCCCTTGATTTGCAATGTCATGTTCACACACTTGTATATGTAAGCCACCTGTTTCAGCTCTGTGTCATCAATCACCAGGCTGGAAACATTCTCCTGATTTTCCACTCTCCACTTCTTGGCCTCCAGTTCAAATACAGCTGGCTCCTTCTTTGTGGTTGGTTTGGGGGATGGACTGACTCCTGGCTTAGGTGCAGAGAATGGTTTGGGGCCACTTCATATTGGACCACTCTGAGCCTTCAGGGCAGGGTTCTTGTGAGTCTTCATGTCATCAGATACATGTTTAAGGGCATGTGTGATGCTCTCCCCCCGATTAATCTGTGCAAACAGTGCTGAGTGGGAAGCAGACTCATCTGAGCCTGAATGGTGGGGACTTCTATGGGGAGGGTCTGTTGGGGTGGTGGGGGACCTGATTCAGCAGAAGGGCCAGATGGCAATCCACTTAGCTCTGCCACAGGCCCCGTTTTGGTCCAGGCCAGTCCAGTGGGACAGGTAGCTCTGTCCATATACTCGAATAAGCTTTGATGCAGTCCGCAGGCTTCTCGTCAACATCTTTGTGCTCCTTGAGGACTAGGTTTGTATAAAACATGGCAGCATCATTCATTCCTTTCACATAGGGACCAGGCTCTTGGGAGCCACAGCCACTCAACCCAGGGCCTGCATACTTTTGCTGACAGCTGACAGGTGATTGAACAACTTGCTGCCTCGGTTCTCCCTGAAGGTTACCACTTCTTGGATCTGCTCTGAGATGGGTGCCAACAAATCAGAAAGCTTATTAAGCCTGTTGGCTCCTGGCAGTGAGAAGCTGTAACCAAGAGAGGTTGCTCCAACTTCAGACCTGTGTGGACCATCCCCGCATGTTTCTGCACATCTCCCCCAATCTCTTTACTGATCTTCAGGTACTCTGCCACAGGACCGGCAAGCAGCGAGTCAAACACTTGCACATATGGGGCGGCTCCTGCTCTCAGAGCACTGTCTCCAGACCCACAGTGCATGTCAGAGGCATGGGATACTGCCTCCAGGCGGCCCACTGCCCTGTCCAGTCTTTCTACCAGATTTTGCATGTCAGCCATAATGTATCACCTGCTCAGAGTTCTGCCTCCCCTCCAGACTTGGACTCATTTTTCTATCCTCCCCACTGCTGCTAGAGTGATCATTCCAAAACACATATTTAATCAAACTTAATCTAATTGAATCACATTGCTTAAAACCCCTCAATGGGTTCTCATAACTTGAAGGTAAACTTCATCTTCTGTATTCTTCTTAATACAGAACACTTGGCATAGAGCATTACCTATTTTTCCGGCAGTGGCTCCCAAATCTCCCCTCAAGCAGACTTTGCTCTAGTCATAAAGACCTTATAGTCCTGTAAATATTCCATTCAATATATTGCATGGTTTCTGGTCCTCAACTGTGCTATTTTTCTTTGTTCTGCCTAATTTCTTTGTTCAGTTAGCTCCTACTTATCCTCCCAGATTAAATTTGTGTCACATCATCAGGGAATACTACACACAATTTATGCCTTCTCAGATGAACACTTGAATTTTTGGCTGAATTTACTAAATAATGAGATAGGCCTTATCGTACAAGATTTTTAAAATCAAAGACTGACAACATGGGATTTTAATTTTATAATATCACTCTGGAATCAGTGTGTAAGACCATGGGGTTAACATGAAGCAATAGTCATACAACAGTGCACAATTTCAATTTGCTTCAAGTTGTTGCTTGCTTTACTTCCTTTTCTTATCCTTGCTACTATAGGTTTGCATTTCCAAAAAGAAAAAGAAAAAAAAATCTAATCTTTGCTCTAGGCTCTGTTTTCTCTAAGACTCTGGCTAAGGCAAACTTATAACCCCAGTTTGATTAATCAGGGTTAAGGGGACAATTTTTGGATTTGTCTTCGAGGTATTAGGGAAATAGACTTCCTTTTTTTTGCCACTAGACACAAATCTGGAAGGCTATATTCCTGGAAGCTACTGGCAGTGGAAAAGGAGGGAGGCTGCTTAGAAATGGAGCAAACACAGAAGATCCAAGAAATGGAGATAGAAAACTCAATTCTGGTCACACTATTTGATCCCTGGATCAAGCCTCACCTGAAGCTGTAGAAACCTGGGTTTCCAATCTCTTATAAATGAATAAACCCTAATTGATTCAAAGCTTCAAATGTCCTACATCTGAAGCTGACTGTTTTTAGAAGAGCCATGCCTCAGTCTTACATCCTTAGCACAGTCTGACATCCTTAGCTCATTTCCCCCTCCCTCAGGGCCATTTTCTCTGGCTCTCTCCAAGCAAGCAATGCCCTTTTCAATTACCAGAAATAGGTGTTTGGCTAAAGAGAGGCTGATCTTAATATGTGGAAGAAAAGATTTTCAAATGCAGAATATTGCCAATGGGCTTCTCTTGAGCATATAAAAATTATGTTAATAATTGTTCTAGCACCTGTGAGGAACACAAATGAGCAAAATAAATTCCCTGCCCTTAGGCTCTGATGCCCTAGAGCAGCACTGTCCAAGAGAAATACAAGTGAGCCACAACACAAATGTCATCACATAGGTAATTTAAAATTTTTAAATTTTAAATTTTAAAATTTTCTGGCAGCTACATTAATATAATAAAAATAAGTAAAATTAACTTTAAAATATATTCATTTGACCCAATATATCCAAAATATTATAATTTCAACATGTAATCAATATAAAAATTATGTGTTATTTTCATTCTTTTTTTTTTTGGTACTAAGTCTTCAAAATCTAGTATTTTGTAGTTAAGAGTAGATCTTTTTGGACTAGCCACATTTCCAGTGCTCAAGAGCACCACATGTGGCTAGTGGTTACTTCATTGGACAGTGCAGCTCTAGAGAGTAATCATACAGAGAAACACTTTTATCATATAGACTCTTATATGATAGACTGTAATCAGTGCGATGTTAGAGGTACAAATCCCGTGCTCTGAAAGAGGAAGGAAAGATGGAAAGAGAGGCAAGCAGATCATTTGAGTCTAACAGTATTTCCATGGTTACAGATATCCCTGGAGATGGATGAACTGTATCAGTGAGTTTTGTATAGGAATGGGCCTTACATGCCCACACTTCTTAGGATATAGCCTTTTGGGGAAAGGGCATCACTTCCTAAAATTTGAGTCCCACAGTGTTGAGAATGAAAGCCTTGGGGAACATGATCCTACTGTCTTGGGAATCTCTCCTGCTCCACTCCCCCCAGCAGCATACCCTACACTGCAAACTTCATTTGAAGACAGGTCCATGTGTGAAAGGGTTGAGGAGAGGCTTTCCTGGCTTTGGAAGTTACATTTTGGCTACAGAAGATTATACTGGGGAGGAGGAAGAAACCTTCTCCAGCCTCAACCCAGCAATGCCTACTCATTTCACTTGATTAAAAAGATTGTCCTCAACTTTCATATTTCTAAGATCAAGGACGTTTTCCTACACAACCACAAAATCATTATCACACCCAGGGTACTTATAATTGATAGATACTATTATCTAATATACAAGTCACATTTAATTTCCCCAACTGTCCTTTCTAGTATTCTGTATTTTATTTTTAAGAAATCTTTGCCTATTTTGAAGTCCAAACAATAGTTTACTGTATTATATTCTAAAAGCTTTCTAGTTTAGCTTTTCACATTTAGGACTTTAATACTCCTGGAATTGATTTTTGTGAGGTCTCATTTATTTTTTTTCATAAGGATACCCTATCGTCACAGAACCTTCATCGAAAAGACCATCTTTTCTCCGTTGCTATGTGATGCCACCTTTATTGTAAAATAAATTTCCCATATGTGATAAAACTGTAAAGAAAAGCAAGGAAGGGACTGTCCTAAAAGTCAGGCTAGTGTGTTTCCTCCGGAAGGGGGCATGGGAGTGTATTTGGAAAAGAACTTTCGCTTTTCTGTTTTTGATCTAACGATGACATATCTTTTCAATACTTAATATTTACCTTTATTTTCTATTTCAGAATATAGCTGTGTTTATAAAGGTTAAAAGACGGGCGCCAGCATCTTTGCAAAGGGAGTTCGTGGTTGTTCTCAGCTGGGAACGCCGGCGCGAGAAGCAAGGTGGTGCGGAACCCAAGAAAGACAAAGCCAAGACGGCAGCACTGAACGGACAGAGGCCGGTGCACCGCCGGGAGAGGGCCGCGCCCTCACCTCTCTCGGACCCCGGCTTGCAGCTAGCCGGGAGCCCCGCCGCAGGGAGAGCTTCCGGGTCAGGCGACAGCGCGGTTCCGTCCAGAATGAAGCCACACGCACAGCCCGCGCGCGCGGGGACGGCCTGCCCAAACACTACCCCTCACCTTAGCGGCCTCCTCGCCCCGCCGCGAAAGGGAGTCCGCTCGGGCCCGGGACTCGCGAGGACCAGGCGGCGCCGCTGAGGCCTCTGGGAGGGGGCGGGTCTGGGGCGGCCGCTGAGCATTCTGGGTGTGCTTTCCACCCGGGGCTGCGCCGACCCCGCTGCTCTCTGCCCACGCTCCGCCTGCTGGTCGTGGGCAGCGTCCGCCAGCACTTCCGAGGCCGCGGCGGAGCCGGGAAGAGCCCGCGGTTCGAAGGAGTAGCCAAGGTTAGGGCAAGGCCGGCGAATGGGGGTGGGGAGCTGAGGGGCTGTGGTGTGGAGCGCAGGGGTCTGTCCCCGCTGTCCCCGCGGCCCCCGAATGGGAGCGGTCCCCGGGCAGCGGCTCGTCGTGTCTGCCCTCGCAGGCCAGGCTCCTGTGGCTTCTGGACCTTTTGCGGAGGTCCGCTGGGACCCCTTCCCGAGGCCGGCGACCCCTTGCTGTCATTTCCGGCTCCTCCAAGACGTGGTGGGGAGTGCTCAGTAAACTTTAGGGCAGACGTGGAATTCCTGGGCCGACAGTTGTTTGGGGCTCTTGGAAAGGTCCCTGCTGAAGGCGAGCGCTCTCGGAGCCCAGAAGTCCGGGCTGCTCCGAACAAGTCAGGATGTTGAGGGTGAAGGTCGTGGCAGCCCCACAGGCAGCAGGAACCCATCAAAGAAAAGCCTCTCACCTGAGTCTCTGCTGAGCACCTGGGCTGAGGTTTGGGGCTGGAAGAGGGAACTGATCTTGGACTCCTGGGGGACTTTTGGTTATTTTTGACTCTTTTGCTTGCAGGGAGCAAAGATTGGATTAAGTAACTACAGCCGGGTTGTGGGAAAACGAAGAGGTCATGGAGAATTTGATCCAGGAGAGGGGCAAGCGTTACCTAGTATCTGGGATGGGCAACAGCCTGTGCCGAGGGGATCAGAGAGGATGATATGCTGCAATGTGAGGGACTGGTCAGGTGAGAAAGGACCAAAAGTCCCCGTTTTGCCATAGTACGGCGCAGAGTTGCTAATCTGGATTCCTCAATGCAGACCTGGTTTTTCAGAGCTCCTTTCTCCTCCCCTAGCCGTGTGTCATTTTAGCATTCTGCACTACCTGGTGAGGAGAAAGATCAGCCAAGTCCCAGGGGAGTAGAAGTTTCCTCTCTCCTAAAGTTTAATCTCATTTGTCAGAGGGAATAGATAGACTATCATCCCTTCCTTGGGAAGGGGAAGGAGATCCACATTTGTTGAATGTTAGTATGTATATAATGTTTTATCATTATTTTGGGTAGCTGAGTAGGGTTGGAAGGAGTACTCTAAAGTGTTAGTAGCTTCAGGAAAAGGAAAAACTTGCCCAAGAATACTCATGAGGCAAGTAGCATCCTACTAAATACTACTGACCTAGTCAGGATAAGGTTTAGAATCTAGATCCATAGGACCCCAGACTCTTGACACTGGTATTGCTGGTATTTCCTGAATATTTTATTTCATTCACTTACCACCTAATAATTGTTGCCATTCCTATGTACTACCTGTATTGTTATTGTCATATTTTAAATTTTTTACTTTCATTTATTTAAAAACCAAACTTGTCCTAAGAAACACTCTCTATGAAATTATGCATTTGATGGAAACTCTAATAGCTTTATATTCTGAGATACATCTAAAAATGTTGACCTTTGTGCCATGTAAAATCATCTCATGTTAGAAAGATACAAACTTGCATTAGGGACACAATGTACTGCATCATGCTCTTGCCTGGATTTTTTCTGCATAGGAAAGTCCAGGCAATACATCTGAGTCTAAATTGTCCATCATCAGTGTATTGTTTTCTTCCTTTAGATGAATAATTCCACAGAGAATGCCCCCTTTTTGTGTCTTCTCTGCAAAACATTTCACTTAACCTGTTCAGGGCTACCCTATTCTCAGTATGTAAAACAAGTACAAAGTCCATACCTCAAGAGCTTACTCTCTCTTTGGGAGTTAATACTCACACATGAATTAATCTAAAACAGTACTGTCCAATAGAACTTTCTGTGGTCAGGGAAATGTTCTGTATCTTTGCCTTATGATGTACTACCCACTAGCCACATGTAGCTGTTGAGCACTTGAAATGTGCCTAATGCAACAGAGAAATTGAGTTTTAAATTTTATTTCATTTTAGTTAATTTAAATAGCCACATGTGGCTGATGGCTACATATTGGACAGCCCAGGTCTAAATATTTGGGAAAAAAATTTTTTTTCAAGGTCCATTGATTTGGATTTAATGCCCTCCCACTTGGGGGGGGGGAACACCCCAATATATGTTAATTGCCATTTAACTTCAGTTTCTTGACAGAGGGTAAAGATTCTCTCCAACTTACAGGGACTTCATAGTCCAACTAACATTACTCATTTTGAAACATCATCATCTAAGGCACATTTATAATTTAAGACACTTTTTAAAAAAAAAGATTTTATTTATTTATTTGAGAGAGAGAGAGTGCATGAGAGGGGTTAGGGTCAGAGGGAGAAGCAGACTCCCCACTGAGCAGGGAGCCCGATTCAGGACTCAATCCCAGGACTCCAGGATCATGACCCGAGCCGAAGGCAGTCGCTTAACCAACTGAGCCACCCAGGCACTGCTTATAATTTAAGACACTTGTACAAATGTGTAGCTTCTGTGTTTTATTACTATTAAAGTATATCCTATACTTTATAGGATATAAGCAGAAGTCTTCACATTGTATTACATTGCAAATAACTTTTATTCCAGCTATATCTATGTTTTCTTTCATTAGGGACATTTAGAGTATTTAAAAATGAGTTAGGTACAACCATAACTAATATTAATACCATTTTCAAGGTATCAATTCTTAAGCTTTTAATATGGGAGTTGGTGCAGTCAGTTTATTCATTGCTTATTAGATTAGCAAAGAGAAAACTTGGCTCAAAGTTACCTCAATCAGTTTAAATTCTGTGTCAGATTATTTTCCTGGCACCCAAAGTCAAATACTGGTGGAGTGGTCATAACCTTGTTTTGTTTTGTCTTGTCTCTATGCTAGATTAGATATGTGAGGTTAGGAAGAAGGCTTAAGAAGAGTATCTTTACAGGATAATTTGCCTAGTTTCTTAGGATTAAAAATGTTTGAGAGACCAAGCAAATCAAACATAATGTGTGGTCTTTGTTTCCTGGTTTAAAGAAAAGCTATCCAAGACATTTTAGGGCAGTTGGGAAATTTGAGTACGGATGGTAGTATTAGGGAATTATTAATTTTGTTAGATGTGATAACAATATTGTAGTTAATGTAGGAGAATGTCCTTATCTAGAAATGTATACTGAAGCATTTATACCTGAAATGTCATGATATCTATAATTTACTTTAAAATAGCCAAACTAAAATAATCCAAAAAAATGCACACATGAAAGATGCAAATACAACAACGTATCAACAGTTGTTTATCTACATTGTATGTATATAGGTGTTCATTGTTCTATTTCTCTGTATATGTGAAATTTCTTGCAGTAAAAGTTTTAAAAAGAGTACCTGTCCCACAGTAGAGTAGTGAGGTATTGGATGTGAAGCACTTGGCTCAGTGTCTGACACTCAATAACTGCACAATAAAATATTCACTATTATAGCAGATACAGTGGTATTTTATAACGCTTATTGACAGATATTTTCCATCATAAGCTAATTTCTTGTGGAAGGAAAAACTAAACTTAGTGGGAAACACCAATTTCTGTAATGTTAGGAGGGTAATTTGTAAAGTCAGTATGGGTAAAATAGAACCCACCAAGAGCTTTTCCTCTTTGCCATTTCCTTGATATATCTCAAATATAAAAAGCAACTAATTTCCACATGTTGCTGTGAACATCCTCTCTCATTACTTCATGCCAATAATTTGTGTGTGAGCAGATCTATTTGTATTTATTTATAGTTAGTCTTTGAATTTTGCCATACTGTGTTCCTGAGAGCTACATTTAAAAACAGTCATTATGGAGCTGATTTTTCTCAAGGAACAGTTTGTAATTTTATTTTCCTAGTCAAGGACTTTGTATCGAAGGAATTGTAGAAGTGGACATGGTTTTACCAACATTGCCCCAACATTTACAAAGATCTGTACTCACTTAAAATAATGAAATAATGTCCCAAGTCAGGAGAATTTTGAAGCAGAAAAGGCAAACCTCAATCTCCTTTTGTTTTATTATTATTTTTTAAAGATTTTATTTATTTATTTGACAGAGAGCGAGAGAGGGAACACAAGCAGGGAGAGTGGGAGAGGGAGAAACAGGCTTCCTGCTGAGCAGGGAGCCCGATGTGGGGCTCGATCCCAGGACCCTGGGATCATGACCTGAGCCCAAGGCAGACGCTTAACTGACTGAGCCACCCAGGCGCCCCTGACCTCAATCTCCTTTTAAATGAAGAGATTGAGGCCAAGGCAAATCTGTTACATTACTAATTGGTCATAAATAGATAGGCTTCTATTATTTAACACTACATCTAGAACTAATGATGTACTGTATGTTGGCTAATTGAATTTAAATAAAAAAAATAGGCTACTTTAAAGAATGTAAATAGTCATGATTCTTTTAACCTTATTAGAATTTGACAGTGCTTTGGAGAAATTTTTTATTTGGATAATACATTTCTTTAACAGGATATGCAGGGCTTTGTGCCATGGCAGAGACTGGGGAAGAGGTGTCAGCAGAGGCCTCAGGGTTCTCAGACTTGAGTGACTCAGAGTTTCTAGAGTATCTGGACCTGGAAGATACTCAAGAGTCAAGTGCTTCACTTAGCAAGCCTGGCCCTTCTTCTGAACTCCCTGGGAAGGATGGCAAGCTCATCAGCTTACCAAAGTGGAAAAGACGATTGGATGTCTCATCACCTATTGAGCGATTCCACCTTAAATATTTGTATGTCACTGAGCTGTGTACTCAGGATTGGTGTGAACAGCAAATGGTATATGAGAAGGAGCTTCCTGGTTTCTTGGCTCCTGAGAAGGCAGCTGTTTTGGACTCTGGTGCCAGCATCCACCTAGCTAGAGAACTAGAAGTTCATGATCTTGTGACTATCCCCATCAATACTAAAGAAGATGCTTGGGCAGTTAAGTTTCTGAATATATTATCAATGATTCCTATCTTGCAGTCAGAAGGACGCATCAGAGAGTTTCCAGTGTTTGGAGAAGTGGAGGGTGTGCTGCTCGTTGGAGTAATTGATGAGCTGCACTATACAGCCAAGGGGGAACTGGAACTGGCTGAACTTAAGACACGCAGGCGCCCTGTGCTCCCTCTGGAAGCCCAGAAAAAAAAAGACTGTTTTCAAGTCAACCTGTACAAATACATCTTTGATGCCATGGTTCAAGGGAAAGTGACCAGTGCCAGCCTAATCCACCACACAAAATTATGTCCAGACAAGCCGCTAGGACCTTCAGTGCTGAGGCATGCCCGGCAGGGAGGCTTCTCTGTGAAGTCCTTGGGTGACCTCATGGAGCTAGTCTTCTTGTCTCTAACACTGTCTGACCTCCCAGTTATTGATATCCTGAAGATTGAGTACATCCACCAAGAGACTGCCACTGTGCTGGGTACAGAGATTGTGGCCTTCGAAGAGAGCGAGGTGAAAGGCAAAGTGCAGCACTATATGGCCTACTGGATGGGCCACCGAGAGCCTCAAGGGGTTGATGTGGAGGAGGCTTGGAAGTGCCGGACATGCAACTATGCAGATATCTGTGAGTGGAGGAAGGGTGGTGGGATGCCCAGCTCCATTCTAGAGCCCCAAGCCAAAAAAGTGAAATGAATAGAAGTGTATGCCTTCTTCAGGAACTTCAGCTTACATCAGCAGAATAAAAGAGGACCAGTCGTTGAGCTTGGCTTTCATGGAGAGTGTTCTTATTTTGGTTCTTTTCATATTTCCTCAAATTCTAACCAGTTAAATCATGACCAAGGTTCAAGGGTGAGTGGGAGGAATCTGGGATTATATGGTCTCTGGAACTTTGCTGTGAATTGCCAAGAAGACAGTTGCTCATCATGGCTTGAGCAAAAGGTATCCTTCAGCAATCATTGCTTTCCTAAGAAGATTCTGAAGTTTCTATTAAGTCTTTTCCCTATTTTTTATTAGTCAAGGCTTTCTACATTTTATATAATAAAATAAAATGAAAGGCTGTCCAGGTCAGTTGAACTGATTTTTTTTTTCCCCCCATAATCTCAATCCCTCAAAGATGACCACTATAAATAGTTGTATGGTATTCCAAGCCTTTAAGTACATAACATAAACATATTTCTGAAGCAGAATTAGTGGAATGAGCACACCAAGAATTTAAAATAAGCATAATAAATATGCTCAAAGAAGTAAGGGAAAATGAAGCAGGAGTAGGAGATCATAAAAAATGAAAACATTAGATATAAAAAATATAATACATGAAGTAACATGTAACATTTACACCTTACAATACCACTCCTAGGGGTAGGCCAAGGGAAGCTCTTACACATACCAAGAAGAGTATACTTTGTAGTACTTTCACAATAGCAAAACCTAAACCTAGAAAGTATCCAGGTGCCCATCATCAGGAGAGTGTGGGTAATGTATAGCAGCCAAAATAAATGAGCCACAATGACGTGTAACATGGGTGAATCTTAGCACAATATTAAATGAAAGGATAAGCCCCCAAAGGTTACATACGGTACAGTGCCCTTTTTATAAAGGGAGAACCAATAAAATTAAAAACTTTTTTTTAAAGACTTTATTTATTTGAGAGAGAGAGCACAAGAGGGGGTAGAGTCAGAGGGAGAAGCAGACTCCCCGCTGAGCAGGGAGCCCGATGTGGGGCTCGATCCCAGGACTCCGGGATCATGACCTGAGCCGAAGGCAGTCGCTTAACTGACTGAGCCACCCAGGCGCCCAAAATTAAAAACATTTTAAGGAAAACGTGAAGATAGTGGAGAGGAATCTCAGTGCATTTTAGGAGGCAGTGGAGCCCTTAACTGTAAACATCACCAAAGAGGCCAGAGGAAAGAATGATACGGGTATCACCTGGAAGGAAAAGACTTGTTTATGCAGACACTACTGGAGAATTTGCATAAGTAGATGGAGGGGAGAGAAGAGTTGGCAGGGGTGGGGTTTCCATATGAACTAGAAGGCCAAGAACCAGCAGAACATGGTGAATATTGTTAATGTGACTCCATGTTCTACATGAACTGGTAAAACCTGGACATTTTTGGAGTTATGGTAAATTACCTCTGGAGGTGTTTTGAGCTACACATAAACTTTTCTTATGGACAATGGGAATCTTGTGATAATAACTCTTTCTCATTTACTGAATGAGTGTTATGTGCCAGGCATTGTGCTAAGAACTTTTATGATTAAATCTGTATATCCATTATTATCCCTGATGAGGGAATTGAGGCTTAGAAGCCTTCTAAAACTTGCCTGAGATCCTACAATTTGAAAGTGGGAGACTCCAGCCTAGGTATGTCTGACTGCAGTGCTTATGCTCTTCACCATTATGCTCTAAGATATTTCTTGCTGTTGTTAAGCCTCCTACACTGTATCTTATTCTAGGCCCTAGGAAGTTTGGAATCAAACTGGGGGCATAGTAAGTAAACTGGACTTTATAGGATAAACAGTATTAACAGTCTTCAAGAAAACAACTTGCTCAGAGTTCTGTTGGCATCATCTTAGTTATACTAGAAGCTTTATTTTTTTTAATTTTATTTTATTATGTTATGTTAGTCACCACACATTACATTATTAGTTTTTGATGTAATGTTCCATGATTCATTGTTTGCATATAACACCCAGTGCTCCATGCAATACGTGCCCTCCATAATACCCATCACCCCCCCCCAAAACCCTCAGTTTGTTTCTCAGAGTCCATAGTCTCTCATGGTTCAGCTCCCCCTCCGATTTTCCCCCTTTCATTTTTCCCTTCCTACTATCTTCTTCTTTTTTTTTTTTTAACATATAATGTATTATTTGTTTCAGGGTACAGGTCTGTGATTCATCAGTCTTACACAATTCACGGCGCTCACCATAGCACATACCCTCCCCAATGTCCATCACCCAGCCACCCCATCCCTCCCACCCCCCACCACTCCAGCAACCCTCAGTTTGTTTCCTGAAATTAAGAGTCTCTGATGGTTCGTCTCCCTCTCTGGTTTCATCTTGTTTCATTTTTTTCCTCTTCCCCTATGATCCTCTGCCGTATTTCTCAAATTCCACATATCAGTGAGATCATATGATAATTGTCTTTCTCTGATTGATTTGTTTCGCTTAGCATAATACCCTCTAGTTCCATCCACATCGTTGGAAATGGCAAGATTTCATTTTTTGATGGCTGCATGATATTCCATTGTATACATATGCCACCTCTTCTTTACCCATTCATCTGTCGATAGACATCTGGGCTCTTTCCATAGTTTGGCTATTGTGGACATTGCTGCTATCAACATTGGGGTGCAGGTGCCCCTTCAGATTACTACATTTGTATCTTTGGGATAAGTACCCAGGAGTGCAATTGCTGGGTCATAGGGTAGCTCTATTTTCAACTTTTTGAGGAACCTCCATATTGTTTTCCAGAGTGGCTGCACCAGCTTGCATTCCCACCAACAGTGTAGGAGGGTTCCCCTTTCTCCACATCCTCACCAACATCTGTCATTTCCTGACTTGTTAATTTTAGCCATCTGACTGGTGTGAGGTGGTATCTCATTGAGGTTTTGATTTGGATTTCCCTGATGCCAAGTGATGTTGAGCACTTTTTCATGTGTCTCTTGGCCATTTGGATATCTTCTTTGCAGAAAAGTCTGTTCATGTCTTCTGCCCATTTCTTGATTGGATCATTTGTTCTTTGTGTGTTGAGTTTGGTAAGTTCTTTATAGATTTTGGATACCAGCCCTTTATCTGATATGTCATTTGCAAATATCTCCTCCCATTCTGTCAGTTGTCTTTTGGTTTTGTTGATTGTTTCCTTTGCTGTGCAAAAGCTTTTTATCTTGATGAAGTCCCAATAGTTCATTTTTGCCCTTGCTTCCCTTGCCTTTGGCAATGTGTCTAGGTAGAAGTTGCTGCGGCTGAGGTCGAAGAGGTTGCTGGATTCTTGTCTCACATTTAGGTCTTTCATCCATTTTGAGTCTACTTTTTTGTGTTGTGTAAGGAAATGGTCCAGTTTCATTCTTCTGCATGTGGCTGTCCAATTTTCCCAACACCATTTGTTGAAGAGACTGTCTTTTTTTCCATTGGATATTCTTTCCTGCTTTGTCAAAGATTAGTTGACCATAGAGTTGAGAGTCCATTTCTGAGTTCTCTATTCTGTTCCATTGATCTATGTGTCTGTTTTTGTGCCAGTACCATACTGTCTTGATGATTACAGCTTTGTAATAGAGCTTGAAGTCCAGAATTGTGATGCCACCAGCTTTGTTTTTCTTTTTCAACATTCCTCTGGCTATTCAGGGTCTTTTCTGGTTCCATACAAATTTTAGGATTATTTGTTCCATGAGAAAAGGGAACTTTTAAACACCGTTGGTGGGAATGTAAAGTGGTGCAGCCACAATGGAAAACAGAATGGAGATTACTCAAAAATTAAGAATAGAACTACCATGTGATCCAGCAATACCACATCTGGGTGTTAATACAAAATGAAAACCAAAAACCAAAACACAAACACCAATTTGAAGAAACATATGCACCCCTATATTCATTGCAGCATTATTTACAATAGTCAAGATATGGAAGCAACCTAAGTGCCCAAGAGATGAATGGATAAAGAAAATGTGTGTGTGTGTGCACACATACAAACACACACACACAAAATGGAATGTGAAATATTAGTCATAAAAAAGAATGAAATCTTGCCATTTTTGACAACATGAATGGACCTAGACAGTATTATGCTAAGTGAAATCAGTCAGAGAAAGACAAATACCATATGATTTCACTTATATGTGGGATCTGAAAAACAAAACAAATGAACAAATAAAGCAGAACAGAAATGGACTCATATTTTCCCATATCTGGGAAACACAAATTCCATGATGCATTTATGGAGATAAAACTATAGACAATTACACATTTATTCAGTATTGCAAATATTTATTTAGCACCTATTATGTGCCAGGTTCTGGAGATATAGTCATGAACAAAACTAAAATTCTACCAATATCAATTCCAATGTATGGGTTTTTCCCCACAACCAAGCAATTCTCTGACACCACCTGGTGATAGTGTCAGATCCCACAGGTTAAGAGCTCAGTCCTACAAGGCTGGCCCTCTCCCCCAACTTCAGATGCCAATCACATGTCCATGTTGTCACCTGTGCTTTTGACCTACTGGCTATAGATTGGCAGTTCCAACAATCCCTCCTTGGGTTTGACCAATTTTCTAGGCAGCTCACAGAACTTGGAGAAACACTTTATTCTCTAGATTACCAGTTTATTAGAAAAGAATATATAACTCAGGAACAGTCAGATGGAAGAGATGCATAGGGCAAAGTATGGGAAAGGGGTAAAGAGCTTCCACGCCCTTTCTGGGTCATCACTCTCCCTATACCTCCATGTGTTCACCAACCCAGAAAGTCTCTGAACCCCATCCTTTGAGTTCTTATGGAGACTTCATTACATAGGCAGGATTGATTAAATTATTGGTCACTGGCAATTGATTCAACCACCAGCCTCTCTCCCCTCCCCAGAAGTCAGAGAGTTGGGACTGAAAGTTCCAACCCTCTAATCATATGGTTGGTTCTCCTGGCAGCCAGCCCCCATCCTTAGGTACAGTCCAAAAGTCACTTCATTAATATAATAAAAGACACCATTATCATTAGGAAATTCCAAGAGTTTTAGGAGCTCTGTGCCAGAAATGGGGATGAAGATGAAATATATATTTCTTATTATGTCACAATATCACAAAACAAAAATAATGTGCTTTCATAGAACATATATACAATGAGGGAAAGAAAGGAAAAGGAATAGGAGAAATCAAGGATGGCTCCTAAATTTTTGCTTGAGTAATGAGGTGGTGATGTATTTATCGAACTAGAAGTGCTAGACTGGGGGATGGGAGGGGGCAGGCATTAATGGGTTTGGACATGTGAAGTTGGAGGTGACTTTTAGATATTTAAGGGGAGATTTCAGGTAGGCATAGGAATCAGGGGTCTTCTGTTCAGGGGAGAGGTGAAAGCTGGAGATATATATATTTTTTAGTCATCATCACATAAATGGTATTTAAAGTCATGGACCAAATGAGATCATTTAGAGGAAATTTTCAGAAAGAAAAGACCCAAAGTCAAACCCTTGAGTATTCAAACATTTGGAGGTAGAACAGAGGAAGAGTTTTAGTAAAGGAAATACAGAAGTAGTCTTAGTGAAGTGGGAGAAACTAGATTTTTTGAGATGTTCTAGAAACCAAAATAAGGAAGTGTTTTAATTATGTTGAGTGCTGTTGAGGTCAAATGTAATGAGGACAGAATGGAATTTCATTAGTAACTTTACAAGATCAGTTTCAGGAGAATAGAGTCAAGAAGCCATTAGAGTGGACTGAAGAGAAAATTGGAGGTGAGAAAATGTAGGCAGCAACAAGAAGCAACTCTTAAGAAGAATTTTTCTATGAAGGAAAGTTAAGAAATGGTGCAATTGCTCAAGTGGGCTACAGATCAAGAAAGGATTTTTTTAAAGTAGACTCCATGCCTGCCCTGCATGGAGCCCAACACTGGGCTTGAACTCATGACCCTAGATCAAGACCTGAGCTGAGATCAAGAGTCGGACACTTAACTGACTGAGCCACCCAGGCACCCCAAGAAAAGATTTTAATTTTTAAAAAATTATTTATTTGAGAGAGACAGAGAGAGTGCGCACATGAGCAGGGGTGGAGGGTCAGAGGGAGAGGGAGAAGCAGACACCCCACTGAGCAGTGGCCCAATGTGGGGCTCGATCCCAGGACCCTGAGATCATGACCTGAGCCAAAGGCAGACACTTAACTGACTAAGCCACCCAGGTGCCCCAAAAGGATGTTTTTAAAAGATGAGATATAAAAATATGTTTTTATGACATTGAAAATGCCAGTAAAGTCAATGGCTACTAATATCGAGTGGGCTCTTACTGTTACCGAGCAATAGTACTATATTTCCTTAATCCATTCACTCTCCCACATTCCTAAGTAACTATCATTAGAATCTCAGATGCCATTGACTATAAGATACATAAATATTTCACATACTCTAAAAAAAAAAAATACTGCCAGTTAAACTATGGCATGCCAACATTTGTAAGAAAGCAATTTCGCAGATGTTAAAATATGAAAAGTGTATTAGAATCAATGTAATATCGTATTTCTTTTCTCTCCTCAGACCTCCAATACCTTCTCCCTATCTTCATTTTCAGCTTCCTATTTCACTGAGAAAACAGAAGCACTCAGAAAAGGACATACTCGTTCTCCCACCACCAAATCTGTATGCCTATCTGCATCTGTACCTATAAATTCTGCCTCCCTTTTTATTTCAATAGATGAATGTTCCATACTCACAACTGATCCTTCTGATGTGTACTGGATTCCATCCCTTTTCTCAAGGACTTTCTTTCTGCACCTGTCCCATGTCTCCTATATTGTCAATTTCCCCCTCTACTGTATCATTTTAATTAGCATACATACTATAATTTCTTCCAACTTAAAAAAAAAAATTCTGGACCCCAAATCCATACACAATGACAGCTTTCTTTTTCTACTCACCTTTAAAAAAATCAAACTTTTTTTAAAAAATATTTTTATTTATTTATTTGACAGAGAGAGAGACAGCGAGAGAGGGAGAAGCAGGCTTCCCGAGGAGCAGGGAGCCCGATATGGGACTCGATCCCAGGACCCTGGGATCAGGACCTGAGCTGAAGGCAGACGCTTAACGACTGAGCCACCAAGGTGGCCCCCCCAAAACAAACTTCTTAAAAGTACTGTCTATACTTGCTTTCTACACTTCCTCTCTTCCCATTCTTTCATCCCACTCTTACCAAATTCTTACCAGATTTAATCAAACTTCTACCACTACACCAAAACAGCATGTTTTAACAGCTTCCACATGCTAAATCCAATGGTCAATTCTTAGTTACCATCCTACTTATCACTAGCATTTAACACAGTGGATCAGTCTCCACGTCTTGAAACATTTTCTTCCTTCGATTTTGTAGATCCAAACTCTCCTACTTTTAAGTCTGTCTCACACATTATCTCTTAGTCTTTTTTCTTGAGTCCTCTTCACCTCCTTTGTTGGGACCTAAGCTGGGGCATTGCCAGAAGAAACTGAACTAAGGGTAGATTATTATTTTACACCGCTGATTTAGATTTTCCAGTTCTTAAAAATTCTGATGTCTTTATATTTTTTTTAACGAAAATGATATATACACCTCCTTTTTACAAGCGAGCACAGCTCTCAGGGAAGCCCCAGAGATACTACCCAGAAACCTGCCCCAAAGAGGCCGATGCTTCTGACGCCTTCCGGAAACGAGCTCCACAGCCCTTATGGGAAATGTAGTCCCCTATGAATAGGCTGCACCGCGGAGGGACCTGGGAACCTGGACGTCAATTACTTCCGCACACGCGCAATGGGGCGGCAACCGGTATTCCGTAATCTTCCAACCTGTGCAGAGTGAAGTGAGAACGCGGGTTTCGCCCCGAGTCTCTAGGAGAGCTCTGTAACCTGATGTTTTAGAGGCAACGCTGGGAGCGTGGCGGTGAAAGGCAGGTATGACTCTGCGGAGCCTGGGGACGTAAGGGACGGGCGAGGAGAAAGACAGGGACCAGTTTATTGGCTTACCTAACTGAAGATAAAACTTCATAACCCCCACGTGCACGTGCGGTGATTTCGTGTTTGGGTGTGTGAGACCTGTCCAATTCTGGAGTAGTTCAGAGAGAGCAAGAGCAGGGGCTGACTACCACTCAGTGGGTTCCCAGATTCCGGGTGGGGCTGGGGCAGGCTCAGTGTGCATATTCCTGCTCTTGTAGGTAGAGATCACTGTGTAGGAGTATGTGCATCAAGCTGCACCTTTCCTGGTTACAAGAACATCATTGGCCCTACCAGAGCCTGCAAAAGGTAATATTAAACCTTCAAAGGGATCTAGGAAGAAAGCATTTCTAGAGAAACTGCTATGTTCTCTTCTTAGTGTATTTTCACAATAATCTGAAGTAAGTGTTCTCTCCATTTTGCGTATGAACTGAAGCTGAGAGAGGTTATTTGCTTTAGACTGACAGCTTAGAAAGTGGAAGAGCTGAGATTCAAACCCAGATGAGTTTTCTATAAATTATCTTCCTTCTCTTTCTCCTCTTCCTCCTCCTTTTCTTCTTTTGGCTATAGTTGACACACAATGTTATATTAGTTTCAGATGTACAACTTAGTGATTTGACAAGTTTATACATTATGCTATGTTCACCACAAGTATAGTTACCATCTCTACCCCTTAAATGACTATTACAGTATCATTGACTATATTCCTTATGCTGTGCTCCAGATTTTATTCTTTTTTTGCAAGATAGCATCCTGCAAAAAAAACAAAAGTTGGATTTATTCTCCTTTTGAAATATTTGAGCAATGAATTCTAAGTAAATTTCTATTTGTAGTCTTCTTTTTTTTAAAGGGTCTCTGTTGAATCTGCAGATTTTCCAGGGAAGGCTGTGTAAATAAAGCTGTGAATCTCTTTTGCATATTTTAGCCTTTTTATGGCCCCAGCTTTGCTGGTTGGAATTTTTAAAAACTGATACTAGGCTCATAGGAGATGGTAAATTTCCAGAGAAAGAGAGACAGAGAGAGTTTGATTTAGAGTTTAAACTGAAGGTGCTCCAGCTTAAAAAAAAAAAAAAAAATCCTGGGTCCAGCCTTCTCAAGAAAACCCAACCTAATTTGAGCTCTCTTATCCCAGCTTCAGAGCAGAGACTTCCAGAGATACTGAGTTTCAGAGACCAGGCTTTTAGTTAGTCTTTTGATTCACTTATTATTATTTTCTTAGGATAAATTTTGGGAGGAAAAAATGTCACTGGTTCAAAGATTAACAACTTGCTGTTAGATCAGCAGGACAGAAATGTACAACATACTTATCTAACCTTCATATATTCATAACAAAACCACCAGTAGAGTTTGGTGCTTATAAAATATGGACTTTTCTGACATCTCCTAGAATCATCATTCTCCCACTAGGTCACATTTACTGAAGCTGCAATGTGGGTCCTTCTTTTCTTCTTTTCTTTTTTTTTAAGATTTTATTTATTTATTCATGAGAGAGAGAGAGTCAGAGGGAGAAGCAGGCTCCCCGCGGAGCAGGGAGCCCGATGCGGGACTCGATCCCAGGACCCCGGAATCATGACCTGAGCCGACGGCAGACGCTTAACCATCTGAGCCACCCAGGCGCCCGGGTCCTTCTTTTCTGATCGTGCTTCTTTTCTTTTCTACATTGCTTTCTAGTTTTTCATGCCTTTCTATTCTTTTTTCCCATTTTTATATTCATAGGTCTCTGTGTAAGAGCTGCAGAAAATGATCAACTTGCAGGTAAGGTATCCATTTATTCAGTCATTTAAATCTCTCAAAAAAACATATAAAAAGGAAATGTATAAACAGGGAAAACGTGGATTGAATAGATCAAGTCCAAAAGAAAATTTAGAAAATTGATAAGTTGATATCCAGGTCACAGGGTCTGCACATAGTTGGAATAAATTTGAGCTGCATGTGTATACCCAGTCTTTATTCAATCATAGAAAATGGATAGCCAACCAGTTAAAGTATTGGTATTATCTGTAAGGATTGAAGCTAAATAATTCCTCAGATAAGTAAAGATATTCCTGATTCAATTCTCTGAAAAAAAAAAATCTTATAATGGGTTTTTATAGAGATAATGTTAGAAATAACATTCACAGCAACAAACCTGTGATAAATATAACATCACATTTCCTATGACTTTCTTAGAGTGTTTCCCAGAGTAAGCAGAGAACATAGTGCCAATAAGCAGCACTATATGAACTCAATTTGTAAGTTCAGTTACATAGCCTTTCTAATATTCTTCTGGAACCATAAGTAAACCTTGTACCTTTTTCCAGAATCTTCTGGTATTCTTGAGCATTTTCTCTTCCATGTGAATTTTAAAATCAGTGTGTCAGGCTCTATAAAGGAATATATTAGGTGTTTTAATTGTGATTGCAGTATACTTTTACATTGATTTGTAGAGAATTCATAACTTTTTGATAATGTATTCTCCGTTCAATTTTTCTTATAGGTCCTTATTTATATTTTTATAGGTTTATTATTATAATTCTTGTACATTTCTTGTAATGTTTATTCTTACTTATGGTTTAGGTTGCTGTTGAGAATGGATGGATCTTTTTTCATTATATTTTCTAATCAGCTATTTTGGTGTATAGGAAAATATGTGTTTATCTATTTGACTTTATGTCAACTTACAGGACTCTTATTAAGTCCAAGAATTTTTTAGTTGGTTCTTAGATTTTCTAGGTAGACAGTCATATACTCTTCAAATGGAGTTTGTTCCTTACTGCTCAATATGTATGTCTTCATTTTTTTTTTCTTGTCTTATTGCAATGGACAGGACTTCTGGGAACTATAATTTTCAATGTAATTACTAGCCAGTATCTTTTTTGTTCCAGTTTTAATGGGAATGGTTCCAGTGTTTCATTGTTTCCTTTTGTATTTTGGTAGATATTTGGGGTTTTTTGTTTTTTGTTGTTTTTAATCAAGTTAAAGATTTTTAGCTTAAGATTGTTTTCATAAATTGGAAACTTTTTTCCTTATATGTTTTTTAAAATACCTGTTGATAAAATAATATATTTTGTCTTCTTTAATACAGCAATTTAGATAATTTCTAATACATTTCTTAATACTGAACTATCTATGCATTCATGGGACAAACCCTAGCTAGTCTCCTAACTTTTTAAAGGGCCATATAGTAAATATTTTAGGTTTGAAGTCCACATGGCCTCTGTGGCAACTACTCACCTCTGACTTTGCAGCTGAAGTAAATGAATGGGTGTAAATGTTCCAGTAACATTTTATTTACAAAAACAGCAGGCCAGTGTATAGGTTGTAGTTTGCTGACCCCTGTTCTTTATGGTCTTAACTATCTCTTTGTGATAGACATGTAGCTACATGCCTTTTTAATTTCAGCATAAGTTAGTTAAACATGATTTTGGCCTTATGGTTGAGAGGATATATTTTATCATGTAAAAAAGAGTCCTTATTTTCTATTTTATTATGGTCATGTGAGTCTGACATGTTAACCTTATAGCCCTTCTAATTTATATATTTACTTTGTTGTGTCTAATAGATTGTAAGATCTCTGAGACCAGTAATACCTTTATTCTTTTTTGTATCACTAGTACAGTGTCTGATAGGTCCTTATTAAACATTCTTTGAGTGAATGAATGAAGGACATATAAGCAATATTTTAAATAATTTTATTGAGACATAATTCAAATATTACAGATTGACCCATTTAAAGTATATACAACTCAGTGGTTTTTAGTCTATTCACTAAAACCATCTCCATTATCTAACTTTAGAATATCTTCATTACCTCAAAAGAAACCCAGTATTAGCAGTCATTCCCTGTTCCTCCCATCTCCCAGCCCTAATTTGTTTTCTGTTTCTATGGATTTGCCTTTTCTGAACATTTAATGTAACTAGGACAATACAATATGTGATTTTTTTTTTGACTAGCTTCTTTCACCTAGCTTAGTATTTTCAAGGGTCATTAATGTTACATGTATGCCAAATAATATTGCATTATATGGATATACCTCATTTTGTTCATCCATCTATTCATCAGCTGATGGATACTCATATTGTTTTTACTTTTGGATGAACACTTCTTAGTGAACATTTGTGTATAGTTTTTATGCGGGCATATATTTTCAGTTTTCTTGGGTATATACTTAGGAGGAATTGCTGGGTCATATGGTAACTCAATGTTTTACATTTCAAGGAACTGTAAAACTGTTTTCCATAGTTGTTGCACCATTTTACAACCCCTCTAGCAATATATGAGAGTTCCAGTTTTTCTACATCCTTGTCACTGCTTGTCATTGTCTGTCTTTGATTTTAACCATCCTAGTGAGTGTGCAGTGGTATCTCATTTGGTTTTGATTTGTATTTACTAATGATGTTGAGCATCTTTTCATGTGCTTATGGACCATGTGTGTCTTTGGAGAAAATCTGTTCAAATCCTTTGCCCATTTTTAAGTTGGGTTATCTTTTTATTGTTGTAAGAGTTCTTTTCATATTCTAGGTACAAGTCTCTTATCAAGGTATATGATTTGCACATATTTTATCCTATTCTGTGGGTTGTCTTTTCACTTTCTTGATGTTGTCCTTTGAAGCACAAAGTTTAAATTTTGATGATTTCCATTTTATCTATTTTTTTCTTTGGTCACTTACACTTCCTGTCGTATCTAAGAAACCATTGCCCAATCCAAGGTCGGAAAGATTTACTCCTATGTATGTATTCTAAGAATTTTATAGTTTTAGCTCTTGCATTTAGGTCTCTGATCCCTTTTTAGTTCATTTTTGCATATGATATGAGGTGTTTGTGTGTGTGAAGGGGGTCCAGCTTCATTCTTTTGCATGTGGATATTTAGCTATCCCAACACCATTTGTTAAAAAGACTATGCTTTACCCGATTGAACTGTCCTGACACTAGTGAATATTTTTAATGTGATTTTTATTTCTATCACAAAATATATTCCTTTTTTTTAAAGTTTTTTTTTTTTTTATTTGAGAGAGAGAGAATGAGAAAGAGAGCACATGAGAGGGGGGAGGGTCTGAGGGAGAAGCAGACTCCCCGCCGAGCAGGGAGTCCGATGCGGGACTCGATCCCGGGACTCCAGGATCACGACCTGAGCCGGAGGCAGTCGCTTAACCAACTGAGCCACCCAGGCGCCCGATCACAAAATATATTTCTGAGTCAAGCATATAGTAGTTATAATATATAACTTTCTGAAAACTCAACAATGAATATGATACGATCATAAGAGGCTGCCATGATTCTCTTGCAAGTCCCCAAATGATGCACACTTTAGTTTGAAGATGAATGTGCTGTTACAGGGATCAGTGACATTCCCGGATGTGGCTGTGGACTTCACCCCAGAGGAGTGGCAGCTGCTTGACTGTGAGCAGAGAACCTTGTATTGGGATGTGATGTTGGAGAACTTTAGAAACCTCATCTCAGTGGGTAAGGACAGTGGGTGGTAACTGTTCAGGGGAACTAAGAATATACTCCTAGCGCCCTGCCTTTAGGACTTGTTGGAAGCTGTGGACATTCTGAAGCATTCCTGAGTTTGGCCCTGAACGTTAGTGGTCACAGATTCTTAATCCCCTTTGAGATGACGCATAAACAGATAGAGGGTTTATGCTTCTGCCTCCCAAATGGAGGAGAAGGGTCTTTTCTTTTTTTTTTTTTTTTTTTAAAGATTTTATTTATTTATTTGAGAGAGAGAGAGAGCGAGAGAGAGCACATGAGAGGGGGGAGGGTCAGAGGGAGAAGCAGACTCCCTGCTGAGCAGGGAGCCCGATGCGGGACTCGATCCGGGGACTCCAGGATCATGACCTGAGCCGAAGGCAGTCGCTTAACCAACTGAGCCACCCAGGCGCCCGGGTCTTTTCTGTTCTAAAGCCTGTTTGTCATCCTTTCCAGGCCCTGAGACTCAAGGAGACAGACCTGAATTGTGAGGTAGTCGTTTGTCTCTAGCACTTGGTCTCCAGTTCTGTGTTGTTTCCCATGAACAGGGGGCCCAGTTACCCAAACAAAAGCGATCTTCAAGGCAGAGCAAGGACAAGAGCCATGGATGGGGGAGGGGGAGAACCCACGTTGGCGCCATCCAGGTGAGTGAAAGAAAACCAGGCAGATGGGAGTCTTTGGAATTGAGATTCCAGTCGGTTAGTGAGGGACAGGTCCCTCTGAAGCAGCTCTTTCAGGAAGCCCTTCTTAAAAGCCACACAGGTTTGGAAGTGACTGGGGCCACTTGACATAACATCGTCAGATCCCCAGATGACACCTTCACTCACTCTGCTCGCATGGCTACTCTTTCTCTTTGCTCAGCTTTTGTATGGAGGGAGGGCCCTCTCCTCTCTGCCCTGGCTCCCTGCACTGCCTGTTCCATGGAGGTCCTTGCTTTGTTCTCTTAATTCCTAAAATCTTCATTCTTCTTTTTTTCCTCAACATGAGCACAGATCTTTTCCATACATCTGGTTCTTGTAAGGTAGTCAGATTGTGTGGATTTGAAGTCTTACTCCACCAATCACTGTCTAACCTAATTATTTTGTAGCACAACTTTATTTATAAAAGAGGGATAATATTAATCCTTACTTCAGGTTTCTTTTAAAGATCACATGAGTTAATACATGTAAAACCCTTCAAATAGTTGCCATATAGTACGTGTTCAGTA
The DNA here is from genome assembly GCF_964656455.1 of Halichoerus grypus. Taxonomy (NCBI): domain Eukaryota; kingdom Metazoa; phylum Chordata; class Mammalia; order Carnivora; family Phocidae; genus Halichoerus; species Halichoerus grypus. The sequence goes on along the minus strand of NC_135716.1, from coordinate 156,709,286 downwards.
TGTTGGTTGTTTTTATTTCAAAACTTTTAGTAACATTATGCTTTCTAATTATTTCCCCTTTTCAAAAAAAAGCCTCTTCCTTTCCTTGTAGCATATACCCCACCTGTGTACCCCATCTTGCTCATCTTTAGTCTCACTGCTGACTTGGGGTATCTACCTTAGAGTGCATCTCTCTGCTTCACTTGGTAATACTGATATTATTTGGAAATTCCCAACATCATGTGAGTTGGTTTCTCACGAATCTGCCCTCACCTTCACTTACGGCTTCCCCACCGTTGCTTCCTGCCTTTGTGTCCACCTTCAGAACTCCTCTCACAGTAACTCTCTCAGAAACTGCATCCCTCTGAAGAACTAATGGGATTTTCTTTGTGCTCTCTGTGGCATCTGTGCGTCTCCAACTTCCCATTCCCATTCCCCAGGTGGGGACCTGGCCTTCATCTCAGTTTTTTCATAGTAACCACTATTTAATATTCTTCAACCTTCACCTTTCTGTTTACATTATAATAAAAGATAATGGCTGGCCTGCTGCTTTGCAGTCTCCAGATCACTGTGGTAAGCAGCTTAGCTTTTTTCTCTCAAGAGTGTCTCCTTAAATACTTTTATGACTTATTACCTATGATTTAACTATTAGTTTATCCAAGACTGATTTAAAATAAAATTTTCTTTTTCCACAGAGCCTATAAAAGACGTATGTTTCAAATGATTAAGACACAAATTAAGTGTATTTTAGATCCCCTGGGACCCCAACTTCTAATGACCTAAACCAAGTGAATTTTAACTCCCAATAGGGTGTCTAGGCTGTTCATGAGTCTATATTGCCAATTTCATCCTATTTTCTGGTTTATCTTAGATGTTCCTGCAAGATGTATCCAAATCATTACATATTCCTTGTCACTCTGCTGACAAACACAAATTATTTCTTCATAACTTGTGATATTTAAGAGGCTTTTAAGGCCCTCTTTAATGTGATCCCATTTTGTTTGCCCGGAATGGTCCATCTTTTCCTTATGCCATGGCAGCTGGGCTCTTTAGCGAACTTTGTACGTGATTTTCTTCTGTGCATCAGCTCTTTTGATGCTGATGTGCTCTACCTAACGAAGCCCAGCATGCTGGTAAGTCTGAATTCAGTCTTCTCCTCTTTCGTGGGAACTCCAACCTAGATTAATCTCTACCTTCTTGGAACCTCCATCCTAGCCCTCCTATGACTCTGTCATGAAAACTTGACATATATTCTCTTAGATTTTTTTTTTTAATCCTGTGGCTTATAAGGCATGTTTTCTTGTGATAATGCCCTGAAGAGAAAGCCCTGTACCATTGTTTGTCTTTACACTATTTCTGAGCACACAACAGATATTTAATGAACATTTCATTAATTCACTGTTGTGAAGTCAGGCATTGTGGGGTGTTTCTTATTCTTTCAATGAGGCTTTTTTATGTTTCCTGAGAAGGATTCAAAGAAAGCAAAAAAAAAAAAAAAAAAGAAAAGAAAAACCACAATCCCAAAACAAAAAACAGCCCATTACCATTTTCCAGGTGTGTAAGTTGTAGTTGAAAGGCAAAACAGCCATATAAAACATTTTAAAGTTTTAGGATTGTGGAATATTTGTTCAATGCACAATAACATTGCCGTTTTTGTTCTAGTTAATTGTCAGAATGAATGGTTTTGGGGAGCAGTGGTGACTATCTTGGGAATTCAGAGAAAATGGAGCTTAAAGTTTAAAGTATACAAAGATTTGAGGAGTCTTTTTTTGAGATCATGGAACAATGGCTCCTCCCTAAAGAATATCTAAGGATCAGATAGGATGAGAGGGAGTGAGGTAGGGCATGTTAAGGTGGGGAAGAGACATGAGCAAAATATTGTAGTTATTTAGAGTCTAGAATTCTTGGAACAGAAAGTATTTGTTCAGGACGAGAAGAATGTGTACTTAGATACCATGAGTGAATTCATTATAATGTATAGTTTTGTTCACCAGGCTGAGTGCCTTGGATTTTTCAGTTGGTTACTGCTAGTTGAGGTAACACAGGATGCTGCTTCCCATTAGTTGAAGTAGAAAGCAAAGAAGACAGGAACCCCAATCCCCATAAAGAAATGTGCACTAATGGCTATAGCCCGCTACTCGGGGCAGCTCCACAGAGAAGAATGAGGCATGAAGCAAGAAGTTGGGGTGTGGTACTAACATTCCACAAGGAGGGAAACTCAGGAGTGGGGAATATAACCCCTTCTCCCTAGTTTTTTTTTTTTTTTTTTTAAGTTTATTTATTTAAGCAATCTCTGCACCCAGTGTGGGGCTTGAACTCATGACCTTGAGATCAAGAGCCTCATGCTCCTCTCACTGAGCCAGCCAGGTGTCCCCCCTTTTTAATGGAGAAATGGATTGGAGATTTTTAGGGTTTTGAGGTTAGGAATGAAAAAAATGTGACTTCAGGATAAAGAAAAGTGACTTCAGCAGCTTTCTGGGGACTAGTTTGTTAGGTAGTTTGAAAGAAAATGTAAAAACAGTACTTGTCAAATACAAATATGACAAATGGTCATATATAGAACCCCCCCCCCCCAAAAAAAAAAAAGAAATGCAGCCAGAATAAAAGCAATAGCAAGCAGGCAGAATCTGTGCCTGGACTTACAAGTATGTGGGAGAATGAATCCCAGCTGTTGCAGAGTTAGAGCCCTGTCTGTAGGCTTGTCTCACTTGTGATACGGATGGAGTTAGAGGACTGGAAATATAAGAATGTTCCTGAAGGTAACTGCCGTTGTGCCAGGTGATTAAGAGGAAAAAGAGATGTGAATGAGGGAAATGGGGAGCCCTCCCATCAGGGTAATCTAGGACTGGAGTAGTGAGGATTCTAGATCTGCCACCTCCAGATCTAGTTTTTCCTCTGGTATCTCCCTTAGCTCCTAGTATCTTGTTCTTTGGGTCACCTCATCCATTGGTCAGATCTCCTCAGTGGGCTCTCTTCATGTGAGATAACCAGGCCTCGATGTTTGTACCCTATTCACTGTAACTTGTGCCTATTTCACAATCTTCCCATAGGTCACAAGTTAAACCATCTATTCTCATTATTGTCATTCATCTGCTCCCATTTCCTCTTCAGCAGTTGTATTTTTAAAGCTCAGGAGGGAAGCAAATACAGGATTTGTTTCAGAATTAGATACTAGATTTGAAATAATGTTTCTTTCTATAACTGGTATGGAAAAAATTAACAGAGCCATGTTTTATTGTACTCCTTTTTAGAAGCTGATTGCCTACTTGTTGATGAATCAGAGAAGCACCAGGAAAGCAAAGACAATTTTTTGAATTCAGTTTTGTTCACATTCAATAAAATTCTGACTGTGGAGAGACTCCATGGTTATAACATGAGGACAAGTCTTAATCCTACAAGAAAAAAATCATATAAATGTAAATCATATGGGAAGAGTTTGCAACCTACTTTAGATTTACTTAATTATAATAGATGTTATACTGAAGAAAACTCATATGAATGCACTGAATGTGGGAAAGCCTTCAAAAAGAAGTTTCATTTCATTAGACATGAAAAAAATCATACAAGAAAAAAACCCTTTGAATGCAATGACTGTGGGAAAGCCTATAGCAGGAAGGCTCACCTTGCAACTCATCAGAAAATCCATAATGGAGAGAGATCCTTTGTGTGCAATGATTGTGGGAAAGCGTTTATGCACAAAGCACAACTGGTGGTCCACCAGAGACTCCACACGGGAGAGAAACCGTACGAATGCCATCAGTGCGGGAAGTCATTCACTTGGAACTCCTCCTTTACCCAACATGTGAAATCGCATACACTTGAGAACTCGTTTGAATGTAAGGAATGTGGGAAAACCTTCAGGTACAGCTCATCCCTTTATAAACATTCTCGATTTCATACAGGAGAGAAACCGTACCGATGTATTGTATGTGGCAAAGCCTTTGGTAACACGTCTGTGCTTGTTACGCATCAAAGAATTCATACAGGAGAGAAGCCGTATGGGTGTATCGAGTGCGGCAAAGCCTTCGTCAAGAAGTCACATCTGCTTAGGCATCAGATAACTCATACAGGAGAGAAGCCCTACGAATGTAATAGATGTGGGAAAGCGTTTTCCCAGAAGTCGAATCTTATCGTACATCAGAAAATTCATACATAATATTCATGTTGAATATGACAAAGCCTTAAATACTAGATAAATCTTATTAAAACAGAATTCATGGTGAGAAATCCACCAATTCAAATGAATTTGGAAGAGTAGATTCCCATAAAAAAGAATCAATGCCAATCATGTTCTGGAAGTGATGATAAAGTTTTTACAGAAAAAGTTCACAGAAAACATTGATTTACAAGTAATAGAGCATAGAGCTTAGAAAGTGAGCATAAATTAATCAAGGAATCAGTGAAAACACTTATTATCTCTGATTTTTATTTTTATAATGTAGAATTATAAAGTGTGAGTATAAATGTTTATGTATTACATTAAATTATATCAATTAAAGTGAAGTACATATCATTTTTTCTTCGCATCCTAACAACATACAAGTGGAAAAAAATGTGGTCTAATATGAAATATGAATTTCAGTAATATTTTTACCCATTTGCTGGCACTTTTAATGGGCAAGGCAGTGTTACTGATCTGTCTCCTCTTGAGTTATAAAACTTGTTATAAAGATGTTTTCCTATGTATGTAAACAGCAAAACAACCAATTTAAGGCACCATTTGAGAGGGAAGAGCAGTTGTATTCCGTATTACAGTAAGTATTCAGTTGAGGAGAATAAGTATTTAAATAAGCTTGTAAATAAAACATTTGCACTTCAAATATTCCTGTTCTTTTTCATTGGTGTATCTACATAAGATGTGGGTGTAGCTCAAGTATTGTCTATCACGGGTACCATCTGTATTTGATTTTAATAAGTAGGGTGTCATACTTGGCAACTTTTGGGGAGTGAGTTTTTGGGTCTGTATTTGTTTTCTTTTAAGAAATCAATACAGGTTTAGCGCCTAAGGGTGCCTAGAACTGTCCTTGTGATAGCATAGGCAGCATTAATCAAGTTGAAAAGAGCAAGTTTCTCTGCTTAGCAACTTGAATCTGGAATGTGATATTATGTCAGTTACACATATTCCCTTAAAAGGATGAACCACCCATTATTTAGGCTAGAGTTTTTATTGCTGTCCACAGCGTTCCTTGCTAATGTCAAAAACCTTTATGCCTTCTTGAGTGGTGACAAAACAACCTGAACCTAAATTTGGATATCAAGCCTTTTCAAGTTTAAGCTGAGTTACAACTCTGTTGCATTGTTTTTCTTCCATTAGTCATTTTTTGAAGAGTAATGTTGTGTAATGACTGTAAATGAATGATAGTACTTTTTTGAACAAGCATGCTAGAACTTAAGGAACTAAATTAAATCTTGTCTACTGACAAAAATTCTTTGCTTGACCAAACTTTAGTCAGGCTCCCAAACCTTCTCCTAGGCCTTCTCTTCTGTGCACTTCCTTGTAAAATCTAGTTTTAGCAAGAATCTCACTAAATCAGTTTAACCAGAATTCCCTACTCTTGATATGTGATCTGGTTCCTTACCCTCTACAGTCCATCAGGTGAGGTCTGATCACCCTGGCCTTTCTTCAGCAAGATTCCTGTTAGGTCAAGGGGCTGCCTTCAGCTCAGGCCATGATCTCAGGGTCCTGGGATTGAGCCCTGTGTGGGGTTCCCTGCTCAGCGGGGCGTCTGCTTCTCCCTCTCCCTATGCCCCTCTCCCTGCTCATGCTCGCGTGCTCTCTCTTTCTCTCTCTCCCTCCCTCCCTCCCATGTGCATGTTCTCTCTCAAACAAACAAACTTAAAAAAAGGAAAGGACTCCTTTTAGGCCAATTTAGCCAGAACCCTCCTTACCTCTGATGTTTTCTCTTAGTAATTTTCCATCCATTGACCACCACCCCTCTCCTCCCCCTCCTCTGCTATAAATTCCCACTTACCCATGCTGTATTCATAGTTGAGCCCAATCTCTCTACCCGACTAAAATCCCATTACAGTGGTCCTTATACCTATCTGAATAAAGTCTGCCTTGCCATCTTTAACAAGTGTCCTTGAATAGCTTCTTTCTTCAACAATCCCCAAGTATTTCAGGAGGCTACATGCTGGTTTCACTCTTGGAGTTCCCAAAATTTCCGGAACCTCTTTCTTTTGGAATTGTCCTCAGAATCAGTTTGACAGCCATGCAGGAAATTCTTTAGGTATTTATAGTCACAGGACTTGCCTTTTTCTCAGCTCAACTGTTTTCTCATTTCCTACATGAAATCCCCATTTCGTCCTACTTAGTTCTGCCATTCCATCCTATCTCCCTTTCCCAAACCCGTGCCTCTCATCTGAGAAATGCCAAACTACTTAAGTCTACAGGAAGAGAGGGAGCAGGGGGCCCTACTGTTGCCAGCATGAGCAAGGTCCCTTGAAAGAGCAGGGGTGTAGGTCAAGGTGGCAAGAAGTGTACACTGGTCTGCCCTGGAAATAAGGGAGTAAAACAAGGGAGTTTTTATTGTAATATATCAGGGAGCATGTAATCTGGGTTTCATGAATTATTTTGCTCCCTCCTTTAAGTGGAAGTAGGAATACAAATAGAAGATAAAATTATTTCCAGTACTGGGCAAATATAAACTCCCTCCTAGAGAGCTTTTGTCGCTGACCTCATTGTCTTGGGCTATACAAGATTTTGGCAAGAAGAAAAACAAAACTATGCCTGGATCCATCCAAACATCTTGGATTCCCAGAACTCCCTAGTCTATTTGTGCTCTGTGGCTGAAACAGAGCATTTAGGTGAGAAATCCCTTGATTTTTCCCACCTCTAAGAGTTTGTCATACCTTGATATTTTCTTTTTTCACTCTATAAAAAGATCATTCAAAAATGCCTTCTCTCTCTTTTATTTATACATGGATGGTGGATTGGTATTTTTCCCCCAATGAAACTTCATTTTTCTGATTATATCATATATGCTAATTTTTAAGAATTAAATACAAAAAAATGTAATGAAGAAAAAAAGTGGAAAAGGGAAGTCTGAGTTTAGGAGTCCTCATGTTCTAGAAACAGATAGAACATTTAGGCCTTCTAAGATGTGAAAAACTTTAAGGGAAACTAGAAAGCATAGAAACAATGTATCTAAAGAGAGGAATAATGAAAACTTAATAAATCCAACAGTGATCAGGAAAGATGAAAGGTGCAGAAAAAAGGTAAATAGAAAGTAAACAAGGGCGCCTGGGTGGCTCAGTTGGTTAAGCGGCTGCCTTCAGCTCAGGTCATGATCCCAGGGTTCTGGGATCGAGTCCCACATCAGGCTCCCTGCTCAGCGGGGAGTCCGCTTCTCCCTCTCCCTCTGCCTGCCTCTCTGCCTGCTTGTGCTCTCTCTATCTCTGTCAAATAAATAATAAAATCTCAAAAAAAAAATAAACAAAAAAGGCATAAATAAATAATAGGCTATCAATAATAACATTAACTGCAAATGGGTTAAACTCACCTGTGAAGAATAATTTCCATTATGATTTTTCCAGAAGCACTTTAATCTTTTGTTTTTATTTTATTTTTTTATTTGGAGGGGAGGGGCAGAGGGAGAGGAAGAATCTTAAGCAGGCTCCATGCCCAGTGCAGAGCCTGATGCAGGGCTGATCTCACAACCCTGAGATCATGACTTGAGAGGGAATCAAGAATTGAATGCTTACCCGACTGAGCCACCCAGGTGCCCCATTCTTTTGATAATCTCCTTTGCAAACTAAAAATAACAAATTTCCAGTGAGCTAGAGCATACCACTGGACACTTCTTGCCACCTTGACCCACTCAGTTGCCCTTCACTCGCAACAGCCCTCTACCCACTTCTTGTTGTCTTTTTAAAAATTATTTATTTGTCACACAGAGAGAGAAAGAGACAGACAGGGAGACAGCACAAGCAGAGGGAGAGGCAGACAGAAGGAGAAGCAGGCTCCCCGCTGAGAAAGGAGCCCGATGTGAGACTCGATCCCAGGGTCCTGGGATTATGACCCGAGCCTAAGGCAGACGCTCAACTGACCGAGCCATCCGGGTGTCCCTCACTTCTTGTTGTCTTAAGTACACTTCGGAGTTTCTTTGATGAGGGACAGGAGCTGGGAGAGGAGTTTCAGCACCAGTATTGTATACTTTCTGTACCATGTTCAAAATTATTTCAATTGCTTCATTTCTTTGCATGTTTATTATTGATTTAATATGCAGTTTGGTTCATTTTCTTCTGTTGGCATTTAATTTTAGGGTTTTGTTTTTTTCTTTTTTAATTTACTTTTTACTTTAAGTAATGGAAATTTTCAAACATACACATAAATAGAGGGAATACTATAATGAATTCCCACCCATGTACCTGCTACCTACTTCAACAATCAGCAATTCAAGGCCAATCTTGTTTCTTTATATTCATTCCCAGTATCCATTCACTCTTCAATTATTTTTTAAGTAAATCACAGAAACCAGATCATTACATTCATAATACTTCAATACCTATATCTAAAAGTTAAGGATTCTTTTTAAAAACATGACCACAATAGGATTATCCCTACTAACAACACTTATTAAAGTAATCCAATATAAACATTGAATCAGTATTTGAATTCCTCATATATTTTTTCTAATTTGTTTTTAAACAAATATTTCCAAGGTTTAAATGTCAAACTGTATCTCCTCCATTCCATTGCCACCTACCATATAATCATTTTCATTAATTTCTTGTTTATTCCAGGTTCTTACACACACACACACACACGTATACATATATGTTATACGTTATTGTTATATATTCTTTCTTCTTTTATCTTAAACAGCATACTACTATATATAATGTTTTGCATCTTGCTTGTTTTTTTTTCACTTAAGATATGTATCAATCAAGGTCCAACCAGGAGACAGAAACCACACGGGGAAAGTTATTCATATAAGAATTTTTTTAAGTTTATTTTCTTTTAGTAATCTCTGCACCCACCATAGGGCTCGAACTCATGACCCCGAGATCAAGAGTCACATGTTCTTCCAACTCAGCCAGGCAGGCACCCCTATTAATAGAAGAATTTTTACCCATAACAGGATTCAAATAACAAGGGATTGGCTGGTAAGATGTAAAGAGAACTCTAAAAAATACAGAAATAATAGATATAAGGAGCAGTCACTATCTCTAGGGCTCAGATAGAGTGTCCAAAGGAAGAGCACCCCCCAGCCAGTGCTGAGATCCAGATCTTGGTGGTGAGGCCTCAGCCGCAGGATGGCAGAGAAGTTGCTGTGCCACTGCACCTGCAGAAGCTGCTGGAAACCCACCCCTGGGATACTGGGCAAAGCCCTTCCCTGGTAGGTGTCTCACTGGGAGCAACATGCTTAGTAACTGCTGTGGGAGGCCGGGAAAGCTGTTGGCCACTGGGCGCTTCTGGCCACCATGCACAGCAGGAGGGGCAAATGCTGCAGGAGCCGGAGGCACTCTCTACAAGACCAACCAAGGGGGCGCTGGGGGAAGCTGCTGGCCTCATGTACCACTTTCCATTCCCTACCAAGATAAATTGAGAGAGCCTTGGAGGGAAAAAAAAGTCTGAATTAAACTTGGTCTTGCAGCAAGGATTAAATCAAGGTTATGGCTGACACACACATCCTAAAAACCTCTCAATAGTTGAAAGTCTCTTCGAGAAAATACCCAATTAGGGGCGCCTGGGTGGCTCAGTTGGTTAAGCGACTGCCTTCGGCTCAGGTCATGATCTTGGAGTCCCTGGATCGAGTCCCGCATCGGGCTCCCTGCTTGTCAGGGAGTCTGCTTCTCCCTCTGACCCTCCCCCCTCTCATGTGCTTTCTCATTCTCTCTCTCTCAAATAAATAAATAAAATCTTTAAAAAAAAAAAAGAAAATACCCAATTAATGTCCTTATGCTCACAAATATCTTCAATGAGCAAAATAGGTGGAGGTAGGGAGACTAAAGATGTGCTTCTCTCCTTGAAGCCTTACAGGCTCAGAGGACTTGAATTGAGACGGGGTAGGAGTGCTGGGGCTGAGAAAGAAGATACACGTAGTAAATATAAGTATGTCTGGAAAAGAACTGGGGGTGTGGCTATCGCCACGTGAGGCTGACTGGAATCACACAGGTAAGAAGGCTTTGAGACCATTGTACTACCTGAGCTACAAGAGATGGCAACTACTCAAGATTTAAAATAGGAAGCCCCAGCTGTGCACAGACAGAAAGCGGTAAGAAAGCTGCACAAGGAGGGCATACGCCTCAAAGCCCTTTTTAGATGGGGGCGAGGATAATGGAAAAGGAAGAACTTCCCGGAGAGGGAGCCAAGGTCTATGGAGAATAATGGACAATAACAAAGAACAACAATAATGAACAAAAGCTACTTCCAGGAAGGAGAACCAAGACCTACAGAAGGATCATTTCTCACCCTAAAGGGAGTGTTGTCTTTAGAATGAAAATGACAAAAGACTCGTCATCTTTCACAATGGGAGTGTATATGCTCATCAGTCTCTGTTCTACCCTCTGCCAAATCAAGTTGTGAGATGTACAGAAAACTTGTCCATTTGGGTCACAGATATCAGATCAAGTGGCCACATCTGGACTTCATAAAAAGACTACCACTCATCACCTCTTATTTATACACTATTGTGCATTACCCAGAAATCCTGAACTTAGGAGTTTAATATTTGATAGGATAGGACTTTTTGGTTTTCTCCATTGGGAAGAAGATGACTGTATTTTGCCTTCAGAGGGGAGCATGAGTTGAATATTTGGTGACCAGTGGTTGTTAATACAGTCACCAAAGATTTCTAACTCTCGTAGGCACTGAGTAGGATTGAATTTCCATTTTTTAAAAAAGATTTTATTTATTTATTTGACAGAGAGAGACACAGAGAGAGAGGGAACACAAGCAGGGGGAGTGGGAGAGGGAGAAGCAGGCTTCCTGCAGAGCAGGGAGCCTGATGCGGGGCTCGATCCCAGGACTCTGGGATCATGACCTGAGCCGAAGGCAGACGCTTAACGACTGAGCAACCCAGGTGCCCCTCCATTTTTTTCATGTTTGGATGATGCCAAGCGATTAGTTCTGGCCCATGAATTATAAGCAAAACTGAAGTGTTATTTCCAGTCATAGCACTTAATTGCTGATACAAGACCCCTCAAAACTGGATTTACCCTCTGGCATGCCAAGATGGTAACTACTCTTCCGGCTGGGTCTTGAATGACAATAAGGAACCCCATGCTGTTTTGCAATGGATGTGCAGCAAGCACAAAAAATAAACCTTTGAGACCCTAATATTAAATCTTAATCTTAAACCAATGAGATTTGGGGGTTGTGATAATTAAACTGTTGACCCTGACTCCACTCAATCAATTCTAATGAACTCAATCAAATTTAATAAACATAATACATTCTAAAGACTGAAAACCCTCTTAATATCAGGAATGTATCTAAAAATATTCCTTCTTGCAAATGTAATTTCTCAAGAATAAAAAAGTCTTTAACAGATTTACTTTTGAAAAATTCTGATTTTCTATAACAGTGTTGCCTGTGGAATAACTCAGCTCTAATCACCTAACATCATTTTGTCACTGTTATGGGCAGAATTGTGATCCCCCCTCTGTATCCCCACTCATATGATCAAGGCCTAACCCCAGTGCGTCAGAATATAACCATGTTTGGAGATAAGATCTTTAAATAGATAATTAAATAAGGTCTTTAGGGTAGGCCCTAACTCAATCTGACTAATGTCTTTACAAGAAGAGGAAATTTGGACACAGAGATGCATACAGAGAAAGATCATGGGAGGACACAGCAAGGAGACCATCTGCAAGCCAAGGACAGAGGCTCAGAAGAAGCCATGCCTACTGAGACATTAGACTTACAGCCTCCAGAACTGTGAGAAAATAAATTTCTATTATTTAAGCCTTCCAGTCTGTGGTATTGTGCCATGGAAGACCTAGCCAACTATATAGTCACTCTGTTAAATATTTAAATTCATAGGTGTGCATGATCAGTTTAAATTGGATAACATGTTCACCCCTTCGCAGGAGAGTAGGAAAACTTTATTTATATTACCACTAAGATCCCATGTAATAGGAACAGTGCAGTCCCTCCAAAGAAAAAAGGAGGAAGTGGGGCTGAGCAGATTTCCACTAATATTTCATTCATTTGAACATGGACATTCTGTTCCATAACCACAGTTCAATTATCAACATCAAAAAATTTACCACTTATACAATACTATTATCTAATCTGTCATCCATAAAATTACCCAACTATCTCAAAAATGTGCTTTAAAAAAATTTTTTTTGGGGAGGAGGGGCAAAGGGAGAGGGTGAGAGAGAATCTCAAGCAGGCTCCATACCCAGCATGCAGCCTGACACAGAGCTCAATCCCACAATTCTGAGAACACAACCTGAGCCAAAGTCAAGAGTCAGATGCTTAACTGACTGAGCCACCCAGGCGCCCTTCAATAATGTTCTTTTTAAAATAAATTTTTTTTTAAGTTTTTTTTTTTTTTAATATTTTATTTATTTGACAGAGAGAGACACAGCGAGAGAGGGAACACAAGCAGGGGGAGTGGGAGAGGGAGAAGCAGGCTTCCCGCCGAGCAGGGAGCCCGATGCGGGGCTCGATCCCAGGACTCTGGGATCATGACCTGAGCCGAAGGCAGACGCCCAACGACTGAGCCACCCAGGCGCCCCATATTTTAAAAAATAATTACAGTTTTACTAAGTGCTTACCATGTGCCATATATTGTTCTGAATGCTTTACATGTATTAACTTAGTTAACCTTCACAAAATCCTATGACATATGTACTATAATTACCAGCATTTTGCAGATAGGAAGAGTGAGCTACAGAGTGGTTAAGGTAACTCTGGCAGGGTCACTCTGCCAGTAGGTGGAGTAGCTGAATTTGAACCCAGGCTGCCTGGCTCCCAGCCCAGGCTTTAATCTTTGCATCCATCCCTTTTTATTTCTTTAGGATTAATTTCTGGGAGAAAAGAAATCACCAGATAAGAAATGAACAGTAAATTATAATAGATCAATAGGGAAGAAATGTGTACATCTACCCAAAAGAGAGCATCCTTGTCCAAGTTTCCTACTATCATATCAGAATTAAAAATGGACAAGTTACTGCTTCCAGAATGTGGACTTCCCTGACTTGCAAGTAGCCTTTTCTGTAGCTGGCATATGAGTACTTATTTCTAGGCTGGAAAGGCAGAGAAATCCCCGAAGTCTTGTTTTCATAGATCTGTGTGTCCTTTCCCATGAGCATCAGAAAATGACCAGTTTCCAGGCAGGACATTCATCCATCCATCCATCTGTCCATCCAATTATTCATTCAAATTTCACTTTGTTTTCTGGTGGATTTGCAGGGACTTATAAGAATCCATATACTGACATGGAAAAGTATTACTATATAAGAAACAGGAAAAATATAGATAGACATTTAAATTGAATACAAACTTAGCCTATGTGAAGACCATTGGGTCTGCACACCGTTTGTAATGTTGAGATGCAAATGTGTGCTTAATCTTGGCAGTCATAGAAAAAGGATACCCAATCAGTGAATTCTTGGCCTTGTCCTAGAAAATAAGGTATAACAATTCCACAGATAAAGGTTTGCCTGGCACGGACTATGAAAGAAAAATTGGGGTATTTATTATGTAGGGGATTTGTGTAAATGCAGTAGCAGTTTTCATATGACCATTGTTTAGTGTCCTTTTGTATAAACAGAATACATGAGACCAAAGCAATGCTCAGTGAACTTAATATTTTCTCTCTCTTTTTCCTTCTCTTCCTCTCTCCCTCCCCATATATATGGATGTATATATATCTGTGTATATATACATGTGTGTTTATAGGTATATAGTTTGTATATGATTTTTTCCTCAAAAATTTTAATTCTGAGTCAAGTATATAGTAGTTTTTAGTTACTCTGTATAACTTACTGCAAATTCAGAACAATGAACATAATCAGAGGAATTGCTCTGAATCCCCTCCACATTCCCCAGCGGTACTCACTACAGGTTGAAGATGAATGTGCTGTTACAGGGATCAGTGACATTCCCGGATGTGGCTGTGGACTTCACCCCAGAGGAGTGGCAGCTGCTTGACCGTGAGCAGAGAACCTTGTATTGGAATGTGATGTTGGAGAACTTTAGAAACCTCATCTCAGTGGGTAAGGACAGTGGGTGGTAACTGTTCAGGGGAACTAAGAATATACTCCTAGCGCCCTGCCTTTAGGGCTTGTTGGAAGCTGTGGACATTCTGAAGCATTCCTGAGTTTGGCCCTGAATGTTAGTGGTCACAGATTCTTAATCCCCTTTGAGATGACGCATAAACAGATAGAGGGTTTATGCTTCTGCCTCCTAAATGGAGGAGAAGGGTCTTTTCTGTTCTAAAGCCTGTTTGTCATCCTTTCCAGGCCCTGAGACTCAAGGAGACAGACCTGAATTGTGAGGTAGTCGTTTGTCTCTAGCACTTGGTCTCCAGTTCTGTGTTGTTTCCCATGAACAGGGGGCCCAGTTACCCAAACAAAAGCGATCTTCAAGGCAGAGCAAGGACAAGAGCCATGGATGGGGGAGGGGGAGAACCCACATTGGCGCCATCCAGGTGAGTGAAAGAAAACCAGGCAGATGGGAGTCTTTGGAATTGAGATTCCAGTCGGTCAGTGAGGGACAGGTCCCTCTGAAGCAGCTCTTTCAGGAAGCCCTTCTTAAAAGCCACACAGCTTTGGAAGTGACTGGGGCCACTTGACATAACATCGTCAGATCCCCAGATGACACCTTCACTCACTCTGCTCGCATGGCTACTCTTTCTCTTTGCTCAGCTTTTGTATGGAGGGAGGGCCCTCTCCTCTCTGCCCTGGCTCCCTGCACTGCCTGTTCCATGGAGGTCCTTGCTTTGTTCTCTTAATTCCTAAAATCTTCATTCTTCTTTTTTTCCTCAACATGAGCACAGATCTTTTCCATACATCTGGTTCTTATAAGGTAATCAGATCATATAGATTTGAGAAATAAGGAATGAGCTAAGAATCTAGAGTGTTGCACTAATATTCCCTCTTAATGGAAGGGAATCAAATCTCAGAAATAATGAAGAACCATCTTCTTCCCATTTTCCCTAACATTATTATATCAGTGGACTTAGCGTTGTAAGGATTTGAGCTCAGCAGTGATGATGTTACACTGGACAAGGTGTGGCATCATGGTAACAATCAGAATTGACCTACTTGATCGTAAACTATATAAAGGCAAAGGTTGCTAAAAACTAGAAGTCTTCTGTTTCATGTCCCCAGAGTTAATAGAAGTCATTAAGTGTGGAAACCAAAATGGGAAATTTGAGTTGAAGCGTGTGGTATCACGGGCAAAGCAGGGTTCTGGAGACTTATATCTGGGAGATTGAAAGAGGTTATAACTAAAAAGCAGTTCATTTTCAGGACAAAGTCATATCAAGTGGTAGAAATAACTGATGATAGATGCAAAAGGAATTTATGTCTGGTCATTTTTTTAAAAAAGATTTATTTGAGGGGCGCCTGGGTGGCTCAGTCGGTTAAGCTGCTGCCTTCGGCTCAGGTCATGACCCCGGGGTCCTGGGATCGAGCCCCGCGTCGGGCTCCCTGCTCAGCAGGAAGCCTGCTTCTCCCTCTCCCACTCCCCCTGCTTGTGTTCCCTCTCTCACTGTCTCTCTCTCTCTGTCAAATAAATAAATAAAATCTTAAAAAAAAAATAAAAAATAAAAAAAATAAAAAAGATTTATTTGAGAGTGAGAGAGAGGGCGCCTGGGTGGCTCAGTTGGTTAAGTGACTGCCTTCAGCTCAGGTCATGATCCTGGAGTCCCGGGATCGAGTCCCGCATCGGGCTCCCTGCTCAGCGGGGGGTCTGCTTCTCCCTCTGACCCTCTTCCCTCTTGTGCTGTCTCTCATTCTCTCTCTCAAATAAATAAATAAAATCTTTAAAAAAAAAAAAAAAAAAGAGAGTGAGAGAGAAAGCACGAGTGGGGGGAGGGACAGAAGGAGAGGGAGAGAGAATTCCTAAGCAGACTACCCGCCCCCCCGCCCCGAGTGTGGAGCCCGACGGAGGGCTCAATCCAAGGACCCTGAGATCATGACCTGAGCCTAAATCGAGTCAGATGCTTAACCGACTGAGCCACCCACGTGCCTCATACATGTTTGACTATTTTAAATACCTCATAGGAGTGGAATCTTGCAGTATTTATCCTTCTGTGACTGGCTTATTCACTTAGCCTAATGTCCTCAGGGTTCATTCATATAGCTTATGACGGATTTCCTTCTTTTTAAAAGTAGGTATGTCACCTGGGTGGCTCAGTCATTAAGCGTTTGCCTTCGGCTCAGGTCACGGTCCCAGGGTCCTGGGATCAAGCCCCGCGTCGGGCTCCCTGCTCCGCGGGAAGCCTGCTTCTCCCTCTCCCACTCCCCCTGCTTGTGTTCCCTCTCTCACTGTGTCTCTCTCTGTCAAATAAATAAAATCTGTAAAAAATAAAAAATAAAAAAATAAAAGTACGTATGTATATGCTATATTTTCTTCATACCTTTATCTGTTGATTAACATTAGATTATTTCCAATTCTTGGCTATTGTGAATAATGCTGCCATTAACATGAGAGTGTAAACATCTCTAGGAAATCCCGTTTTCAGTTTTCTGATAAATGCCCAGAAGTGGGATTGCTGGATCGTATAGTGGTTCTATTTTTGATATTTTGAGGAAATTCCATACTGTTTTCCACAGTGGCTCCATCATTTTACATTACCAGCAACAGTGCACCAGGCTTCTAGTAGCCCGACATCTTTGCCAGTACTGGTTATTTTCTGTTGTTGTTGTTGTTTTGTAATAGACATCCTAACAGATGCAAGGTGTGATCTTACTGTGGTTTTGATTTGCATTTCCCTGATTAATGATATTGAACATCTTTTCATACCTGTTGACCATTTATGTCTCCTTTGGAGATAGGTCAAGTCCTTTGCCCATTTTTTTTGCTGTTGAGTTGTGGGGGTTCCTTATGGATTTGGGATATTAACCTCTTACCTGATAAATGTTTTTAGAATATTTTCTCCCTTCTGTAGGTTGCCTTTTCACTCTGCTGATTGTTTCCTTTGCTGCACAGAAGCTTTTGAATTTGATATGGTCCCACTTGTTTATGTTTGCTTTTGCTGCCAGTGCTTTTGGAGTCCTGCAAGAAATCTTTGCCAAAACCAATCATATGAAGCTTTTCCCCTATGTTTTCTTCTAGGAGTTTTATATAAGTTTCAGGTCTTACATTTTAAGTCTCTAATACATTTTTGTATATGGTGTAAGATTAGGGTCCATTTTCATTCTTTTACATATGGATATCTAGTTTTCCCAGATATCAGCCATTAGTTGGAGAGATCCTTTCCCCATTGTGTAGTCTTGACTCACTTGTTGAAGACCATATAAGCATGGGTTTATTGCTGGGCTCTCTCTTCTGTTCCACTGATCTATATGTCTGTCTTTATGCCAGTACTATACTGATTTGATTACTGTAATTTGGTAACATGGTTTCAAGTCAGGAAGTGTGAGGCCTCCTGCTTCTTCTTTCTCAAGAATGTTTTAGCTGTTTGAATCCTTTGTGGTTCCATATGAATTTTAGAATTGTTTTTTCTATTTCTGCAAAAAATGCCATTGGAATTGCATTGAATCTATAGATCACTTTGGTTAGTATGGACATTTTAACAATATTAAGTCTTCTAGTCCATGAACACAAGATGTCTTTCCATTTACTTGTCTTTAATTTCTTTCAGCAGTATTTTGTAGTTGTCAGTATACAAGTCTTCCACCTCCTTGGTTAAGTTTATTCCTAATTGATTCTTTCTGATGCTATTGTAAATAGGATTGTTTTCTTAATTTCCTTTTTGGATTGTTTTAGTGTATGGAAACACAACAGATTTTTCTGTGCTGACTTTGCATCCTGCAACTTTGCCAAATTTGAGTATTAGCTCTAATAGTGTTTTTTTGTGGAATCTTTAGGGTTTTCTACATATGAGATCATATCATCTGTGAACAGAGATATTTTTATGTCTTCCTTTCTAGTTTGGATACCTTTACGGTCTTGCTAGGACTTCAGGACTATGTTGAATAGAAGTGGTCAGAATAGGCATCCTTGCTGACATTATATACTTCAAATTTTTTTCTTTTTATAACATGAGATTGGAAAGAGTAACTGGGAATATTTCATTTTACACCTTTTTAGAAGTTATCTGCTTACTCAGTGATGCACTAGAGAGAGAGGAAGGAAGCAAAGACAA
Organism: Halichoerus grypus; assembly: GCF_964656455.1. NCBI lineage: Eukaryota > Metazoa > Chordata > Mammalia > Carnivora > Phocidae > Halichoerus > Halichoerus grypus. Next base: position 156,691,026 of record NC_135716.1, on the reverse strand, counting down.
TTTTTTGAACCAAGATATGCTCACCTTCGAGAAAACACTGACCAAGGAGAGAGTCCAAAATTATAATCTGAGTATAAGATGTATTTCTTTAAGACAAACACAGCGTAAATGTGAGTCAAATGGAAAGAGTCTGCAACCTAATTCACACTTGCTCAGTTATAATAAAAGTTATATCCGAGAAAACTCTTATGAATACAAGGAATGTGGAAAAGCCTTCAGAAACAAGTTTTGTCTCATTAAGCATGAAAAAAAGCCTACAAGAAAAAAAAACTTTGGATGCCCTGAATGTGGGAAAGCCTTCCAAAAGAAGTCTTGTCTCATTAGACGTGAAAAGAAACATACAAGGGGAAAAAAAAAACCTTTGAATGCAATGACTGTGGGAAAGCCTTTAACAGTAAGGGACACCTTATAGCTCATCAAAAAATTCATAGTGGAGAGAGGCCCTATGTATGCAATGATTGTGGGAAAGCGTTTATGCATAAAGCACAACTGGTGGTCCACCAGAGACTCCACACGGGAGAGAAACCGTACGAATGCCATCAGTGCGGGAAGTCATTCACTTGGCACTCCTCCTTTACCCAACATGTGAAATCGCATACATTTGAGAACTCGTTTGAATGTAAAGAATGTGGGAAAACCTTCAGGTACAGCTCATCCCTTTATAAACATTCTCGAATTCATACAGGAGAGAAACCATACCGATGTAGAGAATGTGGCAAAGCCTTTGCAGACTTCTCAGTGCTAGTCATGCATCAGAGGATTCATACAGGCGAGAAACCCCATGGGTCTACTAAATGTGGCAAAGCCTTCATCAGGAAGTCACATCTGCTTAAACATTACTTAACTCATACAGCAGAGCAACAAAACAAATGTAGTGCGTGTGGGAAATCTTTTAACCAGAAGACTCTCATTCTCCATCAAAGGAGTCATAAAAACAGGGAAGCTGTGTGAATGTGGGAAAACTTACAATTAGCCTTTTAATAAAGCGGCAAAGAATTCATCATGAGAAAAACTCTGTCAATTGGATAGATATGGAAAAGCATGTTCTGAAATTCATATTCTGTGATACTACTAATTTTATTGAGAAGATTATAGAAAATTTTGAGTTATAAGTTGACAATTTTACTGTATAGCATAAAACTGAGGAAGTTGTAAAAAATTTAAAAATCAAGGCATCAAGCTGACTATAATTACATATATGTACTGCCCCAGTTTACAATTGTCATACAAGTTATACAAATGTCTGCATTGCTTAAATTTGTATAACCATAGGTTTGAAATGCATGCTAGGCACTTACACAAAATTTTATCTGTTATGGTGATGGTTACACAACATTGTGATTGTACTTAATGCCAATGAATTGTACACTTAAAATGGTTAAAATAGTAAATTTTATGGAGTGTATATTTTATTGTAATAAAAAATATATAAATAAAACTCTCAACCAGGATTATGTCTGGTAAACGCCATCATTGTCTCTTCAAACCTAAAATCACCATATGCAGGCTGGCCAGTTATAAGTGAAATCATACGGCTTATTTTATAGACCGTTTCGTGGCACCTATGTAAAGCCGTGGCACCTGTGCCCGAGCCTTCTGGAGCCTCCTTTTAAATAATAGAAGTTAGGGACAGTGATGAAGTCTTGTACTGCCTCTGCTCAGCTGAGGACATTGGATAATATGTTTTCTTGTCTATGCAGAACACCAAAGTGTGTGTGTGTGTGTGTGTGTGTGTGTGTGTGTGTGTGTGTGTGTTAATCCTGATTAACTAGTCACTGAAGAAAGAAAGCAGCTGTGTTTCGTACTCTAAGCACTTAGTACAGGAAGAGAGGCATTTCTTCAGGTAAACAGTCATGTAAATAAAAGCCATCCTATTTCCCTGGCACAGGTACATAAGTAGGAGTGAACCTAGCTCAAGTAGCTTATAACTGGGGTACTTTGTTTAGAAAAATTAGGTGGCATGATACTTTGCAGAGACTTCTGGAAGAAAGTTATTACTTTCTCGTTTTGGAAATTGATTTAGCGATATCAGGCTTGTTTGGAAGTTTCTGGGTGACTAGCATAGGTGTTGCATCAAGCTATTTGAAAAGCTTGTCTGCTTTCATGAGCTGCTTGGCAGCTATTTTATAATTTGACATTATGTAAATTCTGTGTTTTCTCTTTTAAAACACATGAACCAACAATGGTTTAAGTGGAAATTTTATATTTCACTTTAAATGTTCGTTGATAATGTAAAAAAGTCTTTAAACCCTTTCTTCGGTGGTTGTAAGGCTTATACAGCATTGAGCTTGAACCTAAATTCACCAAATCAGGTTTTCTCTTGCAAGCCTAAGTTTTTGGATTAAACGTATGAACTTGGAATTATTTTTCTTTCTTGAGCATTTTTGTAGGTGGTGATGGGTGAAGACTTACGCATGAGAGTGATTTTCAGAATATCCATCAGATCTAAGTTAAGCCTGTCTCACAAAGTTTTCAATACTAAGACTACATGCTAATTAAACAGGTAGTCACACCAAATCACTTGGCAAACCACAAAAGTGTATATGTAAACAAATTATAAACTCAGGGAGCTTTTCTCAAGTTCAACTGCCTTATCTCTCATTTCCTTTTAAAGCTGTCGTTTTGCTTTATTTAACATTACTCTTCCCCTCCTAGTTCTTTCTCAGCTCCTGTCCTTAGCAGTAATAGCATCTGAGCAAGTACAAACTTTAAGACAGCAAGAAGACTCCCTTAGGGGTGTAGAATGTCTCATTGCTGTGAGAATTATGCGAGACTCTTAAGAGAGGTCTTGTGCATCGGGGGGCAGACTGAGAATGAGGAGGCTGGGAGTGTTATTTGACGTTATAGTCTGAGCTCTATGAACTAAAATGTTTGCTCCCTTTCTTAAATGCTGTAATTAATAGAGTAAAAGAATTAGCTAAGTATGAACCAAAATTAAATGTTTGAAAAGTTGAAACAAAATTTTTTCCTATTTAAACTAAGTCATTGTCAGGCACTCAAACAAAGTCATGAATCCCACTAATTCTAATGCATTTCATGGGGCTAGAGCTCATGTTTGAGAAGGGGGAACTGGTCTACGCTGTGTACATATTATGCAAATGCATAAATTAGCAACATTTTGAGATTAAGTGTGAGGTGTGCAGAACATTATGTCAACTAATCAAGTATGCAGATTGTTTAAATAAAATTGAATTTAAAGTTTTTTTTTTTTAAACATCATGTTTAGGGGTGCCTGTGGCTTAGCTGCTTAGGTGTCCAACTCTTGATTTTGGCTCGGGTCATGATCTCAGGGTCATGAGATCGAGCCCTGCATCAGGCTCTGCGCTCAGTGGGGAGTCTGCTTGAGATTCTCTCCCCCTTTGCCTCTCCCCCTGCTCAAACTTAGGCTCACTCTTTTTTTTTTTTTTTAGATTTTATTTATCTATTTGACAGACACAGCGAGAGAGGGAACACAAGCAGAGGGAGAGGGAGAGACAGAGGGAGAAGCAGGCTTCCCGCTGAGCAGGGAGCCTGACACAGGACTTGATCCCAGGACCCTGGGATCATGACCTGAGCCGAAGGCAGACACTTAACGACTGAGCCACCAAGGTACCCTCACTCTTTCTCAAATAAATAAATAAACTATATTATTGAGTAAAATAGGGTTACAAGGAGCACTAGGTATTTATACTTAATTGGAAGACTCTTTTTTTTATTGAGCAAATTATAGTTTATTGAAAGACTTGTAGAATTTTGTAATACTAAGAATGGTTAGTAAGCATTCTGGTTTAGGTGTTCTTTATTGCTAACTGATTTTTTTATATATTATTTCAGGCACCTCAAACATAATCCTTAGAGTAGTCACTGTTAAAATATAGAAGCTTGAGACTTTTGATACTCTTCAAATTTTCCTAAAGTAAGAAAAATTCAGCTGGGTTTTTTTTGCACTCTTGTAATATGAAGATTTCCTTTATTGCCTTATACTAACTACACATAAAGGTTTTTACCATCTCTACTGACATTATCTCCCTAATCTTTCATAAGTTTAAAAACTGGTGAAGAGAAGTAAAAGAGGTAATTGGAAGACTCTTATCTAAGCCAAAACCTGTGTTGTTAATGATTTCTCTGATCCCAAGTTATTGTAGTGTTTTAGTTTCTTGAATATATTTTTAGAAATATATATTGCTAAATTTTAAAAATTGAGATATATAGCTGACATATAACATTATATTAGTTCCAGGTGTACAACGTAATTTGATATTTGTATACATTGTGAAATGTTCACAATAAGTCAAGTGAATATCCATCACCACACAGTTACAAATTTTTTTCTTGTGATGGGAACTTTTAAGATTTGCTCTCCCAGCAACTTTCAAACATACAACATAGTATTCACCATGCTGTACATTACATACCTAGGACTTAATTATTTTAGAGCTGGGACTTTGTACCTTTTGATCCCCTTTACCCATTTTCTCCACGCCCTGACCTCTACCTCTGACAAACACCAATCTGTTTTCTGTATGAGTTCAGGGTCTTTTTTAGATTCTGTATATAAGTGATTTCATGTGGTATTTGTCTTTCTCTGTCTGATTTATTTTACTTAGCATAATGCCCTCAGGTTCCATCCATGTTGTCGCAAATGGCAAGATTTCCTTCTTCCTGAATAACAATTCCACTGTATGTGTATACGTGTGTGTGTGCATGACATCTTCATGTACTTATCCATCGATGGACACTTAGGCTGCTTCCATATCTTGGCTATTATAATAATGCTGCAAGAAAAGTTTCACACAGTAACTAGTTACATTTTCTTTTTTTTTTTTTAAAGATTTTATTTATTTATTTGACAGAGAGATACAGTGAGAGAGGGAACACAGCAGGGGGAGCGGGAGAGGGAGAAGCAGGCTTCCCGCGGAGCAGGGAGCCCGATGTGGGGCTTGATCCCAGGACCTGGAATCATGACCTGAGCTGAAGGCAGACGCTTAACAAAGCCACCCAGGCGCCCCAACTAGTTATATTTTCAAGTGATATGTTTAATATGTTTTCAACTTCAGACATATTTGTGGGCAAAGTACTTCTATATTTAAAGCTATAAGTATGACCATTAACCTGAAAAAAATTATTTTCCCACATTTCCAGACTTGTTTGACACCTAGTATTCTAGTACTGGATACATACATATTGCTACCTGGGGAACTTTCTACCATTGACCTCATTCTTTTCCTAGATAACCTCAACCCCAGAACATGATTTTGGCAAGAAGAAAACCAAAATATTATTTACACTCAGCTCAAACTTGATCTTAGAATCCCCAGATTCCATTTTTTAAAATCTGAACTCTACACATTTGTCTAGTTGTCAAAAGTGTCTGAAATAGTCATATATAATGTAAGCAGAATATCTTTTTTTACGCTCACCTTCCCTCTAGAATGTTACATTTGGATGTATTTTTACTTTTCATTTTCCCCCCTTTTAACAGGAACACTCAACACTCTCTTTGTTTAGTGTTATACTCAGACATTAGGTTGATTTTTTTCCAGTATGAAGATAGGTTATTTTTTATATAGTACTACTTCTTTAAAACAAAACAAAACAAAACAAAAAACGGGGGCCTGGTGGCTCAGTCAGTTAAGCGTCTGCCTTCGGCTCAGGTCATGATCTCAGGGTCCTGGGATCAAGCCCCGCATTGGGCTCCCTGCTCAGCGGGAAGCCTGTTCTCCCTCTGAAACTCCCCTCTCTTGTGCTCTCTCTCATTCTCTCTCTCAAATAAGTAAATAAAATCTTTAAAAAAAAAAACACATATAACATACAAAAAATTTTAATGAAAATATTACCTGAAATCTCATTTTTCTGAGAAAACCAGCATTAACATCAGCCACTGGGGGAAATAGAATGCAAGAGGCATTGATGAACAAATGAGTTGTAAACATGTTCATAAATCTGAATTTATGTTGGGTGTAAGTAATTTAAGGATTAATTTGGGAGAAGGCTAGAAATAAGGTGAAATGAATATTCTAGATAACATTAGAATAAGTGGTCGGAATCAGGGTTACAGTGTTATAAATTTGTGTTCTGGGAGAGGATAGATATTAACTTTATACCTTGTTGAATATGCATGATAAAAACTGAAGGCTATCCACTAAAAGAAACAGACTGTCACAAGTCACTGGAGAGAAAAAAAGGGAATAAAAACTATAAATCCAGTAGAACACAGGAAAGGAAAACTAAAGCAACAAGGAAAAAGCATGGTAAATACAAAGGAAAAATAAAACTCAGGAATGTGTCCAAGTATATCACTAATCACAATAAAGGCAAATGGATTAAATCACTATCCTGAGGAATAATAATGCCTGCATTATATTTAGGTATACTTTTTTAACATGTCAAAAGCACTTTATAACTTACATTGCAAAAGGGAGATAATCTCCAAAAACAAAGGCTGATACTTTTTTGAGAAAAGAAGGAAGAAAGAAGGTAAATTGGTGATATGACTAATTTATTTCATGAACTAACGCTATCTCTTATTTTTTTAAAAAAATGTTTTCCGGGCGCCTGGGTGACTCAGTTGGTTAAGCGTCCAACTCTTGGTTTCAGCTCAGGTCATGATCTCAGGGTCTTGAAATCAAGCCACGTGTGGGGTTCCCCATTGGGCACAGAGCCTGCATAAGATTTTCTCTTCCCACCTAGTGCACACACCTCTCCCCACCTAGTGCACACACTCTCTCTCTAAAAAAAAAAAAACAAAGTTCAAATAATTTTTTCAAGTCTAGAAATTAATTATAACTAGTAAAGCAGTAAGCGTGCTTAATCAGTGTAAGAGTTATCACTTTACGTTGGGCAGAGAAAGCATTAATTTAGTCTGTTTTGAGCAAGGCTCTCCATCACACAGCAGTGGTACAAATATCTTTAAAGTCAGAGTGACTGTTTCTGGGTTCTCTGTCTTCACTGCATTTTAATCAAGAGGGAGAAGGAGATACTTTTTATTCCTCCTCCTTTTGTCTTAACAAAAGAGAGGCCTAAATATCCATACTTTTCCAAAGCAGAGGCTAGCAGATTGTTTTTTAAAATCCAAATATAAGCTGCATGCAAGATTGAAGCCAAATCATCCAGAAAGGATAGAAAATAAAGGAGTGGTACAAGATCCACTAATCAAATAATAGGAAGCTGATGTATCAATATTAATTGCCATAGATCAAGGGTGGTAAACTTTCCCTGTAAAGGGCCAGATATCAGTTACCTTGCTTTGTGGGCAATACAATCTGTTACAACTATTCTGTTGCTGTAGCATGAAAGCAGCCATAGACACACAAACAGATGAGTGTGGTTGTATTCTAATAAAACTATATACAAAAACAGGCAGAAAAACAGATTTTTTCCTCGGGTGTAAATTGCCTACCCCTGTTCTAACTGTATACTGATAACACAGCAGTGAGCAAAAAACGCAAGATACCAGCACTTTACTCAACAATAAACAAATAAATGATCATCTTAGGTATTGACCGGTAAAACACTCTTTAAAACCTGTGAGGACATTCAATGTGATAGGAAACCTAAGATGGAGTGGCAAAGGAAGTCCTCTGAGAAGAGACCTTTAAGCCAAGACCTGCATGCAGTGAAGGAAGGAGCATTGGAAAGATCCTGCAAGGATCCTGAGGCAAGAGTGAGTCTGGCCTGTTGAGAACCAGCAAGAATTCCAGTGTGGCTGGAGGAGAGATGTGGAGATGAGTTTTGTGCATTAGATAGGTTTCCAGAGTATGTGACATTGCATTCTAAATGTGATGGGAAGGTTGTGAAGATTTTGAGCAGAAGACTGGTATAGTCTGATTTACTTTTGAAAAGTTCTCCCTGGCTGTGTGTGGGGGATAGATAGTAGGGATGGCAAGATGGCAAATAGGGAGACCAGTTAAGAGGCAGTTGTTCCAGAGTCCAGACAACAGATGATGGTGCTTTGGACTAGGGTGTTGGGAGTGGAGATGCTCTTCTAGTGGCTAGACTGTGTCAGCCAGAGCAGCCTTGGAAGTCATGTGTTGAAGAGGGCAGAGCCACTATAGTCTGGATCATTGCTATGGTCTGAACTTTTGTGTTCTCCTCAAATTCATATGTTCAAAACTTCATGCCCAAGGTGATGGTATTAGGAGGTGAGGCCTTTGGGAGATGATTAGGTCATCAGGGCAGACTTCATGATTGGGATTAGTACCCTTGCAAAAGAGGTCCCACAGAGCTCACTAGCCCCTTCTGCCATGTGATGGTACAAGAAGTCTGCCAGCCTGAAGAGGTCCCTCTCCTGACCATGCTGGCACCCTGATCTCAGACTTTTCAGCCTTCAGAAGTATGAGAAACTTCTGTTCTTTGTAGGCTACCCAGTCTATGGCATTTTGTTATAGCAGCCTTAATGGACTAAGTCACTGAATGACCACATGGGAGAGAGCTGCACACCAACATGGACCACCTACCCTGTACTGTGAAATAAGGAAGAGGAGGGAACTCCTATTTTGCTTGAGCCAATGCATTGGGAAGTCTATTTGTTACAGCAGTTTAATCCCCTATAACTAACACGGGTTGTCACTGAAGTACACACGTACCCTGGAGATATTGCAGGTTCAGTTCCAGACTGCTGCAATAAAGCAAGTCAAATTTTTTTGGTTTTCCAGTGCATTTAAAAGTTATAAGCCCAGGGGTGCCTGGGTGGCTCAGTTGGTTAAGTGTCTGACTTTGGCTCAGGTCATGATCCTGGGGTCCTGGGATCGAGTCCTGCATTGGGCTCCTTGCTCAGCGGGGAGCCTGCTTCTCCCTCTGCCTGCCACTCCCCCTGCTTGTGCTCTCTCTCTGACAAATAAAAAAGAATGGAGGCTGAAAGATCACATATAAAATCTTAAAAAAATGTTATAAGCCTGTATATGTATGTATATACTATATATACTGTATGTATATGTATTGTATATACTACATGTATGTGTATGTATGTACTGTATATACTGTATGTATATGTGTTATATTACATGTATATGTATGTATATACTGTGGTCTGTATAAGTGTGCAATACCATTATGTTTAAAAACACTATGTACATACCTTAATTGAAAAAATACTTTCTGGCTAAAAAATGCTAATTATCATCTGAGCTTTCAGCAAGTGGTAATCACTGATCATAGATCACAATAACAAATATAAAAATGAGAAAGTTTGAAATTTCGAGAATTACCAAAATGTGACAGAGACCTGAATTGTGCAGGGGATAATTGGGGGCCATTTTAGAGGCTGCCTACACACTGAACATTACAATTTCTGGGGCAGAGGGAAAAGAAACATGACAAATTGTGCATTGGCTCCTAAAAGATTCCTTTGGAAGTGGCATACAGTACTTCTGCTCATATTTTGTGGCCAAACAGTTTGCACTGTCATCACTAACTTCCAAGGGATGGGAAATTGCAGTCCTACCATGTACTGGAAAGAGGAGGGAACCCAGAACATTTGTGAACAGGGCCGACTACCAGAGTCACAGGTGCAGAACATGACGTTAACTGGGATTTGTCCTTTAGTTCAGGATGGAAACTAGGATTAAGAGGTGAGGCATTCAGCACCCCACAATGTAAAAAGAGCCATAAATAACTGGGGGCCAGACAACCTCTCCATTTCCAGGACTTACTAAAAGGTGACCAAACAGGCTTCTCCATCCTCCACCATTTCCCCAGACCTGTTCTGACAACCCCCACCACCTGAAATAACTTCAAGACTAGTTGGCGGGTGGGGATGGAAACCAGCAGCCATGAATCAGCCTTGGGAGAGAATGCCCCCCGGGGTTTGCTCCAAAAATCAAGTGAGGATTCTAAGAGATGCCCTCGTGGAGATGGAGGCTGCTTACAAGGAGGAGGTAGGAAACCTGTACAGAAACAGGAGGGAGGAAGGGCGGCCAAATGGATATCACATTAAGTGTCCTGACGGGACGGGGGAGAGGCCCGGGGTTTGGCGGGGTCACCTTGGGCTGGGGCTACGCATCAGAGAACTGTGCGAGAGGGAGGGCCGCACACTCAGGCCCCAGGAGACCCTATCTGAGAACGCCTGCTGGCCCAGAGGAGCCAGTGCGATGACATTCCAGAAAGGACCACCGGCCAAATAAGAGGAACCGGTCCCTGCCCGTCTCTTAGCCCCAACCCCTAAGAAGCCAGACTCCCAAGTGCGAGGCTCGGGCTCGGAGCTCTGCCGTGCGGCGCAAGCTTCCACATTGGAAGGAGGGAGAACGTCCTCCCACTGAGGATCCCAGGAACTGAAATTAAAAAGTGACTTTCCTACCCACCGGCAGATCTGGCAGAGGAACCTCTGCACGCCGCGGGGCCAGGTTGCTCACCCGGCAGCCGGGGGGCACTGAGGCGGCGCGCCGCGGGGTCTTGTGGGCGGTGCCGCGGGCTCCCCGCGCGCAGGCGCAGTGCTGCCGGGCGGCGGGCTTAGTCCCAGCCACCGAGCTCTTCGCAGCGCCAGCAGTCACTCGCGGAGAGATTGGGGCTTACAGGGGCACTCGGGGTCAGCGGAACGATGGAGATCAGAACGCCGGAGTGCGGGTGCGATGGAGGGACTTGAACCCCCAAATCTGGGGCCCCGGGGGCGATGGTCTCGAAAAGAGTGTGACGCCGAGATTTGACTGTAGAGGGTGGGAACCTTTCAGGTTCTCTAAAGCACTCACCTCACGATGCTCTGCTCATCTCCGACGGGGGTTAGTGGCATCTGCCTCCGAGTGGCTCGTGGATCCCTTTCTCTTTCCGACTCCAGGCTTGGCTCCGCAGCCCTGTGACCGGCTGCTCCGGCTCTGAGCGCCTCCCAGGTCGGGGCCGCGATCCTGTGTCTCCCCTCCCAGAGCAGTGTGGCCCCGGGGGCATCCAACCTTTGGTGCCTCAGGTTTCTCCCTCAAGTGTTTGGTCGCCTGCGTTGCCGTTCTTCTGTCCAGAGGTCCCTAGCCCGAGTTCCTCCGGGTATGTATCCTGAGAGGTGCTTAGCGGAGCTTTGAGCCCGGCTGGGTTTTCGAAGACTTGTTGGGGGGAGGGGGCCGGATAGAGATTTGGAGCCCAGGAGAAAGTTGCCAGCCAAGGACATGCTGTTCCTGAGCCAGTGGGAACAGGCCATGCTCTAATGAATGAAGGCTGCAGCAACACAGGCAGCTGGAACCCATTCTTGAGGGGACACACCTGTGACCTGAGGCCTGCCAACACTGAGCCAAGGCTGGGGTGTGGAGGAGGACGGGATTGTGGAGCTGGGGGGCTGCAGAGGTTACTTAGCTAGGCTTGGGTCACGTCACCACTTTCAGAGACCAGGGAGAGACTGTCGAGGTTTGACTCAGAACAGAGGAAGGACAACTTAACTGAGATGGTGAACAATCTGTAGCATGGAGAAAAGAAGGCAACATAGGGCAGGGGGGTTGAGGGAATGGTTCAGACAAGGCAGAACAATGGCCACACTCTCTGGGAGCTGCAAGGAAGGCTTGGTGTCTCATGGCTCCTTCCTCCTCCAGCTCTGCCTCCTTAACTCCCTGACCTTGCCTAGGAGGGAGAAGAGATGACCACTTCCCAGGTAAGATGCAGTTTTCCTTTTTCAGTCCAGACTCTTGAGGAAAAACATAAGTTCCTCTTTCTTCCTTAGGAAAGGAGAAGGAAATATTCATGGAGCACTTACTGCATGCTAGATACACTCAACATTGACTTTTAGTTCTCACAATAGGTGTGAGAAGTGGGTATTATTCCCGTTTTACAGATGTAGCAACTGCCTCAGTGAGGTTTAGAGACTTGTCAAGTTCGCCAAGCTATTAAATGGGGAAGTCAGGATTCATCTCTAGGTCCCTTGCCTCTGCTGTACACGTTGTCAATGGACAAGTCTTCTTATCCATGGACTGGGCATAAATTGTCCACATCCAAAGGGCTGGGTCTAATCTGTGAAATGAGGGACTCCAAAGAGAATGCTACCTTCAGGCCTGATGCCCTCCTTTAAGTTTGTTCTCTACCTGACATGTTGCTCCTTCATTTATGAGTTGTGATGCTCTTTTTATTTGTAAGAGTAAGACAAATTGACTTAGATACACTTCTTCGAAATATGTGATTTCTTTGGGGGAGATTAATATATACATGTGTAAAATAGTGATTACTCATGTATCCATTAATTAAAATGAAAGAAGCCATATTTAAGTATCAATCTGAGGATTGAAGTCAGTGGTATCAGTGCTAGAGAAGGGTGATTGAGGAAGACTTCCTAAAGTAAGTGAGCTTTTGTTTCTTAAAGAGAAGATTTGAGTATATGAACTTCCATACCTCTTTCAAGTCTTTACTTTTTTTATTGTTGATAATTGTTTTATGGCCTAATAGGTGATCAATTTTTACAATGTTTCATGTGTGCTTGAGTACAATATGTATTCTCTAATGGTAGGTGCCAACATCTATAGGTGCCCATTTATTTTTGTTTGTTTGACCCATCAGTAATTGAGGAAAAAAAATGTGTGAAATTTCTTTGAGTAGTAGATATGTCAGTTTCTCTCTACAGTACTTACATTGTTTAAAAAGATGTAATTTGTGGATGTTTTAAGAGGTATATACAAGTTTAGAGTTGTATCTTCATGGAGAATTGAATTTTTTATCTCTATGCACTGACCTTTTATTTCACTAGTGATGCTTTTCATCTAGAAATTTACTTTGTTTGATATTACTATAGCTATTCCAGCTTTCTTTTGGTTATTATCTTTTTCCATACTTTTATTTCAACCTTTTCATGGCCTTATGCTTTAGGTATATCTCTTGTTAACAATTTAAAGCTGAAAAAAAAAAAAACAATTTAAAGCTGAATTCTCCCTCCTCCCCCCTCATCTCTGCCTTTTAACTGGCAGGTTTAGTCTATTTGCTTTTAGTGTAGTTATTGGTATATTTGCTGTGTTTACACTATCTTACCTTTTTTTTTAAGTAGGCCCCACACCCAGTGTGGAGCCCAACGTGGGGCTTGAACTCACAACCTTGAGATCAAGACCCAAGCTGATATCAAGAGTCGGACACTTAACTGACTGAGCCACCCAGGTGCCCCTATACTTACATTTTAATTTTATTTGTCCATTTTTCTGTTTTTTCCCTCCTTTCTTACCTTTTGGTTTTTGTATATTGTTTTTTAAGTGGCTAGGGTTTTTTTGTTTTTGTTTTTTTTTTTTACCCCTCTCTATTTGTTTTAAATTTAAAACCTATATCTATTCTTTGGGTGGTTATCCTTGAAATTTTATGATATATTTGCAAATCCAAGTTTAAACAACTCAAAGAATATTGCAAAGACTTTAAAACTCTTTACTACTGATCGCATCTTCACTTATAAGCGATTATTTTCTGCATGTTAATTCTGTTCTTTTAACTTAATAAATTAGATATTATTAGAATTATTTTATACAGACAACGTTTGGATTTACGTACATATTTATCACTTATTTACGTGCCATTCCTTCTCAGACTTTCGGGATCACTTTTCATTTTCCTCAAGTGCATGTTTTTTTAAATTTGTTTTCATTTTATTATGTTATGTTAGTCACCATACATCATTAGTTTTTGATGTAGTGATCCACGATCCATTGTTTTCGTATAACACCCAGTGTTCCATGCAATACGTGCCCTCCTTAATACCCATCACCAGGCTAACCCATACCCCCACCCCCCTCCCCTCTAAAACCCTGTTTGTTTCTCAGAGTCCATAGTCTCTCATGGTTCATCTCTCCCTCCGATTTCCCTCCCTTCATTTTTCCCTTCCTTCTCCTAATGTCCTCCATGCTATTCCTTATGTTCCACAAATAAGTGAAACCATATGATAATTGACTTTCTCTGCTTGACTTATTTCATTTAGCATAATCTCCTCCAGTCCCATCCATGTTGATGTAAAAGTTGGGTATTCATCCTTTCTGATGGCTGAGTAATATTCCATTGTATATATGGACCACATCTTCTTTATCCACTCATCTGTTGAAGGGCATCTCGGCTCTTTCCACATTGCTGCTATGAATATTGGGGTGCATATGGCCCTTCTTTTTACTACATCTGTGTCTTTGGGGTAAATACCCAGGAGTGCAATTGCTGGGTCATAGGATAGCTCTATTTTTAATTTTTTGAGGCACCTCCACACTGTTTTCCAAAGTGGCTGTACCAACTTGCATTCCCACCAACAGTGTAAGAGGGTTCCCCTTTCTCCACAGCCTCTCCAACATTTGTTGTTTCTTGCCCTGTCCATTTTTGCCATTCTAACTGCCAGTAGTGGCTGACGGAGGCTCCCTCCCCCGCCGTCTATCTTCCCGAATATTGCCTCAGATTCACTTCTCCACACATCCTACCTTCCAGAAAGTGGTTGCTTTTCTGTTCAGAGAGTTGCTTCTATTCTTTTCTTTGATCTCCTGTTGAGTTCATAGGTGTTCAGAATGGTTTGATCCCTATCTAGCTGAATTCCTGGGACCAGACGAAATTTAGGTCTCCTACTCCTCCACCATCTTGCTCCTCCTCTTGGCCTGCAAAGTTTCTGCTGAAAAATCCACTGATAGACTTATGGGGTTTCCCTTGTATGTAACTATCATCTTTTCTCTTGCTACTTTTAAAATTCTCTATTACTACTTTTTGCCATTTTAATTGCTATGTGTTTTGGTGTGGACCTCCTTGGGCTGATTTTGTTTGGGGATCTCTGTGCCTCCTGGGTATCTTTCTTTCTCCAGATTAGGGAAGTTTTCAGCTAATTCTTCAAATAAATTTTATTCCCACTTTTCTTTCTCTTCCTCTTCTGGGATCCCTATAATGCAAATGTTATTGCACTTGATGGAGTCACTGAGTTCCCTAAGTCTATTCTCATTTCACAGAATTTTTTTCTTTCACCTGCTCAGCTTGATTACTTTCCATTACTCTGTCCTCCAGTTGCTAATTTTTTTTTTAAAGATTTTATTTATTTGCCAGAGAGAGATGGCAAGAAATGGAACACAAGCAGGGAGAGTGTGAGAGGGAGAAGCAGGCTTCCTGCTGAGCAGAGAGCCCGATGTGGGGCTCGATCCCAGGACCCTGGGATCATGACCTGAGCTGAAGGCAGACACTTAACGACTGAGCTACTCAGGTGCCCCTCCAGTTACTAATTTGTTCTGCTTCCTGTAGCCTATTTATTCCATCTGGTAAATTTTTAAATTTTATTTATTGTGTTGTCTTTGGTTCCTTTTTGTTTTCTACCTCTTTTTAAGGGTCTCACTGATGTCCTCCACTCTTTTCTCAAGTCCAGTGTGTATCTTTATGATCATTACTTTAAATTCTCTATCAGACATATTATTTATATCCGTTTCACTTAGGTCTCTTGCTGTGGTTTTGTCCTGTTCACTTGTGACATATTCCTGTCTCCTCATTTTGTCTAACTCTGTGTCTAAAGAGACAGAAAGCTGCATGTTAGGAAAGCCCACTATTGTCTCCTGCTCTTGAAAGTGGTGGGTGGGATGTGCACTTTTAACAAGGTGGTGCTGTTCCTGTTCCACAGGGGACATGCAGCCACCACTGAGACCAGGGCAGCTAGGGCTGCTGCACAAAGCAGGGGAAGGGCAGGCAGTTTCAACAAGGTATGTGCATCCTCCACAGGAGGTAACCAGCTACTGCAGCTGCCTGGACTGAAGCCCCACAAAGAGCACCGTTGGGAGACACTGGCTTGGCAAAGTTTGCACTGGTCTTCTGGGGGTGGGGACCCACAGTGCTGGGACTGAGGCAGGCTCAGATGGAGGGGGTGCGGCACAGTGTAAACAAATTAGGTAGTGAATGCCTGCACCACACTGGTTTCTGCAGGTGACCATATATTTATGTGGGGAGCAGGGGAGGGAAATGGTGCTTGCCATCTCCTTTGCTCTTGCAGGAATCTCCCAGTGAAATGTGTCCCTCTAGGACACACTCTGTGATTAATAAATAGCTCTCCCTCCCATATGCTCCAGGCATTTTTCGAACTGCTACTTCTGTACTATATCTCTATGGGCTGTTTGTTATGCTCTCACTTTAATGGCAGTGACTCTGTTTCCTATTGCCCTCTGGGCTCTCCCAGAGCCAAGCCTGCTGATTTTTGAAGTTCCAGGCTTTAAGTACTGAACTTATGAAATTTGACCTATCTGGTTTTCAAAGCCAAATGCTATGGGGATTCATCCACCCTGTGTAGGCTCGTTGGTGTGATAATCTTTTTCTCTCCCCTCTCTGCACCTGTGGCTCCCTCCCTCCCGCTGATGGCCCACAAGTTATTTTTAGCTCCCCACTGTATCTCCATTCTTCCCTTTTTGATGGTATTGGAAGTTTAATTGTGGAGTTTGTTCTGCCATTCTTGTTGTTTTCTGGGTTACTTACAGTGATGCGAGTGTTATGTAGTTGTATCCATGGATGAGGTGAACTTAAGGTCCTCCTATTTCACCATCTTCCTTGGAAGTCCCTTAGTTGGTGTGTTTTGCCTTGAATCCTGCTTTTTCAGATATTAATGTTGTTCATCTGTTCTCTTACAGTTAGCATTTGCCTGGTATATATTTTTCTCTTGCAAGCTGAATATGGCTGGATTTTTTTTAACCCAATCTTGGAGTTTCTAAGACTCTAAGGGGAATTTAGCCTGTTTACATTTACTGTAATAATACATTAGGTCTGATTCCTGACATTTTATGCATTCTAATTCTTTACTGCCTTCCCTTATTTGGGAGTTCTAAATGAATTCTTATTTCTTTCCTTTTTCCCTCCATTATTTTTATCCTTCAATTAATTACCCTCCAGATTGTAACATGTTTTAAAAGTTATATTTTTCTATTGATGGCAAGTGTTAAACAGTTATTTATAACTTCCACTCTCCAGAACAATACAAGGCCATTAGCAAACTTTCACTTAGCTTTCACACACCCTCTCCCCATGTCCTGTGTTTTGTTGAAACCATATATAATTGTGTTAATTTTTTACATTGTACCTTCATTTTCTCAGAGATTAAAGTGGCCTTAATTTTTTGGCAGCCCTTTCTTTCCATAATTTCTTAAATCCCACATCTGTTTTGTTTTTTTTTTTTTTTTTTGCTTGAATCTGTTTTTCACTTGCAAACAAGCTTTTTGAATCTCTGCATGTTTGTAAAGGTATTTATATTCACCCCAGTCTTGAATATTAATGTGGCTGAGTAGAGACCTCTAGATTCAAACTCATTTTCCCTGAGAATGTTTTAGCCATTGTATCTTTGTTTTTGAGCTCCTGATTTTGGTTCTTCCAATCTGATAGATTCATTTAGTAATTTTCTCTTATTCTTATTTAACCTGTTTTTTTTCTGCCCCCCCCCCACTGAAAACATTTAGAATTTTTTTTTTCCATTTCTCCTTGGAATTTTGAAGTTTTACCAGAATATGTCTAGGTATGCAGCTTTTTTTTTTTTCCCCCAGAAATTAGGTTTGCCAGTCATTGAGCCTGTTCATCTCTGAATCCTTCAGCTCAGAGAAGTTTTCCTTTATTATTTCATGGATTTTGTTGAGTGAAAAGGAGGAAAAGCTTTTATGTTTTTTTTTTTTTTAAAGATTTTATTTATTTATTTGAGAGAGAATGAGAGACAGAGAGCATGAGAGGGAGGAGGGTCAGAGGGAGAAGCAGACTCCCTGCTGAGCAGGGAGCCCGATGTGGGACTCGATCCTGGGACTCCAGGATCATGACCTGAGCCGAAGGCAGCTGCTTAACCAACTGAGCCACCCAGGCGCCCCAAAAGCTTTTATGTTTTCATTATTCATTTCTACTTTTTATATTTCATGTTTTCCCTTTTCATGAGTTTTTATTTTGATTGATTTTGGTTGTCTTTGCTTTTTTGAGAGTATCTTCCTTTTGCATATGTAAGGGAATCGTCAGTTGAGGTTTAGAATTCTTGACTATAGTCTTTTCCCCTCAGGACACTGGAGACATTGTACGATTATCTTCTGCCAATCTTATTCTCTTTTCAAGGGAGTAACTTGTTTTATTTTGTTTAATGTTTTATATGCTTTTGTTTTCTTGATCCTTGAAATTCGGAAATTTCATCTAGATAGGTGTATGTTAGTCTTTTTTTTTTTTCTTTCTTTCTTCAATAATCCTACATGGTACTGGGGGGATACTTTCAATCTAAAGAATCAAATTCTCTTTCAGATTAAGTACATTTTCTTTAATTCTTCTGTTTGCTCCTTCTGGATTTCTTATAGATATATAAGATCTTCTAGATCTATCCTTCACAACTTAATATTTTTCTCATAATTTCACTTTTTTAATCCTTTCCGAGTCCTGGTAGAATTCTTCAAGTTGGTCTTTTAATTGACTATAGTTTTCCACATTCTCTAGTCTGATATCCTATTGTTTGCAGCCTTGATTGAGAGTTTTAATTTGATAATATTTTTCATCGTTGTAAACATTTTCTTGTTCTCAAAGAATCCCATTTTCCCCACAGGCAAGAAACTTTACGACTGTGCTGCATGTGGGAAGAGCTTCAGTCGGAGCACAGATCTTCGCTATCATCAGAGAATTCACACCGGAGAGAAACCTTTCATATGTGATACATGTGGCAAAGCCTTTAGTTATAACACAAACCTTCATGTTCATCAGAGAGTCCACACAGGAGAGAAACCTTTTAAGTGTGAGGAGTGTGGCAAGGGCTTCAATCAGAGCTCCAATCTTCGCATCCATCAGAGAGTCCACACTGGAGAAAAACCTTTCATATGTGATACATGTGGCAAAGGCTTCAGTTATAGCACAAACCTTCGTGTTCATCAGAGAGTTCACACAGGAGAAAAACCTTTTAAGTGTGGGGAGTGTGTCAAGGGCTTCCATCAGAGCTCCAATCTTCGCATCCATAAGAAAGTCCACACCGGAGAGAAACTCTACAAATGTGGTAAGTGTGGTAAGGGCTTCAGTCAGAACAGAGATCTCCAAGTGCATCGGAGACTCCACACAAGAGAAACTGTCTCTGAAAACATAGACTTAATGCTTGTCTGTAAGTCCACACAGGAAAGAAATGCTACAAGTGTGTGTGGGAAGTGCTTCTTCAGTCAGAGCATAGATCTCCAAGTTTACCAAAAAATTCACACAGAGAAACCATTAAATATGATAGATGTGGTAAGGGTTTCAGTTACAACATGAACCTTCATGTTCATGAGAGACCACAAGGTCTCACAAGGGTAGAAACCTTGTGTACATGAGAAGTGAACTCAAGTGTTCACATTCATCAGATCCCTTGTGGGAGAAATACCCTACACATGTGGTCACAACTTCTGCTAGAGTGCATCTCTCCTCCTTTTACCAGAGAGTCTTTTTCTCTAACAACTCTGTGAGTTCCATGAGAGTCCAGCTATGCACGCTTTGCTCTCCATTTTGTCCCCAGCTCCTGGCACACTGCCTGGTACAAGTAGCCATTCACGAAGTATTTGTTGAATGCAAATCCACATGGGAGAGAACCCCTGTAAGTGTGATGTGTGGTGAAGACTTCAAAGTCCACACATTGAAACCTTTTTAAAAAATGCTGCATGGTAAACATTTCGGTCAGACCATGGTTTTCATCATTAGTTAATCCCTGTAAGAGAGAAGTCCTGTTAACCTGATGAATATACTAATGGACTTGAGATAAATATTCAAGTTAAATCAGTGTAGTAAATTTAAAAATATATACCTTCAACATAAGAATTCTCATCCCTAACCTCTCAATTGTAAAAATACATGTTTTACCATAGGAGTTTTGACAAAAGTATCTGTTGTATTATTCAGGAAAAAATCCTGTGAAATGACATTTTGTGTCAGGCTCTGCACTGTCTCCACAGAAGGTTCATTCCATCTCAAGGAGGCTTCTGTTAGACATAACCAATGAGTTACCCAGCACCAATGACAGATAAGGTCTTCCTCCTGGGAAAGACACCCCTTACCTGGCAAAGGCCCTTCTAGGCTGAAAGCCTCCTGGCCCTAATTGAGCATCTCCCCATCCAGCAGGTCTCCAGGCTGCTGGATGCCTTGCAGCATGGATTGTAGAAATCTCCAGGTAAGGCATCTTCAGGGTATTTGTCTCTAGAAGGGACAGCTAAAGAAAAGGGCTGCAGCAGGTTTATGGAAGGGAGTTAGAGGAGAGGAAAACAAGTCTGAAAGGGAATAATTAGAGGGAAAAGGAAGAGAACAGTGCCTAGAAAGGAGGTTGTGGGATAGTGGGGGAGGAAAGCCCAGAGGCTTCTCCAAAGTCTCTAGCAAGTATGGTGACCCCCAATACAGGGCTGTCCCTGGAAGTCTGAGCTGAGCAAAGAGTGGTCTGTAGTGGGTAGATCTTGACCCCATCAGCATTAGGGCCAGTTGGGACCAGAGGTGGAAGAGCTGCTGTGAGGGTCCTTGGAAGGCAACTCCATGCCCCAATTTCCCCAGGTGGCCCAAGTCAGGCATGGCAGGACCATTATCCCTCAATGGGAGGAAGGATCATATAGGAAGGCAGCAATAAGGCTGATTCTTTTCAGGAGGCATAAATTAATCAGAGACAGAGCCTGGCAATGAAGAGGGAAGACCTGGACCAGTGGAGGTTAGGAAGAGGTCAAGGACCCAGTTTCATCACTAAATGTGGGTAGGGAAGAGAGATGCTTTGTCTGAATCCTTCACCTAGGAGCAGTATGTTCTATGTGCCCCCTAAGCAGCCATTTCAAGGGGAAGGATATCTACAATTAGAAAGGCTTTGGGGCTCTAGGAGGACTGTCAGCTGAGCAGTCCAGAGACCATCGGCTCACGTTAGGAGAAGGGGTTGATATGCTGGAGGGCTTTAATGGCAATTGGCGTAGGAGAGGCACTCAAATATCATTGAATGAAGGTATTAATAAAATTCTAATAACTCACATTTTATATTAGTTTCTTTTCCTTCTTCCTCTTCATTTTTCCTTTCCTTTTTCTGTTTTTAGATTTAAAAAATATTTTAAGTATAAAATATATCAGGCATACAGAAAAGTTCAGAAAATATAACGACTATAATATGTTAAAATTTTTGCCATATTAGCATCAGATTTTTTTTTTTTCTAGCAAGGAAAAAACAGATTTAAGTAAAGCTTCATGCTATGTCACTTTGTTCAGAGGTATTAATTATGCTTAAGTCACTGTGTATTATTTCTGTGTTTTGAGTTTTATTACCTGTATGTCCACGGTATCTTAAATTTTTACATAGATAATATAATTTGCAATTTGCTTTATGCCCCAAACATTACATTTTTTATATTTTTATGCTGATGTTTTAGAACTAATTAATGAATTTCAGCTTGTCATCTTCTATCAGATAATCTTTTCAAAAGATTATTTGTATACCTCTGTGCCCATAACACATTTTCAAGCTTTTATAGAAATTGTCCTATTTAAAGACCTTGTAGAATCAACTTGTCAAAGTCCGTGAAAAATTTGTTGGATCATGATTTTTGGGGTTTTCTTTTTCTTTCATTCCTTCCATTGGATTAGGTTTTCTTTATTCTCTATTTTCCTCTACAAGATCAGTAGTTAAATTTTATCTTTTTGTTTTAACATTTGTTAACATTCATTACTTAATAAAGTCTGCATCATGCCTGTCCTTAAGAGAGTAGAACACTAACTGTGCTTCTCCTTCTCCCAGGTTATGTTATGGTTGTGTATAGTTTTAATTTCATCATGTTTTTAACACGTCCCCAGATTTGTCATTATTATTTTGTTGTAAGTAGACAATGCAAGTTTGGATTAACCTGCACATTTGCCAGTTTCTTACCACTGGTTCTTATATTTCCTCCTTCCTCGTGAATTCCATTTCTCAGCCTCCCAGAGCAGAGGCAACTTGTGCAGTGGTCAAAAGCACCAACTCTGCAGCCAGATGGCCTGGGTTTGATATGTGGCTCTGTTGTTGATCTTTAGCTCTGTGACCTTGAGCAGATTACTGAATTTCTTTGTGCCTCAATTTCTCTATTTGTAAAGTAGGGATGATAATAGTATCTACTTCATGGGGTTGTTATAGGGATCGGATGAATTAATATTTGTAGAATGGTTAAAATAGTGCCTGGCTTGTAGCAAGCCTTATAAAAGAGTTCCTTATATAAATAAATTAATCTGTCAGATTTTTCTAATTTTTCAGCAAGAGTGTCTGTGAGTAGTAAGTTCTTTATTTCTCCCTTACTCTTGAATTATGGCTTAGCTAGGTATAGAATTCTAAATTGACATTTATTTTTACTCAGCAGTCCTGAGCCTCTGGTGCTACTTTTTAAAGTCTGTAATTAGCCAATTTATCGTTCCCTTTGAGACAGTGTGTCTTCTCTCTCTGGTTGATGTTCAGATTACCTCTTTATCTTTAAAAAGGTTTAGCAAAATCCTGAAAAGTAGGTGCTATTTTCTGAAATGTATCTAGGTGTGGGTTTACTTATATTTTTTTCTAATCAGGACATATTATGCTTCTACATACTGTTTTCTATTAATTCTTTATTCTTTGTGTACTTCTGTTAGATTTGTCATTTTTCTAGCTTCTTGAGTTACATGTTTAGAACTTATTTTTAGCCTTTTCTTATTTTCTAATATTTTCTGTATTTCAGTGAATTAAATTTCCTGTGAATACTTTGGCAGCATCCTTTCCAGAACACAGTTTGGCAATCTATATCAAAGTCCTTTAACATGTTCATATCATGTGGCTCAAATGTCACATTTAAGAATCTATATTAAGGACATAATCAGTTGAATTATATATAAACGATATACATTACCATGCTATTTCTACTATTTTTAAAAAGGAAAGGATTACTTTACAGAGATTTTTTTTCCTAAATCATAATATATTTATATAATGCAGTATTCTTCAGCAAGAAAATGTTTGGGGTCATTTTTAATGACTTAAAAAATGTACACGATATAGATGTAAAGACAAATAGAGGGAAAAACTTGAAAAAATACACTAATGTATTAATAGTGTAAATGGATGCTATTTATTTTCTACTTTGTGCTTCCTAGTCCCTGCCAACAGAAGTATTGGTTCTTCTAATTACAAAATGATATATGTCTGTTGTAAAATATCACAATATTATGAAGCAAAAGTAAGTGTAACTGGTTTATTGTGGAGTGTCAACTCAGTGGGGTATAGGTATATAAGATCATGAAATGGTGTTACTTTTTTTTTCTAGTCACTTCCTTCATCCATATTCTGTTGAATTCCCCTAATTGATTGATCGAATGAATTAATGAATATTGAGTGGGAAAGAGAGCCCCTGAGGGAGGGAGAGCTTTAAGAAAGAGAAGCCTTTCTCCCTCACCAGTTCCCTGAGTAAGAGTACAAACTGGGTAAAAGATTACAAACTGGTAAAAATATTTGCAACCCATAAAGAGATTCACCTCTCTATTCATGAAGAGCTCTTAGAAATCAGGCAAAGCACACACACACACAAAAATGTGAAGAGACTGTTTGGAGATAATATAAATGGCCCTTAAATGTATGGAGAGGTATCAAATTTTCTCATATGAGAAATGCAAATCAAAACCATACTGAGATACCATTTCTCACTTAACAGATTAGCAAAAAACTGAAAAGTTAAAAAAATTCATTCTTAATAAGGTATTGAGAAGCAGGCATTCTCATAAGTTGCTGTGGGGATTACAAAATAAAACTATGGAGAAGAATTTGACAGTATCTACCAAAATTATAGATACATTTGCTTTTTGACCCAAATATCCCATTTCTGAGAATCTGTCCCACAGATATATGTGCATTTGTGCCTTAAATATTTGGCATTGTTTCCAGTAGTAAAAAAATGGAAAACACAAATGTCCATCAATAGGGGACTGATTTAATAGACTGTACATCTACAGTGGAATGGTGTGCAGCTGTAATGAAAAAAATTTTCTTATTGAAATGGAAATATCTCCAAGATGTATTATTAAATACAAGGTAGAGAGGGGCACCTGGGTGGCTCAGTCATTAAGCATCTGCCTTTGGCTCAAGTCATGATGCCAGGGTCCTGTGATGGAGCCCCGCATTGGGCTCCCTGCCCTGCGGGAAGCCTGCTTCTCCCTCTCCCACTCCCCCTGCTTGTGTTCCCTCTCTAGCTGTCTTTCTCTCTGTCAAATAAATAAAAATCTTAAAAAAAAAAAAAAAGCCAAAAACAAGGTAGAGAACAATGTGTATATATGCCTGTATATATAAATATATAAAAATATATTGTATAAAATATATAATACATTTTATTAAGAAGAATGAAAATATATATCCATATTTGCTTATATTTGCATAATGTCACACTGGAAGGATAAACAAGGGACTAATGAAATGGTTGTCTGGGAGAGCAGGGCTCAGAGTGAGGGTTTTCTGTTTTTTCTAAATATAGTTTTTGGGGCGCCTGGGTGGCTCAGTTGGTTAAGCGACTGCCTTCGGCTCAGGTCATGATCTCAGGGTCCTGGGATCGAGCCCCGCATCGGGCTCCCTGCTCGGCGGGAAGCCTGCTTCTCCCTCTGACCCTCTCCCTGCTTGTGTTCCCTCTCTCGCTGTCTCTCTCTGTCAAATAAATAAATAAAATCTTTAAAAAAAAAAAAAAAAAAATAAATAAATAAATATAGTTTTTATTTGAACATGCTATTTTTAAAACAATGCTCAATGAGAGCCAACAGCTTTTAGCATTTATTGATATTATATTGGCTTCCCTATTTTGTTATTTTTAATAAATATTTTAATGCAGAATTTTTGCTTTTATGGGTTTGAGTTTTTGTTTTATTTTAATCAGGATTTGTTATTATGGTTTTATAGTCTTAAAAGTGGGGTAATTCATTTAAGTAACTGAGAAAAACAAAAGCAAAATATACTCAAAAGCAAGCAGAAGGAAATAAAGGGCAGAGATCAATGAAATTGAAAACAAAAAGAAAATATATGCAATTGATGAATTAGTGAACTTTACATCTGAAACTAATGATGTACTATATGTTGGCTAATAGAATTTAAATTAAAAAAGAAAATAAACCAAAAGTTGATTCTTTTTAAAAAAGTTGATAAGTGTCTAGCCTGACCAAGAAAAAGAAAAGACAAATTATTGACAAGAAAGACTATTCTCCCTACAAACATTAAAATAAGGAACTACTCTGTGAACAACTCTACACATACATGCAACAACTTAAATGAAATGGACCAGTTTCTTGAAAGACACAAATTACCAAAACTCATTCAAGAGAAATAAAGTGAACTATACCTATTAAAGAAATCTAATTCATGGATTCCAAAAAAGAAAACTCCAGGTGCAGATGATTTCACTAGTGAATTCTATCAAATGTACAAGGAATAATTAACAATTCTTCAAAATCTCTTCCAGAAGATAAAGAGGCAATACTTTCTTACTCATTTTATAAAGCTAAGAGTACCTTCATATCAAAACTAGACAAAGAATACAAGAGAACTGCAGACCAATATCCCCCATTAAAATAAATGCAAAAATTCCTCAATATTAGCAAATCAAATTTGATATATAAAAAGATAACACAAAACAAATGTTATTTATCCCAGGAATACAAGACTGGTTCCACACTTGAAAATCAATGTAATTCTCCACATTAACAGACTGAACAACAACAACAAAAAAAACCCCAACATGATTATATCAATAGGTGCAGAAAAAGCATTTGACAAAATTTAACATTCATAATAAAAATTCAGCAGATGCAGAATAGAAGGGAACTTCTTCAGTCTGGTAAAGATCATCTGCAAAATACTACAGCTAACATACTTAATAGTGAAAGATGGAATGCTTTCCTCCTAAGATTGGAAACTAAGGCAAAAATATCTACTATTGCTACTATTGAATATTGCTCTGGAAGCCTTAGCAAATGCAATAAGGTGAGCAAAAAATAAAATCCATTCTGGTTGAAAAAGAAGAAGTAAAACTATTCACAGCTGATGTGATGGTCTCTGTAGAAAAGCCCGAGGAACCTAAAAACTCCTGGAACTGATCAATTTAACAAGGTTGCAGAATACAAGATTAATATACAAAATCCATGGTCTTTCTATACATTACCAATGAACAAGTAGAAACTGAAAAGTTTTAAACTACCATTCGTAAAAGCTCCAAAAGAGAAAGAGAAATACTTATGCAACAAAATATGTATAGGCTCTACATGCTAAAAAAATACAGAGTGCTAATGAAAGAGGTGAAAAAAAAAATGAGACCTATCATGTTCACAGATGGGAAGACTTGATATAATTAAGATGTCAGTTCTTCCCAAACTAATCTATAGATTTAATGCAATCCCAAACAAAAACCTGTATAGGAAGGTGAAGGGGACTAGATTAGGCAAGATGATTTTTGAAAAAGAACAAAGTTGAAGGACTTGTATATGATTTTAAGACATATAAATCTACAGTAGTTGAGACAGTGTAATATGGGCAAAAGGATAATGTAGAATAATGGAACAGAATAGAAAATCCAGAAAGAGACACACAAATATGATCAACTGATTTTTGACAAAGGTACAATAGTAATTCAGTAGAGAAAGGACAGTCTTCAACACAAGGTACTAGAACTGGACATCTGTGTGCAAAAATACGAACCTTGATGTACACTTTATACACAAAAATTAAAATGGATCACAGCAAAACCACAGTGAGGTACCACTTTACATCCACCGCCTGGGCAATAAAAAGACTAACAAGTGATAGTGGTTGGAACTCTCATAAATTAGTGGTGAAAAGTCAAATGGTGCAACCACTTTAAGCCAGAGTTTAGCAGTTCTTCAAAAAGTTAAATGGAGTTACTAAAAGACCCAGCAATTCCACTCCTAGGTATGTCCAAGAGAAATGAAAATATTTGTGTGCAAGTTTTTGTGTGGACATATGTTCATAGGAGCAGCATAATAGCTAAATTGTTGAAACAAGCAAAATGTCCAACTGATGAATGGATAAAATATAGAGCATTTATACAATGGAATATTATTCAGCTATAAAAAGAAATGAAGTACTGATACATGTTACAACATAGATGGACCTTTAAAATACGCTAAGTCAGTCACAAAAGGTCACATATATGATTCCAATTATATGAAATCCTTAGAACAGGTAAATTTATAGAGACAGAAAGTAGATTAGTGGTTGCTAGGGCTAAAGATGGGAAGTGGAGAAGGGGATTGATTGCTAATGGGCATGGAGTTTCTTTATTGTGGGGATGCAAAAGTTCCAAAAATAGATTATGGAAATGATTACACAACTCTAAATATGCTAAAATAAAATTAAAATTAAAAAACATTCATTTAATGTTAAATGGGTGAGTTGTATGGTATGTAAATTATACCTTAATAAAGCTATTTTTAAAAATAGATCAGAGACCTGGGGCACCTTGGTGGCTCAACTGGTTAAGTGTCTGACTCTTGGTCTTGGCTCAGGCTGTGATCTCAGGGTTGTGGAATCGAGCCCACATTGGTCTCTATGCTCAGCACAGAGTCTGCTTGAGATTCTCTCCCTTACCCTCTACCCCTCTCCCCTCTCTGCACGCAAATGCTTATGCTCTCTCTCAAATAAATAAATAAATAAAATCTTTTGAAAAATGGATCAGAGACCTAAGTGTAAAGCATAAGATTATAAAACCCTTAGAAGATGACATAGGAGAAAAATTTCATGACTTTTAGTTAAGCAATGTTCTTAGATATGATACCAAATACATAATCTATGCATTTAAAAACTTGATTTCATCAAAATTTAAAACTTTTGCCCTGTGAAGGACACTGTTAAGAGAATAAAAAGACAAATCACAAACTGGGAGAAAACATCTGTATGACACCTAACAAAGGAATATATCCACAAGATATCGTTTAAAAACTTCCTAAAACTCAACCAAAAAACTCAATTAAAAAAAAATATGGACAGTTCACCAGAGAATATACAAATGGTAAATAAGCACCTAAAAAGATGCTCAACATCATTAGTCCTTAGGGAAGTGCCAACTAAAACCACGAGGTATGGGGCGCCTGGGTGGCTCAGATGGTTAAGCGTCTGCCTTCAGCTCAGGTCATGATCCCAGGGTCCTGGGATGGAGCCCCACATCGGGCTCCTGGCTCAGCTGGGAGTCTGCTTCTCCCTCTCCCTCTGCCTCTCCCACTGCTCATGCTCTCTATCTCTGTGTCTCAAATGAATAAATAAAATCTTTAAAAAAAAAAAAAAACCCACGAGGTAATATTACATAGTGTATTAGTTATCTATTGCTCTAACAAATTATCCCCAAATCTAGCATCTTAAAACAAAGTACATTTATTATCTCAGTTTCTGTGGGTCATGGATTTAGGCACAACATCAGTGGGTCCCCTGTTTCAGAGTCTCTCATAAGGTTTCAATCAAGGTGTTGGGTGGTGGGGGGCAGGGGTAATCTCAAATGGAAGCTCCACTGGGATAGGACCTGATGCTAAGCGTGGTTATTGGCAGGATTCAGTTACTTGAGGGCTATTGGACTTTGGGCCTTAGTTCCTTGCTGGATGTTAGCTGAAGACTGCCTTAATCCTTTGCCAGGTGGTTCTGTCCATCAAGGTGAGCTCACAAGAAAAGCCGGAAGAGAAGGCCAGTAAGATAGAAGTCAGTCTTTTGTAATCTAATCACAGAAGTAACACCCCATTACTGTTGCCATAATTATTCAGTTTAAGAAAATGAAAGGGAAATTAATAGTTACTATTTCTTACTCTGTTAGAAGCAAGTTATTAGGTCCAACCCAAACTCAAGAGGTCGGGATTATCCAAGGATGTGATTACCTGGAGCAATGAACACCATGGGAGCCATGTCAGAAGCTTCCTTCCCACACACCCTTTTTAGATGAGCTAAAATTTTAAAATACTGACAATTCTAAGTGCTCACAAGGGTGCAAAGCACAGCACTTTCATACATTGTTGGTGGGAATGTAAAGTGTTAACAGCCACTCTGGAAAACTGGCAGTTTCTTAAAATGTTGAACATATACTATAGGACCCAGCAATTCTACTTCTCGATATTTATTCTAGAAAAATGAAAGCTTACATTCACAAAAAAACATGTACACAGATGTGTATAGAAGCATTCATAATCACCCAAAGGTGGAACCAATCCAAATGTCCCTCACTGGATAAATGGATAAACAAATTGTGGTATCCACAAAAGAGATACTATCCATCAATAAAAGGGAATGAATTATTGATGCATGCAACAACATGGATGAATTGCAAATAAATTATGCTAAGCCAAAGAACTCAGTCTCCAAAGGTTACATACTATATAATTTCATTTGTAGGACATTCTGGAAAAGGCAAAAATAAATAGAGAACAAATCAGTGGTTGCCAGGGTTAGGGGCTGGGGGAAGCAGTCTGAATACAAATCAGCCAGGAATAGTATATTTAACGATAAAAAGCATAGAGATGGTTTCTGAACCTGAAGGTGGAGAAGTGGTACCTGGACACTATAAAGAATTTTGTGTGCATTGACTAGACAATAAATACCTCTTCTCTACCTGGTCTAAATCATCAATAGATCACTATGCCTTACATGAACCCATGAAATTCTTAATGTATTTTAAAATCAAATTGCTTATACTGATGGGGGCTCTACAAAAAAATATTTGCCCAGACAGTTGCACATCCTAGATAGACGATTCTACTTGACCAAAACAGAGTACATTTGCTGGGTCCAGTGAGACACAAACTTTATTACATAAGAAGCCCTCCTTGAAGTACATAGAGATTTTGTACTAGGGGAAGATTTAATCTTCTAGACATTTGAAAAGTGAATATATGGAGTTGTTTGTTTGTTTGTTTGTTTGTTTTTGTAATAGACATAGAAGGGAAAAGGTTAGCGACTACAGCTATAGTCAAAAGTTGAGAATAATAGTTGCATTTATTGCATGTTAACTACATACTAGGTATGATTTGAAGTGCTTTGTCTATATTATCTAATTTAATCCTCCCAAAATCCCAAAAGTCAGATACCATTATTATAACCATTTTATGAATAAGGAAACTGAAGCACAGAGAGGTTATACAAAGTAACATAGCTAATAAGGATTTGAGATCAGGAAGACTTGGTTCCAGAGCCATGTTAATTCTTCTTCTGTACTTCCTTTGCAGTATAAGAACGTGAAAGAAAAATTGGTATTGCCAGTATTTCTTATATACCAGCCATTGTGCAATATGTTTTATAATAAAAACCATTTATCATCCTCATTATAGCCCTAGTCACGGAATCAGGTTGCTATTCCTGTTTTACTGAAAAAGAAAACCAAGGTACAAAGATTTCATACCATGTTCCGTGTTATACTGTAAAAAATGATGGTTTCAGAATTTGAACCCAGGCCTATCTAAGAGTCCTGTCTTCCTATTCTGAAATACTAAACTCTGGGGCATGAAGGGATGGGGGAGTGAGGAAGGGATCTTACATGCCCTCATTGATTCTCACAGAAAACTGGAATTAATACTGTCTAGGAAATCTTCAAGTAAAGTAAGTTTAAGAAATTTTACAGATAGAGATTTCTTGCCAGCAAATCTAGGGGAAAGCGATCATCAAAAAACTGAGTCACAACTACATTATGACTCTTCAAGGGGGAGCATTTTAGTAACATAAAACAAAATCTTGCCCCCGTAATAGATGTTAAGGAGAACTTGCAGATGCAAGAACATGAAATGAAGTTAGTGTTCAAGAGGCTGATTCTAAGAACCTAGAAAACCAAGAATATCCACCTTGAAAAATAGAAATCTGCCCACTCACAGCCTTTTGTAAAAATCCTATGTGCGTGAAGACAGATTTATTCTCCAGGCAGCAAAGATTACTTTGGGACCCAGAAAAAATGTTGAAGAAGTAAAATGGAGGTAAAGAACATCTCCCATAGAACATTGCTCAGAGAAGCTCCAAGGTCAGCTGTTGCCTGACCCTATAGAGCAAGACTCCCCACTGCCTAATGGCTAGGTAACTTCATTCAGCTCTATGTATAAAGGTATAAGAACATTTATAACTGAAAATCATTTGTCATAAATAGGCACCAAAGAACTCACTCAGAAGAGAAGCCCTAAATTTGTAATAACCATGGGAAAATCCTTTATAATACCTCAAACTTAGAAATATAAAATTATTCAGAGAAATCATTATATATACATGAATTGTATGTAATTATATGAATTATAAATATGTGAATGGATGGCTTGGATATAGCTGAGTCCCTTAGTACATATCTTCAAATTCAGACACTCCACAAATGAGAAAAACACTGCAAATGTTTGAGCATGGTAAGGGCTTCAGTTGGAGTATGGATCTTTGATTACATCAGACAAACCAGACAAGGGAGATACTATATATTTGCGAAGAGTGTGTTAAGTACTTCGGCAGAATTTATCTTGGAGTTCACACAGTAGAAGAGCCTTACAAATGTGATGAGTGGGTTGTGGGTGTCAGAAGCATAAAAATATTTGCAATCATGAAAGTGTCCATTGGATCTCTAGGGAAAATGGAGGACTAGGAGGATCCTGAGCTCTGCTTGTACCACAGATACACCTAGCCAACATCTACAGCTATGCAACTAACCTGAAGACTGACAAATAGATCTTCCATAGCTAGTTGTAGAGGGAAGGCCATGTGAAAAAGGGTAGAAGGGGCAGAGATGTGGTAGGGAACCAAGCCCCCAGCCCAACTAGCTGTAAATGGGAATAACATCACAAACACAGGAATAAGGGGATCAGACTGTTCACTGCAAAGCCCTCGCCCTGGGACCTACACTGGGATGAGTCCCCATAACATCTGGCTTTGGAAATTAGCAGGGCTTAACTCCAGGAGTTTTAGAAATCAGTGGGGCTTAACTCTGGGAGAGCAGGAGGGTAACAGGAAAAAAAAGTCCCCACCTTTAAAGGCCCAGGAAGATAAAGAACTCAGCCTGAGATACAGCAGAGAAATAGTGGTTTGAAAAGTGCTTAGGATATAGGTGAAGATTTATTGACTCATCTTAGAATGTGTGCCGGAGAGTCAGGATCTGCAGATTTCTCCAGGAACAAAAGTGCTGACAGTTACAATTTTTTCCTGTCCTCCCCCAGCCTAGATAGATGGATGCTTATGTAAATCAGGTCTAACATTCTCCATTCACTGCTACCTTGTTAGCACTGCATGCCCTGCCCTAGCATTCCCCTGCATACCCACCCCACCCAACCTGCCCAACCTGGCAAGCATTCTTGCACATCTAGCAGGCATCCCTGGCCAGGACCAGCACCACTGCCCTGGGGAAGGGGGGAGATAACCCCCTACACCAGTGTGTCTGTAGTTCCTGCCTTTCTGTGCACCTTCAGCTGTGGCAGAGAGGCTAATTGCAGACAACTAGGTGAGTGCTGACCCCACCCACCAAGGAGCCCATGGTAGCAACAGCTGGGCCTTTCAACAGCAAGGTGAGTGAACCCTGCTCAGTACACTCGTAGCAAACAAAGTTGGTCATTGCAACCAGGTAGGCTGAAGACAATCATGGCTCAGCCACAACAGGAAGGTGCATGCACCCCATACAGGCCACACCCCTGGAGTTCCTGGTTCTGGTAACCAGGGGATTATGTTACAGGGCACCACAGGAACTCTTCTATACAAGGGCACTACTTTTGAAACCAAGAGATGTAGCTGACCTACCTAATATGTAGAAACAAACACAGAGTGTCAGACAAAATGAGGAGACAGAGGAATAGGTCTCAAATGAAATAAGACAAAAATCACAGAAACAGTGCTAAATGAAACAGAGATCAACAATATACTTGATAAAGAGTTCAAAGTAGTGGTCACAAAGGTACTCACTGGACTTGAGAAAAGAGTATATAGAAAATATAAAAAAGAACCGGACAGAGCTAAAGAATACAATAACTGAAATGAAAAAATACACTAGAGGGAATCAACAGCGGATTAAGGGATGCAGAAGAATGGATCAATGATCTGGAAGACAGGGTAATGGAAAGCAACAAAGCCAAACAGCAAAAATAAAAAAATAAAAAATGAGAATAGGTGAAGGGAACTCTGACATCACCAAGCGTAATAAAATTCACAATATAAGGATCCCAGGAGAAGAAGAGAGAGACAATGGTGCAGATTTGAAGAAATAATAGCTGAAAACTTCCCTTGCCTGGGGAAGGGAATAGACATCCAGGTCCAGAAAACACAGACAGACCCTAATAAGAAGCCAAGGAAGTCCACAGCAAGACACATAATAATTAAGATGGCAAAAAGTAGTGATGAAGAGAGATTCTTAAAAGCAGCAAGAAAAGGGCGCCTGGGTGGCTCAGTTGGTTGAGCGACTGCCTTCGGCTCAGGTCATGATCCCGGAGTCCCGGGATCGAGTCCCACATCGGGCTCCCTGCTCGGCGGGGGGTGTGCTTCTCCCTCTGGCCCTACCCGCTCTTGTGCTCTCTCTCTCACTCTCTTTCTCTCTCAAATAAATAAATAAAAATCTTAAAAAAAAAAAAAAAAAGAAAAAGAAAAAAAGCAGCAAGAAAAAAGAAAACAGTTACATATAAGGGAAACCCCATAAGGCTGTCAACTGATTTTTCACCACAAATTTTGCAGGCCAGAGGGGTTGTTACAATATATTCAAAGTGCTTAAAAGGAAAAAATCTGCAACCAAGAATATTCACCCAACAAGGTTATCATTCAGAATTGAAGGAGAGATAGAGTTTTCCCACACAAAAGTTAAAGGAGTTAATCATTGCCAAAGTAGCCTTACAAGAAATTTTGAGGGCATGACTTTAACTGGAAAGAAAAAGTCATAACTAGAAAAATTATGAAAGGAAAAAATTTCATAAGTAAAGGCAAACATATTGTAAAGGTAGCAGATTCATCACTTAAAAGCCAGTATGAAGGTTAAAACACAAAAGTACTAAATCAATTACATCTACAAAAATTAGTCAAGAGATACACAAAATAAAAAGATATAAAATATGACATACATAAAATATGGATGGGGGAGTAAAAATTTGTGCTTTTAGGATGTTGTGCAAACTTAAGTGACCCTCAATTTAATATAGACTGTTACATACATGGAATGCTATATATGAACATAATGGTAACCACCAATCAAAAACCTAAAATATATACATAAAAGAAATAAAGAGAAAGGAATTCAAGTATAATACTAAAGAAAGCTATCAAATCACAAGAGAAGAGAGCAAAAGAAAAGGAACAAAGAAGAACTACAAAAACAACCAGAAAAAAATTAACAAAGGGGCAATAAGTACATACTTATCAACAATTACTTTAAATGTAAATGGACTATACACACATATATAATGTTTTAAAAACATCACATTAAAAACATTTTTTAAAAATGTAAGTGGACTAAGTGTTCTAATCAAAAGACATAGGGTAGGGGCGCCTGGGTGGCTCAGTCAAGCGTCTGCCTTCGGCTCAGGTCATGATCCCGGGGTCCTGGGATCGAGCTCCGCATCGCATCGGGCTCCCTGCTCCACAGGAAGCCTGCTTCTCCCTCTCCCACTCCCCCTGCTTGTGTTCTCTCTCTCACTGTGTCTCTCTCTGTCAGATAAATAAATAAAATCTTAAAAAAAAAAAAGACATAGGGTAACTGAAAGAATAAAAGCACAAGACCCATATATATGCTGCCTACAAGAGACTCACTTCAGACCTAAAAACACATACAGACCGAAAGTGAAGGGAGGGTAAAAGATATCCCGTACAAAAGGGCAGGGGTTGGGAGAAGCCAGGATAGCAATACTTACATCAGACAAAATAGATTTTAAAGACTGTAGCAAGAGACAAATAAGGGCATTACATAATAATAAAGGGAGCAATTGAACAAGAAGATGCAGCAATTAAAAATATCTATGCACCCAACACGGGAATACCTAAATACATAACATAAATATTAACAGACATAAGGGGAGACATTGACAGTAATACAATAACAGTAGGGGACTTTAACACACCCCACTTACATCAATGGATAAATCATTCAGACAGAAAATCAATAAGGAAATAGTGGCTTTGAAAGACACATTAGACCAAATAAGACCTAACAGATATATACACAGAACATTCCATCTAAAAACAGCAGCACATTCTTTTCAAGTGCACATGGAACATTCTCCAGGATAGATCACATGTTAGGCCACAAAATAAGTCTCAATAAATTTAGAGGTTGAAATCGTATCAAGCATCTTTTCTGACTGCAACAATATGAAACTAAAAAACCAATTACAAGAAAAAAACTGGAAAAACACAAACACATGGAGGCCAGATAACATGCTACTAACCAACCAATGGATCAATGAAGAACTCAAAGTGGAAATAAAAAAATACCTGGAGGCAAATGAAAAGGAAAACACAACGGTTCAAAATCTTTGGAACACAGCAAAAGCAGTTCTCAGAGGGAAGGTTATAGTAATGCAGGCCTACCTAAAGAAACAAGAAAAATCTCAAATAAACAATCTAATCTTACACTTAAAGGAACTAGAAAAGAACAAACAAAACCAAAGTTAGTAAAAAGAAAGGAAATAATAAAGATTAGAGTGGAAATAAATGAAATTGAGACTAAAAAAATAGAAAAGCTCAATGAAACCCAGAACTGATTCTTTGGAAAGATAATCAAAATTGATAAACCTTTAGCCAGACTCATCAAGACTAAAAGAGAACTCCAATAATATCAGAAATGGAGAAATGACAACTGACACCACAAAAATATAAATAATTATGACACTATTATAAAATTATATACAAAAAAAACGACATCCTAGAAAAATGGATAAATTCCTAGAAACATATAATCTTCCACAACTGAATCAGGAAGAAATAGAAAATCTGAACAGATTACTAATAACAAAATTGAACTGGTAATCAAAAAACTCCTAACCAATAAAAGTCAAAGACCAGGTGGCTTCACAGGTGAATTCTGCCAAACATTTAAAGAACAGTTAATACCTCTTCTTCTCAAACTATTCCAAAATAAGAAGAGGAAGGAAAGCCTCCAAATTCATTCTATGAGGCCAGCATTACCCTGATACCAAAACCAGACAAAGACACTGCAAAAAAGAAAACTAGAAGCCAATATCCCTGATGAACATAGATGTAAAAATCCTCAACAAAATATTAGCAAATCAAATTCAACAATACATTAAAAGGATCATTCACCACGA
Organism: Halichoerus grypus; assembly: GCF_964656455.1. Taxonomy (NCBI): domain Eukaryota; kingdom Metazoa; phylum Chordata; class Mammalia; order Carnivora; family Phocidae; genus Halichoerus; species Halichoerus grypus. The sequence goes on along the minus strand of NC_135716.1, from coordinate 156,654,990 downwards.
CCAGGTAGGATTTATTCCAGGGATGCAAGGGTGGTTCAATTTTCACAAAATCCAGTGTGATACATCACATTAACAAGAGGAAGGATATAAACCACATGATTATCTCAAAAGATGCAGGGAAAACATGTGACAAAATGCGAAATCCATTCGTGATAAAAGCTGTTAACAAAGTGAATTTAGAGGGACCATACCTCAACATAATAAAGGCCATATATGACAAACCCACAGCTAACATCATATTCAGTGGTGAAAAACTGAAAACATTTCCCCTAAGATCAGGAACAAGACAAGGATGTCCACTTCCACCACTTTTATTTAACATGATACTGGAAGTTCTAGCTGCAGCAATCAGACAAGAAAAAGAAATAAAAGGCATCCAAATTGGTAAGGAAGAAGTAAAACTGTCACTATTTGCAGATGACGTGATACTCTGTTTAGAAAACCCTAAAAACTCCACTAAAAAAAATATTAGAACTGATAAATGAATTCAATAAAGTTGCAGTTTACAAATTTAATATATAGAAATCTGTTGCATTTCTATACACCAATAACAAAGTATCAGAAAGAGAAATTAAGAAAATAATCTCATTTACAATTGCACTAAAAAGAATAAAATACCTAGGAATAAGCTTAACCAAGGAAGTGAAAGACCTCTACTCTGAAAACTATAAGACATTGATCAGAGAAACTGAAGACAACCCAAATAAATGGAAAGATACAGCATGCTCATGGGTTTGGAGAACAAGTTTTGTTAAAATGTCCATACTATTCAAAGCAATCTACAGTTTCAGTGAATTCCTATCAAAACACCAATAGCATTTTCCACAGAACTGGAACAAATAATCCTAAAATTCATATGGAACCACAAAATACTGAATAGCCAAAGCAATCTTGAGAAAGAAGAACAAAGCTGGGAGTGTATCACAATCCCAGATTTCATGATATACTACAAGGCTAGAGTAATCAATATAATATGTTACTTCCACGAAATTAGACACATTGATCAATGGAACAGGATAGAGAGCTCATAAATAAACTCATGCCTATATGGTCAATTAATCTAAGACAAAGGAGGCAAGAATATACAAAGGGGAAAAGACAGTCTTTTCAATAATAAAATGTCATTGGGAAAACTGGACAGCTACATATGAAAGAATGAAACTCAACCACTTCCTTATACCATGCATAAAAGTACACTCAAAATGAACTCAGATCTATGTAGACCTATGTGAAACCTGAAACCATAAAACTCCTAAAAAAAAAAAATATAGGCGATATTCTCTTAGACATCAGCCTTAGCAACATATTTATGAATATGTTTCTGTGGGCAAGGGAAACAAAAGAAAAAATGAACTATTGGGACAATGTCAAAATAAAAAGCCTTTGCTTAGGAAAACATATATAAAACTTATACCACTCAACACCAATAAAACAAACAATCCAGTTAAAAAATGGACAGAGAACCTGCATAGACATTTTTCCAAAGAAGACCTACAGATGGCCAACTGACACATGAAAAGATGCTCAACATCACTCATCATTAAGGGAATGCAAATCAAAACTACAATAAGATATCCCCTCACACCAGTCAGAATGGCTAGCATCAAACAGACAAGAAATAACAAGTGTTATCAAGGATGTGGAGAAAAGAGAATCTTCATATGCTGTTGGTGAGAATGTATTTTGGTGCAACCACTGTGGAAAACAGTCTGGAGTTTCCTCAAAAAATTAAAAATAGAGGTACCATATGATCCAGCAATTCCACTACTATGTACTTACCCAAAGAAAACAAGAACAGTGATTCAAAAAGATAAATGCATCCCTATGTTTATTGCAGCATTATTTACAATGAGCCAAGGTAGGAAAGCAACCCAAGTGTCCATGGATAGATAAGCAGATAAAGATAAAGATAAGCAGATAAAGATGTGTATATATATATATATACATACACACACAATGGAATATTATTCCGCCATAAAATAGAATGAAATCTTGCCATCTGCAACATGAATGGACTTAGATGGTATTATCCTAAATGAAATAGAGAAAGACAAATACCATATGATTTCACTTATATGTGGAATCTAAAGAATAAAACAAACAACAACAACAACAAAAAAACTCCAAAGACTCCTAACTACAGAGAACAAACTGGTGGTTGCCAGAGGGGAGGTGGGAAGGAAGATGGGTAAAATTGGCGAAGGGAATTAAAAGATTCAAACTGCCAGTTATAAAATAAATAAGCCATAAAGATGAAAAATAAAGCATAGGGAATACAGTCAATAATATTATAATAACATTATATGGTGACTACACTTGTGGTGAGCACTGAGTAATGTATAGAGGTATTGAATCACTATGTTGTACACTTGAAATTAATATAGCTTTGTATGCCAACTAAACTTCCAAAAAAAATAAAAAAAAGAATGATCACTGTGAGATATCCTGGACCCATAATGAGAAAAACAAACCTCATGAAGAGTTGGGTTCAGACCATGGCCCATCCTGTGGTACAAGATTCTGCCTACCATGAAGGTAGGTCCACAATGCTACTTCTCTCAGGTAATGATGTCCTATGCATTGCAGAAAATCTTGTCTTGAGATGTGTGAAATTTTCCACTTTAACATCTCTTACATGAGTATTCTTGTTTCTCAAAATGTGGTTTGCACATCCCCTATATCAGAATTACTCAAGGCGAGTCCCAGAGTGTAAATAATACTTCAGTATTTAGTGCACAAGGCATCAGTATACATAATTATGCAGGAGTCTTGTAAAAATTCAGATTCCTGGGCCTCACCCCATATTGACTTAACCAGTCTGTAGGTGTGGGGACCAAGGGTTTGCATCTGTAAAAGCTCCCCTTGCCCTCGAGGCTGATTATCATGTCCACCAAAGTTGGAGAATCACTGTGCTTTGGGACGTTTGGATAAGGTTAAGAAACAAAATCTTAGGCAGCACTTTTGTGTGTGTGCTGAATCCACTAGATACAGAAATTTTTACCAGATTGATTGAAGTCGGGAAGTAAAATTCAGGAGACTGGAAAATGCACATCAACTGGCCCAAGGAAATGTGACATCCCCACGAATGAAAGCTAATGGGGACAATCTGTCACAACTCATCTTTTAAATGAGGTTCTTTTCTTTTTTTTTTTTTTTTTGAGAGAGAGCGCACACAGGCACAAGCAGATGTTATTTCTAAAGCCTCAACATCAAACATACTTTGGTGTGGGAATGTACAGCTTGATAAGGGGGATCTGGTAGGAGTCTATTGTATATGAGAAATAAAACACAGATGGAGAAATTCCTATAGTAGAGTGGGAGAATGGTGAAATCATCCTTAGTGCAGCAATGATTAAATTAGACACATCAGCACAATCTGTAATTGAAATAATCTGCACTCTCTGGCATCAGCCTAGTGACTGCAAATAGTCCCACGGAATGGCATCAACATGCAATTTGTACCCTTCTCTGAATCTGTATCCGTGGCTCCCAGATGTGACTGGGCATTGGAATCAACTCTATAGCTTGTTAAAAATATAACTTATCCAAAAAATCATATATATATGTGTATATATATACATATATATATTTTTAAATCTTGGTTTGTATTAAACCACATATATACATACATATATATATATGTAGTTTATCTTGGGTCCCACCCCAGGAGGCTAGGATACAGCACTTCTACAAGAAGGCCTCATAAACATCTCAGTTCCAGGTTGGGGACCCCCTGCTTTATACTTTCTAGAGGTTGGTCATTCAGAATCTTGGTCCTGGCAATTAAGATGGGGCCCGGGACATCCTGTTCAGGTATCGATGCTTGCAGCGTCTGCTGGGGTGGTAATTAAGGGAAGTAAAGCAGTAGATGAGAAGAGGGCTTCCACCTGTGAGCACGGCCAGCAACCACAAGCTGAGTCGTTAGTGCAATCTCCTATCATCCTGCTGCAGGGCCCGCGAATGTGTTTCCCAAGCACTGTTTAAAGAATATAAAAATAATTGTGCACTTGTCAGCAATTCCTCCCTGAAAAGGATTTCTGGTACTGGAACATTTTGCTCTCTAAGTAAGAGCTGTTGGTCCTGGGATGAATAAGCCCTGTTTTTTGACATAGTGCCAGAGGATGAGTGAACCAATAGACTCCAAGCACCGCCCCCCCCGCCCCTCTATGGAAACCTTAAGATGGAGCTCTGATACTTTTTCAAAGACACTCAATAGAGTTCGAGAAGAAGCAGATGTCTGCTTCTGAGAACAGGCTGCGGAGGGGCAGAGAGATCACAGTGATTAAGCAGTCGTCAAGGGCAAGGCAACTGTGGTGTCCATCCTGCTTTGATGACACTTTAAGACATTTAACACCTTGGCTTCTCTGAAACCAGCAAAGAGCGAAGGGTGAGGTCCCTTCAGGAGACAAGCCAGAGTCAGGAGAAGCCTCCTCATCAAATGCTTTGCCAGCACACTTGTCTGAGACTAAGGGTGGGGAATTTGGGGTGAGGTTAAAGGCATCACCATTTTGGAAGGTCCATGGATCCCTGAAAATAAGCCTTTATTTTAGAAGTCTACTATGAAGCAACTAAATTGATCAGTCCACATGGGTAGGTTATGGAGGATAACCGTTCCTTAGTACAAGGAGGGACAGACAAACCCTTTTCTAATTCCTCCTGCTAACCTGGCCATCGGGAGTGCCAAAGTGTACTTGGCAAACTCACCCATAAGCAGCTCAGGCAACTTTATCAAGACTTTCTCCCAACTTAAAATTTCCTCTTCAATAAGAAAGTTATTTTTGTTATTTTTTAAATCTTGGTTTGTATTAAACCACGCCAAATGAATGCCTAAACCCAGGAATGGCTCTTGGGCGTCAGGGAGTGACTTCTCTCCTCTGTCCCTACTTGCCAAATCTTGGAAACGTTACCCTCAAGTGACTATGATTGTTATCTTTACTTTTGATCTCTTTCTCACCTGCTCTTTGACTGCATGTTGATCTTCAGAACTGGGAATAAGTAACAGCTCTCAGGCCAGGGGTATGCTGTTCCTTGATAGTTTCTAAGTGTGTAGCTCCTGGCAATCCTTGGTGAGCTTCTGGTCCCTTCACCATCCAGAATTCTGATTGCAAGCTCTTTCACTCGGACCTCAAGGACAACCAGGACTTATTTCAAACACTCTCAGTGGAGCAGTAATAAGCATTGGCTAAGTTCATTTTTTAAATGGTATCAGTGGAGGGAAATGGTACACAGAAGGCAGCTTTGGGAGCACCAGGGAGCTGGCCCTCTCTCCCAGCCTCTCCATCTCCCTCTCCACCAGTTCTGAATACAATTTTATTACATCTCTGCATCTGGGATACTGAGCCAAGCTTTGCTTAACTTAGTCATATTATTCTAGTTAAATGAATTGCAACCTTCAAAATGAACTTGGGCAATCCTGATATTCATTTAATTCCAAATATTGTTAACCTTCCAGCCATAAAGTCATTGGAGCCACTTTACTCACTTGCTCTTAAAATTTCCAGAGCTTCAGTTACCCATTAAAATTGACTTAAATTCAACCATGAATTGTCCTTGACAGTCTAATTGGATGGATATATTTAGTAAATGCTCCTGCATTGAAAGCCATTCACTCATTTAAGAGGCATTCACTGAGTGCCCGTCCTGTGCCAGGCAATCTGATGTGTAAACGCCGGCCCTACTCATTCCTCCTCCATGAGCCCTTCTGTGTGGTCTGGAAATGCCTGTCCTCTCTGTGAGTTAGCTAAGGTTGGCCAGTATGATGTAGGTCACTTGGAACATTCTGGAATTTTAGTAAGAATTGTCATTTTTGCAGATATCAATGAGATCATTTAAAGCAGCATTCCCTTTATTCATCTTCTGTGACTGACTGCAATTCAGATTTCATGGAAGGCTCTCAGTATAGCAGGATAAAGTATGGATGGCCTAGAAAATTAGGTAGAGGTCTGTGACTTAAAGCAGTGAAGAAGGAATCACTTAAGGTTTTGTTTTTTTTTACCAGGTGCAGAATAAACAAAATTGGATGTTTCAGGTAGGAAATTGGGCAGAGACATTACGATTACTTAGAAAGCGTGAGACGCTAGCTCCATCCGTGTCATTGCAAATGGCAAGAGGTCATCCTTTCTGACGGCTGCATAGTATTCCATTGTAGATACACCACGTCTTCTTTATCCATTCATCAGCTGATGGACATGTGGGCTCTCTCCATAGTTTGTCTATTGTTGATGGATGGAGTTAGAGTGTGTTTTGCTAAGTGAAGTAAGTCCGTCAGAGAAAGACAAATAGCACAGGATCTCACTCATATGTGGAATTTAAGAAAACAGATGAACATATGCGAAGGGGGAAAAGAAAAAAAGGAAAGAGGGAAACAAACCATAAAAGACTGTCGATGATAGAGCACAAACTGAGGGTGATGGAGGGAGGTGGGTGGTGGGGGGGAATGGGCCAGATCGGGGAGAGGTATGAAAGAGGGCACCTGTGATGAGCACTGGGTCTTGTAAGTGATGAATCACCAAATTCTACTCCAGAAACCAATATTGCACTATAGGTTAACTAACAAAATTTAAATTAAGAAAGAAAGAAAGAGTGTGAGAGCAGTAAATGCTCACAAAGAATTCTGTATTTCAGTCACGGAGTGGTGGAGACCCACTCAGCAGTGTACAACAGGAAAGGACAGTATTTCCCTAGAAAAACTGTAGAAAACAAGGAGAACATTTGTGGTAGAAAATATAGTATTTATTAGGGCTGACACCATGGCTTCTAGGAGAGAATGCTATGAAGATGGAAAGGTCAGATTTATTCCAAGGTTTCTGAATAGCAGGGACAATGAACCGGAGTTTGGAAGGACCAAGGACCTTTGCTATCAGGCTACCAACTCCCTCTTGGTGGCTCTATGACTTTACAGAAGCTACTTAACATCACTGACCACCACCTCCTGTCTTTCCAGTTCGGGTTCTCTGGTACCCACATTCTCATAATTCTTCAACTTCATTGGGACCTCCAGGACCGGATGCCCACGACTTTCCACTAATTATCCTTCTCCTCCTGTCTCCGCTTTCCACCTTTCCTGGCATAGATTCCATGGTCCATCATTTTGGATCTTTTTTTTTTTTTTTTTAAAGATTTTTTATTTATTTATTTGAGACAGAGAGAATGAGAGAGAGAGAGCACATGAAAGGGGGGAGGGTCAGAGGGAGAAGCAGGCTCCCTGCTGAGCAGGGAGCCCGATGCGGGACTCGATCCAGGGACTCCAGGATCATGACCTGAGCCGAAGGCAGTCGCCCAACCAACTGAGCCACCCAGGCGCCCTCATTTTGGATCTTTTTAAAACAAATTCAACCCTCTCTCTCCTCTCCACCCATCACATTAATCTAGGAAACCCCCAACCCTCAATAAACCCAACTCTGACGTCTGGGCCGGTACTCAAGCAGCTGATCATTGCAGGAGAAAGGCCACACGATACCGACTGCCTTTATCTTAACTCCCCGACTACAGACAAATATGGTGAGGAAATACCACTTATGACATAATCAAATGGACTGGTCTCTTACTATCCCTTTAATACTTATTTAGTGGGGGGGGGGGTCATCTCCTTCCCTGGAAAAGAGTCTAGCAGACCTGTAATTGTTCTTCTCTTAGCAAACAGTTCTACACTCATTTCTGGTCCCAAGCCCAGTCTAGATGCAGTGACCAGAATGTCCCGAAGGGACTTAGCATTGAGGCTTCCCACCTGGAGCATTTGGTAGGAAGCTTGCAATGGGAAAGGGGCTTCATCACTGTGCTCCCTCCGCTCTTTCTGCTCACCCCCTTCCTTATTCGTTAACCATTGTTGGGGACCCACCAGAGTGTAAGGACAGAGGAGGAGGAAGAATAATAGTACGTGAACTGGTGCTCTTGACATCTGCTCTCAAGCCCTTGGGTGCCCCCCTCTGGTCGGGTCTGGTAGATGAAGAAAGTCAATGTTCTCATGGTGCTTTGATGGTTATTCCGAGGTTTCACAGCCTGGACACATCTCTCCTTGGGTGAGCTTGACTCAGGAATGCCCCTCTGTTCCAGGTGGCTGCTGAGGATTCATTCCTCAGCCTCTGTCCGCCAAGGTCTCCTCAACCCTCCAGACAGTCCTGTGGGTTGGGACCCAAGACCGTGCCACCAGGTCCTTTCCAGCTTCCGGAGCACAGGAAACATTTGTACCCCCTTGCCATACCACATTCAGGCACGAGATCGGTCCCAGTGCAGCAAGATGCCCTGACCAATGCCGTCAGACTTCCTCTGGCCCTCCAGATTTCCACATCCACGGCCACTGCCACGTTCCCAAGCATCATCCCTCAGCCTCTTTGCTCCCGGCTCAGGAACACAATTCTCAGCTGTCCTGGTGGGCCCCTGGAAGAACCCCTGGAAGCCCCCTGCACGAGGCTGAGGTTCCAGAGTAGCATCACCACCAAAGTGGAGGGACGACCCTCGGCCTGGCGTCGGCAACACTGCCCTATAGAAGTCCCTTCACTCCTCTCCTCTTGGCCTCCTTTGTCTGGCAGAAGGTTTGAGGAGTTCTGGGAAAGATCCTTAGGTCATTTTCCTTGCAGATCCCCATAGGGTGATTTGGGCCCCCCACTCTGGGATCTCACATGCCTTGCATCTTGTCTCACATCGACTGGATCTTTTTGCCAAGTCAAAACTTCAGTTTCAGTTCACTAAACTGAATTCAGTTCAGTTCACTTCAACTCCGTTCACTTTGAAGAGTACTCAGTACCACGTGGGAATTCTGCAGCTCACCAGTAGTGTGCCTGCCGGCTTTAAGAAAACTCGAGAGTTAGGGCAATGGTGTCTGAAGGTGCGGGGCTCTCTCTGCCCACTGAGTAGCTGGGTAACCTCAGGCAAGTTACTTGTACAAGTAACTTCTCAGGGTTGTAACGAGGATTGAACAAGTGGATGCCAGCCAAGTGCGGAGAAGAGCCCCTGAAGCCTAGTGAGTTTTAAGTATGGGTCCGCTGTTACTACTCTCCTCTTTCCATCAGCCAGCTGCAGCTCAGCCCCGTCTCGGGGTGGCTTCCCTCATTCTACTGAAAGAATAAAGCAACCAGAAAGGGAAGCCCTCCTGTTCCTGCCCCCAAACCTACCAGCATGCCTGCATCTGTGCGGACGGATGTTCTTTCTGTCCTCTGCCCGTTAAAAATAGCCTTGCCAAATCCCCCCCTCCCCAACCCCATCTTCCTTCAGGGACTTGCCGTCCCCCCCCCTTTCCAGTGTCACTGACTTCCCCGGCTGACAGCAGGCAGAGAACTTTTAGAACAAGAGCCAAAAAAAAAAAAAAAACAAAAAACCCAAGCCTTTCCTTAAGCCTGCGTCCCCTGGCAGCCTCTGCAGAATGGGGCGGGAAAGCAGAAGACAGACCCCCCCCCCCGCACGGGGACCCTGAGAGAGGAAGGGCCTCATAAACCATGTCAAGGGCTAAACACGGCGCCTCGCTCTCAGCAAGCGCAGAAATGTTAGCTCTAGGGTTCTTGTGGCTACCCTTGGGGCAACAATTTTCATTTCAGTGCTCACTGCCAGGGTGGCAGCTCTTCAAAAGATATTTTAGGCAACAATTACATTTTCGGATCCAAAGTTGGGATACAGTTCATGTAACGCACTTCAATATTTCCCTATATTATAGCCGATTCCCATTTGATCAATCAGACACCACAGTCTTCTGCCCGCCAGCTGGCAAGTTTGAATTAGCTCACTCTCTTCGTCTTAGTATTTTTTTTTTTCATTAACGTGTCCGCCACTCTCTCTGCCCTGACCAGGAGAAAACATTTTGGCACAAAGTAAGCGCAATGGGCCTTGGCTTGGGGACAAATCTTCCCTCCGGGTTGGGGCTGCCCTCCCTGCCATCCCAGCCCTGAGCGTGGGGAGAGTCTCTGGAACCTCGGGTGCTTTGCCCTCAACCCCAACTGTTGGCAGAGGCATCGAGGCTCCCAAGGTGAGCGGGTTCCAGACCTATATTTTGGGGTGCAGAGCCATCCTGCCTCGAGGCTCCTAAAGCCGGTGGAGGAACAACCCCTCCCCCATCAGCTCCAACACCTGTGCTGCCCTATCTTTTCAGGCCTAAGTGGAGAAACCTTCCCATTCAATTCAATTCACATCCAAATCCATTCAAACCAGAAGAAGCTGAGGAATTCTTAAGATAAGCTGTCTGGGTGCCCTCTCATGCCTAGGGCAAAGAGCAAATATGTGCAGAGCGAGCATAATTCTACAAAGGAAGCAGGGGAGGGAAGGCCCTTCCTCCAGGCCAACACTCACCAGCGCAGACCGAAAGCTCTCGGGCTTACACGCAGGGTGGTCCCAGCTGAGCAGGGGCAACCCCTCCCCAGGCCACCTCCCTTAAAATAAGAACGCGCTCCATTGGGCACAGCTGTATTTCTTGCCACCTTTAGGGAGTTCCTTGATTGGGTTGGGTTACTGCTAGCCTGATAACTCAATCACCTTGATTCAATTATGGGTGAAGTCTATAGAACACCTGCGAGGGTGGTAGCTCCATGGGCTTGTTTATCCCCCGAACTAATTTTCTTTAAATATCCAGTGCAGGGTGGGTTCAAGCAGAAGGCCCTTAGTAAGGCCAGGAGTTGCGGGTACTCGGAGGAGTTATTAGGCATATCACTCCTGGCCCCTGACCAGCCGCTTCCACCACACACTGAGGCTGCTCACTGTCCCCTGTGTAAATGCAAAAAGTCCTTATTTTGTCTGATTATTCCCTTCATCTTAAAACACTCTCTTGCCTGGGGTTCCACGACACCCTACGCTCCTGGGTTTCCTCCTGCCCCTTGGGCTGCTCATCTCCAGTCCAGTTTGTAGGCTCCTCAGCCTGTCTGGGGCCATAAATGCTGTTCTTTGGTCTTGGGTGCTGTCGCTACTCCCTTTATACACCTTTTGAAGAGTGTATTTCTGCAGATGCTTCTCAAATGGGATGCCTCACTCAGATCTCTCTCCTGAGCTGCCCACAGACAAGGCAAAGGCCAGCTGATGTCCTCCAGGGCACTTGATTCTTAGTAAGTCAAAATCAGGACCCATCACCTTCCCATGCTTTCTCCCGCCAGACAAACCCAGTCTTCTAGTCCTCCCCATGCACCCTGTTTCCTAAGTCAGAACCGAGAGCGCTAAGCTGACTTCTCCAGGTATCTCCCTCCCAACGAGTCAGTAAGTCCTGCCCGTTCTGCCCCCTTAATCTATCTCAGATTGCCCCCTCCCGCACTCCCTGGCCCGGTGGAGGCTACTCTCCACCTTCTGGCTCCAGATTCACGGCAATAGCTCCCTACCCGCGCTCCTTGCTTCCTCCTTCCGTAGAGCCCACGTGCGCGATCCGAGGAGTGTTTCTAAAACATGATTCCAACCGTGTCTTTCTCCTTCTCAAAAGCTTTCAGAGCCTCCTACCTTTCGTAGGGTGAAGTCCATCCCCTGAAGGAGGCTTACAGAGCCCTTCCAGGAGAGAACGCAGCTCAGCTCTTCAGCATCGCTCCTGCAGAAACGCCCCGAAACTCCACGCGCAACGAGCTCGGCGCCGCAGCGAGACTTCCCGGCGCTCTCCGGACGCGCGTCTTGTGCGCTGTTCTTTCTTTCTTTCTTTTTTTTTTTAAGATTTTATTTATTTATTTGCCAGAGAGAGACACAGCGAGAGAGGGAACACAAGCAGGGGGAGTGGGAGAGGGAGAAGCAGGCTTTCCCGCTGAGCAGGGAGCCCGATGCGGGGCTCGATCCCAGGACCCTGGGATCATGACCTGAGCCGAAGGCAGACGCCTAACGACTGAGCCACCCAGGCGCCCCTGCGCTGTTCCTTCTTTTCCCTGGACGTTGCTGCCGTAGCAACCCCACCCCTTTAGCTCCGCGAATTCTCTCCCCCACCACACGCCGCCTTCTCACTGCTGGGGCCTGGCTGCAGCCCCCGGACGTGCTGCCCCGCGCTCCTGCCCAGCCACGTGCCCCGAGCTCCCACTCTCCTTCCAGGGGTCCCCTGAGCAGTCTCTGCCTCGCTCCTGAGCCACCAGGCCTGGCTCAGCACCCTGCGGTGAGCTTCCATGCCCCCTGGGCCTCCCCTAGCCGCCCTTGTCACACGGTCTCTGATGACCTTTCGCTTGTGTCCCACTAGATGGCAGCCGTTTTGTGACAACAGAGGGTTGTTGTCCTGTTGGTTCTGATTCTCTGAAGAACCATGACTAATACAGTATATTAAGAGTTCAGGGAAGGGGGGGCGCTTGGGTGGCTCCGAGGGTCGAGTGTCCGGTTCTTGGTTTCAGCTCAGGTCGTGATCTCATGGGTTGTGGGATGGAGCCCTTCACTGGGCTCCTCACTCAGCAGGAAGTCTGCTTGAAAATTCTCTCCCTCTGCCCCTCTACCCCTCATGCTCAAGCTCTCTCTCTAAAAATAAATAAATACATCTTTTTTTTTTTTTTTAAAGCGTTCATGGAAGGGGCAGGTGCACACACACATACAGTGATAGGACAGGATTCACTGATAAAGCAGAGGTTCTGGTCCAAGGTGGGAGGCTTAGTAATCCTGTAAGATCCTCCTTCTGTGCTGAATCAGAGAAATGAAAAAACATATATTTTAATAAATCCATCTTAATACTGGGAATCAGGAAGGGATTTCCTCAGTGGATGAGAAATGATTAGGAATCCCTGAAAGCCAGAACTAGATCAGCTCACAGGGACACATCAGTGACTGATGAGTACTCGAGAATCCCTAACATTGGAGGAATTCTAAAATCATAAAAGAGGCACAACGGAGACAGAAGGGATGGTTGTGGCTGTTGTCATTACAAACATGTCCCCTTACATGCCCGTCCCCTTTCCCAATGTAGTCATTTAATGAAAAGAGCACAGAACCAGGTGCCCAGTTTCTGGTTCTGCTATTGTTCCAAGGCTGTGGCCCTGGGCAAACTGTCTGCCTCTATCTGGGCATAGTTTCTTCTTCCTTAACATGGAGGTAACACTCCTGGCCTGTGAAATTCTAATGGGACCGAGTGAGACAGTTGGGCGGACATCTAATGCAATGACCAAAGGGAAGCTCTAAACTCTCCTCGACTTGTGCTCCAGGGCCTTCCTCCCCTGGCGCCCATACCCAGGCCTGGAGGTGAGCTCAACTGTTGCTCAGTGAGTGGGTCAGTTTTGCTGTTCCCTTCGTGTTCAGTCTCTTTCCTGGGTATATGCTGCAGGCTTTCCCGTGGCAGGGAGATAAGGTGCTTGTTGTAAATTCTGGCAATGGCTGGACAGGGATAGCAGGTGCCTTTCTAGTCTCCTTACAGGATGACAGAGAGTGGCCACCTCCCTCACCTCTTTCTAGGGCAGACCCGAATGGCCAGAGGGACCCCCGCCACTCCCTGGAGAGCCCTACACTTTGACCCACTGCCAGTCAGCCTGGGATTGGTTTTGTTTGTTTGTTTCTAAGATTTATTTATTTATTTGAGAGGGGTGGGGGGCAGGGAGAGAGAATCCCAAGCAGACTGCATATGGAGTGTGGATTCTGCCCCCCCCGATGCAGGACCCAATCTCAGGACCCCAAGATCACGACCTGAGTCGAAACCAAAAGCCAGCTGCCTAACCGTCTGCACCACGCAGACACCCTTGGGATTGTTTTTATGAGCTCTGGGTTGGGTTCTGTCCACACTGTGTCCCTAACTGACTGCTGGGTGATTTTGAACAACCTCTGGGCCTTTGTTTCTTAATTTATAAGATGGAAAAGCTCTACTTGAAGCCCTCCAAGTCAAAATGTTGTAGAATCTTGGACTCTCTTTTAATGGAATCTGAGTCATAATGGAATCAAGCAAGGAAAGAATGCAGAACAGTGAACCCATCACACAGACCTTCATTTCTCAACGCATCACACAGACCCTCATTATGCAGAAGAGGCTGCCTGGCTTCACTCCCGCTCAACGTCCTCTTCATCATACTTCTCCAGCCCCAGCTGGGCTTTCGGCCCCCTCCCTGCCTCCTGTCCTGCCTCTTGTCCCTATGACGTCCCTGTATCTGTGCCCTGTGCCTGCTTCAGTCACCAGTTACTCTGACCAACCTGGTCTTCTTCCCACCTCATGCCCAGACCACCTGCCTCCTCTTACCAGTTTCACCCCTTCCCACCTCCCTGCCTGGAGCCCCTCCACCCTTGCCTGCCCCCCTGCTCCTCCCACCACCTGCCTTCCCCCCTCCCCTGCATCCGCCGCTGCTTCCGACTTGCCCCCCTCTTCTCCCACACCTCTCCCTTTACCCCGGCCTCTCCTACTCACCCTGCTTCTTCCCCCACCTGCATGGGCCTTGGGCCCAAATAGGCCTCCCCTGCTCCTGCTAGGACATCTGCCCCAAACAGTCCTCACCGGGCCTGATGATTCCCACACACCATCGTGGGGGCCTCATGTCCCTCCCAGTGGGGACCCTGGCCCAGCCCAGAACTCCTGGGAAGGCGGTACCCAGCATGCTGGTGACCTGGTGAACATGGGGGACGCTGGGTGATGACCAGCAGGCATACAACCAGGAGGGCCACCTCCTTCAGGTAAGGGTCTCTTTCCCAAGATGGGGGGCTCAGCTACCCCCATGTCCTGGTTATCTTGCTGCCTGAGAATAGCACGTGCCTCCATTTCCATTCCCTACATCATAGATAAATGGGGATCTTATTATTTGACATAAGAGTAAAGGGAGTAAAGCTTGGGGCAGATTGCTGAATCTGGATGATCCTTGTCCATCTCAACACGTAAGTCAAGGACACCGATACGCACACGGACACACGCCGTGTGCACCAGCAGGCCCAAGTCACCACAACCCTGAGCAGAGATCAGCACGGAGTGCGAGGTAGCTTTGGCCTGATGATGGTTTGAATGGAATGTTCTGAGACATTCTGTTTTCGCACCCTTTTATGCCATCCGAAAAACTTGGTTCTGATCTCTTAGTTTCTATCTCATGTTGATCAGTTGAGGTCCCTGTGGCCATAGAACACATTTCCCCTGGGATGAGGAACCTTTTTTTTTTTTTTAACATCAGGGTCAGAGGACTGAGTTAATCATGCTTTTATCATTGGCCTGAGTGAGGCCCCTCTTTTGTTCTATTTATTCACTTTCATGCCCATTTCTCACTTCTCCTCCCCTCGTGAAAACACTACTCAAAACGTTTTGATGTGTATGTGTATGTATTCTCACAAAATCTGTGGTGTTATTTTGTTAGCTGTATTTTTAATTTTCGTACGTGAGATTGTGCGCTAGACTTCATTGTGTTTACTACCTTTCACCCGCACTCTCTTTTCAAGATGTGCCTCTGTGTGTGTCATCTCCACTTCTCACTTCCACACTGTGTCCTGCCGAGCGTCTCCTCCAGATTACACTCATCCATTTCCCCAGGGACAGCCACACACCTAGACGCTCTGACTCTCCACCATGGTGGACACTTCCAAACCAACCATCCTGCTACATGCCCACTTGTGACACTATGGGAGACTTTTTCAGGACAGGTGCCCAGCACGGGGAGCACTGAGTTAAAGAGTCTAATCTTCCATCATTCGTGTGCAAGTGTTCTTGTTGGGATGAGAAACTGTTCATTAAATATCTCCCTGAGGTGAGTTCAGCAAGCTCCCTCTGCGCCATTCTATGCCCAAGACCTAGGAAGTAAAATAGTTTTATGAAACCTACAAGATAACTTTTGGCCTTTTATAACCAGCCTATATTTCACAAATTTTCCTGGATCTCAGTGGCTTTTCTTTATCTGTTTCTGGAGTTTGGGGGCAAGTACACACGCCTATGAATCAAGACTGTAGACTCTTGACCACCAGCACCAGCCAACATTAGTGAATGGGTTAACATCTGTTGTCAGGCTTTATTTATAAAGAGGCTGCATGTTGGACATCTTCTGGAACCTCTTTACACTTTGTTCTTATAATTATTAGTTAGTATTACCAATTACAGTAGTTACTGTTCTATGTCAGTCCATAAAACCTCACACTTTCAGAAGCTATTGAGATCTTTAGTAAGTTCCTTTTCCTTAGGCAGGTTGCTCTTCCTGTGTCCCTTATCCCTGTCTCGTTGATTGGCCAGGCTTGAAAGGCACCCCGCTTTGTAATTGTCCTCTTACGCTACCTGGGCCTATGGCTAAACCATGAAGATGCAGGACTAGTGATGGCTGAGCTGGAGAGGAATGCAGGGGCCTACCCTCAGAGAGACCCTGGCTGGAGTTCCCTGGGTAACTTCCTTCCAGGTGCACCATCTCATCTGTATCCCAGCAACACCCAGAATAATCCTTTATGACCACCAAGGCCTTCCCACTCTGAGAATGCACCTCTTGCAGGAAGAGGGAAGGTTTCCAACGTTCTTATCAAAGCTGTGATCTTCTCAGATGGCCCTTACCCTGGAATTTACAAAGTAACGTCGCTAAACGTATATGCCGATGTAACCACGACCACATCCAGATGTAGAGTGTTTCATTATCACCCCAAATTTCTCTGTGATCCTTTGCAGTCAATACCACCCACCCCAAATCCTCAGGAAACACCAATTGGCGTTTTGTCCCTATAGATTTTTCTTGTGTGGGCTAGAATTTCATATAACAGTATTTACCCTTTCGTGTCTGATTTCTTTCATTCCGGATGCTGTTTCTGCCATCCATCCATGTTGTCTTGTATATCAGCAGTTCATTCTATTTAGTGCTGAGTGGGATCCCAAAATTGTTTTTCCATTGCACTTGTTACTAGGTATGACCGTTATCAATCTGTTGCCTCTCGACTCCAAATCGGCCCTTCATTACCTGCTCTGCAATAGTAGGAGAGCCCCTTGAAGCAATTCTCCTTTGCAGTGAGAACAATACCGAGCCATGTCAGTAGATGGCGCTGGAGGGACACTGCAGGAGGAAGGCGCGCCCCTTCCCTGGCCCAGGGTGCTTCTGTTGGCTTCTCCTCCTCTGACTGAGACTGCTGCCAGAGATGAATGCATGGGGACATCCATTGCACAGCCCCAGCTATGCATCAAGAGCACACAATGCCTGTGAGTTCACAGCCTCCGGCCTACCCCAGTGCCCACCTTGCTACACCCTCCCATCATGGACTCTGCAAACCTCCAGCCTCACACACCCTGCTGGTGAGCAGGACACCGAGTCCCCTGTTGCCAACCTGCCGGCCTCCGCCCACCAGCTCCCTAGAGGAGTGTTTCCGGTGGCCCTCCAGACACGGACACGTGCATCCCAGGCCTTCACCACTCTGCCTGCAAGTAGGTTCCCGACTCAGGCTCTCCCTGCTAACCTCTACCGCCAGTGACCTGGAGACCATGGGCCAAGCATGACACATTTTTCAATAAGGTTTGAATCCCAGCTTGAAGGAGAGGGTCCCCTTCTAATTTGTTCCCTCCTTGGATACTCTCCTTCTGCCTTAGAATCCTCCGTAGAGTTCTCTTAGGGTCACTCCACTGCAGAGGTAATAATTTTTAAAATTCTATTTTCCTTGTTCAAATTACCATGTGGTTTCCATATTCCGCTGGGCCCCTGAGAGATATGTTAGACATTTGTATTGTTTCAAAGTTTTGGCTGTTATGAATAAAGCTGCCATGAACATTTTGTCTTTGGATGGCCATAGGTTGTCATTTTTCCTGATAAACACCTAGAAGGGGAATTGCTGGGTCACGTGGTAAGCGCATAAGCAATTTAAAAGAAATTGCCAAACTGTTTTCCAGACTGGCTGCACCATTTTATATTTCCAGCAAAAATGCTGCTCCCATCCCTGCCAGCACTTGACATTGCCAGTCTTTAATCTGAGCTATTCTAGTGGGTACGCAGCTCCCTGATGAATAATGGTGATGGAGTGTCTTTTCAGATGCCAGTTGGCAATCTGTGTATCTTCTTTCGTGACACATCTGTTCCAACCTTTTGCCCATTATTCCTTTGGTTCTCTTATTAAGTTGTCATCTTATTAGGAGTCTTAATGGTGTCCTTCACAGAGATTTTAGTTTGGATGAAATCCAATTTATCTTTTTATTTCAGGGTTAGTGCTTTTTATGTTCTAAGAAACCACTACCTACCACAAAGTTGTGAAGATTTTTTTCCCTACATTTTCTTGTAGGAATTTTACAATTTTAACTTTTATATTTGGGTCTATGATCCACTTTGAGTTAGTTTTGTGTATAATGTGTAGAATGCGAAGTAAGGGTCAAGGTTTGTATTTTTCCCTTCAAATATCCAGTTGTTGCAGCACCATTTGTTGAAAAGATTATGGAATTACTTTGGCACCTTTGTCAAAAGTCAGTTGGCCGAGCATAAGTCTGTTTCTGCATACTGGTCTGTGCCACTGGTCTATTGGTCCATCCTTATGCCAATACCACAGTTACTTTATAGTAAGTCTTAGTCAGGTAACATAACTCTTCCAACTTGGTTCTTCTTTTGCAAAATTGCTTTAGCTATTCAAGGTCTTTTGCATTTCCAAATAAATTTGAGCATCAGCATGTCAATTTCTCCAGAAAGCCTGTTGGGATTTTTATTGAAAGTGCAATGCATCTAGCGAAAAATATGGGGAGAACTGACATCTTCACAATATTGTGTCTTTCAATCCATGAATATGGTATGACTTACTCTCCATATAGTCTTTAATTTCTCTCACACTGCATCTCTCCGACCATTCTTCTGCAATCATATCTCGCTTTGACGACAGCCGGGAAAAGTCTTCCACTTTTAAAGACCCAAATGATTAGACTGGGCCCACCCAGATAATCCAGAGAGCAGAAGTGGAAAATAAGTAAAAGACAGAAACCTGGGAAACATTAGGGCTCATAGAGTGAGCCTGGTTTCATGAGCCTTCCCTCAAGAGAGGGTGTCCCCTGGAAATGCAAGGCCAAGAGCCAGAGCCAAAGAACTGGAGGTCACGCTGGAGGACTCTTGGGAAAGAGGTTGCTAGCCTTTCCCCTGGCAAGCATGTGACATTGGGACACTTCCTTTATCCATCTTCTGACCCCACAGACCCAGGCCTAGGAGGACAAGGGCACTGCCCAGAAGTGATGAAATGTTAACATACCTTTCTGTCCCTACCTGAGGCAGGGAGGGGAAGGGGTGCCCCAGGGGTCGATGACTGCTGTAGTTCACAGCACTGGAGGTCAATTGCATGTTTACTGCTTGTAGCGAGTGTGACTGAAGCAAACGAGACTGCCCCAGCCACATGCCTGAGCAGAGCTCCTGGACCTGAGAGCTCAGAAAGAAATGCATGCGGGATCAAAAGCAGTGGCCTTAGCTCCATCTTACCTTCTCTTCTATTTGACACTGGGCGTCCCTTGTGGAGTCTGTGGAAATAGAAGGCTTCGAGGGACTGTAAGCAGGCAGCAGGGGACAGCTGGGAAGCTGCCTGGCTCCATCAGATTCCATGGCCCACGGACATCAATGTGGCAACAAAGTCCCCACACAGGAGTCAGAGGCCCCGGTCAGAACTTTTGAGGCCTTTTCCCGAGATGTCCTGCCCTCTCCTGCCTCTCAGCCTTGGCGTCCACCTCCTCTTTCTCGTTTTAGTCACCCGCAACCCTGTTTTCTCTCTCCTAGAATTAAGAACCGTCTTCAGAAAGCAACACAAGAAACCATTTTCAAACTGACTTTAATCTTTTTTTTTTTTCTGCCCAAATATCGTACATGCAGAAGCCATGTGAAGAATTTTCTCCTCGAGGGAATTGGCAAGAATGTTGTCGGAAAGAGCCGGAAGTCCTCCCCAGCTGTCCACCTGCCACCTAGGAGCCACAGCAAGTTTGGAAAGATGCTGCACATAGAAAATGTAGAGAGCACAGATATAAAAGGCTAATTGCTTCTTATCTAAACAGTGTGCTTGTCAGTCCCTATCAGCGATCTCTTTCTTTGCAGGATGCATTTGGAAATTCTAAAAAAGGGGTTCCTGCCTCCTGTGAATTTACATTCTGAAGGAGTGGATAGACTAATCAGGCCAACTTTTCCTAAGGAAGCAGCCGCTCACTCTGCCTGCTGAGGTGAGGTCTGCTGAGAGATTCTGGAGAGAGGGGTGGTTTCAAGAAGCAAAATACGTGGATGGGGAGTAAGTGCCCCCTCTCTTCCAGTCAGGGAGCATTGCCTTTCACATTCTCAGGTGTTCTACTCTCTCCCACGGATGTCATTCTAGAAGCAGAGAGGAGGACTGACCCAGTCTCATCTGCCGGTGGGGGTACTGAGCTGTGTAGGACGCGGCTGAGGGGGTCCCATCACATCAGCACCTTGAAAATTGTCCATTGTAGACAACCCTTAAGTATTTCCGGTCATTACACAAGAAGAAAAGAGGGAGAACAAACCACAAAGAGGTGGAAGCAGAGTCTGTTAGGATTCCCAGAGTTCTTGTCAGAAGCAGCACATCTGGGCGCGGATGGATGAGAACCTGCACCCAGTCGGGGTACCAGGAGCTGGACGAAACCAGCCCGTGGACCCAGGCGCACCAGGCTGGAAACCCTCCTCGCTCCAGATCAGACTTTTAAAACCTGGAGGGAACCATGGAGCAACTAGCAAATGCTCTGATTTTGCAGATGAGGAAGCTGAGGCCCAGACAAGTGAGGAGTCTTGCACAAAGTCACAGTTTGGGACAAAACTGTATAGGACAGCCTTTGATTCTCTGTAGCCAGCTATCCAGGCCATCGAGCTGGGGGGCGGATGCTCTGTGGCCCCTGGATTCCCAGAGCCCCTTTCTTTAGCCAAACTCTCTGGAACCCAGTCCCCAGGGACCCTTCCTGACATCGGTGTGAACTCCCTGGGGGGGGGGGGCGCAAGGCCCCCGGCCTTACTAAGTTTCCAACTAGAGCCCTGGAAGGTTTCCCCAAAGCAATAACGCACTTTTCTCAACAAGCACTGACCCCAAGCTAGTCTAGGCCCCTGACAGAATTCAGTTTCTCTTATTGGTGTGGTTTTCCTCACAGGCACAGCCAGGCTGGGCCCACAAAAGCCCGAGCTTGGGGTTTGGGGGGAGAAGGAGTTGCTTTGCTACATGGAAAGATTAAGCCCTTTGTCAGAGAACAAGGTCCCCCATCAGGCATGACAACAGCCGAAGCCGCCTTTGTGGGGCCTCATCGGCAGAGCTGGCGCCCAGGGAGACCAAGTTGCTCTCTTTGGCATCACCGACATTGCTCTGAGATGCTCAGGCACTCTCAAAATCAGCCTTTCCCAGCCAGATCAGGCCCCGCCAGCCGCCACCAGGCCTCCCCTGACTGGGCGGGGCTCCCCTGCCTTCAGTCGTTGAGTGTTTGGTTTTGCCCCATCCTCTTCTGACCTGAGTGAAAAGCAGACTTGAGGAAGAAGACAGGAGAAGAATCTACACGCCCGTCTCCTCCCTCTTCGTTCGATGAAAGAGAATCCAGTACAGGAAGCAGCATGTTCACGAGCCTCTTTCCGTGTCAGGATCGGGGAGGAGAAGACGCCGGGGAGAGGAGCATAAAGGGAGGAGGCAGCAGGGAGCAGGCCTCTTCTTTTCCATCTCCTTGCAGACGCCTGCCCGCCCGCAGAAATGCTGCAGGGCCCACCTGGGCCTGAGTGGTGCGCCCTCTCCCTCCAGCCAGGTGGGGGGGCGCCTCGTCTCCATCATCAAGCAAAGGCAGCCGTTTCTTGCACAGAGTTTGCACAGTGCAGGAAGCAATCAGAGACCCAGAAGAGCGGCCTTCCTGAAGCTCTGCTGCTTTCTGGGCCGAGGAGGATAGGGAATCGGAGGCATCGGGGAGCCCCGGAGCCCCCGCGGGGGAGGAGCTCAGCGGCCCCCCCGGGCAGCAGGGTGTGGAGCGAGAACCCTGGTTGCATGTCAGGGTTCCTGGTCACGGGGTCGAAGATTGTGCTACATTTCGTTTCCAGAGACGTACCCTTGGAGGTCTCTATTGTCTCTGAGGGGGGGAGGGGGCTGTTCTCCTCAAGGCTGGCAGTAAAGAAGAGCTTGGGCATGCTTGCCCTGGTAGGGGTCACACCCCTGGGAGAACTGGCGATCCCACGAGCGAGGAGCTACCCGGGTGCCCTCTTTCTGGAGCCCCTGGGCTCTGCCTCACCCCCGCCCCTGGGATGCCGGCATGCCAGGAGGGCCTCCTAAGCCCTCCGCTCCTTTCCTGGGAGAACTGGGAGGTGGAAGAGATGGGATGGGGAGGAGTTTCGGAGCTGGTTCTTCCCTGAAGGATCAAATCCCCCTTGTCAAACCTAGACGTGGCCCCATTTACTGGAGCGTGATTCATACCAAAGGCCCTCAGACGTCCCTGTAGGGATGGAGTCTATGAAGGAAGTGGGACACGTTGAACAGAGCAGAAACGTGAAGACAGATGCTCTGAATCATCCGTCACGGTTCCTGCCCACAGCCCAGCATTGCTGCAGGGCCACCCCCATCTCTGCCGCATCCTCCACGAACCTGCCAGAGCAGAGGAAGGGGGATGACAAAGCGTCCCGTCCTGTCCTCAGCTCTGGGTCTCACCTGGGGGAAGCAGGCCTGCAGAGCCAGGGCGTGGTACCTGGCAGTGCGTCGGTCCCAGGTTAGGGAGCATTCTGGGGGAGATCGTGTTGCCTCCTTCCCCCACCATCCCCTCTTCAAAGATGCTCCCCACCCCAGGGAAGGCCAGGCGGCACACTGTGCCCCCTCCTCTCCTGGGACAGGCTAGCTCCCAAACGGCTTCTCAGACAAGCCCCTGTATCGAGGAGGATGAGAAACAGACCCTGAAACCCAGCCATTCACCATCACACATGCATCAGCCTCAAGTGAACTCACCATCATGGGGGGAAATCCAGGTGCGGATTAGTAACTGATTTGGTACAAAGGGTTAAAGAGGATAATTCCCTAAGGTCAACCTGGGGAGAATTACTTCCCATTAAAGAGGTGGGCGCCCCAGCTCCTGGGCAGTTTGGGCGGCTAGGGCCTGGAGGCAGGTCAGCGCCAGTTACCCGCAGGTCAGGCCCCAGCTCGGGCTAGACCTTCTGCTGTGCTAACTAACCTGCCCCCAGAGGCAAGGGGACCGTGGCCTATAGCCACCCAGGGCCAGGCTCTCTGCTGGCAGCCCTCCACCTTCCCTGTCTTCCCAGGCCCCTCAAGGAATGAGGGTGATATCCCTCCCTGATATCCCCCATTCCCCTGGGTCTCGGTAGCACCACTCGGGGCTACATCAGCAAATGTCTACGCCATCCTAGGAGTCATTACTAATCCTGCCGTTCCAAAAGTGTAGAGTATGTTCACGCCATCCTGAGGGTGACTGTTTGGGAGAGGTGAATACATCACAGACAGGACATAAAATACCCTTTTGTGAGCGAGTTTCCCTCTCCCCACCCTAGGGTCAAAGAGTACAGAGCCCTTTGCCTTATTTTTAGAAACATGAGAAATGTGCGCATTACCCAATCCCAACAACGGGAGAGAATTTCTGCCTAAAGAGAAAACTCGACCCAGCTGCCTCCTCCCTCTCCCTACGCCCACAACCGTCCTCATCTGTGATAAGACAAGAATGGAGGCTTTGGCAGCAGCCAGGAGCCCATTTGGTTCATTTCTTACTGCCCTTACCCACTTTCCGTCTGTGGGCAGGACCAGGAGGGTTTTCCTGGGGGGGAGGTTACCGGGCTCTGGCTTCACCCTGATGTGGGTCCCTACCAGGAAAGGAGGCCCTTTATCTCCTGACAGCCGCCTCCTCCACCTGCCCTCAGAATCCGCCTCTATGCCCATCTGTCCGGCTTTGGTTATGAATGGAGTCCAAGCACGCAGGCCCCGAGACCGCTCCACTGCTCAGCTGGGTAGCTCCCCTCCACCTTGAGCATGTGGGTCAGAGTCATGCAGCACTTGGGGCTGACGTCTGGGGAAGAGGCAGAGGGATGGTCTTCTCCATACCTTGACCCCTCCTGCCACCTCTTTTCTTCCCACTAGACACAGACCCAAGGGCTGCTGTGTCCACCCCCTTGGGCAACCTCTCGCCTTTTGCCCTAGACCTGCGGAGGGAGAGGACAGATTTGGGCATTCCTAGCAGACATCTCAGGGGTCCAGGCCCTGGTACCCTCCCCCACACAGGGCCCAGCTGTCATATGAGGTCGGGGTTTGAGTGGCTTTGGGAAGCTCCAACCAGACAAGGGTGGGAAGAAAGCAGAGGCAGGGGAGGTGCCGAGAGAGGCCAGGCCCCTCCCCGGAGGACGGCTGCGGAGTGCAGGGAGGCGGGGAGGCAGAGGGGTAAGTATTGCTTGTACAGAGCTGGTGACCATGGCAGTCTAGCTGAGTCCAGAGCCAGGCTGTCCGTGAGGCCAGGAAGCTGGAGCCCAGGTGAGTCTGAGCTCCCAGACAGGGACCCTGGTCTGGAAATGAGCAAACAAAGAGAGACCCAAATGATCGACCTCACGCAGCTAATCCCCAAAGGTCAGACAGGATTCTCAACAGTGGCACAGGGCAGGTCAGCCCCAGCCCTCCTCATTCCAGCAACAGCCCCACCCTCAGCACTTCCTCCACAAGCCAGGCCCCACCGGGATGCACCCCGAGGGGGACAGGGCCACCCCCAGGGCCTGGAGAGCACACAGGCGCCTCAGGGACCATCTGCTTTGGCAGAGAACATCCCCCCTGAGGCCAGCCTCTGGGGTGTCAAGACCCTCCAAGTCCACACCTCCTGGGGTCCACTGGGAGAGCTCCTTTGGCATGTTGGAAGCGAGGAGGCTCGGAGGAGGACAGGAGGTGAAGAACAACGCTAAGGGAGGTGCCCGCACTTCCCTCCAAGGGGCCTGGCCAGCCACCCTGGGAACTAAGTCTTCCTAGTGTTCCGCTTGCAGGAAGGAGGCGGCTCCTGCCGAAGGGAGGAGGCGATCTCCAAGCCCTCAGCTTCCCAGGCATGTTCCACTCCCCCGGCCCCCGGCCAGGGCACTAGATGAGCATGCGACATGCTGCAGGTGCATTCAGTAGGAAGAGCTGCCAGAGCACTCAGTGGGGAGGAGGGTGTCGGGTCCCCGAGGGGCCTCAGTGTGGCCAGCTGCAGTGGGTGCTACATTCCTCAAAATAGAGCAGCGGTGCTGGGAGAAACACAGGTGGGACAAAGGACGAGACAGAAAACGAAGCAGGGACCAGCAAGAGGCGGCCCGGACAGGGACACATGGGCTCCGCCCCGGGCACAGGACCAGGCAGGGTGGATGGGTGGCCACATCCCCCGCTTCCGCCCCTGCACTCGGGGATCCGCGCCCACACAACACTCCTTTGGGTTTCTTTTCAACGAGACACAGAGAGATGTGGATTTTAGCTCATGTAGTCACCAAGACTGGCTATACCCAGACACGTGAACGGATAGAACATGGTCACAGACACACACAGACACACACGCACGCACACACTAGTCTCCGCTGCCAGTTGGGGTGGGCCCAGTAGCCGACAGGCATGCAGCAGGGCAAGGGGTCCAGAGAGACACGAAGACTATGTACAGAGGGCGGGGAGGGGCCGTCAGGCACCCCTTCCCACACTGCCTCCCGGCCTCTTCTGAGGTCCTTAGGAGCACGAGGGGCTGGTGGCACTCTCCAGGGAGGACTGGGACAGGCGCCTGGTGAGGGATCCAAGTGTAGAGTCTGCCACTGAGGACGTGGGGAAGAGTTTGTACCAGCCCGTGACCGCAGCACTCAGGTCCAGCTCGTCCAGCATGATCTGGGCCATGCCCATGAAGCATTTGTGGTCCATGCGGCCGTAGTCTCCCCAGACAATCACCTGCGGGGGAGGGGGTGGGAAACGGGGGGCGCTGAGCCAACTCCCCGACTTCAGGGCTCAGTAGTGGACCCAGGAACCGGCAAGTCTCACGAAAGCACAGATGAGGCAGAGAGAGCCGGAACCGAGACTGATTTGGGGGCAACAGCTTACTGAGCACTGAAGACGTGCCAGCCTCCATCGAACCAACTCCTCTCCATTATCTCAGCCGTTACAACTGTCTAGGTAAAGGTGCTACGTACCATCGTCTCGACAAAGAGGCAACGACAGCTCAGAGAGGTTAATGAGCCCAAAGATACACAGTAATTGGTGGCAGAGCTGGGATCAGAACCTGGGTCTGACTTCCAGAGCCTCCCAGCATCCCAGATGGCAGCCTTCCCCAGTAAGAAGCAGACGGAAAGAGTCTGGGACCTGAGTCACAGCTTCTAGTCTGCTGCTGGCGAACAGCGGAGCTTGGGGAGACCCCTGGCCCTCGCTGGACCTCAGTGTTCCCACCCAGAAAACTGGAAGAGGGGAAGAGATTAGCTCAGTGATTTTCAAACTTGTATTTTTATCAGTGGATCTTTTTCTCAAAATGGAATCCCAATATATATATACATGAAAACAGATACCCAGGATCCTCCCTACCCCCACAGAACCCCAGGGTTCTGCAGTCCTGGCCATTTGCGACCCCAAGGGCCCTTGCCACGCAACCACCTCAGCCCAGAGGAACAGCCCTAGATGAGTAGTTACACAGCCCAGACAGCCCCTGGCTCAGGCCTCTCCTCTGCCACCCATGTGGCCTCAGGCAAGGCCCCCAGCCACAACCACCACTAATACTCCGAGAGCAGCTGTCTATGGGCCAGGCACTCAGTGAGGCCCTCCATGTGCATCTCTCATTTACACTTCACAGTATGCCACCCACAGACCATGATGGCGCTGGAACTTGAACCCAGGACTGAACCCAGAGACCAGCCCCCACTTAGCCTCTTGCTAAGCACCTCAGGTGCTTCATCTGTGAATGGGCATGATGATCCCTCCCTCCCGGGACTGTCGTGAAGGGCACCGCACTCTCTCGGAGTTGGGGTGGCGTCACCTTGGCCTGGGCCACCTGGGCTCTGCAAGTCGCTAGCTGAAACCTCAAGTGAGTCACTTCACCTTTCTGAGACTGCAAGATGGGGAGAATCATACCTACTTCACAGCTTCATCTGGAGGCTGAAAGGAGGTCAGGATTGGAAAGCCCTTCGCCCAGAGCCTGGCACGGAGCTGATGCGCAATAAGCATTAGCACCAGGCGGAAAGAGAAGGCGGTGGTCAAACGCTGCTTCTACCTACAAGCTGAGCAACCTGGGGTGGGGGGTGGGCAGTGGACTTATCCCCCTGAACTCTGGTTTCCTTATAAATCAACCAGGGGCAAAAACCCCTCACTGGGCTGTGAAAACAAATGGGTCATGCGCATTAATGCACCTGGTACAGTGCCTGGCAGAGGACGCATCATACATGAAAGAGATTTTAAACTACAACTTGCAGTTTTGGGGAGTCGTCCTGCCCCAGGGGCCCCGTAGCACTCACCTGCAGCACCTTGCCCTGGGGCCCCTCGTCGAAGAGCAGAGCCTGCTGGTACAGGGGGTCACAGGTCTTCTTGGCCACCTTTGTCTTCTTTTTGGCCAAGCAGGCCCCGTTCTCAAGCAGGTAAACCTTGATATAGGTGGCTGAGGGATGGGAGAAAGCATGCTGGGGAGGGGTCCAGGACAGACTGATCCCCTAACGTCCTGCTGCTCCTGGAGGTGAGCAAGGTGAGTGGGATGAGCTGACCAGTGGACAGCAGTAGAAAAGATGGGCTCAAACACTGACTCGTCCATCCTCCCCTCCCCTCAACCCTGTCCACGGGCCTTCCGGGCCAGCCATGACTCCGGGGTCGAGAACACTGATCTAGGCCAACGGGCAGCTGAGGACACGCTAGACCCGGAGCTCAGTTGCGCACCCCTGCCTGGCAGGACCCCGTATCCAAAACCCCTCTCCCCGCTGCTCGGCCTCACCTGGGAGGGATTTGGAGCCTGGTTTGGGGGTCAGGCCCCGAGCCTCAATCACTTCCACCTCTAGCTGGCCACTGCGGTCCATGATGGCAATGTGCACGTCCCCTGCAAGGAAGAAAAGGGACCCTCCAGGCAGAGGCAGAGCCGGGATGGGCTGGCCAGCTGCTGTGCAGAGCGCAGTCTGCAGAGGGCGCTACAGTGCTGGAACAGGCAAAACATGCAGAAGACTGCTTGTGCCAGAACGGCTCTCGAGGGGCCACTTGAAAGGAGGTGAGAAATACTTTGATAGGTCCCCTGGGGCAAGGGCGGGGGCATGACCCTCAAGAGGCATGCTTGGGTAGCAACGAATGGCTGCCCAACTCCCAGTAAGTCCCAGTGAACTGGGGGGCTCCTGTCTTACTGAGCAGAATAGCAGCCCTCGGCCACTCCCCAAATATTTACAGACTCTCCTTTTGAAAAGATGCCGAGATAGGAGCCTGCGCGGGACAGGAGGCATTGCCTGGGAATTAGGGCCTGTTCGCACCCCAGCCAAAGGATGCAGGGAAGGCCGGTTCTCCCGGGAGCAGAGAACTGAGAACTCCTCACTGTGCTCCCACAAACGATTACCTCGCCGAGGCAAGTTCTGTATGAAGTCATGTCAGTTATTTCTAGAACTCTTAGCTTTGTTCAACATCAGTTAGCGGAATTTGAAATTATGCATTAGTCACTTGGAACAACCTTCAAAGGAATGCAGAATCATAAGCCTGATGCAGAGAAATTAAAATTGGCCAGACTTTGGGTTCAGCCACCCATTTTAGATACTCCGAGCTATCATGTAATTGTTTGTATTTGCATACTTGGGAAGATGGGGATTTATTACTTTCAGGAAACATCCTGGAAGTCATCACCCTCCCTCTAGCTATTTCTGACCTCCCCATAGGGAGGGAAGAGGGGAGGTCTCACTCTAACATCCCTAAGGAGATAAGCTTAGGCAAGCCTGTCCTTCCCACTTCTAGACACCAGGAGGCACCACACACAAGTGTTCTAGGCTGGGAAGGCACAAAAGCCTTGTGGAGGTGGCTGGCTCCTCTCACTGCCTCCCAGTCCCTGGCTGGGCCTAGGGCTGGGAAAAGCAGACTCCCCAGGCCCTTAAGAGCCTGTGAGCAAGGGCTGAGAATTAGGCAAATCCTACCCCAGGGCCAGAGGAGAGCTGGTGCTCACCCTCCGAGGGTCCCCGTGGACAAAGTCTCCTGTGGAAGCATGTCTGAGAAAACCGAAGCAGTGCAGTGGGAAGAGTACTGGCCTGGGACTGAAACCCAGCTCCAGTGCAGGGCTTGCAGCAGGGCACTGTCTGAGCGCCGCTTCCTCATGTGCTGTGAGGTCGAAGGTCGAACACTGTTCCAATGAGGACTGAGTCCAGATGCCTGGGGGCAGACTGCTCAGGTCGGACTGATGGGGAAGGGGGAGAGGCAAGGGGCATCTCTGGGGAAGCAAGTTCCTGGGAGGAGCCCCCAGAGCCAACACAACCAGTATCTAAGACAGAGGGAGAGAGGGAGGGAGGTGGGAGGGAGCCAGAAGTGCAACTGAGAGGACCGAGTAGAGACCCTGGAAGTAGGTCCCAGCTGCAGGGAAGGGGGATGAGAAAATTATTTAAAAGGCTTTTAGGTGCCAGGCAGGTAGAAGTAACAAGTCCAATAAGACACAGTTCCTCAGGAGTAAATGAAACACTTCATTCAAAGCATCAGATAGGAACTCGATGAATTGTTGTTAGATTGCGGAACTAAGGCAGGGATTCTTATTCCCATTTTACAGATGAGGAAACGGAGGCTCAAAGAAGGGGAGTGACCTGCCCAAGGTCACACAGAGCACCAGGGGTAGCACAGACTCGCTGAGCATCAAAGCTGCGACGCCTCTGGTTCACCGTCCCACACCGAGCAGGCACTCGGCACTGCCAGGCGTGCAGCTGCTGGTGGGAGAGTGGGTGGGCGTGTGGTGAGGGCGGCCCATGCTGTAAGGCCGCTGCGGGTAGCCCGCAGAGCAAAGCGGGAACCCCTGTCCTCTCTGAAGAGGGAGGGACCTCGGAGGGCCCAGCCAACTCCTTCTGGCTGGCGCAAAAGCCAGAGTGAGGGCTCCTCTCTGCGGCTAGCCCTGTGTCGCACGGGGCCCCCACGGAGCTCACCCCTTCTGTGGCGTGGCCGCCATCACCCCGCTCGCTCGGCCCTCAGGAAGACTCACCCATCGGTGGCGTCGCCAATGTCTGTCGCCCCACAATCTGGGCTGGCCCCAGCCCATCCAGGAAATCACTGAACTGGCTTTCAGCCCCAAGCCGAGTGGTGGGGAAAATGAACCTGGAGGAAGACGCAGAGGGGCACATGAGGTGGCCTGGATGGTGAGATGCAGTGGCTCCGCCCCGCGGACACTGGGCCATGCCCCTCTGTGCCTCAGTTTCCCCTCTCCATAGCACGAGTGCCCTGTTTTAGCTGGGGACAAACAGAACTCTTCATCTCTGCACGTTAAATAAAAATACTCTGGTGTCCCTTGAGAAATAGTAAACATAATAATGTTATCTAATCCTCAAGCACCAGGATTTTCTAAGGTGACCCTTAAAAGGCAGGGCTTGCGGGACACCTATGTCCTCCCCTGGGGATACGAGTGCCAAGAACCAGAAACATAGGCCAGAAATTTCCATGCCTGGAGCAAGTTCTAAGAACTGAGGTTTAGTTGACCATATGTTTGGAATCCAAGTTGATAACGTGAGGTGGTGTCCAAAACAGCAACCGAGACCAAAATAACACAATTGCAGGGTTGAGATAAAAGGCGAGCGATGGTGGGTGGTCCCTGGTTGTGGGGCCTGGAAACAGTAGCGAGCAACACTGATAGTGATCGAGAGCTGGGCGGGCGCCAGCAGCGCACCAAACGTTCCGCACGCATCGAGTTCATTCCTGCCATTCTGTGCAGCGGGAGCTACGCTCGTCTTACAGACGAGAAAACAGAGGCTTCGAGAGGTAAGACTTGCCTTGACTGTAAAACAGTGATGCGATGCCCACCTTGCAGGGTTATGGTGGCGATTGGGGCAGCTGGTGCGTGAAAGGTTCCAGACAAGCAGGACACAATAAAATGGTAGTTATGATGTTGCTGTGAACATCGAGGGCAGTGCCCCCCCTTATGCGCTCAAGGCTACATGTTCTGGGGGTGGCCAGCAGAGAAAGGACCAATGGGGGAGGGCGGACCCGGCTCTGCTCGGGGGGCTACAATGGACCAAAGTTCTAAGACCTCCTAGAATCGCCCAGGTATCTGGCCTGAGAGATCAGACTGTCCCAGAACGACTCCCCACTTGGAAAGTTGGGCCTTGAGTCCCCCTTGGCCAGCGACAGGCAAGGAGAAAGACGGGTTGCCTACACTTGTCAAAGAGGGCCTGAATTTCCCCAACAAGGCTGGCCTCCACTCTGAGGGAAGGGGCTTCGAGGCCCACCCACTCTTACTGGCTGTCAGCAATAACCCCAGCCCGCACTCTGAAGAAAACCTGAGAAGGTTAAATAAGGTCACGGACTCTCAAGGTCACAGAATTTTAGGAGCTTGGTCTAGAGAGTGTAGAGGTTGTGAACAAAGGTTATAGAGTCAAATGGCCTTAATTCAAACCCTGACTCCACCACCACTGAACAGCTGTGACCTTGGGTGGGTACCTCACTCTCCTCCCATGCCTCAGTCTCTCCACATGGAATATGGAGATCATGGTAGTGCTGACATCCCTCAGTGTTAAATGAGACACAGTTTTTGGTCTGATGGTGGCTGGTAGATCCCAGAGTAAGAAGCACCTATCTGAAGTGCCTAGTGACACCCTGCATATGCAGTAAATGCCCTGGCCATTTGCATTCATGGAAGTGGGCACAGTAATGAGACACAAGATCATAGAATCCTAAATAATAGAGCCACAGGGCCCTGCTATCAATGGGCCTTGATGAAGCCGAACCAGAAAATCTTAGTCGTATAACCAGCTTCATAGATTTGGGAGGGACGAAGGGAATATCTAACCCAGTGACTTTTGAACTGCAACTCCCATGCAATGGAAAAAATACATTTAACATCATAGACCTCTGTGCATCCATATATTAAAAAACCAAAACAAAAGTTCACAAGGTAATTCATCCTCACACCACAGGATATGTTTGAAATTTCTATTTCTTTCCCTAATGCTGGTTTTGACCCACTAAACTGATTTTACTTCCTGCCTGAGTCACCAACCACAGTTTGAAAAACACCAATCCAGTCCAACCTCCTTCTCTCAGCTCCATGCAAGACCACTTGTGAGAACTCCATTCATCTGAGCCGTAACAATGGTTTCAGATCGAAAAGGATTCTGGGTCCACATTTTCCTCCAGAGCCCTCTCGTCTGAGGGCAGTGTGTAGGTGCTGGGGGCTGGGAGGCATGAAACATACAGATGGGATGCACTGCCCCTGGGGCCGCTGGGGGGTTTGGATGGGAAACAGCAGCCCAGAGCAAGAGGAAGACTGGGGCGCAGGCAGCGGATGTCCACGGAAGGCAGGGACGCAGAGGAACCCAGACATCTGGACCCGAAACCCAGCCAGAAAGATTTCCCCACCCTGCCCCCTGACTCTGGGACTAGAGGACCATGCGGGAAGGTGGGGACCAGAGTGGACATGGGCTGCACGCACGTGCCCTCGGAGCTGTTGCTGTTGGTGCTCCCATCTGTGGACTCCCGGCTGCCCTGGCGTGTGACCCGACTCCGCATCTCCACCGCGATGCCCGTCTCTGTGCTCCGCCGGATGGTGCTGCGCAGCTTCTTGGTGGCCCCTTCTGGGACCCCCGAAAACAAAGAAAGGGAACAAGGTCAGATCAGTGATGAGGCTTCTGTGGGAGTGCTGCCAAGGTCACCTCTTGGGATGGGGCAGGACGGGCAGGGCTCTGACTGGAGGCAGGGGCGCTGCTGAGCTGGTCTGCACAGTGACAGGGACGAAGACTAGAAAGATGGCTGGAGGCAGCGTCAGGATGGTGGGGCTGTGGGGTGGGAAGTCACCAGGTGCAGCCCAGCCCTGCAGCGTTCACCCTCATCCCTGCCAGGCTCCCTGATGGCCACCTTCCCAACTCAATTCCAGCCTTTGCCCCAAATGGAGAAAGTGTTCCTTTCTCTTCTGGAAAGGTTGCTTTCTCTGGCATTCCCAGATTTGCTTTCCCTCTTCCAGGTACCCTCATGAACCCTATCACACCCGGACCTCACACTCCACCTCTGTGATACCTTCATAGGCCCAATAAAACCCCCATGGGAAGCTTGGCCACTCTCAAACTAACCTGCATTCTCAAGGTGGGTCTGAATGTGGAGGGGGATGTGTGTGGAAGGGTGCAGAGGCCATTAGGGAAGCAAGACTGAGAGAGACCACTAGGTTGACCTGAACAGACCTTGGCTTTGAGAGGTCTGCAGAAGAACCCCAGAAACCACATGGTGAGAGCTCACTCCGTGTCTCTGTACCTCTTGTTTGGAGGGCCCTCTACCCTCACCTCAGCCCCCCTCTTGAGCCTTGCAGGGAACATGGGGCACTTTGCCTCTCCTAGCAGCACACCATCCTGCCTGGGTTTCCATGGCAACCTCCTCAGCATTGCAGCGAGGTCCCCCTAGACACCCTCTCCTCCTGGGGGTGGGGGGGAGCAGAAGACGGGTTGAATTGAAGGTTTGTAGGCCTGCCCCTGCTGAAGCTTCACTGCCTGAAGAGCTTGATAGGAAGGGAAGGTGGCATCACATAAGGACTGTGCCAAAGGAGCCACTGGTTAGAGGCCTGGGCAAATTAAGAGTGGAATTGCCACCAGGGCTGAGGAGGCTGGGAGGGGGGCTGGCAGCACAGCCTCCAAAAGCAGTGGGGAGCGGGGAGCCGGTTATGCTGGCAACCCCCTCTCCGGGCCACACCCCAGTGGTGCGTTGGGGACGCATTGTTGAAAATGCCAGCCTGAGAAAAGGGGGGCTTCAGTCTCGCTGCTTCATCCTACTTACATTTCAGGAAGTCCCCCCAGCGGGAGGGAAGGCTGAGAGGGCCGGCCCCACCAATGGATGGGATGGGGGGACTGGGAGTGGGGATGGGCCGGTGGTGAGGAGGAATGTCTTCTCTGAAGCCAGCCCAGCTTCTGGGATATTGGAATAGCTACTATCCACAAGTCAATGAGACCACCGATATGTCTATCAGTCTATCTCTCTCTCTCTGTGTCTCTCTCTCAAACACACACAGAGTCACTTTAGCTGATACGTATTTCTTTCACACAAGCATAAGCATATACACATGAGTGCTAACAACCACATATATGAGTACAGTGATCTCCCACACCAGGTCATGTATGTTCATAAAATGGGCACACAGTCACTAACAGTCCTACTAGGTCTTAGTCACACATACACACAACACACTCTGCCACATACATGTGACCGTCACACCATAACACCTGACTGAACCCCACCACTTGATCACAAACAGTGTGTGACCCACCACACAGAGGACTGGGCAATGATGGTGGGTGTAGGGTGCTCACCTTATCCCTGACTCCTAACTGCCACATCCCCTCTAACCCAGTTAGGAGACAGATGGGTCTGTGGGAGCTGCACTTTACCCTCCCCCATATCTCCCCTCCCCCGACAACACACACCCTGAGCTGAAGCCAGAGCCTCACCACCCCATGGCCCCAACCCTCCTCTTCTAGACCCACTTGGGAGAAAATTTACCTTCTTTGACCTACCCAATGCACTGTAAGCCCCTGGGTAGGGGTGTCACAGAATCCTGAAGTATTAGAGACACCTCGCTAGCCCCCCACTGCCATTTCACAGATGGGGAGCCTGAGGTTCACGTGCTCACAGGGCTGGGGTCAGACCCCAGGCCCACACTCTCCTGGTCTACTGACGGCCTACTTTTCACTCCTCTCCATCAAGTCCACATTGGTTTGAGAAGTGATTCAGCAGAGATTAAGTTCCATATCTTCTGGGTGGGGAGGAAGTTCTTGCAGCTTCAGAGGTCTTGTCCAGTCTGAACTCTGTCGATCTGGGAGTAACTTTATGTAGACTCTCTCTCTCTCTCTAAAGAACTGGGCCAAATTGCTTGCAATAATTCTGTGGTGCCTGGAGACTGAAAGACTCCAGGAACCATCTCATCTGTCCCACTACATACAAGGGAGAGGCAGAGCCTTTAGCAGCACTGCCCATGGCATCTCCTGGAATGGTCCTGAACCCTCTTCCCAGAGCCCAGAGCCCAGGTGGGAAGGGCTGCTGTCCCTGGTACTGAAATGAGGAGCTTCATTTGGGCAGAGGCTAGAATGGCCCAGCCTAAGGCCAGGCCAGAACCTACCTATGTCCTGGGACCCTAAAGCTCTGACCCTACCCTCATCATTGCTCCTACAACTTAGAGAGTGTTAGATCTAGAAGGAAGCTGGGAGACTAAGACCGTCTTTATAGCTCCATTTTACAGAAGAAGAAATTGAGACCCAGGGAGAATATGACTCTCCCAAGGTCCCATGGGGAGTTAAAGAGCTAGAACTAAACTCTAAAGTTTCAGGGTGAGTTTCTGGAAGGCCACTTGAGTTAAATGTGAGGAATAAACTGGAAGGGGCAGGCATGAGGCAGAGGAACTAGAGAGGAGGCTGGGGCAATAGTCCAGGCTAGATATCACCGGGCCTGAACTAGGACAGAGGCCTTGAAACAAAGGAGATGGGTGGGGCTGGAGCCAATACATTGTATGGACAGACCATGAGGAAGGAAGCCCCTACAGGGGCAGACCTAGAGCTCAGAAGATTGGGTCCCAACTTCACACAGCCCAGCCTTGCAGGGATTCTAGCAGGGAACTGAACCATCCCATCTGGGGACAACAGGAACACCCTGCTAGGATCTTTTCCCAGAACAGAGTTTCCTGGGCCAGTGCCCATGGTGAGTCAGCCCATACATCCCTCTGGGGCCAGACTCTCCCACCCAGGATGGGGCTCCAAGCTAGGACACTGGCAACCTCAAGGCTGGGGAGAGGTGTATGCTATAAGCAAGGGGGCAGAGCTGTGGGGGCTAGAGAGCTCACTTCTTATTTGGTCCTACTGTGTGACCATGGCCAATAATAACACTGACAATTTACTAAGTATCTACTATGTGCCAGGCACGAGGCTGGGTGCCTTTGTATATCCTATCTCATGTAATTCCCTGGACAACTCTGCAAGGCAAGTATCACTGTCCTTATTCCACAATCAAGGAAGCAGACTCAGAGAAGTGAAATAACTTGCCTGAGTCACCCAACTAGCAAATGACAGGGTGTGGCTCGGAAGGCCAACTTGAAGTTGTTCTCCAGGAAAGTGCCTTCTCTCCAGGCTCAGATGCCTCATCAATAAAATGAGTATATCGGACTAGATGATCCCAAGAGGCCCTCCCTGCTCTCACATTCAGAGATTAGGTGATCCACAGAGACTTTCAGTTAAAAGGGCATCTGGGCCGTTCACCTGGCTCAGGCCCAGGCCTTCAGTTGTACCCTTGCATACTACGGAGACAAATGATCCTGAAGCCCTATCGTCATTCATCTCCCCTTGAGGCTTCAGGTCTTCTTGGTGTCTACTCCAATCCCTGCCTGCTGACTGTGGAGTCTGGGTAGGTGGACAGCCCCAGGCCGACCACCAGAATGTCTCCCAGTGACTCAGGTCCCAGCCTGGGCCTTGGAAGACTGTCTGTCCAAATCGCTTGGGCATGAAGAAGCCTTTGGGTCTGAAGCTGAACCAGGTAGATTCAGCTGGAGATTAGCAGGGTTTGGACTCCTGAAGCCACACTCCTGGGGTCCAATACCTCCTCAACCTAATCTTAATCTCCTAAGCTTAATCTCACCCCTTGGTCCTGTACCAGCCCAACTCCTGGATCCGTATCTCCCTGACTCCCTAGTACCGGGCCTAAATTGCACACTTACAGAGGCCATGCCCATCCCGGGGCACAGAAAACCTCAGCCCCCTCCCCATCCAGCGTTTCCCTGAGCCAGAAACCACATCGAAGCTTGATTGCTGGAAAAGACCATCCCACGTGCTCCTGTGAAGGGCTTTGTAAAAATCTATTTTAAGGCCTGGAAAAGTCTCCCACCCTCAGCCCCAACTGGGAGTCTTGATGAGCATTCTCTCTGGATCCTCTGGCGCCCCCACCCCCTCACCACCCCCATCCAGCTGCCCTATTTGAAGGTTTCCTGGGAAAGTTGTTACTCTGAACAAAATAAGCAGGAAGAGATTTTAAAACAAAACCAGCTGGTGTCTGGCTGATGCCACAAAGTGAGGAGGTCTTGGCGGGGGGATGGGGGGGCTGGCTCTTTTGTGATGTGGGGTCCAGTGTGACTGTGTGTGACAAAGTGGGTCACCCACCAGTCTGAGCATAACTGGCATTCCAAAACTAGGTGTCTGAGAAAATACACGTTTCCAGATGTAGCTGTTAAGGTGTGTGTGAATCTGGATTCACGAGGTATGGGCATATGGGAGTGCAGCGTGCTTCTGTGACCATGGGCCATTGTGTGTGCATGTGTGTAACTACGCTTCTGTCATCTGGGTCTGTGCATTAGTATGCAGAGGGCTGTGCTTGTGTGATTTGCATGACCACGAACAGTGTGAATGGCTGTACTATGCTTTCCTGGCAGTAGGGGTGGCCCAGCTGAGCAACGGGGCACACTGTTTATGTGACTACGCAAGGTGTGTGTGTCTCTCTTGTGACTTGGAATGTATATGCATAACTGTAACTACATTTGGGTGGCTGTTTGCACTTGGGAAACTCAGAGAACACAGGTAAGCCTGAATCCTGTGGAAGTGTGTCTGTGAAGTTGTGTCACTTGTCACAGTGCCAGGAATACGACGGCTGGTTCATAAAGCATCGATGATGAATGTGTACGTCTGTGCATGGAGGCAGCAGAGTATAAAGTTTAGGAGCATGAACCCAGAAGCCCGGCTGCTGGGGTTTGAATTCAGGCTCCACCAGCCCACTAGCTATGTAGTTTGGGGCATCTTACTCCCCGTTCTCTGTGCTTTTGTATCTGCCTCATGGAGTTTGCGGGGATTCCTTGAGTCAGGACATGGACCGGACCCAGAACAGCACGTGGTATGCGGTACGTGCTCTAGAAGGATCTGTGGGTGTGACGACCTTCCCTGGGTGCCCTGTCATGACAAGGTGCCCCAACCCAGGCCCTCCGAGTCCTGTGCCCTCTCACCAGACGGGGGCAGCTGCAGCGTGCTCTTGCTCCACTGGGTCAGGCCCACGATGGCCACCATCTTGGCCCCAAGGCTGCTGCGCCGCTTCTTGGCCATGGTGGTCCCGGTCCCACCCCCAGCCTGCTGGGGGCCGCAGATCTCACCACTGATGCTGGAGCTCCGAACCACATTCCTGGAGGCCGCGGCCGAGGCCGGACCCGGCTCCCCGTTAAACATGGTCCGAGGGGCGGCAAGGCCTCAGGCAACGCTGTGGGGGAGAGCAGGAGACAATGGGGTCCCACATCAGGCCCTGGAGCCACTCTACTGCAGCCCACCGCTTCCCAGCTGTGTGACCTTGGGTCAGTCACCTGGCCTCTCTGAGGCTGTGAGGATTAAATGAATAAATAAAGGTAAAGAGTGTACCCAGCATCTGGCTCAATAAATGGTACCATTCTTATGAGCATATGGCTGTCCTGGCAAGTGACCTGGTTTGGCAGTCAAGGCAGAGGCTGTGGAGTCATTCGGCCCACTCTCGAATTCCAAAGGCCTCTACACACTGGCTGTGTGATCTTGTGACCAAGCACC
The DNA here is from genome assembly GCF_964656455.1 of Halichoerus grypus. Classification (NCBI taxonomy): domain Eukaryota; kingdom Metazoa; phylum Chordata; class Mammalia; order Carnivora; family Phocidae; genus Halichoerus; species Halichoerus grypus. The sequence continues at coordinate 156,616,621 of NC_135716.1, read as the reverse complement.
TTGGGATTTCAGTGAACACCTCAGCAAAATGAGAAATAAAAGCACTTACCTCACAGGACTGTTGTAAGGATTAAATTAGAGCACGCGAAGGCGCCTAGAACAGTGTCAGGCATGGAGTAAATATTCAGTAGGTGTGGTTACTTTCAGAGCCAATAATAAGACCAAGGAGAGCAAAAGTGGCCCCAGCCTCGGGGGACGACGGAAGGGGACCTCCTGCTAAAGGGGACAGCACAGAGAAGTATAAAGGAGCAGGCACGAGTCACCCTGAAGCATCCCACAGAGCGGCAGCCTCTGGAGGTGTTTTAACCCGTTTCCCTCCCAGGGTCTTTCCTATCTATGCATTTTTAAAAATAATTGAACTCATACTGCAAATACAATTTTACATCCTGGTGTTTTTCATTTAACATCAGATGGCAAGCATTTCCCAATGTCATTAGCATGTTTTAATATACGGTATACATGTTTTTTTTTTTTTTTTAAGATTTTATTTATTTATTCATGAGAGACACAGAGAGAGAGAGAGGCAGAGGGAGAAGCAGGCTCCCAAGGAGCAGGGAGCCCAATGTGGGACTCGATCCTAGGACCCTGGGATCATGACCTGAGCCGAAGGCAGATGCTTAACCATCTGAGCCACCCAGGCGCCCCTATACGGTATACATGTTTTAATACCACCATAATATTCCGTTGTATGGTGGTAGCATAATGGACTTAACTATTTCAATGCAGTGACCTCTTAGATCAGGTCCGACTTCTTCCCCTCTCTCCTGCCTTTTAAATAACACTGCAATAAACATGTTTCTACACTGCTTTGATCTGCTTCTTTCCTTAGGATTGATTCCCAGAAACAGAGTGACTGGGCTGGGTGTGGAGACTGCTGGGAGCCTCCCCAACGTCCACTCTCCCTTCCTGCTTCCTGGCAGAGTGCTGGTTTTGTCAGGTATCACCCATCCCATTTCGGAGGTAGATCCAGATTAGCTCAAGCCAATCAATGAGTGGCACTCACCTCGGTAACTAGTACTGGTCCGAGGGCAGGCCTATGATTCAGTTGGCCCCATGTGACTTAAGGGGAAGATTTGGATTCCATGCTTTTCGGAGAGGTGGAGTCTCCCTCCCCCACTTCTTCCCTCAAGACCCTTCCCCCTAGGGAGGGCCCAGTCCTAGGAGGAAGCCAGTGTCGCTGAGTGCCGCAGAGCAATGGGAAGGACCTCAGGCCACCCCGGAGCCTGCCTTTTTCTGGCCTAACCAGTTATGCAGATAATGTGCTTACGCCAGTTGGAATCAGTGTTCTCCGTTACATCCCAAAGCATCCCACCTGATACCGAGGACACAAACATTTCTTTGATTCTTGAAAGATATTGCCAAATTCCTTCCAAAGCTGCATTCAACGAATATTTAAGCCCCTAAAATTCCAAGACCTAGGCTGAGTGCCAAGGATATGGCAGTGAGCCAGGCCAACGTGGTCCTGCCCTCCCAGAGCCTCCAGTCCAGGAGGAGAGACAGACAGTAAGTCACTGATTATATAATTAAATATTAAATCTGATGAGCACGAGGGAAGAAAGAGGGCATTGGGACCCACTTTGGGGGAGCAAGGGAGCAGGGCAGCATGCGTCTATGGCTCACTTTTGCACAGAGGCGGGATCGCCAGCTGCCGGCCTCTACAACTTGGCCCAAAGTCCCATACAGCAGTGGGTGTCCTCCGCTCAGGGTATAGGAAAAGTGGCGCTCCGGCAGGCTCTGCCTATAACCCTTCCCAGCTCTGTCCCCGGCTACAGAGCTCTTGCCAGGACAGCTCCTCATCCCAGGGCTCAGGTCACTCTGCTAGACCCTCTGCCCTCAGGCCTGTCACCCTGAGGGTATCTGACTTCAAAAGGACAGAGTTGAAGTGTGTGTGTGGGTGGAGGAGAATGAGGGAGAAGGAAGGGGCCACTCTAAAGGATTCAGTCCCCAGATAGCTGCGAATGGTAGCCGCTTGGCCTCCTGGTCAGTGCGGCTCCTGCCAACCAGGCAAATTGGGGCTGACAGTGGGGATGAGTCAAAGCTGTGTTCTCCCTCCTTTGTGGTTGTCTGGGCTGTTTTTGCTCACCCCGTGATATGTGCAGAGTCCCAGATTCTATTTCTCCATCCATCCCCCACTAACCTTGCAGCTAATGGAAAGTCCCCTGGACGTGGGCCTATGATGATCTCTTCTCTTTAGTTTCCAAATCTAGTGCCAGTTTGTGTGTTTTTTGAGGTATCTGCATGGTCTTTTGGTGGATGGTGGGAGAGGGCTTACAGTATAAGCCTAATTTACTCGTTAAAGTATTCCTGTTAGGTGTGTGGTAATCTCCATGTCACAGATGAGAAACTTGAGTCTCCGAAAAGTCAAGGCCTTGCCCATCCTACTCAGCTAAGAAATGGCAACACCTGGACTCGAACCCAGCTCTCCTTTTCCCACAAAGATGCAGACATAGGGGCTCCTAGGTGGCTCCGTCGGTTAAGTGTCCTATTCTGGGTTTTGCCTTAGGTCATGATCTCAGGGTTGTAGGATCCAGCCCCCTGTCCTTGGGCTCCACGGCAGATTCTCTCTCTTCCTCTGCCTCTGCCCCTCCCCCCCACTCATGCTCTCTCTCAAAATAAATAAATAAAATCTTAAAAAAAAAAAAAGATGCACACATGCTCAGCAGCTCCTGCTCCTTCAACCCAGAGCTCACCCAAAGGTGTGGGCCCATCCCTCCCCTTCAGCCTTTGCCCTGGGTCTCTGGCTCTTTGAAAACTCTGCAAAAAAAAAAAAAAAAAAGATCTCTGATGCAAAAAATCTCTCTGGCCCAGGTTATCACAGCTGGCATGAGCATGTGAGGGGCAGGAGAAACCCCACTCAGACCACAGCTGGAGAAGCAAGTGCCTCCCCGGCATAGGCTACAGGAAGTTCAAGAGTACCACTCCCAGGGGCTGAGAAGGGAGGAAGGTATGGGACAAAATTCCTGACCCCGCCAACCCAGGGGCTCATGTTTCCTCATGAATAAGGAATGACACTGACAAGCAGATGGTTTGACATCCAGGACTCGGCACCATCTGGAGCTACTTTCTCATCTTTAACCACCCAGGGATCACCCAGGGGGCCTGGAGAGCTGATGAATGCTTCAGAGGGCCCCACCAGACAGGCCGCCCTCCAGGGGCCAGGAGGAGCCAAACCCGAAGCAGGGGACCCAAGGTCTTAGGGCCTGACCCCTGGGGTGGGTGGCCTGGGAGAAGTAAGAATCAGGAAGTGGGATTAGAACGTTACACAGACTCCTGTGTCACTTTCTCTGGGCCTTGATTTCCTCATCTGTGTGTAAAACGAAGCGGTTGGATTAGGTGATCTCTAGAAGCCCTTTTAACTAGAGAGTAGAGCCTGTGAACACATACTGCATTGGCAGGCTCAGAACTGGGGCTCCAGGTGCTTCTCTGACAGCTGGTCTAGCTCGAGAGGAGTGAGACAAAGAGACAGGAGGAGAGCCTCCTCACAGTGACACTACAGGGCCCAGTGATGGCCCTGAGCCATGACACTACAGGGAGAGGGGCAGCAAGCAGAGATGGGGGCAGGGTGGTGAGGGGCCAGCAAGGCACAGAACATAGCACCCCCCATACTGGTCGTTCTGAAAGACTGCTAAATGAACTACATCCTCCCCACAAAAGTCACTTCAACAATTCCCTGCCTCTGAGCATGCCTGTTCCTTCCCCAGCCCAGTTCACGGCTCCCCAAGGAAGGGAACCCTCCCTCGCCAGGTCACAGGGACCTCACTCTGGAGCTCTCTCAGCCGACTCCCATCTACTACTACTACAGCAGCATCTCCTACTATGGCTCGGATTTCCCATCCAGGGACAAGGACTACTGTCCCCACTCCTGCCAAAGCTCCATGCCAGCAGAGACCTTCCAAGCTCCTCAAGGAAGGAGGCTAGTGTTTTCTTTCCAGCCATGGATATTTGGCCTCCACCCTGGAGTCTTAGTACACTAAGGGCTCTCCAAACCATCTCTTGAATCCTGGCAACAGGGGTCTCGGGGCTCTGCCAGGCTACCCAGGCCCCTTGGTCCCTTTGACGACGTGTCTAACCAGATCATGAGCCTTTTTTTGAGTGTCAATGAGGCGATCAGAAAGCCCAAGATAAACCCAGCTACCCACCCTTTCAACAGGAGAGAGCAAGGAATCTGTCACAGGGTGACGGTAGGTCCACCCACAACAGACATCACTAATCCAATTCTTTCCCATCAAGGCCAGATTTAACCTCCGAATCCCTCTCAACCAATTGGTGAGAACTGGCTCATAATTAAAAATAGATTTGCCATCCCTATTCCAGCCTGAGTCTTTCATCTTGCAGAGTGGGACCTTAAGGCCCAGGATGGGAAAGAGACACACCCAGGGTCGCATAGAACGTTGGTGACAAAACCAGAGCTCTGACTCAAGTCTCCTAACTCTCAGGTCCCACATCACCTGGCAGGTGCTTCCTCCCCACTCTGAAGAAAACCCAAACTCACCGAACTGATGAGTCTGAGCGTCGTGTTCCACATCACAGGGGGCTGTGCCCCTCTCAACAGCACACCCCTAGGGCATTTACACGAGGCTTCAGTTAACTTCTGCCCAGACACCAGTTTTCAGGAAGGAGGTGAAGGCAATCAGGGTAGCTCCCACGAGGAGATGATGTGCTAAGAGTCTGGAAGGAAAGAGGGAAGTTTAGAGGAAGGGCTAGCGAAAACATTTGTCCTTAAGAGCTTCTAGTAGCTTGTGGTGTAAAAAGACTTCAGAGATAGCTGTGTGATGTTGAGCAAATTCATTTAAACTCTCTGATTCTGTTTCCTACTTTGTAAAACCGTCCCAACTCCTGGGTCCCCTAATCTGCTTTTCGGCACTTTAATGTCAAACTACTGTTGCTGAAGCCCCACACACAACTTTAAGACTTTTAACACATGAGGGACACATGGGGGTCCAACTGCTAAGGAGCTCTAGACCCTATTTTTCCTTCTGCAGTCCTCCCCCTGACTGATGGGGTCTGTGTCCTTCCCCAGACTCTGTGACATGCCTGGGGGTGGGGGGGAATCCTGGCTCCACCCCCAGCCATGTGACCCTGAGCAAATCATTCAGCTTCTCTGAACTTCTATCTCCTCTTCTACATGAGGAGTCTACTTGCCACCTGGACCCAGCCCCACTCTCCAGGTAGACTGGGTGTTGGATGGGTATAATGAGGAGCAGGATAACACTGTGATTAAAAACACAGGCTTTAGGGGTGCCTGGGTGGCTGAGATCATGATCTCAGTGTCCTGGGATCGAGCCCCATGTCCGACTCTCTGCTCAGCGGGCAGTCTGCTTCTCCCTCTCGCTCTGGCTCTCACTCTCTCTCAAGTGAATCAATAAAATCTTTAAACACACACACACACATACACACACAGGCTTTGGAGACAGACAGACTTGGTTCAAAACCTAGATCTGTCACTTACAAGCTGTATGACACAGGGCAATTCCTTAACAAACCCCCTGAGCCTACTGCTCCTCATCTCTTGAGTGGGGACAATAATGCCCGCCTTAGGATTATTAGATGAAATGTTGCAAAATAAAGATTGGTAACATGCTAACCGCTCAGCTGGGCAACTACACTGTTACTACTCAGAATGGTGCCTTTGTAATGACTATACAGGGGTCAGTGCGTATTGGTCTGGATTGCACACCAGATGCAGCCACTTCATGGGAAGGTTCACAGACCAACAGGATCACCTCTCCTTCTGGCCCGGGCTGCTTCCACCCCGAGCCCAGGATAGCATGGGATCCGGGTCCCTGCGCCTCTCAGGTGAGGTGGGAGCTGACACGGAGGCTGTGTTCTTCTCTGCCAGCATCTCAGCTCCTGGCCCCTCACTGGATGTTGGGTCTGGCATTTGAGACCCCTGATTCAACCTTAACCCAGCACCAGAGCTGCCCACCACATCTCCCATCCCAATCTGTGCCCATGTCAGAGGCCAGTGTCTGCCTCCACAGAAGGCGAGAAGGGGTCTCTTTTTTCTAGCCTCTCCTTTCCCCCCTCAGGAAGAGATGGGCGGGTGACAGGGCTGGCAAATGGTGGGAGAGGTAGGTTGGGCTGAGGGAGCGCACCCAGCTTGCATTGGGAGCACCATGCCAGCTCCCCTCCTGATTATGTGACCTTTGTCTCCCCCCAGCCAGACTCCCACACACAACGCTATGCACACACACAGGGAGAGACATAAGACACTTGATTTCAAATGTGTGATCACACACCCTACACACCCAGACAGATGATATACACTTAAAGATACAATCACATGCGTACACAGATATGCCATGCACCCCCAAGACAAAGGCACACAGAAGCCGCCTCACTGACAGCCACAGGCGTCTGCAGACTCACATGTGTGTACGCACCCACGCACACTCATACACACACCCCCCTCCATGGCCCCTGCCCAGCCCAGAGAGGCGGGAAGAGCCCATCCCCTCAGTGGGCAGGGAAGTGGGAAGTGTCTTACCTGGATCTTGGGTTCTCTTGGCTGAGGCACGCACGCCAGCTCCGGGCGGGCGCTTGTGTGAGCTTGAATACACACACACACGCATCCCCGCTCCAGCCCCCAGTACCACGCTCCTGGCCCCCATCCCTGCAGGTCGGACAAAAGAGCTCCTCGGGGAGGTTTGTGGTGAGGAGATGAGAAGACTGGCAGGGAGCAGCTGCAGTCACCATGGCTACGGAGCTGACCCACTTCTCCTCCACCCAGCCTGGCCCACCCAGCCCAGACAAGGGAGGACAAGCAGCCTGGGGCAGGGGGGCCCTCCCCATCACACACAGTAAAGAGGTGGCTCTCTGAGGGTGTGGTAAGGGATGGGTTGAGCCCCAGGCTGGTTCCTGCATAGAAAGGCAATAGCCCAGACATTCTTTGAGGGGAGCAAGGTACTAAGAAGATGGCCCCTGCTAAACCTAGCCCCTCGCCTCCTTCAGCATCTGTACCTCTGGCTTCAGGGACCTCCATGGGTCATGCGCTTGCCCTGGACACGTTCTCGGACACAGGCCTCATGGCAGGGCAGAGGGTGAGGCGGCCAGGCCCAAATCTGTGTCCCCAGCTCTAAGGACTCAGGACACTGAAGGGCAAGAGAGACCCAGAGCTGGTTGGACCCTGTATCCTGCTCAGATCAAGGTGGTGGAGGGCAGGGCTTATCCTCCCAACTTGGACTAGGGGCCCCTGGAGGCATGGCCATGCCTTCATTCCTCAGCCTGGGCTGCCATGTGCATCTTCTCTCAGCCGGGGGCTCCTGAGGACATGGCCATGTGTCTTCCCTCAGAACCGGGGATAGAGAGGAACCACACAGCCTTTAGACAGCTCAGTGTTGTGAGGAGATCGCTCACAAAGCAGAATGAATCACTCCTGAATGACAGCTTCCCATAGCTCCGCATTCCCTTCAGGATAAAGTAAAAACCCCCTCACACCAAGGCCCATAAGCCCAGTGACCCAGCTCATCCCATGCTCTTGCCCCTCTTCTGTATTTCAGCTGCACTTGCCTTTTTCCCATTCCTCCAAAGTGCCCTGTGTCTCTCATCTGCCTGGAATGCTCTTCTCCAGCCTCCCCACCCTCATGTTCTGGGGCCCTGTATTTACCTGCTGAGCCACCTTTGCCTGGCTGATCCCTACTCATTGCTCAGTCCCAGTTGCAGTGTCATTTTCTAGGAGAGTCTTCCCAGATAAAGTGAGTCCCCCTGTCATGCTCTCCCAGACTCTGGACTGTCCCTGCCTGTTAGGTGAATTGTGTCCCCCACCCTCCCCCCAAAAAAGATATGTTGAGGTAGAAACCCCAGTACCTCAGAATACGACCTTGTTTGGAAGAGAGTCATTGCAGATGTGATTAGTTAAGTTGAGGTCATGCTGGAGTAGGGTGGTCCCTAATAAGGGTGTCCTTATAAGAATGTGAAGACAGAGACACACAGGGAAAATGCCATGGGATGACAGAGGCAGAGTTTGGAGTGAGCAGCAACAGACTGAAGAATGCCAAGGATTACCAGCTGTCACCAGAAGCTAGGAGAGAGCCATGGAACAGCATCTCCCTCAGAAGGAACCGATCCTGCCAACACCTTGATCTTGGACCTTTAGCTTCCAGAACTGTAAGAGAATAAGTTTCTGTTGTTTTAGGCAAGTCAGTTTGCGGTACTTTGCTACAGCTGCCCTAGTAAACTCATACTGCGATTCCTAATGTGTTCAGTGCTTGTCTCCCACACCCCAGCCCCTGGCTGTGAGCTGCCTAAAAATAGACACCATGTCTTCTTCACCCTGACCCTCCAGGGCCTGGCACAGGTCTGGCCCATAGTAGGGCTCTGTAAAAATGTGTTGAATGAATGAATGATGATCTCAAACAAAGATTAAATTAACAGTATTTATAGTTGTATAGAATTGTGAGTCATTTTTATTTTCTTCATGTGACATATTGTGTTTTTCTAAGTTCCCACTTGAGAAACTATATTGATGTTATCATAAAGAAAAACTAAAATACATATTTTTCTTTTCAAAACATACATTAAGATAACAGTCATTTCCACGAATATGTGTTTTGTGAAGAGGAGGAAGTTCTGCTATCTGCTTGATAACTACTTTTTCATTGATTAATTGATTCCTCCTTATGTTGCTAGAGTGCTTTCCGGAGTCAGATTTACAGAGCTTGAGCTCTGGGGCCTTGCGGGGAATAGATTCCAGGTGGGAGGGGTCCAGGCAAAGTATGCATGCTTCTCAGCCAATCTCAACCCTTCCCATAGCTCATGGGATGTAACCCAATGTGGCACCTGTCACCAGATGGGGGTTGCTAGACTTCACACTTGAGAACACAACCAGCCCTGGCTGAAGACCATTCCCAAACAGAAGCAAAATCCTACCCTTCATGAATGCACCCTCAAACTTAAATATTCACACAAATCATTTGGGGATCTTGTTGAAATGCAGACCACAATCCCATGGGTCCCAGGTGGAACCTGAGATTCTGCATTTCTAACAAGATCTCAGGTGATACCCCACACTGCTGGTCTATGAACCACCCAAAGTTAAAGATAAGATATTCTGGTTGTTCCACAAGAGTGAATGCTTTGGGATAGGGAGACCAGAAAAGGCACATTGGGAGGTGCATTGCAGAGTACCTCAAAAGATAGGTGGGATTTGGAGAGGTAGAGCTGGCAGGAAAGAGGTGGGAACTACCTGGGAAGGTCCAGAGAGAAAGTGCTATGTTGGCAGGATGGTGACTTGAGCAATACAGTTGGAACAGGAGGTAAGTACTATTATGGAAGGGAGGGCTAGAAAGGTAGGCTGGGAACAGCCAATAAAGGGCTCTGAATGCAGGGCTAAGAAGCTTGGCTTTAATCCCATAGGGAGTGAAATCTGACATGACTTAGAGAAAATGTTTTACAGAGATCAATCTGACACTGAGTGCAGACTCAGAAGAAAGTCTGACAGAAGGAAGAAGAGTCAAAAGGCAGGTAAGAAGGTTGCACTGCTTCAGATAATGCAGATGGGGAAAGGAAAGGGGTGGCCAGGAGTCATGAGAAGGCTTGGGGGTTGCCTAGAGTTAGTGATGGGACACAGCTGGGGAGAAGAAAAAACAGAATCCAAAGTGATTTACAGGAAGGGTGGAGACTGAGAAGCACCATCAGCAAAGCTTGAGGTCCCAGAGGAAAACACTGGCTTAAGGGGAAGATGAGTCCCATCTTAGATGTGATGAGTCTGACATAATACTGCAACTCCCACATAAAGGCATTGGGCAGGTAAGCAGATTCAGCGGAGCCCAGGAGAGCAATGTGTGTGGGCAGGATTTGGATGTGTACCCTGAAGGGAAAAATGGGGTACAGAAAGGAAAGAATGCCCAGAGGGGAATACAGAGTGAGCAAAGGGTGACAGGTAATACCCACAGCTAGGGGTAGGAGGGAAATAGAATCCACTGAAGGGAGAATCAGCAGAGAGGTCAGAGAAGGTACCATGGGTATGCAGATGGCCAACCTGGAGGCCCTACCATACTGTGACATCAAAACCAGGGAAAGGCCTGCCCAGCCAAGGCTATAGAAGGGCAAGGGAAGCCCAGGCTCAAAAAAGAGCACTGCTTGAATGGAAAGCAGCATTTGAATTGGTGGAGAAGAGGACTGGATTCCCTGGAGTAGGTCTGGGCTTCAGCAGGATCCGAAGGGGCTTGGGGCTCCCAATCACTTATTCCAGATCAGCCCTAGCACAGGAAGACGATCCCTTAACCTGCAAACACACATACATGATATGTGCACACCCCAGAACCTACCAAACCCCCAGGGCAGAGTAGAGAAGTGGGGAGAAGGGGTCTTTGAAGCAAAACCTTATGGCCGGGAGGCACATAATTTATCATCCAACTAGGACTCTTTTGAGAGTGAGCAGAGACGCTACCAACAATCACAGCACAGATGTGCATTAAGACTTCCCAGGCAAACCCAGCCCTATGGTTACCCTAGCCCTGGGGGATACTGATCCCCCCAAAATGTCCGTTTGCTCCCCGTTCCCCCTTTCTAGATGGGGTGGCGGAATTGAGTCACAGGCGGGAGGAACAGGCAAGCTCATACTCCGAGGCAGCCCCCCCCCGCCCCCCCCGGCTCCCGCGGAGGAGGTTGGTGGATGGGGAGATCTGGCTCCCCCCACCTCCCAGCAGCACCATGGACAGCGACCGGCCCAGGCCGCTCCCAGTCCCCTGGCCCTTGTTTAGGCAGGACCGCCGCGAGGCTCGATCAATATTTCATGGGGGAACGGGTTCGGGTTACCAGCCCCGCGCCTAGCCGGAAGGCGCCGCCCGCTCCCGCCACCCGCCCTGGGGACCCTCCCCTGGAACCCAGCACACCCGCGGCCCGGCTCAGACAGACACCGCCCTCAGGCGCGCTCCGCATTCCCCGCACACCGCTCCGCCCCCGGACCCTTCCCGGGGCACAAAGACCCGCGCACACGCCACACAGCTTCCCGCGGCCACTCAGACGCACCGCACAGCCAGACGCGCGCTGTACGAAGACGGCGACTACACAGAACAGGCACACCCCACACCCAGCAGCAAGCCACCTAGACACATAGCACACACACAATATGCCTCGCAGACACACACTGCGCGGAGAGTTCACTGCAGACCCCCTGGCACGTCACACAGACACCCTGCCACACACACAAACTCACATGCTGCCCGAAAACTCCCTCACAGAGAAGCTCCGGTACATTTACTACAGACACACATATCACACACTGTGTGCGCACACACACACCGTATGCCTTCACAGAGTCCTTCAGACATATCGCCCAGAGCTACTTCACCACACACAAACTCTCTCTCTCTCTCTCTCTCTCACACACACACACACCACACACACACAGTATGCCTTCACAGAGACCCTCAGGCATTCACCACGGATACGGAAGCACATGCGTCACACTATGGAGGCCCACCACCACCCTCCTGGAGCCCAGGCCTGCCCTCCTGCTGTGGACATGGGACTGGGGAAAAGACAGGCAGGACTTCCATCCCTCCTGCCTGGCCCCGGTGTTGAATCCTGTGGATAAATTCTGTGTGTACTCTGAGGCCTCCGGGGGTTGCTGCCCAATCCCCCAGGGCAGACAGACAGAAGCACAAAGAGGTGGGAAGGGGGGAAGCAGGGGAAAGGGGATCTTTGAGACCCCAAAGCCTCCCCAGCCTTGCTGTCCCCAGGCCCCAAGCTCTGGGGCATGAGGCTCCAGGGATGGCCTTGCCCTCACCTGCAGCTCCCACAGCCTCTGTGCTCCCTGGGACTGCCACCTTCTGGGAGGCCCTGAGGTTTGTATTGTGCGTGGGGACCAGGAGAACTGTGGAGTCTGCAGCTCCCGCTGCCCCCCCGGGAGTGCCCAAGTGCTGCCTCAGAGTTGAGGGGACATGCTACCCCCATCCAGACAGCCCAACTCCAAGAGCTTCCCTCTCCAGCAGGGGAGGGTAGAGTGGCACAAATTCTCCTCTCTGCAGAATAATCATGGCAGGATTTTCTGAAAGAAACCCAAGACAGGGCATGAGGTGAGGAGAGGGAAACAGGCTGGCAGAGCAGGAAGAGACCCCTGAATTTTCCAGGCAGGTGGAAGGGCCCTTCAAGATTATCTAGGCCAACAGGCCATGTCTCTGACATCCCCATACCACTTCCCAATTTTGCATTTTCCACATAATGTGCCCCCTCGACAATTTCTGCCAAATTTCCATACTCTTGTTCTGTTCCTTATTTATGGTCTTGAAATTGACACTTTTAACTTGCATGCATATACTGTAAATAGAAACTCTGTGTTACTACTATAAATGCAAAGGCTATTATTGCTTTTAATAGAAAATGATGGTAAAATAAATACAGTAAAAGCAAACTGCATTATTAAATTTTAGCTACATGGAGTTGCCAGTCAAGACCTCTTTGTTAAAAAGGGAAGGGCAGCAGTGTTGGAAAGTTGTTAAAGACACACTGGCACCTTCTCCCTGGAACAACCTTGGACTTGATGGAATTGAAAGGTAACCGACTTTCTCATGACGTGAGCCAATGCTATGTAATGACAGGTCCACGAGCCACTGAAAGTCACCTCAGGTCTTGCTGAAGGTACTACCCCCCACGGTGGGAAGCTCTAGGCTTGCCCGCCTCCTGGAGGAGCTTGGGCACAGTGGCTAGCTGGACCCTTGGTGCTACGATCCATTCTGATAATAACAATCCTTAGAAATTGCTCAATTCTTTCCTATTTATAAATTGTCCCTACAGCCACCATCTAGTATGAGCTGCACAGCAGGAATTATCATCCCCATTTCTGAATGAGAAAACAGAGGCTCTGAAAGATTAAGAGATTTGTTCAGAGTCACATAGCTACACAGGGTAGATCCTCAACTCCCACCCCCCTTTTCTACTCTACCTGCCTCCATCTGTCCCATCATTGGGAGCCCTTGTTCTAGGCTGACCCCTTCCCGGGCAGGGGGGAGTAGAGGGAGAATGGTAACCTTGCATCTGCCTATGAGGGCCTCACAATCCCGAAGGCAAACAAGCAAGTGAGTAAGTAGAGCTTTTATTCTGGAGTCACACTGTTGTGTGTCCCTAGCCGAATAATGGCACCTCTCTGAACCTCAGTTTCCTTGTCTGTCAAATGGGGATAATAATAGTACCTATCTTATAGGGTGTGAGGATTCAATGAAATAATGCATGCGCATAGAGTTTGGCACAAAGTGAGGACTGAAAAATGTTTATCACCAGGGAAGTAAAAAGAATAGAATTAATTCAGGTTAAAAAAAAAAAAAAAGGCTGCTGGGGGCGGGTAGGTATGGCATGGTTCTTCACTGAAGAGAGGAAATGAGTTCCGTCTTAGAGAATGAATATGATTTTGGTAGAGAGAACTATCCTGTCTGCTCATGCCCTCCTCTTCCTTCTCTGCCTGCTCCAAAGAGAGGTGAGAAAATACAGGGTCTCATCTTCCTATCTTTCTGCTCTGGCCTTTGAATGACAACTGACAGGCTCTTCAGAGCCTGCCCTGGGCATTGCTGCCCCAGTAAGACTCCCCTTTAAGTCACAATGCCTGGGCTGTTTTCTCCAGGGGCTATCCAGATGGAAGGCTGGGGGCCAAGCACACCCTGGCACTCTAAGGATCCTAGCAGATGTCTTTCAACGTACTTGTGCAGACAACAAAGACCCTCCCTACCACCACCTTTCTCCAACGGGGTCAAGAGTGATGTCTGCCTGTCTGACTTTGAGAGCTTTCCCAGCAGGTTGCAGGTTATTGGACCTGGGTGGGCACCTGACCCACTCAGAGCCAATCAGATCCTCTCATACAAATTTGGACTTGGACGGGCCAAACCCCGGGTTCTCTGAATGCGGCGGGAAGGAAGGACAACATACAGCAACTATAGGTTGCCCAGGCTCTGGTAAAGCAGAGAAAACCCAGTCTGTGGAGAAAGAAAGGTAAAGGCGGCCAGAAAGGTGCAGAGAACGGCTGCTTCCATTTCTCCTGGCCTACAGGTCCTGCCTCCCAGAAGCTAACGATTTTCTGCCCCTCCGTTCTCAGGAATCCCTTGTGTCCTGGTAATAAACCCTTCTTTATTACTGAAGCTGGCTTGAGTGGGTTTCTATATACAAGCAAAGACCTAATTAAGAAAGGGGAGAAGCTGGGAGCTAGAGGCACAAAGATGAACAATCCTGGGGGGGGGGGGGATCAGTGTGTCTGCACCGGATGAGCTCAGCTTAATGGGAGACATGGAAGCAGAGATGTAGACTCTGTACAGATATGGCCAAAGGAGGGTGAGTTACCACCGTCCAGGAAGGGCTGGAAGGGTCCGCAGAGGCTTCGCAGCAAAGGTGGTAGCTGAGCCCGTTTTGAAGAGTGAAGGACATTCTCCAGGGAGACAAAGCAGAGGTGGGGGAGGGCTGACAGGCGCGGGAACAGCAAGTGCAGAGGCACAGAGGCACGAAACAGCCTGACGTGTTAGAGGAACTGCCAGAAGTTCAAAGCGTTGGGCGGGGGGGGGGGGGGGGGGGGGGGGGGGGTGCGGATAGAGGGGGAGAGCAGGGAAGATGAAGCTGGAGAGGCAGTCCGGTGCAGATCACAAAGGGCTTTGAATTCCATGCTAAGAAGTTGAGGCCTTTCTTGTCAGCAATAGGGAGCTATTGAAGTATTTTAAGTAGCAGGGGGGTGACAGGGTCAGTTCTGTGCTTTAGAAAGATGGCTCTGGGGCCATACAAAGAAAGGACTGGAGAAGGCAGGGAGGCCAGTTAGGATGCTGCAGCAATGATTCATCTGTTCCTTTCATCCACTGACCGGCTCACTGTATACCTACTGTGTGCTGGGGCTAGGCAAAACAGGATTCCTGACCCCACGGAGTTCACAGGCTAGCAAGAAAGAGAAACAAGAAAGAGGTAATTCAAGTGTGATGAGCGTCATGAAGAAGTATGAGGTCCTGGGGGGGGGGGGGCAGTGTTTAGTTTCTGGTTTTTAGGCTTCACCAGGGAAATGATGTTGGAGCCGGTATCTCTTTGAAAGCTAAGTAGGAGTTAAAGCAGCAGGAGGAGGAGTGCATTCCAGGACGGAGGACCATGTGTGAAAGTCCTGTGGCTGAGGGAGAGGAAGAATGGTACCACATGACAGAAGAAGGGAGGCAAGGACCGGAGCACACAGGGCCTCGGAGACTGCGTCAGAGTCTGGCTTTGGTTCCCAGAAGTCTTGGAAGGGTCTTACACAGGGAGATGATACAATCAAATGTTTATCTTTCAAAGATCACTCTGGCTGCGGTGTGAAAAATGAAATAAAGTGGGGCAAGAACAGAAACGGAAGGAGCCGACTCTAGGAGGCTGTCCCTGTGGTCCAGGTGGGAGCCGACGGTGGCCTGGAATGGGGCGGCAGGCGGGGCGAGAGATACGGAGAGCTAACACGACTTGCTGAGGACGGCTGTGGATGTGGGGGTGAGGGAGAGGGAGGTGTCCAGGAGAACTTCCAGCTTTCCAGCTTGAGCAAGTGGGTGGATGGTGGCAGCAGAGATGAGCTGGAGATGCTGGAGGCACCACAGGTGCCAGCAGGCGGAGCTGGGGACCTGGGGACCTGGGTTTGGACCCTAGGCAGATTGTGAGACATCTAAATGTGGCCCAGGAAGCAGTCAGACCTGCAGGGCCTGAGCCCGGGCGGGATCCCTCAGGTCCAGAGAGTAATGAGATGACCTCGCAGTGGAGGAGGAGTGGGCAGTGCAGAGAGGAGGTTGCGGGGAGGCAGGGGGCAGTGGCAATCCTGGTGGCAGCAGGGCCTGGGGGCAGAGTGACCAGAAGCTCTGAGCTCGGCAAATCAGAACCATGAAATCTAAAGGTTAATTCCCTCAGCCCCAGGAGGTATCAGGCTTTGGCTCCACCTCTCCTGGCCAAGCCTCTGGCCTCAGCACAGACACCTTCCAGCCTCCCTTCCCCACAGCACCTCTTCCTCCTACCAAGACACAGCTCGGGGTGGGGGGGGCTCCACCTAGGAAAGACTTCCCCAGTCCCGGCATGCACTCTGCTGTCCAACAACCTGGGTTTGAATCCCAGGTCTCCACTTGATAGCTCTGTGACTTGGGCCAAGAAATTTAACCTCACTGCCCTCATCTATATAACAGAAATAACAGTAGTACCTACCTCACGGGGCTGTTGGAGGGTTAGTATGCAAAGCAGTTAATAGAGAACCTAGTACACAGTAAGTACTCAATAAATGTTACTATTATTAACATCCCGCCCACCTTGGGACAGTTAGACATGCCCTCCACCTTGCACCTCCTCCACTTGGGACCTATTTGCAGGTCTATGTCTCTCCCTGCTTCTTCCTACCCCTACCCCTATTTGTGGGGCTACATAATATGCAGGGCCCAGTGCTAAATGAAAATGTGGGATCCTTGTTCAAAATTAGGAGTTTCAAGATGGTGATAGCAGAACACTAACCCGAGTGTGTGGTCCTGCTAACGCAGGGCTCCGTGCAGCCATTGACTCATGAAACCAGCCCTGTCCCCACCCCCACCCAGCCCTGGGCCTGGCCTGGAGTAGGTGTCAGCCCCATGCAACAGGGTAAAAATGCCAACTGACGTCGAGATAGGGTTTTGTCATTTCCATCTGGAATTTCATTTAATCCTTCCCATAGAAATAACATCAACTCCGTTTTACAGTTGACGACACTGAGGTTTAGAGATGGGGTGGGCCTTGCCAGAAGTCACCCGCCTCCTCAACTGCAGAGCTGGGATGTGAACATAGGCCTGGTGCCAAAGCCCTGCCTCTTGCCCTCTGGCTCCCTGGGGAGGTAGGGAGAACCTGGACCCAAGGGGTGAACTTTGTCAACAGGCCCAGAGAGAGGGAGCTGGAGGGACTGGGACCGGCCCCCTCCCTCCTGGGGCGGGCCACATAAACAACCAGCTCCCTGGGCACCAGGGCTACCCAGGGAAGGGGGTGTGAAAGGGCAAAAGGTCACTCCTAAGAAGGCTCTGCCTGAGGACCATAGACTCCAGCCCCTGCTCTGGAAATGAAACCCTGCCTTCTCGGCTTAAAGCCCTTTAGGGACTGCCATTGGCCTCGGGAGAACTCCTAAGCCTTTAGTATCCTACCGACCAGGAAGGTCTGGCCTCTGCCACCGGCACACTCTCTACCCTCTTTCCTCCACTGCTGCCCTCCCCCGCCACACCAAGCCCCTCCCACCATCACCCAGGCCTGAGCACACACTGCTCCCTCTCCTAATCCCTGCTTCTTTGCCTCCTCAACTCCTTGTCACCCTAGGCTCCCTGAATCCTTCCTTTCAACACACTGACACAAGTGTAATTAGCTGCCCTGGACCATCCTGGGCTAGAATGCAGGCTCCACGGAGGCAGGGCTGCGTGACTCACAGAGCTCGGCACATCAGCTGTCTGAAGGCATGCCCCTGCAACAGAGGCAGGAGGGTCCTGCACACCTTCGCCCCTTCTCTCCACTCCCCCCTCATCCTCTTTTTCTTGTTCAGGTATCTTGAGCTCAAGGTGGGAGAAACCCAAACTTGCAAAGGGAAGTGAATGGTCATATAGTACGCACCTTCCACCTGCCAGCCCTGGGCTGGGGGCTGTACATCCAAGTCACTGCATCTAACCCCCAAGCACCTTCCTGATGGGGGTGGGGCAGTATAAGTGTAAATTATTCCTATTTTCCAGAGGAGTCTGAGACCAGTTGCCTGAAGTGGCCAATAGAGCCTGGAAGTGGAGAATGCAGGATTTGAACCCAGGTCTGTCTGATGCTCAAATACCTGGTGTCCTCTCTGCCCCTGTGACTGTCCCCAGCCAGCTCACTTCCAGCCAGGGAGCAACTGTTTCTCACCCATACCTTCAGTTCACACACACCCAAAGCAGCTCAGCTCCTTGTCAGGTCAGCAAAACCCTAGTGCCGAAGGCAGCTCCAGGGCTAGTGAGAGGCCCATGTAGAAATCACCCCTCCCCTGGGTCAACAAAATGCCAGTCTAGGAGAAATACACCCCTCCTCTTCCCGTCAGCCAAATACTAAAGGGGGAGACACCCCCACTGTCAGCAAAATGCTGGTACAGGAGGTATGCCCTGCACCCCAAGTCAGCAAAAGCCAGTGCGAGAGACACTTCCCCACCCCTCTCTGCCCAGGGTCTAAGACATGGGCTGGGGGTGCACAGAGTCCTCCAAAGTAGAGCCCTTGGGGTGGGGTGGGGGGAGCTTTGGGGCTGGGGCTGCCGTTGCCTGGGGGAGGAGGCTGCAGCTGGGGAGCGGGCAGACTCGGGTGAGAGTTCTCACATGGCACTAATGAAATCAACCACCAGCCTGCCCCCCCCCCCTTCCCCAGGGACCCTCCAGGCTCCAGCTGATGCAATGCCCAGGCCAGATAATTGTTTTCTTCCCTCCTTAAAGGGCCAGCTGCTGTTGCAGCTGCAGACATCACCCAGACCCCTGAGAGACCCCGTAGAGCTTAGCACCTGGTTAGGGATAGGGGGAGCCCAGAAAGTAGCAGCTTGGCCCCAGGCTCTGCAGAGGAAAATCCAATTAATGTCCGAAACCAGAAATGTCTGTGAGCAGGGAGGGAAGGAGACATGAGAGTTAAGACAGAGACAGCGCCTGGCCCACAACCACATGCCCCGAGGGAAGGGAACCTGGTCCTGGCTGCGTCCTCAACACCTGGCTTCTGCCTGCCTGTCCCGTCAAGTCCTTGGCACGGGGGTTGTTAGTGAGTTCAGCAGTGCCAGGCACTGTGCGAAGCAGCTCAGATCCACCATTTCAATCACTCCTCCCAGCAGAACTGGAAGGTGGGTCTATTTTACTGAAGGAGGCTCCTAGAGGAGAAGTGATTCCCTCAATAACACACAGCCGGGAAGTGGCAGAGGCCGGGTTTGAAGTCAAGTTTGCCTGACTCTGGGCTTCATTCCCTGCAGAGGGTTGAGTAGGTGTCGACCCCAGGGCTGGAGGTCCCTAAGCCAGGCAGCCTGGGCACCTACGGCAGGAAGGGGGTCTGTGGGCCCTAAACAGGTTCAGAAGGGCACAGTGCTTGGTTTAAGCACAGATTTCATGGACCCCTTCCCTAATTCCACCCCCTCACACCCCCCCCCAACCAGAGAATGTCCCATTAGGCTACCCACATGCCCCCAGGGACAGTTGGCAGCTGCCTGATTACAGACTAATTGGTGGCTGGCAGCAACTGTGTGTGGGGGGGGTGGGGGGGGTGGGGGGGTGGGGGTGGGGCTAGCTAGTTAACCCCTTGGTGACCAGGCCTAGCCCAGAAAGGCCCTCTCCCTGCCACTTCAGGCCCCAAACCCAAGGACCCTAGACTTAAAAGGCATCATAGGCAGAGGACAGGACCAAAGGGGCATCAGCCTTCCTCTCCAAACCCAGACAACACCCTTGAAGCTAGGGGTGGACACTGACAATCACCCAGGTGCCAGCCAGCACCCCTTGTTCTCTGGCCTTGGATATGGCATTACCTACTCCATTCAAGACCACAGGAGCTATGGGCCCTCCCTGGGTTTCCAGGCCCAGGATACTGGGAAGAAATCCACTCCTCTGGGTTGGGTTGTCCAGAGAAGGTGATGTGGGCATGGGTCCAGGCAGCCTGGAGGCCAGCCAGTGAAGCTACCCTCCCCTTGAATGAAAGGGTGTCCAGGTTGCCCACCAAGAGTCCTGCCAAGCCTCCCTGAACCCTGGACTCCCCACCGTGGATTACCAATTGCCTTTCCCAGCTTCCCAAAAGTCCCCTCTTCCTACCCTAGGGCTGGAGTGAGTACCACCCCTTTTCTTTCATGGGCTGGGGGGGGGGTCCTCTGGGCCCCACAGTGGTGTTTCATTGGGAGGAAAGAGTGCCTGCTTCTCAACCAGGGCACAGGCAGGAGGGAGAAAGCAGGCTGCCTTCCAGCTCCCTTTCCAGGAGAGATTTGAGGCACTTTCTAAAAATGCCATGCGAGGCAATGCTGTTGAAGACCAGGGCCCCAGGTGCTCTGAGAATCAGCAAAGAACTCAAGACTCTGGGGTCCCCTACCCCATTTTTCAGGCTTCCTCAAATACCCCACGTTCCCCTCTCATACCTTAGCCCCCACCCCTGAGCCATCACATACACTCTGCTCATCCTCTGAGCCCCCGCCCTGCACCCCCCGCAACCCTGCACACTCACATCCCTACGTGGCGCCTCACTGCCGGAACCCTCTCCCCCCTCCCCCCGGTGGTCCCCCAGATCTCCGCAGCCCCCTCCCCACGTCCACTCCCAGGCGAGCAAGGCCTACTGACTTACCCGGAGGTGGGGCCAGGGTCCAGACAGGGAGGGGTCTCCGCTGGGCGAGGCGGCTCCACAAGGCGGGGCAGGTGCTGCCCCTGGACCCCGCCCCGCGGACCCGGCGGTGGGCGCGGCCCGGTCCCAGGCGGGCGGCGGACTCCGAGGGGGTAGGGGCGCGGGGCGGGGAGGGGCGGCGAAAGAGGCTCACGGGGGCATCGCCCGCCACCGGGCCGGGCAGCTCCGCTCCGCCCGCCTGCGCTGCCGGCTCCGCAGCAGCCACGGTTCTCAGCCGCCGCCGGGTGCAAAGCCCAAGCCCCGGCCGGCGGGAGGCGAAGAGGGAGGCGGGGCCTGATGGGGGCGGGGCCTCGGTCAGGCGGGTGGGGTCACTGGAGGGGCGGGGCCACTGGGGGCAGGGCCTTTGGTGGTGGGCGGACCTAGGGGAATGGGGAGAGTCTGGGTTCGCTTGGTTGCAAGCAACCCAGGCTAACAGGACCTCGAAGGGTTGGGGTCTAGAGGACGCCTCAAGCCTCTCCACGTCCCTAGGACACTCCTGCCTCATGTCTGCTCCCCCCTCCACCACCATGTCTATCTGTACTTTTTCATCATTCCTCCTCTTTCGGGCACCTCGAAGGACATCACGGACACCATGGTACCCCTACTCCATCCTGGACCAGATCCAGGGAAATCAGATGGTGGGAGATAGGGGAAATGACTTACAAACTCAAATTCAATATACAGGTGGAAAAATTGACGCCGAGAGAGGAGAAAAGACTTGCCCAAGTTCCTGTTGTGAAGAAAAAGACTTTATGAGACCCTAAAATGTGGACAGCCTGAAGCAGGGTCCCACAGCTGGCCAGAGGTGAAGCCAGGACTCAATTTTATTCAACTGTTAATTAAACTTTTGTTATCATCTAATCTACATCAGGCTTAGAACTAGGCCTGTGTCATAGAATGATTGCTCTGGAACAGCAAGGGGGATTAGATTAGAGGGACAACATGGAGGTCAGGGAAATAGCTGGAACAATGGAGGTGAAGGATGGGGAGAGCAGAGCCTGTGAGGATGTGGGGGAGGAGGGAGGAATCAAGATTTCCTTGTGCTCTTCCCAAGCACCCTATCATAGAGACATGGAAACCAGGGGCTCCCTTTGGAATCATGGTCCCTTTGCACATTTGGTGAAAACTTGGGCCTTCTCTCTGGACAAATGTGCAAATGTACACTTTGCATACAATTTCAGGGACTTCAGGGACAAAGGATTGGGTGGACGGTTGATTCTTAAGTGCATGTAGAAGCATAAACATGCAGGAATTAAAAAAAAAAAAAGCTAGAGAAAAAGGAATGGAAAGAGATTCTGTCTTACCTGATATTAAAACAGAGACTCAATGTATTTAGAACAGCATGGTATTGAAGCAGGACTACACGAATTAGTGGAACAAATCGGAAAAGAGAAATGGATCCAACCACACGAAGGAATTTGGTGTATGATAAAGTTGGCACTTCAGGTAAACGGGTGAAATAACTGGCAAGTCATTTGAGGAAATGAGAGAAAACTGTGTCCTTACACCAAAATAAATTCCAAGTGACTAGCATATTTATATATTTTATGTACCAGAAGAGAGCATGAGTGAATGTTTTAATAATCCTGGAGATGGAAAAGACTTTCCTAGGCATGATGAAACCTAGAAGCCAAAGGAAAAACATCGATAAATTTGACTATAAAAACTTCTATAGAGAAGAAATTATCATACTCAAGTTTGAAAGACATATGACAAACTGGAGAGGATGAATCCCAGCAGTCCTCTACTCCTGCCCACTCTAGCCCGCCGGCTCCTCCCCCAAGGCGTGAAGGGAGCGAGCAGGAGGGACCGCAGTGGCTGTGAGAGGGCAGAGCACACCGTGGAGGCTCCTCCCACAGCCCCCCGGCCAGCGCCCACCTGTTCAGGGGCGGGGAAGCCCCGGAAATCCCAGCCCAGCCATCTGGGTCCACAGCAGGTGCCTCAGCACAGCAGAGCCAGAGTCCGCCCTGAGGCTGCTCACCACTTCCCTCGTATGGCCATCCTGGGAACTGTAATCTTCCGTTCCAGTTCATGCAGCTCCCCGATTTTAAGGCGGGATTTTTTTTTTTTTAAGATTTTATTTTTAAGTAATCTCTACACCCAATGTGGGGCTGGAAACTACAACCCCGAGATCAAGAATCGCCGGCTCCACCGACTGAGCCAGCCAGGCACCCTGTGGGAATTTTTTTCTTAAAATAAATAACAGCTAAATTTTTGAGGGAGCTAACAATGTCCCAGGCATTGTACTAAACACTTAAACATACAGCATTTAATTTAATGCTCAAAGCCGCTCTTCTGGGTAGGTCTACTTTATTATCAGCTCCATTTGACAGATGAGGACACAGGGTTAGAGAAGTGACTTGGACAAATTCTAAGTGGCAGCATCAGGATTCAAAGTCTGACTCCCGGCCCCGCTCTTGTTATAAGAAAGCCAAGGTCTAGGAAGAATTCAATAAAACAAAGTATTTTTTTAAATTTATTTTTATTTTTATTTTTTAAATTTTTTAATTAACATATAATGTATTATTTGTTTCAGGGGTACAGGTCTGTGATTCATCAGTCTTACATAATTCATAGCGCTCACCATAGTACGTGCCCTCCCCAATGTCCACCACCCAGCCATCCCATACCTTCCATCCCCCTCCACTCCAGCAACCCTCAGTTTGTTTCCTGAGATTAAGAATCTCTTATGGTCTGTCTCCCTCTCCGGTTTTGTCTTGTTTCATTTTTCCCTCCCTTCCCCTATGATCCTCTGTCTTGTTTCTCAAATTCCTCCTATCAGTGAGCTCATATGATACTTGTCTTTCTCTGATTGACTTATTTCGCTTAGCATAATGCCCTCTAGTTCCATCCACATGGTCGCAAATGGCAAGATTTTCATTTTTTGATGGCTGCATAATATTCCATTGTATATATATACCACCTCTTCTTTATTCATTCATATGTTGATGGACATCTAGGCTCTTTCCACACTTTGGCTATTGTGGACATTGCTGCTATAAACATCGGGGTGCATGTACCCCTTCGGATCACGACATTTGTATCTTTGGGGTAAATACACAGTAGGGCAATTGCTGGGTCATAAGCTAGCTCTATTTTCAACTTTTTGAGGAACCTCCATACTGTTTTCCAGAGTAGCTGCACCAGCTTGCATTCCCACCAACAGTGAGGAGGGTTCCCCTTTTTCCACATCCTCACCAACATCTGTCGTTTCCTGACTTGTTAATTTTAGCTATTCTGACTGGTGTGAGGTGATATCTCACTGAGGTTTTGATTTGGATTTCCCTGATGCCAAGTGATGTTGAGCACTTTTTCATGTGTCTGTTGGCCATTTGGATGTCTTCTTTGCAGAAATGTCTGTTCATGTCTTCTGCCCATTTCTTGATTGGATTATTTGTTCTTTGGGTGTTGAGTTTGATAAGTTCTTTATAGATTTTGAATACTAGCCCTTTATCTGATATGTCATTTGCAAATATCTTCTCCCATTCTGTCAGTTGTCTTTTCCTTTTGTTGACTGTTTCCTTTGCTGTGCAAAAGCTTTTTATCTTGAAGTCCCAATAGTTAATTTTTGCCCTTGCTTCCCTTGTCTTTGGCGATGTTTCTAGGAAGAAGTTGCTGCAGCTGAGGTGGAAGAGGTTGCTGCCTGTGTTCTCCTCAAGGATTTTGTTGGATTCCTGTCTCACATTTAGGTCTTTCATCCATTTTGAGTCTATTTTTTTGTGTGGTGTAAGGAAATGGTCCAGTTTCATTCTGCATGTGGCTGTCCAATTTTCCCAACACCATTTGTTGAAAAGACTGTCTTTTTTCCATTGGACTTCTTTCCTTTGTTGAAGATTAGTTGACCATAGAGTTGAAGGTCCATTTCTGGGCTCTCTATTCTGTTCCATTGATCTATGTATCTGTTTTTGTGCCAGTACCATACTGTCTTGATGACTACAGCTTTGTAATAGAGCTTGAAGTCTGGAATTGTGATGCCACCAGCTTTGCTTTGCTTTTTCAACATTCCTCTGGCTATTCGGGGTCTTTTCTGGTTCCATACAAATTTTAGGATTATTTGTTCCATTTCTTTGAAAAAAGTTGATGATATTTTGATAGGGATTGCATTAAATGTGTAGATTGCTCTGGGTAGCATAGACATTTTCACAATATTTGTTCTTTCAATCCATGAGCATGGAACGTTTTTCTAAAATGAAGTTTTTTGATGTTAACCTTGATCCAGGCTTTGTCCCAGGTGCTGGGGATTCAGAATTGAGAAAAACAGTTATTAAGAGAGACGGGAGAGAAATATTTCTGACACAGTGAATCCTGGAAACAGCCAAGGACCCGTTAACCACAAGAAGGGGTATGGGGAGAGAGGAGGGGTGCAGGAGGAGATGTCCTTGAAATGAGTCTTGTGGAGTTTAAGGGAAGGATGAAGGAGTGGGGCAACACTTATAAGTCTGGGCGAAGAAGAACAGAGCTTAGGGGAGGAGCAGTGGTCTACCTGCCCTGAGTCTTGGGGTTGGTTAGAGATGAAGCTGGACGAGTATACCGGGGCCAAGCTAGAGTTTGGGCACAGAGGAGTTTGGGCACAAAGATTTTGAGAGTTTTTCAATGGTTTAGTTGACTTGGTCTAGGGGCCACCTGCTCTGCCAACCCAACCTGCCTGTTTCTTCCCAAATGGTCCCCACCTGAGTTCAAGCTACCAGTTGCTTAAGCCAGAAACCTAGGAGTCACCTTTGACTCCTCCTCTGTCCTCACTGCCATCCAGTTAATTATCAGGGCCTGCCTAATCCACCTCTTAAATATTCCCCAGGTTCATTTACTGCTATCCATCCCCATGGCCAGTCCCCTCGTCCACACTCGTTCTTCTCACTCCTGAATCCAGCTGGGGGCAGAGACTTGGTTTGTAGGTCTAGACACCGCCAAGCTTTCACCCAAGAGGAATCCTTCTAAAACGAATCTGCCCACATCTACTCTCCTACTGAAAACCCTTTTCATTGATCCATTCAACAAATATTGAGCATTTGTTACGTGTTAAATACTGAGGACACAACAATGAGCAAAACATAGAATTTAAAGTCTGTTGGTGGGGGGATGCCTGGGTGGTTCCATCAGTTAAGCATCCGACTCTTGATTTCGGCTCAGGTCATGATCAGGTCAGGGTTGTGAGATTGAGCCCCACGTTGGGCTCAGTGCTGGGCGGGAGCCTGCTTAAGATTTTCTCTCTCTCTCTCTCCCTTTGCCCCGCCCCCCACTCCCTCTTTAAAGAAAGAAATAGAGTCTATTGGGATGGCAGACATCAATCAAATGACCACCACACCAAAATAATACATAATTACAAACTGGAATATGTGCCATAGGAGGGCCTGCTAGAATGTTCCTCAAGGTACTTCATCTGAAGTTTGAATAGCTGTCACCCAGATCAGAGTCAAGGATAGGGTAAGAGTTTATGCGAAAAGGCCCCAAAGGTGCTTCTGAGTCTCAGTTTTCTCATCTGTATCATGGGGATATTTATAGTTGTGAGGATTAAATGAGTTAATATACGTAAAGTCCTTAGAACGGGTCTTAGGACATAATAAATTTCCCATAAGTGTTAGCTATAATAACAATAATTATTATTTATTTTTCTTTAGAGAGCCATTGAAGGTCTATCGGCAATGTTGTTAAATCATAAAGAAGCTTTTTTTTTTTTTTAAAGTAAGCTCCATGCCCAGCGTGGAGCCCAAGGCAGGGCCTGAACTTACAGCTCTGAGATCAAGACCTGAGCTGAGGTCAAGAGTTGGATGCTCAACCGACTGA
Source organism: Halichoerus grypus (assembly GCF_964656455.1). Lineage (NCBI taxonomy): Eukaryota > Metazoa > Chordata > Mammalia > Carnivora > Phocidae > Halichoerus > Halichoerus grypus. Next base: position 156,590,584 of record NC_135716.1, on the reverse strand, counting down.
GCCACCCATGTGCCCCACAAAGAAGCATTTTTTAAAGGTCACTCTTGCTGCAGTGAGGAGCATGGTTTGGAACAAGGAAAGAGCAGATTTGGGGAATTAATGAGGGCACTTTGCAGGGGCATTGAGAACTGTGGGGCATTTAAACCAAGGAGGCAGAGAGCATTTGGAGACATTTTGTGATTTTGGGGGGTGAAACGACTGGCCTTGGTGTTTGATTGGTGGTGGGAGACTGTAGGAGGTGGCAGGGGGCTCCCAACATCTTGACCCCAGCAGTAGGGCAGGTGGTGATGTTCTTCACCAGGTTGGGGAAGCCTGGAGGAGGACCGGGCCTGGGGGCAGTGCTCAGGCCAGTTGTGGATGTGTTCAGGCACAGGCACTGTGGGGAGTCCTGGATGTGGGGATGCAGAAGCAGCTGTTTGGGTCTGGAGCTCAGGGGAGAAATTGTGGCTGAAGACATAAAATTGAGATTGTTGGCAAATACCTGATAATTGGGCCTCAATCATCCCATCTGTAAAATGATAGGAGGAAGGAGATAGCTAGATGATTTTTAAGGTTTCTCCAACATGTGTAAGATTCCAATTGTTGAGATTGGTAGGCCTGCAGAGACAGGGAGAAAAAAATCCATGTGGCCTGAAAGATTTGGCCGAGGCTTCTTGGAGGCTATTTGTTATTCTTTAACCTATTTTTTACTGAGCAGCTACTATGAACCAAAGGCTCTGCCAGGGATGGAAGGGTGAATAAGACCCAGCCCTTGCCCTCAGGGAATTCAGTCTGAGGTGCAGAGATGGACAAAGCAAAGGGCAATTACAAAAATGTTACCCAAGTGCCTAAAGGCAAGCTTGGGAGACAAGAATGCTTCTAGAGGAACTGACATCCAAGACAAGACCTGAAAGTCAGGCAGAAGAAGCAAACTGTGTGGGGAATCTGGGCTGGAGAAGATTGGTTTTTTTTGTTTTGTTTTTTTCAGAGGAAGGGGGGAGGGGAAGAGGGATAGAGGGAGGGGGAGAGAGAGAGAATCCCAAGTAGGCTCCATGCCCAGCACAGAGCCTGCCACCAGGGCTCGATCTCACAACCCTGAGATCATGACCTGAGCAAAAATCAAGAGTCAGACGCTCAACTGACTGAGCCATCTAGGCACCCCTGGAGAAGATTGTTTATGTGGTTATTTTAAAGATTTTCATCCCTCTTGAATTTTTTGCTTTGGAGTCTACCCATGTGCCCTGAGAGTCTATTTCAGGTACAAAGGCCCAGATACTGGTAGTTGCATTTTATAGGCTGTGTTGAATTTGTCTTCTTCTTCTCCTTCTCTTCAATGCTCCACGTGGCCTCAACTCCACATGCTTTGCCAGGGCTTGGATGAAGGCAGGGCAAGAGAGGCACCTAGGGCACAAATTTAGGGAGGCATATCTCGGGGATATGCAACGTGCTCCTGGCCCTGCTTCCTGCTCACACCCCCACTCCAGTCCTTCTCGTGCTCACATCTTGCTGTCTACACACATGGCCCACCCCCATTGGCCTGGTGAAAGCTCACTCCTGCTCCAAGGCTCAACTCCTGGAAGTCTACTGCTCTTGCCACCCATCCCTGCCTCCTCCCATGGCCAAGGTGATCCTCTGTGCTCTAACAGCATGGTAAAGGCTGCATAGCGCAGACCAGACTTTGGCATCAGAGCCCTGCTGTGCTATTTATTATCTGTGAACTGCTCTCTGAGACGGTTTCCACTTGTGTAAAATGTGGTGCCGACTTCACAGGGGAGTTGTAAAGATTAAATGAGAAAATGTATGTAAAGTGATCAGCAGTGATTGGTACAGGGTACTCAGTAAGTGGTAGATATTATCAGTTTGTTTATACTTCTTCTAAAGCACTCATGTATTCCAATTATTCTCCTGCTTTTATCTTCACTATACCATAATTTCCTTGAGTCAGGGAGGAGGAGGGGAGGTAGGAGGAGGGAGATCTTTATGAATGACATTCAACAGGCACTAAGACATGTCTGCTGCACAAATAAAGGAAAGAAATGACAAATTCTATGGAAAAAATTCTGGAAAGGAAATCTGGAGCCTTGGGCTCTAGTCACATGGTCCCAGTGATGGCACAGTGCCTGCCCAACTTATATTCACTTGGAAGAAGAGCTGCCCAGACCACAAACCCTATTGGGCTCCTGCTTTAGACCACTTGGCCCCTTCAGCTTCTAGACTTGAACAAATGGGGCCAGCACCAGAGCCAAGGGTTACCATTTCATATATTCGCTGGTGACCTTTAACTAATGGCCTACCATAACAATCCGAGACAGGCCAATTAGAGGCTCTCTTGCAGCAAGGAACAGAAAGAAACTGTCAGGTAACAGAGAGAGCTGGAGTAGGGAGGTCAGAGACAAGTGAGCCTTGGCCAGTAGAACCATGTGCACGCCAAGATAAGAGGGAGCAGAGACCAAGAAGAAGCAGAAGCCGATTAGTAGGTAGAGGCAAAAGGAGCAGCCCTGTGCAGAGATGGGGGAGGGCATCAGGAGAGGGAGAATGAATAGAACAGTGAGTCCTAGAGCTGCCTTGTTCCTGCTGGCATTTCAGTTCCAGTCCTTACAAGAAAATCCTTTATATTTGAGCTAGTTTGGGTTGATTTCTGTACCTTGCAGCCCAATGAGCCTGATTCTACTTGTTATCCTGGTCAGTCTCTGCCCCTCTCAGCACCTCAGTTTGACTAGACCATCTCTATGGTCTTCTCCAGATCAATGTTTGCTTTGAATACCACGTAGAGAGAATGGATTTTAGGTTGTTGGCAACTGAGTTCAGTATTACAGAGCGCCATGACATCCTGGCTCCCAAAATAGCTTGGTAACTGGTTAACGAGCTGTGGAAGGATCCAACACACATCTGACTTTCAACCTGAGTCCAGCTGATACAGTCAGCCTCCACACCGCCCCCCCCCCCCAGGTCCATTGCATCCTTTGTTGGATCATAAAGGAACTGAGAAACCAGGGCTGGTGTTTCTCCAGTATCTTTGGCTGCTAAATGCCCTACCTACCCCCTTAACACTTTCCTGGACCCACCTCAGCATTTCAGAGGAGTCCAGTGCCAGGTCTGCTCCAAAGAAAGTGCCACTCCAGGAAGATTTTGAACAAAGAAAGTTTCCTTCTTTGGTGTTAAGATTTCCTGCCTTCCAGCTGTTTGGCTCTCAGCCTGGGCCCTGCCTCCATCTTTCTAAGCTAACAGCTATGTTGATAATAATACTTCCTTGCTTTTGTAGGGTGCTTTGTACTTTTCAGAGCATTTTCATGCTTGTCTTCGATACGCACGGAAACCTAGGGAAGATAGGCAAGAAGGGGAGTGTAGAGGATAATACCTATCTCCCATCCCATCCACCCCCTTAAAACTATTTATTTTAAAAGAACTTAAAATAGATGAAAATATTGAGACCGATCTTGATTAAGTGACTTACCCAAGATCACAGAGCAGGTAGATGACTGAGCTGAATCTAGAAAGTTCCCAATTGCGGATCACACTTAAGCAGGACTTGCCTAACACTGCCTTGCAAAACACTGCTGGCCATGGCAAGGGACCCCTGAGAGAAGTGGTGTTCTTGGCACTGCTGCCCTTTGGGGCCTCCAGGAATCATTCACAATCTTACCCCTCCAGTCTCTATGGAGACTTGGCTACCCCACAGTGGTTTGGGTAGCACCAGGAGCCCACAGAAGGTTAGCTGTAAGCATTTAGTAGCAGTGCTTTATATACTGGCAAAAATGAATGCTAGTGGAAGAGTCCGTTTTCTTGGTTTGGTTACAGAGCACTTTATGGAGGGTAAGACAGGAAAGGTTGAGAACCATAGGTCTACCCTTCTACCAGCACCTCTGAAAAAGAGGAAGCAGAGGTAATCATTCCTGCCCATCCTCCCTTCCTAAACTCTACTCTGCAGCAGGGACACCTTGTCTTGGCCCCTCTGTTTCGGGCCCCTTGCCAACTGCATTCATCGCTGCACTCCCACCTGGTCAAGATGAGCCTATCTCTCCCAATCGCAACATGGACTCAAGTTGTTCTGGGAGACAGCAGTTAAGTTCTAATCATTAGGGGTAAGTAAGGAAGCAATGGGAGTAGGAAGCTTCATCTGGGCTTTCTCCAGGGTCTGCCCTTGCTCCTTCCTCAGTGTGCCCTGGAGAGTATAGTGTGCTTTTCTTGTGGCAGTCACCCAGCCTGGCAACTCCAAACAGCACAACTGGGAAATTAGTCAAGGAAGTTGGCCTATCCCATGGCCCAGACGACAATATGTCAGCAGAGGTGAAGACAAGAAACCAGAAAATGTGCTTGGAAACCTGTTGGCTTGAAGGAGCAGAAGGGTAAGGTGAGGCAGACTAGAGATTTTTTTTTTTAAAGATTTTATTTCTTTATTTGACAGAGAGAGAGAGAGAGAGACAGCAAGAGCAGGAACACAAGCAGGGGGAGTAGGAGAGGGAGAAGCAGGCTTCCCGCGGAGCAGGGAGCCTGATGTGGGGCTCGATCCCAGGACCCTGGGATCATGACCTGAGCTGAAGGCAGACGCTTAACGACTGAGCCACCCAGGTGCCCCCAGATTAGAGATTAATACCTGCAGGAAGCTTCTACCACCCCTAGGCTTGGAAGATCAAATGGAAGGGTGTTATGGGGTCCAGAAGTACACTTGCTGCTGACACTATGGAAGCTTAGGTTTTTCCTTTTTTTCTTTAAAGATTTATTTATTTATTTGAAAGAGAGAGAACGAACCAAGCAGGGGGGAGGAGCAGACGGAGAGGGAGAATCAGACTCTCCACCGAGCAGGGAGCCCGATGCGGGACTCGATCCCAGGACCCTGAGATCATGACCTGAGCCAAAGGCAGACGCTTAACCCACTGAGCCACCCAGGTGCCCCAGGAGCTTAGTTTTTGAAATGATGCTGCTGGCAGAACTGCCAGAGGTCCCTGGAGCCTGCAGGTCCCCACTGCTGCCCCTCCAGTACCACCAACCCTGTTGGAGCCTGTGGGCAGTAACCCACCACTGCTGGAAACGCTGAATGTCCCTGAGCCCATCACCACCAGCTGTTGCCAGAGTCTCCAGTGGATGCAGAGAGAAAATGATTTTGCCTGTCCTGTTGCCGTGCCATCTCCAGCTTGCAATTTCTCACCTGTGCTTCCCATTCACTGAATCTGACAGGAAGCCAGCTGGCAAAGGGAGTCTGGGAAATGACCAGCATAAATGCTACTGAAACTTACCGCTCATTTTGGCCCGTTGGGGGTCATATGTATTAGACCTTAGTTGATTACCTCATTACTTTCCAGGATCCATGTGTTTCTAGGAAGCCGACTCCATGGGAGTAGAGCAGGGCTGAGATAGTCAACGGCGAGAATGATTGGTTCAGGATGGACATATGAACCAGCCAGTCCAATCAGAGGGAATCTCAGGATTTTTGCCGAGAAGGCTGGTACATGGACAGTCTCTTCCTTGCTAACCATGAATGAGGAAGCAGGCGAGCCTTGGGAGATGTTGGCTGTCATCTTGGGGCAATAGGGGAGCAGAAACCAGGCTGAAAGAGTAGACCTGATGACTAGGAGATTAATTTGGGGGCACATATGTAACCCACATGCTGTGTTCACTACTTAGGAAGCTCTGGCATAGTTGATCAGTCTCATGCCCTTTATAGTGCCTATTATCAACCACAAAGCAAGACCAATTTATGAGTATCATGGAAAAATCTGGAAGAGAAAGAAAGTTCTAGGAATCAGCCACTTTTCCCACGGTCACATCGTGGACCAGTGGCTTTTGAACATTTTTTATTGTACCCTCAATAAGAAATCAATTGTACAGTGTGACCAGGACACACATAGCTGTATAAATAACTTAAAGTTTCACAACAGTTTCTACAGTATTTACCCTGCAAAGTGCAATCAATTCAAATTTTCAATTCAATTCTATTCTATTTTTTAAAAAGATTTTATTTATTGGGCAACCCTGTTGGGACCCCTCTCACTCTTGAGAGACTTTTCTGTATCTTCACTTAATAAACGTCTATTGCTTTACTCAAAAAAAAAAAAAAGATTTATTTGAGAGAGAGAGAGAGGGAGAGAGGACACAAGCAGGCAGAGGGGCAGAGGGAGAGGGAGAAACAGACTCACTGCTGAGCAAGGAGCCCGACACGGGCTGAATCCCAGGACCCTGAGATCATGACCTGGCCTAAAGGGCAGATGCTTAACCGATTGAGCCACCCAGGCTCCCCTCTATTCCATTTTTAAATAAAACTGGTCACAAACTTCTAAATGATTTCATGACCTATTAATGGGTTATGGCCTGCAATCTGAAAAACATTGCCCTATACCATGCCATCATCAATTGCTGTAAAACTTAACTCTTGATTTTAAGCATCCTAACCTTTACTAACTTTCCTGCTTTTGTACGCATATTCCCTGTCTTCCTTTGCTATGAAGGAAAGTCACAGCGTCCCAGGTCTCAGAGGCCAGCCTCTCCCCAACCTGAGGTAGGGACACCAAGAACTTACCTCTGTAGATACTCTTTTGCATTGCCGATTTCTGCCTGTCTACTGGAATGTTCAGTTTATAAAATTGCTCGAGTCTCTCTTCTTAAAATCAAAACCAAACCAATAAATAAAAAGCTCCCTTTGACCTCATTTCAACTGCCACTTTAAGTCAACCCAGCATAGATATGGTTGAATGGGATAGGAATTAGAAGGGTGGCCTAGAGGTAAACTCAGTAGAAGGGATGAGGACCCTGTCAAGAAGACAAGTAGTGGGTGTGGAAGGGAGAAAAAAAGCATTGCAACTTACATGAACAGATAGAAATCAGAAGTGAATTTTGACACAAGAACTGCCTTCCTTAAACCCCTCTTTTGAGAATCCTACTCCCTGGCTCCCTTTTTGGTAAAGCCTGGAGTCTGGAGTCTTATAAGCTCAGGTTCAATACCAGCTTTGCCATTTCTAAGCTGGCTAATTTTGGATAAATTACATCTCTAAGTTTTCTCATCTGTAAAATTAGTCTAATAAAACCTACCTTATCAAGTTGGCTTAAGGACTAAATGAGATCAATATATTTTAGCTCTTATTATTATTAAGGCCTTCTCCCATCCTTATATAAAACCTTACCTCCTCCACCCACTAATAATAATTACCATAGTGACACTTGTTGAGAAATTCCTCTGTGCCAGGCAATATGGTAAGGACCTTACCAATAGTTTCCAAGCCAAGAAGGATTCCCTGGCACCTTCTTACTGTAGTTTTCTCTCTCTGATAATGCAATTAACAGAGTGTCCACTGTGCATCAGGGAGGGGAGTGAACTGGCTTACTTGCATTCATTCATTTTATAGATGTTAATTAAGCACCAACTATGGTGCCAGGAACTTACTAGGTGTTGGAGATACCAAGATGAACAAGGCCCTGAACCTTGAAGGACTCACAGTCTAGTCACACAGTAAGTGTTGTGTAACAAGGGGATGTATATGAGATGTTCATGCCTTGTGGCTTCCTTGGTCTAGGCAATCCCATCTTTGGCTTCAGACCTAATGACTCATAGTGATTGGTTCTGTTTTTCTGGCTTGACTTTGGAGCCTTGTTTTCAGGACATGCCTTTCGGTTCTCAGCTCCCCACAAGCCACCAGGATTAAGAGAAAATGTGTTCCTTATCTTTTTTTTTTTTTAAGATTTTATTTGTTTATTTGATAGAGAGAGATAGCGAGAGCAGGAACACAAGCAGGGGGAGTGGGAGAGGGAGAAGCAGGCTCCCCACCGACCAAGGAGCCCGACGCGGAACTCGATCCCAGGATACTGGGATCATGACCTGAGCTGAAGGCAGACGCTTAATGACTGAGCCACCCAGGTGCCCTTGTGTTCCTTATCTCTCCCTGCCTGGGATCCCCCTCCAGAGGGAAGAAAAATAGCAGATGTGCAAAAGACAGGTACACTGCTGGTCTGGCTTTCACCCCATCACACTTTTCACACTTTTCTGTCTTAATCCACTCAGTCTCCTAATTGTCAAATTCAACTGACTCTTTGTGCCTTTGCAGATCTTTTGCCCCTTTCTCTTTTTCTGGGACCACATACCATTTCCTGTTCTTTGTATCTTTCACCTCTACAGCTCAGAGGGGTTAAGTCACCTGTTCAATTTATACCACTAAGAAGTAGAGTTGGGACTTGAACCCAGAGTAGGCTGATTCCAAAGCATATGCTTTAGCTAACATTCCATACTGCCTTCCCAAGCAAACCAGTAGTCTAGATCTATGCTGTCCAATATGTAGTCATTAAATGCATATAGCTTATTTAAACTGAAATTAAAATAAAGTGAAATAAAAATTCAGTTTCTTAGTTGCACTACCTGTCTTCAAGTGCTAAACAGCTACCTGTGACTGGTGCCTACTATACTGAACAACGTAAATATAAAACATTTCCAGGATGCCTGGGTGGCTCAGTCAGTTAAGTGTCCAACTGATGATTTCGGCTCAGGTCATGATCTCAGGGTTGTGAGATCGAGCCCCACGTTGGGCTCTGCGCTCAGCAGGGAGTCTGCTTGTGATTCTCTCTCTCCCTCTGCCCCTCCCCCCACTCGCACACTCTCTCTCTAAAGTAAATAAATCTTTATTTATTTTTATTTATTTTTTTTTTTTTAAAGATTTTATTTATTTATTTGACAGGGAGAGACACAGCGAGAGAGGGAACACAAGCAGGGGGAGTGGGAGAGGGAGAAACAGGCTTCCCGTAGAGCAGGGAGCCCGATGCGGGGCTCGATCCCAGGATCCTGGGATCATGACCCGAGCCGAAGGCAGACGCCCAACGACTGAGCCACCCAGGCGCCCCAGTAAATAAATCTTTAAAAAAAAATAAAACATTTCCATCATTGCAGAAAGTTCTATGGAATAGTGTTGGTTTAGAAAAAGTGTAGGGTAGCATTGTGTTAGATTGCATTCTGCCCTCTGACTTCTTCTCTTTATCCTCTGTCCCCTTATTTATTCTCAGGGAGTGGGCAGCATTTCTTTCATCTGCCCAACTCTCTCCTCCTACTTTTCTGGGACGTGTTATTCTATCCCACACCTTGCTATCACACCGTTATCCACAGGGTCACAGTGAATACAGCCATGTTTATACATGACCCTGCATCTTTCTCCACAATGTTGATTGCTTCAGGGGTGGACATCTGGCCAAAGCTAGCCCAAGCAGTAGCTCTTCTCCCAGAAATTCGAAATGGAACCTAAAAGTTTAGTCACCTGGCTGATCTCTTGAATGGAGGTGACTTGGGATCCACTGGTGACCATGTTTTGATCTGGATTGGGAAAACTGGTCTTCAGAGAGATCAAGAAATGACAAAAGAGTTACGTATATTGGGGAGAGTTGGATCTAGCAGCTCAAAGAAAGTTCACAGAGCTCTGCCTTCCTTTGTGATGACTTCATGCTCAGGCAGTCTCTCTTCATGAAGCAGAAATGATGGCCACCCCCAGATCCATATGGCTCAAGACCTCCAGAAGAAAAGTCCTATCTTTCCTGGATCTATATTTCACATCTTCCAGAGGGCTTTGCTTAGCTTAGGTTGGGTCATGTGCTCATCTGTGCAACTGTGACCTGTCTTAGCAAGGGTTCCTAGAAAACAAAGTCTGAAGAAGGGATTAAGTGCTAAAGGTTTTTGTAGGATGCAAATTTCTAGGGCAGTGAGAATGAAGGGATAGGGGAAGCAGGAAAAGATGGAAAGCAATGCAAGGAAATGTTTGCTACTTCTTCACGATGAGCTGCGAAGAGACACAGCTAGTCTCTTGAGAGGTCCACCCACTTGGCCACGTGGAATGTCTCTAGATAGGTTGCATAGAGAAATTATACCTTGAAACAGTCCATTAGAGGAAGGAAAAGAGACTGGATTGTTCTATCCTGCTGCTTCCTGTCTCCTGTCTCCCATTGATTACTTTGCCCTATGGGTAGTTAAATCTCCTATACTTCTAGGTCGCTTCATTGGCCCCTTCAGCAGCTGCTCAGGAAGCCAGAGCTCATGTTCTCTGAAGAGGTGTGTCATCAGGGTCTGAAAGCTGCAGAAGCCTTAGAATCCACATTTGCAAATAGTTGGCCTCAGGCAGAACTGTAAGGCCGCACTCAGAGTTGGTCAGCCATGCCTGTGGGTGAGGTGGACCAAATAACTAATGGTCTGAGAGTGAAATGACGCTGAGACACTGTGAGGAAGCATTGGGCCAAGATGTGGGGATCATTATGCTCAGTCAGACTGGGTCATATGCCTACCCCTACAGCTGATGGGATATGGAAGATATGCTGTGGAAGGAAATATCCCATCCTCCCTCCCCTCATGCCAGTTCAGATCCTTAGAAAATCAGATACCAAGACAGGATTAAATGCAAGGAATTTATTATGAAAAACACCTGTGAGAGAAAATGGGGTAGGAGCTGAGAGACCAAGGACCATTAGACAATGATGCATATCTGACCCTAAGGGAAGGAGAGAGAAGGAAGGAGTTCTAGGTGGAAGGGTCTTAGACTGCAGTGTAGTTCTAAGGAAAGTTTGGCAAGGCAACATTGAGGGCCCTTGAGCCAAAGTGGCCCATTAGAAGAGCATCATTTATTCTGAAAAAAGCTTGTCCCAAAATTCCTGCAGGGCTGTCATTGGCCAGGACCAGCCTGGGGGAGGGGAGGCCTGAGAATAAGGGGTGATGGATTTCAGAGCTCAGCACTTGCGCTGCTGATGAATTACACTTCTCCCAGTTGGAGATCTGAAAAGTGCATTCTCATGGCCACAGACCTTCTCAGCCCAGCACTACATGCAGATGAAGAAGGATGGTTTTACAATCTAAAAGAAGAAGAAAAAAAAGTAGAGTGCCACTACCAGTTGAAGGGGCAAAGGTGTTGAGCAGGCAAGACAACAATGTCCACCTCACAGCTTACAATGTCTCATTTGTAATCCAACTCTACATGTTCCAACCTGAACTCATGACTTCTCCATGCTCTAGAAAAGTCCAGAACTCTTCATCTGGAGACTACCATTCTCCCAACTGTGAAATATGAAAGTCATATTAAACACCTCTTGATCCCCTCTCCCCCTGCCCCTGAAATAGCCAACCAAAATAGTCAAGTTCTTCCAATCCTACCGTGGCAATGTCACCTCTGCAGTTGTACCTCTTCCCTCCATTCTCATTGCTGATGTGTTCAGGAGCTCATTGCATCTTGCCTGAACTACTGTGGAAGTCTCCAGTGGTCCTTTTGCAATCCCATTCCATCTTATTATCTCTGCCAGATTGTCTTTAACTACAGTTTTCACCATGTCAATCCTTTTGTAAAAACTTCTGTCACTGGGAATGTAAAATGGTGTAGCCATGGTAGGAAACAGTATGGTGGTTCCTCAAAAAATTAAACATCGAATTACCATATGATCCAGCAATTTCACTTTTCAGTATATACCCCAAAGAACTGAAAGCAGGGACTCAGATATTTGGACACCAATATTCATAGCCATCATTATTCACAGTACCCAAAGGATGGAAAAAATCCAAATGTCCATTGATGAATAAATGGATAAACAAAATGTGCTATATACACATAATGAAATACTAATATTCAGCCATAAAAAGAAATGAAACTTTGGTACGACATGGATGAACCTTGAATATATTATGCTAAGTGAAATAAGCCAGATACAAAAGGACAAATATTGAATGATTCCACTTATACGAGATACCTAGAATAGTTAAATTTCAAAGAGACAGAAAACAGAACAGTTGTTACCAGGAGCTGGGGGAGGGAAGGATGGAGAATTATTGTTTAATGGGTATAGTTTCAGCAGAGGATGATGAAACAGTTCTGGAGATGGAGAGTGCTGATATTTACACAACAATGTGAATGTACTTAATGACAATGAACTATATACTCAAAAATGGCTAAAGCGGTAAAACAAGCAAAACCAAAAAAACTTCCATACTAACTCCCCTTAGCGGAAAATAAAACCCAAGAGCCTTAATCTGACCATATATAACTTTCCAGACGATTCTTCTTCCTTTTCCTGTTACTCTATATTTCCTCAATTGATCTCTTGCTTCCTATATTTGCTCCATTGGCTACCTACACATGGCATGCTCTTTCCCTTGTTCTACTCATTTTTTCAAGACCCAAAGGTCACATCCATGCCAATCTTTCTCCTTCCACTATTCCATACTAAGTGGAAGTAATTGCTCTCCTTTTTGAACTCCCACAGCTTGTGAATTATGTTTGTCTTTAACATTTACTGCTTTTCTTTTAGATCAAAGAAAGCACATAATGAGATAGAGAGGTGTAGCTGAGGGTAGTCTAGTCGGCCCTCTAGACGGGTCCCTCTACTAGAGTGCTATAACCTTAAGGAATTTACCAACATCCCAGAACTGGTCTTTAGCCTTGCAAATTCAGAAGCCTGATTTTAATAGTAAGCAGAGTGGAACCATCTCCCAGGGCGGCTCTTGTATCCATTAAGTTCACAGAAACTGATGGTTATATAAGCCAGAATCAACAGGCTGATGTACAATGAAAAATGTAATTATCAAAAGAACTGGGATCCTCTAGGTGGCAGATCACTGAATTCTGTCCCCATAGGTAAGTCATTTGCTGGGTGAGTATAGAATCACACCAGGGAAGTATGTTGATCTTAAGAAGCATTTCTCAGCTGAGGCAGCCTGAGATATTCTCACCCACTGTAGGGATGACATGGACAAGGAAATACTAATGCTCAGGTCAGTTTGACTGGGGCAGGACTTAGAAGGGCAATACTAATGCTTGCCTCTGTGACTGCCCTGTTTTGGGTTGTCATGGCTGATTAAGCCCTTTGGTTCACAGAATCTCTCTCCAAATAAGATACAGAATGACTGGTTGGTAAGACTGATTAGGCATCCGTTTATTAAATTACAATCACATCTGCCTTCTTGAGATTTCTCTTGTATGCCTGGACCAGAGTTCAGTTTGTTTTTTGATCATGTTGGTAGATAAACTCTAGGCTTACCACCACGGATAGCTGATTTTAAGGTTGCATTAGTCAGCTTAGACTGTTAGGTTATGTGGCATTAACAAACAACTAAATGAATTTCAGTGGCTTACAATAACAAAGGTTTATTTCTTACTCACCTCATATTACATGTCATGTACATCAGCTGTGGCTCTGCACATCTTTATTCTGGGACCAATGCTGGAGAAGCAGTTCTATTTGGGACATGCTGCTCTCATGGCAGATGAAAAATAATATGGTGGAATCATTAGATGGCCCATACATTTCTGCTCAGAAGTGGCTTATGCCATTTCTACTCATATTTCATTGACCAAAACAATGCCAAGCTTGATGACATTAGGGTGAGAAGTATAATCTCCTAGGGACAGACTAGATAGGCAGGGATTTAGAAAGGCAGGGGCAGAGAATATTGGTAATAGTCTATAACAAGGACTAATATTCAGTCTGTGTGTACCAGTATGACTGGCACGTTATAATATTAACTATTAAAATATTGAAATAGTTTCATACTAGCTGATAAATACCTGCTATCCCAAGCTTCCTGACAACTCCCCTCCCCTGGGAGCCCTTGGGACCTACTCTTCATGCCTTAGCAACTAAAGGGTTAATACCTAGCACAGAAAGATATATCCACAACTTCATGGACTTCAAATCTGCTAGATAAATGCTTCAGCACTACTTGTTAAATATGTTTATGATCACCTTTGGCTGATTTTCTCTCTGTAAATTCTTATTAGTTTAATTCTGAGGGCAACCTGATTTCCAGGCTCTTAGAGGGAAACTGACTGCAGCCCCTATGTGCCGTCGATACTTAATTATAACAGTAATATCTAATAATACTAATTCATGCTGATTCCTACACATTTTTACATCTTTTGTAACAAAACATATGCAATAATTAACTCAATATTTTAGACTCACTTAGCTTTTTCCCATTAGCTCAGCTCATCTGTCTACTATCTTAACATACTATTTGTGTCTCTCTGTTTTGAATTTTTTATGCCATTTCTCATGTCTGAAAATGCCATGATTATCACTAACTTCTTTGACACTTCTGCAATTTCCAAGGCACTCTCCTTTACACTATTTCATTCAATGTCCCCAACACTCCCAGGAGGTAGGAAATAGATCATTTTACAGATGAAGAAATCAAGACTCAGTGAAGTCAGGTGTCTTATAGCTAGTTAGGTTTTGTTCATTCATTCACCAAATATTTGAGTGCCTGAAGTGAAATTTATTCAGGTTGGATTTGGAAACAGTTTTCCTGAATTCATGTCAAGGGCTATTCCAGTATTCTTAACACCTTTATCATCAGAGTCATACACTCAAAGGAAAGAAATAATAATAGTGTTGATTATATTGTTGAAGACTCCTGCAACCCAAGTCTCCAAAAAGCTCCAAGGTCATTTATAAAATTCAAGGTAACCACCAGCAAGAGCAGTTTCATCTCTCTCAGTGCTTACATCTAACCCATTGGCTCAATGTAGATAATTCATCCACAGCTTTTGGAGCTACTCAAATTGAGTTTTGACACTTGCGAGCTGTGGGACTTTGATCAAGTTACTTAACCCTTTTGAGCATCAGTTTTATCTGTAACAGAAACACTAATGCCTCGGGACCAACTAGTTGTAGAGATTAAAGAGATAAGGTATGAAAGACACGTAATGCTCATGGGGTTTTCAATTGTCTTGATGGAAGTTTTAAACTGCATTCAAATGAGAAAAAGCAGTGTCTATGTCGACGTAAGGTTACACGCTAATAATTCTTGGGAGGTGCTGTTCTTTACTCCGGAGTATATAATTTTACAGTTTTGGTGTAAATCCCCTTTTATGGTACTGGTAACTATCTTCTTTAGGGGCGCACGTAATCTAGCAATCTCATGTCGTCCTTCGTCCCCCAGCTCTCTTTCCTCCCAAATTAAAAAAAAAACCCGAAAACCCAAAAAACGTATTTCTCAACATTCAAGTGCGCGCACCACATCAAAGGCCCACAAGCGTAGAACGCCCTGTGGAGGTCACCAGGCAACGCCTCCGGGCCCTCTAGAAAGGGGTGGGGTCAGAAGGCTCTCTGATCTCATTCCTCCTCCCCAGGTCGTCGCCCCTTCTTAATTCTCGCGAGACTTCAAACAACTCAGCTTCTGCGCATTACAAGATACAGGGAATCAAGGCGCCAAGGGAGGGGGAGGGGAGGGGGGGAGACGGTGCAAACGGCGTGGCCGCCATCTTGTTTGTGCCCCCGCTTTGCGCGCGCTCCGTTCTCCGTGACGCACGCTTCCCCCTCCCCTCCGCCGTGCCCAGGCCTCTGCATTGCCCGACTCCGCAGGAGCGCGGAGGCGGCTCCTGCTCTTCCCTGGACTCCTGAGCGGAGGCGTGTGAGTGTGCGGGAGCGTCTGTGGGAGGGAGGGTGAGAGGCGAGCGGCGGCGGCGGGGGGAGGGGCAGCGCTTCCCGCCTTCGGCGGAGACCTCACTTCCCTCTCGCGGCCGCCGCTGTAGTTCGGTCCGGCCTGCCCGCCGCCATGTTGTGTTCTCGCCGGGCCCGCCGCTGTCGCGCTCCTGGGGTCCGTGCGCCTCGTCGGCCCGGCCCGCGGGCTTTCTCCCATTGGCGGAAGGCGACTGCGGGGGGGCTCGCTCGTGATTGGTCGGTGGCGGGGAGGCCGCGGACCTGGCACCTTATTGGTCGCGCTGGCTCCGGCCTGGGGGGTGATGAAGGAATCGGAGGCTGCAGGGATGCGCGCCTCTGCGGCTTGGGGCAGCAGGGTGGTGACCCCCTTCGGTGCAGGCGTGGGGTGGAGGCTGGGGGCGAGCCTAGAGACCTTAAGGGGGAAGACAGGGTTATGGTCTGGCAGGTACTTCGAGGATAGCCTGTGCACGGTCCGGAGTGGGTGACACTTCTAACTCCAGAGGTATCCTCCATGGAACATGCGTGGCCTAGTATAAGAGCGTACAAGCCCCAAGGGTGCCAGGCTTGGAAACCCTGAAACCTGAGTTAGGGGCTGAGAGGATCTTCGAGAGCCAAGAGAGCTAGACTTGGAAGGTCTTTTTGTTTTGTTTTGTTTTTGCTTTTTATCCAGCATAGTTAACATACAGTGTTAACTTTAGTTTCAGGTGTACATGGTAGTGACTCAGCAATTCCATACATCACCTAGTGCTCATCCCGACAAGTGTATTCCTTAATCCCCATCACCTATTTCAGCCATCGTCTGACCTGCCTCCCCTCTGATAACCATCAGTTTGTTTTCTATAGTTAAGATAGAGTTTAACACAGTTTGTGAGTGACCTCGATGTCCACGGATGCCAGGTCTGAGGGCATGGTATAGGAGGAAGGGCACCAGGGCGTTAGGGACCTATCTAAGCGATAGGATCAGATTGGGATTTTGCTGGAGAGTGCCAGCATTGAAACCGAGGTTTCAGTTACCAGATCTGGGATGTGATATCAGGGGAAAACGAACAGAACCAGCCTGAGAGAGGGATCCTATTGGACCAACGTGCCGGGTCCTAGAAACAATGCCAAGCCTAAGAGGCACAGCATTAAGTAGTGGCAGATCTATAGGAATGAGGAAGTGTGAAGCATTTGGGGGAACATATTCAGACTTGGGAATTATAGTAAGGGAGCAATTATAGATTATTGGGTCTCAGGACCATGCAGCTAATTTTGAGATGTATATGAAGTTTTCCTGCATTAGGAAGGATACATGTCAGGGCTGAGTTTCTAAAGCTACATTTGCTAGCAGTTATTAGATACTTGGCATTTATTTGTTGAATAGATATTGTCACGTTCCTCTTTAGTGGAAGAGAGCTTAACAGAGATCCTGGACCTGGCTTATTTGTTTTCTTTTATATATGCCTAAAAAGTACACCCATCCTCATGTGCACTTAATTTTTTTTTTTTTTTTTAATCAGCTTGGAAGGAGAATAAACTAGTGCATAGTTTCTTGCATCTTGTCATGAGTTACAGAACTTGTCAACACTTTCTGGTTTGTATTTCAGAAAACTTTTGTTCTAGTCAAGAGTTGTTAGAGTCAGCTTGAGGGTATTTTATCACTTTCCATTTTATTGTAATGAATTGTTCTACATTTGCTCTTCCCAAGGTTTGGGGATCATGGAAACACATTTGTGTTAAACCTCTGTGTTTCCTAACTTTTTTTTCCTTGTCTGTGTTATGTGGTCCTTTCTAGCTTTAGATAGTTGTTATACATCTGTTTTCATCGTTTCAATTTCAAGAAACTTCTCTGGTTTTCAAATTTGGTCAGCTTTATGTGAATGCAACAAAATTTTCAAGAGAGAAAAGGAAAGTAGTAGAGGAAGGGAATTGACATTTTGGGGCACATTTACTAGGCATTATCATTCCCATATTGGAGATGAGAAAATTGAGGATCACAAAGGTTATGTAGCTTGTCCAGTGTCACTCAGTGGTTGAACTGGAATTCAAATCCAAGTTGTCTGATGCCAAAGCCTGTAGTTTTACTGCTATATCATGCTATCAGTATAAACCTGACTAGTCAAACTGCCAGATAGTGTTACATTTCAAAGTGGGTCATCTTTCTTTGATTGCTGGGTGTTAGGAGTGTATTGAGTGGGGAGAATATAATTAACAAGAATTTGTTGTACTGTTTCAAAGATTCAGACCACAGAATAGGAACCATATAGAATATAGGTTCTTCAACTAGGTATTTAAATCATAGCTCTTGTTTTCTACTGTGTGGAAAAAGATTTACAAAGTAAACTGTTGGGAGTTTTTATGAAGCCAGGTAGATAATAGGGAAAAACATGTACAGAAAGTTTAAGAATCTCATTCTTTAAAATCAGACTTAAGAAAATTGATGCCGTAGTCTCTCTCTATGCAAGTATTTAATGCCAAGGAATGAGGAACTACCAAGTGTATAAAGAGCTCATTTGGGAGCTTTTTCAAATATCACTACTTCTTTAAGATGTTTGTCTCCAAACACTGGGACCTGTCCAGAAGCCTAGTGCCTTCTTCAAACTGTGGGATAGTGAATCTAGTATATGCTTATCTTAAATGATGTGTAAAATTGAAACTGGATACAAAAAATTATTTGCAGTTCTAGTATTTGCATGGAAATCTTTAAATAACTCCGGTTTCGAGGGGAGACCAGTGAATTGGAAGTCTGAGTTGCTTTGTGACTTGATACAATTAGGTGAAGGTCTCCTCCTTTTTATTTGCAATTACATTGCAGTGTGGAAGATAGAGTCAAAAGAATAAGGGGAAATAGGGCTTGCCATGCATTTTGTACATTGGTCATCTAACCTTTGTTTGACTCAGTCATTAAGTTAGCAGAATATGAGGAATGTTATGGCATCCATAATTTAGTTTCTTTTTTAGTAAATCTAGACAAGGTTGCAAAAACAAGCGTACACATATTTGCTTTTTATTCAGCAAACGTTTCTTAAGTATCTGTTCTTCAACACCAGTGATCACCTTCATTCCTCTTAGCTCCTTACACCCATGGCCAGTTGCTGGGCCTTGTTATCATCTGGAATTGACCACCCTAGAAATCTTGAACTCCCAGGAGGTCTGAGTAGGTCTGAGTTTATGTTAAAAACTTGAGAACATCAACTTTGCCTTCTAAGTAGACTCATACTAATGTTTAGTGTTTAACAGACTGTGTCCATGTTTTGTTCTCTAAATCCTTGTAACAATTCTGTTATCTCATTTATGCGTACATATTTTCCATTTGGTCAAAATTGATTCATTATACTAGAAAAGATACAGGGTTTCTTATGCCCACTTAAAGAGAAGTAGAGGCAAAGTGAAATGCGGGTTGGTGCTAGTTGTCTTTTTGAGGCAATTTTGAAATTCACATCTCTTTTAGTTCAGAGATGCTGAACCACTAAAAATCTATGAATCAAGCTCAGGAATGATATTATAGTTACTACTTTTTGTTGAGTGATTACATTGTACCAGCTAGGGTATAAATGTATTATGCATATTATTTGCTACGCTATGTGGTAGATCCGATCCTACTACCACCTGCATTTTTAGGTGTGAAGAAACTGAGGAGTTAAGTAATTTGCTCAAGGTCACATAAGGTGGCAGAGCCCAGATTCAAGCATAGGTCTATAACTCTTTTTTTTTTTTTTTAATATTTTATTTATTTATTTGAGAGACAGAGCGTGAGAGAGAGAGCACAAGCAGGGAGAGCATCAGAGGGAGAGGGAGAAGCAGACTCCCTGCTGAGCAGGGAGCCGGTTGCGGGGCTTGATCCCAGGACCCTGAGACCATGACCTGAGCCGAAGGCAGACGCTTAACCAATGCAGCCACCCGGGCACCCCTATAACTCTTAATTCTTACAAAATTTGTGGAACCCTTACTCTTAAATACTGGGTTCTTTCTTTCTTGAGAGAGTGAATGCGTGAGGGGGGATAGGGGAGGGGAGAGGAGAGAGAATCTTTTTTTTTTTTTTAAGATTTTATTCATTTAGAGAGAGAGCATGGGGGGAGTAGAGGGAGAAGGAGAGAGAATCTCAAGCAGACTCCACACTGAGTGTAGAGCTGACATGAGGCTCAGTCCCATAACCCTGAGATCACAATCAGAGCCAACATCAAGAGTCAGATGCTCAAAGAGAGAGAAAGAATCTTAGGTAGACTCCACGCTCAGCATGGAGCCCAATATGAGGCTCAATCTCACCACCCTGAGATCATGTCTTGAATTGAAATCAAGAGTTGGACGTTAGACTGAGCCACCCAGGTGCCCCAAACACTGTTCTCTTGACACCCTAAAATATTAGGAGAAAAGAAAAATTCTTGCATCTTAGATCAGGAAGTGGCTTTTGATTTCTTTTAGGCAAGTGCTTTGTACTGAGGCCCTCAAGAGTGTGATGACCTTGACAAGGTCACTTGGCTATGCAAGGGGAAAGCCAGGTTTAACTCAGATTACTGGATTCCCAGTCCAGTGCTCATTCCACTGGGCAGCATTGCCTCTTCTGTGGAAACATTGACTTGATGATGGAGATGACTCTAAGGCACCTTTTGTCTTTTGACAAGTTTGCCTCATTCATAGGAGGGAGAATGGCAGAGGACATTATAAGGTCACAGACGGGGGCGCCTGGGTGGCTCAGATGGTTAAGTGTCTGCCTTCGGCTCAGATCATGATCCCAGGGTCCTGGGATTGAGCCCCGCATCGGGTTCCCTGCTCAGCGGGAGGCCTGCTTCTCCCTCTTCCTCTCCCGCTCTCCCTGCTTGTGTTCCCTCTCTTGCTGTGTCTCTCTCTGTCAAATAAATAAAATCTTAAAAGAAAAAAAGGTCGCAGACGACCTTCTTGAGGTTCATTCCAACCTCAGGCATACAACCTAGGAGGAACATTCCTTAGCCAGCAAGTTGTTCTTTTCCATTCAGTTTCTTATGCTCAAAGCAGACTGATTGTGAGTTATCTGATGTCTTCCAGTCTCTCTTTTCATTTTGTTTATTCAGTTTTTCATGCATGTACTGTGACTAGTTAGGAAGGCTACAAGGTCATTTTAGTATTTTCCCAGAGACTAAAAGCACCTAACATAATTTAAGTAGATTAATTGTTGGAGGAAATGGATTTAAAATACTTTGGCCAAAAAGTGCTGTTGGGAGGGGGTAGTGTAGTTGCTGACGCTGGAGTCAGACCTGGGAAAGAATTCTTCTGCAATGCAGTTACCCTCTGTGTGAGCTGGGGGTCAGTTTCTCAACCTGTCTGAGCCTTAGTTTCTTCTTATGTGAAGTATTGGTGGTGACACCTATCTTATAGAGTAGTTAGGAAAAATGAATACAGTAGCATACAGTAGGTGCCTGTCACCAAGTGGACCTTAATAAATGAGAGGACACATCATTTTCTTTTTAGAACAGCATAAAATCTGTCCTTTCAGCCTGTTAGAGCTTCCCTAATAAGGAGGCCTTTTGTAATTATCTACTCTTTTATGTATGGTAAGATGTCTACATGGGGGAGCAACCACTTGGCATGAAAGAAATAACCTAATTTAGTTACGTTGTGGTTTAGGAGCTGGTTTACAATGGATCTATATTATTATTAGTCTGTATTTATGAATGTATGAAGTAGCAGGATTATTTCAGGGTTAGGTTGTCTCCTGATTGCTCTGTTAATCCTCAGGTCCTGAGTGGTAATGATTTTGATGAGATGAGAACTTTTCCGTATTTGCCAGATAGCGATAATTATTGAAATCAGAACAACCAGTTTTATCCTTCAATCCAGAAAGAGATTTGCATTATAGTCATTTAAAAAAAATTTCTAATTGTAGAAACTGTCAGTTGAAGTAGGACTGTCAGTTTGGTTTCTAGTCACCTGGGTAACATTTTCTTTGAAGTAAGCAGGAAGACAACATTGTGGAATGGTTCAGGAAAAAATCCCTCTGCCTGCAGAAATTTTTGCCAGGTTGCAAAATTTGCTGCACCCTTCCCACACTTCTCCATGTTGTAGCAGTGATGTACCTGATAACGGTGAGGCAACAGCTGTGCTCATTTTCAGCGTGGGAGTTGTATTTTCTATTTTGGTTTAAGTCTTTATTTGTTTGGGGGTGCCTGACTGGCTCAGTCGGTGGAGTGTGTGACTCTTGAACTTTGGGGTTGTGGGTTTGAGCCCCACGTTGAGTGTGGAGATTGCTTAAAAAGAAAATATTAAAAAAGAAAAAAAGTCCTTGTCTGCAGACAGATTACTTCTAAATTCAGTGTACTTTTATATAATGAGAGCTTTCTAATGGATAAACTTCAGGTGTAGTTTAGAGAGAGGGACTAGGCTAACCTATACATTTGAATGTTTCCAGTAGAATAGGTTTAACTCATAGGTTCAAATCTTCATGTCCAAGATATATAAAGTGTCTTATTTAGATGAATACTCTCCATTTAAAGCCAACAATATATTGTTAGATCAGATTCAAGAATCTTTTTTAATTTTTAATTTTTATTTTTTAAAGATTTTATTTATTTATTTGACAGAAATCACAAGCAGGGGGAGTGGTAGGCAGAGACAGAGAGAGAAGCAGGCTCTCCACAGAGCAGGGGGAGCCCGATGTGGGACTCGATCCCAGGACCCTGGGATCATGACCCGAGCCTAAGGCAGTCGCTTAACCAACTGAGCCACCCAGGCGCCCAAGAATTAATCTTAAATACATTCGTGGGTATGAGCTATAAATAGTGATCTTGAGCAGTGCTTCAATAAATGCTTCAGTGACTCATAGGAAATGATTTTGGAGTATAGAATATTTTGTATGATGTCATTGGCTTAAATCTATCAGAGTTACAGCAGTCCCACCCATTCTCCACAGTTTCGCTTTCTACGGTTTCAGTTACTGCGGTCAGCCGTGGTCCAGAAGCAGATGATCCTTCTTCTGATTATTGTCAGAAGATAGTAGTAGCCTAACGCCACATCACAGTGCCCCTCACTTCATGTCATTCCTCTCAGTTCATCTCATCACACAGGCCTTTTATCATCTCACATCATCACAAGAAGGGTGAGTGCAGAACAGTAAGAGATTTTGAGAGAGACACCACATTCACATAACAGTATATTATTATAATTGTTCTATTTTATTTTATTTTTAAGATTTTATTTATTTCACAGAGAGAGACACAGCGAGAGAGGGAACACAAGCGGGGGAGTGGGAGAGGGAGAAGCAGGCTTCCTGTGGAGCAGGGAGCCCAATGTGGGGCTCGATCCCAGGACCCTGGGATCATGACCTGAGCTGAACACAGACGCTTAACGACTGAGCCACTCGGGCGCCCCAATTGTTCTATTTTATTATTAATTATTGTTATTGATCTCTTTACTGTGCCTAATTTATAAATTAAATTTCCATCATAGATACGTACGTATTGGAAGAAACAGTGTATATAGGGTTCCGTACTGCCTGCAGTTTCAGGCATCCACTGGGGGGGTGGGTGGTGGAATGTATCTCCTGTAGATAGGGTGGGCCTACTGTACTGAAGGTTTCACAATTTCTGTTACTGTCAACCCTGCCGTCAGAAGCTGCACATTGTCCAGTGATCTATATGAAGTGAGATGCTTTGCCCGGTGTTAAGAAAACACATCCCCTCACTGGTGGCATGATCGTTCATATAAAAGAGGAAAGTGAAAGTACATGCAGTCTGCACAGTTGAACATCTTTGTCATTTTTAACTGTCTTAAAAATTATTACTGTATCCTGAAGGGTAAGTAGCTTAGAATTTGCTCATTATCAGCTGACAAAGTTGTGGCCTTATTTTAAAAAAGCAAAGCACACTCGGTTGGCGATAATTTGGGAGGCAGAGGATTGCTATTTATGGTGATATTTAATGTCATTTTCAGTAGGACTAAATTAAAAGGGAAATGCCATAATGTGTGTAAAACTCCAACCATTTTGGAAAGTGGTCAGAATAGAGTTGCCTCTAATCTTCATTCCACTAAAATCTGTAAGGCAGCTTAGAGCAGCATTTCTTAAGCTGTTTCATTGAACATTAGTTCTTATACAATGTATTAAATGTCCTCTGGAGTTGGAAAAAGGATCCTTGACAGAATGATGTCTAAAGTGAAATGCATTTCTTTACTGCAGAATTAGTATTCAGAGTGTGTGTGTTGATGTCCTTATGACCCTTCAAGAGAGAGGATACATAATGAAATACATAGTGTTTCTTGAACTTATTTGGTTCTGGAACCCTGTTTGTGAGAACATCTAATAAGCATTTCATGTTATGACTAGTGTGTAGTGGGGCCCAGTTGAACAGTTCTGGTATAGAGAGTTTATGAGTAAAAAATGAATCTTTTTGTATATGACAGCTTGGCCAATAGTGGGAAAGGATTTGTCTGGGAACATACAACATATCTCCAAAATCACATAGACTCTTAGGGATGAATGTGATTTCAAAAGGTCATCTAACCCAGTTGCCAATATTAGCGATAATACTAGCAGTTACCATTTTTTTTTTTTTAAGATTTTATTTATTTATTTGACAGAGAGAGAGATAGCGAGAGCAGGAACGCAAGCAAGGAGAGTGGGAGAGCGAGAAGCAGGCCTCCTGCCGAGCAGGGAGCCCGATGCGGGACTCGATCCCAGGACCCTGGGATCATGACCTGAGCCGAAGGCAGATGCTTAACGAATGAGCCACCCAGGCGCCCTAGCAGTTACCATTTTTTAGAGCACTTGCCGTTTATCAGTCACAGTGTTGTTATTCTACAGGTATTATTAACCACTGGTCTTAATGATTTTTTATCTTCTTAATATTTCCCATTCATCTGTTCAACATCTGCACTACCACATTTTCCAGTAACTAGATGATGCAAGGTCTTGTTTTCCCTGCTATCTGTCTGGAGCTGTCATGCTCCCACCCTGTCTACTTCTCCATACTATACCCCAAATGATCTTTTAAAAGGGTAATTCTGATTGTGCCAGTCCCATGCATAAAGCTCTTCAGTGGCTCACTGTTGTCTTCAGAATAAAGTTCTAGTATCTTAGTCTTGTCCAGGCCTGTTCACTTTTCTAGGTTAACTTCTAGCCTCTTGTCACTGGGCTGCTGCCATATCAAACTATAGCCATTCCAGGAATGTAATGCTTTCTGTCAGCTCCAGGACTTTGCACATGCAGTTTGCTTGTCTGTCTCAGTAGGTTCCTATTCTTCTTACAATTTAAATCCCCCAAGGAGTTGTCTCTGACCAGCCTGAAATTTATTTATTTATTTATTTATTTACTTATTTATTTATTTAAAAAGATTTTATTTATTTATTTATTTGAGAGAGAGAGAGAGAGAGAAACAGCATGAGAGGGGATAGGGTCAGAGGGAGAAGCAGGCTCCCCGCTGAGCCGGGAGCCCGATGTGGGACTCGATCCCAGGACTCCGGGATCATGACCCGAGCCGAAGGCAGTTGCCTAACCAACTGAGCCACCCAGGCGCCCTCAGCCTGAAATTTAGTTAGGCCCTGGGTTAGGGGATCTACTTATGTCTTGTACTATGCATTTGCTCCTGTTGGAACTCTTAACACCCAGCACTATGATTGCCTGTTTTAATTTTCTTTTTTGTTATAAAAGACTTTAGTCTCCTTGAGGACAGGACTGTGTATTGTTTAGGATCCCCAGATCTTAGCATAACACCTAGCACAATACCTACACATAAGTATTTATTGAATGAATGAAAGTATCCCTAATCCTTACAGCCTTGCAAGATGGTTTATAGTTTAGGAGATTGGCCTCAGTGGAGTTAAGTAACTAGTTTGAGGTTACTCAGCTAAAAAGAGGTGAGGAGGGATTAGAATCTAAATCTGTCTAGCTGCAAAGACTGGGCTTTTTTTCCCTCTGCTTCTCCACATGGCTGCTCTTTTTCATCTTGTCTTCACATATTCCTGTCAAGTGTTCAAACAGCCTGTGCTAACAACCCCATCCATAGCTTCTGAGGCAGCTTGTGCCATCTTTGGACAGCTCTGAGAGAACAGCATAGTTTTCTAGAACAGTTTTCCACCCATTGGTTTTAATTTATGCTTTGGAGAATATAATTTATTTTTTAAAAACAAGTAATTCAGAATTTATGATCCACTTAAGGTCTCATTTATTGGTTCACTTCATTAGTTTATTGAGCAGCCATTTACTGGGCATCAGGAAGCGCTGTGTTCCTTATTCTAATGATACTGTCATTGCTCAAAATATTTCTGGGACTTCTTTGGAAATTATCTTCAGAACTTCTGTCAGATTCTTTTGAAAATGTGTTGATAAATTTTTTTAAACCTTGAAGGTGCATTTGGTTTGGGAAATAACTGATAGTTGTTCACGACCAAGTCAGGTGAAAGATACGGGTCAGGAGGAACAATCTGGCAGCCCTTAATTTTCTTTGATCTGCTTATAATTAAAAAATTCGAACCAAAATTGAAAATGGAAAGATTTAACATTAAAACAATCTGGCTTTCATGGTTTTTTTGTTTTGTTTTGTTTTTTGTTTTTTAACCAGACAAAATGATACTATTTATGAAGCCATTGCAGTGGTTCTGGAAGGGATAATGAGGGTACAAGGAATGGGCATAATGATGTTCTCTGTGATGCTGTTTACAATATTTTAAAATTGAAGACATTGAAGGATTAATATCTAAAATATATGAAGACCTTATACATTTCAGTACCCAAAAAAAATCCAGTTAAAAAATGGGCAGAGGACTTGAAAAGACATTTTTCCAAAGAAGACATACAGATGGCCAACAGACACATGAAAAGGTGATCAACATCACTAATCATCAGGAAAATGCAAATCAAAACTGCAATGATACATCACCTTACATCTGTCAGAAAATTAAAAAGACAAGAAATAAGCTTGGCAAAGATGTGGAGAAAAAGGAACCTTTGTGTGCTGTTGGTGGGAATGTAAATTGGTACAGCCACTGTGGAAAACAGTATGGAGATTCCTCAAAAAATTAAAAATAGAAATACCATATGATCCAGTAATTCTACTACTGGGCATCTACCCAAAGAAAATGAAAACACTGATTCAAAAAGATATATGTACCCCTATGTTCATTGTAGCCTTGGCATTATTTACAATAGCCAAGATGTGGAAGCAACCTAAATGTCCATCAATAGATGAGTGGGTAGGAAGATGTGGTGCGTGCACACACACACACACACACACACAGTGGAATATTACATAGCCATATAAAAGAATGAGATTATGCCATTTGTGACAACATGGATGGACCTAGAGAATATTATGCTAAATGAAGTAAGTCTAACTGAGAAAGACAGATACTGTATGATTTTAGTCATATGTGGAATCTAAAAAACAAAACAAATGAACAACAAAACATAATCAGACCTATAAATACAGAGAACATACTGATGGTTGCCAAGGAGGGCATGGAATAGCTGAAATGGAGTGGGAGATACAGGCTTCCAGTTATGGAATGAATAAACCACAGAAATGAAAGGCACAGCATAGGGAATATAGTCAATGATACTGGAGTAGTGTTGTATGGTGACAGATGGTAGCTAAACTTGTGGTGAGCATAACATAGAGAAGTTGAATCACTGTGTTATACACCTGAAACTAGTGTAATATTGTGAAAACTATACTCAAAAAATTCAAAAGGTAAAAAAAAAATTGGAAACACAAGTTATTAATATAAAACTGATTGAAAATTATGGTACATCCATTCAATGGACTATAACCCAATTATAAATGATATAGATACATATTTGATATGGAAAGTTAACATTTTTTAAGTGCAAAAGATTACAAAACAGTTTGTATAGTGTTATCTAATACTGGGAGACTAACTCAGCCTTGTTTCTCATTTACATAAGCAAAATACAGTGTTTGATTTTGAGTGGTTGCATTAAAGGAATTCATAAAAAAATACCCCATTCCCTTAACCTATCACAACATCAGTACAAAACTGGTATATATATCTCTCATCAGCTTAGTATGTAAGAAGTCATACAATGTATTTAATATTCAAATGAATATGGCTTTGTGTTCACATCACAACATATGAAAAGTTCATTTTTTTTAAGAGGTTCTCTGATATTTCTTGGGGCTTCCGGGTTTACTTACTTCACTAAGTCCAAAGAAATCAGGGGTACCATCAGTAAAATGTTTGTTCAGGGCACTGAAGAGCCCAATATCTTTGCTGCTAGTTATGCTTCTGATGTGATACAGTATAACCTCCCAAGATTAGGTTAGCTGGGGGACTGAGCAAGACCTTGTACTTGACAAGAATTGTCATGGTGGTTAGGGCCAGCTTCTGCCATAACACTGGTCCTGCAGTCATTCCTCAAGATGGCAGATCAGGAGCTGTTCTAGCATCACCTTTTTGTGTTCAGGATCTGGCTTTTGCTTCTTTGATTGGTTTTGAAGCTCTTGCTGCAGTGGACTAGTGTTCCTCCATGGCATTTGTCAGTTGGAGCTGAACAATGGCTGCCCCTTTAGATGGGACATGCACTCTCCAGTTTTCCTCAATCCCCACTACTCCTTGTTACTTCGTTGACACTATGGCTAAGGTTGTGTTTGAGATATACCTCTGTACTGAACACTGGGGATATATGTGGATATAAACAAAACACAGCCGCTGTCTTCAGGAAGCCCTCCTCTGGTAATAGAGACATGGTTGAAAGTAATTATAATGTATGATAAGTGCTATAGTCAAGTGTATATTTAGATATTGAGTACCTACCACATGCTAGGTATTAATGCTGAGTGCTTTACCTTGTCATTTAAGCCTCAGTTTTCCCATGGGTTGGTGTTATTTTCTTCCATTTTATACATGAAGTGAGCTCAGAGATGGTTAAGTAACTTGGCCAGGGTCATAGAATTTTCTGACCAAGAGCATCAGTTCCCACTGTGCCTACTTTGAGAGTATTTAAGCTTGAACCACTTAATCAGAGGCCTTAGATTTGCCTCATAGTGATCTGGGTGTTTTTTAAGGCAGACGACGCAGTTGTCTGGTTTGGAGGGCTGCTGAGATCCAGGACCAGGGAAGAATGTGAGTTGGAATCCCAGAGATCCCATGAGGCTCTTAGTCCACAGTAACAACAGGCTAGAGAGGAGAAAGCAATAGTAAGTGAATGGGTCAGGCTGCCAGATGGAAATTCTAGGATAACTTCAGTTCTCTTCCCACTTGTAGCTTGAATTATAGTAAGGTGGCTGTTGATGAGAAATAGGGGTTGAGGGGCACCTGGGTGGCACAGTTGGTTAAGTGTCTGATTCTTGGTTTCAGCTCAGGTCGTGTCCTCAGGGTTGTGAGATAGAGCCCCAAGTAGGGCTCCGTGCTCAGTGCAGAGTCTGCTTAAGTTTCTCTCTCCCTCTCCTCCTCCCCCATGCTGTCTCCCTCTCTCTCTCAAATAAATAAATCTTTAAAAAAGGAAAAGAGATAGGGGTTGAAGTGTTTTTCTTGCAAACTTTCCAAGAACTAGTAAAAACTACGCCAAAGACCTTCACAGAGTATTAAGGGACATGTTTGGTTTAATCGGGTACATCAAACACAGAGTCAAGGATGGGCATTTGGGACAAGAACCAAATTTCAGCCTGGATTGGTGGTGAAAGGCATGGGGAAGATTTTTTGTAGCAGCTGGTAGTCCTCCCACACTGCCTTTTATGGCTCAGGAGTTGCTTTCTGCAGGGTTGCAGGGTATGCTGGAGATAGAAGAGAGACAGTCCCTTCTAGTAGCTTTAGGGCTTTAAGGAAAGGGTGCTATTTTGTCACATACTTAGCTAGGTCTCCAACCAAGAGATCAAGCTCAACATCAGTCAGATTTCTGATTTTTAAATTAATGAAGTTGGGTGTAATAGTTTATGCTACCTCTACATATATGTGACCCCTAAGAATTTCCTTGGCTGTGCCCTGAGGTGCCCCATGTCTCGGTATCAGCATTGTGGTACAATAGAAAGAATAGCGCCCTAGGTGGGACCTGAGTTTGCATCCTCAGTGTATGGTTAGGAGCCACTTGTCAAACTTCTCCTTCACTCTTTCTCACATATAAAAGCGGATAGTGAGGATTAGAGGGGGAAAGTCTGTAACATACCTAGCATAGAACCTGGCACTAATCATGATGAAATTAATTCATTTCAATGTGAGAAATGAGTAGAATGTGTATAGAGAAGTTAGTATGGCAAAGCGATTAGAAGGACCACCTTGCTTCTGTTTCAGGGCGCTACCAAATCCCTGCATATGCCCATGATGACTTTGCATGTAAGGTCAGCCGAGGTATTTCTAGAGAAGGTCTCCTTCCCCTGGCAAAACAGTTGTGTTGTTTAGTCCTGGAATACTTGGTTTCAAGGGAGGAAGCAGATCTAAGGAGACTGTTAAAGGCCTTTGGTAATAGTACGATGTTTCTATTTGAATATTTTGTAAAAAGAAAAGAAAAAAGACATGTTAATTCATTTTCACCATATTAGGAGGCTCCTCTTTAAAACCTCAACAGTTGGGCCCAAAATCCATAAGCAAATCTTTGACCACCGCGGTAAACTTCAGCACCCCAGAATGTCTTCAGTAACTGCAGTATTTGCACTGTCTATCCTGAGATCATCCCTGTTACTTGTTCTTGAAAATGTGGTAAAAAGTTTATTGTCTGTGATATCAACACTGTAATATTAAAAGCTAATCATTTTTTATGACCATCCTAAATAATAAATCCATCAAACTGTAATGAGCTTTAAACAATAGTCAATTGGTGTTCTATCTCTGCCAGTCCCCCCCCCCCCCTTTATCATTGTATTTCCCTCTCGGGTTCCTGGTAGACCTTTTGGAAATGCCACCATCTCTGTCACTACCTTCTTATATTACTCCAGAATTTTCCTATTTAGATTAGTTTGTGTTTCAAACTAGTACTAATAATGTGCTTTCAAAATTACCAGGGACATAATGACAGATGCCTTTTTAGAAATCCTACAAGCTGTTGTATGGCCATTGTTATCACTCTTTGTTACTGGAAAGAGGTCACATTTTCTTTGGAGCTGTTGGATGAGCCCACCCTGTTTGCTTTTTCTTCTGTTAATGCTCAAGAGAAAACTGGATAGTTAAGTCACAACTTTCCGATCTTAGGCACATTGCTTCTCTGGTTTACTGCCATAGGATACTGTAGCAATATCTTACAGACATCTTTGATGGCCAATCAGAAGCAGTTAAATTACCTTAAATTTTTTAAGTGGAACTCTGACAGCCAATAAGAAATCCTTTGGGTGGGAACTGTAACAACCCTTT
Source organism: Halichoerus grypus (assembly GCF_964656455.1). Lineage (NCBI taxonomy): Eukaryota > Metazoa > Chordata > Mammalia > Carnivora > Phocidae > Halichoerus > Halichoerus grypus. Next base: position 156,559,984 of record NC_135716.1, on the reverse strand, counting down.
CGTGTGATTTTAAGAACATTGTAAATTTGCAGTTTCCTCTGTTTTGGAAACACAAGAGGCCCTAGTGCATCTGCTGTGTGTATTTGCCAGGCATTTCCAAGCCTTAAGTTCCCTGTAGTTTGAAGTCTGAATCTGACCCCTGTTCTGCTTCTCAAGGTAACTTTAAAACAGGAAGTGTACAAAGGAGGTAACTGATGACGTGAACAGCCAATCATGGCTTTGTGTTCTTAGCTGATAAAGCAGCTCAGCCAATGGGACCACTCTGGAGGCAAGGTTTGGTGTCAAATAGCATGCTAGATTGAATGCCTTTGACTGTTAAAGTGGAAGGAGGCTGCAGGGCTTCATTGGAGCCTCGGAGTTTTTCACTGAGGCAGGGGTCAGCTGAAAGACAAAGAAAAATGGCGAATAGTTTGCTGGGGGGTGGGGGGACAGCTGTTCGGGTTTTCACTGGAGTGGACATTCCAGACTCAGGTTTCTGCATCTCCTGCTGCCTTTTGTTTCCTCCGTCCTTTTGGGGGGGAGGGCTAGGAGTGACTTAAATTCTCCCTGTCCGAGGAGATATAAATAACTACATGTAAAATTAATGCAGTTCCCGGTAAGTTTAATTCTTTGTTTTGTGTTAAAATGGTAGAAACTGTTTAGCTTCAGAGAGTGTAGACAAGTTGCACTGTTTCAGAAAATGGCCACTTTACATTCCATGCATACCTTTTGGTGCACCTAGAATACCTTGGCTCTGTTTAGATTTTGCATGCCCTTCACCTAGGATTTCTTTTCCTAGTTGAGTATTGACAAGATCAGGTACATGAAGAAAGGCTAATCATTTTTCAGGGACACACAGAAGCAAAGCACTTTCTCTTTGCATTGGGTAAACTTAACTGTTTTCCAAATAATTTTCCTTTGTTCAAGTGCACTGAAGCTTTCCTACAGAATAAGCTGAGTTGTTGTAAGACTTTTTCTGTTTCCATGCACTTTGTTGACATCTGTGTTTTCAGAGGTGGAAGCAACACCATTGCTGTTCTAAATTTGTGTGAAAATACGGTTTGCACGGATGCAGGTTCTAATGGTGAAGGCCCACATGCCTATGTGAAATTCTCCCGTAACTTTCTTGATTTACCTGTCTGCTTCTATTCTAATACGTACCAGTAATTAAGTAACAGTCTTTGTTTTAAAATACACATTCTAGTTTAGAATGTTGGTGAGAAACATACTTTTCCACTATATTGGCAGTGAAAAGAGCAAATCTTTTTCTACCAGTTTCACACATTTTGTCAGGCATTGGTTTAGTTCTTTTAAAAATGTGAGCAAAGTGCTTTTCATTTTTCTGTATGAAATATTTTGAATCCTAATTTACCTGCATTTTGTGAATAGGAAAGTTAAGAGTACAGGCACCCTATCTTTTGCCCTTGATAATTTTTTCCCCTCTTTTAGGGATACAAAGCTAATGCTGGTTGCTAATCAGTAACCAGCCAGGTTTTGTGAATAGTGAACTCTTATGTCCCATGTACTAACATCTATAATACACTTGATTTTAAAAAGCAATTCTTTGTTTTCTTCTTATTTGAAAATATGGAATGAAGGTCATTGGAACATTTCTGCAGCAGACTCAGCGTGGAGCAGTGAGCCAGCAGTACTCAGTCTCTGGGTAGGGAAAAGGAGCAGGCCCTAGTAGAGGAGAAGTTTGGAGGGTGTTGATTGCCTTCCCCTGGCTTCCCCTCGTATAAAGGATTTACCAGAGAGGATCCATGGGGGTTTAGATTTGGGGCTCTTCAAATGAGTGGTGTAGCAGTCAAAGTTCTCGATGCAGGCCTCTGTCGTTGCTCGCAAAAGTGACCTTGAAAAACTGCCGAGGAGTTGAAAGATGGAAGGACAAAGTTTGTTTATACAGATTTAGACTGAAAAGCTCTATTTAAGATGAAAAGAGACTGTACTTCTGATGTTCAAGTCGAGTGGTTAGTAGGAATATGTTACAGATTCAGATTAGGAGTTTTCAAGCAGTAAGACAATAGGGCTGCATTCATTCTCTCTCCCACTCTTCTCTGTTCCTTCCCCCAGCAAAAAAATTCTAAATCCTTTTGGTATGATAGTTGAGTGAACTGCCTAACAGATTCAGAATTCCTTGCACGCTACCTTGTCTTCTGTGTAATCTAGAGGGTTCTTAGTGAAGAATGGCATTTCAAGAGTTCAAAGCAGTTATGTTTGTAAAACTTCTTTGAGGGAATTGGAATGCTTATGGTAAGAAAACTGTCATTCTGGGAAGTTAAATCATAAGAGAAAGGAGTATGTGTTAAGGATTACACTTTAACAGATAATTTAAATTTATTTTTTATAAGTCATTGATTTATATGTTATCAGTTGCTCCAGGTTTTATGTACGATTTAAAAAACAGATGTAGATACCGAATGACTCTTTTAGCCTGGGAGAATGCCTGGAGCAGGGAAGGCAGAAAGGTAAGTGGGGCACAGTATGAGGCCTTGATTAAAACTCTCTGAGAACTTTGTGGATTTCGCTTCTTGGAAAGATCTCTAGCCATTGCCTCTAGCTTGGGTTCTTAACCTTTTCAGAGTCATGGACTCTGAGAATCTGACCCACTACCTGGAAAAATGCACATAGGCATGCCTATGCAGAACCCCTGGTGACTAAGATATCTTCCAGTATATGCCGAATGGTGTTTATATGATCTCCTTATTTAACACATTAGCCAGATAAATGTTTTCCAGAAAAATGAAGAAAACTCTGCTTCCATAAGGAGCATAGGACCTTCCACAGCTAACTAGAACTTAGACTAGGGGTGGGTGTGTGTGGGTGGGGATGACTTAGATGGGGTCTTAGATTTGGGCATTTATTTATACTCTGATTACAGTATTTGAGGCAGCATGGTGTGGTAGCAAAAGCAGGCCATTTAAAGTCAGGAGACCTGTGTTCAGGTTCCATTCAGCTATCATCAGCTTTGTGAGCTTGGGCAAGTCAGCCATTTAGTGTCAGCTTCCTCACATGTAAAAATGGGACCTAAAAATAGCACCTTCCTATTTAGTGGTGAGTCTCAAATGAGATCATGTAGTCAAAGTGCTTTGCAAATTGTGAATTGCTACATAAATATTAGTTGCTATTAATCCAGAGTATTGGGGGGTAGGGGTTAAATACGAAGATAGGTGGGGCATCAAAGAAAAGAAATGCCAGTATTTTAATATGTTTACCAAGGAGTTTCCTTAAACCCGACACATCTCTTTTTAAACATGGTTCCACATGCCTTCACATGCATATTCTCGTTTGTGCTGACATGACCCTACGTAATTCATTTGTTGAGACCATCAAACCTTCCCTTACCAGGATGCCTATGATGAAAGAATTTTAACCCCTTTGTCAAAAATTAAGAGTGTCTAAGAATAAGATGAAATGGGAATGCTGAGTTTTTAAAAACCCTTACTAGATTTAGGAGCCTCTTAGAATAAAAACTGGGAACCAGTTCTGATTGGGTACTGAGATTTGTGTTATAATGCAGGTAAGTTCTAATAGTTGCAGATGTTTACTAAGCAGAGGTTCATTTTTAGTTTGTGCAACAAATATTTATAAAGTAAACTGGAGCCATTTTTTTGTTTGCTTTGTGGTCATATTTTTTTGGTCAGTTTTCAAACTTGGGAGGTAGTTACAGCTTGCAGAGTAGTGGTAAGCAAGTAAATGTTGGGATAAAGAAAAAAATAATTGGTTGCATCAAAATATAAACACTAGCATGAATGCCACATAGCTGATGCATATTGTGAGATACATTTCCAAGATCAATGGTGGAAACCCATGGGGATTTCTTACCCATTTTACATGCCTGGTGTCATCTATTTTTAGGACTTTTTTTTCTTCCCTTGGGGTGGGGGTGGATATTTTGTGATCTATTTGATTTCCTGTCCTATTAAGTCACTTCCTATCAGGCGTGGTCAGTCAGCATTGATGTCTGTCTCCTTTCTATGCATTGAAGGAATCATTCACACAGAATAAGATTTGGCAAAATTGGAATTGGCCTCTCCACATAAAAGTCCGCTTCCTGGGATGTGTATGTTTGAAAACAGCAGTCATGGTCACTGTGAGCTTTTTGTTCCTAAAACAAGATGAGGTCTCCTTTTAGAGAAGGTATATACTTTCATGGAGGCTTCAGTAACCCCAAAAGTATTCTTAAAGCTAATCATTTATACATGGTCTTCACGAATGGAGTTATTTTTGTCTATTCCGGCCCCAGTAATATATGCATACAGAGCTATTACACTCTTAAGTTCAGCTGATGGAAATCATCTAGGGATCTAGTCTACTTCCCTTCTTGTAAAGTGGGGAAGTTGAGGCCCAGAAAGGTTAGGTGCCCCAATCTTTCAGCTTTTTAATGGCTGGCCTATGCAAGTTCAGAGATTCATCTCCTACTTAGTTCATTCCAGGTTTCTTTTATTCCTCTAGGTGGTTTTTACTTTTTATTTTTCATATTTCTCTTCCTTTTGGTACATCCATACAGGTTTGCTATTTGAACACAGAAGGAACAGAAAATGGGCCATGGAAGTGGTTCAGAAGTCTCCATGTGGAGTCTGTTGGTTAGAAAGTCTGCTGCAGCAGACTTACAGTCCCTTTTGGGATCTGAAGATTTCTTGCCTCAGCCAACTGGCTTATTCAGAAAGCAGAGAATCAGCTAGGAAGTTAATGGTGCCCACGTGGCTGAGGTGTCCCAGAGAGCTGGGTTACTTTTATATATTACAAGGAAGTAAACTAAGGTATACAAACACAACACCTGCATGCCAGTTGGGGTTTTGTTTTGTTTTGTTTTTTGGTGGTGGTGGTTGTTAATACACCTCAAGAGCAAGCTAACTCCCAAACAAGTTCGGGCCTTGTTCTTCAAGTGAGTCCTTAAGCCAACTGGTATTTCATAAACAAAGATCCCAGGATCATTTTAAGCATTTGACAAGACTGAAATAGAAATCATTGTCTATATACTCCCTAAATAATATTTTAACTATGTTGACTTTAATCTTTACCACCAACAAAGTAGTTGTGTTTCTGCACGTGTGTGTTTGGTTTTGTTCTCATTTGCATATTCTCTGATAGACCATAAACTACTGGAACCTTTTAAAGTTTTTTTTTTTGTAGTTGGATTTCTTTTTACCACCTTCATATATTTGAACTAAAGTTACAATTTACTGAAAGAGTGAGAGCTTGAATGATAAGCATCTTATGTGATGTGTAGGTGCTGAGGTGTACTGTGTCTGAAAAGTAGAGTAGACATAGCTGGATAGTATCTTCCTTGCGTCTGCATCTCCCAGAAGCTTCGTATTCTTTTTAACCTCTTCTCTCTGCTGTCTCATCAGTATTGGGCCCAGACCTTTAAAACTTGGTCCGATTCTGTCTGTATTGTCACCCTTATCTTCCCGTCTCTCCCCTCAGTATCGCAAAGCCACACCTCACTGTTCAATACATGACCAAAAGTTTTCCTCTGTTGAGAATGTTTACTATAAATTAAGTTACAGCGCTACACTCTGTAGTGAAAAAGGGCAGTTGAAGGATAAGAAATGAAGGTAAATTCCAGTGTAAAGGCAGAACTAAAGAAAAAAAGCCATGTAGTAAATGTTTAACTTTAAAGTGGCATAACATAGCTTGTGACCTTGTGTTCCTTAGTTCAAAGGAAGAAAAAGAGACAAACCACAGCAAACAGCAATGCTGATTCACTTGGTTACCTTTTTTCTTGGAAGTACTATCATTTGGTCTGCATCATTTCATTTACATAGAAAACTAAAGCAAGACCTGCTTGATTGGAAATACCCAGATAAAATGAATTTTTCCTTTATCTTCCTAAGCTGTATAGTTCTTACCTAGGAGAAAATACTGAAGGTGGATGCTTTACATTTCCTTTCATTAATTCACCACACATACGCATGTCTTACGTGTGGAGACTTCAAAAATGTGTACAAATAAAATTTTACTCCAGGATCTAACAGGGGAGACAGAGGATGTATATCAAGTATGTGAAACTGATATGGAAAGTACAACCAAAGGACACAGAATTCAGAGGAAGGGAGATCTTTACTTTTGACTTAGGAATGAAGGAAGGCAGTGTAGCTGGGCGTTAGACTCAGGGAGGTAGGGACAAGGGCACTTTAGGCACGGGGAAAGGAGGAGCAAGGTCATGATTCAAAAAGTGCAGCATGTGCTGAAGAGAGCAGTAAATGGCCCAGTCTGCTTAGAGCATATAAGGAGACGAGTTAGGGACAGGAGGGAGTGCAAAAACAAAGAAGTCTGGAGAAGTAAGTTGGGGTCAGCTGTGACTGTCAGGTTAAGAAATTTGAACTGTCTCTGTTGACATTGGTGAACTGTTGAATGTTGAAGATTTTGGGTAATAGGTTGATGTGGCATTATCAGAGATGTGCTTTTCTAAGATTTAGTAGCATCATTCTGTAGAGATAAGCAGAATTTGAGTAGAAGACACCAGAAACAGTGAACAATGCAGTGAGTTCACATACTAGGTTCACAACCCTTAATTGTTATGAGGGTGAAAAGGAAGAGCAATGCAAAGGGCTTAGAACTGTACCTGGCACCCAGCATTAAACGCGTGTTAGCTATTATCATCATCATCATAGTCATTTTTGTTAACTATATGAAGGTGATGAGGACCTGAAGAGAGATAGTGACCATATGAAGAAAGGTCAGGAGATGGACACTGTTGGACACTGTTACTACAGATTCTAGAAGTTGATGAGAATTGAACAGAGTCCAGGATGACTCTGAGGTTTTAAGCCTAGGTGACTGGAGGATAGAAACTGAAAAGTTAGAAGGAGCAGGTTTGGGGAAAGAAGAAGATTTTGGACACATGGAGCTTGAGTTTGAGTTCTGGGCAGCTTTCCAGTTGGAGATGTCCAGCTTGCAGGGCTGGAGAAATAGCAGAATTGGTAATGTATATTTGGAATTTAAGCTATAGAGATTATAGCTGAACCTGGGGAATAGATGGGAGGGAATCAAGGGAGAGAGAATGGACAGAAGGACCGGAAGAATGAAGCTTTGTGTCAAAATTGGAAACACAAAAAAAGTTGGACCCTTAAGTTGAGACATGTAGAAATGAACATGGTGGAGTCCTCTAGGTCAGTGTTCTTTTTTTTTTTCTTTTTAAAGATTTTATTTATTTATTTGACAGAGAGAGCACAAGCAGGGGGAGCGGCAGGCAGAGGCAGAGGGAGAAGCAGGCTTCCTGGCAAGCGGGGAGCCCGATGCGGGGCTTGATCCCAGGACTCTGGGATCATGACCTGAGCCGAAGGCAGATGCTTAACCGACTGAGCCACGCAGGTGCCCCTAGGTCAGTGTTCTGTAAGCTTTTTTGATTGTGCACCCCTTTCATCTGAGTTGGAGCTCCCATATAGAGTATTCTTTACTCTGAAGCTACTTACTCATTTTTTTGAATGTTAGTTTAATTAAAACTGCAGAATATCTATAACTTCCCTAATTCAGGCCTACATAACAAAGTAAGGTATCACTGTTAGCCCACATTTTTCTCAGAATACTTAGAGCACCATGCGTGATACATGATCTTGTGACAAGTTAAATGGAATGAGGGCATCGGTATCAGCCCATGGGTTGAGTATTCAGAAAACTAATATTAACATTTTCAGTGTGTGCCTTGATATGTAGAAGATTAGAAATACTGCCCTAAAATCTGGTAGCCTTCACTTGTTCTGAAAATGTACAAATATTTCCTTGAAATGTTACCTTGTAGTTCCTTGAAATTAGTTATATATATGTTTCTTTATACGTGTGTATGTAAAGCCTTAAGTTTTTTTTTTTTTTTTTAAGATTTTATTTATTTATTTGAGACAGAGAGAATGAGAGAGAGAGAGCACATGAGAGGGGTGAGGGTCATAGGGAGAAGCAGGCTCCCTGCCGAGCAGGGAGCCCGATGCGGGACTCGATCCAGGGACTCCAGGATCATGACCTGAGCCGAAGGCAGTCGCTTAACCAACTGAGCCACCCAGGCGCCCTAAAGCCTTAAGTTTTAAGTATATACACACACACACCTCCATCCAGTGGAAAAGCTGGGGTTTTTTTTTCTGAGTTGCATTGGGCTTAATCTTCACTGGTGTTAGCTTTATAAAGTCTCAAACGGCAGCCTCTGCATGAAGCAAAAATACACATGTAGGAATTTGACGGCATTTGCTTAGCAAGTAATATATAGCCACATGATCATGATAACATGGCTGAGCAGCATACAATGTAAATTACCAGGAATAGGATAGCCTCATCTGTAGGATTTAGCAGAATTTTTAATATAAGGCATGTATATTTAGTTTCTAGACTAGGTATGTTGTAATTATCCTCAATCTAAAATAAAGGTAATAAACTTTTCACTAGAGAAGGAGTGGTAAATTTCCAGCCACTCTACCTGATTGATTATTTATATCCTGAATTCCATGATTATTTCTCTCCTGGTAATTAATTAACTGGTCAAATACCCATGAAGCTACCCTTGAAGGTAGTTAAACAATGTAATAGTATGTAATGTTTATACGAAATAGTACTTTATAGTTAATGGAGTGATTTTATATTTATTCTCTCACTTAGTATTTACCTAAGGTAAGTAGGCAGAAGATTATTATCCCCATTTTGTGGGTGAGGAAATTAGAGGCAGAGCCTAGTGACATAAGCCCTGTGTTCTTTGCACTGCACCTTGTTACTGCCCGTGAAAAACAAGCTATAGCTATGTCTGTCTAATAGGACTAATTCTTCCTTCCGCCTCCCCTTTGCCTGTGTGTGCTGCTTTTCCCGAAAAAGGAGACACATACTTTTTTCCGCCCAGAGTTCACATATAATCTTACATGAAGTGACTAAACAGGTTGATCATAAAAGGAGCAAATACATAGTCAAACTGAATTATATTTTAAGTTTTTAAACACAGCCATCTTTCTTTTCAGAATAAAGCATAGTAGAGGGGCGCCTGGGTGGCTCAGTGTTTAAGCGTCTGCCTTCGGCTCAGGTCATGATCCCAGGGTCCCGGGATCGAGCCCCGCATCAGGCTCCCTGCTCGGTGGGAGGCCTGCTTCTCCCTCTCCCGCTCCCCCTGCTTGTGTTCCCTCTCTCGCTCTCTCTCTCTCTGTCAAAAAATAAAATCTTAAAAAAAAAAAAAAAAAGCATAGTAGAAATAGATAGGTACTAAATGAGTACCACCAGTGAGTGTGGTGGGAAATTGTCTTTCCTGAATCCTAAATTCACTGAGGTCAGGTAAGTATTTCACGAACTTTCCCCCCATAGATAAGAGGTTAGAGTTGGTGTTAGCTGTCCTGTGGTGTTCCTTAGTTGTGCAAATGCACACACATTTGGGCAGCTGCTAGATTTGTGTTCTTATCTGGAACTGCGGAGATTGGCATTTTTAGATGAGTCATGGTGTTCTTAAATAATCATTTGCTTTATATTTCCTAGCTGTGATTTATAATACTTGCCTTACCCCTAGTGAGGTAGTTAGAACAAAGGAATGCTGATTTCTTGGAGCAATGACTACATAATAAAAATAACATTGTCACCATGTTCACAATGTGGCAATAGCTATAATTTTGAAACACTGCATAGTATTGAGCCAGATGATTCCTCCTGTGAGTGTGCACCTATGGAAACATCTCCAACAAGGGGGGTAGGCTAAGGCTATTCCTTTGAACTAAAGGGAAAAGATAGAGTGACTTCCCATCATCAGGCCCCCAAAGAGTGAACTTGATCGACCAAACCTTTTCATCATCACTCTTGGTTGGTGACCAGATAACTCCGACTCCCAGTCCTGTGTGCAACTGTAGCTTTAACAAGCTTGAAAACCTTAACCTTTCCACTTTGAAATGTATAAGAATCTGGCACCTTGGCCTTCTGGAGTACTTTTTCCAGGAGAATGATCAGGAAAACTAAAGGTAAAAGGCTTGATGGACTTAATGTTGCAGGCTTCAAAGAGCCATACGTTCTTAAGTTTTGGGTCCTCTGTTGAGTAATTAATTCTCTGGAGGGAGGAGAACATGTGGTTTAAGAGCGCAGAATGGAGAATCCAGGCATGTGGGGTTTCATTCCAGCTCTGGCACGTGCTTGTCCTGTGACCTCCCAAGTCCCTCGGTCCATCTGGATGGAGTATCTTTATCAGATGGGAGTATTAGTACCTGTGCTGCGTATGTAGTGAAAAACAAATGAGATGGTGGAAAGAGAGCTCCTGTACGAAGTGTAAAGCATGTACAGATGTAAAGGATTAGCATAACCATCTCAGCTGCTTCACCCTCTTTGAAGTAGTCTTTACACTCAGCTCCTGACAGCTATTATACATGGAGGTAGGAGGTGTAGTGCTTGTTTGGCTTGGAGGATTTGTTTCTTCTCCTACTCTTCTCATTTCCTTCCTTCCTTTCAGCATCTAAGGCAACCATAAAAGACACTACGCAGAGGGCAGAATTCAATGTGTCTGTGAATCAGCAGAATCCATACAGCCAAACCAATACAACCAAGCTCATTGACATTCTTACAACACCCGCAGGTTTTTAATTGAGAATTCTTTGCCCCCCCCCGCAGTTTTTAGATGGATTAACTCATCAGCACAATCTCCCATTTTCCAGTGGAGTCTATGATTTAGATAATTATCTACATTCATGGCGCATTTTCTGAAGAAGAACAGCTTTCTCTCCTTCCGTACTCTTTTTTGACTTTTCTATTGGATTACTGCACAAAGGTTATTGCACAGCTGGGTACAGGTACTTCAGAAGGGATTTCCCCATATGAACATTTCAGAGAAAAGCCAGAGTGAGGCCAAAGATACTTGGGGTCTTAAAATAGTTCTTGAGGAGCTTGTATTCTGTAGATTTGTGTTGAATTCCCACTATGAGCAAGGAATGTTTCCCTTGAGGATGTGCCAGAAACAAAGACAATTACGTAAGAACTGGGGAAAACATAGGAGCAGGGAAATTTTAGGCTTAAGAAATAACGTGCCAAATAATAATATGTCACACAAGTCTGAAGAAAGTGAATATGTTAATTGTAGAAATAGATTTTATTGGGTGCTGAGAATGGTTTTTTGGGGAGAAAAAAAATTTAGTGGCCGCTAATTAGTGAATGTGTATATTTAGTTTGTTATAGTTGTACTGTAAAAAGCAAGCTTCTTAACAGTGCTATTCCCAAAAAACCTTAACAAGGTTGGTTTCATTCCATGAAATAGTCTCAACAGTTCCTGCTTTCAGAACATGTTCGCTGTACTCCAGAGCTCAAAACAGAATCTTTATCTTGGGTGGTAGGGCCAAGTAGGGTGGATGCTGCCTAGACTCCTGGTCTCTTCTGCCCCCTAATGTAACAAACAAGATTTTCTTTTGAAGGACAAAGCAGCCACACACACTCCTAGCTTACAGAAGTCTGACATGTCCAAGGAGACATGTTCTAGGAATTTAAATGTTTTTGGATTAGTCTGGAGGGAAAACCTGCATAGCTATTGTCATTGACATTCCTGGGGATTAAAATTTGGAGCATTCCTAGTTATTTCCATTTGAATTGTTTGCTTATTTGGAAGAGTACACTCATTCTAAATTTAACATTTTAAAGGGCTTTACAATTTATTTCATGTTTATAAGAGAGATGGGAAAAGATTTCTGTGTATTTGTTTCTATGCATCTGAAGCCTGGACTCTTAGAAATTACGTTAACAACAAAGTCTGAATTAGAGGAAGAAACAAGTTGGGTTACTTGCTACAGTACCTAAGGGAGATCGGTCTTTGGGCTTGGTGCTCTGCTTGAGACCATTCAGGCCAAGAGTAGGTGTCTTGCCTTGCTCTCAGCAGTGAAGATGATATACCATCTGGCACTTGTATGATGCTTCGTATTTTTCAAGGCTTTCCAGCATGTATTTTCCTATTTGTGTGCTGCAGCTGCCCTGTGAGGTGCTCCTACAGGTGAACAGAGGCCCTAAGAAGTTAAGTGATTTGCCTAAGATCATAAACATAGCAAGTTAGTAGCCAGAGAGCAAGAACCTCTAGGTCCAGTCCATTTTCTTTATGTATTTCCCTGTACTTTACTGCCCCCCACTGTTCACAACTGAGTATTTATAGGTGCTACTGACGGACCTGGAGACATGCAAAGGGGAAGGATAAAATAGGAAAGAAAAAAGCGACAGAGCTTGGAAAGAGACAACAGAAATAAGAAGAGGATGTTTATATGATAGTAGATAGGAGTGCCATTAGCATTTTCTATTACTGTCACAGAGATGATGGGAGCAAGTGGATAAAAATTATCTTTTGGGTTAAGGATTTGAGTCATTGGTCCCAGCCAAGACTGCTCGTCTCTCTGAAGAGTTTGAATATATGCAAACCTTAAAACAATGCAAAAAGGGAGAATGAACGAGTTATAATAAGGCAAGAACAGAATTGTAGAGCCTTTGTGTTTCCGACTCCACCATTTACTATATTGTGCCCTTGAGCAAGTAACTAATCCTTAGCTTTCATATTTGTAAAATTGGAATAATATTGATATCTTTATCCCTGAGCTGAGTGAAGATCAGTTGAAGGTAATGTATGTGACAAGTATTTTTTGTAAACTCTGCAGCTCTTAAGTTGGCATCGAAACATTCTTCAGAATCACACTTTTCACTTCTCCTGGGCACGCACAAATACAGGATCCTGCCAGAAGCAGGAAGAGGTTATTCTCAGGATTTCTAAATCTGAGAAGGGATCTAGTAGGCAAAATGCCTCTTTGTTTTAGGATACAGTTTAACTCAGGCTACTGGCACTATTTCTGTCTCCAGCTCAAGTCAGAATTCTCTTTCAGGCTCAGAGCCTGAAAAACCAGTAACTCACCATTCTTCCTGCAAGAATTTATTCACTCTTACTAGGTTGGAGAGTCAAAGAGATTAACAGATACTCCTTTGGGGCAGAGGGGGCTGGCCCAGTTCACTCCTAATGGAGGCTGAACAGGTGAGGGAGCTGGGGAACAGCTGTGTGCTGTAGGGCAAGCTTCTCAGCCGCCGCTGCTCAGGTGCCGCATCAGTAAATGAGGGGTAACACCTCTTCTGTCATGGAAGGATTCAGTGAAAGAAAACACTTAACAGTTTAGACCTGGGTTCTGAATGTTACCTGATCCTTTTTTTTATAAAGGGCCAGATGATACTTTTGGCTTGCAAGTCATACAGTTTATGTTGTAACTCTTCAACTATACTGTTGTGTGTGAGAGCAGCCTTCAGCAGTGTCAGCGAATGAGGGTGCAGTCTTCCAGTAAAACTTAATTTATGCGAACAGACTGCAGGCCCGATTTCGGCCTGTGGGCTCTCATTCCCAGACCCTTGCTTTAGGAGTACTGCACTGAAATATTTTGATTTTTTTCCTCTGTCACACAAAATAGTGTCTTAACTGCTGTCATATATGCAGGGGTGGTTTAAGTTGAACATTAATGACCAAATGAGGAAGAAAGTATGTGAAGTAAGATGTTTACATATCATTTTCTCTTCCACAGAAACAGATCTTGAAGTGTTCTGTTCATGCTTTCCTATCAGTTTAATTATGCTTATACCGCTTGCTATGCCTTCACGTTTTTCCATTTATAACTGTACTATGATCTGGCCCTTGCTTAAAAGATGACGTTGTAGTAGATAGCAAACAGAAACATGTTTTTGTTTTTGAAGGAAAAACGTTTCTGCTGCCAATTTAAAAATGTGTCCTTGTGAATAGATCTTTAGGGAGAATAATGTGCAGCTAGTTCCAACCCTTAGTCTTTTGGGAAGCACAGTTCTTCCAGTAGGCAGTTTGAAAAACAACTTCATACTTAGCTTTTCGGAGCTAGAAACAGGCATACCCTCAAACATTGAACTTGGCATTAATCAGGGTTGGGGAAAACGGTCTCCAGTTAGGCTATGTTATTCATTCTTATAGTGGTGGGTATAAAACCACAAAACCAGTAAGTTTGACTAGCTGGGATCCAGTTATGTAAGGGTTTAGAACTTAAGTAGTAAGGTTTCTGGCACTAAGCTTAGTGCTTTCTTGCATGATTAAGTAGATGAGCTTAAAGACTGCCAACCTCTCTTTTCTCTCTAATCACCCTGCCTTCTTTTGTATTCATTCATTTATTGCATCCTCAAGTGGTCAAGTGAAGGTCTTCCATACCAGACCACCCCTTTGGCATATTTGTTCAGTATACATTGCTCCTGGGGTGGCTTAGTGGAATGACAGGCCAGTTCACAAACACAGGTCTTTTAGTTTCCAGAGTAGTGCTATTTTTCTCCTGAAATTGTCGATTTGAGATTGGTTTTATTGTAGAGAACATATGCCTCCTTAAGTCTTGAAATGCTCTTTAGCCATGGTTGATAATGGCATATGTCCTTAGGTCCATCTGTACAAACATTAGAACCAAATTGTCTGTTAGTGGAATTGTTTTGTTTCAGAAGTCTTAGTTCTCAAATTTCATTTACACTTTTCTTTGTAGTGTGGAAGAATATCTAAAATGGCAAGCACAAATAAGCTTAAATCCTACCCCTTTCTTAGCCATCTAGTTATTCATGTTAATAGCCTTTCTTTCTCTGTATCTCTCACTCACCACTTGAAATATAACATCCCAACAGTTTTGGCTAATTCAAATAAACCTGGAATTAACTTCAATAAATACTTTAACAGTACTGGAACATAATAAAATGCATGTGAAAGTGCTGCCAGTTGGGCAAAATAAAAAGCATGTCATCTAATGACAGGAAGACATGATCAAAATGCGAGTCACAAAGGGAGTGAAGAAGATAGGTGCTTTGAACATAGGGAGATACACAGGAATGATTGGGGTTGCTTGTGGTCTAAAGGCTGCAGGTTGGATTTTGCAGGGGGGATGGTCATTAAAGGGAAACATGGTACCAGTGTTTAGATTTTTCAGTCAAAACTGGGCTAGGATATATTTGCTTGCATTTGACAATGAGAGTGTTGTTTTTAGGTGAAACCTGATTTCCTGGACTGGGACAGCTCTAGTACTTTAATAGGAAGCAGCGTTGGTCAAGGATTGGGTTTCATTTCAGGGGAGCTTTCTTTGACTTTTTTCCTTGAACAGATATGTTAGGGTTTTAGGTATTATCTCCCAACAACATCTATTTGGTTTTAGTTATTTCAAAGACTGTATAATGGGTTTAGTGAGGTATATGCCAAGAAAAGAGAGCTACAGTCTAATGGTACAGAGTTTTAGAAACCAGGGAATATTGCAATAAAATCTTATATTTCTTTGTATTTTATGGGGTTGATCACTTTGATAAGTCCTGTTTCGTGTCTGATTGTATCACTGAGGGGAGGATTTGGTGAGCCATGGTACCTGCTCAAGAGCAAGAGCTTGAAAGATTTCCAGGATCTTTAAAAGAGGATCACTCTGCTTCTAAGATGTTTTGAAAACTGTTTAGGTCTTTTTCTTTCTTCATCAATGATAAAGAGTAACTGGATATTAGAGTGACAGCTAGATTTTTCCATCCTTGAATGATCTGATTGAATCATCTTATCTCCTCCATGATTTTCTCATTTTCCTGCTAATGAATGGCCAAGCAGAGGTATTTGCCCTCCTTCTACTTACCTTTTGTCATGAATTTTTCCAGCTTTACTAGTCTGTCCTGGTCACCTTTCTGAGAAAGTTCTGTCTTTCAAAGATTTATACTCAGGAGTGGTATGCACCCATGTTTCCAGTAAACAGTCTGCCTTGCAACTTCAGGGCGTGGGGGATGGGGGGCGCGTTGTGGCCTTCCTATCCTGTCCTTTTATCTTAAATTCACTTTAGTAAGTCAGTTTCAGGTGGATTTCTGATTGTTGTCCTTCTTATTTTAAAGGCCCAGAGAGAACCTCATTTATTCTGAGCTTCCCAGAATAACTTCTATAACCAGCCACTTCCTTTGGTTGTGAGGCAATCCCGTTAAGTCTATTTCAGGGCCAGCCTTTCCAGGAGACCTCTTTTTCTCAGAAAGGCGGTACCTAGCAACTCTCTTGCCCCTTCATTCAGGAGTAATCAGTCAGACTGTGTGCTAGACTCTGTGAGAGATCCAGAGATGAATCATATTCAGGTCCTACCCACAAGGAGCTTGTAAACCAGAAGGGGAAATATGATAAGACACACACATAAATAATGATCATACAAGATAATATGGTGATGGCAGAAAGAGGTGCAGATCCAGGGCTCTGAAGGTTCACAGGAAGGAGTGATCATGTCCGGATGGGGATGTTTAGAGAAGACTTGTGGACAGATGGCAGTTGAGTTGAGCATTGGAGAAACAGCCTTTTTGTGATGGACTTTGAGTCTTCCCTTTCTAGCTTTGCAAAGCAAACTGTTTTTAAAAGCAGATAAATTAATAGATATTGGGAGTTGAGATTATTTCTGGCAACAACCATTCGATACTTCGTCTGATCCTTTCATCTTTATTAAACAGTTAAACAGACATCTTATTCAAATATTATAAAGTAATTAACATGAATGATAAGTCTAATATTAATAATGAATTGAATCTGGGAAATTCTATACTGCATGTTTCTTTTTTAAAGATTGATTGATTTTAGAGAGCACGAGCGGGAGGGGCAGAGGGAGAGGGAGGGAGACTCTCAAGCAGACTCCCTGCTGAGCGCGGGGCCTGGTACAGGGCTCTGTATCTCACGACCCTGAGATCAGGGCCTGAGCTGAAACTAAGTGTCAGATGCTTAACTGACTGCGCCACCCAGGCACCCCAAAAGTCACCTGTTTTTGTTGTCGTTGTTGTGTTTGTTTGTTTAAAGTAGGCTCCATGCCCAGTGTGGAGCCCAGTGTGGGGCCCAGTGTGGGGCTTGAACTCATGACCCTGAGATCAAGACCTGAGCTGAGATCAAGAGTTGGGTGCTTGGGCGCCTGGGTGGCTCAGTTGGTTAAGCGACTGCCTTCGGCTCAGGTCATGATCCTGGAGTCCCGGGATCGAGTCCCACATCGGGCTCCCTGCTCAGCAGGGAGTCTGCTTCTCCCTCTGACCCTCCCCCCCTCATGCTCTCTCTATCTCATTCTCTCTCTCAAATAAATAAATAAAATATTAAAAAAAAAAAAAAAAAGAGTTGGATGCTTAACTGACTGAGCCATCCAGGTGCCCCTATGCTGCATGTTTCATGAGTGATCTAAAGCAATGCACTTGGTCTTAAGGCAGTTTTGTTGTCAACTGTATATAAATAGCTTTGTCCTGTGATAGAGATAGCAATTTAACATGGAATAAAAAGGATCGTGGGAGTGCCTGGCTCGTTCATTCAGTTGAGCATCTGACTTTGGCTCAGGTCATGATCTCAGGATCCTAGGATCAAGCCCCAGCTTTGGGCTCTGGGCTCATCCGGGAGTCTGCTTTTCCCTTTCCCTCTGCCCCTCCCCCTGCTCATGCTGTCTCGCTCTCTCTCAAAAAAAAAAAGGATCCTGAAATACTAGTCTTTCTACTTTCAAATACATACCTTCTCGTTACCCTAGAAAATGGATCTGGCATATATTCCATGGGCTGTAGATGTTATGAATAGGCCATTTCTGTAGCAAAATCAACTTAGTTGCAATTAATGTATTTAATTACTAAAGTCAGAGTGGTAAGATTAACTAAGGTTGGTCTATATTTTTTAGCTTGTTGGGGTGTTTAGTGAGCAAAATTTGTTTGCTCATTAGGTTTCATTATTTTAATCCTGAGCCTCAGTCAGAAAATATTGAGAACACCAGTTTGTTTTCATAAAATCTTTTGCTTGAGGGACACCTGGGTGGCTCAGTTGGTTAAGCGTCTGCCTTCGGCTCAGGTCATGATCCCGGAATCCCGGGATCCTGGAATCGAGTCCCTCATTGGGCTCCTTCTCAGCAGGACCTTCTTTCTGCTTCTCCCTCTGCTTGTGCTCTCCCTCTCTCTCTCTGACAAATAAACTCTTTTAAAAAAAATCTTTTGCTTGAGATTTGGTCTAATTTTTTTTTTAAGATTTTATTTATTTATTTGACAGAGACATAGTCTCATTTTTAAAGCCCCACGTAATGACTCTGCTTTGAGGAAAACCTTTTTTTTTTTTTTTTAAGATTGATTGATTTATTTGAGAGAGAGAGCTGGGCAAGGGGCAGAGGGGGAGAGGGTGAGAGAGAAGCCACAAGCAGACTCCTCACTGAGCACAGAGACCAAAGCGGGGCTCCATCCCACAACCATGAGATCATGACCTGAGCCACCCAGGCGCCCCAAGGAAAACCTTTTGAATAAAAGTAGTCAGTGTTTCTAGGAATTTATAGTAACAATTTACATTCTTTCAAGAGGTATTAAAAGAATTACCTACTAATCATCTCTGTGCAGAGATGCTAGAAATCATGTTCCTCATGAGAAGATCTTCTGTTTCTGATGAGAATACCTTTGTTTTTGAAGACAGGAATTTATAAAAAGAGGTTTCTGGATGGAAAAATCATAAGGGCTATAACTCTAAATCCAGAGCTTAATTGGAACTTTGCAAATATAATTTAATATAAAGAAGAACACTCAGAGCTGTCCAGAGATGGAAAAGGGTACCTTACCAGTAAGCCAGTTTCCCAGAACCGGGGAGGGAGATGCTCAAATTGAAGCTGAATGACCACTTGGGATGGGATTGAGGGGGTTGGCTGAGGTTGGAATAGAGCTGTGAGCCTGTTTTTAGAGGGGTGAGCCTCAGTGGCTCTTGATGTCTTTTTTTTAAGTCCTAAACTTTTATGATGCAATAAAATGCAAAGGACATTATTATTGACTTGTATATTTTGCCATTATCCATTTGTGATTTTCTAATGCAGATGGGCCTCTGAAGTTAGAAATTTAACCTTTTTTTTTTTTTTTTTTAAGATTTTATTTATTTATTTGACGGAGACACAGCGAGAGAGAGGGAACACAAGCAGGGGGAGTGGGAGAGGGAGAAGCAGGCTTCCCGCCGAGCAGGGAGCCCGATGCGGGGCTCGATCCCAGGACCCTGGGATCATGACCTGAGCCGAAGGCAGACACTTAACGACTGAGTCACCCAGGCGCCCCGTAGAAATTTAACCTTTAATATATTTCTCAGTTCCAGAAAGACTTGCTAACTTCTGTTTTGTACCTAACCCTCATTCCCAGCAGTGTGTGGCTCTGAGCCAGCCAGATTCATTCATGATCTATTGACTGCACAGATGTTTGGGAACTGATCACAGCAGCACATCCTTAGTTGGGATAGCTCATAATTTAAAAGCAAGACTGTCCACAGACAAAATTTAAAGGTGCTTCTTGAAGTGTGAGCCTTTGTAATGTTTGTGGGAACAGATTAGAGGACAGCCGAAACTTGTTACCAACTTTCTAAAGCTAACTCAAACTGAACCCTACCCATCATTAGCAAGTATACAAAGATATCACACTGGCAGTGGTGTGGTGTGCATCTTCTTTCACTGTAGCAGTTTGTGTGGCAAATTTTGCTAAGATCAGGCCTTTCCGTGGAGCCATACAATAAAAGGTTAGATTCTTTTTTAAGTTTTTGATATTTACTTTTATTTCTAGAAAGATTTTTTGTTTGCGCCATTTTGAAAGGTTAGAGTCTAGGGGCACCTGGGTGGCTCAGTTGTTTAAGCGTCTACCTTCAGCTCAGGTCACGATCCCTGAGTCCCGGGATTGAGCCCCGCATGGGCTCCCTGCTCAGGGGAGAGCCTCTGCCCCCCCCCCCAGCTTGTGCTCTCTCTCTCTCTCTCAAATAAATAAATAAAATCTTTTAAAAAATAAAAATAAAAGGTTAGAGTCTCTCTTCACTGTAATCAGTACCTTGTAAGTATCTATTAAAAATAAACTTGTTTAGGTTGCTTAGATTTCTTTGATCTCAGTATATGTAGGAGAATAGTGTATAGACCCTGTGCATACGGTGATGAATGAAAATGTCATGGGAGCTGAGCTGAGAGGACCATACTTGGTTATTGAGGACTGAAGATTTTATCTAGTCATTTCAACTGTGATTCAACACTCTTCACTTTAATTCCCTCCAGAACCTCCAAGATCATACTGCTTCCTAGTACTTAAGAGTTCCTGTTGATGTATAGAGCTGCTTGTTGGCCTCCAGCACCAGAAATTGGCTCCAAATCTTTTCCCATTACATCATCACCCACTAATGTCATTACACCAGAGTGAAATCTGCTTTGAAGATTGTACTCTTGTTTTCCTTCCATCTCTTTCCTCTCATCATTTCCTTTAGAAGGAAAAAGAAAAAAAAAATTAGAGACCTCTTGGACAATCCCAGGCAAACATTTAAGGGGGAATCAAACATCCTCAGTCTAAACCTAGATTTATCAGTCTTCATTCCATTCTGCCGATGGAGAGTGATCTGCCCATCATGTGTCCTTATGGAGTCTAGAAAGGAACACGTTTGGTCATGTGACACCTGACTTTGGTGCTTTTCTCTCAGCCCTTCAGAACTAGTTCTTAATGATTTACATAGCTCTCTGCCAGCATCTTGTCACTGGCCTGTTAAACTTTTTAAAATAATTTCCCAGAATAGAAATTCTTAGGACATCACTAAGTTTCTTATTCTTTGTGTTTAATTAAACTGTTTCTTGCATTTAAGTATTTGCCAGATAAGCATTTAAGCCATCTGGAGTTTTTTACTTTCCCCTTGTAAATCTTATAAAACTTACAATATTACCTACAGTTAAAATTGATACAGGGATCCTTACTCATCTTCCCTCCCCCATCACAAAAGCAGTTGATTGCATGCAGGTTCTGACCCTCTTTTCTCTATCCTAAATTTCATTCCCCATTGTTTTTCAACCACCTTTAAAGCTTCCAGTTGATGGTGTGCTTTGGCTTTTTCCTAACAGAAAGGTTCAGGTAAGGAAAGAATTGGGAAGTAGTTTCAGTTCAGAGACTTGGTGCTACCCACTCAATTATTGGCCAAGGCTTTAGCACTTCTGTGCCCTCTGAGGCAGATTAGCTTGAGATTAGAAGAAATAATAATCAACAGTAGCCTCTAAGAAATGGGACCACAGTGTCTAAAACAAAAGAATAAAATGGGCTCTTAAGACTTGGGTTTACATTTCTGTACAGTATTAGTCTTTGGGACCCTTAATCTATCTGCTGCAGGCTATGGCATGGAGTGTGAGAAACCATGGTGAACTTGAAAAAAACATTGGAGGGAACAGCATTGAAAATTACGGACCAGACTAGGGCACCAGCCAGTTGCCCTTTTTGTCTCCTCCTAAGATAAGACATTAAAAGGCCTTGATTCATACTAAGATTTCAGTTTGAATTTCTAGTAATTTTAGGTTTTCTAGTTAGAGCTCCTTGATAGTCTCTGTGGTATAAGTTGGATAGAAGGGGAAACTTTTTCCATATGTTTTTGCTAACATTTAAGTCTGTGTTAAAAAACCTCTTCAGCACAATTATATACCTTCTCAGATTGAAAAATTGAATTAGTGAAAACAGCCATAAGGAAAGATATAAATAACTTGGACAGAAAGTCTGTCTTTATTACTTCTAATGTAGCTCATGTGTGTGTTTGTTTTCAGTTGTCAAAATGTCCACAGAAGGAGGATTTGGTGGTACTAGCAGCAGTGATGCCCAGCAAAGCCTGCAGTCCTTCTGGCCTCGTGTCATGGAAGAAATTCGGAATTTAACAGTGGTAAGAAAGAACGAGAAACTTGCAGAGTGTAAAGAGCTGTGAGATGAATAACCCAGTACTTAGAGTAAAACATTTTTAATCTCAAACGCATAGGCATAGTTCATTCCTGACCTCTGGGTGGGAACATGAAAATATAATTCACCGTAGGTGAGGTGACTACAAGGATTTTTGTTTTATATCTTAGTGGCTTTCCTTAGGCATGTGGGTGGATAGTGGATGCTGTGGCTCAGCGGTACTAGCTTAATGTGAAGTGTATCTTTTAGAGATGCAGAAGAGCAGAACTCTCACCTTCCTTTAGTAGCTGTAGCTCATTTCTTAGTCCTGATTCAGTGGCCCTGCCAAATTTCTAGAATCTGGTAAACACTATTGGGCAATTTATTCAACAACAAATCTATTGTAAGCAGGCACTCTTTCTGGGTGTTAAAAGATACACTTAGATCAGGGTTTCTCAACAGCAGCTTTATGGGCATTTTAGGCTGGATAATTCTCTGTTGTGAGGAGCTGTCCTGTGCATCATAGGATGTTTAGCAGTATCTCTGGCCTCTACTCATTAGATGCTAGTAGCAATCCTCCTCCCCAGTTGACAACCAAAAATGTCTCTGGACATTGGCAGATGTCTCCTGGGGGCTAAAGTCATCTCATTGAGAACCACTGGCTTAGAAGAATCAAATATTACCCTGGCCCCTGCGGAGCTTACAATCTAGTAATTACAATCAGTTATTTATTCAGTGAATATTTATTAAATACTTACTGAATCAGACACAGTAATGAGTCTGAAGCAGTAAAAGGTCAAAGTGCTCTGGGATTACAGAGGACATAGTGCTTATTCCTCCCTGGTTGAGTTAGGGAGGCTTTAAGTAAAGGGGACATTTTTTTGGATCTTGAAATATGAGAAGCGTTCACCAGATGGAAAGGATAGGCAAGTATATCTTCAGCAGAGTATGGCATTCGTAAAGGCCTGGAGGCCCAGAGGGGAGGGCCTTATGTTTTGAGGACCAGCAAGAAGTTCAGAGTGGCTCGGGGTTACTATGTGGGTAGTGCGATGGGGGTAGGAGTAGAGTGGTATGGCAGTGGTAGCAGGAGGTGTGATGACATTAGAATTAGAAAATTTTCAGAGTGTAGTGTTAGTTCCTTAATGAAAAATGTTCCATTTGGTGTCATTTTAGCAAATCCTGAAGGATCTCTCTGTTTCAGATGTGTCATTCCTGCCCTGAAGGCATTAAGCATCCTGGCAGAGGAGACACTGGACCCCTTCCTAATGTAGAACTAATTTTGCACTTTCTTAGAGCTAGTGGCCTTTAAACCTCAGACATATGAGGTCAGTTTATTTGTTTACTCAACAAATACTTACTATATACCTGCTGTGGCCGTGCTGGATACTGTGGATCCAGTAGTGAGCCCTACAGACAAGATCATTGCACTCACAGGATATGCATGCCTGTGGGGGAGGTAAACTGAAACAAGTAATGAGTAAATAAAATAAAATAACTTCTCATTATGGTAAATGCCCCCACTGACTTCAGGGATTAAAAAAAAACAACAAAAACCAATCCAAGATTCATATTTTGATGTACTTGTGGGTCGCGTTTGTTTATATGGGGCATTTTCAGCAACTGAACTTGGCGTGGCCTTTCTCAGAGTGGCTTGTGTTCACAGATGAATTTCCACTGAAAATTCATTGTTTCTTTTCTGTAGTGTAAAGGTGGTAGTTATCTATACTGTATCAGATGTAAGAGAGAGGAGGAAAAGAAATGATTAAGTAAAAAGTAGGGTGTTTTGTTCATATTTTAAGTGGGTAATCTCACAGTAAAGCTCATGAGGTTTTAGTGCAGGAGTTGGCCCGGTGTAAAGCTAGTGCCCTCCTGGGCTGTGGTGGGATTAGGCCCGTGCCGCAAGTCTGTACTCCAGCTTGAGCTAGAAGCAAAAATCCAGGATCAGGCAAGTGGCCGGATAAACTCCGGAGATTCCAGCTCAGCACTTAACTTTTCTGTATTTTAAGTTTTGATTTTTTAAAAATTGTGGTAAAAAACATACAACAAAATGTACCATCTTAACAATTTTAATTAAAATGTGTACAGTTCTGTAGTGTCAAGTTTATTCACATTCTTATGAAAGCGATCTCCAGGACTTTTTCATCTTGCAGAACTGAAACTCAAACATAAGTGGGATCATACAATATTTGTCTTTTTGTGACGGGCTTATTTCACTTAGCATAATGTCTTCAAGGTTCATCTGTGTTGTAGCGTGTAACAGGATTTCTTTCCCTTCTGAAGCTGACTAGTATTCCATATATATGTGTGTGAACCACATTTTGTTTAGCCATTCATCCGTCAGTGGGTGTTTGGGTTGCTTCCCCCTCTTGACTGTAGTGAATGATGCTGTTAGGAATATGGGTATTCAAATTCAGAGACTCGGCTTTGATTTTTATTCGACTTGGCTTAATGTTCAGGTTTGATTGCCAAAAAAGCAGATTGTGGTGTTAACCAACTTTTGTTATTTAGACAGCTAGCTAGTCCACCAGAGGTTCAAAGTGGATTACTTTGAGGGATTCAGTTTTGGTTCATGTTTATGAATGAAGAGAAAGACCAGCAAGGAGGGCAGTTGTCTTTAATGATTCTTCTGTTGATGACTGTAGTTTTCTCCCCTTGACAAAGACTCCTAGACCACTACCATGGGATCCCTTACATCAGACGCTTAGAACAAAGTTTGGCATTTAATAGGTGCACAGTAAATGTTTGAATGAATCAGACTCCTCCACCTCAGATTTAGTGTGAAGCAACATCAGTGCCAAATTTGAGAATACAGCCTAGGAAAGTTGGGGTGTCTTTCCCTTTGTAAGACTCTTATTTTGCCCTCTGCCTGTGGCACATAAAGGCATCTGCTTCTCTGACTGCACCTCGGCCTGTGTAACGTGGCCAGACATTTTGCATTTAGACTGTGCCTTTCCAGAACTCAGCAGCACTTACAACCAGACTTCCTCAGATATGTTAGAGCCTCTTAGGTTGACATCTCAAAATGTCTAACAGATTTTTTTAAAAATTCATATGTTCCGACTGTCCAAACAAAAATAAAACTTTTGAGAATATTCATAAGGTGTTGTGGTCTCTAAGACTGGGACAAAGATTGTTCCAAAAACAAATTGAAGTTTGCTAGATGATCTATTTCATGATGTATTGGGAACTCTGGCCTCAATCATTTTGGTCTGAGCTTTGCAAAAGCAATTTATCTTTCATCTCCACTTGGCCATTATGTTCTTCTCACTCTTAAAAGCACTGTAATTGTCCATAAATTCAGGTGACGTTCAGCTGGGATTGAAGTTGGTTAAAAATCATACCAAAATGATTGTCCGCTAGGATGATTGTGCAAAATACCGTATTCCTGCTCAGCGGGGCTCTGGGAACATTAACAGACTTCTTGGCATTGAGTTTTACTCCTCTGAAGACGTTTTGAAGGTGGGGAAGAAAAAGCTAAGTTTGGTTTTTTGAGGGCAGGTGGGGAGGCAGCAACGCTAAATCTTGAAAAAAATCTCATCCACCCCTTATTCCTTCCATCCCTTTCAGCTTTCGCTTAGCTGTAATTTGATGCCTAGGCCACTTTCTTTTAATTGCCAGGTACATCTTTTCATTCTTTGGTGCCTTCAGATTGGACAATGACATTTCTAACATTACAGTCAAACCAGATAACCATTTAAATAAAACCTTGGAAATGAAAGTTTGTGGACTGTTAGAAAATAGGTCTTGTGCTGTTTGAGCCCTTCCTGTAAGAGCAGTGCCGCCTAAAGGTTACTCTGTATGAACCACACGGGGATCTTGTTTAGAATACAGATTCTGATTTAGTACGTTTGGAGTGGAACCTGAGATTCTGCATTTCTTTTGAGTTTCCAGGTGATGTCATTGCTGGTCTAAGGACCTCACTTTGAGTAGCAAGGCTTTAACCCTCATTGTGGGTCATAGTCATCAGGGGAGTTTTCAAAACACATGGTACTTGGACTCCACCCCTTAGAATTCCTGGTTCAGTTACTCTGGGGTAGAGCCCAATCCTCTTGTTTTTCAAAAGCTCCCCAGGTGTTTCTAACAGGCAGTCAAGGTTGAGAATCACCGCTTTGGAGAGGATTAGAATCTTGACTTCGCTGGTGGTCCTGACTGGGTAGGCCTGGAAAAGATTTCTCATCATTATTTGAAACTCCGGATATTCTTTAGTGTAGCCTGAGACCCATTGACTTTTCCTTGGCTCCAGATTCTCATTGAGTGAATTCAGACTTCTTGAAACTTGGCAGTTTCAGATGGCAGCATTTTTAATGTAGTTCTTTGGTTGTGGTCAGGAGCACGAGAATTTTCTGAGAGAATCTGTTCTTCCACCTTGCTGATATTACTCCCAAGAGTAGGGGAAAAAAAGTATGTGTCAGTTGTTCTTCCACTTGGATCAGCATCAGGAGAAGCTAAATGGTATTCACATCAGTTGCATGGTTGCCAGTGACAAGGGGTCACTGAATTGAAAGGCAATTAAATGGACCTCAACCTGTGGCTGGTGAGAGTGCTGCCCTGTCCAGTAAGCTTGTCGTAAATCCTTACACGTGACTGGAAAGCTAGGATGAGATTATAGAAGACTGGGTTGTTGTCAGCGATAATGAACCACACATGCATATCTGAAGATTCACTTCACACACTGCCCCTTGAGATCTCAGGGTTTGGGGATCATGAGAAAGTTTCCCAAAAGAAAAGGTTTTTGAGGGGGAGACTTAGAGCAGGGTTTTTTGGTAAATTTCTGCCTCATTTTTGATCTCTCCAAGGTTGGGACCTTTTGTTGTTGGTTTTGATTGAAGAATAGTCTCGTAGAAATTCTAAAAGCAATATTCTTCTCTTTCAGGTTGGGGAAAGAGGTCGTCTTAATCAGCTTTGGGCTTTGATTAAGAAACTTTAGAGCCCGGGCACCTGCGTGGCTCAGTCGGTTAAGTGTCTGCCTTTGGCTCAGGTCATGATCCCGGAGTCCCGGGATCGAGCCCCACATTAGGCTCCCTGCTCATCGGGGAGTCTGCTTCTCCCTCTGGCCCACCCCCCTCTTGTGTTCTCTCTCAAATAAATAAAATCTTAAAAATCTTAAAATATATTGTTAAAAAAATTCTACATGTGAGTGAAATCATACAGTATTTGTCTTTCTCTGACTGACTTATTTAAAAAAAAAAAAAGAAAAATTTTAGAGCAGTCATGTGGAAATACATTAAATAACCAAGCCCAGTGAGAGTGCACGTGCAAGCAAGTTAGACCGTGTGGTCATAATCTTGTGCTGTGTGTATCATCCTGGGAGGCCTTCCAGAGGAATTATCCCCAGCATTCTCCTTGGCGTTTCTGTTTCGCATCATCATTTTGTGTGATCTGCCACACAAGAAGGAAGACCAGTGATTGATTTCTGTGGTTAAATGTTTTTTTAAATCCCTTTAGGGTCTGGCCCCAGTCCAGCATCCTCTTACCCGCTGCTTCTCTCTGTACTAAGATCATACATTTAAAACTTAAATAGGCCATGTTTTTTGTGTTGCTGTACTTCTGCTTCTGTCTGAATGACATTCTCATACTTTTCCAACAAGCAAGTTTTGTAACATCCCTTAGACACAGTTCAGATGTCAGCCCTTCTGCGTAGCATTTGCCAGCTCCTCTCGTTCATTCCAACCCCTCCCCCTGCCCTGCCAGCAGGTTATTTCCTTTCTTGTCCCTGTGGGATTTTATACCCCCACCCTACTATAGCATAGGGGGTTATAATATTTTTCTATGGCAGTCTCTCACAATTAAACTATAATCCGTTCAAGGGTAAGAATAGATTTGCATCTTTTACACAGTAGCAGGTACCATGCACTCACTTGTAGTTACTGAGTTGCATGAATGAGTCAATGAAAGAGGAGAAAAAAATAAGAACAGAAAGAATATATCCTGCTGTCTTTTTTGGTGAGATTTTAATAATTTGGACTTGTAAAGCCCTGCCACTCCAGTGTTAGTTTTAGTAGAGACTTCATGGAAAATGTTTTACCTAAGCTGGAAAGGGAAAAGATTAGAAAAAAAAATGGTGTTGGAGGTTTGTAGAGGTGAGTGGTCCCATGCCGCTTGTTGGGTTTGTGAGGAGAAATCTAGTGTTTTAGTGTGCCTTTTATCATAATAAAACTCTTCCTTCTGTAGTCATAAAAATGGATTCTGGGGAGGCTGGTGACCTTTTTCCAAAAGGCCCCACTGCCTTCTTTGACATATAGTTGAGGGTTTCTGTTGGTTTTGGAAAAGAAAGTTCGCTTATGCACATTCATTATACTAAATCTCAAATAATAGCTGCTCCTTCCATAACGTGATGGTGCAAATTCCCAGGTGAGCACCTTGGGCTTGGTGAGTCACATTTCAGACCACTTATAGAATCTGGCACTTAACACCTGGGCCCAGTAGGGGTTTCACTGATTTTAGCCAATCTCTGCCTTTGCACCCTTCTCTTCACTGCAGCTTTGAAACGCAGAATTGATTTTTATTTCTAGAATTACATCCATCACTGGGCATGTGTTTGAGTACCAGTAGTATCAAAATAAAAAAGGGCTTAAATCGCAAAGAATTGAAGTAGTGCTGGTCAAAAAGCCCTTTCCTAAATCCTATCCACAGTAAAGTCATGTGGTTTCCTCCCAGCCCAGTCTTGTTTGTTAAAGAAAGAAGTGCCAGGGCTGTTCCAAAAAGGCAGCTGATAAATTCATCCATTTTCCCCCATACTCTTCGGCTCCCACCCCCACCTCCAGCAAACTTCGGAGACAAGGCCTTTGCTGCTGTGACGGGAAAGGCCCTCCTCCCTGATTTCTGGTGTCACTGCAAAGGCCAGAAGTAGCCAGTGTCAGCCAGTACTGGCTGAGGACAGCTGTGGGTCACCGTGGTGGGGTGCTGGCAGCACCTTGCCCTTATAGTCCCAGAATAGAAGAAAGAACTGGCAACTTAAAGGAATTCCCCCGAGGCAAAAATCTCATTTTAACCTGCATATTGCAGACTTGGTAAGCTTTGGTGGGAGTGGGGGTGTGGAGGAGACGCTCATAATGCATCTCTATATTGTGTCAGCAAAGAGTCTGATACCATTTGGGTCTGCTTTTCATGAGGGTGCTGTTAGATGGCATTGTAAGTTTATCCTGAAACCTTTCAATTGTTTGAAGCTCTGCATGGGTTAAGAAGAATTTTGCTCTGGGACTTGGATTCTCTTCATTTAATCTGTACCTCCTCTCCTGCTGTATTTTTGGAAGGGAGAGACTAGGCCAGTCACAGTGTTTCATGGTGCCTGTCATGCCCTGCTGATTGTCCCCACATGTATGTCCCTCTTGTTACTCATTTCAGAAAGATTTCCGAGTACAGGAACTCCCACTGGCTCGTATTAAGAAGATTATGAAACTGGATGAAGACGTGAAGGTGAATTCATATTCGTTCTTATTATTCATATTGAAGCTATAATGGTGGGTAGGTTGTCGCTCATTTCTGCAGCACTCAAAGTTTAAGCAGAATGAAAATACCATTATTGTCTCTTGTTTTATTTGGTTCCTGTCTAAAATTGTTAAGTGAGCTGAAATTGAACAGTTTTAATTATTATATGGTGCTTCTCTGGAAATTAGGGATATCCTGTTTTCCAGATGTTGATAATATGCTGAGGGTTTGCTTTTTGAATCACCCATCCTTTTCACTGTGCAGGGTAAATGGTAAACACGAATCATCAAATCAGCAGGACAGTGCCATCTTCTCAATTAGCATCTCATTGCAGTCGCTAGTTGTCAGTGTGAGCTCTAAGAAATGTTTGATAATGATATTGCTCCCGTTCTAACTTTTCTGTCTGTGAGTTGTTTTATGTGACTTAACGCCCCAGAGAAGGTTTCCTTGCAGGCGGCTATTTCTGTATTCCTAGGAGCCCACCTCCCATTTCAACTCTTGGAGAGAGAGCAACGCTCTCTCCTTATCACTCAAAACTAATAGTCCCTTGTGATTGTATAGAAAGCTAACAGTTCACAGTAATTTCCCCTTTTATTAGTTCTCCTTCCTTTTCATGGTAACCCTGTGAGATTTGATAGGATAAGAATTATTAGTGCCGTCATAAAGATATGGAAGTGACTCACCCAGAGTAGAACCACCAAGATCCCAGTTCTTTTACCTCCTGCTTCCTTAACTCCAGACCTCTTCCCATGGCTCTGTCCTGCACAGACCACCTCACCAAAGGTTCAGAGCCTTGTTTGATCAAGAGCTTGAACTTTGAAGTCAGACATGGCAAGGCAGCTTACATTTCTTGAGCACTTACTAAATGCCAGGCCCTGTGCTGGGTGCTTTTACATGTATCGTTTGATTCCCACAGCAACACGGGAAGGTTGTCTTTTTTTTTCAGTATGTGAAAAATAAAGCCCAGAAGGATGGGAATGGGAAGCCTGAAATTTTATCTAAATCCATCAGTTCTCAAACTCATTATCTTTCCCCACATTGTCTCTCCTTGGATTAGAACCTAAACCCTGCCAATTACTGGCTCTGTGACCATGGGCAAGTCACTTCTCCTCTCCTAAACCCTAGTTTCTTTGAAAGTGTATTAGGAAAATAAGAAAGTGCATGGTAGGTCCTAGAAAAGTAAGTGTTCTCCCCTCTTCCTTTCTCCTGCCTGCTACCTGCTTTGTCCCTACTTGTGGATTTATTTTACCTTGGGATCTCTTGAAGCGATCACCTTCTCATTTTTCAAACCTTGCCCCATTGTCCATGGCAGGACATGAGGCAAGGGACAAATGGACTGGTTTGAATGACATGCTGGTGATTGACAGGGAGGGCCTACGTCTGTTGCAGATGATCAGTGCAGAAGCCCCTGTGCTCTTTGCCAAGGCAGCCCAGATTTTTATCACAGAGTTGACTCTTCGAGCCTGGATCCACACAGAGGATAACAAGCGCCGGACTCTACAGGTAATAAAGACACATATGGGGAAACTGGGCAAGCGGCTGCCTTTGCCTTCACCCGCTTCTCTTGCGTGGTTTTGGGCCAAAGATTGTTCTTCCTTAGATTTCTGTCAAGTTGATGTGTGAAATTGGCATCTTCCTTCACTGTTGTGAGGCAGACCTACCCTATAGCCTTGACAGTATTTCCCCACCAAGAATCTCATTGCCAATTGTTGTGGTTTTCACAGCTCAGTGACTGAACTCTTCACTTGGTGAGCCCTCATTATAAACAGGCTAAAGTGATACCAATCTATTTCCAGATGTAAACAACTTCTGGTTGGAAGCTTGAGAGACGCCAGGAAAGGATAGTCCCAGGAAGAATCCATCTCACCTACCTCATTTGCCTTTTTGTTCCTTGTCTGCCTTCCTGGGAATCCCTTCCTTCTTCTTTTTCATTTTTTTTTAAATTTTAATCCAGAAAAATCAACATTTATGTGGTATGAAGACCCTTGGTCATTGGCTCTGGAGGCCTTTCTCTTAACAGCCAGGCCCTAGTTCTTGGAGGAAAGGTTTCCTAGACATAAGAGGAAGGGTGTGACAGATAGAAGACACTGGCAGTCTTTCAGTAACAAAGCCAGGAAAGTAAATTGTTTTCTCCTTTGTTTCCCTTACCTCCAAATCAAAGATGCATGCATATTTATTCTACAAATATTTATTGAACACCCACAATGTGCCAAGCGCTGTTCTGGGCTCTGGCGATTAACACACAAAACAGACCTAAACCCCCACCCTTGGGAAACCTATATTCTAGTGCAGCTAAACATGGCAAACTTACTTTATGCTGCTTTGAAAGAAGCCTATGGCTCTAGAGAGATGCAGTTAAAGTTACCTTCAAAATCAATTCAGATTGAAAAATGAGCAAAACACTTGGACAGGCCCTTCAAAAAAGAAGATACCCTGGGTGGCTCAGTCGGTTAAGCATCTGACTTCAGCTCAGGTCATGATCTCAGGGTGCTGGGATAGAGCTCCACGTCGGGCTTCCTGCTCAGCGGGGAGTCTCCTGGAGATTCTCTTTCCCTTTTCCTCTGCCCCTCCCCCTGCTCATGTGTGCGCACGCGCTCTCTCAAATAAATAAATAAAAAATGTAAAAAAAAAAATCCAAATGACCAGTAAACATAGGAATAGGTGTGCAACATCATTGTCCCCTGTGAAGTAGAAATAAAAACCATGTGACATTGGTTTACGCCCACTGGAATGGGACTGACCGTACCAAGTGTTGATGAGGAAATGGAGAGACTGAAACTCCTACAGTACTGCTGGGCAGAATGTGAAGTGGTACAGTCACTTGGGTAAACTATTTGGCACTTTCTAATAAGCTTAAACATATCCCTACTGTATGGCACAGCCATCCCACTCCTAGGTATATACCCCAAAGGGTGGACCTTGTTGTATAAGAATGTTCATAACAGCCTGATTTATAATAGCCAAAGACTGGAAACAACTCAAGTATCCACCAAGATGGGGATGTATAAATAAAAGGGATATGTTCATAAAATTGATTACTACTCAACAGCAGCAACAACAAAAAACGATTGATCCATACAACATGGGTGAATCTGAAAAATTATGTTAAGCAAAAGAAGCCAGAGGAAAAAATTATATAGCCCATGATACCATATACTATCACCTTCTGTGGTGATAGAAATCAGAGTAGTGGTTACCTCAGATTCGGGGGAGGGCAATTGGTTGGAAAGGGAGAGAAGGACACTTTTTATAATCTTATCTGGGTGATAGCTGCCTGGCTGCATATATTTATTAAAATTCATCAAGCTGTATCCTTAATATTTCTATGTTTTACTGAATATGAGTATTCAGTAAAATATCACTAGCATGAAGAAAGGCAAAATAAAATGTTAAAAAGACCAACTGAAGTATGTTTGTGTTTCCAAAAAACTGTAGAACACTTTGATGTGTGTGTGGAGGTGCTTATTATTTGGTTCCCCACCCCTGCTGCCCCCCCAGTTCCATCCATAGATGAGCTGGCTAGGTAGCTTTGAGTAGGTGACATCATCAGGAATGTGATACTGTATCGTACTGATCTTAAATGAGACCTGGCAGCCTTAAGATGTGCCCTGCTTCGGGTAGAGGGTTTATTATCAAGCTGGTGGTTGGCAAGAAGGGTACATTGGAGTTTTGCATTTCAGTGGCTTGGGGCCATCACAGAGACAAGGGGAGGAAAAAAACAGAAAATTTCCATCCCCTTTTATTTTGTCTGGTGAGTCACCTCTTTCAAGATGTGATATATAGAGATTGTTAGGGATATCTGTTACCATGTTGACTTTCTCCCCCAACATTTTATTATGAAAACATTCAAACGTAAGCAAAGTTAATAGTGAGTGTTTATATACTCACCACCACACAGATCCTACTGTTAACAGTTTACTCATTTCATCCTCATATCTATCTGTCCCTCTGTCCATCAAGTCACCTATTTTTTTTTAAGTGGTTCCACACTGGGCCCCCCAGTGCAGGGCCCAAACTCATGACCCCGAGATCCAGACTTGAGCTGAGATCAAGGATGCTTACTTGACTGAGCCACCCAGGCGCCCCGATCTATTTTTAAATGCATTTCAAAGTTTACTTTCCCCTAAAGACTTCAACACGCATATCATTCACTAGAGTTCACTATTTTTTCTTGTTTTTTTTTCTTTTGCTTTAAAATTTTCATACGGTGAAATTACATGAATCTTAAGGATACATAGTGTGTTAGTTTTTAATAGTTTTTAATTTTTAAAAAAATTTTTAATTTTATTATTTAAAGAAAGGGAGTATCACTCTTAGAATTCCATTGGAACAGGGCTTGGTTTCAGTATCATGTCAATTCTAGTAACAACTTCAGACTTCTGGTATTGAAATCACATTAAACAAGATTTAAGCCATGGATTTAACATTGTGACTTTATTTATTTATTAAAGATTTTATTTATTTATTTGACAGAGAGAGACACAGCGAGAGAGGGAGCACAAGCAGGGGGAGTGGGAGAGGGAGAAGCAGGCTTCCTGCTGAGCAGGGAGCTCGATGCGGGGCTTGATCCCAGGACCCTGGGATGGTGACCTGAGCTGAAGGCAGACGCTTAACAACTGAGCCATCCAGGCGCCCCTAACATTGTGACTTTAAATTCCAAAATACAAATCATAGCCTTGTGGGAACTAATATTCTGTAGATCCAGTGACTTGGAAATACTCTAAAAAGTTATTTAATTAGGATTTCAGTAGAGATCCCCAAAGGTTATAAGATTGAATAATAGCCTAACCTTGCTAACCACACAATGAACAGAAACCTGCCAGTTGAGGTTGCTAGCTGGAGGATGATAATTTAACAACTGTGGGGAGGACTTGGGGTAGGATCCAGCAGAGGTGGTAGTCATAGTTGGAGACTCAAATATCCAGTTAGTAGAGCATGAACTACATGTATATCTTTGTCAGTGTCTGTCCATCAAGTCTGACGTGAAGTTTGTGAGTTTGGCTGTGCGTATTTCAGCTATAGCCTTAGTCGTGGTCACTGAGTTTGGCTTAGAGTCATTATCTTCTCTTGCTTGTGACATGGAGGGTGTAAAGCCAAGTGAACTAGTTTCTCCCCCGGCTAATTTTTCACCCTGCTTTTCTTTGTTACAGAGGAATGATATCGCCATGGCAATTACAAAATTTGATCAGTTTGACTTTCTCATCGATATTGTTCCAAGAGATGAACTGAAACCTCCAAAGCGTCAGGTGAGCTGGGAAGGCCTCGCTCCTGCTTCTGACCGAAGAGTACCTTGCATACTGGTGTCAGATATGCTCCTTTTCCTCTCTCAGCTCAAGTCATTTGCTATTCCTTTTGCTTTTCTTTCTCTAGACCAGATCCATCCTTAACATCTCCCTCTGTTACTCATTTATGGATACTTTTAACTCAGTGCCTCTGAGGTGGTATTTCAGTGAAAGTAGACAAAATGAGAAAGACAAGTTACAAATAGTAAAGTGAAGCTCTTTTCACGGTACCCTAGGGAGTCTCTCAGAGTTCTTAACCTGGGATGGGAGAACATTCCCAGCCAGGTACAGATTTTAGATTTTCAAGATTTAAAGAAACAGCTTCTCTATGTGCACAGTGGTGTTTGGAGGGAATGGACTTGGGTTTTCTCTTACTCTGGATTGCGGTTCTCTGTGTAGTGCTCGGGCTATACATTAGATCACCTGTTAGGGTTTAAAAAATACTAGCGTCTGGGTTTTACCCCACACCAGCTGAATCAGAATCTGAGGGGGAGGCCCAGGCCATAGTACTTTTTAAAGCTTTTCAGATGTGTTTAATGTGCAGCCAAATTTGAGAACCACCACTTAAACTGTTTTCTAAGCAATCACGGGAAAGAATGTGAATATCTGTCTTTGCCTCTCTTTTGCCTGCCCCTCTCCAAAGGTCACACTGACTTTTTTTCAGCACCTTGGGTGCATCAAGCTCTTAATTGCAATTGTAATAGACCCCTTTCCTGTATAGCTCATTGTTTGAGGCACGCGGATTGCATGACTCAGTAGGTGTGGTTAGAGACACTTGGGGAATAGTGGCAGTGTCTGGCAGGAGCAAAGCTGTGCTTTGTTCTGCTTGCTTTATCTTGTTAATAAAATTTTAAGTGTTTTTAATGAATTATTTCATAATATATTATCCTTAGAACAGAGTCATTCAGTGACAACCATTCTCCTATGCTGTCTCGCACTAATAACCAGTCAGGAAGTGTAGAAGTGGGCATCTTAAAGGACATCTGTAATCCTGACCCTGCCTGGGGGCCTTTGGATCAGCAGGCCCTCTGTCCCCTCCTTACTAGAGCAGGGCGCCTCACTGCGGCTCCGTTCTTTCTGGGCAGTCTTTGCTACTGTAAACATCCTTGACTGGAAGCTGTAAGGTGTTCAGAGGAGCTTTCAGTCGGATGTTTACAGCGGCAGGCTGCCACGGTCGTCCCCAGCTGCGCATCGCCTTTGAAACCATTGCAGGGTTGTGCCCACGGGCTCAGTTCCTCCTCTTGGTGTGTTTCCCTCCTCTGAGAAGTCCGTACAACGAGAACTCAGACCACTTCTCTTCCTCCAAAACAAATGCTACCACACCCTTGCTCTCCTTTTTGGAATTTGTTTCAGAAGCTCCCTTTAAAAACAAGGTGGTGAGC
Source organism: Halichoerus grypus (assembly GCF_964656455.1). Taxonomy (NCBI): domain Eukaryota; kingdom Metazoa; phylum Chordata; class Mammalia; order Carnivora; family Phocidae; genus Halichoerus; species Halichoerus grypus. Next base: position 156,524,343 of record NC_135716.1, on the reverse strand, counting down.
CCTGTGACAGTCAGGCCTTGTGCTAACTCTTGCTCGTTCTCTGTGGGCTGTCTGCTGAACCAACTGGCTGGAGGGGAGGGTCATGTTCTGTCCCTTCCTCAGGTCCTCAGTGCCTGGCTCTCTCGGGGTGTCAGGCAGCTCCTAGTTCCATCCTAGCCTGACTCATAATGCTGTGATCCATCTCCTTTTAAAGTGTTTAGCTGAAACAGCTCCTTGCTGCCTGGATTCAGGTCTTTGTAGGTGTTCAAGCCATTGATTGGTGTCCTTTTGGGGACAGGTGCTGCCTGGCCTTTGAAAGGTTGAGATTGCTGAAAGCTGGCCTGAAATTCTAAGATAGCACTTTTAATCCTCTGTAGACATGAAGTTTTCCCCAGTTCCAAATTGGCTGGCACCTCCTTAAGTCCTCTAAAAGCGCCTACTCTCCAAAACTCACCCTTTCTGAAGGAGGCAGCAGTTCATTTCTGGCTACTGAAGCAAATGTACTTTTTTCAGTCTGGAGCTGGCTGCACAACTCTGTAGTGATGGCCTGAGGCTGGGATGCTGCTCATTCTCTGACGTTTGTCAGTCTCCCCTTCCGAAAAGATTCCAAGAGCAAGCCCTCTGGTCAGGGACTCCACTGCGAAAGCTGGGCAAGTGCCCCATTCTGGATTGATCCAGTCATTCGAGATTGTTCTAGCACAGGGTGTCATTTCCCACTGCTGGAGAAAGAAACTAGCCAGAAATATTGAGTTGTAGATCTAAGGTCCTTGACTTCTCAGAGATGCTTGGAAAATTTCTCTTGTTCTTTGGGGAAGCAAGTAAAGACTATTCAGAAGCAGGAGATAGTTGAGGCTGACTTTACCCCACTAAAGCTATGAGTTGAAAGTTCCTGCCCATTGAAATGTCATTGTCTCTTCACCCATTTCTTTAAACCAAGCATAATCATTCCCTTGCTAGCTTGCCCTCCATTGGCCAGATGAATCTTCATAATGCAAACGAACCTTAGATGTGCCTCCTTCCATTCCAGTGATTCAAGAGCAGTCATGCCTGGTGCTCACACACCAGCCTGAGCGCCTCTGCTTGGTACTTCCAGAGTGTCCTAGACACTGCCTAGGTCATAAACAACTTAAGAGGGTGTGGTAGGCAGTATAGGAGAAGCTCTTTACCTGCTGCCACAGTTTTTGGCAAGGAGTATTTTGGTTTCTGAAAGGGTTGCTTCAAGGATTTGCTTTTTGTCTGGCAGAAAGAGTGTATTCACTTGCAGGTCAGTTGCAATGAGAGATAACTGGAGAAAGAACAATCACAGGTCGGGGCTGGGAAATGTCAGTTTCTCCCTCCTCCCTGACTTCCTTCAAATTGGTTCTGGGGGTGTCTCAATCCTCTCTACCCTCTCATTTACCCAAGAGCTTTTGTAAGTTAGGTCTAGAGTATAGTGATTGATGTTTTTTTATAAAATGGGAAGGACGTTCTCAGTGGAAAATAAATATATTGAACCTATTTCAAGAGCTTTAAAAAGAGCAGTTGGCCTCTGTTTCTTGGGTAAGGGAGGGTATCAGTATTTATCCCTTCCATAGCCAAGAGCTAGTTGACAGGCTGACCTTTATTTATAATGGTGAAAAGTTGAGTTGAAAAGAAGGTGCTGTTGTTACAGTTACATTGTGCTGGAAACAGACCTAGACGAGAATAAAGGGGACCTCCTTTTTTTTCTGCCTCAGTGTGGTTACGTTCAGGGTTCAGACTGTTTGGGTCTAAAGCACAGAACACATTACCCTAGAAAATTCGTTCATGTTTGAGGACTAGCTTGGAAACCCAGAATGTTAAAAGTGTCTGCTGAGGCTGGGTGGGTGGCCATCAGGGGATCTTTTGATGCCGAGACCCCAGTTCCCGAAAGGCTAGTTGTCAGCAGTCCTAATTCTAGTATCCGGGGCCCCCAGTCCCCAGGCAAGCCCTGTTCTGCAGGGGATACAAGCTTCTCCCCACACCATGGCCACAGAATCCTAGAGGTAGCAAGAGAGAGTTTAGGTACTCTTTTCTGTTGGTAAAAGCTGTTGGGTTCAAGAGAATATGTCATACTACCAACTTAAGTTTTAGAAAAGCACTTTCTGGGGCACCTGGCTTGCTCTCAGAGGAGCATGCAACTCTTGATCTTGGGGCTGTGAGTTCAAGCTCCACATTGGGTATAGAGCTTACTAAAAAAAAAAAAAAAACCACTTTCCTACCTGCAGCTCTGTGCCTGACTCTATAAATCTGTCCATCATTCAGCAACCTCTTATTGAGTGCCTACCTATAAGGGAATGAATGATTGGAACATCTAAGAGCAAGAGAGAGTTGAGCCCTCATAGCGCTTTCACTCGAGCAGGGAAGGCAGTGAATTTTGACAAGCAAGTACAACAAAGTATGGTGAGGAAGGGACTGTGCACCATAGATTGGGGCACTTAACCTAGTGAGGGTATGCGGTTATTACCAACTGTGTCACTGTCACTGTGGGGAGCTTTGAGGCAGTCCACAGCATCTCTATACCTTGGAGAAATGTCTTTTCCTCTTTTCTTGAACCTGGAAAACTTAGCCCAGAACAAGGCAGTGAGTAAATTAAGCTAATTTTCTGCTCAGCCAGCCCAAGTGGTTGTATGTTTCTGTTGTTTTTGTTGTCCCAGGCAGGGGCACCGTGTGTCGCAGGGCCCTCCGGAGCAGACGCCGATCTCTGTGTCAGTGGTCAGGGGCCTATCAACCCCGGACCCTCAGGCTCTAACCATGCCGTAGTGTGTGTAAACATCCTACACTCTCAGCTGTGAGCTCAAGGTGGCTGGGAGAGGGTTGTTTACTCCTTCTGCCATGGAAAACGTCAGCTGAAGAAGGAACGGTCTCTTCACCCAGCAGATCGGACAGAATGCGGCCTCCCTAGTCAGCCAAGGCAGCCCCCCCAGCGGAGAGCTGTCCCTCAGGCCCCCTGGGTTGCGCTTCTGTGGCTAAGTACAACCAGAACCAGATACGACACTGGATAGACGTGGCCCTCAGTGACCCAACTGTGAAAAGCTGGGCACTTGCCTACCGGTGCTCTCAATCCTGACATTCAATTTTAAAATACCAGCCCAGGAAAAGCCCTGTTTCCCTTTCCCCTGCTCTGTCCCTCCAGAGCTGGTGGGCACCAAATAAGGAGAGTGCTGCCTATCTGGGAGATTGGGGGCCAGCCCGAGAGCTTGATGTTTGGGTAGCATCTTCCCAGTGCTCGCAATTAGCACCGTCTGCAGATCACAGGCCTTGACAGCGTTTACTGACAAGCACTGCTGGTGCGTGGTTTTTAGTTACAGTAATTATTTGCCCATTTGCAACTCATCACGCAATGGGTGATTACTCTGTACTTCTGAAAATTGGCTGTATGTGTTGTGAAGCCTATGGAATCTGTTATTTTTAGTTTGATTTAGCACAACTGGTCTCTTCGAATTCCACTTTCCCTTGGCTTCAAATGTGGAGAGCTCAGCATTCAGCAGGCAACTGCACAGAGTCCGTTTGGGGGAAGAATGGAAATTCACTGTGGCGGCTGCTGAGTCAGTTCTTTTCCTCTTACCTGCCTCTCCTTCTACCCCACAGGAGGAGGTGCGCCAGTCCGTGACTCCTGCTGAGCCCGTCCAGTACTACTTCACGCTGGCTCAGCAGCCTGCCGCCGTCCAAGTCCAGGGGCAGCAGCAGGGCCAGCAGACCAGCAGCTCTGCGACCACCATCCAGCCTGGGCAGATCATCATTGCGCAGCCGCAGCAGGGCCAGGTCCGTGAGCGGCACAGGGTGTCTGCCAGCAAGCCCACGCCACTTAGGTTTGGGACGGGGAAGGGCTGGCCTGGGCGGAGAGGCAGGCCAGTCATCAGAGGGCCCTGGAGTTGAAGCCTGGAAACTTGGGCTTCTCCCCACATTCAGCCACCCAGGTGATGTATGACCCTAACCTCTCTGGGCCCTAGTTTTCTCAGGGTCAAATGAGGAGAGTGTGGTGAATAAGACGCTCTCCAGGATCCCCATGAGCTAAGGGAAAACGTCTGTATCGTTCCCCCACGAAGAGTAGTGACATCCCTGTTGGAGGTATTGTAAGTGGACCCCACGTCTGCTCTTTGTGCCTATGCTGGAATTGGACTGTGTTATACCTTTAAGGAGGAGATTAGGCATTGTTACCAGCTTGCATCCCTCTCCTCCCCTTCTCCCTGTCATTTCTCTGTTGCACCACAGTTGTGTCAAGGGACTTTCTCTTTTTACAGTAGCGATCAGAATATTCTCTCTCTCCAGTGGTATTGTTGTGAAAGCAGTAACATCCATGTTTGTTGGGGATCATGAGAGGCTGTAGAGAACTCTGCTCTCTCAGCTCTGAATCCAGTTCCTGGTCAAGCATTAATTTATTCACCAAACATTGACCCTATCCTATGTGCTAGGGATAAAAGCATGAATAAAACTTCCTATTTTTAAGAATTTTCACAATCTAGTAGGGTACAAATACTTAAAGATTATAATACCACCATGTGGGAAGTGTAAGAAACCCTTAGGGATGTGTAAAGGGTGTTATGGGATCACATCAAAAGGGATATCTAGGGGGTGCCTGGGGGGGCTCAGTCGGTTAAGCGTCTGCCTTTGGCTCAGGTCATGATCCCAGGGTCCTGGGATCGAGTTCCGCATCGGACTCCTTGCTTCTCCCTCTGCCTGCCACTCCCCCTGCTTGCTCAGTCTCTCTCTCTCTCTGACAAAACAAAACAAAACAAAAAACTAACAAAACGTGAGGGAGGTGGTAGAAGCGGATGTCAGAGAAGATTCCCTGAAGGGAATAATATGAATCTTAGAGGGAACAATGGCAACAAATCAGATAAAGAGGGGAAGGAGGGCTTTCCAGAAGAGAGCACAGCACTGGCAAAGGCTTGGAGGTGGGAAACCACACAGGGAGTGGTGGGAGGGTACAGTCAGCACGGGGGATATCTAGGCAAATCTGAAGAGAGAGGCAGAGGACACATTCCCGATAGCCTTGTATCTGTGGGTAAGGAGCTGGGTTTGCCTAGAAGAAAAAAATTGGGGCGGAGGTAGATTTAAATATTAATTAAGATTTTAGGATTTATTCCCTGTCTCACTTTTTAATCCATATAACAGAAGTTTTAGGGTGTTTTCTCTTTGCCAGACACTGTGCTAGGCAGGAGGGGTTCAAAGATAATCGATTGCAGCCCAGTCCCTACTTCAGGGCGTTCACCATACCGTGATGCCTAAGGGACCTTCTTTGGCTAATGCTTGTGCCTCTGCGGTGGTGAGAGCTTTTCCTGCGAAAGGCTTTATCCCTTTACGGAGCAAACTTCAAGGGAGTCCACCAGGGGCAGGCTCTGATTGGCTGAACATCCTAAGCAGCTCGTGGCTGTTGTGCTCTGATAGCAGGGCACACCATACGTGATTTGACAGCTGCCATGCTAACACAAGCCTTCATTTTCCTGAAATGATTTAGAAATACCTTGGAAATCCTCTTGGGAAAATTGAGTTGATAAAGTTCAGTGATGAGTTGGCAGTATGCAATTTTTTTTTTTAGTCAGCAAGAATTTCATCTCTTTGCCACCTCAGAGGAGAGCTGGAGCTGATGAGGCTTGCAGGGATGAAGTTGGTCTCTCCCAGTGTCTCCCAGCTTTTGTTCTCTGTCCTGCTGGTTCAGGGTGGCCTTGTGCTGTGTCACCCCTCCTTGGACCTGTAGTAATGGCTATTTCAAGTTGAGTTCAGATAACCTTTGCAGGACAGAATACTTACTAAAGTTGGAAGGAAAGCATATTTTGGTAAAGTGAATCCTGTGTGTTCTGTCATAAAATTGGAAACTTCTATTCCTGGAGGTCAGGGGAATAGGCTGAGTCGAGAATGCTGTTGTGAGAATGGGAGGTGTTTCCTGTTGTCCGAGCCTACCGCATGTGTTTTTACATAGATCCCTCTGTCCTCTTTCCTCCCGACCTCCAGGTCATAGTATTTTCTCCTTACCTAGTAATCCTGTGAATGTCATCTGTAGTTCCTAGAACATGTCCCCTTCCCTTGTAACCTCAGATGCATAGGAGACCTGTGCAGTCAGAAACGTAAGAGCATCAGAATAGCAACATCGATAGAAGCCCAGGAGCCACTGAGACTCTCATCATCTTCTTACTGAAGTGATTCTGAATGCAGAGTGGGGAGGCATCATACCCGAATCGGGGCATTGGGGGTGTAAGTGTGGTTTAAAAGATTCCACCCTCCTTCCAGCACCATGACCACCACCCCCTACCCCCACCCCCATCACCATGCCCCGCTACTCCCCACCCCCTCCCCCAGCAGATGAACAGAATGTTCTGGGCTCCCTGCTCTAGGTAGTCTGTAAAGATCACATCTGAGGCTAAAGTTTTGAAATTTGAACAAGTGACTGACCAACCCTTTTGACAGTTCAAGTCTACCATCGCTCAAAGGAGTAAGTTTCATGGGACTGCAATCCATGAAGTGTGTATGAGAGACACAATCTGCCAAGTCATGTACATTGGACAGAAAGTTCTTAAATCTAAGGTTCCTGTTTTAGAGAGTTCTTGCTTTGTTAAATTCTGGTGTTTAGGGGTAGCCTCGGTTAGCATCCAGGTCTTAGCGGTGTTTACCTCCCCCCTTGGGAAGCCGTGCTTGGTCCAGAGCAGCCAGCTGGTCAGTGTGGGCTGGAGTCATTCTGCTGCTTGCGTGAAGCCAGCGTGCACTTCATTTTCCTTCCAGTGTCTGGCATGCCTAGAAAGGAGTCCAAGGTCCTGAACTTAGTAAATTTGTCCTGACCCCACTCTCCATTTAGTTGACTCTCCAGATTCACCTGCTCCAGACTTGACTTTGGCCATGTCTTAAGGGAACTATCATGGTTGCTTTGGATTCTTTACCATATGTGCCTGTCACTGAAGGGGCTTTGGGAAGCTACAGCATTTGAACCATAGAGATGTTTGGGGCCTGGGAAGATATTCTGTACTATGAGCCTAAAAATGTGTGTGGCTTTCTCCCATCTTTTATTTTGGAGAGTAACTTTAGCAGTGCTCTAGGCCCAAAGGACTCTGAGTATTGTTGATTAGTGTTAAGATGAGCTTAGGCGTCCATGGAAGGGGTTTGCTCCTCATCAGCTGCTCGTCGTGAACCCCTTGGTAAGCCTAATGGCTCTGAGCTGGGGTTGAGTCACCTTTCTCATCACTCTTCTTTCTAGACCACGCCCGTGACCATGCAGGTGGGAGAAGGTCAGCAGGTGCAGATTGTTCAGGCTCAGCCCCAGGGCCAAGCCCAGCAGGCCCAGAGCAGCACTGGGCAGACCATGCAAGTGATGCAGCAGATCATCACGAACACAGGAGAGATCCAGCAGATTCCGGTAAGCCCTGCTCTGGCTCACACCCGCAAGGCGCTGTGCTGCTGGTGTAACGGGAGTGCTTACAGGTCTTAATGCACACACAGGATATTGTGTCTACTGCGCACGCGCGTGTGTGTACACATACATTTCTCTAAACCAGTATCCCTGTTAACCCAGACCACGACTTGCTTCAGTGTATACTCACTGCTTTCCTTTAATCCAGCTCAGGTTTGCCACTGTGGGGCAGCTTCCCTCGGTTTCCCTGCACTCCACCTACGCAGAGAATGCTCGTAACCACTATTCCATGCCAAGACCCAAAGGCCCTGTGAGGCAGTCCTGCCTTTTGATTAGCAGAGAATAAGAGGGAGGTGTACAGGGAAGGCCATAAATACACTTGTTGCATATTCATGAGTCAGTTCCCAGTGGAGCCTGCAGCGAAGTGTATTTTTGGCTTTCATTTAACTTATCCATCCCTTCACTGTGGACGGCTGCTTCCTGTGTGCCTTGAGGGATTTCATTTCTTGGATTTGTTGGCTTTTTTACTTGTACTTGCTCTTTTGTTAAAAAAAAAGTGTCCTGTCTTAACACTTGCCATCTACACATTGGTCATTTTGCCAACCAAAGATGTAGAAAGTGAGTGACATTGAGCAGTCCTGTCTCCTGCCCCTTGCCCTTCCTATTGTAAATGATATGTAGGCAGATAGAGAAGCTCACTTGGACTTGGTTAACCACTTCCTCTTTGAAAAAAGCTCTGTTTTTGGAACTGTTCTTATTAAGTTAACAGAGTAATAGACCAAGAGAAAACTGAAAGAAAGTGTAGTGTGTGTGTATCTGTGTATCTTTCTGTCTCCCCTCCCACCTTCCCTTCCTTTCTTGGGCTTTTGGTGTACTCTCTCTCTGCTAGAGCGCTCGCTCGCTCTCTTTCTCTCTTTCTCTCTCTCTCTCACACACACACACACACACACACACACACAGACCCGTCAGTTACAGGTGCCTTGCCTCACTGTCTCAGCCACTAACCCCAAGACCTCTCTTGAATGGTTCTCAGTTTTACATGGGAAGGCGCCAGAACAAGTTCATTTAAGCCAGAGAAGAGTTCCCACTTCGCAGTAACTTTAACTCAGATCTTTTTAACTGTTCTGGGCACAGAACTATAGCACAGATCTGTTGCAGAATTCGCTATACTCAGATACCTTCTGCAGGAGTCTGCATTTCTAAATTCCTTCAGAGTGCTCTCCCCAGTAGAGAGGACCTTCACGAAGGAAGCTTCGCTTCTCTTTTGAAAGCCCAAAGGGCAGGCTTTTTGGTCCTGGAGTTAACATCAAAAAGCTACCAGGCTCCCCAGACCTGTCCTTGTGGTAGAGGACTGAGGGCAGAGCATCACCAGATGTCTCAACCTAAGTCTAAAAGAGGAGCTTCTTGCTTCTAACAACTGCTTGGAACTATCTGGCATACAACTTTATAGTCACATCTGAATATCTGCGAAGAGCTCTTCCCAGCTGGGAAATGTAAAATCCCTGTGGCTGTCAGTACACCTTCCTCATTCTTGGGACATGGCTTTCGTCTTTCATCCTGTGTTCCTTGGCTGGAGTTCTGGTGACTCCTGGGACCAGCCACCATCAGTCCCAGCAGATGAGGCTTCCCAAGCCTCTATCCTGCTGCCTTCATCCCCAAAAGCAACTTAGCGTTGTTGCCTGGAAGCCAGATTATGGGACTTAGTGTGGGGGGCGGGGTGGCAGTCTGGGCCTGCATCACAACTTCCCAGCAGCTCTTGGCATATTCTCAGAAAGAAATGACCGCCCGTCACGATATCTTGCCCCGTCTCCTGTGAACCAGATTCTTAACGGGTTTAGATTTTATGTCCCTCCATTTTGCCATAAGTGGACAATTCTGGAATCTGGTCTACCAAGGACTTCCAAGAGCTACACTAACTACCAAGTGTTAGTCTTTTCTTGGTAGCTCAAATCCTCTTTGAGGCCGAAGTTGCAGAGAAGCAGTGAGATTTAACACTGCTTGCAGGAGTGCTTTTCTTAGCCTTTTTCTCATGGAAGTAAAATTCCCTGCAAGGGAGTTAGCTTTTGAAGGCGAGGGGAAAACTTGCTCCAGGACAAAGAGGCATGACTTGTCTGTTCGCCTCAAGAAGCTTACCCTGGCAACAATGGCAGGCTGGGCAGCCAGGGAGGGTGGTGCCTGGGCCCCCAGATAGAGACCAGCCTGTCCTCCTGGCACCACTTTCATCCCCCAAATCCCAGGTGGAAATGTCTGTAGTGCTCTGCTGACTCCCTCTGCTGAGCCACGGTTCCTCTCATGCAACCAACTGCCTTGGTCTCTCCATTCCTGCTCGAGGCACTGAGACTTTCATGGTACACTGGAGCGTTAAGAGCCTGAGTTAAGGCTTTTAGTGCACAATTAAATGTAGCATGTGGTATTATTGTATTATCTGAGATTTAATCTTAAGCATGAGGGACTCTAAGGGCATTTTTGTAGCTTTGGTTTCCCATGATGGGGTTTTCTGTGAAAGGTTTATTGATTCAGCTTCCCCTTGGGAGGAGTTTGGCCAGAAGCTAGTGCTGAACACCAGGGATCCTAAAAGTCCCACAGACCCCCATTGGTCCTGGCTCTTGGGGACTGGGATAGTGAAGCGGGCCAGCTTTTTCTTCCAAGATGTGCAGCATGGGGTTGGGCAGGACTAGGGCTAGGGTGCGGAGTGACGGCCATCTGCTTTGGGTTCCTGGCAGATGCTGGAGCTCTTCTCAGTGTTACATCAGCCATCCCCAGAACTGGGGTGGCAGAGTTTGGAGATAGAGGAGAGAGTGGCCCCCACTTAAGGTACAAAGCATTCCGATCATGTCTGACAGTCTTTGGGATAAAATCCTAAGATAAACTGAGCAGACGGCTAAGAGCCAGTGAGTGGATGTTGAGGGTGTGGCCATGCTGTTCCTCACGTATGTAACCAGATCCTCTGGGAATTTTCTCAAAAGTCCATTTAGGGAACATACCCTCTTTTGTGTTTTGTGACTTGCCGGGTGGGGATGTTACGGCTTTCAGAATAGGTTTCTTTGGAAGGCTCGGGGGTTTGGGGGGACAGTCACCACCTCTGGTCATGGGAAGTTTGCCTGTTGAGGTTGCACTCAGTCTCCTGTATCTGCTTGTCGGCCCTGCTCTAGGTGCAGCTGAATGCCGGCCAGCTGCAGTACATTCGCTTAGCCCAGCCTGTATCAGGCACCCAGGTCGTGCAGGGACAGATCCAGACACTTGCCACCAACGCTCAACAGGTATGTGCCCCAGAGATGCAGGGCTTGGGGAGGGGACCGGCCGGAGCTGGCTTCTGGCTGCAGAGGAGGGCTCAGCAATAGCTCCCTTGCCACCTCACCCTTCAGCAGGAGCCGCCTCCACACTCTGCACATCTGTTCACCCCAAAGGACAGATGGGGTTTATTGGAGGATTGGATTCAAAGCGTGTCTCTTACTATCTTGTTCTTGAGGGACAAAGAAATGCGAAGGAGGGGAAATCTCAGGGACACTTGAAGAAAGGCTGGTGTATGTGTGTGCGTGTCTGACCAGAGCAGGCGTTCTGACAGCATGCCTCATCGTCAGGCTGAGTTTCCATCTTTAAAGCCAAATAGCTGTTGTGTTCTGGCACTCCCGTGTCCTTTGGAAAGCTTGCGTGGATTTTACTTCCTCATGCACACCTAGCCAGAGACTGCCCCCTTCATCTCCTCTCATGCCCTAAGATACGGAAGACTGTTAGCCGCAGGTGCTGAGGGGGTAGCCCCCTCTGGGCTTGGGGGTTGGGGGCCATGGGCATCATTTGCAGGGGATGGGGGATGCTGGTCAAGGGGAGGCATTGTTAATGGATTCTTCTGCCTCAGACCCAAAAAAAGCAGCGATCGTTTAAGAGCTGGACCCGTCTGGCCCAGTTGCATTTCTGGTGATGTATCTATTGACAGTGGTGACAGAGCTGAGTTTGTAGAGCAGGTCTCCAAAGATTTCATTTGGGAAAACAGGAGGAATGAGCCAAAAGCAAGGCTTCGAAGTTCCATATAGTCTCTGGGATCATTTAAAGGGCCCATTCCAGACCCATTCCTTGGCTCACCTAAGGGCCTGGGCTTTTCTCTAACTTCCTTAGGGTTGACTGGCATGGAGTCACATCTCCAGACTGGTCACATCCTTAGGTACCCCTCTTTTTTTAAAAAAACGAAAATAAAAACAAAAACCTTGTTAAGATTCTAACCTGGGATCCAAAAACTTTTCATGGCATGTGGGTGGGAGGAAATGAGAAGGAGGAGTTTTGGGTTCCTCCGAGGTCAGTTTGGGGACCAGAAACTAAAGCCAGAAAGTGGGGAGAGTCCGGTTTTCAGATAGGAGCGGGGGAGAAGCAAGGAGAGGGCACCTGAGAGCAGTTGGAGTCTGCATTACAACAGATCTTATTTGTGACAGCCTGGCACATAGTAGGTATTTGGTATGTGTTTGTTGAATGAATAATATGTAAATGGAATTTAAAGGTAAATGAAACTTTCTTCTCAGCTCATGTGAAGGGCAGTCCTGCCGGCCACAGGGCACGGTTGACCTTCTCATCTATGAAGAATACTTCCATTTGTCTCAGGGTCATTCATTTATTCTGCAGACATTACTTGAATACTTACTTTGCATTGGGGGCTGTAAAGACAAAACACAGAGCTTCTGCCCTCCAGCCGCTCATAGACTGGTAGGAGGGGAAGGACCCAAAACAAGGCACAACAGTAAGAAACCCTCTTGAAGCCCTTTCACGCCGGTCCCCTCCTCGCCCCCGACAGCCTCGTGGGTAAGCCTGACGGGTGGTGTTTGGCTGTCGTGAGGACACTCGAGAGGACAGCCCTTACCTGGCAGGTTGGCTGTGATGGTTCCAGGAGGTGGTACACAGAGGACGTCACTAGTCCAGTGTTGCGTAGATACACACACGCACACAAGCACGTTTCCGTCTTCTTCCTGGTCTGCCAGGCTGTGTTGAGCAGCTGGTGCGCTCTGACGCAGTTCCACATGGCAGCGCAGTTCTTTTCACATGTACTTAAAATCCCCCGTGAGATGGGCGCCTGGGTGGCTCAGTTGGTTAAGCGACTGCCTTCGGCTCAGGTCATGATCCTGGAGTCCCTGGATCGAGTCCCGCATCGGGCTCCCTGCTCGGCAGGGAGTCTGCTTCTCCCTCTGACCCTACCCCTCTCATGTGCTTGCTCTCTCATTCTCTCTCTCTCAAATAAATAAATAAAAAAATCTTTAAAAAAAAAAAAAAAAAAAAAAAAAATCCCCCGTGAGATTGTAAGTACATGTGGTAAATGGTTTCCTTGCTCTGCCACCTGCTTGGCCCACAGGGCTGCACGTGGCCTGTCTCGGAAAAAGTACTTCATAGGTGTGCCACAAGGGCTTCCAGGGCCAAGGCCACCTCCTTGCCAGGGTGTTTCCTATTCCAGTCAGATAATCTAGGTGATACGGGTTTGGTTTGGAGCCCACCTTCCAAGAACGAAAGGGACCACTCACCACTCTGCCCCACGTTTTGCAGTCTGCATTCAATGGCTAAAAGACTCTGGGGTTTTCTGTCTCAGCCGGAAATGTGGGGCCTTGCCATGTTAGCACCTAGGAGCTTGCAGTGAGGGGCGGACGTTGAGAGAGGCGGTGGTGGAGGTCGTATGTAGTTCACGCTCCGGGGTCCTGTCCTCTGTGCGGTGCCAGCTCTGAGTAGCCTTCGGTAGTAGGGGAGCGGGGACGACCCTTGCTTTCCTGCTACTCCTTCAGCCCTGTTCTATGCCAGGCCTCGTTCTGGGCGCTCTGTGCATTGTCTCATGTGGTCTTCACCACCCTCTCCTGGTTGTGGGCTGCCAGAGGGGTGTACCAGGCCCCGCAGCTGACCTGCCTCCTCTGCCTTCTCGATTCCTGCAGATCACACAGACAGAGGTGCAGCAAGGGCAGCAGCAGTTCAGCCAGTTCACGGACGGACAGGTAGGACACCCAGTCTGGGCAGGGGCCGGGGGTGAAGGGTTGTTGGGGGTAGCTGCTCAGATCTCTGGGTTTGGATGCTTAGGGCAACTGTCCCCTTTTCTGTTAACGAGTGGGCAGGAATTGTTAAAGCAAGTACAGTCTTTAATTCGGAGTGCCAATCCTTTAGATTTAGGCTTGTGGGAGCTGAAAATAATCTTATAGTCCCAATCCCCATTTTACAGATGAGTAAAAACTGAGTCCTAGAGATGAGAAGTGTCTGTGCTCACTCAGCTCTTCATTGCAGAACCAGGACTAGAATGCAGGTCTTTTGTTTCCCTTTCTAGGACTTGTTCTTTTTCTAAGCTAGGCTGCTTTTTAATAGCATGGATTAGTTGAAATGCAGAGAACATGTGACCTCTCGAGCTCTCTTTGTGCCTGGAATTCAGTAATTCTAAACTCCTGTGAGGAAGGAATCTTTCCCTTTCCCTCCGCCTTTTCCCTCATACTAACGGTCCCAGAGACCCCTGAATCCATGACAGGATGACACGCCCAAGCCCATGTTCTCTGCTGCCCAGAAGGGAGAGGAGCTGGCATTAGGACCCACCTCTGGCCCCTGCCCCGTACCACGTGCTAGGCTCACATGCCAGGGCTCCTGTGACGGGGGTGGGGGGGCTCTTTGCCTGTGGGCTTTTTGGAGGGACACCTGAGAAGTCAAGTGTCCGTTTGGCTCTGTCCTTCCATAGTGGCTATGTGAGCTGCTTCTCAGTGCCTCACAGGTCTTGGCTCAGTAAGTGTTTAAACCCAGGCCCCCTCCTCAGCAGCACCCATATAGGAAATGCAGGCTCAGTGTAGCCTCAGCCAGATACTCTGAGGAAAGGAGGAGGAGGGGGGTAATCCTACTGCCCCTGCTAGTGAGGAGTACCAAGAGTTGGGGAAATGCGGACTTCCAACCTGCTGGTACAGTGGTTCGAATTGCTTGTGTTTGTCACAGAGGAACAGCGTGCAGCAAGCTCGAGGCTCTGAGCTAACGGGAGAGGCAGAGCCCAGAGAAGTGAAAGCCACAGGAAATGCAACTCCCTGCACCTCTTCCCCGCCCACCACACACCCCCCCTCACACCGGGCCGGAGCCTCCTGTGTCTGCTGCTCCCAGCCCCAGCAGAGCTCCACATCCCCTCCTCCCTCCGACGCCTTACAGTGGGTGGTGGTTGAGGTATCTGGGGCCCCCAGCCAACTCGAGGCCCCTAGGGAGCTGCATGCCCCTCTCCCAGGGGTGACCTCACTCTCTCCTCTCCACCCCTCGCAGCAGCTCTACCAGATCCAGCAAGTCACCATGCCTGCCGGCCAGGACCTCGCCCAGCCCATGTTCATCCAGTCAGCCAACCAGCCCTCCGACGGGCAGGCCCCCCAGGTGACCGGCGACTGAGGGCCTGAGCTGGCGAGGCCAAGGACACCCAACACAATTTTTGCCATACAGCCTCGGGCGATGGGCACAGCCTCCCTCCCCAGAGGACCCGGCCGACCTCCGCGCCTCCTGCAGGGCTAGGACACCGGTGCACTACGCCCCACGCCTGGGGGCCAGGAGTCTCCAACAGAAAGATGCAATATTTTTTATTTCCTTTTTTCCATTTTTTCTCCAAGGAATCAATATTTCAGTATGTTGAGCTGTGTGTCCAATGCTATGGAATGAAAATATTAAATAACATATTTATGGCATTTTCTTGAAGAGTGTGGTTGAAGAAATATTTCTTTTGTTTTCCTTTTTTTTTTTTTTTTTATTCTTACCGCCACTTCTTTTCAGGAGCAAATCTCCTCAGGGGGGCACGTTACCTCCTGACTCTTGGAACAGCTGCTGCCCCCAGGATTTGCCACCTCGTTCTGCCCTCAGATTGAGTTAGGTGACCGCGTAGCTTCCTGTTCACTAGTGGTCCTCTCCCGCGACCCTGCGCTTGGCCCAGAGCTCTGTGTGTTTGCACCCAGAGGCCATGGAAACATTCCTTGCATTTAAGAGATGAACTCATTCGCCATGGAGAGTGGATGGTTTCATTTCCAAACCCTTCTCTCCCAGGGACCCAAGGAGACTAGAACTTTGTGCATTTGCCTGTCCCCACCCCCATTTTTTATTTTTAAAATGCATTAAAAATTGTGCTAGTCTCCTTTGCTGCATGGACTTCAAACTGCATGAAATGCAATAAATCTCATTTTAGATAATTTAGAGTCTGGGTTTCTGTGTCTGGGGGCATTCACGGGACCACTTTGGGAAGCTTGGGAAGGCTTGTTTGCCCTCAGGTTGGGTGTCTATGAAGGAGGGGGACTCTTGTGAGGAGGGGACTTCCAAAGCGAAGCGAAGTTATGCTACATCTGATTCAAATGGAGGTCTTCAGCTGACTTTGAAGATGAACTACATCAGAATCTATTTGCTGCTCAGAGGTGCCTGCCTGCCTTACTTAGACTACCGCAGGTGGGCCAGATTCAGCTGTGTCCTGCTGGCTTGTTGAGGGTCAAGAGAGCATCTCTCACGGAAGAAACTGTCGCTGTCCTTCATACAAGTCCCTCCGCTTCTGCTGTGACAGGACTGGCATCCTGAGCTGCCTGCTGTGGCCATGCCCACTCCAGAGGCATGGTCTCTGGCACGGTGGGCAGCCCAAGCTCCTTGTCAGCCGGCAGCAGTCCAGAAGGGTTCTAGAGCCGGGGCCCACTTCCTAATCATCGAAGCAGGAAGAACAGAGCATTCCATTTCTTCATTGGCTTTCATTGGCCGTGGAAGCCAGCAGTGAGCCACCTTCCTAACCTTCGCCATGCCATCCTTCAACCGGGATGAGGCCTGTTGTCACGGGAAGATCAGGGAACTGAGTGCCAGGAAAAGTAGGTATTAATTTCTTCTCTGAAGGTAATGTGCCATAAAACCTTGGACAACTCCCTTCTCTTTGGACTATCTTAAGGGGTGAGGTGGGGATAGGGAAGGGGCTTTGATACTAGGCGATTGCAAGTCTCACCCTGATACCCTGGTGATTCTCCCACCAAATGCCCCCCACTGTCAGCCATGGTAAGTACTTGGACATCCATCATCTACTCATTTTCAGTCATTTACCTAAGTGTACCTTTCTTCATTCCACAAGAAAAATTAAGATGGCTTGCATTGAAAATACACACAATGAAATAATAAAATATGACAAATTAGAATTAGGAAAAATATAATTGAGTAGGAAATCGGGATCATAAAAAGCAAGAACACAAATATTCTGGCCATAATATAGACCTACATAGTTGTTAGAATTCTATTTCACATTTGACCCTGGGCTTCCTGGCCGCCAAAGCAAAGAGAAAGATGAGACCAGGTAAGAGATTCATACTATAAAGGGAAGAAAAATAACATTCTCTTGCAAAAAGCAAATATTTTCTTAGTTTTGAGGTTTGGGATACATGGTGCCCCTCCGGTGGTATCTTGGGAAGAGAAGCAGGTGGTACTGTCATAAGAAGTCAGTGGGTCTGCCCCACAGGCTTCTTCCAGACTCCCAAGTTTAGTGCCAACCTCCCTCCTGTATCCAGTTCTCTTCGTTCTCGCTCTGGACTTTTTCTCTGAAGGGGATCATCTGGCCTTTCCCACTGTCCTGTGGGAAGTCCCAGTGAGACATGCAGATAACTCCTGAAAGCCCAGCCCCATGGGGAGAGAGAGAAGCTCGGGGGACCCTGGCCTCAGAGGAAAGGCAGCAGCTCGGCTCTTTCATTTCCTGGCTGAGCTCCCACGTTGAGGCCACAGCACTG
Organism: Halichoerus grypus; assembly: GCF_964656455.1. Lineage (NCBI taxonomy): Eukaryota > Metazoa > Chordata > Mammalia > Carnivora > Phocidae > Halichoerus > Halichoerus grypus. The sequence goes on along the minus strand of NC_135716.1, from coordinate 156,507,327 downwards.
CCCCACCTTGCTGCTCTTCAACTCGTTCCTGAAAACCCAAGTAGTTGAGTTTTCACACCAGGCAGTGGGGCCCTGTTTCCCACGGACGTCCATTCTTATTTTGGAGATGCTTCGATCAGTTGTGATTGGCAAGCAGCTTTCTGACTGAGCACGTTCCCTTTAAATTTCCCCGCCAGCAGGGCCCATCTGGGTGTAAACAAACACTTTAGTGCAGCCCAAGAGAGCCCCTATCTAATCCCCAGCACGATCCCCTTACATCCGGAGCATGCTTTCAACATTTTTCCTAGCACTTGCAGCAACCGTCCTCCCAGTGATCTTCAGGTGACCCTGCAGGGGAGACAGGAAGAGGGATCATGATCCTGTGTTACAGTTGGAGACATGGGAGGCCCAGCAAAGTGCAGGGACTTGCCCAAGGTCACTCCATCAATTGGGGTGGAGCTGAAGGCAAAATACTGGTCTCCTGACCCCCTGTGCATACAGAGTGGCTTTCTGGCTGAAGGTGGTGGCCGTGGTAGTGGTGGGTGTAAGAATAAGGCTTTACTAAATGTGAGCTGTCTCCTTTTATTCTTCCTCCCCCAAACCATTGGCCCAGTCTTGAGTATATGTGGAATAAATAAAGCAATTTGATCTGGTGTGTGGACAGCTGGTGGTTGGGATAACTGATGGCCCGAGACTGGAGGCCCCTGGGATTAGGAACAGACCACCTGGCCAGCCTCCTTGCTACTCAGTTCTGCTGAGGCCACAAGGGGGCAGCATGCAGCATTTCCCCAAGCCTCAGGGAGGTGCCCTGTCCAACACTTATCCCAACTTGAGACAATTCTAGGAACTACCAGGGTCCTAGGTCCTGAACCCCCTCTTCCGTAAGACCCTTAACTTTTGAAGCCAGGGGAATCCCTGGGGCAACTGAGGGCTGGAAGCACTATCCAAGTATTACATCAGGGTAGGTTCTCAGATTTTATTTATTTTTTAAGTAATCTTTATACCCAACATGGGGCTCGAACTCATGACCCCGAGATCAAGAGTCACATGCTCCACCAACTGAGCCAGCCAGGCACCCCCGTTCTCAGATTTTTAAGGACTTTCTGACAGTCCAAATTCATTCAAGGCCCTTCTTAATCCCCCAGCTTTATGTCTTTCCACTCTCCTCTCTCCTGCACTCTTTGCACACTCGGTTACTCACTGGTCCCTGAGCTCACCTACCTGTTTTCAGAATGTACTGGCCCCAGTGCCTGGAATGTCCTTTTATTTCTGTTCCACTTACTGATCCAAAGCCCCATTTAAATGGCCCTTGCTGACAAACTTCTAACTCCTGGGGTAGGGTCTGCAAAGACCTCTTCCATGCTTCTACAGCAATGTCTACAGCCTTGATTATTCATGCTCGTATCCATAGTCATTCAGCAAATATTTCTTTGGCACTTCCTGTGTGTCAGAAATTGTTTGGAACGTTGTAAAAACAGCTAAAAATCAGCCGGCTGAAGTTTGGGCTCTCGTGGAGCTTATATTAGGTTGGGGGCTGGGGGAGAGGGTGAATGGGAATGGGAGAGAGAGAGACAATAAACGCAAGACGGGCTCTGAAGAAACCCCCTATCACTCTGTTAGAATTTTCTGGGTTTGGCTCTCTTCCTCACAGATGGTCCTCCTCTAGTCCAGAGTCTTCTCTGCACCTCCAGAGCCCAGTACAGGGCCCGGCACCAGGAGGTTGGCAGTGACTGATGAAGAGTGAATGAACAGACGAAGCATGAGAGACTGTGGACTCTGAGAAACAAACTGGGGGTTCTAGAGGGGAGGAGGGTGGGAGGATGGGTTAGCCTGGTGATGGGTATTAAAGAGGGCACGTTCTGCGTGGAAAAAAAAAAAAGTGAATGAACATAAACCCTGAAGACAGGGCCTCCAAACCTGTGCCCATTCCCACCGTTACTCGTTTGTTCTTGCTATTGTTTTTTTTTTTCTTGTTAATTTTTTTTTATTGAGCACTGATAATATGCTAGGCAGGCATATCAGATGAAGATTATTCTTTTAAGCAATTTCTGTGTAGGAGGGGTGCCTGGGTGGCACAGTTGGTTAAGCATCCAGCTCTTGGCTTCGGCTCAGGTCGTGATCTCAGGGTTGTGAGATGGAGTCCCGCGTTGGCCTCCACACTCAGCACAGAGTCTGCTAGAGATTCTCCTCCCTCTGCCCCTCCTGCTCATGCTCGCTCGCTCTCTCTAAAATAAATAAATCTTTACAAAAAATTTCTGTGTAGGAAAATATATTTAAGGTTGATACCTGATGGATGATCTCATTTCATCTTCACATCCTCATAAGGTAGGTATTCTCATTTTCTAAGTGAGAAACTGAGGCTCAAAGAGGTTAAGAAATTACCCAAGGGCACCAGCTGGTTGCGTGGAGCCAGGAGCTTCATGAAACCTCCTGTCCCAGCCAGCTCAGCCCCCCTGGTCACTTCCCCTGTGTCCAGTGACCCTTTTCCTAGAGAGAATGAGAGCCCCTGCACTCCCCTCCCCAGGTGGGGACCTAGCTTTTGTCCCACTGCTCCAACCATCCATACAGGCCTCGGTAAGTTGGCATCTGACCTCCCAGGAGGAGGGGGCCCTAGAGTGGAGGTCAAGTGCCCGGTCGCATGAGCAACTTGGGTGTGGCCTCCCCAAGGCCCCTGAGCTGGGCTGGCAGTGTTACTCCCTGGCTTCGATGCTGGGCCACTCTCATGACTTAGGAAGAGGGGATGGGAGGGCAGCAAGGCTGGCGCCCAGGAGGGGAGAACCTAAGTTGGGTCCCAGCTGGGCCAGGCTGGGCTGGGTTCCTCTGGCTGGCTGGTGCTGAGGAGCAGTCCCAAATAGCCTGGCCCCCCGCTGCAGCTTGGAGCCCCATCTCCTCTCCAGCTCCCCAAACCTCCCCCAAGCCCCTGTGCCTCTCTCTTTCAAGTGAAGTTCTGAGACAGAAGCTTTCTAAGATCTTGTATGTGCCAAAATGTCTTGATTTTGCCCTTTATTTAAATGATGGTTTGGCAATGTATAGAATTCTAGGTTCAGAATTATTTGCCCTCAGCACTCTGAAGATTCTATTCCATTGTCTTTTTTGGCATATGTTGTTGCTGATGAGATGCTTACTGTCAATTCAATTATTGGACCTTTGTAGATAAGCTATCTTTTTCTCTCTGGTGGCTTTTAGAATTTCCTTTTTATTCTTGATATTCTACGCTTTGGCTAAAAGGTGTCTAGATATAATTTTGTTTTGTTTTTAAAGATATCTTACTCGGCAGTCTGGGCCTTTTCAATCTAGAAATTCACGTCCTATTTCTGGAAAGATCTTAGTCACTCTTTCCAGTAACTTTTTCTGGAACTAATATATGCTGGGGTTTCTCATTCAATCTTCGATGTCTCTTTTCTTTCATATGTTTAATCTCTTTATTGTTCTGTGCTTTGTTCTGGAGGATTTCCTTAGTTCTAGTTTCTAATTCACTAATTCTCTCTTCAGCTGCATTTATTCTACTAACCCATCTATTGATTTCTCTTTTTTTTTTAAAGATTTTATTTATTTATTTGACAGAGAGATAGAGCCAGAGAGCACAAGCGGGGGGAACGGCAGAAGAAGGAGAAGCAGGTTCCCCGCTGAGCAGGGGAGCCTTATGAGGGGCTTGATCCCAGGACCTTGGGATCATGACCTGAGCCAAAGGCAGACACTTAACTGACTGAGCCACACAGGCACCCCTATTGATTTCTTCTTTAATGTCAGTGACTTTAGTTTTAATTTCTAGAATTTCTAGATAGTTCTGTTCATATCTGCTATGTGGTTTGATATCTTCCTGTTCTTGTTTTATAGATGCTATTCTTTCCTTTATCTTTTTTTTTTTTTTTTTTTTTTTAAAGATTTTATTTATTTATTTGAGAGAGAGAGAATGAGAGACAGAGAGCATGAGAGGGAGGAGGGTCAGAGGGAGAAGCAGACTCCCTGCCGAGCAGGGAGCCCGATGCGGGACTCGATCCCGGGACTCCAGGATCATGACCTGAGCCGAAGGCAGTCGCTTAACCAACTGAGCCACCCAGGCGTCCCTCTTTCCTTTATCTTTTTAAAGATTTTAACCATATTAAACTTCCTTTCAGATTGCTCCATTATCTCTAGGTCTTTAAGTATGAATTCTCCCATGAGAGAGGTGCCTTTCAATATATTGTACTTACTTTTTCTTATATGTTGTGAAGTTTATCCCTGAGATAGTTAGTTTCAGCACATTTTCCTGACTACCTTGAGTGTAGAGGCCACCCTAAGGGATGATTTCTCAGTTGAATCTGCCCAAGCCATGTGGATGTGCACCAGCCCCAAACTAGTTCTTCTTTGGGATTTTTCTACCCAAAGCCAAGACCAGGAGGCTAGCAGGCAGAGATATTTTAGTCCTGCTTATGGCAGGCAGCACTTCCCAGACCCAGCATTAGCCAGGGAGCCTGCTGTAGCCCCTCCCACTGGTGGGGTTTGCAACTATACCTTCCATCCTGCTGAATGCCTCCTCAAAGGTACAGCTTCCACTCCTACTCACCACCAGAATTCCCTCTCATTTCTGGCCCTTAGAGATTTCTCATTCTCACTTTTGAGTTTGGATATGTATTTTTAAAAGTTATCCAATCTTTCAGTGAAGTTGTCTAATTCAAAGTTATCTAATATTTCAGGGAAGAGGGACTTTAGTATGTGTTCAATCAAGTTCGACCTGGAAGTTCCACTCTCTGGGCCTCCCACCTCGGTCATTGAGCCCCCAGTCTCCCTGCTGAGCCCCCATTCTCCTCCCTGGGCCCCTAGCTCCCTTACTAGGTCTTATCCCTTTTCTGAACCCCCTTCTCTGCCCCTCGATCTGCAGTCCCTCCCACTAACATCATCATCTCCTCTGAGCCCTCGTCCAAGCTTCCCCCACCAGTGGAGCAGGGATCAGGGAGGCTTTCTTCCACTGCACTCTCAGCAACTCGGAAATGTCCTTCCTCCTCATTTTCCAACCAAGTCTGCTGTCCCAGCTGCTCTCACTGAGAACATGGAGCCGACCAGCACACCTGCAATAGTAGGGGCGCCTTCTGCATGGTCTTCCAGGGGTTGGGGGTCAAGGAGGAAGAATCCTGAAGGCAGAGGAGTAGCTGCAAGAGAAGGGTTGGTTTTGACTTTCAATTCCACACCCCCTTCTCCCTTAGTGTCTCCTCTTTGTGGGCCCCCCTCCAGCCCTGAGGATCAATGGGGGTTCACTTTCGCTGAGCTCAGCGACACCGCTCCCTCCCCACTTCCTGTGGCTCTGAGCTCCCTGGCCCAGAAGACCTGCTTGTCTGGGCTGGGGACAGCTCAGTGGCACCCAGAGATCTTGGGGGAGAGAAACTCCTCTGGCCCCTCCAGGACCTCCCACCTGCCAGGTTGGCCTGCTGGCCTCACTGGGAAACGGAAGCAGGCCTGATCCTTCTCTTATACTTCTTCCTCCTGCTCAGAGTGGAGTGGAGCCCCAGAGGTAAATAATGCATGTGATGCCACCACCCCAGGAGCACCGTGTACTCCAAACCCCTCCTCCTAGGAAGCCCTTCCAGATTGAGAAGAGCTGCTAGGACTAGGGACTTCCCACAGCATCTCCCCTGTTCCCCCGCATCGCCCACATACCTGAAGAGCAGTAAGATGAATGGTTCACATGTGTACAGCTCCCTGCACGATCATGACTTTTTCATGCATTCGGTGTTCCCGATAGCTGGAGAAGGTGGGGCAGAGGTGGAGTGACTTGCCCAAGGTCGCCAGCTAGTCCAGAGGAAGAGCCAGGAAGCCCATCCATGACTCATGTTTCAGTGTTCTTTCTGCCCCTGGCACTGCCACCTTCCCTGGGTGTTGATACCTCTAACTTCACCCCTCCTGACCCCTCTCTTGCACAGCCCCAGCCTCTGCAGCATGTCCAGGCTAAGGCCTTGGCCAGACTGTTTCCTATCAGGCCAAATTGGACCCTCTGGCTTAGCATTCAAGGCCCCAGGTGTCCCCCTAGCCAAGCTTATCCTTCCTTCCCCTTGCTCTATAACTTCCTCCCCACCCCCACACCCCACCTACACACACACACACACACACACACACACACACACTACAGCACAGGGGTAGAGAGCTAGATTAGGCGAGTCTCTTCACTGAGCCTCAGTCTTCTTGTCTGTGAAATGGGGGCGTAAATAGCAGTACATCACAAGGTGGTTGGGGTGCTGAAATAAGACAATGCAGGTGAAGCACCCTGCCCAAGCCTTAGCATTTAGCCCGAACCTCAGCCCAGGGGCTGCAGGCATTACTGACTGCACTTCTCTGCACCTCCCCGAGTCCTCCATACCCCCGTCCCCTTCTTGGGGGGGTTGCCAGTGGACTTTTCCCTCATCTGACCTCTACCAGCCCTGGGAGCTGTAAGAAAACCCAGGGGGTTTCTGGGATGTAGAGAGGGAAGAGTAGGAGGTCTGGTGGGTGGAAACTTGACTCCCCTCCTCAACCCCAATTCAAGCAGAGCACCTCTGTTTTAATGCTTTTTACATGTTGGAGTGCTACTTCATGATTCCATTGCTAATAAAGTCTGAAAACCACTGACTTAAAACCCCCTTCCCACTCCAAGAAAGGAATCTGCACCTTTGGTTGACTTGAGGTCACACTGGTGGCTGTTACAATCAATGACAGGCTTGAGCCTGGCCCTGGGACCCAGGTCCCAGCCACTTCTAGACCTGAACCCTTACGGACCTGGGAGTCTCCACCCTTGGCAGGAGAGAGTCCTAGAGAACGGGACTGGGCCATCTACAGTTCCCCTCAGCCCCCGGCCCTGATCCCAGGATCCCAGTGCACAGTAGGTAGGTGCCAGCCAAGAGGGAGGACAGGTCACAGACAGTTCTGGGGTTACCCACAGGCTGTGTATCCTTCAGTGATTCCCTGTACCTCTCTGAGCCTCAGCTTCCACACATGCGAATGGCTGCTCTCTGTCCCAGACGGGGCAGGGCCTGGCACCCAGTTGGTGCCCCACAAATGGGAGCTCTCCCTCCCCACCCTTCCTCTCAATCAATACTTGTTCCATTGACGGATGATGGTGACAGTGATGAACTACAGGAGATCCTGGAGCCCTGCCCCCTTCTTCTTGTACAGATGGGGAAACTGAAGCCCAGAGTGGGGAAGGGGCCTGCCCGGGTGGCACAGTGAGTCTCGGCAGAGTGGAGCCATTCTGGCAATGTCACCAGGGAGAGAGTCAGGTGCTGGCGGTGGGGGTGGGAAAGAAGCTGCTGAGGGTGGGGTGCAGGGAACAGGTGGGAGAGAGGGAGCAAGGGAGGGGAAACCACAGCCACCCCCCCCACCCCCCCCCCACCCCCGCAGCAAGGAGGCAGACTGAGAGAGCCTGAGACAGCTGTTTGCTCAGAAAAGTGTCTTAGTCACTAAAGGCTGCAGTGGGGAAAGTCCATCCTCGCAGTCATGTCCTGGGAATCCGGATGAGGGCGGGAAGGCTGCCGGGTGACCCTCAGAGGGGCCACCTGTCCTCTTTGAACCAGACTTTCTCCTCTGCTTCTTCCAGTCCCCATGTGTGTGTGTGCATGTACACCCCCCCCCCAAATAAACTGCTTATGGCCTCCGAGGACCGTCTTCTCCTTTCCCCTCACCCCTTAAGAAGAGTTCCATGTCTTTCCACTTTAAAAAGGAGTGGGGCTGTCCCTCCACTCATTACACACGCACCTGCAGAAGAAACAGGCCTCTGTGTCCTATGAAAGTCCTTCCTGAGATCTAACTTCCATCCCTCTAGCTGCAACCATGGTCTCCTTCCTTTTCCTGCTACCTGTGAGGGGGGTAATCTGGAGCTGGAGTTGGGAAAGATGATGTGGGGCCCTCTCCTGGCAGTGAGGGCTCCTCACAAAGAAAGGAAGAGACCTTTTCAGTCCCCCAAATGGGAAGAGAACTGTGGGGTCCAGAGGTGATGCTAAGCGTAAGGATCAGATTTCCAAGAACAGACCCAATTTCAGATATTCTGGGTATTGGTAAGGGCAGTCTGTGCTCAAGTGGAGTTTCTGCCACAGAAGAGCCTCAAAAAGACCCCAAGGAAGACTCCCAAATCCCTTACAACTGCTTTTCTTTCCACCTACCGTTCAAGTTCCCAGACCTTAGTCCCACCCTCTGGGACCCCTGATTGATGAAGCCTAGACAGACAGTCCCATAGAGTCCGTAAGGGCAATGCCACGGCTAGGGGCTGTTGGTTTTAGCCCACAGGGAGAGGATGGGTTAACCCAGCCCAGGCATTGCATCTGTAGCTGGGCCCTGGGGTCTAGAAACCTTCCCCAGCTACCAGTGAGGTCTGGGCATAACCTGCCCAGAGGCATCAGGCTCTGGCCCTGGGCACACGTGGAGCCTAGAGCTGCAGGAAAGATTCAGGTCAGACCCCAGAAGGCACCCCTTGTTATGCAGAGGGAAAAGGGTCACTGTCCGGGTGGGGGTGTGCGCCGGCTGCCAAGCTCAGCTTGGGGACCCCCCAGGTCCCTGCAAGCCCCTCCCCGCCGCCTGCAGATCTGCCTCCCTCCCTCCCCCACAGGGCGCTCAGCAGATCAATGCTGCCTTTGCTGACAGCTGAGAATCGAGCTCGCCTTCCCGCCCCCTGCCCCGCCCCTCCCGCTCGGCTCCGGCCCCCGAGAGACTCCCGGAGGAACGAGAAGAGTTTGCTGCGGAAGCCTTCACCCTGGGGCAGGGCCTGCGGGGGGAGCGGCTGGTGTGGCCGAAGCTTCTGTCAGGGGAAGAGGGAAGGAGGATCGGGAAACCCAAATGACCGCTCTGTGCAGAGCCGAGAGGGCTAAGGGGAACGAAAGGGCTGCCCCCTACTGCTAGGGAGAGGAGGTCAGGCACCCAGAACTTTCCAGCTGGAGAGGCAGTGCGTGGGAAAGAGTCTCCCGTTTTAGGGTGGGATTCTGCGGGCCTCTGGGGAGAAGTCGTCCAGCCCGCCACGCGGGTTCAGAGCTCACCTCCCAACACGCACGTGCCCTGACCCTGACCCTGGAGGCAAGGGAGAGGTTCAGACTGGGTTGGCGGGGCGCAGGCCCCTCATTCGGAGAAGACTCTTCTTTGGGGCGGCGTGGTCAGCCTGGGGGGCTTGTCCCCCAACCCGAAGAAGGCAAGCTCCGACGTGGGGGTGGGTGGGGAGGAAGAGCCGACACACCCGGGGCCCACTGTGCAACACACTGTGACACAGCTCGGCAGCGCTTGGACAGCAGGCCTTTCAGGTAGGAGCTGCTCACCGAGCCACACGCGGCACCCGCACACTTTTACACACGCCGCCCGGCGCACTAAGGGCACGACCCGACGACGGGGCACGCCTCCTCGCTTCCACCGCCACCACCCAGCGGGGCCTGGACCGTGCACACTCATCTTCACACCTATCCACACAGTGCCCACGCCACGCACCTGAACGGACCCTATCCCGTCCCCGCGCGCACCCACAGCCACCCGCGCTGCACGCACGGGGCACGCACTTCTGCAGCCACTCACACCTCAACTCCACGGGACGCCGAGTCCCGTCCACGGCCGCGGCCACCACTCCCCACCCCACGCCCCACTTTCCGCAACCCCACGCGAGGCGTCCCACCCCAGCCCGGCCTTCGGGTCCCGGCTGCCCCTCGCAGCAGTGCACGCCACTTGCACGCGGCCAGCCCCCGGGGGCCGCCGCCACGCGGTCGGGTCCCGGCACCGACTCGGCGGCCCGCGCGGCGGGTGCGCCCAGCCCCGCCGCCGGCTCCGCGCGCCCCCCTCCGCCTCGCCGCGCCCGCCCGCTCGCTCCCTCCCGATTTGGGAAGGCGGCCGCGGGGCGGGCGGGGGCGGCGGGGGAGGGGCGGGGCGGGGGAGGATGACATGTGAGCGGCGCGCCTGAGGCAGGTGGAAAGGCGAGCGGCATGGAGCGCGTAATAAGAGAGTTGGAGTCGGAAAGAGCCGCCCCAGTCGCCGGGGAAGCGGGCGGTCAGTGCGGGCTCCGGCGGCCCCCAGGCTCCGCGCGCCCGCCCCCGGCCCCCGCGCCGCCCCGGCCCGGCCCCTAGCCCCCCGCCGCCCGCGCCCGCCCCGGGCCACCCCCGCCGGGCCCGGGTCCGAGCCATGCGCCGCTGAGCGCCCCGCGCGCGCCCGCCCCGGACCGTAGCCGGGCCCCGGCGCCCCCACCCCCCCGCCCGCCTCCCCACCCCACGCCCGGCGCCGCCCATGGCCGAGGCCCCCCCGCGCCGCCTCGGCCTGGCCCCCCCGCCCGGGGACGCCCCCCGCGCCGAGCTGGTGGCGCTCACGGCGGTGCAGAGCGAGCGGGGCGAGGCGGGCGGGGGCGGCTCCCCGCGCCGCCTCGGCCTCCTGGGCAGCCCCCTACCGCCGGGCGCGCCCCTCCCTGGGCCGGGCTCGGGCTCGGGCTCCGCCTGCGGCCAGCGCTCCTCGGCCGCGCACAAGCGCTACCGCCGCCTGCAGAACTGGGTCTACAACGTGCTGGAGCGACCCCGCGGCTGGGCCTTCGTCTACCACGTCTTCATGTGAGTTTGCGACCCCGCGCCCCCTTTCGCGCCCCCGCGCTCCCGCCCGGCGCCGCCCCTGCCTGAGCCTGGGCTCCCCCGGGGCCCGCGGGCCGCCCTGGCTCCGCCCCCTGCCCCCCATTCCCACGGCCGACCCTCCTCTCGGTCACCCTCAGGCCTGAGCCCCATTTCTGGTCCCCCAGCCGGACCTTAACCCTGATCCCCAGGTCCTGACCCTTGCTTGACCTCGCTTCTGACCTCCCCACCTCAACTATTTTCATTCTGATCTCCAACCCCTGCTCCTCTGTCCCAGGTACTCCCCACATCCAGTTTCTTGTCCCCCATCCTCCTGCAGTCCGGAGCCACTACAGTGGGGTCCCCTTTCCTCTTCCCTGCTCCCGTCTCCTTGTGCCCCAGACACAAAGGGGACCCACTGGCCCCCACACAGTTTCTGTTGCCATCTCCCCAACTTTGTTGCCACAGTGGGCTCCCACCTGGGCTCCCCTTGGAGATGGCCCTCTACAGGGATGGCCTCCACGGCAGTCCGGGTTGGCCCCCCATTGTAGGAGCTCGGGGGTCCCTGTGAGCCACCTGAGCCCTGACACTCGTGTGTGCCGTGTGCCTGTCTTCACCCAGCCTTCCCTCCACCCTGCACCGGCCAGTGGCAGCAGCAGCGGGCGGCCCTGGCTGCCCCGGTGGCTGGGCCCGCTAGCCCGCCCAGCCCGCTGGCTGGGGCACCAGGCCTGGCTCCGGGCACCCTGGGGAAAAAGAAAGAGGAGAGCGGTCGGTTTGGAAACACTGACGCTGCGGGCCCCGTCCTCCCCCTTGCCAGGCTCCTGCAACTTTCAAAAACACTGACCCCTCTTGGATGTAAAGAGTGAATTTTGGCAGCCTAGAGCTCAGTCTTGGGGGACGGCCTGGCCCCGCCGGGAACATGAGAGGCCCCACGGATATCAGTTGAAGGGCTGGGCCTGGCACTGGGACGCCCGGAGGTGCCCGAGAAAGACCTCCAGTCCCTGGAAAATGTACTGGTATTAATCCCTTCTTGCTGCCTTCAGAGAGGGCTCTCTGGTCTTGGGGTCTCCTGGGTGGCCCCCTTGCCTGTCCACCTGACTGTCAAGACAGTTTTTCTGCCTGTCTGGCTGTCCCTCTGCCAGAATTCCCACCTGTGTGCGAGTTGGCCGGTCCATTCATCTCCCCCACCTCCTTCACTGTCCAGTGGTCCTTCTGCTTGTCTGTTTCCATCCCGCTTGTGGGACAGGCATCCCTCTTGTGTGCCTGTCTGTCCACCTGTCCATCTGCCTGTCCGTCTGTCTCAGTCTTCTACTTGTCTGTTTCTACCTGTCTTTTGGTCCGTCTTCCTGTCTGCCTCTGTCCCATCCTCCCTGGGCCTGCAGAATTGCAGAGGTGAAGGGGAGAAAAATGCCGGCCAAAGAGCCCCCTGGCCGCAGGGAGGGCGGAGGAAGAGAACTCTGTCAGCCAGTCGGCTCCTGGGGGTGGCAGCCTTGACCCGGGGCAGAGACTCCAGCTGGGCTAGGCCGGGGGCAGAGGTGAGTTTGTAAGGACACGAGGTCAGACTTAGGGTCGGGGTCAACTGTTAGGAGTAGCCCAACCCCCAGGGCCCATTGAGGGGTCCGGGATGGATATTTTTCGCTGCAGAGAGTTGTGGTGAAGGGTGGCTGAGTTGCCCACATGCGGCCTGGGGTGCCCAAGGAGGTTGAGACACTCCGCAGAGAGCGACTGTGCCTTCCATGGGCTCCACGGGAGGTGACTCTTCCAAGGCAAGGCTGGGCCCGGGGAAGCCAGTAGGCCTCTGGGGAGGGGGTCTTTCGTCCTGAGGCTTGTCCTCTCAGCCCCCACAGGGGTCACCGGAGGTGAAGGACCCGCCTCATGTTGCTGGCCGGCCGCTGTCTTCGCCTCCTCTGGAAGGGCCTCTCCTACCTCTCCAGGAGCTAAATCTGCTGACGCCTTTGCCCCACATCCTGCCCTTTCCGGATGCCAGGAATGCCCTGGCCAGGGGCAGGCTTGTTCTGACCACTTGTCCCCGGGAGGCCAGGGATGAGGCATCTCAGGAGCTCTGGGGGGAGAGGAAATGCGGCGTGAAAACGTCCAGAGGGCTAGGGATCTCAGGGAACTGGTCGTCTGTCTTAGAGATCAAATGGAGCGAGGGGTCGGGAGCTCCACGTCTTGGGTGCTGTGTGATCTTGGATTGATCTCTGGGCCTCTCTGAGCTTTTAGAAGTCTCCGCTGTCAAAGTGGGGTAGAAACCCCAACCTTGTGGGCCTCCGTCTCGGGTGAGGTAATAGGTGGGCAAGAGCTTGGTTTGCTGCAAGGGCCTGAGTGTGAAAGATGGGTGTTATTCCTGGGGCTGGCGGAGGGGGCCAGACAGGAGGCTTCTGCTGTTCTTGAGGCGCTCCAGATGTGGGGTTTCTCAGTCACTCGCTGTAGGGTCTTGGCTGTTCTTGCCAGGAAGTGCTTCCTGCTGTTGCACTCCTAGCCCTCCTGCTGCACTTTCCGTCAAATCTTTCCCACCTGCGCTGCGGCGCTCAGAGGCGGCTCAAGTGCAGGGGTCCCAGTGCGCACAGTTAGCTAGCACCCCCTTCCCAGAGACTCAGGCCCTAGCAGGGGGAGCCCGGCAGAGAAGCCTGGAAGAGGAGGGCTCAGGAAGGAGAGGATTGGGGTGAGCTGCGTCCATTCACCCCAGGGGACGCCAGCCTCACACCTGCCGGCGAGGTCCCCCCACAACCTGCACATTTTCTGGCCCCGAAGTGTGGGAGATTGCCCAGAGGACAAGCCTGGATCCCGCCTCTCCTGCCCGTGCAGCTGCGTTCTCTGGGAATTGGGAACTGCTGACTCCCGTCTTCTCCTTGTTGAGGTCCAGAATGAGGGATTGCGGGCCCCTCTCCGAGCTCTCTCACCTCTCTGTAGGCCCCTGGTCCTGTCACCAAACCCCAGTCCCTCCTCGGCATCCCAGTCTTTGATTAAGCCCTCAACCCTTCACACGCCCTGCTCTCTGAATTTTGAGAGATACCACATCACTGCCCATCCTGCTTTTTGAGCCTTCGCTGGGGATGGGGGGGGTGGGGTGGGGGGAGGAGAATGCTTACCTCCTCGCTGCACCCTCTCAAAGCTCCCCCTGCCCCCAGCCTCCCTTTTAAAGTTAGAGGGCTGGAAGGGGCTGATACAGGGCAAGGTCATTACCCCCTATTTTCCCCGCGCCACTGTGAGACTCTGGCTGCTCCCAGCCCCCAGCTGCCCAGCACTTTCTCTATGTGAAGGTTTACACTCTGTAAACATCCTCCTCAGCCTTGTCCCTGGGGTCAGAAGCTGTGGGAATGGGGAGGGGCGGAGGGTGGCGGCAGCTCCTGGGGCCCTCAGACTCCTAACCCTGGAGTCTTCCAAGCTCCCACCCTGACCATCTGAGAAAGACCACTGCCTGGGATGGAAATCAGCCCAGCAAAGGGGGCCCAGAGCCCTCAGGCGTCCCCACTCGGCGGGTCCTCACATTTGGACAGCCCATTTTGCTTATAAGAAAACTAAGGCTCTGGGGACCCAAGTCACACAGTGAATCAAAAGCAGATGCGGAACCAGACCCCAAGACTCCTGACTCCCTATCGAGGACGTCCCTCCTGCTTCCTGCAGCTGCCTGGGCGGGGGTGGGGGCTCCTGCTGTTGGAACAGAAATTTCTGATCGTGCATGGAACAGCAGTTGTGCGCCAGACACCGCGCTAAGCGCGCTCCGTAAACCACCTCCTCCAGGTGGGGGCTGCTATCCTCCTCATTTGACAGTTGGGGAGACTGAGGCTCAGGAGAGGTCTCTGAGGATCCTGAGAGGCCAGGTCTGACTCAGAGCTGCCTTTCTCCTGCATCTCAGCTTCAGCCAGCACCCCAGTGCCAGGACCCGCAGGAGCGGCGCTCCTGTGTCATCTTCTCTGTGCCCATCACCCGGCACCCAGCACCCAGGCAGCAGGGGGTGGGCAGGGAGCAAGAGTTTGTGTGAATGGACGGCAACTGCCCAGCCTCGTCCAAAGCGGTCATACTTGGGCTGTACTCGGCTTTGCACACACACACACGTCCCTGCCGCACGCCCGACTGTCTCGTGCACACACTCACTACAACTTTGACGCACGCGGCCATGGGTGAGACAGATGCACCTGCAGCATACAGCCAATGAAAGAAATCTAATACAGAGCTGCCCCCACCTTCTCACTGACTCCATAGACACACACCTGGGCCTGCAGGACAGAAGAGAGTTGACCCCGTCCGTAAGTTTCTTGCCTCCACCTGTGTGGAGGCCCCCTGCACCAGCAGCACCAGGCTGCCCTTACAGGCCTCTGTTCACCTGTGTGCCCACCTGGGAGGGCAGCCTCAGGGCCACGTGGGAGCAGGGTACCTGGCCTCCTAGAATTCGGCTGGCCTTTGCTTTCCCTGAAGGGGCCCCCTGGGACCCTTCTGCCAGGCCCGCAGCGTGCTGCTGGGTCTACTGAGGCATGGAAAGGGGCAGATACCCATCCCAGGTCACACCTGGCAGATCGGTGGTCAACTGTGCCAGGAACCCAGGCCCTCTGCCTCCCAGATCAGGACTTTAGATCTGTTCCTTGCCCCAGCGGATGGTGAAGGCTGATGCCCCAAGAACTTGGCCTTATGATGGGGAAAGTCTTGGAGTGTGACCCAGATTTTTGGTGCTGCTGTTTTTCAGTTCTCATTCTTTTGTTTGGCCTGTACTGTGAGGAGGGGGCGAATGGAGAGACCATCCTGCCAGCTTTCTATCCCTTCTTCTCTTCCTCTCCCTGCCCCTTAGGCCCCTTTGCGTCCTCCTGCCCGAGTTCTCCTTTGGGGTCACTGGAGCAAGTTAGACTTCTCACTGCTACCCCACCCCAACTCCATAGTACGTTCATTCTTTCCGTTGAGAAAGCCCTGCTGAATGTCTGACTTTAGTCCCTACTGCTGCGGAAACCTATATTCTCCAAATGTTGGAGCCAGGAGTGTTTCAAGAGGTGATTATTCTTGGGCTGATGGCAGCACTTTGAGTGGGTGATTAATTTAAGGTTCTCTGAGCCAGTCAAGGGAGCTGAAACCTCCTGGGGAGCAGGAGAAAGGAAGGCTCTGCGAGTGGCCAGGGCCCTGCCCCTGCCCCCCAAGGAGGCCACGCAGGGAGCTTCCCTGGACTTGGAGCAGCTCATCGCCCTTCCTCCCCGACACCGCACCCACGGGGGTCTTTGCGCAGGGCTGACCCTCCTGCGGGCTAGGGTCCCAGCAGGAAATTCGGGGGCAGCCCCTCCCTAACGCCCCAAGTGTGGGAGTTGTGGGGCTGGGGTGGAGAAAGAGGGGGGCACTTGTCATCTCTCCAGAGGCTGCCCCACAGCGGGTTAAGAGCATGAGCTCGGAGTTGACAGATTTGGGATCGCTTCTGGTTCCACCCTAAGCAGTTACGTGTCCTTGGGCAAGTTACTTAACCTCTCTGAGCTTCGATTTTGTCATCTGAAAGCCGGGATAGTCGGGGCCGAGTGGGTTAAAGTGTGGGCGCTGTGCTGGGCACGGGCAGTAGCCACCGGCCACCGGGTTATTCTATCGCTGTCACTTTCACTGTTCTTCTGCCTGGGAGGGTCCCATCATGGGCTGGCCGAGCGCAGAGCCCAGGGTGAGTGCACAGGGGGCGGGGCCGGAGCTCTCTGCGGGGTCCTGCCTTGCAGTCCCTCATCTAGCCCCCACAGCCATTAGGGAAGGCAGGCCCTGCGTGATCCTCAGTTCACATTTGAGGACGGTGAGGCTGGTGAGGGGACACCACCCACTTGTGCAAGGCCACACAGCTAGTGAACGGTGGCTCCAGAACTCCAACCTGTACCAGGCCTGGGGGGCAGAGAGAGGCAGACCAGGCCTGCGCCCGGCCTAGGACTCCAGGGCCCACTGAGGGGCTGCTGAGCCTGCCCGGCCACTGGCCTTTCCGGCGTCCTCTCCCAGGCCCTGGCAGAGAGGTCTGGGGGTGGGTGTGAACGTGTCTGTGTTGGGGCGGGGGCGGAGGATGTACGTGGCCGCGTCACTGTATGGCCGAGGTGTGGGCCTCACGGTCAAACCTGCACCTAGCCTGGCCCCAGGGAGGTGGAAGTAGAGCCACGGTGCTCAGGGACCCTTGGGAGAGGAGGCGATGCCCCACTCTCTCCTGAGCATATCATCCTGGGGAATGGGGACAGGGGATCCCAAAGGAGATTGAGAGATCTCAACACTTGCTGGGAAGGTACCCACCCACACTCCTCCCCAATCCCAGAGCCTCATCCCCCTGCCGCCCGTAAGATGGGGCTAAACAGGAACGTGGACCATCCAAGGCTGCTGGGCACAGAGTGACTCTGGAGGAACGGAAGGAGGCACTGTACAGACCTTGAATTTTGCAGGAAGGGTGGGGGGGCAGGGGAATCTCCAGCACCTTCTCCCTGGGCCCTTCAGAGGACGCGGAGCACTTAGAAGGGCATTCGGGAGGCTGCCTGCCCCTCAGCTGGGGCTCTGATGGGGGCTAGTGAGAAGGTGCTGGTCAGACCTCTGGGGCCCCCATAAAGTGCCCCCAGGACTCCAGGCTTTCTGGGCAACTCTGTCCCTAGGGCAGGATCTGTGTGCCCTGGGGGTTGGCACCTGTGGGGGGAGGTGAGGAAGGAATGGGAGGGGCAGCCCCAGGCAGCAGACTAATTGGGCTGGGAATCCGTGGGCAGTGCCTGAGGGAGGGAGGTAAAGAGAGCAGGGAGCTCAGCAATCCCTTCCCTCTTCCTTCCTTCTTGGAGATTGGGGAACAGTGGGTGGAGTCGGGTCTCTGGCCTAGGGGCCCTCCTCAATCTCTTCAGGGAAATCTGGGCGGGGGGGTGGGGGAGGCACTTTCTCCTGAGACTGCTCGGACATCTAGGCCAGGCAGGTGGGAAAGGGGGAAAGCTTGCTGGAGGTAAATGGAGCATGATTCCCACTGAAGCATAAGGGATGGAGGTCAGACAGTAGGAAGGACTGCCCAATAACCAGGAGGTAGAGTGAAATTCCCTGGGGTACCCTTCCCAAAACTTTCGGACCCATGTCTAGCTGGCCTGGACAAGATTTACTCTGCTAATTATCCCTGTCAAGCAAGTAGCACCCCTCCTTCACAGGGTGAGGATGGAGAGTAGATAGAACCTGCTCCCTCTGAGCCCGAGCTCTGGGGGATGGGGGAGAGGGGTCAGAGCGGGTACCCTTCAGCTTTGGGGGGGAGTGGTCACAGGCTGCCTCTCTGCCACCCTTCCTTCCCTGCCACGCCTCCCTGGGAGCCTCAGGCCTCCCCAGGTCACCGTCTTTGGGTTTATTTTTTGCTGGGCTCGGCTGTCCCCTGGGAGGGGAGGGGGCAGGGAGCAAAGGAGGGGGGAAGGAAGAGCTTGGTCAGCACAATTCCGGGCGCCTCTCCTCCTGCCCTCCTTGGCCCGGCTGCCACCCTCTTCCAGAGGGACCAGTCCCTGGGCATAATGGGGACCCAGACCCCTGTGGGATCTCCTCTCCTGGGGCAGAAATAGGCCTTCTCATCTCGTCCTGCTGCAGAGCATCAGAACCAGAAAGGGCTCGGAGCTCAAGCAGAGCTGTGGCTTCTTAGCACACATGGGGAAACTGAGGCCAGGAGAAAGGACCTGATTGCCCGAGGACACAGTGCACACAGGCCCCCTCAGGAGATGGGGGTTGTGCTGGAGTGGCCCCGGGACCGAGGGATGTCTCCCTCAGAATTCCACCCGAGTTCACTCACTCGCCTAATTTCCCGACTTCTGGGGCCTGCTGGCAGTCTGGTGGGGGGACAGGAGGGGAGGAAAGGGGGGCCCCAGGGCCCAGGAGCAGGAGGGAGGTGCAGCCTGGGGGTGCGCTGAAGACCGCCCCAGGCTGTCGGCCCTCTCCCCGCTGCCCTTTATTCTCCTTGCTGTAAGAAATAAATCAGCCCTGTTTTACAGAGAGGGGAATGAAGGCCCCAAGTCAACATGGCTGATATGGGGTAGAGGTAGGATTCAAACCCAGGCCAGGGTTCCCGGGGATGCTGCCATGCTGCCCCTGAGGGTCTAAGCCCATTGGGCCTTCCCTTGACTCTCCTCAATCGGCCTCTCTGGCTCTTCTCTCTCTGCCCGTTGAATGTTGGGGTTCCTCGGGGCTCTGTCCTGTGTCCTCCTCACTGTACAGAGTTTTTGTGTGGGCGGGGAGCGCCCTCATGTACTCTTGTGACACTGGGGGTCCTCTCTGGGATGAAAGCCTGGCCCTCTGCAGTTTCATCCCCTGCAGCTTCCTGTGGACACCTTGCCCCCTCATCCTGTGGGCACCTCAAACTCAGCCTCTCCCTCTGATCTACGCTTCCCCAGTCCCCCCGACAGTGACTCCCTTACCCCTCACTGCCCAAGTCAGGAATCCCCTCCCTCAAGCATTTTTAAGATTTTATTTATTTATTTGAGAGAGAGAGAGACAGAGATAGCAAGAGAGAGCACAAGCAGGGAGGAGAGGGAGAAGCAGGCTCCCTGCTGAGGAGCCGGATGCGGGGCTCGATCCCAGGACCCTGGGATCATGACCTGAGCGGAAGGCAGACGCTTAACCGACTGAGCCACCCCGGCGTCCCTCAAGCATCCTTTGTTACTCACCTAAGAAGCAACTTGTAGTGTCCCCAAAATGTGCTGTTTAATGCTCTTTGTGCTTTTCCTTTGGCCTGAAACTCCCTCCCCCGGCCTATCCATCATCTAGTGAACTCCTCTTCATCCTTCACTTCTCAGCTGGAGGACCACCTCTTCTTGGAATCACTCCCCGCTCCACCCCAGGCTCAATGGGGGACCCTTCCCCAGAGCCCGGGTCACCCAGCCCTGTGCGTTCTTCTGCATCAGATTGTGAGGTCTGGGAGGTGGGGGTTGAGCACCGTGCTTGGCATGTGGTTGGTGATTTGTAAATGTTTGCCGAGCCGGGGAATGAAGGTGGCATTGAGGCCGGTTATAAGGACGAGAAGCATTGTGCCAACTAGAGGGAAATTGGAGAAAGGACCCCAGGTTCTCTGTGTGCAGGCACTGAGCCGGGAGCTGGTGTGATTTTTATCCCAAGTGCACGCCACTTGGAGGCAACAATGGGAGCAAAGGCTTTGAGGTGGAACTCCCTTCCTCTGTCTACCCTGTCCTGGATCATCAAGTGATGGAGGTGGGCTTTGCCCCGTGGGCAATGGGGAGTCATAGGCAGTGACGAGACAGGGAGGCACCCCTGGCTGGGAGCCACGGCTTGCCTGATTTCTTCCCAGGAGCTGGCGTTTTGCAAATACTATTATGTTCCCATTTTGCAGATAGGAAAGTGAGGCTCAGAGAGGGGAAAATAACATGCACCCGATTATACCGCTTGTCCATGGTGGAGTCAGGATTCGAATCCATGCCTGTGTGACTCCCAAGCCCAAGCTCCGAGTGCCTCTCAGATATGTCAGCCGACCCATGCGGTTCTCAGTGGCCTAAGGCAAAATCCAGGGAAATAAGGACAATGTGGTGATTTTTTCATAAGGCTAAATTTATTCCATTTAAAGGACTTTTAGTCTGAGATTATGTCCTTTCTTTTATGAAATGATGGGGCTGGGAATTTTTTTTTTTCAAATGTCCTTACTTGGCAAAATAAAAAGTTGACAACCAGTCCCCAAGTGTTTTTTGGAAATTTCACCAGTGCGTGAAATCCTTGAGTCTGGGCGCCTTCCTGCCTCGTCCCTCCTGGGCCGGAGGGCCACAAGCGTCCGGTGGGGATGGAAGGACTGGGGGGATGGAGGAGCGCTCAGCCTTGTTACCTACGCCGCCTGGGCCTTGGGCCCTGTCAGCCCCGGAGAGTGGAGAGGGGTGAGGACCAGCCCAGGGCTCTAGCCAAGACTGGCCCCGGGGTCGGTGCGCACAGGGTCAGCCGGAATCAGGGCTCACCCCTCAGTTAAAGGAGCACTGGAGCAGGAGTCAGCCGCTGGGGTTCAACTGCCGCCTGTGCTTCTGGGCAGGGGCTCAATGTCTCCTAGGCACCAGCTTCTTTCCACGTGGAATGATCACTTCCTGCTCAAGTACCTTGTAAACCACAAACGCCCGTGAAGCACAGAGGGCTTGTTGTACCTTTCATAGGCTTATCTCCCTCTTTTCTGGGGCCCGGGGCCGCAGGACCACGGTGCACTTAGCAGGAGCCAGGATCCGAGTTTGAACCCCGTTTGTCATACACTAAGAACATCCCTAGTCTAACCTATACTGGGATTGTGCCAAATGTTTTCCATATCCCACTTCATTTAATCCATCCAAGAGCCCCAGGAGGTGGGCACTGTTATTACCCCGTCACACAGAAGAGGACGTTGACGCGGGAGGGTTAAGCATGTGCCTTTTTCACACACCCAGTAGGTGCTGAGTGCCCAGGAGGGTGGCAGTTTAAGGATGAGTGTGCAAGGACTCTGGTGTGAGCCGGTCTTCAGGGTTGCAGTCAGTGTGTGTGTGTGGGGGGGACACTCATGTGGTATGTGGGGATGTGGGTTGGGGCGGGAAGGCCACCTTCCTGCTGGTGGCCTCCAGCGGTCACTCCCCCCACTCCCCGGTGCCTCAGTCTCCCTCTCCTGCTGGGGCTCTCAATAATAAGAGGGACACTAAGAGCAAATGTTTTTTAATGAGCGCTGACCTGGCACCAGCCGCCGCTCTAAGAACTCACCGTGGCTCCTGGCCCCTTTTCCTCTCAACACCTGGATGAGGTGGGGGCTGTGGTTATGCCCATCTCCCAGCTAAGGCTGCTGAGGCACAGAGAGGTTGAGAAACTTGCCTGGGTGTAGGTAGGAGGGCCAGGATTCAAAGCCCCGAAGTCCAGTGCTAGGGGTATGTCCTGGCCCACCGTATTATGCCGAACTGGCCCCCATGGGCCTGTGGCCGATATGAGGACCAGTTGAGCCTTAAAATTCATACTTCTGTCCTCCACCCCAGTTCTGCACTGGGAACTCGCTCTCTCATTGGGAAGCCTTCACCGGCAGTCCCTTGGGGCTAGC
Organism: Halichoerus grypus; assembly: GCF_964656455.1. Classification (NCBI taxonomy): domain Eukaryota; kingdom Metazoa; phylum Chordata; class Mammalia; order Carnivora; family Phocidae; genus Halichoerus; species Halichoerus grypus. Next base: position 156,485,874 of record NC_135716.1, on the reverse strand, counting down.
CACTATCCCAGATGTTGGGGACAGAGCAGTGAATCAGACCCTCCCTCGGTCCCTAGGGAGATGGGCCAGGGGCTGGCAACTGTCTGGGCAGGTGCGGAGTCCCGTAGGAGCCCAGCACAGAGGGGCCAAACCCAGCCCCAAAGTGGGCATGGCTAGGAAGGCTTCCTGGAGGAAGAGGTTTAAGTTGAGACCTGCAACATGAATAGGAGTAGGAGTCAACCAGGCAAAAAGGAGCATGGAACAGCATTCAAGACAGAGGGACTAGCATGGGCAAAGCCCAGAGGTGAGGCTAAACATGGCATGTTGCAAAGATGTCCAAGAGGTCAGGAGAGTGGGAGCCTGGAGGGGGGAGGAGGTATGCAGAGAAGAGGCTGGGACATGAGCTGAGGATGCCAGGCTGAGGAGCAGTGACTTCTTGGAGGAGACTGAGTCCAGGAAGGAACTGAAGACAGGAATGCCCTGGGCAGATTGGTATTTTAGAAACATCTTCCTGGATCTCACAAGGAGGATGGTAAGGGGGAACACTCTGGCAGGGAGCCACGGGGATGCCCTCCACTTGGCCTCCTTTTCCCTCTGCCTTCCCCTTCATGGCCCAGCCCCCTGAGCGGCTCCTCTGGAGCTGCCCACTAACCCTGCCAAGGCCTGGCTGGACCTGGTCTGAAGCCCTAGGACTTTGCCTGTAGGGAAAGTTGAGCTGCTTATGCAAAGGTTGGCCTGTTGGCCTGGGGGATGGTGTGTGTGGCTGAGCTGAGGGCGCCCTTGGAAGCAGAGGGTATGGGTGCAGGCCCTGAGGCTGTGGGCAAGGAGCTTGGGGATACGGGCTTAGGCTCTATGGGGGTCCCCAGAACAGCAGCCTTAGGACAGGCTCATGAGAGCCCCCAAGGATTTGGCCCAGCTAGTGGTGCGGTGCCCTTGAGAAAGGGGCTGAACCTAGGTGGCTTGGCCTGCCCCACCTCTTTGTCCCCTCCCTGTCTTGCAGCTCAATAGAAAGCAGAAATCACTGGTCTTACCCTCTCTCCTTATTCTACTGATGGGGAAACTGAGGCCCAGAACAGGGCATGGACTAAACTTAGGTCAGTGGCAGAGCCCAGACTGGAGCCCAGCTTAGCTCAAGAGTTTCAGTTGTCCCCAAGACAGATAAATAACTGAAAAACTTTCCTCAGAGCTCACCTGGGCTCAGGTTCCCTCTGGGTGGTCTTGGGCAGGCCCCGTCACATCCCTGAGCCTGAGCCTCTGGATCCAAAATGCTACCTTGTCTTGAGAAGGATGCCCCCTCTCCCACTGGATGGTCCACAAAGCACTTGGAGCCATGCCAGCCCACTGTGGGGCTTAATTAATGTTTGCTCACTGCATCCCACTCAGTTCTTAACAACTCTGGAGGAAGATATTGTTATGCTATATTACACTGAAGCTCAGAAAGGAGAAGTGACTTGCCCAAGGTCATTCAGCTAGGAAGTGCCTCATATGGGCCTAGAGCTCGGGTGTCCAGGCACCTAAGGCCCCTGATAGACACAGCCCCGATTTTGAGGCTCTGCTCTCAGTGAATATCAGCTTAGTGTCTCAAGCAAGACCCACCAGTCAGTTGGGCAGTGTGTGTGTGGGTGTGTGTGTGTGGGGGGGGGGGTGTGTGGGTGGTAGGCTGGGCTGGCCCGCAGGCTGGAACTCAGCTCCTATCAACCCCTGTGCCTCCATGCTTGAGCAGACCGCAGCTGCTGCCCCCCCACACGGGGAAAGGGACCCCCTTGCCATCCTGCACTGAGGGTTTTTGCTAGGGAAAGGAGCTGGCTGCAGCATGACCAACAGGGCACCTGCCTGTCCCGCCCATGCTGGGGTCTGGCCATCTAATGCCCTGCACATGACAGGCATGGGATGGGCACTGGGCTGGGAAGAGGGATTTGCACTCTCCTAATCTGGGGTCTGCTGCCCTACTCTGTCTTGGCCAGGGCCGTGGGAGAGGTTTGTCTCTGCCTCCCCTGCCCAGCGGCCCCAGCTCAGATCCCTGGCACATACCCAGCTCCTCTGCTTGGGGCCTTCCTCTGCCATACTCATGCTCCTCACCCTCCCATGATTTGAGCAGAGTTGATACTTATGGGGGCAAATGCTGGGGCATTTGGGGCTAATGGAGACACCGTGTTGTGCAGCATTTGGGGCTGAAGGGTGGGGGCAATGTCAGGGGGGTTTAGGGCCCATGTTGGGCAAAGTTAGGGGGAGGACCTCATGGGGGTGCAGAGCTGGAGTGTTTGGGGCTAATCCTGGGCCACCCCTTCCTGGAGAAATTTGGCTACAAGTCAGGGAGGCAAATGTGTGGGCTCTGCCCCCCCTCGCTGGGCAGTAAACACAGCCGTAGCCCAGGAGACAGGCCCAAACATCCCGGCCCCCCACGGTTATTTATACCAGGACTCCCTCTCCTTCTCAGGCCTGGTCTGGCCTCTCATTTCACGCCTGAGCTGGGCAACCTGAGTGGAGGGTCCAGGCTGCGGTCAGGGCAGGGGGCCTCAGCAGCCGGCCTGCTCAAACCCCACCAGGGACTGGGCACTCTTTCCTCCCAGCAGCCTTTCCATTGCAGGCACTGGATCTTCCAGATCAGAAAAGTGCTCGTGGAGGCCAAGGCCTGGGCAGGAGGCAGGAGCCTTGGATTTGCTCTAACCTCCTACATGACTGTGGTCACTGGCCCCCCATAGCCTTAGCTACCTCTGTGTTCAGTAGGAGGGGAGGGGCAAGATTAGTGCTTTGCAAACTGTTTTACGCAGTAGATCTGGTTCTTTAGATGAAATGTGACGCAGGAGCACAATATATAAAACATATCAAAGCGACATCTCTCTGGGTGGATTCAAGGGTAGGGGCCCAGAATCCTGCCCACTCAGCCTGTAAGGCTCTGCATACCACCAGCTCAGAGTCTTACACAGCCCTGCTTATTCTAGAACACATTCCAGGTAACCCTGCAGTTCCCGGCCCCCAGATCCCTGTGCCTGCCTCCAGGGTTTGTATAGGCCTCTTTCCTGGCTCATCATTCCAAGCGCCAAGGTATGTGAGCACTTCTAGAACCAAGGGCAGCTGTCTGCAGCCAGTGGAGATGGAGCGTGGAAGGGCAGGTGAGGGCACCCACAGGAGTGTACCTCACGCCACTCCTGGTGAGGGATGAGCCCAGTGCGGGAAGAGAAGAGGGCACAACGTGGGCTGGGGGCTGGAGGGTTGCAACCCTTCCTGCCAGATTCCAGCATGGAACTCCAAAGAGTCCAAGATCTTAAATTCAAACCTGGCCTTCCAGATTGTTATGAAGGTGTATGTGTCAGGAAGGGTGGAACATATTTTAGCTAACAGCTTGTTAGCTTGATTTAAATTTTTCAATATTTAGACTAATAGTCTGTGGGTCCCCATCTGGACCCTTTCCCCCGTGCTGCCAGTGTTTGGGGTGGGCTCGCAATGGTCCTCACTCCACCTACCCACCTCTGCAGCCACCCTAAGATGCCCTTACCCAGAGCCCTGAGGCTTCATAGAACAGTGGGAAAGTCCTGACTCACTGATGCTCAAGGCCCTGGGGACCTGGGTCTTCCTCTTCCCTCCCAGATACTGTCTGAGCATCTAATCGGCCAGCCTGGGGGATGTGGGGAAGTCACAAGTGGCCTTGCCCTTGGTGGATGGATCCTAATGAGGTGGTGGTGGGTGGGGGATGGACAGAGGCAGGAACAGCCTCCGCATGAGGGAGTCCAGGGGTACCCAGAAGGGCCAGGAATCCCAAGGGGCTGGGGGAGCACAGCTTCCCGAAGCAGAGCAGGGATTCTCGGGGAGGAAGGGGGTCCATCCCAAGGAGGGGAGAGAGCACAAAAGTCACCAGGGTAGAAATGTACAGTGTATGGAGGGGGGGAGTGTGGCTGATGCTTGTGTGTTTACAGCCTCAAACTCTGGGTTGAGGAGCTTGGATTTTAGATGGTACATAGTGAGGAGCCATTATAGGATTGTAAATGGGGTGGGAGCACTCAGACAGCAGGAGGTAAGTGGACTAGGGTTGGGGTGGGGATGGAGCTAGAATCATAGCAGTCAGTGAAGAAGTGGCTGGAGGGAGAGGGAAAGGGATTAGTCCCTGGATGGACAGGAGTGGGAAGTGGGAGGCTAGGAAGTAAGAGCTGATCTCCACTCTGCTTTCTGGAATCTCTTCCTCTATCTTCTCCTGCTTTCTGTCTCCTCCCCCCATTCTATGGCCCTGTGTCTCCACGCTGGGGAGAAGGGCACCTCACCCCAAACCCACCTCCCTAAGGAAGACCACCTCACACCGGTGGCGAGTGGGAGGCTACAGTTGTATAAGAGGGGACCTGCTTGTTCATTCATTCACTTATTCACTCAACAAATATTTATTGATGACCTATAATGCACCAAGCCCTGTTCTAGGTGTGGGAGAGATAGCGGTGAACAGGATAGAAGGTCGCGCATTCATGGAGCTGACATTACGGGGGCCTGGGGGGACCAGAAACTGTACCTTTCCCTGGTGTCCACCCTCTGGCTCACTGGTCCATGCTCTTGCCTGCCTGAGAGAGGGGACTTTCTCCATTACCCACTCATTTGTTCCAGCTGCCCTAGGATCAGCACCCAGGTCTGAGAACACTGATGAGGGGGGTCCAGTGCCCAGGGCCCTGACCCCAGGGACCATTCATCTCTGTACGATGAGTCCAGGCCTGAGGGTCAGATCTGGGCTCAGGCCCTGGTTCTTTTCACTTACAAATGACGTGGAGCCCCTTATGAGGGAACTTCCTGGCCTCAGTTTCTTTATCTGTTAAGTGGAGCTTTGGGGGAGGCCCTGAGGAAATGAGGGGAGGAAAAGACCAGTCAATTCCAGTATTCTCCACTGGTGGACAGGAAGGTGAAAGGGTGCCAAGGACTCAATATCATCATCATTATCAACGGAGATAATAATGGCTGCTATCTACTGTCTTCGCTGTGGGCCAACGGCAGGCATCTTCTCATTTCGTTTATTCCTCACAACCAGCCCTGGATCTTCCCTCCCCATTTCCCAGATGAGGAAACTGAGTCTCTCTAAGCTGAAATGACTTGCTTGAGGCCACACACAAACCTAGCTGACTCTGGGAGCCCTTAAGGACAGTGCTATGAGGGTGCTGCCTGGCACCCTCCTGGGCACTCAGCCTCGAGAGTAGTAACCCAGCCCTGGTGCCCCCCCTTCCTCCGCCAGCGCCCTCGGGGGCTGGCACCACCGGGAGCCTGGGCACTGGATCCTGAGACACTGCAGTGGCCAGGACAGCACGAGGGGCTGGATCAGGCCAAGACCCGACTTAGGGGCCTTGGCACCTCTGTGCCCTGGGGCGCTCAGTGCCCACACGTCGCTTTGGTGGGTGGGCGAGCCCCGGGCAGTCAGGGTGTCGCGCCCCCCACTCCGCCCCCGTCCTCGGGGACGCGGCGGCACCTTCACACTTTCCGCTTGGCCCGCTGCTCGCCTTTCAGGCCGCCGCGTTTTCAATTGTTAATTTGGAAACGGAAAAAGAAGCCGGCGGGGCGGGGGAGGCCGCAAGGAGGTAACCGGAGCCGCAGCGCCGCCCCCGCCCCTCCCGCGCGCGGTGCCGGGTGTCGGCGAAGCTCCGCCCCTCCCGGGGAGGACCCAGAGCCCCGCCCACCTCGGTGTCCCGCCCCTTCCAGTAAGCACCCCTACGCCGAGGAGGCGGGGCCGACCTTGCGGACCCCGGAGCGCCGAACGGCTGTGCGTTGGCAGCAGAGGAAAGGGCCCCTGCAGGGGAAGCGAGTAGCGGGCCGTGCGGAGGGAGGAGTCCCCCCCCCGGGGCCCTCCTCCCAAGGGCCCTCCTCCCAGGAGCCCCTCCCTCTCCCGAAGAGTCCCGCCAGGAGTCAGCCTCCTCTGTGTCCCTAAGTGAACCCAAGCCTTTCTGCAACCCCTCAGCGCGGGGTTCATCTGGGCCAGACCCCTGCCTCCGGACTGCTGCACCAGGGATCCCTGGCTCCATTAGACAGACGAAGAAACTGAGTCCCAGCGTGCGCCAGCTCACTTGCTCAAGGTCCCACAAGACAAAGTCCCACAAGACAAGGTCCCCCGAATTCTTGAGCCTGGCAGAGATCAGGGTCAGAGCTGAATTGAAGCCCTGTTCCTTTGGATCTGATACTTGTAGGGTTCTGTCTTCCTCCGCTAGAAGAGGAGGGGGCGTCAGGACCAGAGAGGTGCAATATGTCCCCTTCCCTGACCTCCAGCGCCCTTTCTGTGGTTAATGAGCTTTTGGAAGTTTCGCTTTGGTCTACCCTGACTCCTCCTTGCTATTATTATTCAATTGTAGAGGAGTTTTGGAGATAGACTTTACATGCAAATGAGCACCATGCAAATGAAATGTAAAAGATCCTCTCAGATTCTAGAAGCTCCTCAGGACTGGCAGCTTCAGGAGCTGCTAGGACCTCACTTCCCTTTGGGGAAGCTGAAATCACCAGTCCCAGATGGATGAGTGAAAAATAGGGCCCTCAGAGACCCTTCTTCAGTCGTAAAGCCAGACTCAGAGACAGCTTCCCACCTCCTCAGCTGAGTGGTGCAGAGTCAGGATAGAGAGCCCATCGGCCTAGGTTCCTAGCCCTGTCCACACCCCTGTGCTTGGCCTTCTGCAGCCCCTAACCTTGACAAAGAGCAGAGAGCCCCCACGCGGGCCTCTCCCATTAAAGGCAGAACTGAAAGGATGTCTGCATCCTACTTCTGGCTTCCAGCCTAAGTAAGACCCTCCTAACCACCCTTCCACCTTGGCTGTGGAACAGGCCCAGAGAAGTTGTACTCCTGGCCCAAGGTCATACAGCAAAGCTTTTCCAGCTGTCAGGGCCCACCGGAGTCAGTCTTGCTGGATTCAGTCTGGCTGGACCCGGATTTAGGGTCCCTATGGGGAGCGAGGCTCTCAGGACAGCTGTAACCAACTGCCCCAGGTGTGGCCCATGAGTTTGCATACTGCTTTGCTTACTGGTAGCAAAGGCATTGAAACATCTCTCCCCACTATGCCCCCTAAACCTCCCACTGGGTGGGATTCTCAGTTGGCTGAGTCTGCAGCACTCCCAGGCTGGGCTCAACCTTGGGGCCTGGACTCCCCAGGGGGCCCAGCCTTCCCTGAATCTCCTGTTCCACCCTGTCAGCTCTTGGTGCCCTCTCTGCTCCGGGAGTGCTGACAACCAAGTGTTGGGGACTGAGCTCTTTCCCCTGGCTTGGATTCTTCCCTCCCTCCCCTGCTTCCCCCTTTGGGAAGGTTCTGCTGATTCAGAGGACAGAAGGCTCCTTAGGGGTGACCCTGACCCCTGCCAGGCTCAAGTAGCTGGGGGCCTGGGCAATCCTTGAACCCAGTGCCACCCTGTCACATACGGCAGGAAGAAATGCTGCTCATGCTCAGATGAGGGAATTTTTGAGGTGGGGGTGAGGGGCAGGTGCCTGGGTCCTCCTTCAGGAAGAGGAGAAATCAAAAGAACATTACCTTAGGAATCAGGATATCTAGGGGCCAGACCCAGCTCTGCCTCTGCTCTAGGGTATGATCACAGGTAGATCATGCCCTCTCTGGGACTCAGTTTCCCCTGTATAAATGAGAGGATTGATTCACTCTAAGGGATCTTTCTGTGCTAAAATAGAGTCAGTATCTGGTCCCCTCCTGCCACGTCCGTCCCCCTAGTACAAGTCACCAGCATCTTTTGCTTGGATCATACAGCTGTGGGGGCAAATGCCATTACCCCCTCCCCGTCCCCACTCCACACCACTGACTGCTCTCTACCCAACAGCCCTTGCTGTTGCAAATGAAAGTCAGATTGCCTTACTCCCTGCTCAGAACTCCGCATCTCACTTGGAGTAAAAGCCAAAATCCTCACAGGAGCCAGTAGATGATCTGCTTCCCACCTCCACTGCCTCTCTGCCCTCGCTGCCCACCACTCCCCCTTCCTCACTCCACTCTGGGGGCACTCCTTTCTTGATGGTCTGGAGCATACAAGGCACCCTCTGGCTCAGGTTTTTGCACTTGCTTTTTCTCTCTGCTCAGAACCCTATTTTCCCAGATACCCGCATGGCTCACTCGCTCATTTCCTTGAGATCTCTGCTGAAAAGTCACCTTCTCAATGCTGCTTTCCCCAACCACCCTCTATAAAATAGTCCCTAACTCCCATACCCATGTTCCCTCTCTCCTTTCCCCACTTAATTTTTTTCTATCATCATCTCACATTTTTTTTAATTTACATAAGCTCTACACCCAGCGTGGGGCTTGAACTCATGACCCCAAGATCAAGAGGCGCACGCTCCACCGACAGAGCCAGCCAGGCGCCCCAAGTAAACTTTGTGCCCAACGTGGGGCGCAAATCACATCTTGAACCTTTACTTGCCTATTTCCCATCTCCCCCGCAAGAGTGCACACCCCACACATCAGCGAGTGGCTGAGTGAAATGCTGTGGCCACCTGCCCTGATTCACTCTCACTCCACCTGCTGCAGGGAGGGTGGAGATGCCCAGCCAGGAGCAGCCAGCAGGGTGGTGGCGGCACGCTGGGGGGGGGGGCGGGGGTGATGCCTGGGGTCCTGGGCCTAGGTTGTGCCTTCTCTCAGGGAGCTTTCGCCCAGCACCCATTCTCAGTTGGGCACAGGGCATTCAAGGTGGAAAGGACAAGACCTCAACCAGCTCTTGGTCTGTGGGAGGTGGCAGTTCCTCCCACAGCTTTTCTCCAGTTGAAGTAAATGCCATGATGATGGAGGTGGGCATAGAGAGGGGGGTGGGGAGTGAAGGGAGTCTGAGGTGGGCTCCTCCCCCAACCCAGCCACACCTGGAGGAGGGGCAGACACGACATGAGCAAAGATTGGGGGGGAGAAGTCGCTGGCTGTTGGCGGGGATAGAGCTGTGTGACAATGGAGTACCCAGTGCGGGGTTGGGCTCTGCGCGGTGGGGAGTGAGGTGGTGGGGCAGGAAGGGCCTTCCTTGCAACTGTGCTTGGTGCTTGGGAGCTTGGGCCTGAGCCTGTAAGTCGGTGGATTTCACACTTTTTAAAAAAGCAGCAAAGCTCTTCGTTCAAAGGAAATCTTATGCCAAGCCCAGAATGTAGAACTGAGTCACCCGAATCCACATGGAGCTGCTCAGGTGGAGCCAGGGGAAGGTTCCCATTGGCTCTCTTGTTTAAGCTTCCAGAATCCAGGCTGCCTGTGTTCCACTCCTTACTTCGCTTTCATTTCGCTGGCCTCCTGCTGGGGAGCCCACGCTCCCTGTTTATTTGAGGAGTCAGCGCTGCCTGGCCAGCCCCAAACAGATGGGTGGCTCCCTCCTCATTCCCACCCTTGACATGTTGCTCAGCCCACTTACCTGGTGCACCAGGTAGTCTGGCTGGCATGGCAGGGGGAAGCAGCGAGAAGGAGTAGGAGGGTTTGGAGCTGGTCCAGGTGGGAGAGGACCAGGCTATGATTCATGAAACACCTGGTCCAGAAGACACTGCCTGCCACATCCTAGTGGGACTGAGACCATTCACACTGGCTTAAGACAAATGGGCATGTGGAGGCATAGGACCCCCTCCTGCCAGGAGAGGGAAGAATTTCGTGGCATCGCGGAGGGAGGCACGTCGGGGCTTCACAGAACAGAGGAGGGGAGATGAGATTCTGGAACAGCGGCCTCGTGTCCGTTTCTCTTTGCACCCTTGCCAACTTCCCTCTGTGGTTCTTCGTTCCATTCCTGAGAAAGACAACCTGACTGGCTGGGCCCGACCTAGAGGGGGGCCTTTCTTGGGTCAGTGTCCAGCTCTGGATGAGTCAGTGGTGGCCAGGAGAGCGGCACGGAGCTGGGTGGTACCACGTAGGGTTGGCCCTTCCAGGCTACGGTGGCTGTCAGAGCTGTCCCGGGGGCTGCCCACGCCCTGGTACACCCTGTGCGCTGCCAAGGGGCCTGGCCAAGGAGACGCCGGTGGCACTGAAATCCAGCCCATGCTTAAGGGCTCGGTCAGCCCAGAACAAGGGGTGCCTGTTTCTAGTGGGTCCGTCCACAGGGGTCAACTTCTTATAATTTTTCAGGCTAAAGGGAACGCCTTTTTCGAATTGCTTCTCCAAGAGGGGGCATTTTTTTTCATATTTTGTACTATGTGCTGGCGACTGCTGTCCCTCCAGGGACATCCTCAAAGAATCTGGAACTGAGCTGAGGGCTCAGCCCTCTCCCCTCCACCCTACTCTGGAAAGTAGTAAGGCTGAAGGGACTTTAGCCTTCACTGAGTGTGCCCCACCTTCATGTTGTGGACAGGGAAACTGAGGCTCCATTGAGACCTCATCCCTAACCCTGAGCCCCCAGCATAGGCCTCTGGCCCAGAGAAGCAGCGGCCGCAGCAGCAGCCCTGGTGTGGGGCCCTGGGTCACGTGCTTTTGCTCCCTTTGCCATATTTAGAATCGCTGGATCAGGGGAAACTTCTCGTCCCAGCCCCTGAGGATTCTTGGAAAGAGCCTCACTCTGAGGCCTGGCCGACTGCCCCTCCCCTCTATCCCCCTGCAAGAGAAAGTAAGAGCCTGCTCTCCCCAGATGAGCCTGGGGCCCTCCAGGCCACACCGTACCCCACTGTCAGGGGGAGCCCCTCAGGTCTAGCTGAGGTCCCTTGTTCAGTATCAACTCTGGTTTGGGGCTTAAGAAGCCCTTTTCTGCTGGAAGATGGTGGGGTTATGGCCTCTGTCCTCTGGGAACCTTGGCTGAATGGGGACAGACTGGCCCTCGCTGTCCCCGGGTGGGGAGACAGAAACTTGCCTTTGGGGTCCTGGTCTGGGTGGGGTCACATACTCCCAAGGCCAGTTGTAGAAATGAGGGAGCCAGCTGGTGGCCAAGCAGATGGCAGACACTGGCAGGGCTACCTGGGAGGAGGGACACTGGAGAGAAAGAAGGAGGCCCAGGAGGAAGGAAGGGGCATGGCCTGGTTCTGCATTTACTTTGGCCTGGTTGGGGGTGGGGGTATCCCCTCATCCCACATGGCTGCTTTCCTCCCTCAGGATCATCAAGCCTTAAAAACAAAACCAAAAAAGTCCCAAACCAAACCAAATAAAAAATGCACATGTGGAGCACCTGTATGTTCTGGATCTTTCCTCCCATCCTTACGGTAGGGGATAAAGGTCCTGTGTTCCCCAGGGACCCCTCCCCAGGGCCTAGTCCCTTCCCTCCACACTGGCTGTTCAAACCTCCCCCACCTCTGCAGAGGAAGTCGCAGTCTCCAGGGAGCACTCTGGCCTCCCGGTCCCCCAACCTCCTGTCCCACCTAGCCCCTCCCCCTGGCCGCCTGTCCCAAGATGGCAGGGTCCTTTCTGCTCAGCACCAGCCCTGCCATGCTCGGGATCCCAGCCTCCCCGCTGCCCTGGGGACTTCATTCCACTGATCACTCCCTCTCTCTCCCCCATCTTCAACTTCTCCCTCTCTCTTGGCTTCTTCCACTCTGGCTCTCACATCTTAAAATAAAAAACCAAAGCCCAGTCCCTGTGCTCCACATCCTTCTCCAGCCACTGCATCTACTCCGTGCCGGCAGACTTTAGCTATCTGTATGCCCCTGTTCCCTCTTTCTCACACCCCTCCGCCTCTCCATCCCACCCGGGCCTGTGCCGCTCCCCACCCCCACCCCCCGCCCCCTCCGCTGCCCTTGCCAATGTGCCCAGGGACCCACTTGTCACCAAATCCAGTGGACATTTTTTCAGGCCTTATCTTGTTTGACCTCTTGGCAGCACTTGACACTGTCATTTTCCTCCCTCCTTGAAACCCCCTTGCTTGGCATCTCTGCCTCCTCTTTGTCCTTGTTTCCCTCCCGTCTTGCTGGCAGCTCGTTCCGTGTCTGGGGTGGAGCATGTCTCCTCCCTCTGCGCCTCTGGGGTCCCACTGGGTCCGCCTCGAAATGTGCCGCATGCTCTCCGAGCCATCTCGGCCACTACTGTGGCCTCTACCCCGCCTGTGCCCCAAATCTGCATTTCCGGCTCCGGTGTCTCTCTTCACGCCCTTGAGTGTTTGCCCGTGTGCCCCCACCTGCCCCTCCATCAGCGTCTCCCATCTCTGCTCCCTCACGGCGCCTTCATTCACCTGGTGCCCACACCAGAACTAGGAGGGTCATTCTCCTTCCTTGTCCCCATTTCCAGATCATCACCAAATCCTACTCCCTGAAACCTCCATCTGTCCACTTCTTTTTGGTGCTGTCACCCTTGTCTCTCATCTGAATGATTGTGGAACTTTCTATCTGCTTTTCCCCCATTAGTCTCACCCCCCTCCAATCCATGCTCCACACTACCCGAGTGGTAATCCTGAAACACCTATCACACATGTCATTCCTCTCACGACACTGTCCAATGGCTCCCCGTAGCCTCGAGGATACCGTTCATAATGCCTGGATCCTGCCCCCTGGTTTCTCCACAGTGCCTTCACTTTGGGTCCGCATCATCCAGAACTGCTGTAGACAGGCCCTCACAGCCCTGGTGCCCGCAGCTCTCCTGCTGGGGGCACTGGCTGTCACCTCCCCCAAGTCCTCACGGATCCCTCCACTTTGGCTCTGCGAAAGCTGTCTTAGGGCTTCCCCCAAGCCCCTTGGCACCTGTTATCCCCTCGTCCATCACGTCATCGCTTTGCAATACTTGTTCATTTCTTGGGGGGTCTGGGTTATTCATTTCTGGCTTTATAATCAACCTGGCTGAGTGTAGATGGCAAACAACGTTTCTTAAGTGAACGTACCTCAGAGGTTGGGAGATAACCCCTTTTCTGCTGTGTGACCCCCGACTCACATCCCCACCTCTTCAGTCTCCAGGCGTCTGTCTCTCTGGGGACATCCCCAGAGAATCTGGACCTGAGCTCCTGGCAGACCCTCTCCCTTCTACCCCTGTGCTGGAGAGTCATAAGGCTGATGTCCCCCACCTCATGTTGCAGGCAGGGAAACTGAGGCCCAGAGGGCTAGTATGGCTTGGTGGTCCAGGTGGACTTGAGTTTAGGTCCCCACCTTATGACTTTGGACAATCTAGTATACTTTTCTTTTCTTTTTTTTTTCCTTTTAAATAACAGCTTTACTGAGCTCTAATTCACATACCATAAAATCCCCCCCTCACCATTCAGGGTTTTTTTTAGTATATTCACAGAGTTTTGCAGCCGTCATAGTCTGCCTTTCTGAGCCTGTGTTTTCTCATTGATAAGCCTTGCGTGATTATGGTTCTGCTCTCACAGCGTGGTTGTGAGAAGTAATTAAAAATAAGCGTGTAGAGGGCTTGGCACAGTGTCTGACCAATAGGAAGCCCTCAGCCAGCAGGAGCAGTTTGGGGGTCACACAGTGACTCGGGGGTGAAGCTGATGTTGGCATGAGACCCACATCCCCAGCAGGGCCATCTTGGCTCCCCCTGCACTGTGGCTGTTTCTGCAGTGATTTCAGGAAGGCGGCGGGGGCGGGGTGAGGCGGGGAAAGTAATAATTGCAGTTGTTCAAAAAGCCGTGAGCTGGCTAATCACTGAATCAGCCGCAACCACGCCTAGCAGCTGAGTCAGTGATTCTCAAAGTGTGGTTCCGGGGGGAGCAGTGCCGGTATCACCAGGGAACTTTACAGACATCCGAATTCTCAGGTCCCACCTCATACTTACATTCTAGGAGTGAGGCCCAGAAGTCAGTATCTGAACAAGTCCTCTGGGTGATTCCGACACCAGCTGTAGGTGGAGAACCACGGATCTAAGCAAACTGTCTACCTGTTCGGTCCCTAATCTCCTGATTGCCTTCCCGAATGAGCGGGATAGTCACAGCGTGGGGTGCAGCCCAGCCGGGGAGAGTCAGCCAGGCAGCACCCACGTGTCCCAGCTTGGCCTCCTGGGTCGGGCAAGGGAGGGCGCGGGCCCCAAATTGCAGCCAGACATGATGGGCAAAGATGCTCCAGAAAGCGCATGTCAGTCTGACGTCTCTGTTGGGGCAATTATAGAGAGGCCAAGCCAGCCAGCTTGATAGTGTACTATCTATAATTGTAGAGACAGAGAAATTGAGGCCCCAGAGGGGGCTAGAGACAATCCTTTCTCCTTGTTTGTCGCATGAATGAAGCCATACACTGGTTCTGACAGACACAGCAACACCTTGGCTTCTGGCTCCTTCTCTCTGTCTCCTCTCTGCCTAAGCTCCAGACATTGAGCTCCCTTCCACTGTCCTGAGAGTGGGGTCTGTGTGAGGACCCCTCAGGAAGACCAAGGTAGGCTGAGAGATCACACTGATTCACCGTGTGATTTGGAGCAAGTCTGTCCCTCCCTGGGCCCCATTTCTTCATCTGGAAGATGGGGATAATTATTCAAGTGCCTGGGACACAAGATGTTCTCTATCAGATTCAGTGTATCTGCTCCACTGTATTGAGCATCTAGGGTGGTGAAACTCCCATCCAGTGTGTGAACGAAGGGGAGGTGAAGCTCAGGGGCTTTTGAAACAGCGTCCACCACATGGAGCTGGTCAAGGTCAGAGACCTGCCTTCTCTTCCCTTCTCGGAAGGATGCTGGGGTGTCCAACAGGTCAGGGAGGGATGTGCTTTAGAGCTTTGGGGGCCTTCTCAGTGGATACAAACTGGGGGCTTTGGTGACATGATGTTTTAATGTTCGTTTCATGTGAATTTCTGTTCTTCATTTACTCAGTCTATGAAAAAATAAGTAAAGCAGAGCAAAGAAAGAGAGAGTGGGGATGGGGCCATTGTTTTGGAGAGGGGGTGGTTGGGGAAGGCCTCTCCAAGGAAGCGATGTTGGAACAGAGACCTGGATGAGTAAGGGAGCAATAAATAGGCAGAGGAAGCAGCAAAGCCAGTGCAAAGCCTGGAGGTGGAAATCAGTTTGGTGCTTCAGGAATGGCATGGAGGTCAGGATGGTTGGAGCGCAGTGATGGAGGTGGGGTGGGGGAGAGGATCAAGTCTGCGAGGTGGGGTGGGGGCCAGAGCTCACAGGGCCTTCCTGCACACGCTAAGTTTAGCTTCTGCTCTCCAAATGGGACGGGAAGTCAGGGGAGAGTTCTGAGGAGAGTGATGATTTCCAGCTTTGTGTTGTAGGAAGATCACCCCGGCTGCTATGAAGAGAGTGGGTCACAGTTGGGCCAGAGTGGAGGCGGGAAGGCCAGTCGGAGGTGAGATGGTGGTGGCTTAGTCAGGGTGGGGAGCTGTGGTCTGTCCAGGGATTTACTCTGAAGGTAGAGCCAATAGGAATTGCTAAAGGACAGGAGGTGGAGAGTGAGCGAAAGGAAAAATCAAAGGCACTCTTAGATATTTGGCCTGAGGTGGCAGGTGGTGCCATTAATGGAGATGGGGAGATAGGAGGGGAACAAGATTTGAGGGCAAGTCGAGTTTGGTTTTGAACATGTTCGGTTTGAGAGGCCACTAGACATCTGAGAAAGAGATGCTGAGTAGACAGTTGGACATGTGAGCTGGACTCCGGCGGGGAGAGGCCACCACACCCTGACACCTGCGAAATGGCAAAGGCCATTGTGGTAAAGGGGTGGGGACAGGATTAAAGGTGGCTCTATCTCTGTATATTTAAGGAAATGCATTTTCCAAGTCCTATGAGTTTGTTATTACCCCTGTTTATTTATTTTTAAATATTTTATTTCTTTGAGAGAGAGTGCGTGGGGGGGGAGGGGCAAAGGGAGAGGGAGAGAATCTCAAGCAGACTCCATGCCCAGCTCGGAGCCCCTTTGGGCTCCATCCCAGAACCCTAAGATTATGACCTGAGCCAAAACCAAGAGTGGGGCACTCAACCGACTGAGCCACGTAGGCGCCCCTACTCCAGTTTTTCCTAAAAAATGAGAGGAAGTGCAGATAAGCAAAAAAGCAAAACAAAAGCCAAATCACTCTTAATTTTGCCACCCAGAGATAAGCCCTGCTGACCCTTGGTATGAATATAAAAAAGTATCTATATTTGAGGGGCGCCTGGGTGGCTCAGTTGGTTGAGTGTCTGCCTTTGGCTCAGGTCATGATCCTGGGGTCCCGGGATCGAGTCCCGCTTCGGGCTCCCTGCTCAGCAGGGAACCTGCTTCTCCCTCTGCCTGCCGCTCTCTCTCTGATAAATAAAATCTTTAAAAAATAAAAATAAAAATATCTATATTTAAAAAATTAGGATCACATTGCCCTTCCGATTTGATAATCTGCTTTTTTCATTTAACCCATTGTGATGTGTCCATTTTATAGATGTGTAACTATTGACATGGAAAGAACAGTGTTGAGAAAAATAAATTTCTGAAAGTCCCAGCAGGAAGCCCTTAGTGTGGCCCATTTACCTGAGGATCTGAGGTCAGCTGAGCAGTGGGACGGAAGGATTTCTGTTCAGGGCTGGGGTGAAGGCCCATCAAGATTTGGCTGCAGCCCTTCCCAGGGAGGGGGCTGGAAGAGACGACTTCAGCGGGGGTCCTCGGTCCCTGAGCCCCGGGGCTCAGTGGCAGTCCCCCTCCCTGGGGGATGTGGCTGTTGCATTTTTCTGTGGTTAATTATTGAGCATGAGGAGCTGGTGCCCTCCCGCCTCCTCTCCCTGGGCCTTCTGTCTTTGCTGACCCAGCTCTTGCCTGGAACTGGCCAAGGAGGCCTCCTCCTCGCTCATTCATTCAAAACCCTTTACCAGCATCTGCCACCTACCTCCTCTACCCAGGGGCATGTGCTGGCTTGCAGTGCTAAGCCTGCCCTCCAAGCAGGCTGGGAGCCCCTGTCCAAGGAGGGATGTAAGTCCTTTCCCTGTCTGTCCTCCCATCAGCTCCCACTGGACAGATGTGAGACTGGCTCAGACAGGGTAGGTCACTGTACAAGCTGGACCGGATTTGAACCCAAGTCTCTCTGACCCTGAGCCCATGCCCCTGCCACCGTGAAACAGGAACACAAATAAAGCTATGTGGAAAGTGCCACATACACACAGGCAAGCGCTGGGAAGGGGCATTCTGAAGAGGGAACGGGGGGGCAGAGGGCATGCCCACGGCCCCCTAGAGCAGAGGGTGAGCAGAGTCTCAGCAGGCCCCGAAGGTGGGGTGCTTCAGGCAGAATGCAGTCCCAGGTGGGGAGACTCTGGGAACATCTGGGGAAGGCTGTGGGTCAGTTCACAAGAGGTGTGTTTCCAGAGAAGCCCATTCCCTCCGGAGTCTCTTCCAAAGGGCACATGCACGTCCAGCACACCCCCCTCCCAAAGAGGAGCGATTCCGGGAGTCTGACTCGGTTGCTTTCCCCCATCTGCAGCCTGCGCCCCTCAGCCTGGCCTGCTTGCCTAGTCACACGCTGTCCGAGGCCCCAAGGCCGCCAGCCTCTCTTCTCATGCCCTTTACCCCGCTTCCCATCCCCTGGGAAGTGGGGAACCCGTGCTCTAATCTCACCTCTGTCCTGGACATATTGAGTGACCTTGGGTGAGTCCCTTTCCCTGTCTGGGCCTCAGTTTCCTCACGTGTGCAACGGGGGTTGAGGGAACTGTTGGATGAGCTGGGTTATAAAGTTCTTTCCATTTCTAAACATCCCTTTCTGGGCTTCCCACTGCCCTCAGGGGAGTCGCAGGCCTTGAGGCCCGATCCCCGTCCTCATACCCCATCCCCCTCTGCATCCTTCCCTTCTTCCTGTCCTCCCTAGTCTCCTGTCCTTTCATAGTTGCCTCATTCTTTAATTCCTTAAGAGCCCACGAAGGCAGAGGCAATTGTCCCCATTCTGCAAATGAAGCGATACTCCTGCCACCTTGGCATTCACAGGGAGCAGGGACCCCTCCGTCGGCTGCTGACCTTCCCTGGCCCCTCAGCTGACCTCTGGGCTACTTTTCTTAAGACGGTCTTACAACTGAGCCAGGGCCTGAGGGCACCACCGGTGAGTGGCTGAGCCCGCAGGCGCTTCCTGACCGTGGGACCTTGAGCCCGTCTGTTTCCACCAGGAGCCCAGACAGACCTGCCACCCACAGCCGAGTGGCCCCTTGTCTGAGCGGCAGCCTGCAGCGAGGGCAGCTGAGAGGGTGGTCGGTGTCTGTGAGCTCCGTAGCCCAGAGCGTGGGGGCTTCTCCCTCTGGTGTCCGGCACAGAACCACAACTTCAGGGGACTCTGATTCTGATTCTGCCTTCCAGATAGTTCTTCCCAAAGCATGCTTCCCTCCTCCAGTGACTCCACAGCCCCCCACCCCCTGCCAGTCCTGTCCGTGCGGCAGTCTAACCCTCTCCCTGCTGCCGTTGCAGATTTTTGCTGGTCTTCAGCTGCCTGGTGCTGTCTGTGCTGTCCACTATTCAGGAGCACCAGGAACTTGCCAACGAATGTCTCCTCATCTTGGTGAGTGCCAGAGGCCAGGTCTGAGTGAGGCTGTGTAAGGCAGCCCCTCGGGGCTTGCGGGGGGTGGGGTGGGGGGGGAGAGGCTTCTCATTCTATGGCTCAGAGAGCGGCTTGCTCTGCTGTGCTGTGTTCCCTGAGTTGATGGCAGCCCCTCTCTGGACTTCCTGTCCTGCTTTCTAGCCGATGTTGGGGGGCTAGGGACCTCCTGCCTAAGTCAGGGCTGATGTTGGGCCCAGAGAAGAGGTGAATAAGCCCCACTCCTTCTCAGGACCCAAACTGCTAACTCAACCCCTGGTGTGATTTTTTTTTTTTTTCCCCTCTAAACAGAGGCACCTTGGAAGTGGACAGCTGACAGACAGCCACCCCTTATGTCACCCAGTCAGGGTTACTGAGTCTGGGAGAGCTGGGAGGGGGAGGGCGGGGTGCAGAGCAGACAACCCCACACAGCTGGTGGATAGAACGCGCAAGACAGACTTGGGCTTTCAGGCTGAAGAAGGGGCCACGTGACTTCTGGAATCCTCCTCAGGTCCAGCCAGGTGTAGGAACGTCCAGGAGAGGTGGTCTGAGGAAATCCTGGTACCCCTAACCCAAGGGAGCTGGGCCGGGCCAGTACTGTGTGACCTGGGCCCTGGCTCCTGGAGAGAGGGGACCAGAACTCAGGGCCCTGGTCCCGCAGGAATTCGTGATGATCGTGGTGTTCGGCCTGGAGTACATCATCCGCGTCTGGTCCGCCGGCTGCTGCTGCCGCTACCGAGGATGGCAGGGCCGCTTCCGCTTTGCCAGAAAACCCTTCTGTGTCATCGGTGATGAGCCCAGCCCACCCGCACCTGACCCCTGACCCCAAGCCCCTGACCCAGACCCTGGCTGCTGACAGAGATTCCACGGATCCTCCCTATTCCTCCCCACCCCCGCCCCGACGGCCCCGGCACCCCCCGCCCCCACTTCGGAGCCTGGCGGGGTGGCTTGGCTCCCCGGCATGGCTGTGACCTCGGCTCCCCTGGTCCTGCAGACTTCATCGTGTTCGTGGCCTCGGTGGCTGTCATCGCTGCGGGCACGCAGGGCAACATCTTCGCCACGTCTGCGCTGCGGAGCATGCGCTTCCTGCAGATCCTGCGCATGGTGCGCATGGACCGCCGCGGTGGCACCTGGAAGCTGCTGGGCTCGGTGGTCTACGCGCACAGCAAGGTGCGCCGGCGGGGGCGGGGGCGGGGGCGGGCGCGGGCAGCAGGGGCCAGCTCACGGGGTGCGCTCTCTGAGGCCGGGCAGGGGCGAGGTCTGGGGGGCAGGTGTAGGCCAGGAGGCGGGGCCTGAGGGGTAGGGCTGGAGGGGCCCACTTGGAAGCTTCTGGGTTTGGGGGTCTATGCGCACAGCAAAGTGGGGAGCTGGGGCAGGGTGTGGGGGGGCGGGACTAGATGTTGGGGGTGTGGGGCGGCTGGGGACTGAGGTCTGAATGAGGAACCTGGAAGGTCAAGGGCGGGGCCGGGGGCGTACCCTGAGTTTTTGTGAGGGCCTCACTCCTTCCGGAAGGCGGAAGGCGGGAAGGCAGGAAGGCCAGGGAGGGTCTCCTTGAAGGGAGGAGCTGGGGAAGGAAAGCGGGCAGAGCCTCTGTCAGGCAACTCCGAGAGGAGGGGAACTTTTCCCCCCTCCAGAACACCTCTCTCAAGTCATTGTGGGAACCTCCCACCTGCCCACCTCTGCCAGGTGGGCACAGGGTGACCCACTTCCCCATGCCCCTCCCCCTCGGCCCCCCCTAATGTTGTCACCCTTGCGGCCCTCACAGGAGCTGATCACCGCCTGGTACATCGGGTTCCTGGTGCTCATCTTCGCCTCCTTCCTGGTCTATCTGGCCGAGAAGGACGCCAACTCCGACTTCTCCTCCTACGCGGACTCGCTCTGGTGGGGGACGGTGCGTGAGGGTCTATGCAGAGCTGCCCTTCTTCCTGAGAACCTCCCCTGCGTGACCACTGTGCCTCTGACTCAGGGTTGAGCGAGCCTGTCCTCTCAGCTAGGGCCGGGGCCCCCTGTGACCAGCCCCTGTGTTAGCCCCCAACCTGCCCCAGTAGATCTGCTTGTGCTCCATCTAGTTCCCCACACCCAGCCCCTGCCACCTCACCCCTGATCAGCACAGGGCAGGGAAGGGGAGCGATCCATCTATGCCCCTAACAGCCCCTGTGGACGACCATAGGGCACCCCCCTCGTGATCAGGCTCCCACCTGCCTGTGCCCCAACAAGCTCTTGTGGGTGGCTCCTGAGGGTAAACTCTTTGTGTCCCCAGATCACTCTGACGACCATTGGCTATGGTGACAAGACACCGCACACATGGCTAGGCAGGGTCCTGGCTGCTGGCTTCGCCTTACTAGGCATCTCCTTCTTTGCCTTGCCTGCCGTGAGTCCCCCTGCACTTAGGATCTCCCGGCGGGGGGCGGGGGGCGGGGAGGGCCCTGGGGGCAGAGCCTGCTTAGCCCCTCTCCTGGATTTGCAGGGATGCGGGAGGGGAGAGCTCAGAGGGGCAGGGGTGAAGACCTTCTCCTCTTGTCGTCCCCCTCCGCCCCTTTCTCCCAACAACGCCTCTTCCCCTAGGGCATCCTTGGCTCTGGCTTTGCCCTGAAGGTGCAGGAGCAGCACCGTCAGAAGCACTTCGAGAAGAGGAGGATGCCTGCAGCCAACCTCATCCAGGTACAAGACGCCCAGGAAGCCCCTGAAACGAACTGGTGTGTCAACTCCTCTATGCTGACCCAGGTGTCCCAGTTTTGCAACTGTGACTCCACTTTGAAGCTCTGAGAGCAGATGTGACTTCTCCAGGGTCACATGCCAAGTCAGGGCTAGAGCTAGGATGCTAAGGGGGACTGTCAGAAACTTCCCTTGTGCCACAGGCCCAGTTCAGGCCTCATCAGAGCTGCCCCACAGTCCCGCTCCAGCCCCAGCTCTATGTGACCGGCAGTGGAGTGGGGTCTAGGGCCTCTTGTCCTGCCACCGAAAGGCTGTGCAGTTATCAGTAAGCCCGCACTGCTCCCAACACCAGTTCATTCCCCAAGCACTCACACAAGTGAATGTTGTAACTATAAACTGAGACAAACACCTTGAAAGAAAGAATAGTTCTCTGAAGAGCATTTAACAGGGTCCTGGCCCGATCTGACCTTGAAGGGGAACTCTGGGATGATGAGCCTGGGAAATTGATGCTTGAATTGAGAGCTGGAGGACTGGTAGGAGTCAAATAGGTGAAGAGGTGAAGGGGGGGAGCATTCAAAGTATGGGAACAGCATGTGCAAAGGCCCTGTGGTGGAAGGGAGCATGGTGTGTTTGGTGAACTTGAAGGCAGCTAGCGAGGCTGGGACAGAAAGCTCAAGGAGGAGTATATAGTGGAAGGGGTTGGGTAAGTGGGCAAGGCCCCGACCTGAGGGCCACAGAGAAGAGTTTAACACTTTGCTGAGAGCAATGAAGAACCCCTGACAGGTATGAAATAGGAGGAATGGGTGACATGATCAGATTTGTGTTTTGAAAAGAGGTGAATGGATTGGAGAGGGCCCCAGGTGTGCGTGGGAGATGACACGAGGCTCTGACAACTGTCTGGGCAAGGCAGGGTGCTGGACTGGTATCACAACAGTTGAGGCGGGAAGAAGTGGGCAGATTCTGCATATTTAGGAGGTGAGATTCGTGGCATCAGGAGTGAGGGAGAGGGTGAGGGAGCTGCGTGGCAGGTGACTTCCAGGTTTCTGGCTTGCCCAACTGGATGATTGATGGCCCTCCCCACTGGAGGGGGACTAGATTGGGGCAGGAGGAATGTGAGATTGGCGGGAGCACGTAGAGCGTGAGGGTCCTCAGCCCCCCAGCGAGGCAGCTGCACATCCGGGTCTGTAGCTAAGGGGAGGGGGCTGTGCTAGAGCCATTGCACCTGGACAGTAATGAAGCCCGGGGCACGGAGGAGCTCGCCAGGGGCACGGAGGAGCTCGCCAGGGGCACGGAGGAGCTCGCCCGGGGCACGGATGAGCTCGCCAGGGACACGGATGAGCTCTCCTGGGGCACGGATGAGCTCGCCCAGTGCGGAGAGCAAAGACGGAGGAGAGGAAATGGTCCAGAACGGAGCCCTTAGGAACCTCAGCATTCAGTGACTGGGCCAGCAGAGTTGAGCCAGTCAAGGAGACAGAGAAGGAGCAACCAGAGGGGTGGGAAGAAAATCAGAAAACCAGGAGTGTGTGCTCTGTTTCCCCCACTGCACTGAGACATTCTGATAGGGCATGGGGTGGGGGGAGGCAAGGGCTCCGATTTTGGGGGGACTCTGTGACTCAGCCCTGGCTTCTCTCTAGTCGGTGTGTGCGAGAGCAGCCCCTGCGGGAAGTAGTTTGGGGAATACTGGCACATCCCACCTTGGCCTGCTCCCAGCATGCCACCCTCGCACTCCCCGATCCAAGTCTGACTCAGCACCCCCTTTATCTCTCCTCCCAGGGTGGAACCCCCTCCCCATCCCTGCTATTTCCAGCCACCAGCCCAGCGTCCCGCGGGGCACAATGGCCGTCGTCCCCTGGGAGCTGGCCTTCAAGGGGCACCACAGGGGCAGGCGGCTGGCACTGTCCATGCCAAGAGACAGCTGGTATTGTGGTGCCCATAATTAATGAGACAGCTCATTGAGCTGCTCCCCAGCTCAAGCCAGGGGCCTAGGCAAGCAGCAAGTAAAAATATTCCTATCCTAGGAGGGTGCCTGGCCAGTGAGGTCAGCAGTGGGCAGTCCCTTAAGGACAAGAGGCACCCAAAGAAGGGGGGTTCTCCAGGGCTCAGTTAGGCTTAGTCCATGCCTCCCTGCCCTCCCTAATCACCGCACTCACAGTCCCTCCTTGGCTCTTCTTCTTATCTGGAGGCACAGGGACAGTCCTTCTCTTGTCCACCCCTCATCCCTCCTGCTGCAGAGGAAATCCTGCCAGTCCCTGGATGCAGAGGGGTTGGTAGGGGATGCTCTTCCCTTCCCTCCTCAACCCCGTGGGCAGTGACAGGCAGCTGGGAAAGATGAGGTGGATTTATTCGTAGTACTAAGAATTCACTCAGTTTTTATTCTCCAAACCTTTGCAGAGCACCTACCACGTGCCAAAGGATACAGTGGTGACCAAGACACGGCTTAGAGTCTAGGGGGAGAGAAAGACAACATTCCTCAAATACACGATGAACAGATACTTACTAGCTGGGGTCACGGGGGATGCCAGGAGGGTTGAACAGGGGAGCCTGGTATTAAGGGCCTTCTCTGTGGCAGGCACCGTGCTGGGCACTTAACAGACATTTGCCCTTTTAATCCTCACATCAGGCTCTTAGGTAAGTAGTATTGTATCCAGTTCACAGATGAGGGAGGCGGGGCTCTGCAGCTTTACTTCATTTGCCCACGTGACTAAAGGGCAAAGCCGGGCCTGGAAGCCACGTCTGCCCGATGACAGAGCCCAGCTCTTACCTTGGACCCCTGCTCCCCGCCTTGGGCAAGTCCTTTCTCTCTGGGCCTCTGTTTCTGTCTGGCCCTGCCAGTGGCTATGGAATTGGAACTGGCCTCTGGCTCTGGGTCTCCTTCCGCTGACCCAAGGACTGGGTCCTCTGAGGGCGGAGGGCTGGTGAGGGGCGGAGAGGCTTCGCTGATGCCGTGTCCCCCCTTCCCTCCCCTCACACGGCAGGCTGCATGGCGCCTGTACTCCACCGACACGAGCCGGGCCTACCTGACGGCCACCTGGTACTACTATGACAGTATCCTCCCGTCCTTCAGGTAGGCCCTGCTGCAGGGGGATGTGGGGGGCGGGGGGCGGTGGCTGGTTGTCATGCCCCCTTGGGGACAGGTGGCTGGGACTCGGCCCTGGAGGGTGGGAAAGGGGTGACGGCTCCCAAAGGAGTATCTGGGGCTGGCTCTGCACATTCTGTGTAATGCAGAGCCCGGAGCGTCTTCTCTCCCAGTTCGCTCTTCCCCGGGAAGGTGGGGGACGCTGGGCACAGGGCGCGGGGTAGAGCCCCGCCCGCCGGCTGCACCCCGGGCTCTGGAGAACTGGCAGTCCGCATGCTAGCCCATAGTGCCGCCATTCAGGGCCGTGGCGCCCCCAGCTCGTCTCCCCTCTGTCTGAGTTGAGGGTCGGGTTAGCCCTTGCCAGCCTGGCAGACTGCAGCTGGGGAGAGAAAGCGCGGTACGGGCAAGAACGTTGTGCCAGAGTCCAGCACCCCGGTGTGTGAATAGGCCCCGACTTTTCCGGGCCCTAGTGCCCAGAAGCGGGTTCATCCCACTGGCCCGGGCTGGGGTAAGGCTGCACCTGAGGGTGGCTGCATGCAGAGGATTATTAATAGCCATCACCAAGGTCTGTGTGGCCAGGTGCCTGGCCAGGCCCTTGGGCAGGAATGAAGAGCACAGAGTGTGGCTCAGTCCCATGGGCAGGCAGGGAATCAAGCGCAAGGCTGGGCTAGGCTGCTGTGCTCAGCGCTTCTGTGGGTGCCTTTCCCCTCATTAGCCAGAGCAGCTGTTGCGTGATCCCACTCACCCCTACACCTGGCTCCCCCTCCCTGCTCCCTCCTGGCCCCAGGGGCTTCCTAGGGGAGGAGCAGAAGAGAAGGGGCTGGGAGGGGGGCTCCCAGAATCACACTGGGTCCCCCCCACCTCCACTTGGCAGAGGCAACTCCCCCCTCAGAGACAGGCATGGTGGTTGGTTTGGAAGGAGCCTCCCTTTCCCAGGGGTAGCTCTAAGGACTCAAGGCCAGGCCCTGGGGAGTGGGGCCGGGGTTGGTTTGTTAGAAATAGAGTGTATGTGAGGGGGACGGAAGATTTAGGGGTAGTATTGGGTCCTCTGGTAAGAGGGACAGAGCTTGGTTTAGAGATTCTAGGTCCACGGGCCTTCTGCTCCTTGGAGCTCGGTTTCCTTGTCCATATAATGGGAAGGCAGAGGGGAGATACTGTCCTTCGGTTATGGAAACAGGAAGTGGCCTGGGGAGTTAGGAAGAAGCTGAGCCCCAAGTCTAATCTCCAAGAACCCAGTGGCAGGAGTGCATGCTGGAGCAGGAAGCTAGTCTAGCTACCCTATCAAGTCTCTCTCCTGAGCCTCAGTTTCCCCCTAAAATCCAGTCAGATCTGGAGGGTGAAGATTTCAGGGTGGCTGCTGGCCTCCAGGGAGGCACAGCTCCATGTCTAGGCGCTCCGCTTGATGAGCAGAGAGTAGGTTAGATCCAAGCTCCCACCTGCCGCCTTCTGAGAGTGCCCTCAAGTTGTGCCCAACCTGCACAACCGTACTCAGCAGCCCTGAGGATTTCCCAGGAACTGAGCGCAGAAAGGGAGGGAGGAAGGCTATTGTCTCCGACCCCCCACCCTGCCAGTTCTGGCTTGGGGTGTCTGCTGAGCACTGCTGGGTGTCTAGAGGCAGAGCCTGGCAGGATCTGAGCTCCAGAGCTCGGTGCCCACCAGGTGAGCGGGCGGTGCCAGGGCCCTGCCTGCTGCTGATGGCGCCCTCTCCTGCAGAGAGCTGGCCCTCTTGTTTGAGCACGTGCAACGGGCCCGAAATGGGGGCCTACGGCCCCTGGAGGTGCGGCGGGCGCCGGTACCTGATGGAGCGCCCTCCCGTTACCCGCCCGTTGCCACCTGCCACCGGCCGGGCAGCGCCTCCTTCTGCCCTGGGGAAAGGTAGGGGCCCCCCGGGGCCGCCACCTCCTCTCGCTTCTCCTCCTCCTCTTCCATTCTTTGTCTCACCCTCTCTCAGACCTGCCTGCAGCCACCATGTGGGTGTCTGAGCCTGTTCTGGGGACTCCCAGGCCTTGTCACGAGGCCTGGGCAGTTGTCGTCGGATGGCCTGACAGTTACAGACTGAGAGCCTCCCTGGAGCGGCCAGGCTGGACTCACCTGCTTGTCACCTGGGGCTCTAAGGGTCTGAGTGGGGGACATATCCGCACTGCCCTTTCCCGGCACCTCCTCCATTCATTCCATTTGTCCTCTTTCTTTCTCTGTTTCCACGTCCCCTCACTCTTCCACCCCTGCACCCCCATCCCTCCCGGGCAGCTGGAGAGAGGAGGAGGCCTCTGGCCACAGGTGCTTACGGCTCAGGTAATCGTGGGCACCGTTCTGGGGCGTGAGGGCAGGGAACCCCCTCCCCCAGCATGTTTCTCTAGAAGGGGCTCGCCACTGAACTTGCCTTTCGGGAACGAGGTGCTACCTGGAGAGAGCGCTCTGTGACTAAGAACCGCTGTAGGACCTCCGTAAACTCAGCCAATGATGACTAATGCTCTTGTCTTGTGCAACCCTTGTCCACAGCTTGGCTAATCCCAGAGGGTCCTCTTGGGATTCTCCCATAATGCCTTTCTTCCTTACTGAGGGACATTTTGCTGCTCCTAACAGTCTCTTTTCCCTTCACCTGTCTCTCCTGGAGCTTTTGCGTCTTGAAAGAAGAACAAAGAAAGGACAATGCTTACCCCCACATAAATGTTCAAAGTAGTGGAATTTCAGGCCCTTTTGGAGAAGGGAAGCTCACTGACTCACAGTACGGGAAAGGGGCTGCTCCTGCCGAGGTATAGCTTTGAGGTCAAGGATTCAACCCCACCCCCCATTCCTCCCCTGCCCCCTCCCTATCTCTTTGTTTTGTCTCATCTTCACACATCATCCCCGATCAGCCAGGTAGACATCTGGGCCTTGAGCCTCAGGTGTGATTCTGAGCCCTGGGCCCAGAACAAGGGAGGGGAGAAGACGCCAGCCACTCAGCCATCAGAAGGAGGCAGTGTGGTGAAAGCTGGCCTCTGACATCTGAGGCTGTGTGTCCTTGAGAAAGTCATCGAGTCACGCTGGGCCTCTGGATCCTAGGCAGAACATCAGCAATGTTTAGGCTGATCAGGGCTCTGGGTTCTCCAGGCTGAAAAGGCCTGGGGAACAGGGGGTGGGGGGCGGGTGGTGCAGAGGATGCTGGGAGCAGCATTTCTTTCTTCCCTGTGCTCAGTGAGGGCATCTCTGGCCAGGGGCTGGACAGGAAGCAGGGAGATGGAGGGTCCCTCCAGGTCAGGGGCTGGAGGGAGGGGCAGCATGACTGGCCAGGCCAGGCTGGGAACTCCCTGGAAGAGAGTCCACGGTGCGGCCCTGGGTCGGATTCTCTGTCCCTGCCTGAAGGCCCTTCAGTGTTACCCCCACCCTCATCCAGCCACAGCTTAAATTTGAGCAACCCTGCCCAGGGTCTGGGCCCGTGCTCTCTGGAGCTTCCAGTTTGCTCTGGTCTCACCTGGCCTGGATAGGAAGGTGCTGAAAACGAAGACGAACCTGGAGCCCAGCACCTCTCCCACCCACAACTGCTCCGGGGCTCTGAGTCCCCCAAAGCCTAGGACCAGATGACTGCCGAGGGCTTGGCATTCACTAACTCCCAGCCTTGTGTCTGTCTGCCTTGCAGTGTCTGTGTGGCCAGGGCTCAGGGTGATGGTGGTGGAGTGTCCCTTCTTCCCAGGCCCCCCAGGAGGCTGAGCTGTGACTTCTAGGACATCAGTCACCAGGCTCAGGCCAAATGGCCATGTCCTTACTCTTGGTTGTCTGGGCCCCATGGGGTGGGTGCTCCGGACAGGAGCCCCCCCACACCCCCACATACACATACACACTTCTCCTGGTTGGCCACACCCTCAGTGGCCCTTGTGGATGGACCCAGGCTGAACACATTTCCAGGACTTCCCAAAGCAGGACTTCCTGGGGGATGGTCTTGCCAAGGCCAGCACCTCCTCTCTTTGAGGTTTTTCGATGAGGCGCTAAGACGATGTTTCTCAAGGCACGGTCCACTGACTTCCTGCATCAGCATCGGTGGGGTGTTCGTTAAAAAATGCAGATGCCTGGACCTCTCCCCAAGCCCGTGGAATGAGAATCTGTAGGGGAGAGGCACAGAACTCTGCATATTTAACATGCTGCCCAGGAGATCCTGATGCGAATCTTGAGAATCTCTGCATTCTGGGGATGCGGGCTGGAGGATGCTTTGGGTGGGGGTTCTTCTCTCCCACCAGCCGCAGGAAGCCAGCCCCATCCTGGCAGCTCCCCATGCTCTGCCCACCTGCCCCCTTCCCACTAACCTCTGTTTGTGTCTTGTTCTCAACTTCCAGCCAGATGTTTAGTAATAAACGGAGTTTCTTTCGGATCCACGCCAGCTGGAGACCGAGGTACCCCCTCGCCTGCTCCTCCTGTCCCCACTCCTCTTTGCCCCACCCGGTTCGGGGGCTGGAGAGGGGGACAGGATAGGCCAAGGACAAGGTGCATGTGCCTGCCGCCTGCCGTCTGCCTTGGGGCCCTGACGAGCCTCTTACCTTCCTGGGGAGGCCTCTGCCAGGTCGGGGGGCATGGGCCTGGGGCCCACTCTGCCACGAGGGACATCTGTAGGAGACTTGGGATGAGTTCTGGCTCTGCCGCTGACCCCTTGTGTGATCTGGGTCACATTGCTTCCCTTCTCTGGAACTCAGTTTCCTATCTGTGGAATGGGCAGATTGAACTAGAGGCTCTCTGAGGGTCCTTCCCACTCTGACTTTTGCCGGGCTTTGGGTTTAGCTCCCTGGCTTCCCACTGCCCCCCCCCAGGGACCTAGCCTATGACTGGAGGAGCTGGGATTGGTACCTCTTTCACTAACTCTAGAGCCCAGCTTGGATAGCCGCATCACCACCACGTGCCGGGCCCTGCACTAGACACAGGGATGAATGAAAGATGGCACCTGGAGGCTTGCAAAGAGCAAGGGCTGTTCAGTGTGATGAATGCAATGAAAGGAGGAAGCAGAGGGGCTACAGAGCCAGGGTCAGGCCCTTCACCTAGAGGAGGCCCCAAAAAGGAGTGGATGTGGGGGAGGGCATCCCAGGCCAAGGAAGCAGCATGCATCACGTGGTGCATCACGGTGAGGAGGCGAGAGAGAGAGAGAGAGAGAGAGAGAGAGAGAGAACAGCCATGGGGAAGGAGCAGGCAGCCCAGCATGGCCAGATCGGAGAGTGCGGGGTCAGGAGTGAGGTCGGGGGCAGAGCTGGATCATGAAGAACCCCAAAGTCCTGTATGAGCGCCATCCTGTAGGCCCTGCCTGGCAGCCTGGGCTCCTTGAGTCTTGGGTTGCCCAAAAGTGCTTCTGGAGCCTTGTGGGTTGAGAGGCCCATAAGTACATGGGTGACAGAGCTCCTGGCTGCTCATCCAAGAGACAGTGCCTCTTAGGAACTAGTGTTCTGGATCCAAACCTGGCCACAACTTGCTAGCAAGGGGAACGTCACCTTAAGCCCTGGGTGCCTCAGTTTCTTCAGATGTAACATGCGGATGGTAATTGCATCTGCTTCCACTCAAAACGTGCCTGGCTCATAGGGAGTGCTATATAAATGGTCGGCCTTGTTCAGTGTGGTATGTTGAGCAGTTAAGGTCTTATTTTTAAAAATAGCTTGGAAACCATGGCTGATGGAAATGGGGACACACCTGAAGGGTTAAGCCAAGGAGTCTCTGGGTTAGACCTGCCCTTTTGCAAGATGACTTTGTCTGTGTGGGCATGATGGGCAGGAAGGGCAAGGCCGGGGCAGAGGGGCCAGCGATGAAGCTGCATCCACAGTCCTGAAGAGAGGGGCTGTATGCAGCATCAGAAGGGGTAGGCTGCCTCTTGTCCCCATGTGATTGGCCTTTGGTAGCAGATGGAATCCTTAAAGTCATTCCTTGTGGATGCGAGCACAGGGGTTGACCCAGCAGGGCAGTCAGAGGGCAGCCTGTGACCAGAGCTTGCCCTCCGCCAAAGGATAGCCTCAGTCAAGCCTAGCCCGTCTGTGTCCCAGGCATCAACAGACCCTTTAGACCCGTTTCTCAACCTCGGCACCATGGAAGTCTGGTTCGGAGAATTCTTCATTGGTTGGTGGGGGAGGGGGCTGTCACAAGCATTATTTAGCACCGTTTCGCAGCCTCCCTGGCCTCGATCAGATGCCAGGAACACCCTCCAATGTGACAACCAAAAATGTCTCCAGACATTGCTCATGGATTGGGGCCTAGTGAGCAAAATTGCCTCTAGTGGTTACCGCCCTAGACGCTCTCCTGATCGTTAGTTCCAGAGAAAGAACAGTGTCTCAAGTCAGAAAAAAACGGGTTCTGATCCTTACTGCATCCACAGGGGCTCTGGGACTTTGGGCAGGTCACTTTCCCTCCTTCCCAGTCTGTAACCTAGGGATGGTAAATGTGGAGCCCACCCCACAAAGCAGCCGAGAGAGAGCTGGAAGGGCCAAGGCATTCAGACAGGACCGTGCGTGTGCTGAGGAGCCCGGGACGGGAAGGAGTTCTTCCGATGTCCACCGCTTGCCAGGTTTCTTTCCATTTTGTTTGAGCTTTTAGGCTCCAGAGAGGCTGACGTGAGCCATTTCCTGGGCCTTGCCCAAGGAGCTGGAATCCAGGGCCACCCCTGGGAAAACAGTGCCTTCTTACGTTGAAGAGGAGCCCAGGGCCTCTGGCTGGCTGGAAAGTTACAGAACCCCACAAACCAGGCTGGAAGCTCCTTCAACCATCGCAGAATCAGAGCTGGAAAGGGCCTTTCAAGGCCTCTAGTACAAGCCTCCAGACCCCTTCCTCCCCAAGTCCTGCTGAGAGCAAGCTCAGTCTTGCTTGTATACTTCTCATGACAGGGAGGTCACACCCTTCCCCCAGAATGTCATTGGAGTAACGTGCTGGGCGCAGAGATCCGGAGTTCCAGGCCCTTGGCTATGTGTCAGGGCTTTCTCCACCCCCCTCTTGCTCTCCCTCTTGGAGGAGTGGAGAACAGAGGGAGGGGTTGCACGGGCCGGGTGGGTGGGGGGTGCTTGCCAGCATGAGGAGAGCCTGAAGGAATGGCTCTGCAGAGGAAAGTTTGGGAGAGCCAACCTCAAACTTTGGTTGGAATCTCTGGGATGTGTTGAGGGGATCCTGGGCCAGCAAACGGCATGCTGGATTGTGGGGCTGCCTCGTCCTTCCCTTCTGATATCCTTGGGGCCCCAATCCATGACCTATAACTTCTCCCTTCTTAGAAGGGCAGAGGTCCCTACTCCTAAGGATGGCCCTACATCCTGGCTGCCTTCCCGAAGGTGCCTCTGGTTTCGAGATCTTCCTCACTTCAGTACCTTGGCTCTGTACTCTGTACCCCATGCCCAGGGCATGGGGGACGCTAGCTCTCATCCAGCCCTGAAACCAGAATCTGTCCTCTGGTCAACTCTTGACCTGAAAGTCCTTGATAGTAGGTGACACAGTCTCCTCCCCCAATCCATGCCGCACCTTAGGCCTCCTCCAAGACTGGCTGGTGCTTTCCTGAGCCAGGGCCCCGGACATTTGGGGTGGAAGGGCCCCCAACCTGTCTAAGCCACAGCAGGGAGGCAGTGGTGACACCCCAGGGCATGGGATGGGGGACCTTTGCATACGTCCTACTCAGTGAGAACGTGGTCCTTAAAACTCTTGGACACAGAGTTACTCTACCAGGTTTGGCTAACCAGGGCCTGTCCCGGGCAACCTGGGGCCTCCGCAAGGTTTGGGGTTGTGGTGGGGAGTTGGGGTGTGGGAAGGGAGGCCTGAGCACACGCACAGACACGCACATGTGTGTTCCCGTGCACACAGACGTGTGTAGGTGTTGTTAAAATGGGGGTTTGTTAGGCAGTGGGGGTTGTGGAGCTGGGAGGGTGAACTCCGTCCAGGTAGGCAGAACTCAGGCAGGGGAGACCACAGAAACACAGGTTAAGACCTTCACCGGGAGAGTGGGCACCAAACACGTCCAGGGTGTATATGTGGGCCCAGCAGCTAGAACCACAAGGCCAAGGCCCTCTGCAGCTGGCTCATTGCACCCCTGGGCAGCCCTATTTATGCTGAAGCCTGTGTGATGCAGACCTTTGGAGTTTTGCAATGTTCTGCCTGCAAAGCTGGACTGGGTCCTAAAGCCCTGACCTGACTGACCAGTGTGGGATCAAAGAGCTCCGGTAGGAAAGGAGGAAAATATACATTGACACATGTAGTTACACTGGTACCTGGGTACCCACACTGTCACACGGCGTGCACGCATGTGTGCGCGCGCACACACACACACACACACCCCAACTCCACACAGCCTGCCTCTGTGTACAATGAGGACCTGGAGGCCTTTCTCAGTGTGCATGGCCAGGTGAGCCTCTCCATCCCTCAGCAGCCTGTCTGTGCCCAAAGGGGTGGCCACCTCCACCTCCACCCACCCAGCTGTGCCAGGCCCAGCTCTCCCATCCTCCTGTCTGTCTCTGACTCCCTTCTTGGGTCTCTCTCACTCCTTCCGCTCTGACATCTGTCTCCTGTGCACCCCTTATATCTGTCTGCGAAAATGAGGGGTGGGAGATGGGGGTAGGGAGGGGACCTGCTCAGACTGACCCCGCATCAGCTTCCTGTAGGGGTCAGGGTCCCCTTCGCCACACCCTTGTTCCATCCCAGGAAGTCTCCACTTGGTGGAGAGTCAAAACCCAGTAGCCACCCCCAAGTCCTAAGTCAGCCGTGTCCCCATGCACACCCATCCCCAGCTCCGGCTAACGTGGCTCTCTCCCCCACCCGACCTGCCCTGCCAGCAGCCGGATGGGCATCAAGGACCGCATCCGCATGGGCAGCTCTCAGCGACGGACAGGCCCCTCCAAGCAGCACCTGGCCCCTCCGCCGATGCCCACCTCCCCAAGCAGCGAGCAGGTGGGCGAGGCCGCCAGCCCCACCAAGGTGCAGAAAAGCTGGAGTTTCAACGACCGCACCCGCTTCCGGGCCTCCCTGAGACTCAAACCCCGCACCTCTGCTGAGGGTGAGCCCCTGGGGGCCTGGGGCCCAGGACCTACCTGCTGTGGGGGGCGGGGCAGGGACAGAGTCTGGGCTAGGGGTGGAAAGATGGTTCTAGTCCCAGCTCTATAACGGACTGACCATCTTTGGGCACTGGTCTCCTGGTCTGTGAATTGGGCGTCATAACACCTGCTTTGCTGGGCTCAAGACTGTTCAGGAATCTAATGAGAATGCAGAAGGTGGCGCTCGGTAGTGGGGAAGAGTGCAGGCTTTAGAGCCAGGCTGCTGGGGTTTGAATCCTGGCTTTGCCACTTCTTGGAAAGTTACAGAATCCCACAAACCAGTCTTTGGGAGGTGCTGATCTATGAGAGTCTGGGCATGGCTGGTGCCCAGGGCCCCCGCTTCCCTGCCCAAGAAGCTGCCTGGCCTTCCACCCTCTCCTGCCCCCATGGAGCAAGGATAGCATCTGCTCTCTGTGCAGTGCACCAGCCTGGGAGAAGCGTTTCTCTTCCCCGGAGACAGAAGGACTTGCTTTCAGGGCCTTACCCAGCAGCAGAGCTGGGCATGGGAGCCAGCCCCTCGAGCTTCCTTCCCTCTTGGCTGAAGGATAAAGCTGTGTGTGTGATTATGTGCAGAGGTCTCAGGTCCCTTGTCTCTGAGGCTCACTGTCCTTGTGGGACCAGTGGGCCTTCCTAATTTGCATCAGGCCAAACCAGATGTGCCCTAAAACAACTCCCACTTACCTGGCCACTGGGCAGATTCTTACCCTGACTGGTCAGAGGGCAGATGGGTGTGCAGGAAGCCAGAATTTTCCAACCTGGGTAAGGCAGCCAAGGAGGCAGGAGCCTGGTCTGCCTTGTGCCCCCAGGAAGGTTCTGGACCCTTTCTGAGCCTCCCTCTCCTGATCGGTATCTCTAAGGGTGGTTCGGCAGGTGGTGGTAGGAGTTGGGAGGGGCCCCTTCTGCTGCCACCACCCGGGCCCCTAACTTTCCAGAGGGCCCCTCGGAGGAAGTGGCAGAAGAGAAGAGCTACCAGTGTGAGCTCACTGTGGATGACGTCATGCCTGCTGTGAAGACGGTCATCCGCTCCGTCAGGTGAGTCTGAGGCCTGAGGTGCCCCCCCTGAATCCGTCTGCCACCCATCGCTGCTCCCCATCTGGGGCCTGCCCTCATGGCCAGGCCTGGCCTAGCTCCCGGGCACACCAGCTGCTGCCCGCCTGGCACCCTTGGGAGCAGGCTGGCGGGGACCCTGGAGTGTGGGTGGGGTGGGAGGTGGCATATGGCTCCCAGCAGGGTTTGCTCATCCTCTTCACGGCTGGAGGGCTGGCTGGCTAGGGCGGTAGTCTCGGCTGCCCACCACAGTCCCTCTCCTCCACCCGCAGTGTCCTCTCTGCATCTCTCCCCTCCTCCCCGCTAGCTGTGCACCAGCCGCTGCCTCTCCCTGCGTCTGTCCTGTGTGCTCTTTCCCTCCAACTCTGTGTCTCAGTTTCATCCTCCTCTTGCTTCTGTGTCTCAAAGTTTCCCTCTCTCCTTGGGTGGCTTGACCTCAGCTTGTCTGTCTCCCTCAGGGCTTCCTCTAGAGCAGTGCTTTTCAAACCACAGGTCACAACAGTTTGAAATCAACTTAGTGAAATCAGTTTAGTGGGCCATGGTCAGCATTTAACAGCAACAACAAAAAGGAACAGAATAGAAAATAGAGTGCATTCCCCCATAGGAGTGGCAAATAATGTTGATGAAACCTGTTTCAGTTCTGTGTGTGTGTGTGTGTGTGTGTGTGTGTGTGTACCGGCTTCTGATGTAAAACATATTTCTGTTTTTCTTTTTTTTTTTTTTTAAGATTTATTTATTTGAGAGAGAGAGAGCACAAGCAGGGGGAGGGGCAGAGGGAGAGGGAGAGAGAGAATCCCAAGCAGACTCCCCGCTGAGTGTGGAGTCCAAAGACTGCGGGGGCTGGATCTCACCACCCTGAGATCATGACCTGAGCCGAAATCAAGAGTCCGACTCTTAACCGCCTGAGCCACCCAGGCGCCCCGTAAAATGTATTTCTTATGGTGGGTCTTGGTCAAACAAGTTTGCCAGTCCCTGTCGGGCTGGCTGTGCTGGCTGTCTCCCCGCCTTGACAAGAGTGGCCCAGAGTCTCCTGAGCCCCTTAGCCATGGCTCTGGCTTCCACGCTTCTGTGCGTGGAGTCCTGGCCTAGACCCTGTCTCCAGCCTGCAGCTCTGTAGCTTCAGAGACTCCCTTTACGCCCAGGCCTTCCAGGCTCACCTCCTCTCCTCTCTGCCTGATGCATCTCCCCACAAGCCTCTTTGTTTTGTGTTCCTTGTAAAATCAGAGTGAGCTGGGCCCCTGGCCACTCCCCAGAGAGTCTGAGGCCTCTCCCCACCCCCTTTTTACACATGCTGTCTCTCTCCTCCAAGTGACCAGCTTCTGGAACACATCGCCCGAGCCGCCACCTGGCCCAGGTCAGGTCTCCTTGGCCACCCCCCAGATCCCTCACACCCAGCATGCCGCAAACCTGCTCTTCCTCCCTGTTCCCATTTCAGGCAGCGGCATCACCATCCACCCCGTTGCCTAAGCCATGGGAATTATTCTAGACTCAGACTCGGAACCTTGAAGTCCCTTTTAGTCCTGAATTGCTCCCAGCTGCCCACTCCCAGCTCAGGCCCAGCCCCTGGGTCTGGTTGTCCTGCCCAAGACTGTGCCCCTCTGGAGCATTCCCCCACCCAGGCGGGCGGAATGATCATGCTAACGCAGAGAAAACCCTTCCCCACCACCCCAGCCGCCCATTGCCCAATCTCTGCCAGGGATTCCGGGCTCTTCAGAGTACCTCCTCCCCCTGCCCGCCAACCTCCTTTTCAAGGCCAATCTCTTTCTCTATCTTCTTATATGCCACCCCACCTCCCCAGGTGGATCAACCCCTTAGCTTCACATTCTGTCCCGGCTACTTTGAACAGAATCTCACTCACATGCCTCCATGTCTATCTGTGTCCAGAAAGCCTCTTTTCATCCCCCTTTTGCCCTTGGGAAGTATCACTCTCAAGCCTTGTCCTCTGCCCTCCCCAGCTGAGACCCTCCTTCTCATCGTCCCAGACCACTGTCTCCATTCCTTGACATGGCCCTCATCACCCCATAATTGTGTGTCCTGTTTCCCACTCCAGAACAGGGCTCCTGAGACCAGGGTTTGGGTCTGATGCCTCTTGGGTGCCCAGGGTCCAGCACAGTGGTGCTAACAAGCATTTGTGGAGTGAATGCAAAAATGTCTTCCCCCAAGCGGTCTTGATCACCAGTGTTCACAGATGTCTGCCCTGTGTCCCAGCTAGCAGGAAGAAACCAGGCCCGGTCCCTGCGTTCCCAGGCTAATGCTACTGTAGATTTAGACACATTAAAAAAAAAAAAATACCAAAGAGACATCCGGGGTCTGGGGGTGGACCGTGGTGGGGAGGCAGGGAGGCTGGGAGACCCAGCAGAGGCTGTTTGCAGTGACCCAAGCAGAAGGTGCCCTCATGCTAGGCAAAAGGTTAGCAAAGGGATGGAGAAGGGGCTAGAAAAGAATCCCTTCCCGCCGAGACCCCCTTTCCCGGCAGGATCCTGAAATTCCTGGTGGCCAAAAGGAAATTCAAGGAGACACTGCGACCATACGACGTGAAGGACGTCATCGAGCAGTACTCGGCGGGGCACCTGGACATGCTGGGCCGGATCAAGAGCCTGCAGGCTCGGTGGGTGCGCTGGCAGTGAGGCCGAGGCCCCAGCCCCAAAGCGGGGACGGAGGGCCCGAGCTCCCCCACCCGCCTCCCGCCCGCGCCCGAACAGAGCCGCGAGCGCCCCCTAGGGGCCGCTGCGGGAGCTGGAGTTTCTGGCCTGGGCAAGGCTTCTGGCTCGCAGCGCGCCACTGAGGCCTGACCTGGCACCTGTCTTGAGCCTGAAGAAGGACCCAGCCGCACGTCCTCTGTGCGAACCCTACTGACCTGCACTCCTCGGGCGACGTCTTTAGATGACTGTTTCCTGGTCCTAAAATAATGGGATTAAAATAATTAATGATCTCCCATCTCCCAAGGGGATAGGCAAATTGTCTTCAATGCTGCCCACCTCTTGCCTCTGGAACCCTCCCGCACCTCTTCTCTCCACCCAGCATATAGGAAGAATTCTTGCACCAAGACCCTAATCACCTACACCTTGCCCTTCTCCTCTTGTGGTCTGCATTCTCACTGCCCATTCATTCTCTTGTTCTCTTAAGAAATAGTCATTGGGCTTTTATTACTTGCCAGACAGTTGGGCTCTGGTGGAAAGCAAGAGTCCCTGCCCTCATGCAGCTTTTATTCTAGTGGAAGAGAACAGATGATAAATAAGATGGAAACTAGACGATGTCAGATGATGATCAAAGCTAAGGAGAAACATAAGGGTTAGGGTGTTGGGGTTTGTGATTTTAAATAGGTAAGAAGGTGACATTTGAGAAAAACAAGAAGAAAGGTGGGGCAACCAGCCCTGTGGCTGTTTAAGAGTTTTCAGAGGGAAGAGCAAAGGCTTGGGCAGGTGTCTGGGGTGTTGTTTTAGGAACAGCAAGGAACCCAACGTGTCTGTTCTGGCCTGATGAATGGCACTTGGACTGTATAAAGCTCCGTGGGCCACTGCACACACGCTGGCATTCATCCAGGGGGAGGTGCAAGCCTTGGAGAGCTTAGAGCAAAGGACGGACAAGATCTGAGCTGTATTTTTAAAGGAGCACCGTAGGTGCTGTGCTGAGGAGGACCTATAAGGGAGCGAGTGTGGAAGTCAGGAGCCTGCCTCAGACATGCGGGCAAGAAATGATGGGGACTTGGACCGAGGTGGCAGCAGTAGGGGTGGGGAGAAGTATGCAGACTCCAGATAGATTTTAAAGGTAGAGCTGACAGGGTTTTCTGATGGTGTATAAGAGAAAAAAAGAGAGTCGAGGCTGAAGCCAAGGGTTGTGGCTCGAGCAACAGGAAAAAGTTGCCGTTTGTTGACACGGAGAAGGCAACAAGTGCAGCAGGTTTGGCTCAGGTGAGTTGGGAGCTGTTGGGTTATGGGGCCCATTGGCCATCTACAGGGAGTGTTGCTCTGGCAGTTAGACTGAGCAGTGTGGACTTCAGAGGAGAGCTGTGGGCTGGAGATACAGATTTGTGTCAACAGTGTGCAGAGGAATTGCCAATCTGGAGCTGAAGACGGCACCTACTGAGAGTGCATAGAGAAAAGAGGTCCCAGGAGTGAGCCTTGGGTCCTGCGGTATTTCGTGGAGGTAGAGGAGGAACCAGCAAAGGAGGGTGAGAAGGAGAAGTCAGTGAAGTAGGAGGAGAACCGGGAGAAGGTAGTGTTTGCGACCCCACGTGAAGGAAGCTCGGGAAGAAGGGTGATCAGATGTGCCGAGTGCTGGAGTGCTGCTACAAGGTCAAGTATAACGAGGCCTGAGAGTTGATCATCGAATTTAGCAACATGGAGGTCATTTGGGATCTTGGCAACAGTAGTTCTGGTGAGATGGTGGGAATGAAAGCCTGATTGGAGTAGGTTTAAGGCAGAAACGGAGGAGAGAAATTGGAGACAGTGGGCAGAGATAAACGCTTTCAAGAATCACGCTGTACGGGAGAGCAGAAAAATAAGGTGGGACCAGCTCCAGCCTTGTCCACCTTATAACTCGCATTCCCGTTTGGGTCTCTCTTTTCCCAGTCCACCACTTCCCACCTGTCCTCCCACCAGGAAGTTGCTTTACTTGTCATGCTTGTGTGTGGTCCCTCTGCTCGGCTAGTTGGAAAACCCAAAAAGCAGAGGCCCGGCCCCTCCATCCATCTCAGTCTCCATTTGTCAGGACAAAATGGCCCCCTCCCACCAGTGCAGGCTGTGTCTCCCCTTTCAGCAGGCAACCTAGAGTTCTTGAGGGAGGGACGGGTGGCGTGTGTCTGGACCCTTTGACAGTTACTTTCTTCCACAGGGTGGATCAGATTGTGGGCCGGGGGTCCGGGGACCGGAAGGCCCGAGAGAAGGGAGACAAGGGACCCTCCGACACGGAGGCGGTGGATGAGATCAGTATGATGGGACGCGTGGTCAAGGTGGAGAAGCAGGTGAGTATGGGATGGAGTTTCGCTCGTATGGCGGAAGCTGGTCGTCGACCAAGAGCTCCAGAACGCCGCGGGGCACAGGGAGGGTGCACTTCTCAGAACCACAGCCCAGAACACCAGCCAGGGAGGCCTGATCAGGGCCCACGCGTCCGGGGCCCCACCGGTCCCCGCCCCACAGATAAGTCCCGCCTCCCAGGAAGCCCGCCCACTCCTGCTAGACGACCCCGATAAACCCACCCGCTCCTGCCAAGCCCCGCCTCCAGGTGGCTGTGGTCTCAGATAAACCCGTTCTAAATTTCATCTACTTCCGTGTAAGCCCTCCTCAGATGTCTGTCTCTAGCTCCCGGACTATTCCAACCAATCACAACTAAATTTCCCTCCGGGAATGAACCCCAGCTTCCCACCTTCGTCCCGCCCTCCGGCCAAGCTCCGCCCTTCCGGTCGCACCTCCCGCGGGAGGAGCCGCGTCTCCCAGAAGCGCCCCTTCCCGGCCAAACCCCGCCTCCTGGCCGCGCTCCTCCTCAAGCCCCGCCCAAGCCCCCAAGCCCCGCCTCCAGCCGCGCCCCGCCCCCAGGTGCAGTCCATCGAGCACAAGCTGGACCTGCTGTTGGGCTTCTACTCGCGCTGCCTGCGCTCTGGCACCTCGGCCAGCCTGGGCACCGTGCAAGTGCCGCTCTTCGACCCCGACATCACCTCCGACTACCACAGTCCTGTGGACCACGAGGACATCTCCGTCTCCGCACAGACGCTCAGCATCTCCCGCTCTGTCAGCACCAACATGGACTGAGGGGCTTCTCAGGGGCGGGGCAGCACACGGCCAGCCCCTGGGCCTGGCGCTCGGACCCGCCCCCTGAGGCCTCCGGACTCCTCTCTTACTTGAACTTGCTCCCTTGCGGGGAGAGAGGCCACATGCAGTATTGAGCTGTCTGGATGGGCGAGATACCCGCCGTGGGGGTGCCAGCGACCCGCCCCATCTCAGGAGCGTGAGATGCCAGGCCACACGGAGGGCAGCAGCAGGGGCTGCCCCGCGGCCTCTGAGCCCCCCCAGTGCCCTGCCCGTTCCATCAAGGCCCTGCATGGCCCGCCTGGCAGGGGCACTGTCCCGGGAGTGGGAGTGGGGCGCTGGGGTCCTGGGCCCTGACCCAGCTTCCAGCTATGCAAGGTGAGGTCTCTGGCCCGCCCTTCGGACCGAGCAGGGAAACCCTCCCGCCAAGTCCCCGCCCCACTTGGGGGTGGGCCCAAGGTGCCCATCGGTACCCACAAGCATAGGACCCTGCCACAAGGCAGTTGGGCATCATATATGCAAACTATGTTAAATATGCAACTTTGGGGACCCCCATGGGGTCCCTCTGCCCCTCCCTTCTTGGGAGATGGGCCCCCAGCAATAGCTGGTCTCAGGCTGCTTGGCCATGACCCCTATCCCTGTTCTTTGGCTTATCACCCGCTCCTCACCCAGCATGGGGCCTGTTTCTCCCTTGCCTCCCCAAGGGCAGTGCTTGGGCTTTTCTTCCCATTCGCAGGTATCCCCTCCCAGGGGCTCCTTCTTCCTGCTGGATGTCCACTCCCCTCCTAGGCCCTCCAGACACATTATAGCAGAAGTTTCTGTATTTGCCTCCAAATCTCCCATGGACAGTGCTCCCATGGTCACCCAAAGTTTCCCCGAACATGCAGAAAGTCTCACACTCCCTGACACACACGATCACACACACCTGGAGATGTGCGCACACAGCCGTTCAGCCTTCCTTGGGCCTCTGCAGCTGATGCCAGTGGCCTGGCCTTGCAGGGTGATGTCCACTAAGAGGAAGCCTGCCACTCCATCTAAGTAGGAGAGGGAGCTCTGAAGTGACCCCAGGCCTCTCTAGGCCTCACCTCCGAGTTTTACCAGCTCCCTTTTCTCAAGAACATCTACTTCTCACTGGTCCAAGAGCCCTAACTGCTGCTTCTGCTGCCCCCAAGGACCCTCCTTGGCGTCCCTACAGCACAGCTCAGGCCTAGACCACTGGGGGCTGGACAGCACTGGAAAGACCCCCGGCCCTTCTCCAGGGTGGTTATCAGGCCTGCTTCCACTAGACTTGCCCCTTCCTAGTCACTGTCCCTCCCTGAGAGAATAATAATGCATCTAGCCACTCCTACTTGGCCGGCACCAGCTGTGCATCTGACACTCACAAGCCCTGTTTCCCCGCCTTTTGCACCTCACTCTTCACTTCAGTTGGCAGCCCCCCATACTGGCATAAGTCCCCCCCCTCCACTCCAGGCCCCCAGCACCTCTTTGGTATCCTGACCGTTCTGTCCCTCTTTTGCAAAGCTAATGCAGGGAGCAGGAGCGTGATGGGTAGTGGACCGATGGTGACCCTCTGTGGGGTGCCAGGGAACCAGGGGCTCAGGCCCAGCTGCCTGCATCTCATGACTGGGGACCTGCATGCACCAGCACCAGGGCTGGGGCTGGATCTTGCTCAGCTCCCTGGTGCCCAGCCTCTGCCCCAACAGACCCTCTGCATGTGACCATCATGCCCTGGATGGAGCCTGTCCTGGCTCACCCCACCTGCACTGCACTGTCCCCAGAGAGCCACCCTCTAAACCCTCAGAGACAGAGCTGTGGAGAGGGGCAGGAGAATGGGATTACCCTGTGACCAAAGGAGATTTGGGATGAAGCCCTCCCTCCTACGACCGAGTTCCCCCCACAACCCAGTTCTCGGACATGCAAGTACCTCACTTTGTTAACTTATTAACTTATTGGTTTCATTAAAGTTTTCAGTAGGAGGTGGTTGCTTTTCCTGTTCAGTGGCGGTGGGGTGGCGTACCTGGTCTGGGGGTGGGGATGAAGAAATTTGGATTAGTCAGCACTCTTTTGGTTGTAAACAACAAAAACCTAATGCCTTATAGCTTAAAGAAAAAAAAAGAAAGAAAGAAAATGGAACCTATTAGCCCGGATAACTAAACTGTCAGGTGGATAGAGTGGTTTTCGGCACAGCTAGAGCTGGGTGCGTAACATGTCCGGGCTCTGCCTTCTGTCTCAGCCTCCCTCTCAGGCAGGCTGACCTCTCATGATGACCCCTGGCACTTACACATTTACCTGCTCTTGGCTTAGGGCCCCCAGTGAAAAGTGAGTACCGGTTTCCTAATAGTTTGTGTCAGTCAGCGTCCACTTAGGAAAACAGAAACTAGGCTAGGTTTTCAACAAAGAGAATTTTCAAAAGGGGCTGGATTACACTGGTGTAGGGGGGCTCAAAGAGCAAAAAGAACACTGAGATAGCTGAGAGGGGATCCTTGCAGGCAACAGCTGTCTCTCTTAAGGCTGCAGGAATATAGGGGAGAGGTTGGGGTTAGCAGAACCCACAGGCTTGATTGCGGGAGTGCTGTAGTGCTAGGGCTCAAGAATCTGAAAAGGGGGTCTGGCTGGCTGGTCCTAGTACCTCTTAGGGGGTACAGTGAAGCTTGTCTGGGAGCGCAGGAAAACAGCTGACGCCTGGTGTCAACTGTTGGCATTAGGCTGCGCCGATAAACTTACAGGCAAAGGAAGAAGGAAGTCTCCACTCCTCCTGCCTTCCAACCTTTCCCCAATGCCCCTTATTGTCAAGGCCAGCCAACAGAAGTAGTGTGATTTGCAGAATCCCAGCCTCAGGATCCCAGAGCAGAGTACAGAAGGCTGTGTTTGGGACTAAAAGACCGTAGCTTCATAACTGGCACAGTCCACCCCTTTGGGCGGTCAGGATCCATATACATCATTCCACACACAGTTGAACCTCCATATAATAACAGTAGCTTCCACCTAATCAGATGAAGCTACCCTGCATATAAATGAAGACACGAACCCTCTCCCCTCAAATAGAGTCCCACCATCCAATAGATGTATCTATCTCCAGGAGTTCATCATTGAATCCATATTTGGATGATGTTAATTACTCCTCTAAATCAGTCAGAAGCCCACCTACAACTAAACAGTAAACTGTAGGGGCGCCTGGGTGGCTCAGCCGTTAAGTGTCTGCCTTTGGCTCAGGTCATGATCCCGGGGTCCTGGGATCGAGCCCTGCATCGGGCTCCCTGCTCCGTGGGAAGCCTGCTTCTCTCTCTCCCACTCCCCCTGCTTGTGTTCTCTCTCTCTCTGTCTCTGTCAAAAAAATAAATAAA
Organism: Halichoerus grypus; assembly: GCF_964656455.1. Classification (NCBI taxonomy): domain Eukaryota; kingdom Metazoa; phylum Chordata; class Mammalia; order Carnivora; family Phocidae; genus Halichoerus; species Halichoerus grypus. Next base: position 156,442,795 of record NC_135716.1, on the reverse strand, counting down.
GTCTTAAAAAAAAAATAAATAAACAGTAAACTGTAAAGTTAGCAATCACAATCTTTTTATAAAATAATAGGGGAGAAGGAGGAGGGAGGAGGAAACTAATTGCTTAGTATACAATACACACACACACACCCCAAGCAAGGAAGAAAATATGCATAAGTGCAGGACACCTCCTTCTGGTAACTGGTCCCAGTGCCATAGTTGATAGATACTTGTTAGTTGAGTAAGTGTATATATACAAAATATATATATATTTTGCTAATTGGGTAAATGTGTGTGTGTATGTATTTGTCATTCTTTCATCTATAATTGCCCTTAGCCAGGACATGAGCTAGTCAGGGTTCTTTATGTGGTAGAATGACCCATAATTAATCCTGGAGGGTCTGAATGTTCCGTGGTCCTGCACTGTTTGGGGTGCCGAAGCTTTTTGCTGACTTTTACTGTTGTCTAGGAAGTACTAAGAGGGGCCCGAAGGATCCCTGGGTTCTAGACACAGTCCTCCCCATCCTTACTGTGCGCAGCATCCCAATTTCCCTTTGGTGAAGAGGACCAGTCAGACAGCCGGTACGTAACTCTTTCTTTGCTGGTTTAGTGGCGTGAGAAGTCCAGAATGGCCAGTTAGAAGTTTCAACTTCCAATTCAGTGAAAACTATTTCTTCCCTTACTTTGAGAACAAAGACCTCCAAACGAGTGGAGCCCAACACTGTGGGGACAAGAAGCAAAAGTTCTGTGAGTGGGCCTAGTGGGCTGAGTAATCGCCACCCAAGGATATCAGATCCTAATCTCTGGAACCTGTAAATGTTCCCTTATAAGGAAAAAGGATCTTTGTAGATGTGATTAAGTTAATGATCTTGACATGGGGAGATAATCCCGGATTATCCAGTGGGCCCTAAATCCAATTGTAAATGTCCTCTTAAGAGAGGGAGGCAGAGGGAAATCTCACACACAGAGAAGAGGAGGAGGCAATATGAAGACAGAAGCAGAGATTGGGGGAGCGTGGCCACCGGAAGCTGGAAAAGCCAAGGAACGATTCTCTCCTAGCTTCTGGAGGGAGCACAGACCTGCTGACACCTTGATTTAGGCCCCAGTGAAGCTGACGGTGAATTTCTGGCCTCCAGAACTGTGAGACAATAAATTCTCTTGTTTTAAGTCACCCAGTTTATAGTAATTTGTTATGGCAACTGCAAGAAACTAATCCCGTGGGTTATTTGGTGTAACAGTGAGAGACGCTATTGATTCCTGGAACGGTATATTTTGGCCGTGTTAATGAGGATAAATCACTGTGCCCTCTATGATGGGAAGGACCCAAGGAATCAAATGGCACCAGGTGGCTAGATGAATCCCTACAGAATGATGATATATTGGGTATTCACCGTTTGTCCCTGCCAATGGTAGACTGGACATAGGGTAGTGGCATTAACCAGGGCAGCTTTGGTGGGGTAGGTCCATTTTGTTGAACCTGTAAGTAGTCACCATTCTAGCTACCATGACCACACTGGGCAAGAGCATGTTGGGCCAGCACTGGAGGAGTTGCAGAAAGAGGCCAACTGGTGTCTTTGGGAGGCACCATCTTAGCCATCTGATTATCAAGAGCCTCCCCTGCCATGGGTGCTCTTTGGTGAGATTTCGCATGGGACAGAAATACTTTAACACTCTGTGGCCATTTCTGAAAGTCCATCTGAATACCTCATCCCAAGTCCTCTGATTCTGTGCTTTTTAAGTTGCTGACCATGCAGCCAAACCATTAGCCACTGCCCAGAAACCAGTGTTGATCCAGTACCCAATGTACTTGGGAACTTGGTGGTGGTGAATATTCCAGCTAGAGAGTGCGGCGGCATGTGTAAGGGTCCAGAGGCACCAGAGAGTGTGGTACAAAGGAACAGAAAGAAGTTCATGTGGTGGGTCCAGAGAGCAAAGGAGAAAGTGGTGCAAGATGGGGAATTAGACAGAAGGTCAAGGTCTGCAGGTTTATGATTCCACAAATCATTCCAAAGAGATAGGACTTAACTGTGAGGGCATTTGGGGGCCAACTAAAGATGTTAACCAGAGGTGAAACCAGGATAGATTTCCATTTTAGAAAGTTTTCTTCCTCGGATGGAAGATGGATTTGAGGGAGCAAGCCTGGGTGCTCCCAGTTGGAGACTGCTGCAGAAATCCGAGCAGGAGATGTTGTTAAGCTAGACAAGTCCCACAGCATTTCTGTAATTGAGTAAATGTCTATGGAGCACCTGCCCTATGTCAAGTCCTGGCTCAGCACAATACACAGGATGAACAGACGCAGGAGGCCCAGTTCTGGCCCTGAGGTCATCCAGCCCCTGGGGGAAACAGATGCACAATTACCCAATGCACACGCCGCTCTTTATCTTCTAAGTTTGGCTGGCTCAGCAAGGAGGGTTTGCAGGTGGCTATGGGAGTCCCCAAACAGTCATCAAATATGGCCTTGCGAGCAGATATGATTTTAGCTTGGTGTGTCATTTATCTACTGCTATGTAACAACTCACCTTACACCTTAATAGCTTAAAACACCAACCATTTTATTTGCTTTTGATTCTGTGGGTCAGCAATTTGAGCTGGACTCAGCTGAGTGGTTCTGCTGGTCTCACCTGGGATCACTAATGTGGTTGCATCTTGACTGGGGCTGGATGGTCTAAGATGACCTCACTCACGGGCTGTCAGCACCCTGGTTGGTCCATGGACAGGATGGCTTGTGTTTGCTCCATGTGGCTTATCATCCTCCAGTAGATCCGGCTGGGCTTCTTCACACGATGAGAGGGCGGAAACAGAAGCGGAGGGCCTCTTAAAGGCTCTGACTCAGGAGCCGTACCTAGCAGTCTGGGACTGCTTAGCTCATGTGGGGTGCTCTGAATCTGTTGCAATTTTTACACTCTTGCAGATCCAAAACCCCCATGCTACCTATTTCCCAATTTAGATAGCTTATTTGATGTACTTTGAACAGTTCCAGTTGCTGAAATAACTGTTTTCCCTCTGAGAAACTGGGGGGCACACTTTCCCCCTTCCACCCACCTCATGTGTGCAACAGGATTGTGAAAGCTGCTAGCCTGGCGTATGAGTTTACTGGGGCTACAATAAAAAATGCTACAGACTGGGTGCCCTTTTTTTAAAGCCCCAGAACCTTTGCTACAACATAACTTACTTGGAATCCCAGTATAAAAGAGAAAATCAGTGCATACACACTGAGCATGTGCCCAGCATTCGGTTGCAACCAAAATAAATCAGATCTGTCTCCATGTTACATTCTTTAAACATTGTAGTAGATTATATTATCTGTCTGAAAGTCTTTCTTCCTTCATTGTTGCCGTGGCTACCTTTGGGTGGAGTATACTTCCCTACCTGCCTTACAGTGGGTTTTGTTTTTTTTTTTAAAGATTTTATTTATTTATTTGAGAGCGAGAGAGAGCACAAGAGGGGGGAGCGGGAGAGGGAGAAGCAGACTCCCTGCTGAGCAGGGAGCCCGATGCGGGACTCGATCCTGGGACTCCAGGATCATGACCTGAGCCGAAGGCAGTTGCTTAACCAACTGAGCCACCCAGGTGCCCTTACAGTGGGTTTTGTACAAACAGCGCCTGAGACTGAGTGGTGGGCAGCAGCTTCACTGGGGAGTGCTCTCAGGAGATGCCTCTGTGGGGATGTCAGGAAGGCAGGACAGGGCAGAGGGAGAAACTGATCTGTAATGCAATTTCCACTGAGGCATCTGCTGACCTTCAGGAGCTCTGGAGCTCAGGTAGCTCTTCAGGGTTGTGCCTAATAAATTAAGGGAAGGAGGCAGGCCTTTGTTTCCATGCTTCGGTGATCACTGGCCATGAGCTGCCCCCGGGAGGGCATGACTTTGGGTGAGGCAGTTCCCTATGGCCAGGGGCCATCCCCAGTGGGTGATAGTTGTAAGCCAGCAGCTGGAGAATGGGTGCACAGGCCCTGAAGGGATCTGAGCACCACGACATCCACTCCACCACCCCAGTGACTTTGTGCTTGGCCATGGGATTTACTTTGGCCAGCGGAATGTGGGGGGAAAGGATAGTGTGCTTGTTCCAAGGTAAGGCCGTAAGAGGCATGGCAAGTTCTGTCGAGCCTCTTGGTGCTTCCTTCCTCCACCATGAGAAGACTCAGATGGCTGTCGTTCCTTCATCCTGAGTCCAGAATGCAGACAGGCGGGGCAGACCTGAACCAGACTCAAAGTCAGGAGTCCAGCTTGACCCGGACAATATCAGCTGAACTGCAATTGACCTATAGGTTCAGGGGTGCTAAATGATACTTGATTTTTAGGCCACTGACTGAGATTTTAGATTTGCTTGTTTCACAGCATTATCTCAGCAAGACCTGATTAAAACAGCTAGTAAGGTGGATTTTACCAGAAGCAGTGAGGTCAAAGGTTTACAATGCATATCACAAAGCAGAACATTCTTTAAACTCTCCTTACATATCTTTGTTTTTGCCCCAATGGCTTCTGTGGGCATCAGACTCTCCTCCTTCTCCTCCTCCTCCTTCTTCTTCTCTGAAGCACAGCCTCTGAAGTGGGTGGGAGATATGGAGGACTTCCTGGAAGAAAGGAGGAAGACTGCTGGAAAACAGATACCCTGGGAGGAGGATCCTGAGGATCAAGACCCAGGCTGCCCTGCCTGCTCAGAACCCGGGTGGGTTGTATCCTTACCTCTTGTCCTCCCTCCCTGCTAGACTCTCCCCTAGCTCCTCTCCTGGACCTTATGACCCATCCCCTACCTCCCCTGCCACAAGTGTTACTTCAGCTCCTGCAGCCATCACCATCCCCCTGCCCCAGCCTGGGAACCCAGATGATGGATCAGTGCTGGTTTGCAGGCAGGGAGGGAAGCGGGGCCACCTGGATTGACCATCTCCCACCTGGGAATCCTCCCAGTCCCTGTTATATGTCTCCATGGCCACAAGGCGTCAGTAAAGACCTTGGCTTGGTGTTGTAGCTCCAGCCTGGAGCCAGGAAGGAGGCTGGACTTCGGGGGCAGGATACCCTACCATGAGGGCCCATTAGTTAGGACGGGCATGCCTGGAAGAGAGAGAGGTGTGGCAGGGCTGAGCAGTTCACGGCTTGAGAAATGGAGACTCCAGGACTGGGAGAGTAAGGGGCTGTGTTCTCTGCCCTTCATTCATTTATTCCACAATTGTTTGTTCATCTCAGCTACGTGCCAAGCATTGTTTTAGGTGCCAAAGCCACTGTGGCTCTCCCAAACTCACAAAGTCCCTGCTCACATAAAGTAGACAGCAGATTACTGTGTAGACAGAAAATAAACTAAACAAAAGCCAAACAAGATAATTTCAGAGAGGGTAAGTGCTCTGAAGTCAAGAAAATGGAAACAGGAATAGTGGCAGCATTGAGGGGAGGCAATTTTAGGAGGAGTGGTCAGGGAAGCTCAAGGAGAAGCAAAAGCCTTTATAAAAACTCAGAACTGCCAAGGCTCCCAGGGCTGGCTGGTCCAACAGCTTATTCTCAGTCCAGACCTCACTACTATTTTTCAGATGGGGAAACTGAGGCCCAGTAATCCAGGGAGGAGCCTAGAGCTGAGCCCAAGTTTCTTGACCCCCAGGTTTGTCCTTGGGTGGTCTTCCTTCTCTCAGGTCCTGAACGTGCCCTGTGTCATCCCTGGGAGGAAAGAGTAGACGCGGGGCCTTTCCCAGAATGTGCGGGTTAAACAGGAACCAGAGGAGAGGACACCTTCAGAAGTCGTAAGTGTAGAAGTAGAAAACACAAACCCTGCAGTGGCAAAGAAGTCCCACAGAGTTGATTTTCCCATGATACAATTTCAATGCTTTAAAAATATTTTAAAAATAAAATTCTTTTCCAAATGTTGGTTTTGATGCTTTTGCCTATTTGAGGGTGTGAGCGTGAAAAAGTCATTCTTCCTCTCTGTGAGCCTCAGTTCCCTCATCTGCAGAGTCTGAGCCCAGCGTTTCTGACTCCCAAACCACTGCTCCATCCAGTCCTTGTATGACCACAGGCATGCCCCTGGCCATGTCTGGTCGGGGTCCCCTCCCTCTGCTTCCAAGCGCCCACTGCCCACCCCTGCCCTGAATCTGTCTACAAGGCCATCAGACACAACCACACTCATTTGGAGATGTCCAGTGACCCAAGATGCTGGTTTGGGCTTGTTATCATCCCCAGTTTGTCAACCAGGAAGAAGGATTTACTCAAGGTCACACAGCCAGTTACTCAAGGTCACACAGCCGGTAAGTGACAGTCAGGAGTTGAACCCAAAGTCCCATTCAGTTTTCTCTGCTCAAGGCTCTCATCCAAGATGGCGAAAATCCCCAAAGCTTTGCTGCTCCAGGAACTAATCTTCATTTCCCTGAAAATACATTTCTGTGCAGTGTGTTGATCCTGGTGGTGTCACCTGGTGTGGTGCTGCCACCTCCTGAGCAAAGTGGGGTATTGCAGCTCATCTCCCGTTGGCGCTATCTGGGTCAAGCCCTAGGGAAAACCCAACCGAGAAGACCCAGGCGTGTGTCACTGGTCACTTGACCCATGAAAACGCTGCGGTCCAAAAGATGACCTAACCAAGCCCCACCTACCTTTGCTGACCCTTCTTCTTTTCTCACCTCCTGCCGATCTGCTAACGCCCCTCTACTCCCCTGAAACTGCTTTGGTAAAGTCAGTGTTTTCTTCCTCGTTGCCAAACTCAGCGGCCTCTTTTCAGCCTTCACTTTGGTGTTTCAACAGCGTTAGAATCTGTTGACCACACCTCCTTCGGTGGCTTTCATGACATCTTCTCTGCTGGTTCTCCTCCTACCTCCCCGGCTGCTTCTCAGCCTTTCCCTCCCTTCTCTTGCATTCCCCACACTTCTATCCTTGGCCACTTTCTTTTATTACTCTGCATGGCCATTCCTATGGTGATTGCTGATATGCGAATAACTCCAAAACATGCTTATTCTCAGTCCAGACCTCACTACTGAGCACTTGGCCCATTTGTCCAGCCTGCCTCCAGCTGGCCATCAACCCCGGATGTCCCGATGTGTCCATGCTGGTCTCATTGTAGTCTCCCAACCTGCTTGTCCTCCTGCTCCCACCATGGGGAAGAGCCACCTTGTCCTGCAAGCCACACTCCTAGGAATCATTTTGGCTCCTCTCTTCCCTGTGGCCTCCACTTCCATAGCCCATTTTTGAGACAGGATTTTGCCCCTAATATCCATTCCCACTTTCTTCGTAGTAGTAGTAGAACCCCCAAATTCTACTTAGACACATGGCCACTCAGAATAAAGACAACAGTTCTGAGCCTCTTTTGTGGTTAGGTGCGGGCAACTTCCAGAATGGGCCCTCCTCCTTCTCTTTCCTCCTCTCTGGCTGGAATGTTGATATAGTGGCTGGAGCAGCCCTTTTGGGACCATGAGGTCTAAGCCATGAGTGATGAAGCAATAAGGTAGAGATATTGACAATAAGCAATAAGATAGATGTTGACACTGTGGTAACCCCACCAGTCCTGGACCACCTACCTGGTCTATTTTATTCAAGCAGTTGTTATTTTGTCACTTAAAGCCACTCACCTAATCCTAAATAATCCTAAACCTATAGTTTATTCAGCAAGAGTGTCTATTTATGCCAATGTTTGGTTTTTCAAACCAAATCTCTCTTAAGGCTCGTTCCTTCTGTCTTCACCATCTCTCCCATGTACCCCACCTTGTCACCACTTGTCCTAGGGCCCTCCTGTCTCCCTGAATCGGTGTGACAGCCTTCTCAGTGGCCTCCATTTCTCCACGGTGCCCCTCTTGAATTCGTTCTACTCACAGCAGTCAGAGTGATTTTTCCAAAATACAAACCTAACTCTCGTTCCATGCTGCACAAAGACTCCACGCCCCTCCCCCATTACCCACAGGATCAAGTTCAAGCTCCTCAGCCTGCCACTCAAGGGCCATCCCTCTTTGGCCCTTGCCTCCTTCAAGTATGTCACTCACTTGTCTGACCACCACCCTACATGCTAACACACTGGCATGTTGCCTTTCCCGATCAAGCCTTATTCGTTCATGCCACTTGGCCATTGGACACACTGTCACCTCCCCTGGGATTTTCTTCTTTCATGTGCTCATGTCCAATTCTACTCCATCCATTCCACCATGTGAGCACCTAGTGTGTGTCACAAACTTTGGGTAAGTGCTGTCATAGCAGCAACCCATGGTAAGTACCATCATCATCCCCATTTCACAGATAAAGAAACCGAGACTCAGAGAAAGGAAGTGAATTAGCCAAAGTGCACATTCACAGTGGTAACTGACACTGACTCTTCCCAGTTCCAACGGTTCTCTTCATATATGTCCTCTGACGTCTTCTCCATCCCCACCAAACATCCTGGGGCATGAGAGACCTGAGTTCTAATCTCAATTGAGCCACTTAGTACTACCACTTGCTGTGGTAGAGACTGCTGGTTGTCCGTCAAAATCCATTCTTCCCATCTTCTGTATAATAGAAAGCATATTCCTCAGTCTTCCTTGCAGCTAGGCATGGTCCTGTGAATAAATTCTTGTCAAGAGAGTTTGGGTAGAAGTAATGTGTATCTGGACCTTAAAACATTGGTTGTGCTTATTTCCTCGATATCTTCTTCCTGAGAGCTGGACATGGAGACTGTGACCCAGCTTCCACTCCACAAAGACAACCCCCCCCATTTGGGGCGCCTGGGTGGCTCAGTTGGTTAAGCAACTGCCTTCGGCTCAGGTCATGATCCTGGAGTCCCGGGATCGAGCCCCGCATCGGGCTCCCTGCTCAGCGGGGAGTCTGCTTCTCCCTCTGACCCTCCCCCCTCTCATGCTCTCTATCTCATTCTCTCTTTCAAATAAATAAATAAATAAAATCTTAAAAAAAAAAAAAAGACAACCCCCCCCATTTAAAAAACCAAAAACAAAAACCACCCAACCCCCAAAAACCCAACTCCAAAAAACAAAAGAGCCAGCTTGGACTTGAGCAGCCATCCTGGCTCATGAGGTTGGGGTCATGAATCACAGAGCAGCAAGAAGGAAGCAATCTGGCTCTGAATGAGTAAAACTAGAAAGAAATATTTTCTACCCTTTAGCCACTTAAAAATGTTTCTGGTTTCTTTTGTACAGCAGCTGGGTTGACTGATTATATGTACTATCCTAAGTACATTAAATTCAATAAATTACTAGCTGTGTAGTGGTAAGCAAGTCCCCTCACCTCCATGAGCCTCAGTTTCCCTGCCTCTATGTAGCCTGGAATAATAATGTATTAAGTCAGATCACTGGGAGAATTAGGTGAGATCTTATGAGTCAGTACTCGATGACCTCATAAGCAGACAGCTCATGTAGTTAGGGCATGTGTTTAGCTGGAAATTTGAAAGACTTTGATGGGAAGAAGAGGAGGAGGAGGAAGAGGAGGAGATAAAACATAGCTATTTCAAAATAGTCACGGAAAACTGAAGAACTTTTTGGGATTTCTACACTCATTTTACAGTAAAAATGTTATTTTGAATCACATATAGAGAAACAGGCAACTTACCCAAATTAAATGAAGGGGAGTTGGTTCCCCAAAGAGAATTTGGAGAAACCTTTTAGCAGTGGGGGGAGGACTGGAATCTGGAAGGCGTAAACAGCAAATGTCCACTTCTGCCTCTGGGTCTCCCTCTGCAGGTGGAAGAGCCGCATCCTTCCAGCATTTACATGGGACATGATTTGAAGTCACTGTCCCCACGCTGCCCTCCTGTCTGGACACTGTTACCAGCTCCCACTTTCTCAGCACCTATTGCACTCGCGTTGGCCACAGCGATCACATTCTGGGAACTCACGGCGGGCCAGGCACTGTGCTGAGCATGCACACATCAGCCTCTGGCTCACCTACTCTGACCAGTCGGGTGGGTATGTATTTATACATATTTCAGATTAGAAAGGAAAACAAACACAGAGGCTCAGAGTGGTAAAGTGGCTTTTCCAGATGTCATATATGTAGTTTGAGGCCAGAATTTTAATCCAGGTCTGGATGACCCTGAGACCTGGGCTCGTCTCTCAGCCCCTGTGGCCAGAGTGTTGACCTTGCTCTCTGGGTGCAGAGCCCCGGCAGAAACACAACTCTGCCTGTGTTCTCCAACTGTCTCTGAGGAGCACCAGAGCATTCCTGTCCTTAGTTTAAATCCAGAAGCTCTTGAGGGGGGAAAAAAAAGGGAGAGATTTAATGATATAAAAATTAACAACTCCAAAAGTCAAAAGATACCTTAAACAAAGTCAAATGGCCAGCAACAGATCAGGAGAGAATATCTGCAACATTTACAAAAGACAAAGGTTTGCTATTCATAATATATAATGAACTCTTCTAATTCACTAACAAAAAGGACAATCAGCCGAGCAGGAACATAGGCGAGAGCGTGAACAAGTAATTCTTAGGAGAAGAAATACAAATAAACAATATTATCATTGGTAATCAAAGAAAGAGAAATTAAATAACCTTTTTTTCCTTTCAACTCAGGGAGGTAACTATTAAAGACATGGCTAATGCCCAGTTGTGGTGGTCAAGGGTGAGAGCCAGCGGGCGCTCGGTCACGGCGCTAGCAGGAAGGTGATTGGGAGCAGCTGCTTCGAGAACCATTTCACAGTGGCTCTCACAGTTTTATTTGCTCGTATCTTCTGATCCAGGAATGCCCCTTCTAGGAATCCATTCTACAGAGATATTCCCACAAGGGTTCAAGGGTAAACATACAAGGATACTCCTTGTAGCATTATTTAGTAACAGCAAAATTCAGCAAAGAAGCTCAATTTCCATCAACAGGAGACCGGTTTAAGTAGATTATGCACACTGCAGTCATTAAAAAGAGTAAGATGGAGCCATATTTACTGACAAGGGAAGATTTCTAAAAATACATTAAGTGAAAAAAAATCCAATTCTATAAGATTGTATAATCCTATCATTATGAAAAAGGGATATACGTGTATATAATATACGTGAATGTACACATCGTATGTATGCATGTGGGAAAACCTGCAGGGCCTTTGAATTTTCACTTTATACCTTCTAAATTGTTTGAGGTTATTTTGCTTCTCGTGCATATCACTCTTGACTAAAAACGGAGTTTTTGTTTTAAAAACAAACACTACTTGACTCACATTCTCTGCCAGACCAGGGTAGGCTGGGCGCCAAGAGGATCCTGCTGCCTGGATGTGCCAGTTTTATGGCAAGGCCCATAGCTGGAGCTGTTCACTAGAAAGGGGTAAAGGAGCAAGTCCATCTGGAGACCACCCTCGGACAAGCTGTGTAGGACTCCCTGCCCCATCCCTGCCTCACCCCTCCTCTGTGGGGCATAGCTGGACTTCATGCTTATTGATGTCCAACAGCCCTCATCCTACAAATGAGAACAACCTCTTCCCAAGAGTCCTGTGTATTGGTGAGTAGATGGCTTGACCCCTTGGAGCCTCAGCTGCCGAGAAGGAGGCCAACAGAATAGAATGAGGCCAGTAACTCCAGCCACCTCCCGGAGTGCTGGTCCACCACATGCCGGGGAAGCATTGCATTTTCCTGCCCTCCTCCCTTGGTCCAGCCTCACTGCCTCCCCGCGCCTGCGAAGTGGGAGGGGTAGGGAATGTGGTTCTCCACCTACCACGTTTAGAGCACTCAAATAACGTGCCTCGGGTCACAGGTTCATGGTTGAGCTTGCACTAGTGTTCCCAACTCCATCTTGGACTCTGGCCCGGACCCTCTTTCCCAAGCCCGGGGCCGGGAAGCAGTCACTCTAGTGCTTCCTAATACCGGCTCGGAGACCCACGTGGGGCGGAGGCGGTCAGCAATGAATCAGGTTCTTTCTTCAGAACCTCACAGTCTGGGAGGAAGAGTCCTCATTAACTCTGATACGTGGTGAAATAGGCCCTTCGCAGGTGGAAAAGGCCCTGGAGGGAGGTCTTTCAGGCCAAGGAAACAGCACAGGCCAAGTATTGAGGCTTAAGGAGCTTGCAGTGGCTGGAATGGAGGGTGGGAAGGTGCCTGGAAGCGGGCTGGGTCAAGGCTCTCTCCTTCTTGTCCCTGTGGTCATGCTTCCCAACATCCGAGCAGCTCCCAGGGGCAGGGACTGGATGTCACCTTCATTCATCCTTGAAAAAAGCCTGTGGTGTCTCCATTTGACCAATGAGAACACTGAGTTCAGAGTAGCTTTGTTTCCTCTATCTGGCCCAGCACACTCTGGGCCTTGGGCTTTTACCTGGATGTCCCACCCCACCCTGGGCGGACCCACCTCTACCCTTTCATCACCACCAGCTCTCAGGACTTCCCAGGCCCTGAGCTGCTTAGCAGCCCCTGCCTAGAACCCGTGGCACGTGACTCCACGTTGTGCCCTCTGGGCCGGCCCACAGCTCAAGTCCCGGTGTGTGCAGGCGGGTCTCTCTCCAGAGCAGATGCTTGGGGTAGAATGTGTGCCTCTTCACCCCCAGGTCACCCCAACCAAGTAGCACTGCTCTATTTGCAACGTGCTCGCAGAAACCCAGTCCCATTTGAATCCCTGCACACACACCGAGGGGATCATCCTCCCCACTGTACAGAAACTGAGGCTCAAAGAGGCTCAGTGACTTCTGTATCCCACGGCCACCAAGTGGCAGAACCAGGTCTGGGATTCTGCTCTTGCTCCACACAGGCTCAGGTCCTTGGCCAGCCCCAGCCTGGGGGAGGGGGAGGGCCCTGGGAATGCCAGAGTGGGCTTGCTCGCCCCAGCACTTACTGGGGTGTGACCTGGAGGAGCAATTCACTGTCTGAGCCCCAATTCTCTGACCTCTGAAATGGGGGTAATAGTACCTAGGAGTGCTACTCACGGGGTTGGGTGGTGGTTAAAGGAGAGACTGGAAAAGAAAGAGCACCTACTGGTTGCCATTAGGTCCCGTCATGCCTGGATGCAGTAGGCGCTCACCAAGTTGGGACTCAGGAATCCTGACCCAGCACGGCCGACAGCGGGGTGGCATATAGAGTTAGGCAAGGATGGATTAAGGAATTCAAGAGGATTATTTTGTAATCAGCTGAACGCCTAAGCTGCCTGGGAAATACTAGGATCAGACTGTTCATTTAATTTATTCGACAAATGACTGTTGAACACTGAGATGAGCTGGCATGGTGACAACGATGGCGAGAGGGTTCTCATTTATTTCTACCACGTACCAGGGACTGACACAAAGTCTCATCACATCAACCCCGTAAGGTTGATATTCCCTACAAAGATTTTTTCTCCCCCTCTAATAGGGAAGGTACTAATCAGGCCTGGGACGAAGGAGAGGCAAATGAGACACCTGGAGCACAAATTTAAGGAGGCCCTTGTTGTTAGGACTCTTAGGATGCTGGCCTAATCTTGTCCCCACGTGTGCTTGTGGTGGCCACTGTGCTGGCCAGACCCCCCTCCATGAGTTGTCCTGGACGGTGCTGTCCCCTGGCAGCTCCTTGAGGGATTGCTTAGCGGCGGAGAGCTGCCTTGCCCATCGGCAGCCACGGCCCAAGCCCCCCACGGGGCTGGCCAAGGCTCTTGTTGGGTCTGCTTTGTAGCTTTCACTACTCCCATCTGCTCCAGCCCTTCCCGTCCACAGCAGCTGGTCCTTAGGGCACTCCCTAATAAACTCCTTGCAAGCTGAACAGCATCAGACCCTGCAACAGGGTTACCCCTCACTAGCTGGTTACAACACAGTCTTTCTAAAGACTTGAATAAAAAGGTATTCCTGAAAAGCCCTGGCTCAGGGAGGATAAGCTAGAAACTACACTGTTCTAAGCACCTCATGTGAATTGACTTATTTCATCTCCACGGCAGCTCTGTGAGGAGGTACTATTAGCATTTCTGTTTTGTACATGATTCAAGACAAGTCTTGGGAAAAAAAAAAAACTACTTTGTGATGAAATCTAGTCATTGTTGAAAAGATGATTCAAAATGATGGACCTTGGCCTTGGGGAAACTTTCATCTGAAAAGAAAGGAAAAAAAAGATGGAAAAATGTCTTCTCTGTGCCACAACTCAGTTCCCAAACTTGAGGGAGCCTGACTCTTAACCCCGAAGACCCAGGCCTGGTATGGGAGTGAAGTCCACAGGCGTGAGGGCAAAAGGTTGCTTTAGGAAGTAGCCCCGGGAAGAGGTGAAAGATACACTCGGGATCCACAGGAAGTGGTGTGATCCCCGCAGGAGAACCAAGACTCAGAAAGTAAGGTGACTTGCTTGAGGTCAGGCAGCTAGTAAGAGCAGCTTCTGGAACTGGATCCCGAGGATGTCACAATACAAGCCTCCTATGTGCTGCCAAGAAGGACTCTCCATTCTCCAAAGAATCCTCCAAAGGGTAACAGGGATTTGGGGATCTGGGTGATTGACTGCCTCAGTCTTACCTTCTATTCGGTCCACCTGTCTTCCGTCCAACTTGTTAGGAGCCCCGCTGGGAAGGATTGGGGGCTGGAAATAGCTCAGCAGCTGGACTCCTTCTACACCACCTTCCACCCTGCCTTAACTCTACAAAGAAGCAGGTGTTGGGTTTTCATTGTAATCCCTTCCATATGGAGAGCACTTTGGTGTTTACCAGCTGCTTGTTAACCCATCCCCGAATTTGCTCCTCACTTACCGTGTGAGGCTTGCTGCCCTGGCAGGGCAGGGATATTAGCCCCATCTTACTAGTGGGAAAACTGAGGCTCACAGAGGAGGGAATCAGGACAGTGTCTAGACGAGGGTCAGACCCTCCCATCCCAATCCAGCCCCCTGGTTTTCATCTCTGGGTTTTGGGCAAAGCTGGGGCAAACATTGCCCATTCTGAGCCCAGATCAGTCCCTTTCCTGAAGCCTATCTGTCCTTCCTCCCCATTCTGTCTCAGAAAGCCCCATTATCTCAGGGGAGACCTTTATTCATTTGCCAAACACCTCCTGTCACCCACTCCATGCCTGTCCTGGTGGCTCCAGAGCCGACGAGGACACAGCGTACCCTGAGTGATCTCACACGCTGGAGGGAAGAGTCCTGTTAACTAACAAGCTTGGCATTAGAGTGAAGCCCAACCAGTGTTCCTCTCCAGAGTCTCTGAAATTCATTCTCTCCTCTCCAGTCCCACTGCCCTGTCCTAGCTGGTCCTCGGCATCTCTGACCTGGCTGCCTCCCTGCCTTCAGAACTTCTCTCCTGGCTACCCCCCACTCTCCGCCCCAAACAACCTAAGGATCTTTCCAGAGAGTCAACAGCAGAGGGTGGGCCAGGAGCTCACACTAGTGATCAGGACTGAGGACAAATCCTGTCAGGCCTCTCCTCTGCAGAATGGGGACTGTGTCTACTTCACAGAGTTGCTGCAAAGCCATCAGACCTTTGTTCCTTCTAGAGACCCCATGCACTTGTGCATGCCCTGTAATTGTATACTTCCTGCCTTTGAATGGGCTCTTCGCTTACATGCCACCTTCTCCAAGTCCTAAGGATGGACTCATCCTTCAAGGCTCTGTTCAACTGTCACTGTCTCCCGCAAGCCTGAACGGACACACCTCCAAGCAGCTGAAACCACTCCTTCCTCTGGGTTTGTATACCTGGCCGTCCTGTTTTCTAGCCCTTATCGCTCTTACTCGTACCAAGGTGAGCTGACTTCCAGTCACCCCCTTACTTCCACCTGGAGTGTGACTCCAGGAGGGCACTGACCAGGTTGGCACAAGCCCTGGAACAAAGCCAGCACCAGTCTGTGGATAAGCATCGCTACCATTTGCTGAGGCTGCCTAAGTGTCTGACCCTGTGTGCGGAAGGCCTCACGTGGCATGTGGTCCTCGTGACACCTGGGACGGGGGCCACATCTCTTGAGGAAATAGCCTCAGAAAACTGGATGGTGTCTTGGCCAAAGAGGAGAGCCAGGATTCAAAGCCCGAAGTGTCTGAATCCTCAGGTACCTCCCAGCTCCCCTCTGGCCTCCATGCTGCCCCAAGCAAACAGGTGAGGGTAGCACCACCAAGCTCTCCCACCCCTCCCGGGAGCTGAGAAGTCCAACGTAGGTGCCTTTGGGTTACATTCCACCGCCAGGCAGCCTCGGCCTTCCAGGTTATGATGTAACAGTTGCACAACTCACGATAGTTTTTGAAAGAAACTGTCAGTTTCCTCTCCTGGGCACTGTCAGGGGCTGTGGCTTCCATCCCACCCAGGGTCCCCAACGGCCTGAGGACTCTAAAAGCCAAATATAGCGCAGGGTTGTTGGAGTGGTAAAGAAATGAAAACGGGGGCGCCTGGGTGGCCCAGTGGTTAAGCGTGTCTGCCTTCCGCTCGGGTCATGATCCCAGGGTCCTGGGATCGAGCCCCGCATCGGGCTCCGTGCTCCGCAGGAAGCCTGCTTCTCCCTCTCCCACTCCCCCTGCTTGTGTTCCCTCTCTCGCTGTGTCTCTCTCTCTGTCCAATAAATAAATAAATAAATAAAATCTTAAAAAAAAAAAAAGAAATGAAAACGGAAGACTGTAAAGTGACCCAGTTTTATTTTGGTTTTGGAGGTCAGATGGGGCATTGCTCCACTGTACAGGGATTAGGGCTGTACAATCTTTCCCTCCCCAAGGCGGGGGCCCAGCGACCTCAGGGCCCGGGCAGCGGGGTGGAGGCCTGGTGGATGGGCGGCTCCAGGGACCCAGTGACCACAGCGGGTTGCACACGGAGAGAAGGGGTATCAGGCAGCAGCCTGCAATGGCTCAGATTGGGAGGCGGGGTAGGGGAGAATCCGAGAGGGCAGAGAATCCAAGAACCGGGAGTCCGAAAGGGGGTCCAGTCCCCTTCACTTTACCGCTGAGGCTCCGGGTCGGAGAGGTGGAGCTACACTGTCATCCCGCAGGAGGCAGGGCCTGGAGTGAGGCCAGGCGTCCCAGCCCGGGCGTCGGGCTCGGAGCACTAACCCGCTGCCTCCACCCTCACGGAGGGTGCGCGCGGGGCCCGGGCGCTTGGGGCGGACTCCGGCGGGCGGTCAGACCCCCCTTCTCCTCTCGGGCACGCCAGGCAGGCGCCCGGCCGCACTCAGCAGCTCACCGAGCCGGCGGGCGGCGCCGACCCCAAGTCCGAGAAGCAGTCGAACTCGCTCTGGCCCAGGAAGAGCTCCGGCAGCTCGCGCACGCGGTGCAGCCCGAGCTCGAGCTCCAGCGACGTCAGCGCCTCCTCGTCGATGAGTTCGGCGTCCATGCAGCCCAGGGCGTGCGCGGGCGGTGGCGGGGCCGGGGCGCCAGGCGCCGGCTGCAGGCACGGGGGCCCTCCCGGGACGCCGGGGGGCGCGGTCGCACGGCCCGGGTACAGCGTCGCCACCGGCTGCAAGTGCGCGCCGCCGGCGGCCGGCGGTGGCACGGCCGGAAAGGGCTGGAAGGCGGGCGGCGGCCCGAAGGCCCCGTAAGCCAGGGCCCCGGGTGGGGGCGGCGGCGGCGGTGGCGGCGGGCCCAGCGGCGTCCCCCGAGGCCGCAAGCCGCTGTCCAGGCCCGGGCCCGCGTACGGCTGCAGCGTCCGGAGCGCGTGGGGGCCGTGGGAGGGCGCGGCGGGCGGCGGCCTCTGCACCAGCCGGTAGCCCTCGGCGAGCATCAGGTGGTCGGCCATGACGGCGGGCCGGATGCCTGCGGGGGCGGCGGGCGGATGGTCAGCGCGGGCGTCCCGGGGTCCCGGCCAGCTCTTCCTCCGCGGCGAGGGATCCGCGTCCCGTGCCCTCCCCACAGCCTAGTCAGGCAAAGGAAAACGGAACCCGACTCGTGCTACTGCCCAGCCCAGGGCGCACCGAACTCAGAGCTCCCGCGCGCCCGGTTGTCGCAGCTCCGGGCAGCTAGGACACCACACACCACGGCTTCGGGCTCTGAGACCTCCACGCCGCGCCCCCGGCTTCAGCACCTTCTTATAGCAGAGGCGGGGCTTCCCCGCCCCCAGGCGCTCATTGGCTGGATGGGACGCTCCTGGGCGGGCCGTGCCGCTCCTCCAGGTTTCAGCCCCGCCCCTCCCGGAGCTCCGCCCTTTGGACCCCAGGCCCTGCGGGGGGCTAACAGAGCTGCCCTGGGGTGTTTGGTGCTTTTCAAGGGGTTTGGGCTGACTGTCCCAGGCATACTCAGTCTGGGACTGGCTGGGGCCAAGCTCGAACTGACCGGAAGGTGGGTTGGGAGGGGCCAGAGGTTTAGGTCCCCAGAGCTGCAGGATCACAAGCCAACCTCTTAATTTTCCAGATGGAAACCGAAGCTCAGTGGTGGAAGGGGTTTCCTGGAAATACACACCAAAGCTTTAACAGACGCGAGACTGGAACATAGGCTTTGTGATTGCCACCTCTACACAGGGCACAGGCACCCCTGGCGCAAGGTCCCACGGAAAGCCAGCTGCTTGTCCCCATAACCCCAGGGGAACCAGTTGCTCCTCCACCGGCTCCCACTTACTTGTCGGTGGAAGCATGTACTGAGTTGTTATTAAAGTAATTTATGGGCATGTCTTCTGAAGGACTTGTTCATCTTCATGTCCGCAGCACTTGGCTCGGAGCCTGGCCCAGAACTGGCTTTTAGTAAAGGTTTGGTGAATGAAGAAATGATCAAATGAACTGAAACTCATTCACCTGAGCTTCGGTTTCTTCATCTATAAAATGGGGGCAAAAGCAGCACTGACCCTACTGGATTTTTGTGAGGGTTAAATGAAGCAAGACGGGTCCAGTTGATGTGGGAAACAAAGGCAGAAGGAAATGTAGATAAAATGAAATCTCCTTGTAACCTGCAGCCCACTGACAAATACTTGAGATAGGCAGATTATAATATTCCTCCAGGATCCTGTGAGTCTCCTTTAGCGTATGAAAATCCTTTGGAACTTCCCTTATTTTTACTTCTCCCAACCCCAAGGTATAAAATCACTGCCCCTCACAATCCGGGAGTGGCGGGCAGGAGGACCTGCAGTAGCCGAGCCCACGGGTCCTGTCCCCCGGCTTTAATAAAACCACCATTTTGCACCAAAGACGTCTCAAATATTCTTTCTTGGCGGCTGGCTCCGGACCGCACCAACCTCACCAACAAGCCAACATTCAAAGAACTACATCACCGTGCCTGGCACATAGTAGGTGCTCAAAAATGTACCTCAAATGAATGAAAGGCTGGATTTAGTTCTGTCCTTGGAGATCTTCTGAGTTGGGATGTTGCACCTTCCCTTGATAACAGTAACAACTTGCATGTTTAAAGTGCTTCACATTCCACAAACGCGGTAACGGGGGCAGGGCATGGATTAGCAGCCCCATTCTGCAGATAAGGAGACTGAGGCACACAATGGAAAAGTGGCCTTCCTGGGTCCTGCTCAGCCAGAGCTAGTGCGTGAATGCGTGTGTCCTTAAAGTATCTGGAGTCTCTCCAGGTGGCCAGGAGACAGCCACCCGAACCTTGCCCTCCGCTTGTTTGCCACTCTGTCCCTCCCTTCTCTGGCTTCTCTCCCCTGGCAGTGTCTTTGGGACTTCCTGGAACTTGGGTTTATCCAGTTGGTGCAGAGGGGAGAACCTCAGAAGCCCAGGTTCTAATCGTATCCCCACCACTGGCAGGCACTGTGACCACTGGGTGTTGGGAGGGGGTGTCGTCACTTGATTCTCCAGGGCCTCAGTTTCCTGCTCAGTGAAAGGGAGATTGTAATCCCTGCCTGGTCACCCTGAGAGCTTGTGGCAAGGTCACAAGTGACCATGGAGGGGATCATATTTTATGCAAAGTGTAAAAGCTGCACAGTGGAATTGATTCTCCTGAAACTCTCTCCAATTAAGGCTTCACATGGAAATTCCTAAGCCGGGCTGCACCTCAGACTCATCTGGAGGCGTGTGTCGAGGCAGGGAAGGTGGGAGGGCCTTTGAAAAATACTAAATCCCTGGCCCCATGCAAATCTCCTGACTCAGATTCTGTGAGGGTATTTTTGAATTATAAAAATTTGTGTTTTTAAAAAACGATCCTGTCATTCTGACAGAGTTGGTCTAAGGACACCAACATTTGGGAGCCATTGTACCACTAAACAGTTTTCTTAAAAATGAAAAAGTGCTTGAGTGTGAATAATGTTTAAAAAGTTCTTTCATTTAGTCAACAAATAATTATTGGGCACCCACTCTGTGCCAAACATTGATCTACTAGTGGTCTTGAAGCTTTGGGGATCAAGTAATTCCTTGAGAATCTAATGAAAGCTGCAGACATCCTGGTCACAAACTGTGGTATATAAATGCAGCAGGCTAGCAGATCTCTGAGGGATCCATGGGGTCCGCAGGGGTTCATGGAGTGTGGGTTAAGAACCCATGTTAGTCCTTAGGGACATATAGTAAAGATAAGCTAAGTAAAATAATGATCTGCATGTTAGAAAGTGGTAGGTACTATGGAAAAAAAAAAAAAGAAAAATAGAGTCAGGAAGAGATTGGGGGTACGGGTGGAGGGCAGCTTAAGTATTGCACAGGACGGTTAGGGTAGACCTCACTGAGACTGGGATTTGGGCAAAGACTTGAAGGAGGAGAGGGCAGTAGCCATGTGAGATCTAGGGTAAGCACCGTACCAAGAGAGGGGACAAATGGAGTGTGCTTCTAAAACTGTAGTCTGGGGACTGGGGCAGTACCACCACCAAGGACCTGCCCCAGACCGGGAATCAGTTTCTGAATCAGAAACTGCAGGTGGTTCTGCATCCCTAAGTTAGGGTAAGGCCTCGAGCTAGGAAGGTATGTGGCTGCGGCAGAGAAAGCTCCCGGTTGGACGAGGTCAGAGAGGGAGGAGGAAGGAGGGAGGAAGATCACGTGGGGCTTGTAAGGACCTTGTTAGGCCTCCTAAGGACTTTGGCAGATGAGTGGCATGATGTAACTTAGGCCAGGGAAGCATGGCTCTGGGTGGACTGCGTTTGCTCCCAGCATGCCCAGGAACGGCTTCCTTGCTCCACCTTGGATTGCCCTGGCACATTCATTTCTCGGGGCTCTTGCTGTTCCTTCTGCCTGGAATGCTTTTCCCTGAGTCCCTCTTTCACTGTGTTAGATCTTCATCTCAAAGTCAGCCCCTCACAGAGACCTTCCCTGGTCACCCCCGTCCCTCTCTATCCCCTCACTCTGTTCTGCTTTGCTTCTTAGCATTTACCACCACTTGGCTTTATTGGAAAGAAGGTCTCCCCACTAGCAGGTCGGCTCCCTGAGAGCAGAGCCCTTGATTCTCTTGGTCTACACAGTATTTCTGAAGCATCAGAACAGTACTTGGCCCATAGAAAGGACTGAAGTAGTTGTCGAGGGAATAAATTAGGCAGAGTAGAAGTTATTGTCCTTTTTGACCAAGAAGGAAACTGAGGCCCAGGAAATAACTCAGGAGGTTGGCTGAGGTCACAAGGTGTATGTGGTGGAGCCAGAGTTGGAAGCGAGAAACCTAGTTCATTGTTGTGGTTTCCCCAAATGTCCCCAATTTTTTGATACACTTCCTTAAATTTCCCTCTCCTTGAATGTGGGCTGGACACAGTGACTCACTTCTGACAAAGAGAATATAGCAGAATTGACGGTGTCATTTCCAAGATTAGATCCTAAAAGATACTGCAGGTTTCTCCTTGCTCTGTTGCTTGAATCACTTGCTCTGGGGAAGTTAGTTGACATGTCCTGAGGACATCAAGCAGCCCTACGGAGAAGCCCACATGGCTGGAAACTGAGGCTTCCTGCCAACTAAGGCCTTATGCCAACAGCCATATGTGTGAGCTTTCTCTGAAGCAGACCCTCCAGCGCAAGGCAAGGTTCTAGATGTCCACAGGCCCAGCTGACATCTTGTTTGCAACCTCACCAGAGACCTTGAGCCAGAGTGACCTACCCACGCCATTCTTGGCTTCTCGAACCAGAGAAACTGAGATAATAAATGTTTGTTGTTTAAAGTTTGGGGGGCAATTTTGTTACACAGCAGTAGATAATACATGAATATAGCAAGCCATCCCTGGTCCATCCGCCAAGTGGGCCTTACTTTACTCTACTTTTTATTTTTTCTAAGCATTCATCATCTTTTTTTTAAGATTTTATTTATTTATTTATTTATCAGCGAGAGAGCGGCCGGCAGAGGGAGAAGCAGGCTCCATGCTGAGCAGGGAGTCTGATGCGGGACCGATCCCAGGACCCTGAGATCACCACCTGAGCTGAAGGCAGACAGACGCCTAACCGACTGAGCCACCCAGGCATCCCGCATTCATCATCTTTTAACACATTAAATGATTCATTTACTTATCATGTTTAATTGTTTATCTCCCTACCACTAGAATGTCCAGCGCTACACGGCAGAAAATATTGTCTGTTTTATTTATTGATTTATCCCTAGCACCTAGAGCAGTGCCTGATACATATTATACTTCATTAAAAATGAGATATTATCAATATAAGACAATTCTTATTTTGGAAAACATTAAAATGGAAAAAGAATTCATGGGTGTGAGATTCAATAAAATATGGATGTAGGTGCTCAATAAATATCAGAAAGTAGAATGACAGCAAGCAGGTTTTGTTGAGGGCAGTAATATGCCCCGCCCCAATGCAGACACATTCCTAGCCAATGAGATGTGAGCAGAAGAGGTTAGGTGGGGCTTCCTGGAAAGCTCTTTCAGATGGAATTGGGCGGAAGAGGTGAATCCATGGAGACAAGATGAAGATTGGGGGTTGCCAGGGGCTGGGAGGAAGGGAGAATGGGAGCAACAGCTTCATGATTCCTTTTGGGGTAATAAAAATGCTTCAGAATTAGATAGTTGATTACACAACATGGTGACTATATTAAATGCCACTGAATTGTTCAGTTTAAAATAGGGTGCCTGGGTGGCTCAGTCGGTTAAGAGTCTGCTTTCGGCTCAGGTCATGATCTCAGGGTCCTGGGATCGAGCCCCGCATCAGGCTCCCTGCTCAGCAGGGAGCCTGCTTTTCCCTCTGCCCCTCCTCCGGCTCATTCTCTCAATCTCTCTCCCAAATAAATAAATAAAATCTTTTTAAAAATTAAAAAAATAATAAAAAAATAAAATAGTTAATTTTAGGGGCACCTGGGTGGCTCAGTAGGTTAAGCATCAGACTCTTGATTTCAGCTCAGATCATGAGCTCAGGGTCATGAGATTGAGCCCAGCCTTGGGCTCTGTGTTCAGCATAGAGTCTGCTTGTCCCTCTCCCCCTGCTCCTCCCCCTGCACTCTCTCTCTCTCTCTCATAAAAATTAAAAGAAAAATTAAAATAAATAAAATGGTTAATTTTATGTTATATGAATTTCACCTCAATTAAAAAAAAGATGGATTCAGCCATCACTCACTTTATGTGCTTTGCCTTCCTTCCCTCCCTTCCTTCCAGGGATGAGGATGTGATGCCTAGAGGGGCAGTAGACATTTTTTTTTCAGCATGAGGATGGAGGAGGAGGCGGAGGGAAGGTAGGAGGAGGAGTAATAGCTAACACTTATAGAATGCTTAGTATGTGCCAGATACTGTTCTAAGCTCTTTATATATATTCATTCACTGAATAATTACAACAACCCTATAAGGAAGGTACTATTCCCATTTTATAGATGAAAAAACTCGTACAGAGAAGAAGAATGATGGCCCATGCTTAAGATGACAGAGTGGAATCTAGGAGAGGCCTGGGCCCTCCATGTACCATGGAGCCTCTGTAACCAGTCCTGGAAAGACCTACTTTGGCCTTCTTACTGTTTGAAAAATAAAATTTAGTTAAGCCATTGTAGTTAGGTTTCTGTCCCATGCATTGTGAGGTTCAAACCCAGGTGTGTCTGACTTTAGGGCAAGTACACCTAACCACTGTGCCCTCCTAGTCTGCAAATCAGTTATCAAGGACTTTTTGGTACCTCAAATGCCACTGGATGGTGGTGTTCTTTAGGGTAGAGATGGGGTTTCTCTCCTCTCCAAAACCCCATTGCCTGGCACAGGGCCTAGTCTGTACCAGAGTATGGTGTGAGGTTGGGATTAGCCATCTGGATCCAGGAAAGGAGCTTGGAGTACAGGGAAGGAGACATTCCCAGCACAACATAGATCTCAAAGATGCAGCAAGTCCTGGGGACGTGGGGGTGGAGGCTGGGTGGCAGAGACGTCATGGAGGAGTGAGCCTTCCCAGATGGGCAGGATCTGGACAGATGAAGATGGCAGGGAAATGAGCCTCTGGAGAAAGAGCATAGCTTTTGAATGAAAGCACCAAGGCATTCATGTACAGGAAGAAGTTCAGGAAGTATCAGGTAGCTGGGTGGGGTCAGAATCATGGTCATTTGTGTCTGGAGAGGGTGATCAGGCTTGGACAGTGAAAGTCCTTGAAAGTCAGTGCTCCTAACACTGGAAATCATCTGTGAAGGGTTTTCTACATCTTCTCTCAACAACCCAAGAAGGAGAAAAGGCAGGAGATATTTCACCCATTTTGCAGAAAGGAATTGAGAAAGAGAGAGGTGAATCAGTTTGGTTAATATTGGATAGCTAGCAAGTGCAAGGGAAGGACTTGAACTTGGGCCTTTTAATTTCGCATCCTACACTTGCCAGCTCAAGCAAGGGATGGTCAGCCACTCTTTGGATAGGGAGGGGCCATGGAAGGGTTCTGAGCAAGAAGGTGCTGATCTTCCTACTGGAACTTTCTCTCCTCCCAATGGGAAGGACAGGATGAATTTGAGGCAAACTGCTGGGGTATGAGCAATGACTCATTCATTCATTCATTCATTCAACAAATACTTACTGAGCCTCTACTGTGTGCCAGGTACTTCCTGACATCATGGAGCTTACAATTTAGTGACAAGAGAGACAAGAACCAAGTGAAAAAAACCAAATAATTACAAACTGTCAAGGGCTAGGAAGGAAAGAAGCAGGCAGAGTGATTTGAACTTACTTTATTTATTTTTTAAAAAAGATTTTATTTATTTATTTGACAGAGAGAGACACAGCGAGAGAGGGAACACAAGCAGGGGGAGTGGGAGAGGGAGAAGCAGGCTCCCCGCTGAGCAGGGAGCCCGATGCGGGGCTCGATCCCAGGACCCTGGGATCATGACCTGAGCCGAAGGCAGACGCTCAACGACTGAGCCACCCAGGCGCCCTGATTCGAACTTACTTTAAGAAAGAGGGCTCAGGGCTGGCCTCTTGGACAGGTGACATTAAATTGAACTTGATAGAGAGGAGGAGCCAACCCTGCAAAGAACAGAGGGAAGAATTTCTGGGCAAAGAAGCAATACGTGCAAAGGCTCAAGTGGAAAAAAGCTGGTAGTTTTGAGGAACGGAACGAAGACCCTGAGGCTAGAGAGTGGTGAGCTGAGGGTCAACAATCAGACGGGTAGGCAAGGGTCAGGTTGTGTGGGCGCCGTGGAGCTGAGTCAAGGGGTTGGATGTGTTTCAAGTGGGAAAGGAAGCCACTGGAGCCAGGAGGCTCCCCTTGGTGCCCCCATCAGGACCAGAACCCCGTGATCCCGTGGGAGAAGGAGATTAGGGAGGGATGGGGTAAGTGTTCAATCATTTCTAGTGGAGTCATATTTAATAAGGGTGGGGCATTAAGTTTTAAAATCAGCATGTAAGGCAAAAGTCATATGTAGTCCTTAAAAATCCCCCATAGAACTTATTACATTTACATTTTTGCATGTTCAATCTGTATAGTAATAGGTATGTTTGTATGACCACATATAGTAATATGTAGTATAGGAAAAACCACACATTATATAAAAAGCACAAAACAAAGATATTATTTAATATTACTCTTTAACACATAAAAGAGAAGTGCCCTCTCCTCATTTACCTGTGGGAATCCCCACTAATGCTCTGTGACCCACATTTCCTGGACGTTGCCCCCTGCACCACAGACCACAGCGGGCCTTAGCCCAAGCTGGGCTGGATTCTTCCTCCCAGGAGTTTGGCATTGGGACTGAAAGACAGAAGCCCGACTGAGTGATGCTGGGACTGTCGCACACGAACCTGAGCGTGAGCTCTGGGAGCAGCCAGCTTTTGCCACAGGCACCAGGTCAGTGGAGAGAGCCCGTCTGCAGAAGGAGAAGGATGAAGCCAGCATGGAGAGAAAAGAGACAAGAGGGGAGATGGAGAGGGAGTCCTGCCTGAATTCCAGATGGCTTTGCAGGCATAGTGCCAGGCTTCTGTGGCCCTCTGCCCTGGAGTTCCAGGACAGCCCTGGTCTCCTCCTGGCACAGACTTGATATTGCTTCAGCTAGCTAGAGAGACAAAAAGTGTTGGCTAAGATGAGGACTTTTATCCCCATTTTACAGGTGATGAGAAGAGTGTCAGGAAGTTTGCATCCCCAGCTGATGGGACCAAAGCCAGAAACTGACGCGGCTACGATTCACAGCAGGGTCTGGCTCAGTCCCAGGTCAGGCTCATTCCACGGCTCGCCCTGCCTCCCCATTGCTCATGTCTGCCCACCGGGGTCAGGGCTCTCTCTGGGTCCGTGAACGCTGTGTCTCTGAGCAGCCCAGCTCTGCCCTGGCAGACATCGCTTCCTTGGGCTCAGGAAGTCCTGAGCTGCCCGACAACATGACCAGGGTGTCACGTCACCTTGGAAGTTGCTACTTCTGACTTGGCAGCTACAGGTATCCCGTGAACAAGTAGTTTGTGCCTAGCTTTAGAGCCAGGCTCAAAGGATGGCCTGAGAGCCCTTGACCCTCCCCCTGCCCCCTGAGGATGACCTTGATTTCTGATTGCTATGTAACTGGGACTCTGAGACCCTGCACATCTGTGGGGGAGGGAGGGTTTGCCTGAACTGCATTTTCTCACCAGCATCACCCATCCCTTAAAAATGAGGCTGATAAACGAGTCAACGCTGAGCCCAAACCAGGCATGAGTAATCATTTCCTTCTCCACGCTGCTGCTCCTGCATCCTGTGGGTGAGTCATTTCCGCATCCCTACACCTCACACAGTGCCCAGCACGAAATGGGGATGAGGGCACACTTGCTGAACGAATGGCATTGAATCTTGCACTGTGGGATGTTGTGTCCACTCAGTCCCCTCGGCGACACTTAAAGCAGCATGAAGGTAGGGCCAAGTTTTATTCTTTGGTGCGGGAAGGGCCAGGAGAGTGCAGCGCGGAAGTGTGGGCTCTGCAGACACTCAGGAGTCCCTGGCTTGAATTCTTTCCATCTCTGTCTCTCTGGATCTTGAAATCCTATGCAAGTTATTCCTTCTCTCTCTGAGCCTCAGTTTCCCCATCTGTAAAATGAGAGCGATAATGACTTTCTGACCATGTGATCAGGAGGATTAAGTGAGGTAATACACATCACCAGCCTGACACAAAGTAGGAGTTCAGTAAGATTAATTTTCTCCACTCTGGTATTTCCCACAGTGCCCAGCATGTGGCAGATATTTGGTAAGGCTAGGTCACCTTCAGGCCACCCTGGACCATCTTGCCAATGTGCTGCAAGCACATGAATGGGCCCAGGAGATACCAGTCACAGAAGCAGATACCAGCTGGGCCCAGCCAAAGTATAGAAATAGAACCAGGAGTTGATAAACGATTGTTGCGTTAAGCCCTGTTTTGAGGTAGTTGTTACACAACAAGAGCTGACTGAGACAAACAGTGAAGTTATAGGAAGGGTCGGGATGGAGCAGGTCTTTAGGAGTCACTGGAACCAGAACCTCCTCTCTGTGTCTCTTGTCTTTGCTTTTTTCTGAACATTACCTTTTTTTCTCTTTCACAGCACACTGATTTTCTTCATAGTGTAGAAAACGGGGCTGAGTTTTATACCTTGCACTTTCTGCTAATGGAGAAAAACTGACTCCTTTCTCTGTATCCCGGGTCTAAAAATTCCTGGGAAAAGACTCATCAGACCAGCTGGGGTCAAGCACCCCCTGGGACCAGTCACCGGGTGATGGGGGATGGGGGAGAGGACAGGATCACAAAGCACACCCTGGCTGACCCATGCTGAGCGCAAGATGTGCCAAGCACTGTTCTGAGGCTTACTCTGTGTTTACGGACTTTATCCTCATCACACAGCAATCCCACCGGAGCTGTGATGATCTCTGCTTTGAAGTGAGGAGACTGAAAACTGAGGCACAGAGAGCTGAAGTAACTTGTCCAAGGTCACACAGCCAGAAAGAAGTGTGGCCAGGAATCTTACCAAGGCTGTCTGACTCTAGAGCAGCCAACCAACACCACCCTGCTTCTCGTACTGAGCTCCGGGGGGAGCCCATGTATAGAGGGGTGGGTAGGGTGGAGGCCCTCCAAGGAAGGAACTGGAGCGCTTAGCTCAGAGAAGGGAAGCAGCTACGGTCCCTTCTTTGGATCAGTAAACCATCCCCTTCCAAATTCTAGGAACTGATATAAGGTGACCATTTTTTTCCCCACCAAATTAGGACATGCAAAATAGCTTAATGAGCCGGCCAAACAAACCAAAAGCAACTCCTCGCTGTTTCACTCCTGCATGAGAGGAAGGCCAATTCAACACCAAAATATCCAAATGGCAATTATCTCAGACTAAGCCATTCCCCTTAAGGAAGAGCAGCTGACAAAGGTACATAAACATAGCAAAAAAAAAAAAAAAAAAAAAAGGATATATTAAAAACCAATTTGAAGGCAGAAAAATTAAGGCACAACCCTTTGTCTTACAGGATTACATGCTAATGTGACCATTCTCTCCATACAAGTTTGTCCATTTGAAGATCTGGAATTTCTGGGACTTTAAAAAACGCTACTTATTGTTAAAAATCCAGTTTTCAGTGGGAATATTCAAGGAAATGGAAGCAATACTCTTCCAGTCCTTTTATTTTACAGGCAAACTGTGGGGGATTAAGGAAAAAAAAACAGCTTCTGGGTTCTCCAGCCGCTTTTTCTTGAACTTCACGATGCCCCTTCTGGCCCTGCTGTCCGGTGTGTGTGGGAGGGGAGGACAAGAAGGGGCCGCCTGAAGAGTGGGTCCTCCTCGCCCCCCGCTGCCTTCCACCTGCCCCTCCCCCACCCATCTATGCTGTTCAAGGACCTGACCAGCCAACCCTCACCAGAGGGGACCAGCGCAGACTGTCACAGAGAGGTGTGGCTGCCCTTTATGAACCGCTAGACCAGACATCCTGTAAAACTCCTTGCCAGTCCAATTACATTTCAGTGACTGGTTCTCAGAGTCCCAGAGAAGCCCCCGTGACAGCCTTGGCTTGGCTGATTTTAGTCATGAAAAGAAGTATATAGGGATGCCTGGGTGGCTCAGTCAGTTAAGCGCCTGCCTTGGGCTCAGGTCATGATCCCAGAGTCCTAGGATCGAGCCCCGCATCAGGCTCCCTGCTCAGCAGGGAGTCTGCTTCTCCCTCTCCCTCTGCCATTCCCCCTGCTTGTGCGCTCTCTCTCTCCCTCTCTCTCTCTCAAATAAATAAATAAAACCTTAAAAAAAAAGAAGTATGTGAATGAAGACAGATTCTGTTATTATTAATAATAATTAATAATATTAATAATAATATTAGTGACCTTTGGTGAGCCCTTCTTCCACCAGGCAATGTGCATGCATCACCTCACTGAATTCTTACAATAACTCTGCAGAGGAGGGGACTGAGGACCCAGGGAGGTTAATGCCCTAGGTCACACAGCAAGCAGCTGGCCAAACTGGGGTTTAAACTTATGTCTGAAGGTGTGCTAAGTTTTCACTATTGACTACTGTCAATAGTGTTCTATTCTTTATTTCCTTCTCAATATGTGGAGAGGAAGAGTGGTGGGGTTGGGGTATGGAGAAACTGGGCCCATATCTGTCCGTATCTCCCTTAAGATCTGCTGTTTCCTAGCAGATGGGGACTGCGGCGTGATCATCTCTAGTTACTGTGGCTGTAACCTGTCTCCTTGACTTTGGTGCATAAATTCCCTGGGGGGGGCGGGGGCAGCCATGTGCCCCTTCCACGCCCAGCCTGGTGCTGTCCTGGCTGGGGACTATGGGATGGGGGTGCCCCGAGCCTGGCTCAGACTTAGGCGGCAGGGTTGGGTCAGCCCGGAAGGGGTAGCTAGGGGTTTCCTCTGGATGGGCTGGCCTGGCTCCTGCTGGGCTGGAAGCCAGCCTGGAAAGGAATTTCCCAGACATGTCTTAATTCTGTATTGCGGAGGGAGCACAGCGTTGGAGGATGGGCTCTGCTCTCCAATTCCACAGAAACCAGATGCTCAAGGGGAAAGAGGCGATTTGGGGTGGGGTGCCTTTATTCTGGGGGAGGAAGTAACACTTTCCTATAAGATTATCATTCAGGATCTGGTTTTTCCCTCCTGGGAAGAGCCCTCACCACCCCCAGCGCTGATTGGTGCCCAGGGAAGAGGTCTCGGTTTAACTGGGTGACCACCAGCTCTTTAGCTGGTGCTGTATAATAGAAACGGAATGCGAGTCACATGGAATTTTATATGTTCTCGTAGGCATTTAAAAAAAAAGTAAAAAGAACCAAGTGAAATTAATTTTAACAACAAATTTTATTTAACCCAATAGATCCGAAATTATATGATTGCATCATATACTCAATATAAAAATTAATGAGCTATTTCCCATTTTCATATTAAATCTTTGAAATCTGGTGTGTATTTTATATTTACAGCATAATTTGGAGTAGCCACAGATCAAGTGCTCAGTAGCCACATGAGGCTAGTAGCTACCATACTGGACAGCAGCTTTACACCATGGATTCTGGGAGCTTTACACCATGGAGTCTAGGAAGATCAGAAAGTCTCAGAATTTCTGCATCCTAAGACTGCCTTTGGAAGGACTTCAAGGTCGTCTGGTGCAGTCCATCACACAGCAGGAAAGGACTTTCCTCAAGGAGACCCACTGCCCCACTACGCTTAGCAAAGCTGAGGGTGTGTCTGTGGCCCAGTCTCAGATAACTGCTCCATCCCAGTAGCCCCCTGCCAGGGGAGCTGGGTTGCTGACGGCCTCCCTTAAGGTTGTAACACGGGACCGAAGGTGAAGCAGGAAGACACTGGAAGGAGAGAGGATATGCCCTCCCCAGCAGGCATCCTCTTCTCTGCCACCTTCCTCCTTTCTGGAGGGAACATTGCAGTCTGGGCACAGAGTGGGTAGGAGTTCCTTTGATGAATCCCTAAACCTCAGGCCCAACCCCCTCCCTTCTGATCCTCCTCTCTTCCTTCCTTATTTATTGCTGTCTACAAGGAGCTAGACCCTGTGCTTGGTTGCAGATAAAAGACAGGCCAGACTTCCTGGGGGAAGAAGCAATTAGCTCTGCCTGGGGCAACCAGGGCCAGTTTCCCTGCTGGACTGAAAGGAGCAGTGGAACTGGGTGTGTGTGTGTGTGTGTGTGTGTGTGTGTGTGTGTGTGTGTGTGTGTGTGTGTTGGGGGTTGGGGGGGATGGTAGGGGGTAGAAAATGAAGGAAGAGGACCTCCAGGCAGGTGACAGAGAGAGAGGGGAGGTGTGAAGGAGTAGGGCTCCTATTTTCCCAGGGGTGATGGCTTTCTCCTCCTCCAACCCTGGGGTCTCGGTAGCCACCATGGTTTCCCATAAAAGAAGAAAGATTCCATTTTTTTTCTCTGTCTGCCCCACCTGAAGTCCCAAGAAGACTAGCACATGATAGGTAATCAGTGAATGGAGGGGAAAGAGGGAAGCAGATGAAGAGGACATTAGGGTGAGGTCAAGCCAGCTGGGCAGGGGGACATGGGGACCAGTAGAGGGGCAAGAAGGTGTGTCCCGAGCACACACCTTGTCCCCTCCTCTCCAGACTCTCACTCCCTACCCCAGGAGTTGGAGGTGGTATTGCCCCCATTCTCTAGGTGAGGAAAATGAGGCTCAGAGAGGTCCAACAAGGGGTTAAGGCCCATTCTGTCTGATTTCAAGGGCCAATCTTTCTAGGTTCTTCCTGGCATGGCCTCACCTGGCTACTGCCAAGAACCCAGCAGTGACCAAGTTCTTGGCAGGCACCCCCCCCCCCCTCCTTTGGAGAGGACTGCTTCACTGGGAATTCCTGGTGAAATAGAGGGTTCCTGGAAAGGCCTCCTGGAACAGGCAGTCACTGCCCCACTAGACTTGGGGATCACCCACTCCCCCCCCACTTCCACTGCCCCCAGGTAAGGATGGAAGGTAAGGTGGCTTGCTCCAGGTCATATAGTGAGGGGGTGGGACAGGTGGGATCGACCACCCCTGCCCCTGGGCACTGACTCATGGCAGCGGCTGTGGGAAAACCACTGCGAGTCTTTCAGCCTTGGCTTTCCCACTCAGGCAATGGGTAGGTTCGCTCTGGCATATCTGCCCGGGCCTGGAGCCAGGGGACTGGGAAAAAGCTGAGCACAGCGCATCTCCGAGGCGCCTCGCCCTGTTCCAGTGCCAACAGTTCACATGGGACATCCCTGCCTGTGGCCAGCAGCCTCCCCAGTTCTCCGAGGGACCAGGCCGGCCTCCAAGGTGGCTCAGATCCCCCAGAATCCGCACAGGCAGGGTGACCAACTGCTCTGTTTGCCCAGGACTATCTCCATTCTAGCAGTCCACACCTGCATCCTGGGAACCCCTTGGTCCTGGGCAAACTGGGACAGTGGGTCGCCCTAGCCCTGACACCAAGTTCAAGTTCACAGCACTCAAAAATGTTCTGAGGGAATAGAATCAATGACGTAAAGAGCAAATGAGCAACAGGGCTGGCAAGCAAGTGTTGGAGGCAGAATGGTGACTGCTCTCCTCACTTTATAGATGAGAAACTGAGGCCCAGAGAGTTTGAGCTTTCAGGTGGCTCATCTTCCATATCTGTTCACTGGCACCAAATTTCCTCTCAACTGTCCCCTGAGTGTTTTGAGCCGGTCACGGGGGTGGGAGGCAGCTGGGCAAAGAAAAGGCATTCGGTGAATTTTGCCCCTCCTCAGCTTGAGGCTGGAAAGGACGGTGGGAGAGGGGGGCCGGGGGAGAAGGGGAGGCTGCTCCGTGGCAGCCGCGCAGCAGGACGGAGCCTCGGTGCCCCTGCCGGGCCGGCGGCCTCAAACCCCACTGCCGCCTCCTCAGCTCCGAGGTCTTGCTCCTCAGTTTCCTCAGCTGCGAAGTGGGATTGCAGCACAAACTCTCCGCTCCGGAGGTGCTTGTTGCAGGATTAAATGAGATAACGCAGAGAAAGCACTTCGCACGGTGCCTGGCGGAGAGGAAGCGCTCCAGAAACGTCAGCTGTTACTATTTTTCTTATTCGGTGTCACAGGCACGAGCGGCGTATTCCCTGCGTGGTGGCGCGGCGGCAGCGGCCGGGGAGGACAAAAGTCCGACCGAGGCTCCTGACACTGTGTGACCTCCGCAAACCCCATCGCTTCTCTGTGGCCCCGTCTCCACGTCTGTCAAGTGGGGTTTTAGTGAGCGAGTATTTGGGATGGGGCTAGCACAGAACGCGCCGCCCCTCGCCTCCCCCACGCCCACCTTCACCCTGAGAAGGGTCCTGCGGAGCACACGCTGCTGTTACTGCCATTTTACCGAGAAGGAGACAGTGGTAGCAGGTGCTCTGCAGACGTCGGTCTCGGGCACGAACGCACGGACGCGTGCGGGGAGAGGGTGCGTGGACGACCGAACCAAGGGTGGGCGCGCGGGCCCCTCCCCAGGAGCTCGCCTCCCCCCTCCCGTGCGGGCCCCGCGCTCTCCCCGCCCGCGGGTGGGGTGTGGGGCCGAGGGGCGCGGGGCGCGGGCAGGTGGCAGATGAAAGGGGCCCCGAGCGCCGCCCAGAAATTCGCCGCGGGGCGAGCGGCGGGGCGGGCTTATCGGCCACCTCGGCCTGCCGGGCGGGCGGGCTCCCGACGCCGCCGCCGCCGCCGCCCCCGCCCCGGGCCGAGGGCCCGGCAGTTCCCACGCTCGGCCTGGGCCGGGGGCGTTCTCGGGCCGGCGTGGCCGCGCGGGCCTCCGCCGCGGAGGCCGGGCTGTAATTAGGGTAATTGCGCGGCTCCCCGCGGGCGGCGGCTCGGGATCCCGCTGTGCCGCGCTGTCCCGGGGGCGGGCGGGGGCCGGGGGCTCCCCTCTAACCCGCGGCGCGGCCGGCTCCTGCGCCCCCCAGCCGAGAAGGGGCTCCGGCGGGGGCTCGGCGGGGAGACGGCTAGCCTCGATGGAGCCCTTCTGCGTGCCGGCTGGTCCGCCAGGCTGTTGCGTTCCTGCTCCGCCGAGCGGGTGGGAACTTCTGGTGCCCGCCCAGAGAAGGGGCTCAGAACACGGCCCGGTATCCTGATCTGCCTAGCAGTTTAACAGGTGGGCATTCGGAGGCCCAGAGGCGTGAAGCGACTGTGCGCAAGATGACACAGCCAGTGTGCTCACGCTTCAGAGAGAAGGAAAATGAAGACTCCATGCGTCGCAGAGGCTAGTTTTGCTTCCTCGAATATTTCTATTTTACTGCACCTTGCCTTCCAACCCTAAAGCCCATCCCTGATCCTTCGGTTCTTGGCAGCCCTACTCATAACCCCAGATCCTTACCACTGATAGAAACCACACGGAATCCTTCTGGAAAAGGCAGGTTAAAAAGAAATAATCGGATTTCAAGCTCTAATCTCTAATCCTAAACCCACGTCAAACCTTAACCTAGCTCCACACCTAACTCCCAAATTAATCTTGACTTTGGCCCCCTGCCCAAGTCACCAACCTTCTCTCCCAACGATCCCCTGCCACTGTTCCCACCCCCCATCTCCAGGTACCTTCCTTCCTGACCGTCTGCTAAGGTCTCTTGAGGCTTGTTTCAAAGCCTCTGGACCTTTGTACATGCTGTGGCCTCCCGTTGAGACATCCTTTTCCTGGGGCCCCTTGGTAATCTCTCACCTTTCAAAATCTAATGGTAAACCCTTTGGGTTCCACTCCCCACCTGTGCCACCTTGTCCCTTGGCCAGGCTCTCCATAGACTCTGAGCTCTTAGAAGATAGGGTTCAAGTCTGCTGGAAGTGGAAATTGGGAGTAGAAACAATCGTGATGGAATAAGTGAATGCACGAGAATGAGGAAGTAAATAAATGAGGAATGAATGAGTGAATGAATTATTGAATCAACAAGTGAAGAGGGATTCTGAGCCTCAATCCTTAACTCTCTCCCTAGTCCTGGATCCCTTTCTGAGTAGGGAATGACTGACAGACTAAGGGAGTCCCCCTCATCCCCCAAGTGCCTTGAGATGGTTAATTCTGTGTATGTGTGCACATGTATGCATATACATTTGAGCCTGGGACTTTGAACCAGATAAGCCAGGGGTCCACTCCTGGCCATAATGTTTACCAGCTGAGTGACCTGGGCAAGTGACTTCACCTCTCTGAGACTCCATTTGCTGATCTAAAATATAGTAACAATAATACATCCCTTAATGGATAATCAATTGCCCCTGCTCCCCCGCCCTCCCAGCCCTTTGCCAGTGGTAGGGTCAGTGTTTGGTGCTACAAGAACACAGTCTTTCTTGAGGGCAAGGAACACCAGTGAGGGTAGAAGACAGGGCTGCAAGGAAGGGAGACAGCCCCCTGGGTGGGGAGGGAGGCTTCACAGGAGATGTGAGAATCAGTCAGTTTGCTGCTGGGCAAGTCCTGGCAGGGACAGTAGCTTGTTCAAAGACACCAAGCTGGGAACAAAGGTTTGCTCTATTATTGCTGGAGGTCAAAGTGGGAGGTGGGGGGTGGTGGCAGAAATTGGGGCTAGGGAGGGTGGTGGTGTCTGGATCAGGAAAAGCCTTGAGGGGCCTTTGGCTGTTGAACTATATCTTGTAGGCAACAGGAAGCCTTTGCAGATGTGAGCAGGGAGGGATGGTCAGATCTGGGCTTTAGCAAGATCACCCTGCCCAGCAGTGTGGAGGACAGCGTGGAGTTGACCGTGGTGGGAAGCAGGGAGGCATTGAGTGCCTACTACGTGCCAGGCAGTGCTCTAAATGCTTGTCTGTTTTAACCCATTTAATCCCTCCAGCACCCATACACAGTAGGTGCTCTCGGAATCTTCTGGAAATACCACCTGGAGACTAAAGTCTCCCACGTTTACATCTCCACCCTGCACCTCCCCACTGTTGGACCTATAAGCCTAACAGCCCACAGGCTTCTCTGCTGGACCTCTATGGAATCCTTACCTTCCCATATCTGAAAACAGTCTTCCCAAAGCTGCTGAGAACCTTCCCCATCTCAGTAAATGGCAATTTCGTCCTTGAAGTTGCTCAGGCTAAAAACTTGGGAGTCATCCTTGTCTATCCTCTCCCCACCTTTCCCCCCCAGTCCTTATAGCCAATCCGTCTGCGGGTTTGTCCATTTTGACTTTAGCACATGTCCTCATTCTGACCACTTCCCTAGTGTGGCCAGCCGGGCCGGGCCCTGTTTCTTGCCTGGATTACTGTTGCGGCCCCATTTCTGACTGGTCTCCCTGCCTCCACCCTTGCCCTGGCCCTTCCAGTGGATTCTTCACAAAGCAGACAGTGTGACCTTCAAATATAAAGTCTGATCAGGTTCCTGCTCTACTCAGATCTGCCCCCATCTCCCTGGCGTCAAAGTCGAGGTCATGACAATAGCAGGTGTCCCTCCATGATCTAGTCCCTCTCTCCCAGCTTCTTACCAGACTTCTTCCGTACTCTCCCCCTGTCACTCTATTCCAGCCACACTGACTTCTTGGCCAGTCCTCCAACGCTCCAAGTTCCTGTTAGCCTCAGAATTCTGCACTTTGCTCTTCCCTCCAGATGGAATGCCATTTCCCCCATTATCCATGTAGTTTGCTCCTTCAGATTTCTGCTCAAACGTGACCTTCTTAGTGGGACGTATTATTGGGACATTAGCCACCCTATTTAAAGTAACAGCCCTCTTCCCCTGCCCTCCCGACCCAGGCGCTCTCTATCCCCTTCCCTATGTGTTCATAGCACATATCACTGTCTGAAATATTTTATTTTTTAGTTTTTTTGTTTATTGCCTTCCTCTCCCTCTGCCCCCCACCACACTAGAATATAAGCTCCACGAGGACAGGGAATTTTATTTGCTTCACTGCCATATCCCCAGTGCCTAGAATATTATAGGTGCCCAAATAAATTGTTTTGAACAGCAAATGCAGAATCTCCACTTTAAGGATGAGGAAACCTAGGCACAATGGGGTTAAGTAGTTTGCCTGAGATCGCACACTAGAAAGTGGTTGGGCTGGGATGATGAGCCCGGAATCTGGGCAGTGACAGCAGCGAGAGGGGACAGGAGGGGTGGATGACAACAGGGGCTCTCCAGATGGGCTCAGGTGACTGGGTCCCGAGCCTGTGAACTGACTGCTGCACCAGCAGGGAAACCTGATATTGTAGGACCTCTCAGGGTGGACGTGAAGGTTAAGTTGGTCTGGAATTGAAAACACATTGTATATGTAGTGAAAAAAGATTTTTTTGCAAAGCTATCCCATGAATTTTTAATTCCCAGCAATTTTCCTGTCCTTCTTCGCCCTTGACACTGAGACATCTACTACTTCTAGCGGAGGCGGATTCAGCAGCCAAGAACCTCATCCTCGGCTTTGACTTTCTAAGTGGATATTTTGAAAGAGTAGAACAGACATAGAGTTTCAGAATCCAGAATTTCAGAATTTAAAGACCTACACCCTTGGGAGGGATAAAGCGTTTTTCTGAATGCTCCCCCACCCCAACTTCCTTTTTTATGTTAAGACCTGGAGTCTGGCCACATGGAGCAGGGACTTTTCACTCCGAGCCCCGGAAGAAGGGACGGTATGAGATGTGGCTGTGATTCTCAAATTTGAGTGTGCATCAGAATCACCTGTGGGCTTAGTCCAACGTGGACAGATGGTCCCAACCCACCCCAGAGTTTCTGATTCAGTAACTCCCACATTGGTCAGGCCTGAGAATCTGCATTTCTTTCTTTTTTTTTAAGATTTTTTATTTATTCGGGGCGCCTGTGTGGCTCAGTCGTTAAGCGTCTGCCTTCGGCTCAGGTCATGATCCCAGGGTGCTGGGATCGAGCCCCGCATCGGGCTCCCTGCTCCTCGGGAAGCCTGCTTCTCCCTCTCCCACTCCCCCTGCTTGTGTTCCCTCTCTCACTGTCTCTCTCTCTCTGTGAAATAAATAAATAAAATCTTAAAAAAAAAAAAAAGATTTTTTATTTATTCATGAGAGACAGAGAGAAAGAGAGAGAGAGAGAGAGGCAAAGAGAAAAGCAGGCTCCCTGCAGAGCAGGGAGCCCGATGCGGGACTCAATCCCGGGATCCTGGGATCATGACCTGAGCAGAAGGCAGACACTTAACCAACTGAGCCCCCCAGGCGCCCTGAGAATCTGCATTTCTAACAAGTTCCAGGTGACGTTGACCACACTTTTTTAAAAAAAGATTTTATTTATTTGAGAGAGAGAGAGAACGAGCAGTGGGGAGGGACAGGGGGAGAGGGAGAAGCAGACTCCCCACTGAGCAGGGAGCCCAATGCAGGACTTGATCCCAGGACCCTGAGATCATGACCTGAGCCGAAGGCAGACGCTTAACCGACTGAGCCACCCAGGCGCCCCAACCACACTTTGAATAGCCCTGATGTCAGGGCTACTCTTAGTCACCTCACACAGCAGCCTTGTGGAGCCCATCCCCTCCAGGATGGAGGTATGGAGAGGGGAGGACAACATAGGGTTTCTAGGACCCCAGGAGATAGGGGTGTAGAAATGCTCAGGAGAACTGTGGGCCAGAGAGAGCTGGGGTCAAAGGGGAGGGTGTGGGAGCTGTGGCCAGGAGCAGTTATGGGGCAATGGGTGCCTGGGGACCTGCCCAGAAGACAGGTGGGTTGTATACCTCAGCACGGCTGTAGAGGGGGGACACCCAAGGGAAGAGATGAGACTGGAGGCAACACTGGGACCACAGACCCACAGACCCTTCCCCACCCTGAGGCTCCCCAGGCCCTCCCCTCCATATCCCTTCTCTGATGTTACCCAAGGGAAGGAAAAAAGGTGGTGAAAAATCCTGAAAGATGGAGCATTTTACCCTAAAGAACCCAAGTGAACCCAGAATAGCACAGTTAGAATTTCTTGCCAAAACTCTATTGATTAATCTTTCTGCTCCTATGAGAGCGCAGGGACGTGGCCCCACAGTGGCAGCGTGGAGATTAAGAACACAGATTGTGGAGTCATTTACTGGCGACGCAACCCTGGGCGGAAGACCCTCTCCAAATGCAAATTGAAGATGAATCTTTCCCCTACTTCATGGGATTGAGAGGTTTCAGAGAAATCGTGATTGCGGTTAGAACGTGCAGAGCCAGTGCCCGGCACCGAGGAAACATGCAATAAATGGTACTTATTTTTATTATGGATTTAAGCGATTCTTTCCCTCCAGTTTTTCCTTCTTTCTTCCTCCTTCCTCAAACGCTTACTGGCAGCTACTCTGCTCTGAGGTGGCTAGATTTTGCCCTACAGGGAGGAACTGGACAGCTCAGGCCGTCACTAACGGTGGGCTGGTGCTGTGTGGGAGTACTCCCAGGGGATGGGGTGGTGGGAATCAGAGAGGGCTTCCTGGAGGGTGGGATGGATTGCTTATTTAGCTGTCTTTGTAGAAGCTGGTGACAAATCAAAAGAAGGTATTTTAAAGAATAATAATACTTGGGAAGGAAGAGTAAAAATGGTAAAATTTCTCCCTTGGTCAGGGTTCAGAACCATCATTCTAATGTACAACAGTTTATAATGGGAGGCAGGAGAGCACGGTCACCTTTGGAATCAGACAGAAATGGCTCGGAATCCAGGTTCTAAGGTTAAAAAAGTGTGTGACCTTGGGCTAGTTACTTAACCTCTCTGATCCTCAGTTTTCCTTATCTGTAAAATGAGACTAAAGATACCTACTGGATGTATGGGTCTGTAGTAAGAGTTAGGGGAAGCGGTCTAAGCAAGGCACCTGGGATGTATTTATTTGCTCATTAACTCCAAGTTTCCGGGCAGGAAGTTGGATCGGGGCTGTTTCCTCTTTGCCCTGCACCCAAAGCAAGGCTGTCACCTGGCCCTCTGGATCTCGATGGACTGACGATCATCTGTCTTCCCCACCAGCCTGGGTGCTGCTGGGGGACAAGGTCTGATTCCAGCTGATGGGTGCATCCACTTTGGAAAACAGTTTGGCATCCTAAGTAGAGCTGAAGACCACCTGCCTTTTAACACAGGTGCTCCCTTTCTCGATGTTTAGAGAAACCCTCACAGTGGGAGGTATGTACGGAAATGTTCATAGCAGCGTGTTCGTCATAGCAAAAAAATGGAGCATCCCAAATATCCACCAAGAGCAGAATGTATAAGCGATTGTGGTATGTTCTCCAATGGAATGGTACACAGCAATGAAAACAAAAGCCTGGCAGTTCCTGACGTCCAGGAACCTCAGGGTGATAATGTTGAACACATAAAGCAAGTCACGGCAGAGCACATTCTCTATGATTTCTATACACGGTTCACAAATATGCAAAACTAAGTGGTATTTTTTTAGCGATAGAAACACATATGGGAAAATAATTTTTAGAATAAGGGAATGGTGGACACACAATTCAGAAGAGTGGTTTCCTCTGTCCTGAAGGAGGGAAGGCCCCAGGGCAGGAAGGACACGTGGGTGGCACAAAGGGGTCACTTCCGCTCCCTCACCTTTATAACCTACATGTGTATTCTAAAAAATTTTTCTGTACTGACCCAATACTTAATATAACAGGGCAAAATCTCAACTAAGAAGCTTTCTAGGGAGGGGCCCGTGGGGGCAGGGAGTATACAGACGGCTTAGAAGGGCAGGAGCCCCTGGGGCTGCAGGGTTGTGGGCCTATAGCACCTGCCTCATGAGGAAGAGTGGGGCGTATCTCCCTCGCGATGACCCTTCCCATCGCTGTGATCCCATGATCCGTTATCCTCACAGGACTCTCAGATTTCCCTTCCCCAGTCCCTCCATCCAGGAAACAAAGGGCCCCGGGTTAGGGAGAGAAGAAAACAGGTGTTCACCCTGACGAGTTGGCTTCTGAGTTTTACAGAAGGGTCCTGTGGATTTTCCTGCTTTCTGGGCATCGCAGGACCATTGGGAAGAGTTAACGAGAGGAGGCCTGGAGAGCCCCAGATGGAGCTCCGGAGCACAATGAGCGCTCGGTACATTTCAGTTCAGAAAAAGGAAATGTGCCTTTAGCACAATTCCCTGCTCCCCACAGCAGGACCTCAGGGGCAGGGTCAGAAGAAGCCTTGTGGCTTCTGCCTCCTCCTCTCTTGGAGTGCTGGCTCCTCTGGATGTGAAACCCAAGTTTCCCACAAGTTCAAGTCCCCAGATTTCATTTACAAAGCTTTTCAAGAGCTTGGTAGCTTGGCAAACTTAACATAGGGGCATATTCTATAGGGGAGTGCCCTTGTGGTTGAGGAACTTCTCTGGTGGGAGGTTTCCAGTGGCACCCAGCCTTGGCGTTCCCGGGACAGCTCCCCTCTGGGAGCTGTAGCCTTTCTGATGCCAGGATCCTGGTTCCGGATTCCGGACGGGGTGGGAGGGCGGAATCAGGGAGCAGCTGGAAGCACTGGGGGCTGTCACAGAGGAAACCCCCACTCTCCCCAGCCGTGGGACCTAGGCAGGTCTCCTTCCTTCTGCGAGCCTCAGATTCCTCAATGGTAAAATGGGAGAGCCATCCCTGCTCCTCAGGGGCAGCTGTGGGGGATGAGAATGTCCACAAAGTGCTGAGGACAGTGGCCCCCAATCCCTGGGCTGGAGGGGAGGGAGCCCAGAGGTTTCTTGATCAGAGCCCATGAGGGGGCTCAAACACTGGCCGTTGAACCTCCCTCTCTCCCCGTCCTCCATTATCTGTCCTGCTCCCCCCTGCCGCCCCCCCGCCCCCAGCCCTCCTCGTCTTCTGTCTCTCCTTCCCTCATTCTATTGCCTCTCTCTCTCTGCCCTCCATTTTCTCCAGTTTGGTGGCCTTCAGGGACATACCTTTGTCCTCCTAGGGGCCCCACCCTGCCACCAGGAGGTTTTGGGACTGAATGTTCCTGGAGCTGGGTGCAGTGAGATGAGGCTTCGCTACCACTGGCTTGATGCCATGCCCCGCCCATGCCACTCCTGGTCAAGGTTACCTTCACTCCACTTAACAGTGGCTTGGCCAAGGCCTGTACCTGGGCTGACTTCGAAGCGTATAGACTTGAGCTATTTCTAATGGGTGCCAGCCAATTCTACTCTGCAAATTGCTTCTGCTGCGGTCCAGCCCATGCCTCTCTGTGCCAATCCATTCCGTTTCCTCATCCCTAGGAAAACATCAGGATATAAGCACTCCTACATCGAGGCGTGTGAGGCCCAAGTGAACTAATGCACGTGAAGGGCTTAGAACCCAGCAGGTGCCGTGTACGTGAAGGCTGTGAAGCAGATTCCGCCATGTTCTGTTTATCAAGCTGTATGTAATTCTGAGTCACCTGAGTAAGAATCAAAGCTCCTCACTCCATTTTGGGAATTAAATCAATCACAGATGGGGAATTCCTTGGATTCAAAGGAGGCCAGATGCCAAGATTGGACCCTCCAAGCACATCACAAACACCTACTACATGTCTTTTTCCCCCAAGGAAACTGTGACAATTTACCAGGGTGAACGTACCTGGGAGAGAGGGAAAAATCCAGATCTTTGGGATATCTGAACCCTGAGTTTAATATAGTCCCTGGAGACACAGTGCCACTGAGGTCCACGAGTCCGTGGGGGGGAGCCTGGTCTTCTCACCACCCCACCACCTTGCTGGTCCACTACCTTGATGACGTCATGCTGATGAGACTTGGTGAGCAGGAAGTAGCTGGCACCCTAAGTCCCCTGGTAAGATACATGCATGCCTATGTAGGAGATCCAGACCATAGGAATTCAGGGACTGGTACCTTGTGATGCCTCTGGAGGTCTAGAGGTCTGGGCATGTCATGTTTGCTCCTCCAAAGTGAAAGGCAAGTTTGCTGCGTTGTGACCACCCCACCTCCCCTGCCAAAAAAGGAGCATTGCATTTGGTGGGCCTGTAGAATGTGGGGGCATGGTGTTCCATACGTGGGTAAA
The DNA here is from genome assembly GCF_964656455.1 of Halichoerus grypus. Taxonomy (NCBI): domain Eukaryota; kingdom Metazoa; phylum Chordata; class Mammalia; order Carnivora; family Phocidae; genus Halichoerus; species Halichoerus grypus. The sequence goes on along the minus strand of NC_135716.1, from coordinate 156,400,111 downwards.
TTATTCCTACCCATTTGCCAAGTTATCCACAAGCCTCCCCCTTGGAAGAGAGCCCAGAGGAAGAGAAGTTTCCAGGTGGTGTATGTAGGCTGCGGTGCAGACAGCTGAGGCAGATGGGCCAACTGACTCAGCACACACAATGGTGCTCAATGAGGATGAGCGTATCAGGATGTTGTATGGACCCTATGGCAAGCCCTGGACAGAAGAATCACAGGGAAGGCCCTTGTTTGTTGTGTTGTTGTTTTGAACAGTGTTATTGGGGTATTATATCCACATTGACTAAACTGCGTGTATTTAATGTGTGGAATTAGTTAAGTTTTGGCTCATGTATATACTGTGAAACCATCACCATAATCAAGGTAATGAACAAATTCATTACCCCCCAAAGATCCCTCGTGCCCTTCTCTAATCCGTCCCTCCAGGCTTTTCCCCTGTCCCCAGGCAACCACCAATCCATTTTCCAATTTTGAGACTTTCATAAAAATGGGATCACACAGTAAAGAAAGAGTCCTCTTTCTTTATGTCTGGCTTTTTTCACTCAGCATAATTATGTGTAGATTTCTCCATCTTGTGGCACCTATCACTAGTTCATTCTTTTTTTTTTTTTTTTTTTTTTGCTGCGTAGTATCCTTTGTATGGATATACCACAGTTTGTTTATCCACTCATCTATTGATGGACAGTTGGGTTTCCAGTTTTTGGCTATTGCATATAAGGCCGCTTGTGAACATTCATGTATAAGTCTCATATGGACATATTCCTTAGAACTGGAATGACCAGGTCATAGGGTAGGTATATATTTATGTTTTTAAGAAACTGCCAAACTGTTTTCCAAAGTGGTTATACCATTTTATATCCCCACCAGCAGTGTAGGAGAGTTCCAGGCCCTCCTCATCCTTACTAACACTTGCTATAGGTCAGTCTCTTTAGCTTTACCCTCTCTGATTAACATGTCCTGGCATCTCATTGTGGCTTTAATTTGCATTTCCCTAATGACTAGTAATGTTGGGTATCTTTTATGTGCTTGTTTGTGATCCATATATCTTATTTGGTGAAGTGTCTGCTCAAATAGTTTGCCCATTTTTTTTTTTTTAAGTAGGCTCTATGCCCAGTGTGAAGCCCAACACAGGGCTTGAACTCACGACCCTGAGATCAAGACCTGAACTGAGATCAGGAGTCAGATGCTTAACTGACTGAGCCACCCAGGCGTCCCCAGCTTGCCCATTTTTAAATTGAGTTACGTGCTTTCTAATTATTAAGTTTTGAATCCTTTATATATTTTGAATATGAGTTCCTTATTGACTGTTATCATTAGCAAATATTTTTCTCCCAGGCTGTAGACTGTCTTTTTCATTCTCCTAACAGTGTATTTCAAAGAGCAGACACTTTTATTGTTTATGAAGTCCAATTTATTGATTTTTTTCTTTCATGGATTATGCTTTTTGTGTTGTAGCTATGAAATCTTTGCCTAAGCCAGGACCACAGAAATTTTCTCCTATGTTTCTTCTATACGTTTTATATACATTTATACATTTATATACTTATATACATTTATATAATTTAGGTGTATGAATCTACTCTGAGTTACTTCTTACTTATGATGCAAATAGTAGATTGGAGGATGTGTGTGTGTGTGTGTGTGTGTGTGAGTGTGGGTGTGTGTGTTTTAACATATGGAAGAGCGCTTGTTCTAGCACCATTTGTGGAGATGACTATCTTTTCTCCATGGGTGTGCTTGTGAACCTTTCTCAAAAATCAGTTGTATTTGTATGTGTATTTTTGGACTCTAAGTTCTGCTCTAATAGTGTATTTGTCTGGCTCTACACCAATACCACACTATCTTGATTACTGTGGCTTACTCCAAAACAAAGACATAATTGATAAGGGGAAAAAAGGGGAAATTTGTGTGTGTGTCTGCGCGCATGTGTGTGTGTGTGCGCGCGCGCGCGCGTGTGTGTGTGTGTATATTTAACTCATTTTTTCAAATAGGCACACTTGCCAAGAAAAAACTTTTATTTTCCTTGGAAAGTGAGAGCTTCTAAGACGCTTTCCCAGGCCCCACCCCCTTCCCATCTCTAGGTGCTGTCTGATCAGGGCAAGGGAGATAGAACTAACACTTCCCATCTTCTAAAGACATATATACTTTTTAAAATATGACTCAAGATCATATTTAGCTTTGTAGTGAGATTACTGTTGATTCACTTAGAGCTTGCTATCAACTAAGACTTCTTTTTCTGTTAAAAGTGATCCTGCTAAGCCAGGTCAAGTTGAACCCTCTGTACTGAGCAATGTGCACTTGATAATACATGATTTTTGATTAATAATTATATGTCAAGCCTCATGCTAGGTATTTTACACAGTAAATTATGATTATGGCTACCACATACTGAGCATTTTTAGGATGTGCCAGATATTGTGCCAGACATTTGTTTTTAATGCTATGGGAATTTATTGGCTGATGTAACTCAAGGGTCTAGGGATTGTAAGGCTTCAGACACAGTGTGATCAGGCTTCGTGCGCTAAGCATTTGCATACTTCATTCAAGCCTTACAACACCACTTTATTACTTTTTTGTTGAAGACACTGAGGCTTTGAGAAATGACATCACTGGGGTGCCTGGGTGGCTCAGTTGGTGGAGCATCCGACTCTTGATTTCAGCTCAGGTCATGATCCCAGGGTTGTGAGATCAAGCCACACGTCAGGCTCTGTACTCAGCGTGGAGTCTGCTTATCTCTCTCCCTCTGCTCCTCCCTGCTGCTCTCTGTCTCTCTTTATCTTCTCCCTCTCTCTCTCAAATAAATAAATAAAATCTAAAAAAAAAAAAAAAGAGATGACGTCACTTTCTCAAGGTCATCAGCCAATAGATGCAGAGCCAGGAGGAGGTGACTCCGGGGTCCACACTGTTCTGCTTTCCAGTTTGTAGAAATGAGGAAGTGAGGCTCAGAGAGGTTCAATAGGTCATATAGGTAGTAAGTGGACGGATAAGTGAGGACTGGGACCTAGGTCTGCCTGGCTCCAAAGCTGGGCTATTCTGAACCCTGTGCTCTT